>NC_091992.1:100510335-101710335 GCF_044704955.1 Pristiophorus japonicus
GAGGGATGGAGGCGGGGGGGGGGGAGAGGGAGAGAGGGAGAGAGGATGGAGGGGAGGGAGGGAGGGAGGGATGGGAGTGAAGGGAGAGAAGGAGGCTGAATGGCCGGGCCCAAGACTTCGGGCTGGATTTACAGGTTGGGGGCGTCGGGTCTCCGGGGGGGGGTCGCGGGGGTGAGGGGGGAAAGAGAGTTGCGGAGGTCGGGGGGTGGTGGGAGAGTCGCGGGGGGGACGGACGGTGGGAAGCAGAGGTCGAGTCGGGTGGGAGGAGCCTTATGCATGCAGCCCCAGTGAGGCCATTCGGCCAGGGCTAGGGGCTGCGTGCTTCGGGCCCCTCCCACAGTTTTGGGTGCCTGGAGCTACTGCACTTGCGCGCCGACCGTAGCGCGCATGTGCAGAGGTCCTGGCACTGTTTTCAGCGCAGGGACCTAGCTCCGCCCCCTATAGCTCGCGCTGCGCTGCGCCCGGCTCCAGAGGGCCTGCAGGGAGCCGGAGAATAGGTAAGTTTTTTTTAGGCGCACTTTGTGGCGCGAAAAATGGGTGTCCAGGTCCGGGCTGCGCCGTTTTAGGCACGGCCTGAAACTTGGGCACTATATATGTTAGTAATTTCAAAAATTGTTACTTCATAATTTTTTTTATCCATACATTATTCCTTTCAAAACAGCCTGTCACTATTGCTGTTTGTAACACTGTCTCTGTTTAATCTAAACTATTCTAAGATTTATTGAATTTGCACATGCATTTGGATTTTGTTTTTAAATCATAATGTCTGTTATGAACAAACCAAATTATCAACATCAATTTCATTAAATTTAAAAGAAAATCTTTTCTGATTTATCCTAATTTAAATATTAAAATACTATTTTGATACTTTGATAATTCTGAAACACTAAATGAATATTGGGGAATTGTATCTCATCATCATACGCAGTCCCTCGAAATCGAGGAAGACTTGCTTCTACACCAAAAGTGAGTTTTTAGGTGACTGAACAGTCCAATACGGGAATTACAGTCTGTCACAGGTGGGACAGTCGTTGAAGGAAAGGGTGGGTGGGGAGTCTGGTTTGCCGCACGCGCCTTCCGCTGCCTGTGCTCGTTTTCTGCATGCTCTTGGTGACGAGACTCGAGGTGCTCAGTGCCCTCCCAGATGCTCTTCCTCCACTTTGGGTGGTCTTTGGCCAAGGACTCCCAGGTGTCGGTGGGGATGCTGCATTTTATCAACGAGGCTTTGAGGGGGTCATTGAAATGTTTCCTCTGCCCACCTGGGGCTCGCTTGCCGTGTAGGAGTTCCAATTAGAGTGCTTGCTTTGGGAGTCTTATGTCAGGCATGTGAACAATGTGGCCTGTCCAACGGAGCTAGTAGTGTGGTCAGTGCTTCGATGCCTGGGTTATTGGCCTGATCGAGGACACTAACGTTGGTGCGTCTGTCCTTCCAGGGGATTTGTAGGATCTTGCGGAGACAACGCTAGTGGTATTTCTCCAGCGATTTGAGGCGTCTACTGTATATGGTCCACGCCTCTGAGCCATACAGGAGAGCGGGTATCACTACAGCCCTGTAGTCCATAAGCTTGGTGCCAGATTTGAGGGCCTGATCTTCGAACACTCTCTTCTTCAGGCAGCCGAAGGCTGCGCTGGCGCACTGGAGGCGATGTTGAACCTCGTCGTCGATGTCTGCTCTTGCTGATAATAGGCTCCCGAGGTATGGAAAATGGTCCACATTGTCCAGGGCCATGCCGTGGATCTTGATGATTGGCAGGGGGGGCGGGGGGCAGTGCTGTGTGGCGGGGTCGGGTTGGTGGCGGACCTTTGTCTTACGGATGTTTAGTGTAAGGCCTATGCTTTCGTATGCCTCGGTGAAGATGCTGACTATGACTTGGAGTTCAGCCTCTGAATGTGCACAGACAGATGTAAGCGTTGTCCGCATCCGCAACAGAGGATGGGACAGTCTTGAATCTGGCCTGGAGGTGATGAAGGTTGAACAGGTTCCCACTGGTTCTATAGTTTAGTTCCATCCAGCGGGGAGCTTGTTGAGCGTGAGGTGGAGCATTACAGCGAGGAAGATCGAGAAGAGGGTTAGCGCGATGACGCAGCCCTGCTTGACCCCGATCCGGACGTGGATTGGGTCTGTGGTAGATCCATTGGTCAGGATCATGGCTTGCATGTCGTCGCGGAGCAGGGCGACAAACTTTTGGGGGCAGCCGAAATGGAGGAGGACGCTTCATAGTCCCTCGCGGTTAACAATGTCAAAGGCCTTTGTAAGGTCAAAGGCGGCCATGTACAAGGGTTAGTGCTGTTGCCTGCATTTCTTTTGTAGTTGTTGCGCCGTAACGATCATGTTTGTTGTACCCCTTAGTGGATGGAATCCGCACTGTGACTCCGGGAGGAGCTCCTCAGCCACAGGGAGAAGACGGCTGAGGAGGATTCTAGCGATGACTTTCCCAGTAGCTGATAACAGGGAGATTCCTCTGTAGTTGGACATGTCCCCTTTTTTAAAGATGGTCACGATTACTGCATCTCTGAGACCTCCTGGAATGCTCTCCTCCTTCCAGATGAGAGATGAGGTGATGCATTCGTGCCAATACTACCTCTTCGCCATACTTTAGTGCCTTAGTGGGGATTCCTGATGGATGGCCTTTTCTACCTTGTGCAGGGCTGGGGTTTTGCTGAGATGGGGGCGGGTAGCAAGCTGCGGGATGGAGTCGGGGACACTCATGCCAAAGGCAGAGTCTTGGTTAAGGAGACCTTTGAAGTGCTCCTTCCAGCGGGTCCTGCCTGCCTCGGTGTCCTTGATAAGTGTCTCCCCGTTCTTGGCCAGCATTGGGTGCTTGGGCTGTAGGTGGACTTGACTGCGGTGAAGAATCCTCGAACAGCATGTATGTCAGCCAGCTACTAAATCTCTTGTGCTTTCTCCACCCATCATCTATTGTTTAGGTCGCAGGTTTTTTGTTGGACCTCGGCCTTCAGCCGTCTGTAAAGCTGCTTTGCTGCTCTCGAGTTGGGTTGTTGTTTTAGGTTCAGAAATGCCCTGCGCTTGTGATTTATTAACTCTTGGTTCTCCTGGTCATTCTCATCAAACCAGTCCTGGTGTTTCCTGGTTGAGTGACCGAGCGTCTCTTTGCAGGCACTGGTTTTGGTGGCCTGGAGCGCAGACCAAGCCCTGTGGGCATTCTGCGTCTTGGAGTCATCAAGGGTCGCCAGGTTAGCAGTGAGGTGCTGGCTGTATAGGGTTCTCTTAGCTGGGTCTTTGAGAGCCCCGGCGTTGATTTTTCTGCGGCACTGCTTCTGCTGCCGTCGTCACTTTGGGGCTATATTGATGATGATGATGGAACAGATTAGATGGTGGTCCATCTAGCAGTCGTCACGCTGCTGTCACGGCGCGGATGATGCGCACATTCTTGCGATCCCTGGCTTGAGCGATGACGTAATCGAGCAGGTGCCAATGTTTGAAGCAAGGGTGTTGCCACGATGTCTTGTACTTGTCCCTCTGGCGGAACAGGATGTTAGTGATGACAAGGTCGTGTTCTAGGCATTTTGTCAGGAGCAGGAGCAGGGTACCACTGGAGTTGGTTCTCCCTACCCCCTCTCTGCTGATCACACCTCCCTAGAGATCTGTGTCCTTATCAACCCAGGTGTTGAAGTCGCCGAGGAAGATCAGTTTGACGTCCGTAGGGACGCGGGACAGGGATTATTTGAGGCTGGAGTAAAATCCCTCTTTGGTCTCATCTGTTACGTTGAGTGTTGGGGCGTATGCATTGATGACTGTGGCGCACTGGTTCCGGGATAGGGTCGGTCGGAAAGTCATGAGATGTTCGCTAATCCTGCAGAGGAGTTTCTGAGGCAGTCGACCAGCTCGTTCTTAATGGCGAACCGACTCCGTGGAGGCAGCGTTTTTCCTCTGGTTTGCCTTTCCACCTTGTTCCTTGAGCTGGCCTTCTCCTGCCCGCCAGGTCTCGCTTAAGATGGCGATGTCGACATTGAAGCGTCTAAGTTCCAGGGTAACTATGGCAGTGCGACGTTCCGGCCTGTCATTGCTGGAGTTGTCCATGAGGGTCCTGACGTTCCAGGTTCCAAACTTCATTTTGAAGAGTGGAAGATGCCTGTACGCGAGTTCTTTTAACGTGGGATGGCCGTAGCACACCGGCTACCACACGGGCTTAGCAGAGCAAGGTCTTGGTCCAGTGGCAAGGGAGTCCAAGACGACTGGAGACCAGGCTCTACCATATGAGAGTACGCCGAGAGCGTGAAGAGGTCAAGCGCAGGCAGCGGTGGAGCGTGCGGCAAACCAGTCCCACTCACCCCTTCCCTCGGCGAATATCTGTCCCATCTGCGACAGAGTTTGTGGCTCTCGTATTGGATTGTTCAGCCACCAAAGAACTCACTTCAGGAGTGGAAGCAAGTCTTACTCGATTCCAAGGGACTGCCTATGATAATGATGATGACTGTATGAGCCTAGTTGCCTATGGTGGGATGCGAGCTGTAAGCTCAGTGCTGAGCAATGCCCTTCAGTGAGGTGGTGAGAAAACCGAGGCCTGGCTAAGGATCTCTTAAAATGCCAAGAGGCAAAGTTTCCGCTTTGGGTGCAATTGGGAAATTGGACCCAAAATGCGCTCAAAATTACGCTGGTTAGACGTCAAGTTTCTGCTCAAATTAATTTGCATATTCACAAATGTAAAGTCTTCCAGTGGAATCAGGTAGCGTAATAGAATGTAATTGTATCTTTTTTTTTCCTTCCATGAAGTATTCCTTGATGTATTTAAGAGTGGTAACCCAGTGCAGTTTTATTTACACAACTGAAAACGGATTTATCACCAAAAGTAAGCATTTTAAGAAATTCACATATATTTAAATCCTTGTTATTATCAAGCAGCAACACATAAACCACCCTTGCCAACACTTACAGCAACAACTACTTTTATTTATATAGCACCTTTAACACAGTAAAACATCCCAAGGCGCTTCACAGGAGTGTTGTAAGACAAAACAAATAAATCTGATACCGAGCCACATAAGAAGAAATTACAGCAGTCTTGGTCAAAGAGGTAGGTTTTAAGGAGCGTCTTAAAGGAGGGAAGAGAAGTAGAGAGATGGAGAGGGAGTTCCAGAGCTTAGAGCACACAAAAGTTATGGCATCAACAAAAGTTTGCTAAAAATCAGAGCAGAAAGTGGATTTTGGGTTTCTCAGTTTTGGGGCAAAAACGGAGGTGGTGCGGGAAAATTAGCACTTTCACTGCATTAACGATGTAAGGCCTAACTTTCGGCCTTTGGGGCCGCAAAGGGAGGTGTTGCACAATCATTTGCGGCGCAAAAACGTGATCCTCGCCAACTTTAGTGCGGGGCCGGGAGCGCTGAGAGAGAGGCCTTGGAAGGGGTAAAAAAAAAATTCAAAAAAACATTATCAAGACCCTTACTTAATAAATTGCTACAAAAAAAAAATAAAAACTTTAACTTCCCTTTTTTGCATGTTTTCCAACTTTCCGCTGCTTGCAGGGCTGCACCGCTAGGTTTTACCTGTCGGTGTTCTGGGCACGGCGTACAGGTCGGGTGAGTGCCGAAACCCGGACGTTGTCGCAATCCGAGTCGTTCCACGTCCGGCGCAGCTCTCCCCAGCGGTACTTCCCATCACCAAATAACCGAGGATCCTGACCGGGTTTTCGCCGCGGAGGGTCAAAAACCCGGTCGCAAACCACCCAAAAAAAATCCAGCCCAATGTATTGAAAGACACAGCAGATATGCTCAAACAGTAATTAAGGAGGAGCATGGGTACTGTGCTGGAAAGCAGGCCAGCTGAAGATCACAACTTAGAGCAAAATATTTCTATCCCTTTCATACTTTTAGCTCAAATGGAGGCACTATCAAAACAATAATACCTTTAAGTTTATCTTTCGGAATATTCCGGAGCATGTCGTCCCACATGATCGGTTTCACACTGGGGTGGGTAGTGATGACGTAACTTGCCACAGCTTTCACATGAGACAAGAACAGGCAATCTACATCAGTTAGGCTTTGCTCAATCAATTGCTTGGATTCTTCACCCTCACCAAGGTAATAGACCTACATGATAATATATAAATGATCTATTTACATTTAAAAAAATAGTAAAGTTATTTAAGATGAAACATCACAAGATTAACTGAACAGTCTCCAAGAACAAACAATATTTTTGCAAACTATGCATCAGACCATCCACGTAATCTCTGCAGTACCTCATCTGATCCAATGTGTACCCATTTTAGGTCTTTATGTACCGCCATGATCTGGTCAATCATGGATTGTACTAGTTCCATCGACATTTTTTTATGAGGGTTGAGACTGTTGGGGAATGCTTTCATTTCGCGAAGGTGAGAAAAAGCTTCATGTTTAAGCACAAACTGTAGGAACAAAGTTCAAAAGATAAACATCAATCAATAGCAATTTAACTTAAAAGAACCACACATTCGAGATCCGGTATACAGAAATCTCTCACGGGCTGCTGCATTTCTCAACATTTCATTAAATATGCATCTGACACTGGCAGAGGTACAACCACAGACAAATACATCAAGGCCAGTTCAGAATTGAGAGCACGGGGTCCATAACCCATGCTAAAAAGGTTTGACCTGTGGTTGTAAAGTGCCAACAAACATGGTAAAATTGTGCAAAGTTTTATACACAAGATTTATTAGTTTTGATCTGGTATTTAAGCTCTAAGCAAATGCTTGGATGACTTACGTCATGCAGTGGTTAATAGTTTCTTAGGCATTTTGTTTTGAGACACTATAATTTACAGTCAATTTATTCATCAATATTTTGCAGATTTAATGAAATATAGCCCAACATGGTCTTTCGGCTTTATCTGGTTTCTAAACTCACCTCCATGTGGCCAAAGGTTTGCACCAATGGAATTACTTCAAAATTATGAACCTTGGCCAGAGTTATAATGTCTCTGATGTCCGAAAGACTGGAATGCAGAATGTACATCATTACTGGGTATCAACACAAACTACAGGTTAGCACATGCCTCAAGTTCCTGGCTCCTATACAGTTGGTTGAATTTTGTCTGCTTGTTAAATGAAATGCCACAGGACTGCTAGGCATTCTGTCTCATGGGAGGGGAAACCATACAAGGCAACTATCAGCGTTTCACACTCAGTCAATGTTTTCAGACTTGTATCAGACAAAAATCACTGCTACCCATTCTGCCTGGCTGCTCTTCTGAGGCCAGCCCAGAATGGTCCACTGTTCTCTTCTGTGCTTGCACGGCTGATCATGCGCAAAGCCTCCGCAAGCACATGGCTTCTGCACTCGCAGAACACAAGGTGGCGGGTAACAAAGTCAGTACCAATTGCTCATGTTGTGATCTTCAACAACAACTTGTATTTATGTAGCGCCTTTAACCTAGTAAAATGTCTTTAGGTGCTTCACAGGAGTATTACAAGACAAAGAATTTGACACCGAGCCACATAAGAAGAAATTAGGGCAGGTGAACAAAAGCTTGGTCAAAGAGATAGGTTATAAAGAGTGTCTTGAAGGAGGAAAGAAAGGTAGAGGGGTGGAGAGGTTTATGTA
The DNA here is from genome assembly GCF_044704955.1 of Pristiophorus japonicus. Classification (NCBI taxonomy): domain Eukaryota; kingdom Metazoa; phylum Chordata; class Chondrichthyes; family Pristiophoridae; genus Pristiophorus; species Pristiophorus japonicus. The sequence continues at coordinate 100,517,878 of NC_091992.1, forward strand.
GGGAGTTCCAGAGCTTAGGGCCTAGGCAACAGAAGGCACGGCCACCAATGGTCGAGCGATTATATTTAAGAGGGCAGAATTAGAGGAGCGCAGATATCTCGGGGGGTTGTGGGGTTGAAGATTACAGAGATAGGGAGGGGCGAGGCCATGGAGGGATTTGAAAACAAGGATGAGAATTTTGAAATCTAGGGTTCGTAATTTTAAAAGTATGCACAGTTTGAAGTCCAATATGGTACAAGTGGAGTAGACACTCCTGCTACTTTATCAGGACTGCTATTTCATTTAAGTGGACTCAGCACACAGCATCTTGAGTATTTATTCATCTGCTGTCAGATGTCACTCCGGCTAACCTGGAGACGCAATGCTTCAGACTGAGTGGGTTAGGCAATCAGTCCTCCATTTCTTCTAAATTGATTTTTTTTTAAACTAGTCAATAAAGAACCAAAAAAAAATGAGCATAAAACTAGTTCTTTAGAGGGATTGGGGCTCAGCTTGGAACACATGTCGTGTAGGCATAATATTAAGGTTTAGAGTATATGTTGGGCATTTGAATGGGTTCTGATCGGTGTTTGACTTTGTTCAAACCTTGCTACAATGTTGGTGTTGGTAACTCACACCATTTGGAAACTTTCAGTGATGATTTAGTATGCATAACCTTACATTTATTTGTCTACGTTAAAATCCATCAACCATTATTTAGCTCATCTGTTTAGTTCGTGCAAGTCTTGGAATAGTATGAATCTCTTACTCAGCACCTGGCCACAAAGTTTAGTGTCATTTGCAAATTATTTACTACAAGCCCCATAACATTTATAAATAGTTTGAACAGCAAGGGATCCATAACAAATCTTTGCTGAACTCCAACACACTTTTCCCTATTATCACTACCATATGCTTTCTGTTACCAAGCCAGTCTTCAATTCAATTAGCTAATGTGCCATTAATTCCATTATTCTTAACCTTCTTTATAAATCTCATTTTCAGAACATTGTGAAAAGTTTTCTGAAGATCAAAACAGATTATGCTCACGATATTGTCCGTGTGAATGAATACCATCTCAAATATTCTCAAAGCCAGACAGTCTACCCCATGCAATTTGCACTCTTTACTTTAGCATTAATAGCACCCTATAAAATACTTTTGCGCATTTTCCTACTAATGATGCAGTATCATACTCTGACAACAGGAAACTTGGCATCATGAAGCTCAGATTGCCTATTGTTGCCTCTGACATTATCCACCAATGGCTGTCCCTTAATAAAGCTGGTGAGGAGACCCAGTTCTGATAACTTTTCATCTTTTTAAAGAGTAAAGGCAGCAACTGCAATATGGAATATTTTCAGCATCACCCACCACAGTCCGATGATGATTATAACAGTGTACTGGTTAAATGAAAGTATTCACTGGCTCTTTCTGTGAGAACAGCACAGAAAAACTCTCTTGCCCTGATAACTGGCCCAATCTCATTCCCTTCGCACCAACTTGCTTCCTCCACCAGAGGGCTATCAACTTTGCTGCCTTCTATCTCACAGAACCAAGGTACGAGTAATCCTTCAGCTAATGGTTTATTGTCATATTTTGGTTTTTATGAGGAAACAGAGTTGTTTTTGCCAAACTGGGGAACAGAACACCGAATTAACTTCTGACACTTAATGGCAAATATGTTTGCTCATCTATGCTCCACAACTTGCGTTTCCTCTGAAAAACTGTCAAACTCAACCTGCTTGATGTAGATGGCCGTTTCTCTTCCCCGTCATGACCCCCTCCGAAACAAGTGACTTTGCTTGACTACTTTATACATGCTATCTGCTTCCGACGTGTATGCCAGTGTTTGTGGACTTTTTTTTAACAAAGCTATACTAAGCATTTTGAAGAGCAGTCCCAAAAGTTACTGCAGTTCCGTTCAATTGGTAAGGCATTACTGCCATGCCACAAGTTCCTGCCCTCAATCTGTGAAGGAAAAGAGACAGCAATAGGAAAAGGCCTGAAAAATGTATAATGAAGAAAAGTCCTGATGGGAAAACTGGCTACAGAAAGAATATTCTAAGCAGAGAGGATCGGGTGGGGGGGGGGGCGGGGAGGGGCTGAGAGAGGATAGCGGTAGTCATTGGAAAGAGCGGACCAGTGAGCCTGGAACAGATCAACCCAGAAGGTGGGTTTCAAGGATGGTCTTAAACGAGGACGGATGTGGAATTACAGAGTGTAGGGCCTAAACTACTGAAGGCATGACCACCAATGGTTAGGCAAAGGGAGTTGGGATGTTCATTAGGCCAGTATAGGAGGAATGCAGAGTTCTCAGTGCGATGTTGGACTGGAGGAAGTTACAGAGGTAGGGAGGAGCGAGGCCATGGAGGGATTTAAACATAGTGTAGGCTTAAATTGAGCCATTTTGATGCGTCAAGTTTTTTGGGTGAGGTGCCAGTTTTTAAAAAAAAAACTTGTTTGGTGGTCAGCTTTTGCTGGTTTTCTAGGCTGGTATATACAGAGTATTGATCTGCTCTCTGAATGTATAGGCTTCTGCTAACCATTCATGGCATAACATTAGTAGTGGATGTACATGCAGCTAACATTGTTCGACCCACAATGGCTGAAAAAAAATTGTGGTAGTAAAAAAGCCAACGACAAAGAAAATAGGGCATAGGCAATTGAGAAATTAATTAAATCAGTGAAACTAGGCTGTGTTTTATCTTCTATTTTCTATCAGTAACATTTTTTTTAAAACACAATAACATTATATCTTGAAGAGTTTTGCCCATATACACACTTAATCTATGGTTAGGAATTGACAGAGTAAGTGAATGTTGGCATTTGCAGTCACGTGAACAAATCATATTCTATTTTTATTACATGAAATTCTGGAATTTTTTAAAACTATTTTTACTATTGTTGTTTGATTCTACTCATTTACAATTAGAACACATAGATCACAATGCACAAATAAGTAAAAGTATGCTTTAACAGATGGGATTCCACAGACTTAATTTTGTAAATGAAATTCCACAATATGATTAAGTTCTCTTGTGAAAACCATAGATCAGTGGCCCAACAATGACAACACTGAAAGATAAGGCCAGTCGAGCAGCAGGATAGCAAGGGGAATCCCAACGGGCCCAGCTATTGCAACAGGAAGTTATTCCAATTTCATAGCAAACAGACCAATGAAAGAAATGAGCCAAATGCGCTTGTAAAGCATTAGAAGTTGTAAATGTAAATCAAACAAAAATAAACTAAAGACTTACATTTATATAGCGCCTTTCACGACCACCGGGCGTTTCAAAGCACTTTACAGCCAATGAAGTACTTTTGGAGTGTCGTCACTGTTGTAATGTGGGAAACGCGGCAGCCAATTTGCGCACAGCAAGCTCACACAAACAGCAATGTGATAAGACCAGATAAACTGTTTTTGTTATGTTGATTGAGGGATAAATATTGGCCAGGACACCGGGGATAACTCCCTTGCTCTTCGTCGAAATAGTACCATGGGATCTTTTACGTCCACCTGAGAGGGCAGACTGATCATCAGTTTAACGTCTCATCCGAAAGACGGCACCTCCAACAGTGCAGCACTCCCTCAGTATTGCAGTGGCGTGCCAGCCTTTAGTATTGCAAAGTAGCTTATTGCCTGGTTTTAGGATAATGAAAATGCACTGCTGCATTAAAACAACTGAATTAATCAGATTTGGTGAAAAAGATTTGCTGATAATTACAGATTTAAAAAAAAGAATAATCAATTGCATTATTTTTGATATTCTCCGTATGTTTTTTTTAGTAGTAAAACAATGTGAAATTTTACAAAAGCACCTCGTGGTTAAGAAGAAAGTATCAAAGTAACTTCTGGTAATAATACAATAATCCATTTATAAAACTCTTACCTGTAAGCATTTGGAGATCTCAACACTTGTAGCTTTCCCTCATACGGAAACATATCTTCATACTCCAGGAGAATACCATTTGCACCAAGGTGTGCAAACAGAGGAAAGATCTACAAAAAAAATCTGCAATGGAGCTGATTTAATTCAAATTACAGAAGGTCATAGAATCACAGAGCACAGAAGGAGGCTAGTTGGCCCGGCGTGCCTGCATTGGCTCTATGAAAGGTGGACCATATCAAGTTGTAGTTTTACAGAACGACTGTCACAAAAGCTTTCCGGTAATGAAAGGTGATCATTATATAATCTTGAGAAAAGCAGATTGGGTCAAAATTATTGATTTTCTAGAATTTCAATCTAAAATATATAAAAATATTGTTTTTAAATCAGAAATTAAAAATCTATTATGACCTATAAAGTTTGGTGCTTATTGCAGTTTTATTTTAGAACCAAATGTGTATATAAATTACTTTAGCCTCTGCTTTATCCATTGTGCTGAGACTCAAGTTGTCACGGTTGGAATTTAACAGTTCAGGGCAGATCATTAAATAGTTCTTAAGTACAAGATATTCAAAAATAGACAAAGCTCGCGTAGAAATGTCAAGATATTCAAATTTTAAAAATAACTTTTTGCAAGGCAATTGTAACTCATCAATGGAATGTAGATTTAATCAGTCTTACACATTTATTATTGCTCAACATATAACCTTTTCTTTGACATGTTGCACATGTTGACCTGCGGCCATGTCAGCAGTGCTGCTGACCATAGTGGAGGCCAATCACAAGTGAGAAGTAGGCAGCTATAACAGCGCTTTGCTAATATAAGCACCGAAAAATTGTGTAACATGCGAGACGGTTACAATGTGCTTTTGCACTTTTTCAATACCTGGCCAAGTTAATCACTAAAATCATAGAATTTTACAGCATTGAAGGATGCTCCCTAGTCCAGTGTGCCTGTGTCAACTCTATGATAAAGACCTGTCCACTAAGTCCCATTTCTCTGCCTTTTCCTTTTTCAAATATTTATCAGCTTCTCTTTTTAAAGCTATGATGAATTCTATTTTTATCACCTTCTGAAAACTTTCCATTTCCAAACAGCTCGCTGCATAAAACAAATCTCCTAACCTCTCCCTTCATTCTTTTAGTAATGATCTTAAACTTATACCCTGAGTCACTGGCCAGTGGAAATAGTTTGCCCTGATTTACTACATCAATACCTCATCATTTTAAGCACGTGTATCAAATTTTCTCCCAATGATTTTTGTTCAGATGAAAAGAGTCCTGGTTCCTCTAATCTACCCTCATAACTAAAGCTTCTCATCCAAGGTAATCATTTCTTCAGTATCCTCACCATGTCCTTGACATCCTCCTAAATAAACCCCAAATAGGATATCGTATTTTAACTGCAGCCTAACCAATTATACATCAACTTTCTTTACACTGCAAACATCATTAATCATAGATAACCTTCTGATGCATTTGGTTAGATTTAAAAAACATACGAGTTCAGAAAATTCAAAATATATATTTTGTCACTGAAACCATCTTAGTAGGTTAGAATGACCCATCTTTGCATAATCATTGTTAAGAAATATAAGAATTCCATTATTCTGACTGATAAATCACCTCTGCCAGATAGGATAACTTCGGTGGGGCTCCTTTCAAATCCAGATGTACTAATTTCAAACCCATTTGTGGAGGTTTATTTCCACGAGTATCTGCCTCCATTGGGTTGTCCTCTTGACCATCCGCCATTGTTCCAACACACAAAATCTAGGGCAGTATGCTACCTGGAAGGGAAAGAGAATATTAAGAACATTGTCACAGGAGAATTAAAATTATTTGAATGTTCTCACTTACGGCAGCTCTTATTCTCACCCAAATTGTAAAATACATAAAACAATTTGCCTTGTGCCCCAATTTAGGAATGCAGCACAACCCTTCAACAACATTGCTGGTCTCGCTAACTTTAAGAAATAAGCTGTATTCAATATTGTACCATTACACCATATTATCTTTTTTAAGCTATTGTGATAGCTTCACCCTTAATCAATTGTTGCAGACTTAGAAATAAAGTGCCTCTGTTCTGTGTGCTACTGATCAGGTGGAGCAGACAGTAAGTGCTGACAAAAGATTCTGCACCTGAAACATTTGGGGTGCTTTTCAATTGATGCCCAAATTGGATGCTAAGGAGGGAGGGGGGGGTCCGTGGCACCAACCTCAAGCCGATAACATGAAGCACGAACCAATTTGAGGATTGTGCCTCAGTACCATAGGAAGGGCGAGCTGTCGCCGCAACTCGTGCCTGTAATTGGCAGCTCGCCCACAGGGGTGCTGGGAAATAGAGTGGTTCGTCTGCAGGGCCGAGTCGGACGTCATGTGTTATGGAGGTGGGACAAACTGGCAGTGGGTGGCAAGGTTTTTTGTGGGGCCAGTAACATCATTGATGCTGGCCCCACAAAGATCTTTGAGAAAAGTTTTCACCTACCTTTTTGTTTTTAAAAAACAGCTTGCAGCTGTCCCTTTAAGTTCCGCCAGTTAGGCTATGCAATGCCAGGCATCAATGGTCGGAGGCTGTGCAGCACACACTCTGCCCACTGGCACTTGCAAATTGCCTCAGAGTCCTAAACCGGCATAGGGTTTGGGCAAGAGCATCAGCCAGCCATCTGCAGGCCTTCCTGAAAAGTCCATGAGCTGGTCAATTGGCAAGTGACTTTTTCTTTCCCCAACATAAAACGGGGCAGACAGCAGTCGAGACCCGCCCCCAATAACTTTGCTCTTCTCTCCACAGAGATCTTTTCCGACCTGCAGGGCCTTTCCAGCATTTTCTGTTGCTGTTTCAGATTTCCAGCATCTGCAATTGTAGTACCCAACTTTTTTTTTAAAATCAGTTTTAGCTTAAAACTGTTGGTTTGCTGTGGCTCAGTGGGTAGCACTCTTGCCTCGGAGTCAGAAGGTTGTGAGTTCAAGTCCCACGCCAGAGACTTGAGCACAAAAATCTAGGCTGACATCCCAGTGCAGTGCTGAGGGAGGTGCTGTCTTTCAGATGAGGCATTAAACTGTCCTCTCAGGTGGATGTAAAAGATCGCATGGCACTATTTCAAAGAAGAGCAGGGGAGTTATCCCTGGTGTTCCAGCCAATATTTATCCCTCAATCAACATAACAAAAACAGATTATCTGGGTCATTTTCACATCGCTGTTTGTGGGAGCTTGCTGCCACATTTCAACAGTGACTACACTCCAAAAGTACTTCATTGGCTGCAAAGTGCTTTGACGGTGGTCGTTGAAAGGCGCTAGATAAATGCAAGTCTTTCTTTCCAACTAAGCTGACACTTCCATTGTGGGTTGCCCCGATTAATGTTCAGTTGCAGACTTGCCTCAACACAGTAGGTGGTGGGGGTTGTTGCATGCATTTGGATGCAGAGCTGAGGTTCGCTTCCCTGCCTTGCCTTGCCCTGGTGCAGCTCGATTGCTCGTGCCTAGTGGCAGTGTGGGTCGAGCAGCCGCCCAGCCCTGCACCACAGCCGCCTGCTTGCAGAGAGCCATGTCGGCCCTGAAGAGAGCAACCTCCCGTAAGGCGGAAGACAAATGGAGCCGCGGCCCAACCAAGGAGCAGTTCTGGCCGAGGTAGGACGCCGCTCGGCGACGCACAAGGCGAAGGGAAGGGAAGGGAAGGGAAGGGAAGGGGGGGGAGGTTTAAGCAAAATATACCTTAAAACAAGGGGGACAGCGGCAGCACAGCGGCAGCGGGGCAGGAACCCGGCAAGAGGAGGAAAGGTTACTTTGCAAACAATGCAAACGGGAGAACCGTGGCTACATACCGAGCTGTGTGTGTGTGTGTGTGTGTGTGTGGGGACACAGCGCTGCCACTGCGCGCCAGCCCGGGAGGAAGAGCCCTGGGGAAGCAATGCTCACACACACACACACACAGGACTGGCAGAGGGAAGCAATGCTCTCTCTCTCTCTCTCTCTCACACACACACGACTGGCACAGGGAAGCAAAGGCATTGCAACCAGCTTTGGGGGATGTGTGTGGGGGGTATTTCAAACAACTGCATGCGCATTGCGCAACCCCAAACATAGTGAGATTCTGTGCAAACAAATGTAACGACTTGACAATTTGCCCACCCCCAAATGGGTACAAATCTCCAAATTCGCAGACGACACCAAATTGAGGCGTACAGTCAATGCAGAGGCCAAAATGCAAGAAGATGTTCATAACCTTGCAGAATGGGTGTGTAAATGGCAAATTAATTTCAATATAGTTAAGCGTGAGGTGGCGCATTTTGGTGGGAGCACTAACCAGGCCACATCAGACATGCCAACCCCACCGTCTCAAATTACGAGACAAACTCATTAATTTTAACATTTGGTATAGAAATCATGAGTTGCAGTTTTCCCCCCCCCAAACATAAACCAATATAGATTGACAGTTGGTTTATAAACCTCATTAGTGGATTATTTAATTCTAATCAGTCAGCTTTTCCAGCGGCAACAGCTGGTGAGCAGCCTGCGCGGGACGGCCCGATCGATGTGCGGCCGCGCACCTTGGGAGGGGGGGGAAACTTTGGTCAGAGCTCCGTACAAATACTACATTTACTGCGTCTGAAAATGTTTTACAAAAAGCTTGTTTTAAAAAAAAAATCCTATCCGTTATCGCCACGTTGCACCTGCTTACTTTGATGTTCCTTTTCCTTTCACGACATGACTAAAATATAGTTGTCTAAAAGGAAAACCTACCCGTGGTCTGTCAAATATTAACGACATAGGAACACGTGACCTCATAGCCCTCGAGGGGAAAAAATACCGTAGCAATATATACATCTTGGCAACAATTAACAAATTAAAATGCTCTACAACGAAATATTAACAAATCCCTGGGTTCCGTGATCCACTAAACTGGAAAAACTGGATCGGAGCTAGACAGCCTGCTGAATGCAAAATGCAATTACTTGCAAAAATAGCTTCTCCTGTAAGGGCTGATTCTCAGTCCAGTAAAATATTAGGTGTTTGCACCTTACTTAAAAAAAATCTTGGAAATGTGCACATGGGCCTTACGAATCTTTCACTAACCTTCCACTGTAAAATATAAACAGTGACTAAGTTTTACAACGTTTAAAACCCAATGCAGGTCACTAGATGCGGTAAAGCATCCGTTGCTGTGGAAGCTGCAACATTTTTTGGGACCAACTGTGAGTGGCCAGTGATCTGTGTTTCTTTATCCTCGGATCTGGCCTGAGACTGGGGCAGGGCACTGTGCAAGTCTCTTTCAAAGGAGGAAGTTTGGTTCTTCTCCACGAAGAAGTTTCCTTCAGGTCACTAGGTTTCAGTCCGAGCCGGTCCCCGTTGGCTACATTGAACCCAGCGCGAGCTGCCCGCCCCACCACTGCTGCTGCCTGAGCCAGTCATCTTTAAAGGGACCACTGCAAATTTAAAGGCAAAGAAAGCAGTGATGTTTTGCGTGCTCCTCCAGGCCCCACAAAACACTTTCTATCTACTGATAGAACCTCTATGCTGCTTTTCCCGGGATTGCCTCTCTCTCATTTTTAAGACCCCCTTCCGGCTTGATTCCGCAGAGAGAGCACCAGATCTCCTGTCCCTTCCCAATCGGCGAGCTGCCGGTCAGTGTTCGTTCAGCGCTGGCAGTTTGCTGATATTCTAACGAGGCCTGAACTTTGGGAAAAGTCTCCACCTCTTACTGACCGTGATCATGTCCAGTACAGTCTGCTACTGGATGTTTTTTTTTAGAAACATATATTGAAAGAAACATATTGAAAGAAACACAGGAACGTCATATCACTTTTTTTTTAAAGTGAGTTGTGTGAGTTTAGGAAAAAAAACACACGAGATTTCAGTGTTCTATCGTGAGTGAGGCTTCCTTTCACTCAGAAATCGCGTCTCTTGTGATAGATTTGCGAGAGTTGACACGTCTGCCACATACTCCTGGCGTTTATATTCCACACGAGCCTCCTCCCACCCTACTTCATCTCACGCTATCAACATATCCTTCTATTTCCTTCTCCCTCATGTATTTATCTAGCTGCCCCTCAAAAGACATCTATGCTATTTGTCTCAACTAATCCGATAGCAAGTTCCACATTCTAATTACTCTCTGGGTAAAGAGTTTTCTCTTAAATTCCTTATTGGATTTATTAGTAACTATCTTATACTTGCTTTCGCTAGTTTTGGACTCCCCACATTTTCTCTACAGCTACCCTATCAAATCCTTTCATAATCTTAAAGCCCTCTATCATGTCACCCCTCAGCCTTCTCTTTTCTGGAGAATAGAGGCCCAGCCTGTTCCGTCTTTCCTGAAAGTGCCTTGCATTTTTATGGCCTTGTTAACCTTCTAGTGATTCATGTGTCTGTATCGTTAAATCCCTCCTCTGCCCCATTTAGACTCTTATTTCCATAAGTGCTTTTGCATGTAGAAAAACTTGCAGATTCCCTGCCTCCATCAAAGAATTGGCATTGCATATCTCCCGACCCACCGAAACTGCCACCCATCACACGAGCAAAAGTTGCCAGCATTTTAAAAAAAGAAACGGAAGTTGGCACTGAATCTATACGAATGATGTGAAAATAAGTAATTACACTGAAATACATCAAACAAATTCACAAGAGCACAAATAATGTAAAGTGGATAATAACCGTTGCAAGCTCTGATTTATTTTCGACTGAAGCTGGTGCCAATAACTCCTCCCCTGAAATTATCGGCATTCACATTTCATTTGTTTCATTTTGGAGGCTACAGTGAACTCGGGAATCATTTCTTAAATATACAGTTCAATATTGTTAAAAGCTACTCTCTATTTACCAGTGGGAATTAATTCTGTTTTAAAACCTATTTCTCCGCTAATATTGAGGAAAACATTTTCATTAATTTTCTTAAAAAATTGATATTAACAAATGGATTTGAACCTAATCTTACTGACCGTGATCATGTCCAGTACACAGTCTGTTACTGGATGTTTTCTTTTAAAGAAACATATTGAAAGAAACACAGGCATGTCATAATTCTTTTTTTTAAAGTAATTAAAATACTGTATATAATTTTTTTTGTTTTTAATGTGTGCTCTGAGTGAAAGTTACTTTACTTTCTATCCTGCCAATTGGGAATGATTGGGCCAACATTGCAACCAATCATTCCATCTTAACCATGATTCTCCTCAACTTCCTGTCCAGGCCCAGAAGCACCTTTTTGTTTTCTGAGAAACTTCCAGCTATAAAACTATCTGCTGGCTTTGGGACTTTCTGGCTGTTGCTGTAGGCTCTTATGCCTGAAGATAGTTTGTGGGCTGGGGGTTTGAAAAATAAAAACTTTTTGCTCCTTTGATCTTCAGGCTGTCCCTGTAGACCTTCGAGTCCTTAGGAGTTGTGTTAGCCCCAACCTCTGGTTTCTTCAGGTGTACCTCTGATTGGCTGGCCAACAGGCAGACATTGAGGAAAGTGAGGTGGGAGGCTAGCAATGTCCCCATCCATCTCATTTACATCTCTGCAACTATTTTAAATAGAACTTAAAGCCGATTAAAGAGACACTAGAACAGCCAAATTAACAAATAAAACTTTATGGTGAACTTAAACCAATTAAATTAAAATTCGGTTGCCAGGGTGATGATGCACTCCAGTCCCTCCGGTGCCCACCTCTTGCGGAAGGCTGCGGGCGAACCGGTGGACATAGCGTGCTCCATTTCCAGGGACACCTTGGCGCGAACGCAACCGCGGAAGAGAAGCAAGCAGTTGGGCTGAACGACCCCCTCGGCTGCCCACTGCCTGGACCTGTTAATGGCCACCTTGGCCAGGCTCAGGAGCAGTCCTATGAGGAGAGCCTTTTATATCTCTGCTATAGGCCTGCAACAACTGCAGGTGCAGACCTAGCTCCTCCTTCCCCTCCACTTGCCCCCTCCTGCTTCCCCTCCCCCTGCTCTTCCCCCCCCCCACCCCCCTCTTCCCTCTCCACCTCCCAACTCCCGCTCCATTCTCCCTCTCATTTACCCATTCACCCTTGCCCTTTCACCCGTCTTCCTTCGCCCCTCTCCCACTTCACCCCAATACCCTCTCGCCCTTCACACCACTCCCCCTTCGTCCCACCCCACCTCGCCCCACCCCCACCCACTCCGCCTCCACCATCCCCCACTCTCTTCATATCCTTTCTTCTCCCCCTTCCTGTCCCACACTTTATAAAATAAATGGAGCCATGATAACTGATGCGGAGATGCTTGGTCTGAATGTATCGTTACTCTAAAATCAATTAAAATTTCACACGTGGTTTAAAGAAATTGGTATGTACTGATGTTACAATGTAAACATTTCCCATTTTGCAATTGCAGTAGCTATTTTTTCCTTCAGAAAATACAATGGCAAATGTAAAAATTATTTATTATTCTATACTAAAGAGCAAAGTTATGCAGCTGCCATATGATGAATGCGTGTTAATTTAAAAAATCGTGATGGCATTCAATGTGCAAAGTTGATTATTGTATCGGAACTGGCAACTCAAAAGTTAGGTAACAGAAGATTATTAATGCATTCAAATTTTTATTTTACTTTCAGTCTGAAAAAGAACAAAGCCAAGCAAACGGCCTGGTGGAAGTGGTTAACGATTCTGGCATCTATTATTTTTACTGCTTTTTGTGTGGTCCTGCTTTGGGATTATCTGCACGCGGATGACTTTAAAGAAGTGTTTGCACGCCAGGCTGATACTTTGGAAGGAAAATTGTTTGAGGTACCATGCTCCAAAGATTATGAAAGTTACCAGCGATTTCCAGGTACAATATTATTCCATAACACAGCTTCTTCTGCCTATTCAGTTTCTTTGCAGAATCATGTATATCCTCCAGGAGGCCCAAGCAAAAGGGGCTCGTATATTTGTACAGTTAATCTTATGGGCTTTCAGCTATTAAATATCTCTCAGTGCGCAAATATAAATGAGTACAATATTCAGACATAAAGTTGACCTTAGCTATGATAATGTACTTGGGAGCTAACCAAATATTTTATTACAGCTGGGTGCACAGTACAATCCGAATTACGTAAATTATCGACTCAAATAGTCTTGTTTACAGATTTAAGATTGTAATGCTTGAAGAAAATGTAATTTGAAAGATTGAGATTTGACGACATTGTGAAGTTTAAAAATACAAATAAAAAGCATATCATTAATTCATCCAAGTTAAAAGTTGCTTCTTGAGAGTTTATGTCTACTACAGGTATCTCAATAGTGTTGGGTGCTGAAAATTGGGTTTGCCTCCTGTGAGTAAATTCCCAGTTTGAAGTCACTGCTCCTTCCAATATTGGTTTAATTTATCAGCAGATTTCTAACAGTAAGGATGCGTGTGCCATCTAAGGATAACATCAGTGCCATTGGTTTACAGCCATTGAATCCGAAAGTTCAATTTTTATTAAATGGTATTCTGGGGGGAAATGGGAAGAAAGGCTGCACATTGTGGGAGGTGGGTTCTGATCAGCCAGGGTTGAAATGCATATGGATTGCGGGGGGCGGGGGGGATGGGTGCTGTGGTTCTGCTCAATGGGGGTCACTGCCGAAATGCTGTTTATGGGGGAGTGGAAATAGAGGAGTATTAAATTAACTGAATGGGGAAGGGATTCATGATCTGAAGAATAGGCTGAAATGATTCGGTGGGGGGGTCATCATAGGCAGTCCCTCGGAATCGAGGAAGACTTGCTTCCACTCCCAAAGTGAGTTATTTGATATGGCTGAACAGTCCAATACGAGAACCACAGACCCTGTTACAGATAGAAACATAGAAACATTGAAAATAGGTGCAGGAGTAGGCTATTCGGCCCTTCTAGCCTGCACCGCCATTCAATGAGTTCATGGCTGAACATGCAACTTCAGTACCCCATTCCTGCTTTCTCGCCATACCCCTTGATCCCCCTAGTAGTAAGGACTTCATCTAACTCCTTTTCGAATATATTTAGCGAATTGGCCTCAACAACTTTCTGTGGTAGAGAATTCCACAGGTTCACCACTCTCTGGGTGAAGAAGTTTCTCCTCATCTCGGTCCTAAATGGCTTACCCCTTATCCTTAGACTGTGTCCCCTGGTTCTGGACTTCCCCAACATTGGAAACATTTTTCCTGCATCTAACCTGTTTAACCCCGTCAGAATTTTAAACGTTTCTATGAGGTCCCCTCTCATTCTTCTGAACTCCAGTGAATACAAGCCCAGTTGATCCAGTCTTTCTTGATAGGTCAGTCCCGCCATCCCGGGAATCAGTCTGGTGAATCTTCGCTGCACTCCCTCAATAGCAAGAATGTCCTTCCTCAGGTTAGGAGACCAAAACTGTACACAATACTCCAGGTGTGGCCTCACCAAGGCTCTGTACAACTGTAGCAACACCTCCCTGCCCCTGTACTCAAATCCCCTCGCTATGAAGGCCAACATGCCATTTGCTTTCTTAACCGCCTGCTGTACCTGCATGCCAACCTTCAATGACTGATGTACCATGACACCCAGGTCTCGTTGCACCTCCCCTTTTCCTAATCTGTCACCATTCAGATAATAGTCAGTCTCTCTGTTTTTACCACCAAAGTGGATAACCTCACATTTATCCACATTATACTTCATCTGCCATGCATTTGTCCACTCACCTAACCTATCCAAGTCGCTCTGCAGCCTCATAGCACCCTCCTCGCAGCTCACACTGCCACCCAACTTAGTGTCATCCGCAAACCTGGAGATACTACATTTAATCCCCTTGTCTAAATCATTAATGTACAGTGTAAACAGCTGGGGCCCCAGCACAGAACCTTGCGGTACCCCACTAATCACTGCCTGCCATTCTGAAAAGTCCCCATTTACTCCTACTCTTTGCTTCCTGTCTGACAACCAGTTCTCAATCCATGTCAGCACACTACCCCCAATCCCATGTGCTTTAACTTTGCACATTAATCTCTTGTGTGGGACTTTGTCGAAAGCCTTCTGAAAGTCCAACTGGTTCTCCCTTGTCCACTCTACTGGAAACATCCTCAAAAAATTCCAGAAGATTTGTCAAGCATGATTTCCCTTTCACAAATCCATGCTGACTTGGACCTATCATGTCACCTCTTTCCAAATGCACTGCTATGACATCCTTAATAATTGACAGATGGGACAGACATTCGTCGAGGGAAGGGGTCGGTGGGACTGGTTTGCCGCGTGCTCCTTTCGCTGCCTGCGCTTGGCCTCTTCGCTCTTTGCATTGAGACTCGAAGAGCTCAACGCCCTCCCGGATGCACTTTCTCCACCTCGGGTGGTCTTCGGCCAGGGTCTCCCAGGAGTCAGTGGTGATGTCGCACTTTTTCAGGGAGGCTTTGAGGGTGTCCTTATAACGTTTCCGCTGTCCTCCTTTGGCTCGTTTACCATGAAGGAGCTCCACATAAAGCATTTGCTTAGGGAGTCTCGAATCTGGCATGTGTACTATGTAGCCTGCCCAGCGAAGTTGATCGAGTGTGGTCAGTGCTTCAATACTGGGGATGTTAGCCTGGTCGAGGACACTGATGTTGGTGCACCTGTCCTCCCAGGAGATTTGCAGGATCTTGCGGAGACGTCGTTGGTGATATATCTCCAGCGACTTGAGGTGCCTTCAATACATCGTCCATGCCTCAGATCCATACAGAAGGGCGGGTATTACGACAGCCCTGTAGACCATGAGCTTGGTGGTAGATTTGAGGTCTTCAAACACTCTTTTCCTCAGACGGCCGAAGGCTGCACTGGTGCACTGGAGGCGATGTTGAATCTCCGCATCAATGTCTGCCTTTGTTAATAAGAGGCTCCTGAGATATGGGAAATGGTCCACGTTGTCAAGGACCGCGCTGTGAATCTTGATGATTGGAGGAGGGCAGTGCTGTGTGGCGGTGACAGGCTGGTGGAGGACCTTTGTCTTACGGATGTTAAGCATAAGGCCCATGCTTTCATAAGACTCAGTGAATACATTGACTATATCCTGGAGTTCAGCCTCTGAATGTGTGCAGACACAGGCATCGTCCACGTACTGCAGCTCAACGACAGAGGTTAGGGTGATGTTGGACCTGGCCTGGGGGCAGCGTAGGTTGAACAGCTTCCCACTGGCTCTGAAGTTTAGTTCCACTCCAGCGGGGAGCTTGTTGATTGTGAGGTGGAGCATGGTGGTGAGGAAGATTGAGAAGAGGGTTGGAGCGATGACGCAGCCCTGTTTGACCCCGGTCCGGACGTGGATTGGGTCTGTGATGGATCCGTTGGTAAGGATCACGGCCTGCATGTCATCGTGAAGCAGGCGAAGGATGTTGACAAACTTTTGGGGCATCTGAAACGGAGGAGTACGCTCCATAGACCCTCACTGTTGACAGTGTCAAAGGCCTTTGTAAAATCGAAAAAGGCCATGTATAAGAGCTGGCGCTGCTCCCTGCATTTTTCCTGCAACTGTCGCGCTGCAAAGATCATGTCTGTTGTGTCCCATAGGGGACGAAATCCGCATTGTGATTCCGGGAGGAGCTCCTCGGCCACAGGGAGATGACGATTGAGGAGAACTCTAGCGACAACTTTCCCAGTGGCTGAAAGCAGGGAGATTCCCCTGTAGTTGCCGCAGTCGGACTTGTCCCCATTTTTAAAAAATGGTCACAATCACTGCATCTCTAAGATCTCCCGACATGCTCTCCTCCCTCCAGATGAGAGAGATGAGGCCATGTACCCACGCCAACAGCGCCTCTCCGCCATACTTTAGCGCCTCAGCAGGGATTCCATCCACACCTGTAGCCTTGTTATTCTTGAGCTGTTTTATGGCTTTGCCTACCTCGTGCAACTTTAGAGTTTCACTGAGTTGGTGGTGGGTCACATGCTGCGGGATTGAGTCGAGAACACTCGAGTCAAAGGCAGAGTCTCGATTGAGGAGATCTTCAAGGTGCTCATTCCATTGGGCCCTGACAGCCTCGGTGTCCTTGATGAGTGTTTCCCCGTTCTTGGCCACGAGTGGGGTGGGGCCTTGGGAGTTTGGACTGTAGGTGGCCTTGGCTGCAGTGAAGAATCCTCGCATATCGTGGCTGTTGGCCAGTTGTTGTATCTCTTGTGCTTTCTCCATCCACCACCTGTTCTTTAGGTCCCGGGTTTTTTGTTGGACCTGAGCCTTGAGCCGTCTGTAATGTTGTTTTGCAGCTCCAGAGTTGGGTTGTTGCTTGAGGCACAGAAATGCTTTGCGCTTGCAATCTATTAGTTCTTCCATCTCCTGATCATTTTCCTCAAACCAGTCCTGATGTTTTCTGGTTGAGTGACCAAGTGTCTCGTCACAGGCACTGGTTATAGAGGCCTGGAGGGTAGACCAAGCGCTGTGGGCATTTAGCATCTCAGGGTCATCAAGGCATGCCAGATTGGCTTTGAGGCGCTGGCTGTTTAGGGCTCTCTTAGCTGTCCCCTCTGCTTTGGGGCAATGTTAGTGGTGATGATGGATCGGATTAGGCGGTGGTCCGTCCAGCAGTCGTCAGCTCCAGGTCATGGCGCGGGTGATGCGCACATCCTTGCGATCCATGGCTTGGACAATGACATAGTCAAACCAATGTTTGGAGCGAGGGTGTTGCCATGATGCCTTGTATTTGTCCCTCTGGCGAACAAGGTGTTGGTGATGAGGAGTTGATGTTCTAGACATTTTGTCAGGAGTAGGGTACTGCTGGAGTTGGCTTTCCCTACCCTCTCTCTACCAATCATGCCTCCCCAGAGGACTGTGATCTTTGCCAACCCTGGCATTAAAGTCACCCAGGAGGAGGGACGCAGGTCAAGGATGTCTCGAGGTTGGAGTAAAAACCC
This sequence comes from Pristiophorus japonicus, assembly GCF_044704955.1. Classification (NCBI taxonomy): domain Eukaryota; kingdom Metazoa; phylum Chordata; class Chondrichthyes; family Pristiophoridae; genus Pristiophorus; species Pristiophorus japonicus. The sequence continues at coordinate 100,535,524 of NC_091992.1, forward strand.
TCTTTAGCCTCATCCGTTGCATTGAGTGTAGAGGCGTATGCTCTGATGACTGGCACATTGGTTCCGGGATAGGGTTAACCCCACAGGGGGAGTCTTTGAGGCGGTCGACCAGCTCATTCTTGACGGCAAAGCCAACTCCATGAAGGTGGTATTCTTCCTCTGGTTTTCCTCTCCACCATGTTCCTTCAACTGGCCTTCCCCTGCCAGTGGGTCTCGCTTAGGGCGGCGATGTCAATGTCAAAACGTCTGAGTTCCCGGGCAACTATGGCGGTGCGGCGTTCCGGCAGCAGTGGGGTAGGGGGCGGTGTAAATGTCAATCGATTGGTACAAGAGAAATGCTCCTGATTTCTGGAAAGGTGACCGTTGGTTACAAGATGGTGTAGAATCTGTAATTGTCTCTGAGCATAATGAAGCTTGGGCATGGGTGGGGGGGGGAGGGGTCAAGTCCTGGCCAATGACCTGGCCAATGACCTGGAGACTGGTGGGCAGAGCAGGGGGATTGCAGAGTGGGCTTGAGGGCTGAAAGGTGGAGCTCATTGGGCCGCAGGAGGGAGTCGGGCAGGTTAGGTTAGCAGCACGAGGGGAGTGGGGGACTGTGGCCCACCATAGGGGAGGTCTGGCAGGTGGATCGATCGTTCAGCAGGCTGCGGAAATGGACAGAGGTGCTGGCAGTCAGGAAAGCAAATGGATGGTAGTGGGATTTGGGGAAATTGGACTGGGGGATTATTTGACATTTGTCATCGAGCTGTGATGAATAGTTTGCCATTGGGATTGGAAAGTCGTCTGGGATTGTTGTGGACCAATAATTCTTTAAAAAATTAACATTTTCTTTAAAAACTAATTACTTGCCTCTTTTATCCAACAATAACACTCTTGCCTTAGAGATTGTAGTTGTGAGTTTAAATCTCAGTCTAGGGTTTGAGCACATCATCTGGACTGTCACTTCAGTACAGTATTAAGGGAGTGCTGCATTGTCAAAGATGCCATATTTCAGATGAGACCTTAAATCAAAGCTCCATCTGCCTGTTCAGTTAGACATAAAAGAGCCCTTGGCATTATTTAAATAAGAGCAGGGCAGTCTGGCTAACATTTATCAGCAATCCAAAACCACTGAAGCACATTGGGCTCGAAATTTGGTTCTCAGCAAAAATGGTATTTTTTCGCCAAAATTACCGTTTTCGCTCGCTACTGCTAGCAGACCAGAAATTCAACCTTTAATTTGTGCAGCGGTAAAAATCAGCGTTGCACGAGGCTTCCCGGAGCAAACCCCGAATTTCGTCAACTTTAGTCCGAGGCCGATATCGCTGCGAGAGGCCTTGGGAGGGCGGAAAAACACTCCAAAAAATTGGGGGGGAAAAAAATTCACAAAACATTACAGGACACTTATTTATCGAATCACTAAAAAAGAATTAAAAATAAAAACTTTAACTTACCTTTTTTCAGGTCTTCATACTTACTACTGCTGGCAGGGCTGCTTGACCGGTTTTAAAAAAGGAGGGAGAGAGAAAACAGGGAATTATAGACCGGTCAGCCTGACATCGGTAGTGGGTAAAATGATGGAATCAATTATTAAGGATGTCATAGCAGTGCATTTGGAAAGAGGTGACATGATAGGTCCAAGTCAGCATGGATTTGTGAAAGGGAAATCATGCTTGACAAATCTTCTGGAATTTTTTGAGGATGTTTCCAGTAGAGTGGATAAGGGAGAACCAGTTGATGTGGTATATTTGGACTTTCAGAAGGCGTTCGACAAGGTCCCACACAAGAGATTGATGTGCAAAGTTAGAGCACATGGGATTGGGGGTAGTGTACTGACATGGATTGAGAACTGGTTGTCAGACAGGAAGCAAAGAGTAGGAGTAAATGGGTACTTTTCAGAATGGCAGGCAGTGACTAGTGGGGTACCGCAAGGTTCTGTGCTGGGGCCCCAGCTGTTTACACTGTACATTAATGATTTAGATGAGGGGATTAAATGTAGTACTCCAAATTTGCGGATGACACTAAGTTGGGTGGCAGTGTGAGCTGCGAGGAGGATGCTGTGAGGCTGCAGAGCGACTTGGATAGGTTAGGTGAGTGGGCAAATGCATGGCAGATGAAGTATAATGTGGATAAATGTGAGGTTATCCACTTTGGTGGTAAAAACAGAGAGACAGACTATTATCTGAATGGTGACAGATTAGGAAAAGGTGAGGTGCAACGAGACCTGGGTGTCATGGTACATCAGTCATTGAAGGTTGGCATGCAGGTGCAGCAGGCGGTTAAGAAAGCAAATGGCATGTTGGCCTTCATAGCAAGGGGATTTGAGTACAGGGGCAGGGAGGTGTTGCTACAGTTGTACAGGGCATTGGTGAGGCCACACCTGGAGTATTGTGTACAGTTTTGGTCTCCTAACCCGAGGAAGGATATTCTTGCTATTGAGGGAGTGCAGCGAAGGTTCACCAGACTGATTCCCGGGATGGCGGGACTGACCTATCAAGAAAGACTGGATCAACTGGGCTTGTATTCACTGGAGTTCAGAAGAATGAGAGGGGACCTCATAGAAACATTTAAAATTCTGACGGGGTTAGACAGGTTAGATGCAGGAAGAATGTTCCCAATGTTGGGGAAGTCCAGAACCAGGGGTCACAGTCTAAGGATAAGGGGTAAGCCATTTAGGACCGAGATGCGGAGGAACTTCTTCACCCAGAGAGTGGTGAACCTGTGGAATTCTCTACCACAGAAAGTTGTTGAGGCCAATTCACTAAATATATTCAAAAAGGAGTTAGATGAGGTCCTTACTGCTAGGGGGATCAAGGGGTATGGCGAGAAAGCAGGAATGGGGTACTGAAGTTGAATGTTCAGCCATGAACTCATTGAATGGCGGTGCAGGCTAGAAGGGCTGAATGGCCTACTCCTGCACCTATTTTCTATGTTTCTATGTTTACCCCGTCGGTATTCTGAGCACAGAATCCGAGTGTGGAGGGAGCCACATTTCTGGCAAAAACGCTATTTCGACTGTTGCACGACGGCGCTCCTCCTAGCGGTACGTGGAAAGCGCCGTCACACAAAGGTCACTGAATTTCCCGCCGACCGAGTTTTCGCCAAAAAGGGTGAAATATCACCAAAAATTTGGTTGCAAAATCGCCAAATTTCTAGCATTAAATCGTCATTTAGCTCATTTGCTGTTTGTGGGACCTAGATGTCTGCTACATAACAGCAATGACAATACTTCAAAAGTAATTCATTGGATGTGAAGCACTTTGTAATGTCCTTAGGATGTAAAAGGTGCAATAAAATGAAAGTTTGTTCTTGGCTACCTCAAGGGAGCCTCAAAATGTTAGGTTACTCCACAGTGCCGCTCTGTGGCCAAAGCCTGCAACTACATCCACAATATAAAAAAACTTTACCTGTTGCTTCTCAATATTCACGCTGGCAGGAGTTGTCCTTGCAGCTAGTGTTATATAATATCGAACCCTACATAATATCTAACCCTATATAATATCCAACATTAAAAAAAAACATCACTGTGTCACTTGCAGGTAAAACGAAGTTGACAGTTTTATACTAGATTTTCCCATTGAAATAGTATGGCATAGGATTTTTCAATGGAATGTTGCAAACCACTCAGTGATTTTAGTATATAGTAGATGGGGGAGACTGATGCCATGTAGGTTCTCTTCCCTGCCACGCTTCTAGCCTCCCGAATGTGAAAAACTATTGGTCTTAGCTTCAGTAACTACTTAATTACAACTCTTTAAGAGCATCGTGGCCTGCACATATCCACATCTGTAGAAAGTCCTGCACTCTCAACATCCCTGTCCTTGCTGGGCTCACTGGTTCCTCTTGACCAAGCAGACTGATTTCAAGCCTCTCCTTCCAATCCCTTCTTGTCCCACGTAACTCAGTGATCTCCTTCAGCCAAATGTCCCTCCACAGATCTTCCCTTTGTTTGACAACAGCTTGTGGCCTGCTCCCATTGACACCTGCTCTTTCAGCCTCTGTGCTCCTATTTTCAACATTTCTCTCACTATCCGCCCCTTCTCCCCCCCCCCCCCCCCCCCACTTTCAAAAGCCTCTTTTAAAAACTGTTCTCTTATAATTGTACTTTTAACCCCTTTCTACTCTCCCAGTTCCTCTGCTATGGTGTTCTGTACCTATTTGTAACCTCTGGCCTGTAAAGCACTCTGAGACATCTGCCTCATACTATACAAATGTAAAATGTTACTGATGATTGGAGCATCTAGAGGAGGAGCTTCCTTGGAGGCAATAGGGAACATTAGAAAGTGAGTTAACTCCAACTCACCTTGCCCTTGCTCAGTGGCTGGCCAAAGGGGGAGAAATTAGATGCAATAGTGACCCCGGCACAAATGACTTTGCGACCGGGCGTGATGCCATTAACGACTCCCGCTAAATTCGGCGGGAGATTATTGGTGGCTCTACGGCGATGCGCCCCAATCTCCTGCGTCCGGAGATCGTGACGTCATCACCGTGCATAGCGCCCCGTTAGCGCCCCGTTAGCGCCCCAGCCCATAAATTGGGTATCACCCCCTGAAGCTGGGCTGGGCGATGACAGCGACAGCTTTGGGGACACGTACCGGTTGGCCGGCTGCTACCGGAGCGAAACTTAAAGGGGAGGCGGCCGGCTGCCCCTGGAAAAAATCTGTCGTTTTGCTTCCTGCTCCAGCCGCGGGGTCAGTGCCGCGATCGCTCAGCCCGGCTCTGTCGTTGAGCTACAGTACGCAGACGACGTCTGCGTCTGCGCACATACAGAGGCTGAACTCCAGGATATAGTCGACGTATTTACCGAGGCATACAAAAGCATGGGCCTTACGCTAAACATCCGTAAGGCGAAGGTCCTCCACCAGCTTGTCCTTGCCGCACTGCACTGTCCCCCAGTCATCAAGATCCACGGCGCAGCCCTCGACAACATGGACCATTTCCCATACCTCGGGAGCCTCTTATTAACAAAAGCAGACATTGATGAGGAGGTTCAACACCGCCTCCAGCGCAGCCTTCGGCCGCCTGAGGAAAAGAGTGTTCGAAGACCAGGCCCTCAAATCTACCACCAAGCTCATGATCTACAGGGCAGTAGTAATACCCGCCCTCCTGTATGGCTCAGAGGCATGGACCATGTACAAAGACACCTCAAGTTGCTGGAGATATATCACCAACGATGTCTCCGCAAGATCCTGCAAATCCCTTGGGAGGACAGGCGCACCAACATCAGCGTCCTTGTCCAGGCTAACATCCCCAGCATTGAAGCACTGACCACACTCGATCAGCTTTGCTGGGCAGGCCACATAGTTTGCATGCCAGACACGAGACTCCCAAAGCAAGTGCTTTAGGCGGAACTCCTTCACGGCAAACGAGCCAAAGGTGGGCAGCGGAAACGTTACAAGGACACCCTCAAAGCCTCCCTGATAAAGTGCGACATCCCCACTGAGACCTGGGAGTTCCTGGCCAAAGACCGCCCTAAGTGGAGGAAGCACATCCGGGAGGGCGCTGAGCACCTCTAGTCTCATCGCCGAGAGCATGCAGAAATCAAGAGCAGACAGCGGAAAGAGCATGCGGCAAACCTGTCCCACCCATTCCTTCCCTCAACGACTATCTGTCCCACCTGTGAAAGAGTCTGTGGCTCTCGTATTGGACTGTTCAGCCACCAAAGAACTCCCTTCAGGAATGGAAGCAAGTCTTCCTCGATTCCAAGGGACCGCCTATGATGATGATATGATGATCTGCTTGAGTGCCGGGCTGATCGCGAGTCACCCCAGCACCCTGGTGGTCCAGGTAGGTGTGTTCCCAACATGCAAAGTTTGCAGCTCGGGCCCTTCCCATTAATTCAGGGACGAGCCCCTAGTACACGACAGCCCCCGCATAGCGCTGCTGAGCTGTGTGCCCTGCTCCCGCCCCAGGAAGGAAGTGAAGCTCTTGATTTAGCACTCCAATTCGTTTCGGGGGCTGTAACCCGAATTTACCTGGTGCTATGTCTTGCGCCTCGTGAGTGTTACCACCCTTAAACGGGGCGATATCCAATTTCTGGGCCAAAGTGTTTAAAACCATTTCTAGTTATTCTGTAACAAATACCTACTTTTTTGCAATAGAGCCACCTATAGTCATGTAAGAATTAAGCTCCCCCGGCTCCAGTGTATCTCTCAGTAAATGGTATTGATGCCAAAAGTTCACTGTTGCTTGAACCTCTAAATACTGCAGTAGCAATATCAATAACTGTAACTAGATTGGACAAACCAAAAAAAGTTATTGCCAGATGCTATAATTGAAGGAATCAGTATTTTCTTTCTCATTTACAGAAATTGGGGGCACTCAATTTTTGTCGCTCTTTTGAGTGACGAGTGCAGTCTGAAAACGGACAACCTTTCAGTTCACTGAGGGCTAATTACAGTTTTGCGATGTGAAATTTTTCAGGCCGTTGGGCAGTTGTGTTTTGTAATATGACACCAGAATCCGAAAAGTCCTTCAGAGATAATGATGATATTTTGTTTGGTTAGCCTAATACAGGCTAATTAAAGTAAGCAGTCAGAAGAAAGATATCTGTCTAAACTTGAGATCAGGTTACAGTAATTCTCCCCTTGACCTTGGATGACATGCAGAGTTAGCAAAGTGGCAGGTCGGTAAGTGGCCATGTGGTGGCACTACTGGGCTGTATTCCTTTGCATAGTAATATTTACACGGCTATAGATTGGAAAGATGTGTCTTTTCTCTGTTGTCTAGCTTGGTGGAATTGCTCTTGCCTGGTTCCACTCTTACCTATACAATCATAGAGCAACTCCAGCAATGGCATTTCACCGCCCCCACCCCCACATGTTCCCTCCAGAGACCCCCAAGGGTCTATCCTTGGCACCCCCTCCTCTCTCCTATCTACATGCTGCTTGGCAACATTATCCATAAAAGTGGAGTAAGCTTTCACATGCACACTGAAGACACCAAATTCTACACCTCCATTACCTTCTCGACCTCTGTGTTGTCAGCCTGCTCGTCCAACATCCAGTCTTGGGTGAGCCACAGTGTCCTCTAGCTAAACGTTGTTCAAAACGAAGCCATCGTTATCCGTCTCTGCCACAAACTCCGTAACCTTGCCACTAATTCCATCCCCCTCCACGGCCACTGTTTGAACCGGACTATTCACAACCGTTGCATCCTATTTGTCCCCGAGCTCAGCTTCTGCCCCCACGTACTCTCCATCACAGCGACTGCTTACTTCCAGATCTGTAACATCGCCTGCCCCCTGCCCCACAATGGCTTCCTGTCCAACAACATCTCCAGTTTAAAATATCTCTTCCTCATGTTTCAATCTCTTCATGACCTCTCCCTTCCCTATCTCTGTAACTTATCTCTAGCACGACAACCGTTCTCCCACCCAAACTCTCCATTCCCGGTACACTCGCCTCTTTTGTATCTCTCTCTGTCTTCACTGCTCCATTGACGGCTGGCATTCAGCCACCCAAGCCCCACACTTTGAAATTCTCGCCCTAAACCGCTTCACATTTTCACTTCCCTATTTCTGTGTCCTCCTCCTTTTAAGACCTACCTGTTTGACCAAGCTTTTGCTGACCCCTCCTAATATCTGCTTCTTTGGCTCTGTGTCCAATTTTTGATTACCCCTCTGTCAAAAGTTTTGGGAATTTTTCTATGTTTTAAAAAAGAGCTGTATAAATGTAAGTTGTTGCATTAATATGAGCAAATACGGCTTTATGTCAACAATGTGCAAGAAGTTTTTCAGCCAACCAATTTCCTGATGCCTAAAACCCCTGTCAGATGTTACATAGTAGAGTCATGGGGCCCAATCCTGGCCATGACTTGCATCAATTTTTTTGGAGTAAGTTTTTTCTGGTGTAAGTTTAAAAAATGCTATTTCCCCCCAAAAAAATTTGCTCCAGAGTAAGTCAGTTAGGTACGATTTTTTTTTTAGGTCAGTTTTATTTCAGAAGGGGGCATTCCCAGACATTTACGCCAGTTTTGGCCATTTATGCCACTTTGGCCAGCAAAAACTTACTCCAAATCGACTTAGGTCAGCGTATGTGGCCAGCTCTGAAAAACCTTGTGGGCAGTGAAGAGAAAGCAGCGCACATTTGGCAGACATTAGGGCAGGGATAGGGGAGGGAAGGGAACTGGAGAGGACCTCAACAACCAAGCACCAAACATTGCAAGGAAAAGCTCAAACAATTAAGATATTAATAAAAATGAAGTAAATCCGACCGGAGAAATGAGAGCTGCTGGCCGCGATGTCACGATGGCGGGGGGGGGGGGTGGGGGGGTAGCCAGAGAGACACTCTTTCTCCCCCCTCCCCTTCCCCTCCCCCCCCCGCAAACTCTCCTCTCCCCCCCCCTCGCCCCAAAACTCTCCTCTTTCCACCCCCACCCCCTCAAATCTCTCCTCTCCTCCTCGCTCCCCCCCCAAAACTCCTCTCCTCCTCTCTTTCCCCCCCCCCCCCCCCCCCCGCCCCCCGACAAAATCAAAAGTTTCAAGCACAGCCACTAAATAAAAAATAAAAGCGAAGTCCTAACTGCCCGGGAACTCAGCGGGCTGGCCGGCCGGTGCGGGAGTCCACTCAGCCAGGGATAGGGTGCGGTGAGATCGGGCGTCCCTTCGGCCTGGGATAGGGGTGGCGAGCATCGGGTCCTGCTCACAAGACGCGCTGGGAGGGCAAGGAACATGCGCGCAGCTCTCACTGAGCATGTGCGCAGGTGCCGGCAGTGCTTTGTGCGCTGGCCTGTTGCTCCGCCCCCCACCCCCCCTCCCCATTCAGCCTCCACGACTCCGGGGACTCCGAAGATTGGCCAGAATGGGGCCCCTTTTTACTGGCGCCCTTTCCAGCGTGCAAAGTCGGTGAGCTTCAGGTCAGTTCGCCGAAAAAATGGCTTGGGCAAAGTTGGGCCCATAGTCATAATCTGAGATATTTAATTTGATCTAGGACTTGTGTTTTGTTCCAATGTGAGGCAGCAGACAATTTATAGAAAAACAAATATATTACTATGATTCCAAGACAACCAGGAAGACGCCAAGTTTTGTGTTCACTGAAGCCAAGGTGAATGCTGCTTTAAAGCCAAAGCTGCAGACCACCACTGACATGGAGAGTGCTGTAGAGAAGATGAGTTGAATCAAGAAGCAGGGGTTCGGTGACATAAAGCTTGCATTTTAAAAGCCTTTCAATTTTCGAAGGCAGGGACGCCTAATGGAGGTAAAGGCTTTTGCAGTTTTGAGGTCCTCGGAAAGAAAAATTGAATGATGCAGCATTGATTTTAACACAGTGAGGATGAAGAGTATATGCCGTTACATGTTTGGAGTTTGAGGATGAATACCTTTCGTAAGCCAAGGAAATCTGACATGGGATACTTTTAGTAATATTTTATTCTGCTTACAGATTGAATGAATTTGAGCTACGACACTCTGAAAGAAGCCTACAATGCAACGTTATGTTCAAATTCTGAATTGTGGAACCGCCCATAGAGTTATGTTCTTCTTTGGGCCGGATTTTCCCCAGGTTTGCGACCGGATTTTCGCCGCGATTTGACCCTCCGCGGCAGAAACCCGGTCGGCGGGATCCTCGGGTACTTGTTTGCTGCTGCGGTTTTAAGTACGGCCGGGGAGAGGTGCGCTGACGTACAACGACGCAGATTGTGTTTGCGTTTGCGTTGTACTTTCAGCTCTCTCCCGACCCGTACGCTGAGGTCAAACCTGCCGGTGCAGCCCTGCAGCAGCGGTAAGTATGAAAAGCTGCAAAAAAGGTAAGTTAAAGTTTTTATTAATTTTTTTTGTAAATGTTTTTGGAATGTTTTTGGAATGTATCTTGGAATGTTTTTGTGTTTGTTTCTCCCCCCTCCCAAGGCCTCTCTTGCAGCATTCCCGGCCCCGGACTAAAGTTGCCGAAACTTGCGGTTTGTGCCGCGAATCGTCGTGCATCGCCTCCTTTACCGATGGCATAAGAGGTAAAGGCCGAAAGTTCGGCCTAAAAACGGTAGTGCAGCGAAAACGCCAATTTTGGTGTAAAACTACTGCTTTTGCCGAAAACCAAAAATCCAGCCCATTGTTTGTTAAAATTGCTTGTTTTTTACTTTGTGCTTGGGAAACATTTGGGGTTTTAAGAAATAACATGCATAATCTTACTTTAGATATATATTGGGTGCTTTTGGTTATATTGATGTAGATGTTATTAGGTTCTAATTGATGCTGGTATTTTAATTTTTTTTCCATAGATCCTATTTTCCAATCATATTTTGATATTTTTTCATATTATTGTATTTAACTGTTTCTTGGGTTTGTAGGAATGTTTCCTATTACATGGGAGGTTGTTCTTGTGCTGTTAAACCCAGTTTAACTTCAAAAGTGTTTTATTGTTCTTGATTACTGCTCAGAAGGAAGTCCCTTAGAGAATTTAGTTTCTGTTATATTTGTTGTTATTTCCTTCGATCTGTGCATTCTAACTTAAAAACAGACATAAACTAGCCACAACATTTTTCATTGAGGCAGAAAAATGAAGTGAAATAACTCAAAGTCGCCAACACCAAATTTTCTATGGGTTGTAAAAACATAAATGATGCATTGGAAAGTCCTTTAAATTTATGATGGATTTAGTGTACATTAACAGAACACTCACAAAACACGAAATCAAAAGTGGTGAGAGACCAGGAAGGATCTGGAGTCACATATTCCAGAATATTTTGAAAGACCCACTAGGTTGCTGCTTCAAGCTGCAGAATAGTCACTTAATATAACTTGCAAACGGTAGACAGATATTTCCCAGAAGCTTAAACCTTGCCTTACCTAACCAGTCAGTTAGCCTTGTATAAGAATAATTTAAAGGCACATTACAGAAAAATATATTGGTCTTTTGAATGAAATTCAATCATTCAACTTGATGCAGCAAGAAATTAGCTATCAGTCTTTGTAATTGCAAATTGTGAACTCTTGCATATTACAAGGTACTGCAAATTTATATTACAAGCTTTATAGAAATATATCAATTTTAGTTCTGCACTGTCGATCCATTTGGAGAACTGATTATTGCTTAGCACTATATCTTTGCAATGTAGTGGGATTTGAAAGAAACATAGAAACATAGAAAATAGGTGCAGGAGTAGGCCATTCGGCCCTTCGAGCCTGCACCACCTTTCAATATGATCATGGCTGATCATTCACCTCAGTACCCCTTTCCCGCTTTCTCTCCATACCCCTTGATCCCTTTAGCCGTAAGGGCTATATCTAACTCCCTCTTGAATATATCCAATGAACTGGCATCAACGACTCTCTGCGGTAGGGAATTCCACAGGTTAACAACTCTGAGTGAAGAAGTTCCTCCTCATCTCAGTCCTAAATGGCCTACCCCTTATTCTAAGACTGTGTCCCCTGGTTCTAGACTTCCCCAACATCGGGAACATTCTTCCCGCATCTAACCTGTCCCGTCCTGTCAGAATCTTTTATGTTTCTATGAGATCCTCTCTCATCCTTCTAAACTCCAGTGTATAAAGGCCCAGTTGATCCAGTGCCTCCTCATATGTCAGTCCAGTCATCCCTGGAATTAGTCTGGTGAACCTTTGCTGCACTCCCTCAATAGCAAGAACATCCTCCCTCAGATTAGGAGACCAAAACTGAACAGAATATTCCAGGTGAGGCCTCACCAAGGCCCTGTACAATTGCAGTAAGACCTCCCTGCTCCTATATCAAATCCCCTAGCTATGAAGGCCAACATGCCATTTGCCTTCTTCATCGCCTGCTGCACCTGCTTGCCATCTTTCAATGACTGATGAACCATGACACCCAGGTCTCGTTGCACCTCCCCTTTTCCTAATCTGCCACCATTCAGATAATACTCTGCCCTCGTGTTTCTGCAACCAAAGTGGATAACCTTACATTTATCCACATTATACTGCATCTGCCATGCATTTGCCCACTCACCCAACCTGTCCAAATCACCCTGTAGCCTCTTAGCATCCTCCTCACAGCTCACATCACCACCCAGTTTAGTGTAATCTGCAAATGCAAGAAAGACCTGCATTTATATAGCGCCTTTCATGACCACAGGACACCCCACCACGCTTTACAGCCAATGATGTATAGTCACTGTTATAATGTAGGAAATGCGGCAGCCAATTTGCACACGGCAAGCTCCCACAAACCGCAATGTGATGACGAAGTAATCTATTTTTAGTGATGTTGATTGTGGGATAAATATTGGCCAGGACACCGGGGAGAACTCTCCTGCAAGTCTTGGAAATAGTACCATGGGAACTTTTACGTCCTCTAAGAGAGCAGGCTCCGTTTGTTGTCTCATCCGAAAGACGGCATCTCCGACAGTGCTTAAGTCTCTGGAGTGGGACATGAATCCAGAACCATCTGACTCCGATTTGAGAGTGCTACCAACTTAGCCACTGAAATATTTGGGCATTAATTGCAATTTAAAGCACTGTTTGAGTGGTGGAAATATATCCTCATATTAAAAAAAACAGAAAGTACTATGCGAACTTGGGAAGGATGGGGTTATAATACCTTCTCTGGTAGAATGGCTTATCAACACTTACTGTATAGGTGCACTTGTTAAGAATAGCTCATGTGTAATGTAACCTTTGCTCAAGGTATGCTATTATTAGGCAAGAAGGAGCGAATCTTTAGGAGGCAAAAAAGAAGCTTGAAGGTCTGTAAAAGTCCAACTACTAACTATTCAGTATAGAATAAAGGTAAATGATTTACAGATCTGCATCCCCACAGCTTAATTCTGGCTCAAATGAAATTGGAAAATGAAAGTCAATTTTGCATTATCGAAGTACTTGGCATCAATACCAAGCTTAATTCAAAACTGTCTGTGGAGGAAATGAGTGTTGGTTTCAGATTACTGTCGGATATCACACTTCAGTTCATCCTGTGTACTTAACCTTCAAGTCACCTTCCTCAGTTCGATATATATCCATCACTGAGATTGTGCTCCCTTCAATCACACTGTTTTGTAATGTATTTCTGCAGAATACGATAGGTCCAATTCTTTTGGGTTCACAGTAATGCCATCCATGGAATGTCCTGAGCCTGAGTGGAAGATTTTATTTACCTGCAGTCACTTGTCTCCTAGATTAAATGAACTAAAGAGAAGCCATGATCGTATCTGCACCAATGAAATGGATGGGCTTGATAAGACCTTTTCTTGTTCGGTACTTTTATGCTGGTATAACTGGCACATTGGGGCCAAGTTTTGGCCTGAGTTGCTCCTGTTTTTTTGGAGCAACTGGTTTAGAATGGAGTATCTTAGAAATTGCAATTCTCGGCATTTAGTTTGCTCCAGTTCTAATCAGTTAGAACAGTTTCGGTTTGGAACAGATTTTTTTTTCAGAAGGGGGCGTGTCCATCCACTTACGCCCGTTTTGAAAGTTTAGGCAGTAAAAACTTACTCCAAACTAACTTGGAATGGAGTAAGTGTAGATTTTTGTACCCTTAGAAAAACCTTGGCTACACTTAGAAAATCAGGCGTAGGGAATGGGCGGCGGGGTGGGGGGGAGTTTAAAGGAAAGTTTACAAACATTAAACACTTCAGTTTTACAAATAAAGAGCCATAACCAATAATAAATGATAAATACATCAATAAATCAACCAATAAATCAATCAAAAAAAAAATTAATAAAAAATTAAAAAATCAACAAATAAAATATTTTCTACTTACCGACTGCAGCACCGGGAGTCCTCCTCCAACAGCATGCTGGGACGGCCCCCCCCCCCCCCCCCCAGTGTGTCTCTGTCAGTGTCTCTATCTCTCTGTCTGTCTGTGTGTGTCTCTCTCACTCTGTCTGTCAGTGTCTGTGTTTCTAACAGCGAAAGGCGGGGGCAGGGGAGGGAGGGGGAGAAGGGAGGTGGGGGAGAGAAGGGAGGGGGAGAGAGGAGAGGAGAGGAGAGCAGAGGGAGGCTGAACGGGCCCGTCCCCAAGACTTCGGGTGGGGCCCACCCCCAGCACCGGAGTTAAAGGTAGGTGGCCGGGGGTCGGGTCGGGTCCTAGGGGGTGGGGGTCTGTGGGGTGTCGGGTCCGGGGGGTGGAGAGCGGGAGTTGGGTCGGGTCCAGGAGCGGAGCGCGGGAGTCGAGTCGGGTCGGGTCCGGGGGGGAGCGGGAATCAGGTCGGGTCCAGGGGCGAGGGGAAGCGGGGGTCGGGTCCGGGGCTGGGGAGTCGAGTCGGGGGGGAGTCGGAGCGGGAACTGTGGGGGGACGGTTTGAGAGAGCCAGCTGAAGGGAGGAAGCAGGAGCTGGGCGTGGGAGGTGCAGCTTGATCCACGCTGCCCCAGTGAGGCCGTGAGGCCATTCGGCCAGGGCTAGGGGCTGCGTGCTTTGGGCCCCTCCCACACAGTTTTGGGCGCCTGGAGCTACTGCACATGTGCGCCCACTGTAGCGCGCATGTGCAGAGGTCCCGGCACTGTTTTCTTTACAGTGGCTCCGCCCCCCCACAGCTCGTGCTGCGCCAAGCCCAGCTCCAGAGGACCTGCAGGGAGCCGGAGAATCTAAGTATTTTTTAGGCGCACTTTCGGGCGCGATAAACGGGCGTCCAGGTCGGGGCTGCGCCGTTTTAGGCACGGCCCGAAACTTGGGCCCATTATAGCTAATGTGAGGAGTTTGCATAGAGTTTGTTATCCAAAACATTTTTGTGTTGATTTCTTTATTGTTTTTTTTAAAATTCATATATTATAAAGACTGCAGCCCAGAGATGTTTGTTCTGAGGATCTCGGGTGTGCTTGGCCATCCTATTGCCCACCCCGTATCCTGCTGTTGTGAAAACCGAGAGAATTTTATTTGTTAAACTTGATCTTTTTTACTGTTAGCCCTGGCTCAATGGTAGCACTTGCCGCTCTGAACCTGGGTTGAAGCCCCACCTCAGAAACTTGAGCACATAATTGAGGCTGACACTGCTGTGCAGTACGGAGGGAGTGCCGCACTGTCAGAAGTGCCTTCTTTAGGATGAGACGTTAAAAAGGTGACCTGTCTGCTCTCCCAGGTAGGAGCAGATGTAGGCCATTCAGCATCTTGAGCCTGTTGCGCCATTCATTTAGACCATGGCTGATCTGTATCTTAACTCCATTGACCTGCCTTGGTTCCATATCCCTTCATGCCCGGACCTAACACAAATCTATCAATCTCGGCTTTGAATTTTCAATTGACGAGGCCTCAACAGGTTTTTTGGGGAGAGAGTTCTAGATCTCCACCACTCCTCGTGTGGAAAAAGTGCTTCCAGATTTTGTTCCTAAATGGCAGAGCTCTAATGTTAAGATTATGCCCCCAGTATTTGGCATTTGTGTCTCTTCACTGGGGGACATTCCCTTTCTGTCTATTTCATAATGTGGCCATGTCAGGGGATCTCAAGTAGCTGTAGGGCAAGATTGGTCTGGTGCTCTCCTCTAAGAGCCTGTACACAACAAGGGCATCCGGCTCACTGGGACGTTGATGGGGGAGATTGATGAGCCGCCATAATTGCTGTGGCCCTCTTAAACATTACTACCCGTTGTAGAGGATGTTGCCTTTGATTTATGCTGCTCCATAATTTAGTTACAGGTAGTTCTCCCAGCTGCTGGCTTTAGGAGTACCTCAGATTATGGGATGGCTTCGACTGCCCATATTGTTTTGGGAGTGCTGGCATTGAGCCCTGGCACCAAGACTTCGAGTGGTGGGGTGACAGAGTCCCAATGATGAGACCTAGGAGCAAGAGGCAAGATTTGGACCACAAACTGGTGTTGGGAGGGAGGAAGTAAATAGCTGGACCTGGAGGTAGAGAGCTGGCTGGCTCGGACTGTGGAAAAAGAAGCGGGAATCGAAACCTAAAAGGGCAGAGACAGAGTCCTGAGAGAGAAAGCAGGAGGCAAAGATTTGAAGGGCGCTGAGCAGCAGTAACTGTGAGGGAGAGAATGGGAGGCCAGGCCTTGGAAACAGAAAGCTGGAACTCTTGAGTGAAGGAGTGATGTATGGTGTTTGTGGAATTGCATCAACCAATCAGAAAAGACAATAAGCAAAATATGGAAAAGCTGGAAAGACTCAGCAGGTCAGGCAGCATCTGTGGGGAGAGAAACAAAGGGTTAACGACTTTCCATCAGAACACCACCTACTTGTTGAGTGTTCCCAGCATTTTCTATTTTCAATCAGAAGCTGCTGCCTGTGACCAGTCACAATCCAGGTTCCGTGATCACGTGGTTCCCACAGACCAATCAGTGCTCTGAAAAAAAGAGGGCTGCAAATGGAAGTCAGACAGCAGACACACACACATTTTTTTGAAAATAATATCTAAATATACATGGATAAAGTAAACTCAGATTATTACTTCAAAGCAAGGCAGAAAGACAAAGAATATAAAGAGAAATTAGTTGAAGAAATGTATTCTCGTATTTTGAATAAATATGAATAAAAATATCATGCACATTGAGAAAGACTTGCGTTGCACTGATGGTGTGTGACAGGGCAGGGCCTTACTGCTGTGGCTAAGTTGGTATCAAATTAGCTTTTATCGTGGAAGCAGGTAGGTTGTTCTGAGTAATAGATATACCCCAGAATGTGGCGTCACCAATACTTCAAGAACTGGTGTTGACTTGACGTGACCCAAGAGAAAAAATATTTGTGGTCTTTTAATCTTAATTATGCTAGTTTGTTTCTGTACCTCAGCTTCTAGAAAATCTTCTTTTGTGTTTTAATCTTCCTCATCGTGCCTGTACAGCAGCTGTATTGAAAATGGCACTGGGAATCAAAGTAACAACCGACCAAAGCATACAGGCTAAACAGACTAAGGTTAGGGAATAGTTTACTGATGAAATGAAGTTCTGAAAAATGCAGTTAATCCTGCCAGTACGTTCTCTAGAGCCCTCTTGCTTGCTTATATTTAATGACAAGCCACTCTGAATTATGATTTGAAATGAATTAAATTGTATGGGTTACCTGTTGCATCTAATTATAAGAACTACAATTTCAAAGTAATTAACGCAAATCAGATTTACATTTTTATAAAATCACTGAGGCAGAAGGATTTGTTCTGCAGCTACCCGTGTATCCAAAAGAACTTCTTTTAACTGTTAATTAAAAAATTCTTCATCTGATCATCATTAAACTTTGTAATGGCTTTTTGTCAGTCCCTGAATGCCAATCAAAACTTTGCATAAATGGACCTTTCAATCACAGGTGTGACATGTACAAAGAGCTGGGCTGAGGACATGGAGGAAATCCTGGCATTTGGAGTGGGAGGGGGCGTAGGGTGAAGAGAGACATCTACAGGCCAAAATATTTTGGGGGACAAATCACCTTATCGTCCACACCTGCCCCAGTAGTTATGCCATGACTATACTCTGACTTTACCAGCTTTGATTCTTCCATAACTATGAAAGCGATTTTCCTGTTATTCTGGCCGGGTATCTTTCTGAAACTGGGCAAATAGTGATCTGTGAACACATGTTTGCTCTTCAAAATTATCTGCTAGGACATGTCAGGAGCCATATTTTCATATCTTCATTTGTATCTTCACATCAGCTGTTTGAACTAGTGAAACATTTACAGGTTTACAGCACCATCCTTACTTGCGACAGATTAGGGCTTTAAACTAAATAGTTGGGGGGAGGGTTCAGGTGAGAGGAAATTTAAAAAGTCAAAGAGGAAGGAGAAGGCAATAGTTCAGGGTAGTGGCAGGCGTAATGATAACCAGAGTGTGACAGGAACTGACAGAGCGTATAAACATAAGCGTGCATCCCAAAAGTGGGGTCAGAGTAGGGAAAAATGGTAAAAAGACAAAATTAAAAGCTCTTTATCTGAATGCATGCAGCATTCGTAACAAGATAGATGAGTTGGCGGCACAAATAGCAATAAATGGGTATGATCTGATAGCCATTACAGAGATGTGGTTGCAAGGTGACCAAGGTTGGGAACTGAATATTCAGGGGTACAGGTGCAGCGCCTAAAATCTGGAACCCTGGGGACCGAGGCCGTTCCGGACTTCGGGTTTTTCTGGACTTTCGAACGGGTTTCTGATGTCGGGAAATGCCCGAGCCTAGGTTCAGGTATTTCCAGATTTCGGAACACAAGTGCATCCCGAGTCTGGAAATGCCCAGATTCCGATATTTCCGGTTTTTCGACATCATTTTGTGGTTCTTCTCTCCGCAGGCCTTCTAGTCCTCGCTTCTTCGTAACACGTTATAAGTCTCCCTCTCTTGTTTTTGTACCTGTATGTTTTGGAAGGTAGTCTGATACCCTGTATACCTGTACCTGTACTTGAAAAGTTCTTGGGGACATTCCCTGTGTTAAGAGGCTTCTACCCTGTAGTGTATTTTCACCATGTTGGTTCTGGCTGAAGGGACTTGCGTGCTTTGCAGAGTTGGTTCTGGCCAAAGGGACTTGTGTGCTGTGCAGAGTTTGATTTTGGCCGGGGACTTGCGCGGGAGCTTGGTTGGTCCTGGCCGGGGACTTGTGTGCTGTGCAGAGTTGGTGTGGACCCAGGAGCAGCGGTGCGGTGACTGTGAAGATCTGGCCTGGAGCAGGTAGAATTGGCGTTTTTATTCTTGCAATTTTTGTCACTGTACAGTAGTTGGATTTCAGTTTTTGACTTTTCCCTGGGCCCTGCTGGCGGCAGTAACAGTTTGGCAGGGTGTCCAGATTCCCAAACATTTTGCGGACTCTGGACAACCCTGCCAGTCCGGATTCCGGATTCCGGAACTCTGGATTTTCAATGCTGCACCTGTATTTGATATTTCGGAAGGATAGGCTGAAAGGAAAAGGAGGTGGGGATAATAAAGGATGAGATCAATGCTTTAGTGAGAAATGATATTGGCTCAGAAGATCAAGATATAGAATCAGTTTGGGCAGAGATAAGAAATAATAAGGGAAATAAGTCACTGGTAGAAGTAGTCTATCGGCCCCCTAACAGTAGCTACACTGTAGGACAGGGTATAAATCAAGAAATAATGGAGGCTTGTAAGAAAGGTACCGCAATAATCATGGGCGATTTTAATCTTCATATAGATTGGTCAAATCAAATTGACAAAGGTAGCCTTGAGGAAGTGTTCGAGTGTATTCAGGATGGTTTCTTAGAACAATGCATTGTGGAACCAACCAGGGAGCAGGTTACTTTAGATCTGGTAATGTGTAATGAGATCGGATTAATTAATGATCTCATAGTAAAGGATCCTCTCAGGAAGTGTGATCACAGCATGTTAGAATTTCAAATTCAGTTTGAGGATGAGAAACGGATCTCAAACTAATGTTCTGAATTATATGAAAGCAATTACAAAGGTATGAAGGCAGAGTTGGCTAAAGTGGACTGGGGAAATAGATTAAAGGGTAAGAGGGTAGATAAGCAGTGGCAGACATTTAAGGAGATATTTCATAACTCAGCAAAGCTATATTCCAAGTGAGAAAGAAAGACTCTAAGAGAAGGCTAACTAAGGAAGTTAAGGATGGTATCAAATTGAAAACAAAGGCATACAATGTTGCGAAGATTAGTGGTAGGCCAGAGGATTGGGAATTTTTTAGAAACCAGCAACAGATGGCTAAAAAAAGTAATAAAGAGAGAAAAAATAGATTGATAGTAAACTTATAAGAAATATAAAAACAGACAGTAAGAGCTTCTACAGGTATATTAAAAGGAAGAGAGTAGTTAAAGTAAACGTTGGTTCCTTCGAGGATGAGACTGGGAAATTAATAATGGGGAAACGGGGAAATGGCAGACATTTAACAAATATTTTGTATAGGTCTTCACGGTAGAAGACAGTAAAAGCATCCCAGTAATAGATAATCAAGGGGCTATAGGGAGAAGGGAACTTAAAACAATCACTATTACTAGAGAAAAAGTACTAGGCAAACTAATGAGACTAAGGGACCAAGTTTCGGCCTGAGTTGCTCCTGTTTTTTTTGGAGCAACTGGTTTAGAATGGAGTATCTTAGAAATTGCAATTCTCGGCATTTAGTTTGCTCCAGTTCTAGTCAGTTAGAACAGTTTCACTTTGGAACAGAATTTTCTTTTCAAAAGGGGGCGTGTCCGGCTAATTATGCCTGTTTTCAAAGTTTAGGCAGTGAAAACTTACTCCAAACTAACTTAGAATGGAGTAAGTGAAGATTTTTGAGGGGGACTGAGGCCATTGGGACAGGGAGAGGCAGCCACATAGACACTTTTAAACTTAAATTTGCAGAATGGGTGCTGCATTGTCAACACCATGTATTATGCAATGGTTCGCCATCAATTCACTGCATAGGAGAGAATTGATTAGAGCTCACCGCACCAGGAACGTCACAGCCTGTAGGTTGATGGGCAGGAGACCTTACCCAGTCGACAATATCGAGAGAGGCGCCCATACCTGGACATGAGCGAGGCTGATTGTGTCAAAAGGCTGCGTTTCCGCAGAGAAGTTGTCGCTGAGATCTGTGATATGCTGAGAGCAGATTTGCAGCCCAGAAACAGAACGCCAACTGCCCTGTCTGTTGCAGTGAAGGTAACAGCTGCACTTTCTTTCTATGCCTCGGGCTACAACTGGAGATGTGTGTGCCATCTCTCAACGTGCAATACATGCCTGCGTTTACCAGGTCACGGCTGCACTGTATGCGCGAAGGAATGACTTCATCAATTTCCCAATGACCGCACAAGCGATCCATGAGAGGGCTGTGGGCTTCTTCAGGATTGCTGGCTTCCCAAAGGTACAGGGCTGCATTGATTGTACCCACATAGCCTTGCGAGCACCTGTGGAGGATTCTGAGCAGTACCGAAATAGGAAAGGTTTCCACTCTATCAATGTGCAGCTCGTGTGTGACGACAAGCAGCGCATCATGTCAGTTGATGCGAGATACCCTGGCAGCACCCATGATGCGTTCATCCTACGCGACAGCATTATATCTGACATGTTTGAGCAGCAGCCAGAAGGGCAGAGCTGGCTACTGGGAGACAAAGGGTACGGCCTGACCACCTGGCTCACGACGCCCCTACGTGTGACATGGACAGAAGCTGACTGTCAATACAACATGGCGCACATTGCGACGCGCAGCATCATTGAGAGGACCATTGGCACACTGAAACAGCGATTCCGATGCCTGGACTATTCTGGAGGACACTTGCTATACTCTCCTCAGATTGTCGGTCACTTCACTGTTGTGTGCTGCATGCTTCATAACTTAGCCATCATGAGGCAGCAGGAGCTGGTAGTGGAACCAGAAGACCCACGTGAGGGTCCAGTGCATGATAATATTACGGAACAGCAGGATGTGGATGATGACGACGATCAGGAAAGCATGCAAGTGCCTGATACCGGAGCACGAGGTCAGAGGAGGGCCGTCCATCGTGCCCCTTTAACAATTGCTCGAGCCTTGCGCCAGCAGCTCATCCGTGAACGTTTCAACTACTGATGCCTAAGGGCTCGGTGACCACTGTTGCGCATGGACATGTTTATTCTTTGCAGTTGTTCCTACGTTGTGTTGTGTTAATGGAACATGAAACAGTTTTAATGAAAAAATATTTTATTGAAAAGTTAACGTCACTGTAATAAAATATTTGTTGTATCAAACTATACTTTTTAATATGACTCTTGAAGATCACTTAAAAACTTTAAGATCACTTATAAACATGTAAAGTTACAAAACAGTTTCAATGTGAAAAATCTTACACTCTGAAGAATACTTAAACTTCAGGATCACTTTTTAGGTGCAAAATTAAATAAGATACAAAATGTGAGCGCATTTACACTATAAGATCACTTAAAAACCCTAAGATCACTTATAAGTTGTAAAGTTACAAAACTTAAACAATTTCAATTTGAAAAATGCTACTACAGCTACATCAAGAACAAGAACACAAGCAGCAAAGAAAGGCTGCAACCATCTCTCATCCACATCTCAGTGAATGTTCACTTCCTCATGGGGTTGTCATTTGATTGGCTGGGCTGTGTGCCCTTATTATTGCAGCAGCTACCTCAACCAGGCCCTCCCTGACGGCCTGTGCCGACACTTGCATGTCCTCCCTGACGGCCTGTGCTGTCGATTGCACTCCCTCGGACATTCCCTCCCTAAGTTCCCGTGTCATTACTGCTATTTTCTCCCATCAGGACCGTCACCTCTTCACCCACTGCACTGACTCCACCGATGAGTGATCGGGTAAGCTCATTGGTCTCCATACCCAATGCCACAACCTGAGCCACACTGTTGCACGCTGCATCTCAGGAGAGCGTGTCTCCAACCTCCTTCTCCTCTGCCTGGATCTGCCTCGTGGCACCACTACACTGGGAGGCGCGGGCTGGGACGGTGGGACGCTGGGTGTTGCAAGCGGCACCACTACACGGAGGTGCGGGCTGGGACTGAGGGACGTTTGATGTTGCAGATGATAGCACTCGAGTGCGAGCTGTGGGCTGGGATGGTGGGTGAATGGGTGTACACTGCTCCATGATATCAGGAGCAGCACTGGGACCCACAACGTCGGAATCAAAACCATAGAAGGTGGAACCAGAACCTACGCGAGTGGGAGGCGCAGGCTCGGACGGTAGTGCACTGACTGTAGAATGTTGCATTATACCAAAAGCACCACTGGGACCCGCAACATCAGAATCAAAACCATGGAAGGTAGAACCAAAACCTATGCTAAGGGTTGAAACTCTGATGCCCCTTGATGGGGGCTCATAAACATTAATTTGGAAGCTCTCCCCTGCAGACATTTCAGTCATCGCTGCCATCATCCAGTCTGGTTCGTCCGCATCTGGTTGTACTGGTTCTTGTTCTGTATCCTCAGGGTTGGCAGCAGCAGCAGCATCATCATCATCAATATCATCATCATGTTCTGCCAAATACATCAGAACAGTCAAATGTTTAACAGCAAGGGATGGGTGGCATGAGTACTCTCACACATAGCAGGCTAGGCAGCAGGTTGATTTAAAGGGCCACGATGCATTTTCACGACTTACCCTCTTCCTCGCATGCGGGCCCAGCTTGTGCTGTACTGATTGCTTTTCTCCATGTACGACTCATCATAGCAGCTACCCTTTGTTCCAAGGGTGTCAGTGGATGCAGATTGGACGTGCCTCCTCCTGTCTGAGTTGCCTCCCTTTTGTTGTGGGCCAATTTCTTCTGCAAAGAGTAAAATATAACTTTTTACAGAGTGTGTCAGTCTGCAAGCTGGGACATACAGATAGCCAGGTTACAATTACGATTTACATTAAAAATGGGAAATATTACTTACACTAACTACTTGACCAAGGTCGTGCCATTTCTTTTTACACTGGCTTCCAGATCTCATGGTATGCACCACTGCGCAGTAATCTTCTGCAACTTGGTTCCAGCGTTTCTTCATTTCTTTAGGTGGCACTTTTATGCGACCTCTGTTGCTGGTATCTAGCTCCTGCCATCTCTGCTCACTTACGTTGACTAATATCTCCACTTCCTCATGCAAGAAATTCTTTGTTCTTGGTGGACGTTGATCCATTGCAAAGTTGAATTGGCACTCTTATTTCTCAAAACACACAGTCCTTAATTTGCATGCACCAATGCAGCACCTGTTCTGCAAGTTTGCCAGCGAAAAGCTGCACTCACTGATTTCAGCAGGTGATTTATTCAGCAGTGCTGCTAAAAGCACTCCTTCACACACAAAAATATCACTAAAATTAAATCACAAGCCTTTCCAGGGGTCCACAAGACAAATCTTCATTTTTCCTCTAGTCCCTTTAAAAATGGCCGAGTGCCAATGTTTATTTCCCACTGCGCGTGTGCGCACGCTCCAACGCGCACGCGCAGGATTGCTGGCACGACGTTGTCTTATTTAAATTAGGCCCGCCCCCCCCACCTCTTGTAGAATCGGCGCGAGTGTCTGGCTCCGCCCCCCGCTGTTCTGTGCGCGCCGTGCCAAACTGCTGAAGACCTCCGAGGAGCCAGAGAATATCGGAGTTTTTTTTCGGCACACTTTCGAGCGCGAAAAACAGGCGTCCAGCTCGGGGCTGCGCTGTTATAGGCGCGGCCCGAAACTTGGGCCCTAAAGGTGGACAAGTCCTCTGGACCTGATGACCTGCATCCTCGGGTCTTAAAAGAAGTGGATGCATTGGTAGTAATCTACCAAAATTCCCTGGAGCGGTCCCAGCGGAATGGAAACCAGCAAATGTAATACCCCTATTTAAGAAAGGAGGGAGACAGAAAGCAGGAAACTATAGGTTAACTGGTCTAACGTCTGTCGTTGGGAAAATGTTGGAGTCCATTATTAAGGAAGTAGTAGCAGGACATTTAGAAAATCATAAGACAGTCAAGCAGAGTCAACATGGTTTTATGAAAGGGAAATCATGTTTATCGGTATTGTCCCCCTCCTTTTCAAAACTGCTATCATCATCCTCCTGAAAAAGACACGCTAAACCTCTCAGTCCTTGCAAACGACCGCCCCATCTCCAACCACCCTTTCCTTTCCAAATCCCAACTCTGTGCCCATCTTTTCTGCAACCCCATGCTTGAATGTCTTCAATCAGGTATCCGCTCCTGCTATAGCATTGAAATGGCCCCAATGAAAGTTACAAATGACATCCTGTTACTGTGACTGTGGTGTTCTATTCCACCTCTCAACATTTCAGCCATCTTTGATATAGTCAACCACACCATCCTCCTCCAACATCTCTTTGTTACCTAACTGAGTGGGACTGCATTCTCCTTGCTGAACCCATCTATCCAGCCATTGCCAGAGAATCTCCTATAATGGTTTCTCTTCCTGCCTTTGGAGCTCCATTTTGGTCCCTTCCTTCATTGTTTGATAAAATGTTGGCATTTTGTTAAATTATACTGTGTAAATCAAAATGACCTCTGCCCATATTTTGTTCCCTTTCCTCCTTTCTTTTACACAAACCTGCCCTTTTTATTTTAATTCTTTTCTTTGGTTATCATGGCAGCTGATAATTATTTGCCATTCACACCCCATCTAGACATCTTTTGTTTCTTAACTTGTACCATTACTATCTCAATTTGGCCCATCATCCATTTTGTATCTCAAATCTCTCCTGCCTTCCACCCTATCACAGACCTTCCCTCCTCCTTTCAGTGACCCTGCACTTCCTTAAGAATCTGTTACATTTTGAACTCTTGCCTGTTCTGACGAAGGGTCGTCGACCTGAAACGTTAACTCAGTTTCTCTCCACAGATGCTGCCTGACCCACTGAGATTTCCAGTTTTATTTCAGATTCCAGCAGTATTTTGCTTTTAAGAACATAAGAACATAAGAAATAGGAGCAGGAGTAGGCCATTTGACCCCTCGAGCCTGCTCCGCCATTTAATAAGATCATGGCTGATTTGATCATGGACTCCGCTCCACTTCCCTGCCCGCTTCCCATAACCCTTTATTCCTTAATCGCTCAAAAATCTGTCTATCTCCGCCTTAAATATATTCAATGACCCAGCCTCCACAGCTCTCTGGGGCAGCGAATTCCATAGATTTACAACCCTCTTGAGAGAAGAAATTCCTCCTTATCTCAGTTTTAAATGGACGGCCCCTTATTCTGAGACTGTGCCCCCTGGTTTTAGTTTCCCCTATGAGTGGAAATATCCTCTCTGAATCCACCTTGTCGAGCCCCCTCATTATTTTATATTTTTCAATAAGATCACCTCTCATCTTTTGATATAACCACATTGATGTTTTGTTCAAGGAATACAATGCTAATCCAGTATTGAGTCTGTTGTCCTTTTGTTCTAGATACCAATTAATTGGAGTGCATGGACTGCTGCTTAAATCATGGTTGTTGTTGAACACTGGTATTTTATGATCTGGAGGTCATGTTGGATTTTTTAACGGCCCTTTTGTGTTGATCGTACGCTGGCTACATAAACTCTGTACCTGAAGATTGGGGGGAAAGAAATTAAAAATGATATGAGTTTGAAGAGAGGACCTGCTGTGTTTATCCAATCCCATAAAGTACACATTCTGCTGGTCATTAGTGATGATGGAGAATTCCTCCTGCCTAAAGGAAGGAATGGGGCAAGGCGGTCTTCAAGATTTAAAAGGGAAACATCAATAAATCGGAGTTTGATAATAACACTTGCACTTATCTAGTGCCTTATTATGTTGAAACATCTCAGTGTTTCACACAATGTATTATTTTGAAGTGCAGTGATTGTTGTAATGTAGAGAAACAATTACGTACAGTATTGCACAAGGAGCAAAGAGTTGAACTCCTTGACCTCCTTGGAATGGTACACTGGGATCCTGGACAATCAGAACACACAACTAGGACCATCCAGGTCTCATCCAAAAGACAACACTGTTAGATTTTTAAGTCTTTTGTCCTATTTTTACTCTAGGTATATTTTAGTTTTAGACATAGACATAAAAAATGTATCTCAGATGACTTTCGTCTTATGTTTTTGAGAGTGTTTACACTTGTTTTGATATTGAGTTAATTTGGGCAACATGCCCAGGAAAACAAACAGAAGATCTAGCTTTAGATTTGCTTTGGCTTCTGGATCTGTTCTATGCCTTCAAGAAGCAGTAGTGTGTCATCATGCCAGACCTAGTTTTAGCCTTTACCTGCCAAAATAATTCATTGAACAATTGATGAACCAGTGGAAAAAATAAGAGTCATGTATAATATATATGTATATAGTAGATTTTAGACTATGCTATTTCCTTGAAAAAGGAAAATAATAGTTTCTGTACTAATCTAGATTTTATAATTTTTTTACTTGTGGATCTCAGTGAGTTGGAGGATTCCGTGTTTTATAACAATAGTATTAGTATCAGGTTCCACTGATTCACATTGACTCAGTTAGGCAACTTTATTAAATGATATTCTGGGTTTATTTCCTGAATTGAATTCCACAACTCTGTCCATTATTCTGTGAAAACTATCAATGAGTGACCTTTCTTTTATATATACTCCTTTTACCTATAGTTATGTATTTAATATTCAGCCCCAACCATTTTTAAAGTTGAGAATACGCAGGAAGATAGAATGCAAGATGCATTAATTGGAGATAGTAGTTTCTGAGCAATTGATGGTATTGACTTCTGGGATGGGGTCATGGGTTTAACTGAATGTGGGAGACAGTCCTGGGTTTTGGAAGTACTAGGAAATAGTTCTGACGTTTGGCAGAGCTGGCTTGGGGTCCTGGATTTAGACATGTAAGGATAATTTGGTGCTCCTAGCATGTTCACACCTTTGTCTGTCTTAGCTTCTTTGACAACTCTGAAAATTACAGTATCAACCTTTTTGGTTTTCCTAGAAATCTGTGGTGTGGAATAAAAGGACTCGCTGGCAAAGATGGGAGCTTCAAAACATTCCTTCTTTGCAATACTTCATCAAAGGTGACCTGATAGAGGTCTTTAAAATTGTGAAGGGGCTTGATAGGGTAGACGTAGAGAAGGTATTTCCACTTGTGGGGAGTCCAAAACTAGGGGCCATAAAAAATATTAAATCAAACCAACAATTCAGGAGAAACTTCTTCACCCAGAGAGTGGTTAGAATGTGGAACTCACTCTCCCATGGAGTGGTTGAGACGAATAGCACAGATGCATGTAAGGGGAAGCTAGATAGGCACATGAGAGAGAAAGGAATAGAAGGATGTGTAGATAGAATGAGATGAAGTACAGCGGGAGGCGGCTTATGTGGAACATAAACACTGGCATAGACCAGTTGGGCTGAATGGTGTGTTTGTGTGCTGTAAAATTCTATGTAATTACTGCAGTGGGAGCTGCTGGAGTTTGGTGGCATTGGGAATCCTTTGATCTGGCACCATTGTGGAAGGGTGGCCTGAGGCTTGGAAGAACAGTGGAAGGTGTACTTGAGGTTTTGTGCAACACAGGGTGAAATTTAGCTCACTGGTGGATTCCTGCTGTCAACCAGCAATGAGTGGGAGGCACAGGGCATGGGCTTAACTACACTTAGTGGGAAGGGATTTCACGTCTGATCGGATTGGTTTGTGACTTTCTAAGAAATGTTTGTAAACATTGAATTTGGCTTTTTGTGATTGGTTTCTGGTAGTGTGTCTCTTTGCCTCTGTCACTGTCTTTGTCTTTTTCTGATAGATGCAGGTAAAAGAAAATGTACTCATTCTAAGGTGAAGAAAGACACCAAAGCAGCCAGCTGTATTTTGAACAACCCCAATATTTTTGTCATACAGGCAGATTATTCCAAACAAGTTAGAAGCTCTTCCTATTATCTGTTCTAAATTTACTCTTTACTGGTTTTCGCTTGTGTCCTATTTTCCATCTTAATTTGAAGTAATAATCTGTGTTTATTTTATTTATATTGATTAATACTTTATATACTTTGGTGAGGTTCTCTCTAAATTGCATGTTTTATCAGTAATTGTGGGCAGGTAAACAGGTTTACGAACTGCTTCCTCCACTCCAGGAACACATAAAAAGAAAAGCTTTCTAATAAAGCAACAGTTCTTCTTTGATAAAATTTTTCTTTAAGAATCCAGTAGCATTAACCGGGGGTTAATCACTGAACTCCTTCAACTCCAAGCGTCAGAAGTAAAATTAAAACCCGGCAGATGCTGGAAATTCTGTTATACAGTTGATCCAGGACATCCCCTCCACACTTCAGATAACAATGCTCAGGATGTTTCAATATCGTTATCGCCCTTTTCTCCCCACCTCCCCTTCTTGCTTTGAACACAATTCTTGGGAGAGTTGAGTTTACTCAACCAAAAACAAAACAGATGTTAAGCCCCAGACAGGTAAGCACCAGCTGTCTAAAAGAAAGACTTGCATTTATATAGCGCCTTTCACAACCACCAGACGTCTCAAAGCGCTTTGGAGTGTAGTCCCTGTTGTAATGTAGGAAATGTGCCAGCCATTTTGTGCACAAGCAAGCTCCCACAAACAGCATCATGATAATGACCAGATAATCTGTTTTTGTTATGTTGATTGAGGGATAAATATTGGCCAGGGTACCGAGGATAACTCCCCTGCTCTTCTTTGAAATAGAGCCATGGGATCTTTTACGTCTACTTGTGAGAGCAGACGGGACCTCGGTTAACGTCTCATCCGAAAAACGGCACCTCCGATAGTGTAGCACTCCCTCAGTACTGCACTGGAGTTTTCATGCTCAAGTCTCTGGATTGGGACTTGAACCCACAACCTTCTGACTCAGAGGCGAGAGTGCTACCCACTGATCCACAGCTGAAATTTCTAATAAAAATTACATTTCCCGACATCTGTTCAATGCTCTACAGAATCATTTAAGATGATTTTTAAAAAGCAAAATATATGATGAATTTGATATTATGCAAAAATTGAATGACTTGGTCCAGTCACTAGTCTTAACCAATAAGTAGGAAACTTTACATTTGGTAAGCAAACCAATCCATTCTTGGATGAACCCTGGTAATTATTCCCTGCTTAAAGCAGTTAAATAAAAGTCTATCCTCCGGATTGAAAGTGCGAACATTGGGGGAAGTTTTCTATGGCTGGCTATTGATAGTGCAAATGTAAACAAGTTCTTTGTACATGTTTGTGATTTCACTATAAGTGGCAAATGCTGGAACTGTTTCCCCATTGAATTCCTGCTTTATATTCTTTATTCTTCTTCGTGATGGTCTACTCTATTTATCTTTTTATTTCATTTCACAAGTGCAGATTATCATTCCCTCATTCTAGCACTTGGGAGCCATCATGCTATTTATTATTAGTGTATTTTTAGAACTCTGAAAGGAAAGTTTGTTCAAGCACTTGAACTATTGTCACAGGATTGGCTTCACAGAGGAACAGCAAGTACTCAATGGAGAAATGTAACAACCAATTGGAATAAATTTGTATCTGCTGCGGGCTCTTGACAAAAATGTGAGAGTTGGCTGAGCAACAAAGTATTTTAACTGGATGGAGGAGCAAGGCGGTGAAAGCAATTACTTCATCAGTCTGGCCTTGAAGGACAAAATGTCGATTTTTCAGAAAATGTACGAGATGTCGCTGGCAATTGAAGAAATCCCCAAGCACACTATTTTCAGCATACTTTTGGAGACCCTTGGCATCCTTCCAATGTAATTTGTTCGACTGCCAAGTTAATGCCACTAATCCATTCCACGGAGCAGGCCAGTTAACGAGTCGGGTTATTTATGTCTGGTTTCTTCATGGATTTCTTTCCAGGATGAAGCTTTGGGCCAAAAAATTCTCTATTAATGAACTTTGGTAGAATGGCTGTTTCTGAATGCAACCAATGACCTGCTAATGAAATTATAGAAACCGTGACTATATAGTGTGCAGTTTTTGACAATTGTGAATTTGTTCGGCCTTTAGAGACAGAGAAATAACGGCATGTTCTAATTTTTCATCAAAGGAGGAATTCTACATCCTAAGTAACATAGCTGCCTGACTTGGCCTGCATCAGGTGGTGAAGGAACCAACATGAGGGACTAAACTATTAGACATCATCCTCACCATCCTACCTGTCGCAGACATGTAGGACCACAACAACATTGGTAGAAATGACCACCACACGGCCCTTGTGAAATTAAAATCTCATCTTCACATTGAGGATACCCTCCAACATGTAACATGGCACTACCAGCTAGCTAATCGGACAGACTAGGAGTAGATGTAGCTGTCTACATCTGACCAACCATGGGGTACTGTGGGCCATGAGCAGCAACAGCAGAATTATGTACCCCCACAATTTATATCCTCCTGACCAAAACCATCCCTCTATCCTCCATCACCATGAAATAGGTAGATCAACCCTGGTTCAATAGCAACGTTCTTGCTCAGCTGTGCTGCCGCACGGCTGGAGTTTCCGCTCTCTGGCTTTTAAATGGAAAAAATGCGCATATGTGAGAATTTGAATAGACTGCGCAGCCACTTAAAGGGACCTCGCACGGAAAAAAAATTAGAGGGAACATTGTTTTATAGGGAGTGTAGAAAAATAAAAAATGAACTTGAATTTATATAGTTCTTTCACAACCACAGAACATTCCAAATTGCTGCACAGCAAATGGAAGAAAGAACTTGCCTTTATATAGCGCCTTCTCATGATTAAGCTCGAAGAAAGTAAATCTTCACATAAGAGAATAGCTGGCCTTTCTGAAGAAAGTTTCTTTGAGGAAGGTAAAAATAATTGTAAAGCTGTATTTTGGCAGCTTGTTGCAGATAACTTTTTTTTAAGCACAAAATAAACATACCTGCAACTGCAACACTCAAACCATCAACTCATTTTAAAACATTTCTAGTTCAAGTTAGTGTGCAACCAATAGTAAAAGAAGATAACTTCTGATTGGTTCTGACAACCTACGTTCTGCGCTATAATCAATCTGGTTGGTTCTGATAATCAGTCATACTTTGCAATTGATGTCATTGGTTGATGCGAATAAACTCCAATCTCAGTAAGAAAGGACATTAGCTTGGATGATGTGGAATCGGTATGGGTGGAGCTACGGAATACCAAGGGACAGAAAACGCTAGTGGGAGTTGTGTACAGACCACCAAACAGTAGTAGTAAGGTTGAGGACAGCATCAAACAAGAAATTAGGGATGCATGCAATGTAGGTATAGCAGTTATCATGGGTGACTTTAATCTACATATTGATTGGGCTAACCAAACTGTTAGCAATGCAGTGGAGGAGGATTTCCTGGAGTGTATTAGGGATGGTTTTTGAGACCAATATGTCGAGGACCCAACTAGGGAGCTGGCCATCCTAGACTGGGTGATGTGTAATGAGAAGGGACTAATTAGCAATCTTGTTGTGCGAGGCCCCTTGAGGAAGAGTGACCATAACATGGTAGAATTCTTTATTAACATGGAGAGTGACACAGTTAATTCAGAAGCTAGGGTCCTGAACTTAAGGAAAGGTAACTTTGGTGGTTTGAGGCGTGAATTGGCTAGAATAGACTGGCAAATGATACTTAAAGGGTTGACGGTGGATAGGCAATGGCAAACATTTAAAGATCACATGGATGAACTTCAGCAATTGTACATCCCTGTCTGGAGTAAAAATAAAACGGGGAAGGTGGCTCAACCGTGGCTAACAAGGGAAATTAAGGATAGTGTTCAATCCAAGGAAGAGGCATATAAATTGGCCAGAAAAAGCAACAAACCTGAGGACTGGGAGAAATTTAGAATTCAGCAGAGGAGGACGAAGGGTTTAATTAAGAGGGGGAAAATAGAGTACGAGAAGAAACCTGCCGGGAACATAAAAACTGACTGCAAAAGCTTCCATAGCTATGTGAAGAGAAAAAGATTAGTGAAGACAAACATAGGTCCCTTGCAGTCAGATTCAGGTGAATTTATAATGGGGAACAAAGAAATGGCAGACCAATTGAACAAATACTTTGGTTCTGTCTTCACGAAGGAAGACACAAGTAACCTTCTGGAAATACTAGGGGACCGAGGGTCTAGTGAGAAGGAGGATCTGAAGAAAATCCTTATTAGGCGGGAAATTGTGTGAGGGAAATTGATGGGATTGAAGGCAGATAAATCCCCGGGCCTGATAGTCTGCATCGCAGAGTACTTAAGGAAGTGGCCCTAGAAATAGTGGATGCATTGGTGATCATTTTCCAACAATCTATTGACTCTGGATCAGTTCCTATGGACTGGAGGATAGCTAATGTAACAGCACTTTTTAAGAAGGGAGGGAGAGAGAAAGCGAGTAATTATCGACCGGTTAGCGTGACATCAGTAGTGGGGAAAATGTTGGAATCAATTATTAAGGATGAAATAGCAGTGCATTTAGAAAGCAGTGACAGGATCGGTCCAAGTCAGCATGGATTTATGAAGGGGAAATCATGTTTGACAAATCTTTTGGAATTTTTTGAGGATGTAACTAGTCGAGTGGACAAGGGAGAACCAGTGGATGTGGTGTGTTTGGATTTTCAAAAGGCTTTTGACAAGGTCCCACACAAGAGATTGGTGTGCAAAATCAAAGCCCATGGTATTGGGGGTAATATATTGACGTGGATAGAGAACTGGTTGGCAGACAGGAATCAGAGAGTCGGGATAAACGGGTCCTTTTCAGAATGGCAGGCAGTGACTAGTGGAGTGCTGCAGGACTCAGTGCTGGGACCCCAGCTCTTTACAATATACATTAATTATTTGGATGAAGGAATTGAGTGTAATATCTCCAAGTTTGCAGATGACACTAAACTGGGTGGCGGTGTGAGCTGTGAGGGTGACTTGGACAGGTTAGGTGAGTGAGCAAATGCATGGCAGATGCAGTATAATGTGGATAAATGTGAGGTTATCCACTTTGGGGACAAAAATGCGAAGACAGAATATTATTTGAATGGTGGCAGATTAGGAAAAGGGGAGGTGCAACGAGACCTGGTGTCATGGTTCATTAGTCATTGAAAGTTGGCATACAGGTACAGCAGGTGGTGAAGAAGGCAAATGGTATGTTGGCCTTCATAGCTAGGGGATTTGAATATAGAAGCAGGGAGGTCTTAATGCAGTTGTACAGGGCCTTGGTGAGGCCTCACCTGGAATATTGTGTTTTAATCTGAGGAAGGACGTTCCTGCTATTGAGGGAGTGCAGCGAAAGTTCATTGACTGATTCCGGGATGGCAGGACTGACATATGAGGAGAGACTAGATCAACTGGGCCTTTATACATTGGAGTTTAGAAGGATGAGAGGGGATCTCATAGAAACATATAAGATTCTGACAGGACGGGACGGGACAGGTTAGATGCGGGTAGAATGTTCCCGATGTTGGGGAAGTCCAGAACCAGAGAACACAGTCTTGGGATAAGGGGTAGCCCATTTAGGACTGAGATGAGGAGAAACTTCTTACTCAGAGAGTTGTTAACCTGTGGAATTCCTTGCCGCAGAGAGTTGTTGATGCCAGTTCATTGGATATATTCAAGAGCGAGTTAGATGTGACTCTTAAGGCTAAAGGGATCAAGGGCTATGGAGAGACAGCAGGAACGAGGTACTGCAGGAATGATCAGCCATGATCTTATTGAATGGTGGTGTAGGCTCGAAGGGCCGGATCGTCTACTCCTCCACTATTTTCTATGTTCTATGTTTCTATACCATACTCCAATGAGCAGTATCACCAGAAGTTTAGAGTTTTACTTGTAATTAAATTAGTAAACTAAGAAAATTGCTGTTTGTATAATCTGCCACTTCAAACCATTTTAATTTTTGATTTTCTAGTTTGAGTGCATCTCTTTGATTTTTCATAGGCTGTACTCCAACAAAGTGCGGAAGGGCAGTGAAAGACATGGTGGTAAATCGAGAAGAGGCAGCGAAGATGTTACGGTACTGCATTTGAATTTTTAAATCACTGATGACATCCCTGTGATGAGTAGTAAACAATAATGACAAAAACAATTAAGATTGTAATGTTTGGAAATGTATATACAATGCCCTTATACTTAGTTAGCATGAATGTTTATGCATAGTTTTGAAAGGGGCAAGATACAAAGATAAGAAATTTAGAACACTTGAAATATGGATGGCCTATCTAATGGGGATCCAAGATTATAAATTTGAAGAGGTTTAGAATCAGTTCTACATTTGTTTTCCTCTTAAAGGGCTCAATTTTCCCCGAACCCGTTTTCTGGCGTATTGCCTGAGTTGCGCCGCTTAATTAGGTAAATAGATGCTCCAGAAAAAAATCTCCGATGTTTGGCCTCTAATCTGCAGCTGCGCAGCGTGGCCAGTCGCTTCAGGGGGTGGAGCCTGCGGTCTACGCTGGAAAAAGGAGCCGGGACTTCTGCGCATGCGCGGGAGAAAAAAAATTGACATTCTTGACGCCGCTGAAATGGCCGCGCATGCGCAGTAGAGCTCCGAGTGAGGTGCCTTCTTGGTCCACTGCGGTGAGTACCCTTCACCCGCTGAGCCTCTCCAGTGCCTTCCCGCCGCTCTGTGGCCCCTGATTTCGTGCCGGTCCAGGTCCGCTCCGCTTCCCGCCCCTAGCCCAGGCCGAATGGCCGCCGATGTACTTACCTGCGCTGATTTCTTTAACTCTCTGGAAGGGTTTTCTCGAGAGGCCACATACGCTGGCCTAAGTAGAAATAGATGAACTATTAGCTGGCCAAAGTTGCCTAAATGACCAGAATTGGCATAGGTAGCTGGTAACATCCCATTTTGAGGGAAAAAAAAACTTACCTAAAAAAAAACGTAACTACGTGAGTTACGCTGGTGCAAATTGATTGGGGAAACTGGGGATTTTTAAGTTAGGCCAGAAAAAGCAGCCTACTCCAAAAAAAGGCGCACATAGGGAGGAAATTTAAGCCCAAAGTGTCTCCATGCGGCACCTTGTCCCCTGCTCAATGATAGATTTGTTTCCACATCTCTGCCAATATTAGGTACAAGGACATGGGAAGCAGTTGCCTGACTTACCCTGTCCTATTCATTCTCCTTCCAGCAGTGCCTGATTAAGGTCAGCAATTCAATGGGTGGGAAAGATGAGTGCACATCCATATCTGACCATTTTGTCTTTAAAGGTCAGTGCAAATTCTGCAAGTTTAAATAGGTAGCGTGACTACAAAATAAAAGCCGAAAAACAGGCCCTCAAAAGATTAATATTTGAAGAAATGTAGTCAATGTCAGCTCATGTTTGATTTAGTTTTCTTTCACTGGGCCCTTGGAGCAGGCGCACATTTGGTAATGGATTTTCCTGTTTAAAATTACTAAGTTGCAAGTCCCACTGCCCCTGTGTTACGTTTCTGTCCTTGATGTTGTATTGATTGAGGAGAGTAGTGCTGTCCTTCACAAAGTTCACCAGAACAAAGTTTCTTAGTGCTGCAGAGGAGTTTCGGTATTAACTGAAAACAGATTGGATTCTCAGTATTAGAAACCAAAAATACAGGATAGGAAGATATCCACTTGTGAAATTTGACTTG
Organism: Pristiophorus japonicus; assembly: GCF_044704955.1. NCBI lineage: Eukaryota > Metazoa > Chordata > Chondrichthyes > Pristiophoridae > Pristiophorus > Pristiophorus japonicus. Next base: position 100,571,219 of record NC_091992.1, read on the forward strand.
AATCATGTTTGCTGCATTGTAGGATTTATGGTGCTGTTTATTTGTCATCAGGGCAGAATATTAGTCCTTCATCGAAAGCGTGGAATTGAATCTCCGCTTTGAATAACATTTGTTTGCAATTAACCCTTCAGTATATTTGGGGAGGGGGGAATTTACAAAATGAAATAGAATTTGTAAATGTCTACTGGAGGAATGAAGTGTGGGTCTGAATGAAGTATAAAGTGCATTAAATACTTGCTGTTTTAAGAATTGATTTCCCAGATCATGCATTGCGCATAAAATGTCTGAAACTTTTTTTAGGCTACTACAGGTTTAGAAGACCCTTCACACAATTGCTGTCATCGTATCCAGAATACTGTCCGCTTCCAATTGTTTCTTAAATGTGGCCAGTTGTCCTGTCTTCAACCAACTTTCTGAGCAGTTGTTGATCATTCCCTGAGTGAAGAAATACTCATGAGCCCATCCTAAATTTGACCTTTGCCCTCGAGTCCTGCTTCCCTAGCGTGTTCAGAAGAAAGAAACACTTGCATTTATATAGCTCCTTTCACGACCACTGGACGCCTCAAAGCACGTTACAGCCAATGAAGTACTTTTGGAATGTAGTCACTTGTAATGTGGGAAACACGACAGTCAATTTGCGCACAGCAAGCTCCCACAAACAACAATGTGATGACCAGATAATCTGTTTTTGTTATGATATTTGAGGGATAAATATAGGTCAGGACACCAGGGATAACTCCCCTGCTCTTCTTCGAAATAGTGTCATGGGATCTTTTACATCCACCTCAGTTAACATCTCATCCGAAAGGCGGCACCTGACAGTGCAGCAGTCCCTCAGCACTGCACTGGAGTGTCAACGTAGATTTATGTGCTCAAGTTCCTGGAGTGGGACTTGAACGCACCACTTTCTGACTCAGAGGCGAGTGTGCTACCCACTGAGCCACAGGTAACACTGTGTTTAGTTCTTGTATCCTGAGCTGTACTTCATGTGGAAATTTTGGCTAATCTTTTTGAAACTGGATTTGCTAAAATTTGACATTTATGTTTTCTAATTGTTTAAATATGCATTCTGTGTGACAACTGGCTTTGAAATAACATCAGAATATATAACAGCAACTTTATTACTGAATTTGACTTTTTGGTTGAATTTTAAACATAGCATTCCCATTATAAAGGACGATGTTCTTAAAATTGTCCCATAACATCAATGGAAGTGCCCACATTATAGGCGCTCAGCTGCTTGACGTGTTTCACAGTACTGGTCTGCTTCGTGTAGCCCCTCAAACAAGCCAATTTAGGAGAATAATTATCGGGCTCCTTTAAAATTGATTTTTAGTTTAACTGATATTAACTGTATTTAACACTCATAAGAAGTAATTGCAAAATATTTGCTTCATATTTTTAATCTAGATTTATCAATGTTTTTTTACTCTTGTGTGCAGTTCAGTTTCTGGGCAGTAACAGCCATACTGACATGTCTCTGTTCTAAGGAGATTGTACATGAAGATTTGACCTTGTCTGCCCACTTAGATTGATGATGGTCAGAGGGTTGTTTCTCTGTTGTTGCCCACTACTTGCATCCAGAGCAGACAGCCTGCTTTTTTGCCCCCTGATTATTCTGTTCATGTCGTGGCTTCTAAGACAGCATTTCCTGGCACTGGCTGACTCCTGCTCCATAAATCACAGTAATTGGTGGAGTATGTGCCTGCACAGAAGAGGCAAATTACTGTACTTTTATGGAGTGCGATTCAGCCAGAGGCAGAAATACTGTTTCAGGAGCCCCCCACCCCCCCCACACCCACACACACACACAAGCAGAGTGAGCAGGAGTTGGCAGATATGCAGTCTACAATAGCAATGAAGCTGAGGAACTGCAGCAAATGAAAGGGACGTGAAATCCCAGCTGGGGGGGTTTTGTTGGGTTTTTATAGGATATTGTCATGCATCCCTTTGACCTTAAGCAGAGGTAGTGTAGGATATAGTCACACATCCTTTATCTCTAAAACAAGTTTGAAAATGAGCAAACACAGAAAGGTCTAGTTAATATTCTTTATACATATCAATCAACGATTTAACATAATTCTTTGTACACAGTGCCCATGAAATTGGTACAGATTATAACTCTGTATAGAGTGCAGAGGACTCACCCTCAAGAAGTCACAAGCCTGTCGTCTTGACTGTTTACCTCGCCTCAGGAAGACTAAGTCGAAGTCCTTAAGGAGTGTGCGTTGTATCTTTTAAGGTTAACTACAAAGGACAGCTGACAAACGCATCATTATTATTTAATTGCTCAACTATTAGTGGCCGTGCCTTCAGCTGTCAAGGCCCTTAGCTCTGGAACTCCCTCCCTAAACCTTTCTGCCACTCTACCCTTCCTTCCTCCTTTTAAGATGCTCTGTAAAACCTACCTTTTTGATCAAGCTTTTGGTCATCTGCCCGAATTTCTCCTTATGTGGCTCGGTGTCAAATTTATTTTGTTGTAAACCACTCCTGTGAAGCGCCTTGGGACATTTTATTATGTTAAAGGCGCTATATAAATACAAGCTGTTATGTTCTGTGTGCGTGCTGTTGATAATGAAGCAATTTTCTTAGTTTTGCCTCTGTTTTTGATTCATTTCTCTGGGTCTTTTTTTTAAAGCTCAATCGTAGTACACTTCAAAATGCACCATAGAAGTGCATGCCCCCCCCCCGACCCCGAGGAAATCCATTTTACAGCAGCAGAGCTCACTTCCTCCTTCAATCACTCACTGCTAAAAATGCACTTTTGTGTACAGTACTTCTGTAATGCGACTGATGGAATATTGGTTGTAGCTTCATGTTCCACTGCATTCCCTTTGTAACTCCTTTTGGTATGTCATATGTGAGGCTGTTGGGTTTCACATTTAACTGAAAAACAAATTGAACTGTTGAATGTGATCCCCAAAATGCTAATAATCGTCCTGAAATTGATGGTAATAAAACGCAATTGAACTTACTCAGTCACCTTGAAGTAGTGATTTTGGTCATAGGCCCTTATTCAGGACTGTTTTTCAATTGTGCATTGCTTTTTGGGGCTGTAACAGTTCTTTCAAAGCCTCTTGTCATTTTTTTCCAGTTTTGGAAGTTGGCACTTTTGCTGCTGCAGATACTTCAATTGACATGAGCCTTGGGAAAATGAACTCCGTATTTTGTTCCCCCTATATTTGTAGATTGATGACTGGTTTGACTTAAGATAAAATTACTTATGTCAATTTTATTAATAATGCACAGAACTTGCTGATTTGCAAAATACTTGGCCGTTTTCTTTTGTAAAGCTAAAATCTTTAACACTATGTTTAAGAATATTGTAAAATAACATTACCTTCTGAATGAGCTAAAAACAATTGTATTTGGTCGAAGATACACCACCCTCCCTCACATTTTCTACAGTGTACGTTTGATGGAGTGGAACTCCCATCTGCCCCAGCCTGAAGCCATTGATCTGCATTCAAGATTATGGGAATGGGGTCATTTGCATGGCTAGAGCAAGCACATCTTGCTTGCAAGGGCATTTCAAACCACCACCAGCAATACACCTTTGGAAGGCTGAGAGGCTCACAGCTGCTCTATCTGAGAGACCCCCTGAGCCTCTGTTGGGCCGAAAGCAAATCTTGAAAGAAAATCTTCAGCTCTCAGACCAAAAGTAAATAAACCCCTCCTGGATTCATTCCCTTAGTCTAGTAAAGTTTTGGGGCTTTTCTACAGGCCTCAGTGGGGCTCAAGTTAACTATTGGCTGATGTGAGTTGAGTTGAGGCCTACCAAGGGTGTAATGGGAAGCATTCCTATGGAAGCTCAGAAACTCCCCCCAGGTACACCCCACAGAAGTTGCAGAGCGTGGGCGGAAGATCCACCCATTGGCCCCCACACTGGAGTTTAATGGAGCAATGTAAATGGGATGGAATCCCAGTGTAACCAGGTTACATCCAAAATTCCTGTGTCTCCCCTCCCCCCCCCCCCCCCCCCACCCCCAGCTGGCAAAAATCGTACCTGTCATCTTCTCTCACCCCAGGAATTTCAGAGCCTTTCTATCTGGTGTCTTGTGTTTTGTATTGTTTAACAGTACTGTTTTTTTGAGGGAATATTTTCAGTGTCAGTATTTTCTACGACGTTCATTATGAATGGATCTTCAACCACTGTGGTGCATTGCAACTTGAGTGTATGTTTGTTGAAGAGTTGTCAAAGAAATACCAGCCTTAACTGGTGTAAAGTCTTGATATATACTTTGACTCAGTTGAATATGGTAGTGACGATACAAAATGAGCTGCAGTAAATCTGTCAGAAGAAGTGTATATCCAACCAGCGTAGTCCTAGTTTGAGCGTTTTGTGGACTCAAAACTTACTTTTTATTCACAGTATAGCAAAGAGAGGGCTGTCCTTGGGAGGATCAGATGGTGGGGTAAGTGACCACATTTTTTTACTTTTCATACTTAAGTAACCAATTAAAAAAAGCATATCTCTGCTATATGCTGAAAGGTTTTCTCTAATCTGCTCAAGGGCATTTTTACTTGGATGTAAAATTCAGGGTTGTCATTCATTCCAGATTCTACAGGAGACACTATCGGAGTCTGACATTCTGCCTGTAGGACCTTTGCGTGGCATGCAAATGAAAAACTCAGTGGCCCAGAATTTGCTGGAATGGGGCATCTCGCAGCGTGCCCCGTTAGTTAGACTTTTTCCCCTCGCCCTTCAGCTCGAACAATTTACTACCTGCCTAAATGAAACTCCATAGTTTCAGTTGTTCCCTTTCTGGGCCGGAGAGGTTGAGTGACATTGCAGGAACATAAATCTCCTCATTAAAAGGTCCTTATGCTGTTAAGTATCAGGCTTAACTTTCTGCGACGAGTTTAATTGGCAATTAATGTGCAAATGCAGCACTTTCTTGAAATCCGCGGGGTGGTTGAGGGCGAGCTGTTGTTTTTGCAAGGCTAACAGCAGAGCAGCGCATATCGTACAGGAATTGGTGGCGTTTGAAACACTCGGGGTATTTCTTCCCCGCCACAAATTGCTGGGCGATCTACACATTAAAAGGGCGTACACGTTATTACTAATTATTTATTCATTTAATAACTAATTATTTTGCCAGCAAATTCTGGCCCAGTGTCATTTGTGCCACTGCCACCATGTGCCCTGCTGATCCCATTCCATGTAAAGAAGGGCATCCTTGCCTGTGCCTCAGTGCCATTCATGTCAATTCTTAGACCTAGTCACAAGCAGATGGTGTAGGTCTTCTTCCTGGGGTAGATAATTAAGCTTCCAATGAAACTCAGAAACTGTAATTTATTTTTCTGTTTTTTTTTTATCCAGTTTAAAGTTTATCATTCAAGGCCCTTTCACTCAAATCAATGATTAAACAACTCCCTCCACACCCTCCACTCCCGCTGTCATTATGTTGAATTTACAAAATTATTCCACACTGATCATTTTCACTTCAAGTTATTTTTACTCTGTTGCTGCAGTCATTTTGTTGAATGTTGGGCTCTTGTTCGTCACCCAATGTTGAACATGGAAAACTGGCATGAATCTAATTGTTTGAAGGCCTCAGAATAGAGACTGTTAGCTATAAAAAAAATCACGGGGAAAACGATCTTAGAAAAAAAAATTGCGCATGCGCAGAAGTCCATTATTTTCGCGATGGAGAAAAAAGTTGATCTTGATCGACTACAATGCCCGCCACTGCCCGCTACGTACCACTCCTGCTACCGCCCGAAAAAAAGTCACCAAATTAGCAGTCCTCGATCTTAGCGGTATGTGGCCGGTAAAAAAAAAACCTCGTACCGCCGGAATACCCCCGAGAAACGGGCAGTGGCAGTACTTCATCTATTTTGGGCCCAGAGAGGGTAACAAAGGTAATAGGACATCAGTGACTAAGACGACATCAGGGAAAAATCGAAAAATGTCTCAGCTAAAGGCACTATATATGAATGTGTGAAGCATTCTCAACAAAATAGATGAATTAATAGCGCATATAGAAATTAATAGGTTTGATCTAATAGCCATTACGGAGACATGGTTGCAAAGTGACCAAGGTTGGAAACTTAATCTTCCAGGATACTTAACTTTTAGAAGAGATAGGCAAATTGGAAAAGAAGGAGGGGTTGACCTGATAATAAAGAATGGGGTAAAGACAGGAGAGAGAAAGGACCTCAGCTCAGAAATTCAAGAAGTGGAATCAGTTTGAGCAGAGCTAAGAAACAGCAAGGGGCAGAAAACATTGGTGGGGGTTGTTTATAGGCCCCCAAACAGTTGTGGGAAAAATAGAAAAGCAGATTATTTTTTAGATGGTGAGAGATTGGGAAATGTTGGTGTTGGAAATGAGGAACCTGGGTGTCCTTGTACACAAATCACTGAAAGATAATATTCAGGTACAACAAGCAATTAAGAAAGCAAATGGTATGTTGGCTTTTATTGCGAGAGGATTTGAGTATAAGAGTAACAATGTCTTGCTGCAATTATATAGGGCCCTGGTGAGACCGCACCTGAAATACTATGTACAGTTTTGGTCTCCTTACTGAAGGAAGGATATACTTGCCATAGAGGGAGTGCAATGAAGGTTCACCAGATTGATTCCTGGGATAAGGGAATTATCCTATGAGTATATTCTCTAGAGTTTAAAAGAGAGGGGATCGCATTGAAAAATACACAATTCTTACAGGGCTTGACCAGGTAGATGCAGGGAGGCTAGTGAGTCAAGAACCAGGGGTTACAGTCTCAGAATAAGAGGTTGACCATTTAGGATTGAGATGAGGAGAAATTTCTTCACTCAGAGGGTGATGAATCTTTGAAATTCTCTCCTCCAGAGGGCTGTGGATGCTCAGTCGTTGAGTATATTCAAGACCGAGATTAATAGATTTTTGGATATTAAGGGATATGGGGATACAGCAGGAAAGTGGAGTTGAGGTCGAAGATCAGGCATGATCTTATTGAATGGCGGAGCAGGCTCGAGGGGCCAAATGGCCTACTCCTGTTCCTATTTTTTATGTTCTTGTATATGGAATGACTTGGCCTGATTACAATATTTTGTGTCGGCTTCCTGAGTTACACTGGGACGAATACAACCGTAATTTCACAAACAGACTGCCACTTTTGGTGTTTTTCGGTGGAGGTGATGAATTTAGACTTTGGATTCAGTGGCTTTGTTGTCGGAGTTTAGTGACTTTTTTTTTAACCTATCTTCAAAGCTCAGTATCTTTCTTACCTTTGGAACAATGGGTGAAGGATTTTCAAACCACATGTTGTGTAGCTTTTACAGTGAGATATTCAGGGAATAGTTGCTCATTTATTTGATAAATGTGCCTCATACTTTCTAATTCTTTGTGTAATGTTTCCGAAGTAAATGACTGGTCACTATATCAGACTTAATCCATTGTTGAACTGGGTTTTGTAATATATTCTTATATTCGGGTGTATTTGCTGAAATAATAGTGGAATGATTCACTTGACCTAATTGTTTTGCTGTTTGATTATTGGTTAAGTAAAAATAGTTTTTCAGTGGTTGAAAACAAATGATTAGCATTGAACATTTTTAACCCTACTCGCTCAGCAGCAACCTGGCAGCTGGGCAGTTAAAATCGCCCTGCCTGTTACCTGTCCGAAAACCACCATGATCGCAACATCTGCAATCCTGAGCAGGCAGCAAGGACATACGCCCAGAGCCAACAGGATCCTTCTTTACATGTGCATGTTGTGGCCCGATGACATCATTGACACCCGACTGTAATTTTAACTCGGGCCTGAGCGGGGAATCCACCTGAAGTTTTGACACAACATTGCAAATGATGCTACATTCAGAGAATACTATAAATTAAAGAATATTACTTATGTGAACATCTCTGCTGTTTAGCTTAAGGAATTCAAGAAAAATAATTTCTGTGAAGGACATTTTTTTTAAATGACAGGAAAGTAATACTCTGTGCATCTATTACCATTGTAAATATCAGATTAATTTGCTGCAAGCTACAATGAAAAGATTCCAGTTAAATATTTTGATAAATCAAGATCACGCCTCTCAAAAGTTACCAGAGATCAGTCATTCTAAAAGAGAGAAATTTCTACAATTATTCTTTATTTTATCGCAAGTCCCCAGTGTGGTATTCTGCCCTTATGAACACAGTTTTAAAAATGTATACATGATGTTGAGACATGCCTCTGGTAAAATGTCAAGCTTCATATCCCACATAATGTATCAGCAACTCAGACAAGTGAGCAAGACTGCTCAATACTACAGGCGATCAATTTTACTGTGCAACTTGAAACTCACCAGGTGGCTTTCATTGAATTACCTTTCATAAACAACCTTTCAAAATAATTGCACTCAATCTATTGCTTAACTGCAACCCTACTGAACAAATTGAAATTTCAGAAGTAAAGCGGCAAATGTAAAATGAAGATTGGTAGTTACACAGCAGGTGGATTCAAACCTGAAAGTCAAGGAAGAAAATTGGGCAGGTTCTACAATGAGAAGGCAATCTGTTTTCTCTCTTCCTCTCCTGTGGGCATTGATCCATGCCACTGGCATCAAAAGCCCTCCTGATTCCGGGCCATCCAACACCAACGACGACATTTATAGAGCACCGTTAATGCAGAAAAACGTCCATTACAAGGAGTTTCATAGAAGTGTAATTAGACACAAAAATCACTGGCGAGTATAGCAATGCTGCAGCCAATTCTACACCAGCAATGGCCCACAAACAGCCATGAGATGAATGACCAATCCATTGTTTTTTTCATTCTTATTGGTTGAGGGAAGAACGTTGCTTCATGGCTCGGCCTGGAGAAGAACAAGGTAATTTCCAGTAATCTGGTGGAGCGGATCGCCTGCCTATTGAAGGTCCCGCCCGATTTCCGTTCCATTGAAATGGGTTTCTCTAGGCAAGGAAAGGGAGAGAAGCAGTGGTTCGCTAACCCGATTGGTGCTGAAAGTGCCCGTTCCTATAAGTGTCACAGCTTTGGGTTGGCCGATGATTTACCCCAAAGTCAAATAGTGCACAGACACTCCGAAGGTAACTTTCAGTTTTGCTGCCTGGGCAATAATATGCTCATGTGGTTGGCCTACCTGCTAGAACCTGACTGAGTTTTGCTTTATTGATTTCAGTGGAATGAAAATTGGGTGGGCAGTCCACCCTACCAGCTTACCGCCCAGGTATGAAGTTTTAAATGACCCTTTTCTTGTCCAGGCTGACACATGAAGAATGGCGGAGAGAGCACAGAGTGTGGAGGGCGACTGATGCCTGTGGCATAAATCAATACCTGTGACATGAATTGGAGAAGAAACAAAAACACTGAAAAAATCTATAGCAAAAAAGAGCCTGCGCTACTAACAATGAATATTTAAGACTACTTTAAGGGATTTGGAAAGAAAGTATGTCTTTTTGGGAGAAATGAAAATTGAGAAAGTCAATATAGTGATTGAATGAAGTCAAAAATAAACTATTGGCCTACACTTATTATTTTAAAATGTACAAGGAATAAAATAGTACGGAATGGAAGTTAGACACAAGTCATTCCAACAAGGCTTCTGAGGAAAGATCACCGACCTGAAACATCAGTTATGTTTCTCTCACCGCAGTTGCTGCTTGACCTGTTAAGTGCTTCCAGCATTTGCTGTTTTTATTTATATCTAAAAGTACTGTTTGGGGTAAAAGAAAAGCAGATTGTTTTTAACAGCAGAGAGATCAGAAGTTGTTTTTTTGACAGATGAAGTCCACAATTTTAAAATTAGATATAAAATGAAAGAGATTTGTGATGTATCAAAATCATGAGGGGTCTAGACAGAGTAGATGGAGAGAAATTGTTCCCATTGGCAGAAGGGCCGAGAGCCAGAGGACATAAATTTAAGGTGATTGGCAAAAAAAACAAAGGCGACATGAGGAAAAACTATTTTACGCAGCAACTGGTTATGATCTGGAATGCACTGCCTGAAAGGGTGGTGGAGGCAGATTCAATCGTGGCTTTCAAAAAAGAATTGGATAAGTACCTGAAGGAAAAACATTTGCAGGGCTACTGGGAAAGGGCGGGGGAATGGGACTAGCTGAAGTGCTCGTGCAGAGAGCCAACACAGGCTCAACGGGCCAAATGGCCCCCTTCTGTGCTGTAACCATTCTATATATTATGGATAGGGATGAGAAGCATGTTTTATGTGGCATCCCGAGTGTCTGTTCTGTTCTACTTGTGAAACCCTCTTGTTATCGAACCTCTAGTCTTCAAACTGAACATCAGAGCTGCACAAAGTTCAGCTGCAGAGTCCTGGAACCTTAGCTGTCAAAGCCAGATAGTCTCTTTGACCATAAGAACATAAGAAATAGGAGCAGGAGTAGGCCATATGGCCCCTCAAGCCTGCTCCACCATTTAATACAAGCATGGCTGATCCGATCATGGACTCAGGTCCACTTCCCTGCCCGCTCCCCATAACCCCTTATTCTCTTATCGGTTAAGAAACTGTCTATATCTTTGTCTGATTTGCAACTGAACTTGCTAACATTATATCCTTTTTACTCCATTCATGCATGTAGTTAAGAATGATGTCAGAGACCAGGGCATTCATTCTATTGCATTTTGAAGTGTCGATAGCCACTTTGCACCCTTTGTCCTGTGGAGTTGCACGCATTCTGATCTACCTCGAGTGACTTCTGGATACAGGCTGGTTGCTCAGTTCCTTGGAGTGGTTCTGATTGCTGTTTCTAACTTTTACCTGTCGGTGGAAGGTAACTTGTGGAACTTGCATCCATTGATTTACTTTCAATAAACTGGAAACAAAAACAGGAAATGCTGAAAAAACTCAGCAGATGAGGGAGCAAACCTGCTCCAAGCTGAAACGCTAATTTCTCTCCTAACCTGCTGAGTATTTCCAGCAGATTCTGTCCATGTTTCAGACTTTCAGCATTCTGCAGTTTTTTTGCTTTTTGTTTATATTAACTAAAATGCTTGATTCTAACTTGGAGCCTTAATTTCATGTTGCATAAATTACATTTCCGTAATGTCATCTAAAAGAATGAAAGAACTGACCTAATTTCTTCTTTTATCCATGTTCTGTAATTAAGAATGACCGAGCAGGTATATTTGTATCAAATATTTGATAGGATTATTTATAATCTGGTACTAAATGAATTAAGTATCAATCAAAGCTTCATAGACAGCAAAATATTTTTCAGTAAATGTCGTGTGTTAATAAATTACGCGAAGCTTAACTGGAAGGGGCATGTATTTTTTTAATTATTAATTCACGGGATGCGGGTGTCACTGGTAAGGCCAGCATTTATTGCCAATCCCTAATTGCCCTTGAGAAGGTGGTGGTGTGCTGCCGCCTTTAACAGTTGCATTCCGTGTCGTGAAGGTACTCGCACAGAGCTGTTAGGTAACAGGTTCCAGGATTTTAACCCACCAGTGATGAAGAAACGGCAATATATTTCCAAGTCAGGATGGTGTGTAACTTGGAGGGAAATTTGGAGGTGATGGTGTTCCCATGCACCTGCTGCCCTTGCCCTTCTAGGTGGTGGACGTCGCTGGTTTGGGAGGTGCTGTCGAAGAAGCCTTGCTGCAATGCATCTTATAGATGGTACACACTGTGTAGACAGTGCGTCGATGGTGGAGGGAGTGAATGTTTAAGGTTGTGGATGGGGTGCCAATCAAGCAGGCTGCTTTGTTCTTGAGTGTTGTTGGAGCTGCACTCATCCAGACAAGCGGACATTTTTCCATCACACTCCTGATTTGTGCCTTATAGATGGTGGTAAGAATTGTACTGTATGTTGGAACCATTCTACTATTGTACTATCTTTCTATTCCCAGGCCTCCATTCTTGATTTGCACTCTGGAGCTCTATCAATGGGGAAACAATTTGTTAATATCTATAGGTAAGATCTTTGCTTTATGTTTTTTTTCCAGTTCTTCATGTTTGCCCCATAACAGTGAGTGTTAGCAAGCTATTTAACTGAAGGGTGCATCACAGCGGAGCCTTATCATGTTGTCCCCAAACATCTACCTTCATACATTTGCAACAGCTCTTGTTGGATGGCGATCAGGACTGGAAATCTGAGCTTTTTTACTTTTCCCCCTCGAACCGAAGACAGCAGATTATATGTAAAGTAATACTGGCTATTACAGTGTCGAGAATCCAGAATGTTCCGGAATCCAGACTCCGGACCGATCGGTGGTAGAGTCGTCTGGAATCCATAAAATACTCTGAAGTCCGGACCCGCCAACCCTGCCAACTTCGGGGTGCCACCACTGCCCAATCTCAGGCCTCGCCTCACCGCCCCTCGCCTCGCCTGCCGCTGCTGCCCTTACTTTATCACCGCTCAACTTAACTTGCGGTTTCCTTGGCGGCGGGGCTTGACCGAACACCACCTCCTCGGTGGGGCCCGCCCGAAGACCGAACAGCTCTTCCTTGGCGGGGCCCGCCCGAACACCTTGGTGACGGGGCCCCGCCCGACGACCTCATCGATGGGGGCCGGCAACCCGAACAGCTCCTCGGCGAGGATCCCCTCTTTTCCCCACCCCCTTTCTGACGTTCCGAAATCCGGAAATACCCGAACCTGGTGTTTTCCAGATTCGTGACGTCAAAGACGATCGAAAGTCCGGAAAAGCCCCAAATCTGGAATGGCCCTGGTCCCGAGAGTTCAGATTCTCGACGTTGCACCTGTATTATTTTAAAGTAACATATTGACACACCCTTAGGCAGTCCTAAAATTAAGCCACACTCTAGGAAAATTATTAAGACACAAACAGGCTGTATCCCCAAGTGAAACTTTTTTGTTATAAAAAAGTGAGACCTATACAGTACGCAATTCAATAGGATGATTAGCAGTAACTTAAATCAGTGACTTGGGGAGTGAAATTGTTGGTAGGTGAGTGCTGGGGGTGTAGTGAATTGAGCAGTGAATGAGGCGAGTATTGCAGTTGGTAGGATATGGCATTTGAAGATAAACTCACTGATCTTGACGACTCATGATATTGGGCACTCGCTGATGCAGCCAATGCACAGTGTGGGGAGCGCTGACTGCAGGCAGGAATGATGGGAATGAGCAGGCAGCACAAAGTTGGCATCCTGCCTGCATTTCAATCAACAGGCGCGGGTTAAATTACGCATCGCGATCACTGCGCCCGTTTTTGGGGGCTATCCAATTGAAACGCTTTGGTACCTCTGAATACACTGAGAGTAACTTGCAGAAGTTTGGGAAATTGAATGAATGCGTATTCAAAGCGTTGGGTGCTTCTTTTCCTCGAGTCGGTAAATGCGGTTTATGTTGGATTGTATTTTTATTGCTGGGGAATGTGATAGTAGCTACGGACTGTATTGATCATTTGAAGATCCGTCATTCTTTTATAAATTTTTTATTTAAATTTTAAAATTCGGGTAGTCAGCAGGTGGCACAGTACCACAGCTCTGTGGCATTGGCAACCTGACAATAACTCTTGATAAAATTGCAGCACTAAGCCTGTCTGTATAATATATTTTCTGTCATATATGACTTAGCCTAATGTCCATTCTCATATAAAACTGGAATATTGTGACCATTGTGCTACTTCTAAACATGTTTACCATGTCGAGCTGGGGCAATCAAATTTAACACACAAATACACATGCGTTCACATAGAAATACTCAAAAGCTGCTCTAACCCATAGTCTTTAGATAAAGAGCTTTGAATTTCTGCATAAATTGAATCTGAAGAGAGCATGTGGGTTGGGATAGCTACAAATGAAGATTAAACCAAGAACATTGCATACTATTAATTTAAAATTATATTTGCAGGTACTTTGGTGAGCAAATAAAAGATATATTTGATGAAGAAGACTTCACATTGTACAGGTAAGATAACGCTACTGAAGTATTCCGGCAACTTATGTAAGGAGTAAGAATAATTACATATATGGATGTCCATTAATGAACCTCTGTCTCATTCTCTCACACGCTCGCTCTCTCTCTCTCTCTCTCTTTCCCTCCTCCCACTCATCTCTCGACCTCTTTGTGACGATGCCTGTGGATTACTTTGCTTATATCTGTGGATCTGTTGCTTTTTATCATCGTGTCTCTCTAGGGCCTAAGCAAGGTTATCAGGCCTATTGTATCTGCAGCACAAAATATCGGCCATAGCTGTGGTAGCAGTAATTTCAGATTTTCAATAGCTGTAAGAGCCAACTTGATCCACTCCCTGAGCCTTATTGATTGTTCCCTACTTCCAAATCTTGGAAACAGAAAAATTGAATGGCATTAAATATTGATATATCGCTGCTGTCAGATGGTATGAAACTCAGTGAGGTGGTTGTCTGATTAGCAATCTTCTCACACTTCTAGCCCTCATCACCTGCATCACAACATTTATTTTCTGACTCTGTTTTATTGATGCTACTGTGGTCAGTGTTATAGAATCAGAGAAACTTAGCACAGACAGAGGCCATTCGGCCCATCGTGCCTGTGCTGAAAGAGCTGTTGTCCATAACCCTGTAAGTCCCTCTTCCCCAAGAACCTGTCCAACTCTCTCTTAAAATTATTTATGGAATCAGCTTCCATCACCTTTTCAGGGTAGCGCATTCCAGATCCCGACAACACCGAGTGAAGCAAATTCTCCTCATCGCCCCTCTAGATCTTTTTCCAATGATTTTGAATCTATGAGATCTAGTTATTGACCCATTCACCAGAGGAAATATTTTTTCCCTATTTATTCTATTAAAACCTCATCATCTTGAAAACCTCTATTAGGTCACTTTTTAACCTTCTCTGTTCCGAGGAGAATAGTCCTAACTTTTGTGACCTCTCCTTGTCCCTGGTAAACCTCCTCTGTACCCTTTCTACTGCAATATTTCCTGAAGTGTGGTGCCTGGAATTGACCACAGTGCTCCATCTGAGGCCTAACCAGTGATTTATAAAGTTCTAGCATCATCTCTTTGCTTTTATATTCTATTCCTCTATTTATAAACCTAAGTAACTCATATGTTTATTTTAATCACCCTATTAACTAGCCCTGCTATCTTTTAAGGAAGTGTGTATATAGACACCAAGGTCTCTCTGCTCATCTGCACTTTTCAGAATCGTACCATTTACATTATACTGTCTTTCCATATTAGTCTTCACAAAGTGCATCACTTCACACTTATCCGCATTAAACCCCATCTGCCATGTTTCTGCCCATTTCACCATCCTGTCCGTATCCTGAAGTCGATAACTATCCTTATCCTTATCATGATCGACTATTTTGCCAAGCTTCATATCATCTGCAAATTTTATAATGCTGCTCCCTACACCCGAGTCGAATTCATTTATAAAAATTGAAAAGTGTAATTTAAAAGAGTAATCACCATTCTGTTGAAATCAATACTATTGCACAGGCTTCTACTCGAATGTATTCTTTAAGAAATCAAAATTGTGAGACTCTTTACTTCCCACAGTAAGCTTTGAGAATTCAAGCCTGCCACTACCTACTACTTGATACCTGATCTTTTCTCCCACACCATTCAACTTTTGTGTCCTCTCGGTGAGCCATTCACCTAAATAATTATTTTTTTAAATTCCACTCAATGTTGAGCTGTCAGATCAACTTCATAACGAATATGTATGAAAGTTCTTATCTTGCAATGACAGGAGGAAAGGAAGAGATTAATTAATCTTCTAATTGCTAATTGGATGCTAATTCACAAGCAATCATTTCGTAAAAGCAGATTTTAAAAAAAAGAGCTAATATCAATGTAACAAAATTAACACTTGAATCTGTGGGGAAAAATCAGTTAAACTCTGCGTTGACCAACAAAATGAAGATCAATTTTTCTCTGGTTTGTGCCAGATAGAAATGTATGAAGAAAACAAATGTAACTAAACATGTGGTAAAAATTAGTGTTTTAAAGGTTATTTAATGTTAATATTTTGCAGTATGAGGTTTGCATGGTTGATGAAGCTCCTGACTTGTTGGCTGTTGCTTTCCTCTAAATGGTTCCTTGGGGTTTCTTCCACCATACATCATTTGTGTAATTGAATAGCTTATTTAAAAAGTGTATGTAGAATTGTATGTAACCATTACATAGTTTCCAAGACCAGTTGTTTTGTGGTTTATAAATATGTCTGATGGTGAGAGAGTTAGTAAACTATTACAAATTTATGCAAGTGCCATGCCACTGGCCAAGATTGAAGTGTGTTCCTTCTGACATTAGCTGCAAAACAATAGTATGCAACTTATGATCGAAGAGTTGAACGCATCCGGCCAGATGTTTTGGACTGTGTCATGAAAAGACCACGTACGTTGAGAAATGCCAGCAGATTCCATTGTCTTGTTTGGATTGTGCTTTTTTTTTAAGCAGTGCAGCTCTATTTGTTTCAGATTGCTATGCATTGTTGGTAAAATTATATCTAGTAGGGAGATTATTCAACAAGAACAACAACTTGTATTTATATACCACCTTTTAATGTAGTGAACCATCCCAAGGTGCTTCACAGGAGTATTATGAGAGAAAATTTGACACTGAGCTGCATAAGTAGAAATTGGCGCAGGTGACCAAAAGCTTGGTCAAAGAGATATGTTTTAAGGAGCGTCTTGAAGGAGGAAAGAGAGGTTTATGGAGGGAGTTCCAGAGCTTGGGCCCTAGGCAACAGAAGGCCAGGCCACCAATGGTTGAGCGATTATAATCAGGGATGCTCAAGAGGGCAGAATTAGAGAAGCGCAGATCTCTGGGGTTGTGGGGCTGGAGGAGATTACAGAGACAGGGAGGGGCGAGGCCATTGAGGGATTTGAAAATAAGGATGAGAATTTTGAAATCGAGACATTGCTTAACCGGAAGACAATGTAGGTCAGCGAGCAGATATTCCAGAAATAATCTTTCCCATTGTGAACGCGTTTAAGGACTAAGGTTAAGGGACAGAACAATAAGGAGAATAGCAATTAAAAGTAGAGAGGGAAAATTAGTGTTTATAAGGTGCGTTACTGAACTCCGATGCATTGGCACCATTGATGTAACAAAATTAGGATTGTTGTCCCATGGAATGGTAGAATTAAGCAGTTGGTCAAATCGGCAAAGGGAGGCTTTGTACTTCGAAGGCTTTAGGATAATCTTATTGAAATAGGCAGAAAATAAATTATTCTCGAGTTCTGTAAAATCTTTAGTCTCTATATTCCAGTCTGAAATGATGGTGCTGTATCCATCACTGCTGAAAGGAATGTGAAAGAGAATGTTGCTATTCTTTTCTAGTCAGCCTGGTACATCAAGTTTATTGGCAGGACCAGATATCTGAAGCAATGTTTTGTTGCATTTTACAAATCTGGTTAACATCAAACACAGCTCCAAAATTGTGTTGTTCAACAGCTTGTGTTGTGTTCCAACCAAACTTGACCCATGTAAAATCATGCTAGATAGGTTCAGCTGTGCTTCAATTTTTAACTGCTTACACCAGATTTCAAGCTGCCTTTATATATTTTCTACATGAATTGAAAAATAAAGCTTTGTACAAGTTTCTTTCTAATAACTTAATAACATTTCCAATTATTAGTGATATGTACAAAAAGCAGGTTTACGATACGTGACATAATAAACTGGGATGGATCTTGTCAAAATCTTTGAAATTTTAATTGTGCAAGTCACGTAAACCAGTATGGAATGAACTTTGAGGCTAGAAAACTACTTTTTCAAATGCCTGTATTTCATAGGAACTAAGGGCCCAAGTTTCCACACGCGCCTAGAACGGCGCAGTCCCGACCTGGACGCCCGTTTTTCGCGCCACAAAGTGCGCCTAAAAAAATCCTCGGTATTCTCCACCTCCCTGCAGGTCCTCTGGCCCTCGGCGCAGCGCAGCATGAGCTGTGGGGGGGCGGAGCCAGGTCCCTGCGCTGAAAACAGTGCCGGGACCTCTGCACATGCGCGCTACAGTGGGCACGCATGTTCAGTAGCTCCAGGCGCCGAACTGTGTGGGAGGGGCCCGAAGCACGCAGCCCCTAGCCCTGGCTGAATGGCCTCACTGGGGCTGCGTGAATGAGGCTCCTCCCACGGCCAGCTCCTGCTTTCCCCCGACCAGACCCGACACCCGTTCCCCCCCCCGCCCCGACCAGACCCGACAGCCGCTCCCCCGCCCCCGACTCGACCCGCGCTCCTGTTCCCGCTCCGCCCCCCCCCCCCCGGACTGGACCCGACCCGACCCGCGCTCCTGTTCCTGCTCCCCGCCCCCCCGACTGGACCCGACTCGACCCGCGCTCCTGTTCCCGCTCCCTGCCCCCCCCCGACTGGACCCGACCTGACCTGCGCTCCTGTTCCCGCTCCCCGCCCCCCCCCGACTGGACCCGACCCGACCTGCGCTCCTGTTCCCGCTCCCTGCCCCCCCCCCGACTGGACCCGACCCGACCTGCGCTCCCGCCCCCCGACCCGACCCGCGCTCCGGTCCCCCGACCCGACCCGACCCCACCCCCACTGGACCCGACCCGACCCGACTCCCGCTCCCGGACTGGATCCGACCTGACCTCCCCCCCACTCTCCCTCCCCTCTCCCTCCCTCCCTCCCCTCTCCCTCCCTCCCTCCCCCCCTCCCCTCTCCCTCTCTCTCTCTCTCTCCCTCTCCCCTCCTCCCTCTCTCTCTCCCACTCCCCCCCTCCCTCTCTCTCTCTGCCCCCCTCCCTCTCTCTCTCTCTCTCTCCCTCCCCCCCCCCCTCCCGACCCGAACCGAACCTCCCCTCCCCGACCTGACCCAACCCAACGCCACCTACCTGTAAATCTGGTGCTGGGGACGGGCCCTGCCCGAAGTCTCGGGCCGGCCCGTTCAGCCTTCGGTCCCGAAAGGCCTGCCTGAAGCACTTTCACACAGGTAGGAAGATGGTTTATTTAATCTTTTCTTTGCTTATAAATGTTTATTCAGGTTGGATTTATTTGTATAATATTTGTATAAGTATAAATAAGGATTCATTATAGAATTTAATGACTTCCCTCCCCCCCACCTCGTTCTGGATGCCTAATTTGTAACCTGCGCCTGATTTTTTAATGTGTAGAACAGGTTTTTTCAGTTCTACAAAAATCTTCACTTGCTCCATTCTACTTTAGTTTGGAGTACGTTTTCACTGTGGAAACTTTCAAATCAGGCGCCAGTGGCCGGACATGTCCCCTTTTGAAGAAAAAATTCTGTTCCAAAGTAGAACTGTTCTACCTGAATAGAACTGCAGAAAAAAAAATGTGGAGAATTGCGATTTCTAAGATAGTCCGTTCTCCACCAGTTGCTCCTAAAAATCGGGCGCAAATCATGTGGAAACTTGGGCCTAAGGAAACAGAAGTAAACCACTCGGTTCCTTGAGTCTGTCCCGTCATTCAATTAAATCATGGCTGATTGGTCCTCAACTCCAATTACTCACCTTTTGTTCATGCCACTTGCCTAACAAAAATCTATTGATGTCAGTCATGAAAATTTTAAGTGACCAAACATGCAGAACCTGTTGCGGTCGATTTCCACTACCCTGTGTACCTTGTGTAGACATTTGAAATATTTAGTCCAAGTTTGCTTTGTCCCCTTGCTGATCTGTAAATTTGCATTGAAAGAACTGAAGAATTTTTAAGAGTACTGAAATAATTAATGAGTTTGTGTGCATCATACCCACATATTACTAAGCAAAAGAATGCTACCATTTTAAGGATAATGACCTAACTCAAAAAGATACATTTTATGAATTCTGCACCCTAAAACTTGTAGTTTTGAAAAAGAAAATGACTTTTTTCAGATTATTCATTTTATACCTATGAATAAAATTCACTAAGCTGCCCAAATTTTGCAACTGGCAAAAGGAATTTGTTTCAACCTTCCAAAATGTTCTTGGAGAAAGAAATAAAGCTGCAGTGTTTTTTTTAAGCTTATTGATTGATTCTATTCTTTCACTCCTTCCATGTAATAATTGGGCCCTTCAATACAATGACTTAGAAGGATCATTTACAAAGTAGGAAACTGCTTCATTACATAAAACCCAATAGAGATGATCTTTTTAATGGAAAGTAGGATTTAATTTTAAAATTTCAAAAGCTTGATGATTTAAAATTAATTATAAAGTGATCTTTTTTGCAGCAATGTGCGATGGCGAATTCAGCAAATAATAGCTGAAACATTTGGGATTGACTTAACTCGCCTGCACCTCACAAAGCCCACCTTTTTCTCACGGATGAACAATACTGACGCCAAGACTATGCATGATGAGTATTGGCATCCACACATTGATAAGGTATTGGATTATCTCTTGACACCGACTGGAAAATTTAGCAACTAAAGCTCATTTACATATTACGTGTTGCAATACAGAGAAAAATCTGCCTCCCATATTTCATGCTCTGTGAAATGTGTTGTGGCGTCCATTTTATTGTTTAGGTTGCAGTGCTGTTTAAACTACAAAGTATGCTGCCGTGGAAACGACGGAAGTGGTTGCACTCTTGTGGAAATAACAATATTTTCTTCGAACTGTTATGTGTAAAAGGCATAAATGACCTATTGTTGCTGCTTATCGGTTTCCCAGTGGAAGTGGAGTCATGCTTGCATTAATGTTTGGGGCTGGGACCAAAAACAGTGCTTCAATCTTCCCAATATTTATGACTTCTAACATTCATTTTATAACCTTTGGAGTTTCTGTAGCTTTGGGGATTTATATATATTATCTTCAATTTGTATTATCTTTTTAATTTTTGAATGGGGTGAAAAGCTTTTATTGGAAAATGATGTGCGTTGAAAGAAAGGTAAAAGGTTTCCTTTATACGTTATACACTAATGAATTGGTCCTGAGAAGTGAGTGTATATATTTAAAAACCTCAACTACAGTTCTGAAAGAATAATTGAGAAAAAACACTTCTTTGTTGTTTAAATGCATTCATACTTTTGATTAATATAATTTGTAATCATAGTTCCTGCTGTGATCTTGCAAAGACCTATAACTTATAATGCTATTTACTTGTGATTTCAATCCTACGTAAGAAGCTACAATTTTGTATTGTTGGGTATTGGACAGTAGTAGCTGTTTAAAGATACCTGGGTTGAGGCAAATGTAATCAAAATCTTTATCAAAGAAATGCTTCTCATTTCGGAATTTAATTGATGATATACCATACATCTTGTGTATGATTGGAGAGATTGTGTTCTGGTCAGCAAAATCATGCATGCCAGCTACCCCTATCCACTTCTATTCTAAAGGAATACTTGGTTTTACTTTGAGTTGAAAGAGTGGCATGGTGACACAGTCCATTGTTTTATTTGTCCGTAATATTGTTACATTGGGCTCAATTTTGGCCAGGAGTTGCTCCGTTTTTTTTTGGTAACTTGGTTTTTCTGGCGTAACTTAAAAATCCCCATTTTCCCCAATCAATTTGCACCAGTGTAACTGAGTTAGTTACGATTTTTTTATTTCAGTTTTTTTTCTCAAAAGGGGGCGTTACCAGCCACCTACGCCAGTTCTGCCCATTTAGGCAACTTTGGCCTGCTAATAGTTACTCCAAGTCTACTTAGGCCAGCGTATGTGGCCACTTGAGAAAATCCTTGCAGAGAGTAAAAAAAATCGGCGCAGGTAGGTACATAGAAAACATACAAAACATAGAAAATAGGTGCAGGAGTAGGCCATTCGGCCCGTCAAGCCTGCACCACCATTCAATAAGATCATGGCTGATCATTCACCTCAGTAACCCTTTCCTGCTTTCTCTCCATACCCCTTGATCTCTTTAGCCGTAAGGGCCATATCTAACTCCCTCTTGAATATATCCAACGAACTGGCATCAACAACTCTCTGCGGTAAAGAATTCCACAGGTTAACAACTCTCTGAGTGAAGAAGTTTCTCCTAATCTCGGTCCTAAATGGCTTACCCCTTATCCTTAGACTGTGATCCCTGGTTCTGGACTTCCCCAACATCGGGAACATTCTTCCTGCATCTAACCTGTCCAGTCCCGTCAGAATTTTATATGTTTCGATGAGATCCCCACTCATTCTTCTAAACTCCAGTGAATACAGGCCCAGTTGATCCATTCTCTCCTCATATGTCAGTCCTGCCATCCTGGGAATCAATCTGGTGAACCTTTGTTGCACTCCCTCAATAGCAAGAATGTCCTTCCTCAGATTAGGAGATCAAAACTGAACATAATATTCCAGGTGAGGCCTCACCAAGGCCCTGTACAACTGCATTAAGACCTCCCTGCTCCAATACTCAAATCCCTGAGCTATGAAGGCCAACATGCCATTTGCTGCCTTCACCGCCTGCTGTACCTGCATGCCAATTTTCAATGACTGATGTACCATGACACCCAGGTCTCATTGCACCTTCCCTTTTCCTAATCTGCCGACATTCAGATAATATTCTGCCTTCATGTTTTTGCCACCAAAGTGGATAACCGCATATTTATCCACAATATACTGCATCTGCCATGCATTTGCCCACTCACCTAACCTGTCCAAGTCACCCTGCAGCCGCTTAGAATCCTCCTCACAGCTCACACCGCCACCCAGCTTAGTGTCATCTGCAAACTTGGAGATATTACACTCAATTCCTTCATCTAAATCATTGATGTATATTGTAAATAGCTGGGGTCCCAGCACTGAGCCCTGCGGCACCCCACTAGTCACTGCCTGCCATTCTGAAAAGGACCCGTTTATCCCGACTTTCTGCTTTCTGTTTGCCAACCAGTTCTCTATCCACGTCAATATATTACCCCCAATACCATGTGCTTTAATTTTGCACACCAATCTCTTGTGTGGGACCTTGTCAAAACCCTTTTGAAAGTCCAAATACACCACATCCACTGGTTCTCCTTTGTCCACTCTACTGGTTACATCCTCAAAAAATTCTAGAAGATTTATCAGCATGATTTCCATTTGATAAATCCATGCTGACTTGGACCGATCCTGTCACTGCTTTCCAAATGCGCTGCTATTTCATCCTTAATGATTGATTCCAACATTTTCCCCACTACTGATGTCAGGCTAACCGGTCTATAATTCCCTGTTTTCTCTCTCGTTCCTTTTTTAAAAAGTGGGGTTACATTAGTTACCCTCCAGTCCATAGGAACTGATCCAGAGTCCATAGACTGTTGGAAAATGATCACCAATGCATGCACTATTTCTAGGGCCACTTCCTTAAGTATTCTGGAATGCAGACTATCAGGCCCTGGGGATTTATCGGCCCTCAATCCCATCAATTTCCCGAACACAATTTCCTGACTAATAAGGATTTCCTTCAGTTCCTCCTTCACGCTAGACTCTTGGTCCCCTAGTATTTCCGGAAGGTTATTTGTGTCTGCCTTCATGAAGACAGAACCAAAGTATTTGTTCACTTGGTCTGCCATTTCTTTGTTCCCCGTTATAAATTCACCTGATTCTGACTGCAAGGGATCTACGTTTGTCTTCACTAATCTTTTTCTCTTCACATATCTATAGATGCTTTTGCAGTCAGTTTTTATGATCCCAGCAAGCTTCCTCTCATACTCTATTTTTTTTCCCTCTCCAATTAAACTCTTTGTCCTCCTCTGCTGAATTCTAAATTTCTCCCAGTCCTCAGGTTTGCTGCTTTTTCTGTCCAATTTATATGCCTCTTCCTTGGATTTAACATTATCCCTAATTTCCCTTGGTTAGCCCCATTTTATTTTTACTCCAGACAGGGATGTACAATTGTTGAAGTTCATCCATGTGATCTTTAAATGTTTGCCATTGCCTATCCACCATCAACCCTTTAAGTATCATTCGCCAGTCTATTCTAGCCAATTCATGTCTCATTCCATTGAAGTTACCTTTCTTTAAGTTCAGGACCCTAGTTTCTGAATTAACTGTGTCACTTCATCTTAATAAAGAATTCTACCATATTATGGGCACTCTTCCCCAAGGGGCCTCGCACAACAAGATTGCTAATTAGTCCTTTCTCATTACACATCACCCAGTCTAGGATGGCCAGCCCTCTAGCTGGTTCCTCGACATATTGTCTAGAAAACCATCCCTAATACACTCCAGGAAATCCTCCTCCACGGTATTGCTAGCAGCTTGGTTAGCCCGATCAATATGTAGATTAAAGTCGCCCATGATAACTGCTGTACCTTTATTGCACGCATCCCTAATTTCTTGTTTGATGCTGTGCCCAACCTCACTACTACTGTTTGGTGGTCTGTACTCAATTCCCACTAGCATTTTCTGTCCTTTGGTATTCCGCAGCTCCACCCAAACAGATTCCAAGCTAATGTCCTTCCTTATTATTGCGTTAATTTCCTCTTTAATCTGCAACACTACCCCACCTCCTTTTCCTTTCTGTCTATCCTTCCTGAATGTTGAATACCCCTGAATGTTGAATACCCCTGGATGTTGAGTTCCCAGCCTTGGTCACCCTGGAGCCATGTCTCCGTAATCCCAATGATATCATATTCGTTAATAGCTGCCTGCGCAGTTAATTCGTCCACCTTATTACGAATACTCCTCACATTGAGGCACAGAGCCTTCAGGCTTCTCTATTTAACACACTTTGTCCTTTTCAAATTTTGCTGTAATGTGGCCCTTTTTGATTTTTGCCTTGGGTTTCTCTGCCCTCCACTTTTACTTTTCCTTTTTCTATGTTTTGCTTCTGCCCCCATTTTACTTCCCTCTGTCTCCCTGCATAGGTTCCCATGCTCCTGCCATACTAGTTTAACCCCTCCCCAACAGCACTAGCAAATACTCCCCCTTGGACATTGGTTCCGGTCCTGCCCAGCTGCAGACCGTCCATTCGGCCTAGGATGGGACGGGAAGCAGAGAGGACCTGCCAGCACCTGAACAACCAAGCCTTGCAAACCACCAAACCTTGCAAACAAAAAGTAATAAGAATTCAATAAGAAATAAAAAATTGAAGTAAGTCCTACCTTCATCTTCAAACTTGGCCCAGGAAGGCAGCGGGCCAGCCGGTGCAGGAGGCCACTCAGCCAGAGCTAGGGGCGGGCGGGCAGGAGAACTGTTAGAAATCACCCAGGCAGGAGCATTAACAGTTCTCCTGCCTGCCTGCCCCTAGCCCTGGCTGAGTGGCCTCCCGGTGCGATCGATCTCTTAGACATTGCACCAGGAGGCCACTCGGCCTGGGATTAGGGGTGGGTGCGATTCAACTATCCGGCATCGGGTCCCACAGAGCGGCTGCAGCAAGCACACGGAGAGGCTGGGGGCGAGGAGCTATTGCGCATGCGCGGACACTTCACTGCACATGTGCAGACGTCCCGGTACAGTTTTCGGCGCAGAACGCTGGCTCCACCCCCAACTCGACTGGCCACGCTGTGTGACTGCAGGGAAGAGGACGGACAGTGGCCAAAGTGGGAAGGAAATTTTTCGCCGCACCTCGAAATGGAGAAAAGCGGCGCAACTCTGGTAAGTGTGCCGAAAAGTGGGCTGGGCCAAAATATGTGTGTGCATATTGGATTCCAATGTTCAACATGTCCAACAAAATGTATGTTTGCATTCAGTACCATGTTTAAGGCTGCAGTCAAATGCCATTTAGCTCAAAAGATGTATCAAGACACAAAGATCTATTTGGGTATGTGTTCTGTAGCTCTCTTTTCCTTTCTCAACTCCTATCTGTAGTTTACTCATCCGACATATAACAATTGGAACACAAAATTCAGTGGAGTGAATGTGACACTTTTTTTAATGACACAATTTGCAAAGCTGTCAGGATCACGTGCTGCTTTGGGTTACGTTGATGGAAATTGTTTTTGTAAGCGAGATATGCGAACTCACTCCAAAATTATGAGAATAAATTACATGCGTCAAAAATGCATTCTTGAACATTATCCAAACTCTTTAAAATAATTAAAGATTTGAACTAAGATAGCCAACTGCAAAAGCTCGCAACCATCTACATAAACTATCATTGCAATTTGCAGATTTTAAATTCAAAATAAAACAAAAAGCAGATATCAGTATTTGAAGGCCTTTAAAAAGAGTGAAGTATATTAAGATACATACTATTTGAAAATTTGGTAATTCTAGTAACATGATGCGGCCGAAGTTCAGGCACACCAAAAAGCTGGCGCACCTATGATTTTTTACCTAGTTTTCCTGTCTGGTGCATTGAGGCGGACTCGCAATTGCTTTTCGGCACTTAGTAATTTTTTTAACGTTGGACCGGAAGTCGGTCATACTGGGGGGGCGGAGGTGCGGTGGTAAGTCAGACTGAGGGGCGTAAGTCGGGGTGGGATCGAGTCTCCGCTGCTAACACTCAGCAGTGGTGAGGTTACAGGTGTGTGCGTCACCACGCTCTCTCCTCCGTTAAAGGAGAGAGAACGCAGCATTTTTTATCTTTGGCCACTGGGCCACCAGGGAGGATTTCGGCAACCCAGCCGAACCCGGGGACAATATTTTGCCGGCCGATCGGGAAGTCGACTGGCAAAAATAATAACATGGCAGCCGCAGCAGTGGGCCCTCCCCTTGAAAGGCTGCTGCGCTGCCGGGCCACACGCACTCGGGTGCACCGACGGAGAAAGCTGTTGGGGGGCACTGCGTGGCGGGGCAACAATTTTTTCCCCTAAATATGGGCTACAGTATTCTTCAGGTGCGGGAGAGCGGCGGTGCATGAATTTGATGACGAGCTTGCAGCGGTCATCAACAGTGGGGCGGAATTGGGGACAGGCCGAAAAATCCCTGACCTGAATTTGGGTCGGTGTGGCCATTGGACTGCAACGCGGCGGCCACTCGATTCCGCCGCATGGCCGCTGCAAAACGGCGGATACAGGCCTTATAGGGACCCTGATTTTCAACCCCAGTGTTTTTGAACTACTCAGCTTCATGTTGTTTAGCAAATGCAGTGCATGTCAAAGCTAGCAGAGCGTTTGGTGATTTGAGAAACTAATGCAAGAAATGTTAAAAGTGGTATCGCGTTCAATGTCCCTGAATTTCATGCAGTACATGATTACGAATGTCAGAGATACTGACCCTGACGTAGAAACATTAATGTCAAGGGTAATTGGGATTTCTAGAGACAGTCTTCACTGTGATTGCTGCTCATCAACTGGTTTTCTTCCATGATTTTTGAGCAAAGCAGAATGTGCAGGTTTTACTTGATTTTGCTAATGAATAGCATTAGCACCGAACAATTTTGAAGGTTACATATTCAGCCTGATGATTTAATCTATTTATTTCTGCACACACAAATTCCAAATTTTACAGACATTTCAGGTTTTCTTTATCACACAGCCCTCTGCTCATTGCTTTTCATGACGTCTTTGTCTGTATATGTGTCAAAGATATAATTATGAATTGGTGTTATGACTTTATAAGCATGTATCAAATTGCACCATTTAATATTCGAATTGCTAAGTAATGCGCTGAAAGGGTAACACATAATTATAATTTTCAGGATGTTTTTTGTGCTGTGAGCAGTTCTTCTCTCTTGATCATTCAAATTCTTCATCAGCTCATGTTCTATTTATATGTAAATCTCAAGGATCTGCAATCAAATTCCATGTTCAGGTTTTGAGTTGTGTTTCATCCTGTTTTGTCCTCGAGTTGTGTTCACTCGGCTATGTAGATAAGAGGCTTTATTTTCGGTACCATTGGGTGCTGTTTTTTTGGTGGCCGCTGATTTTTTTGGAACAATTTTGATTTTGCAACTTTCCTCAAAGTTTGTATGTTGGCGGTGACTGTCAGTGCCGGATTTTTTGTACGCCAGAATTTTTAGCGCTGGTCTAGGTGAAAACGTTTTTGGCCATTTGGCCTGAAAACCGTGCCGTTTTTGGCCATTTCACCGATTTTCACCAATTTTTTTTCAGGGCGGCGTTCAGTGGCCTTAAGTACCGATCAGAAAACTTCACGTTAGCTTAAGTAAATCGAGTATAGTTCTGAATTTTTGGATTGACGGAAGAAGACAATTTAAAACACAAATTCATGCTGATTTTTGCAGAGGGAACTCAGAAAATAACTCGGAAATTAATTTTTCTCAAGGAATGTTTTTGGGAATGGGCAAATTGCGTTCCACCCCTCCACTGAATCTCTGCTCACGGGGCTCCAGGCACGGGTCCGAGGAGTGCCGGGCAGCCGGCGGCAGGATCGCTTCCTCAGCTGGACAGCTCGACACTTGGATTTCACCCCCCTCCCCCCCCACCCCCACAGGCTCCACTTGTAAAGAAGCCCATGGTGGGGCGGGTGGAATCCAGGCGCCTAGCTCCTGTGTTTCTATCCGGCTGAGGGAGCGATCCTGCCAGCATGCACTCCGAACTGTGCATCGGAGACAGCACAACTCATCAGCAAACATACACATTTCGGCAAAAGCTCTTAGTGCCATAAATCGCTGTGCGTCTTCTCTCCATCAAGACAGAGCTTAGTGTTGCGCATGCGCGCAGATCAGGGTGTGGTCCGTTGCTTGACAAATCTTCTGGAATTTTTTGAGGGTGTAATTAGTAGAGTGGACAAGGGAGAACCAGTGGATGTGGTGTATTTGGACTTTCAAAAGGCTTTTGACAAGGTCCCACACGTGAGATTGGTGTGCAAAATCAAAGCACATGGTATTGGGGGTAATGTACTGACGTGGATAGAGAACTGGTTGGCAGACAGGAAGCAGAGAGTTGGGATAGACGGGTCCTTTTCAGAATGGCAGGCAGTGACTAGTGGAGTGCCGCAGGGCTCAGTGCTGGGACCCCAGCTATTTACAATATACATCAATGATTTGGATGAAGGAATTGAGTGTAATATCTCCAACTTTGCAGATGACACTAAACTGGGTGGCAGTGTGAGCTGTGAGGAGGATGCTAAGAGACTGCAGGGTGACTTGGACAGGTTAGGTGAGTGGGCAAATGCATGGCATTTGCAGTATAATGTGGATAAATGTGAGGTTGTCCACTTTGGGGGCGAAGGCAGAATATTATCTGAATGGTGGCAGATTAGGAAAAGGGGAGGTGCAACGAGACCTGGGTGTCATGGTTCATCAGTCATTGAAAGTTGGCATACAGGTGCAGCAGGCGGCAAAGATTGCAAATGGTATATTGGCCTTCATAGTTAGGGGATTTGAGTATAGGAGCAGGGAGGTCTTAATGCAGTTGTACAGGGCCTTGGTGAGGCCTCACCTGGAATATTCTGTTCAATTTTGGTCTCCTAATCTGAGGAAGGACGTTCTTGCTATTGAGGGAGTGCAGCGAAGGTTCACCAGACTGATTCCCGGGATGAACACACTGACATATGAGGAGAGGCTGGATCGACTGGGCCTTTATACATTGAAGTTTAGAAGGATGAGAGGGGATCTCATAGCAACATACAAGATTCTGACGGGACTGGACAGGTTGGATGCGGGTAGATTGTTCCCGATGTTGGGGAAGTCCAGAACCAGGGGACACAGTCTAAGGATAAGGGTAAGGCCATTTAGAACTGAGATGAGGAGAAACTTCTTCACTCAGAGCTGTTAACCTGTGGAATTCCCTACCGCAGAGAGTTGTTGATGCCAGTTCATTGGATATATTCAAGAGGGAGTTAGATATGGCCCTTACGGCTAAAGGGATCAAGGGGTATGAGAGAAAGCAGGAAAGGGGTACTGAGGTGAATGATCAGCCATGATCCTATTGAATGGTGGTGCAGGCTCGAAGGGCCGAATAGCCTACTCCTGCACCTATTTTCTATGTTTCTATGTTCTACTAGGGCGTCACCCAGCAAAGGTGTGTGTGCTTCAGTAAGTACTGTCTCACAGTAACAAGAATAACAAAATTAAGAATAAGAATTATGGGTGCAAATCTTACTATGCATCATGTAGTAAGGTTGGTTTACATGCATGTCAGGAAGAGGCAACGGATGATACGACGCCACCATCGCAGAAACCAGATCACTCGGGCAATGATGGGGAGGCGGCCATACCCTGATCGAATCTACCGGGACAGGAGTTCATACCTACACCTGAGTGAGGCAGACTGTATTTGCAGGCTACGATTTAGAAAGGTGGTCATCACCGAGATCTGCCAGCTAATCAGCCAAGAAGTGGCAGGAGGACTGGCCTACCTGTGGAAGTGAAGGTCACTGCAGCACTTGCCTTCTATGCTTCTGGCTTGTTTCAAGCAGCAACTGGGGACATGTGCTGCATCTCGCAGCACGCCGCACATTGCTGCATTCAATAGGTGACTGCTGCACTGTGTGCCAAAAGGGACCAGTTTATCAATTACCCTATGACCACGCAGGTAATGCGAGACAGGGCTGTGGGGTTCTCCAGAATTGCTGGCTTCCCAAAGGTATAGGGTGCAATCGACTGCACCCACATCGCTTTGCGAACACCTTTGGTCGATTCCGAGGTTTATCGCAACAGGAAAAGGTTCCATTCCCTAAATGTGCAGCTCGTCTGCGACGATCTGCTTTGGATCATGGCAGTGAATGCCAATGATCCAGGTAGCATCCATGATGCTTTTATCCTATGTGAGAACGTTATTACCATGTTTCAGGAGCTGCCAGAAGGGCAGAGGTGGGCTCGGGGACAAAGCGTATGGGTTCGCCATCTAGCTTATGACCCCTTTACGCAATCCCCGCACTGAGCCAGAGTGTTGGTACAACGTGTCGCACATATAGACATGGAGCATCATAGAGCAGCCAACTGGCATACTGAAGCAGCATTTCTGATGCCTGGAGCACTCTGGATGCTACCTACAATATGCCCCTCACCATGTCGGTCAGTTCACTATCGTGTGCTGCATGGTGCACAACTTGGCCATCATGAGGGGCCAAACACTGGACATTGAAGATATACCTGAGGGGAGAAGGGGGGGGGTGGGTGAGAGAAGGATGAGAAGGCTGACAATGAGGAGGACCAGCAGCAGCAGGACGACAATGAACCCATGCCACCACCTCAACCCGTAGGACGACGTGCACCTATAGCCATAGCTAGAGACTTGCGTCAGCGGCTAATCCATGATGGCTTTGGTGCCTGAAGGTTAAACGGCCCGACAGTGTTGACTCTTTGCACCGGTTAGTGTGAAAAAATAATGTACATCATAATGTACGTAATGTTGTATTGGTTTATTTTGCTTTACTTCAAAAAATAATGTGCAGGATTCTGCTTAAATTTTAAAAATAATTGGGCTTATTAAACATTTGTACAGTTTTACTTAGCTTTAATAAAACATTTTGTATCAAACTTTTAACATTTTCAATGAAGAAAACAACAAGTAGCAGCAACAAAAAAACTCTAGCTGCAGCCATCTCTCCTCCCCCTTATTCAAAGACCTTAGCACTGTGCGCCCCTCTTGCCCCTCTTGCCGCCTCTACCCCTACCCGAGCCCGTTGTCTCAGACTTCTGCTTCCTCACCCTGACCCCAAGGTTTTTTTTGCTTTCTGCGCGAAGGGGCATTTGTTGTTGGTGGGGTTTGGAAGGGACAGACCGAGTAGACAGCATTGCGGAAGGCCCGGGTTCCTTTTCGGACTCTTCTTCAGCCTGTGGATCAACCCGCGGCCAACTTTTTACTGACAGTCACTCCAGCCAGTCGGCACACATGCACTGAAAACATGTGACCTCCCCTTATCCGGAAATATCCCTCATTCGGAACAGGCCAGGTCCCGAGGGTTCCGGATAAGGGAGGTTCAACCTATATTCCCATTTATAGTAATGGGAGCTCCGAGCTCCTATTACTATCAATGAGAATACTACTAAAAACATATAAGGAACACTTCACTTTTTAAAAAAAGTAATAGAAATTAAATTAAATTCAATGTTTTATAATTTTTTAACCTTTTTTTTAAATTAAAAAATGTTTTAATAATGTTAAACATGAATTTACCTTCATGGGTAGGGTTTTTAATATAAAAATAAGTAATAAAATTTAATTTTTCTATCTTTTAAAACTCATATGCCAATAAAAGCAGGCGTGAGCGTTTGAAGGACATTCGCTGGGCAAGAGTTGGGCAAATAGCCCAAATCTCCGCTTGCGAAGGCCCTTCTCCCGCAAATGCGTGCGATCGGAGCCAGGTTCAGGGTCATGCGCTTCGCATGCCTATACCCAGAGCTTGTGGGGCCTCTTTGGGCACGTGTGCGCATCGTACTCGGAGAGGCCGCAATTTGCGGCCCTATATCTCTTCCTGTCAGCAGTCTTTTTCCCTCCTTTCATGATTCATAAAGTAGTGAGTACAACCTGCAATATTGTTACTTTAAAAAAAATCTTGTTCAGCATTTTTTATCCTTTTACTTCTCTCCATTGCAACCTCGCACATTTCTTCACTACAAATTTGAAACTTTTTCATTCAACAAAAACCAGAATGTTCCTCTGGGTAAATATTTCTGATCTTGACAGCCTGCCTTTCACATCCAGCAGTCTTCCCCAGCATGAAATCCATTTGCTTCCACCCTGGGCCTGTTCTCACTTCTAAGAGTTCTGATGCTTGTCTTTTGCTGTTCCTCCATTCGATAAA
The DNA here is from genome assembly GCF_044704955.1 of Pristiophorus japonicus. Classification (NCBI taxonomy): domain Eukaryota; kingdom Metazoa; phylum Chordata; class Chondrichthyes; family Pristiophoridae; genus Pristiophorus; species Pristiophorus japonicus. The sequence continues at coordinate 100,603,514 of NC_091992.1, forward strand.
TCGAAGGAGATAAAACTGTTGCTTCACTCATTCCAAAGGCAAATGATAGTGAATGCTTAATACAATGCCCCAGAATTCAGAGGAGAAAATTGGTGCACCATCTTCAGCAACATCTGATCCAGAAGGTGCTTTCGAGACGAAGAAAGCGAAATGTATCTTCCGCCTAGGCATTGGTGAGCTAGTGAAAGTAACGTGTCGATGTGAAAGCAAGCGCTCTACTTGGAACTCCTACACGGCGAGCGATCCCTAGATGGGCAAAGGAAACGTTTCAACGACAGCCTCAAAGCCTCCTTGATAAAGTGCAACATCCCCACCGCCACCTGGGAGTCCCTGGCCAAAGACCGCTCTAAGTGGAGGAAGAGCATCCGAGAGGGTGCTGAGCACCTAGAGTCTCGTCGCCGAGAGCATGCAGAAAACAAGTGCAGACAGCGGAAGGAGCATGCGGCAAACCAGACACCCCACCCACCCTTTCCATCATTGACTGTCTGTCCTACCTGTGACAGAGACTGTAATTCCTGTATTGGACTTTACAATCACCTAAGAACTCACTTTTAGAGTGGAAGCAAGTCTTCCTCGATTTTGCGGGACTGCTTATGATGATGATGTGTAGATGCTGAAGGTGGACCTAAACGACGGGTCAGATTTGGCTTTAAAAATGGACAATGCAAGGTAGGAATGAGAAAAAGCTATTCACTGGTGTACTATCCAAACTTTCTGCTTGTTCATTTTGGTTCCTTTCTCTTCTAGAAATTTCTTGGGTTTACTGCTGCTGTCTTATGTAAAGGATTGTTGATTTTAATGGTGTCATTGTCACTTGTGTTATTAGTGTGCTGATATAACCCCAGTTGATAAGAAATCGCCTTTTTCTTCTGTTGAAATGAATGGGCTAAAGCCTCTGTCAAAAAAAACAGACTGCGGCTTTTGACAAAAATGCTTCAACCATTCAGACGATAATATCATAAGATGTTATATATTTTATTGTGCAATATTTAGTAAACAAATGATAGAGGATGTGGAAGTGTTTTTTTCTCTCTATTGCATGAACCTTTTGCCCTAATGGATTGAAAACTTTGTCACCTGAACATGTAGCTCGGCAACGACCATGTGGATAGGCTCAGATGTTGCTGATAATGTGTAAAGAAAACTTGCATTTATATAGCATCTTATCACCTCGCAGAGAAACATCTCAAAGTGCTTATAAATGCTTCACAGTTACTGTTGTAATGTGGGAGAAAGCAGCAGCCAGGTTTCACTCAGTAAAATCCTACACGCAGCAATGAAATGATGCATGACAGGTTAATCTATAACTAGGCAGTTTTAAAAATGACTATGTTGGAACATTTTACCATGAACAGCAGTTACTTTGATATATGTCCATGTTGTTAGGACTAACACGTTGTGAGGGGTGAATAATTATGCTATTGGACTGCGATTGTTGAGTGACAGTTAGACAAATGGACTAAAAACAGAAGCCTGTTTTCTCGACTCATTACAGCGGATCATGTTCCTTGGTGCTTTTCTCTGGAATTCAAGCAGCAACTAAATCTGACATGCTCCGATGTTTTTCACAGGTGACATATGGATCATTTGACTACACGTCACTGCTGTACCTCTCTGACTACAAGACTGATTTTGGTGGTGGACGATTTGTGTTTGTTGATGAACTTGCCAACAGAACAGTGGAGCCTCGAATAGGTATGAGTTTTCTTTGCATTTTCTCAATCCTCAGAACCAAGGAAAATGCTTGAAACTTCCTTGAAATGTTTGGGCCTTGTGTTCTTCAAATGCCCGTGTTGGCGAGTGGAATACTTTCTATTTTTGTCACTCAGTGTCAGTAATTGGGATTCTTGGGCCAGGTATCACACTGACCTAATGTTGTGGGAAACTTCCTGTAGTTTACCTCATTAACCTAACACTCAAATAGCACTAACCTCAAAAGAGCATTCCTATTAGATTTGTGTCCATTTTTACATTTTCCACACTAATGCATCTTCTTACTTTTTATGAGGCTGAATTGTGGTTATTTTGTGCTGTGGCCTCATGTTTAATAGAAAGTGGGCTTAAACTGGCCAGGATCATTTCATCCTGGCCAGTGGATTCAAACCCCAGATCCTCGAAGTGAAAGGATATTTTTTGTGGCAATTTTCTCTTCCATTTTTTCCATGTGGGCATCACTGGCAAGACCAGCCTTTATTGCCCATCCCTAATTGCTGTTGACAAGGTGGTGGTGAGCTACCATTTCAGAGGGCAGTTAGGAGTCAACCACAGTGCTGTGAGTCTGGAGTCACATGTAGGCTAAGGATGGCAGACTATCTTCCCTAATGGACATTAGTGAACCAAATAGGTTTTTACAACATCTGATACTAGCTTTTATTTTAATTCCAGATTTCTTTAATTAACCAAATTTAAATTCCCCAGCTCCTGTGTTGGGATTTGATCTCTGATTTCCAGAGGAAATGGGGCATGGTAGCACCACAATGCCACAATGCTACCATGCCCCATTTCCCCTGCCCTCTGGTTCCATGGTTCACGGTCGATCCCAGTAGCGCACCTAAGTGACCATTCCCTTGTGTGACCCAAGATGACCATTTTAGCAGGCTATTTGATCATGAGAGTGGGCCATCACAGTGGGTCTCATCCTATGTCCACTGTAGCAGTCCACTAGCCGTGCCTGAGCCAAGCCGTTCTAGTACAGCTACAACACTAGCATCTATCCGACAAAGTGGAAAACTGCCAAGGTATGTCCTGTCGACAAAAAGCAGAACCAATCCAATCCGGACAATTACCGCTCCATCAGTCTACTCTCAATCATCAGCACAGTGTTGGAAAATGCTATCAAGCAGCACTTACTCATCAATAACCTGCTCACCGATGTCCAGTTTGGGTTCCGCCAGGACCACTCGGCTCCAGACCTTATTACAGCCTTGGTGCAAACATGATGTTAAGGGAATCAAAAGATCTGGGGATAGTGCAGGAAAGTGGAGTTGAGGTAGAATATCAGCCATGATCTCATTGAATGGCAGAGCAGGCTCGAGTGGTTCAATGGCCTACTCCTGCTCCTAATTCTTATGTTCTTATGGACAAAAGAGCTGAATTCCAGAGGTGAGGTGAGAGTGACTGCCCTTGACATCAAGGCAGCATTTGACCGAGTGTGGCATCAAGGAGCCCTAGTAAAACTGAAGTCAATGGGAATCAGGGGGAAAACGCTCCACTGGCTGGAGTCATACCTAGCAGAAAGGAAGATGGCTGGCGGTCAATCATCACAGCCTCGAAATTGCTGCAGGAGTTCTCAGGGCAGTGTCCTAGGCCCAACCAGCTTCAGCTGTTTCATCAATGACCTTCCCTGCATCATTATGTCAGAAGTGGGGATGTTCGCTGCTGATTGCACAGTGTTCAGTGCCATTCGCAGCTCCACAGATAATGAAGCAGTCCATGCCCGCATGCAGCAAGATCTGGACGACATTCAGGCTTTTGCTGAGAAGTGGCAAGTAATATTCGCACCACAAAAGTGCCAGGCAATGACCACCTCCAAAAAGCAAGAGACCAACCACCTTCTCTTGATATTCAACGGCATTTCCATCGCTTAATCCCCCACCATCAACATCCTGGGGGTCACCATTGACAAGAAACTTAACTGGACCAGCCACATAAATACTGTGGCAACGAGCAGGTCAGAGGCTGGGTATTTTGCGGCGAGTGTCTCACCACCTGACTCCCCAAAGCCTTTCAACCATTTACAAGGCACAAGTCAGGAGTGTGATGGAATACTCTCCACTTGCCTGGATGAGTGCAGCTCCAACAACACTCGAAGCTTGACATCATCCAGGACAAAGCAGTCCGCTTGATTGGCACCCCATCCACCACCTTCAACATTCACTCCCTCCACCACCGGCATTCAACTGTGCCTGCAGTGTGTACCATCTACTAGATGCACTGCAGCAACTCATCAAGACTTCTTCGGCAGCACCTCCCAACCCTGTGACCTCTACCACCTAGAAAGACAAGGGCAGCAGCTACATGGGAACTCCACCACCTCCAAGTTCCCCTCCAAGTCACACACCATCCTGACTTGTAAATATATCGCCGTTCCTTCATCGTCCCTGGATCAAAATCCTGGAACGACCTCCCTAACCGCACTGTGGGAGTACCTTCACCACACGGACTGCAGCTGTTAAAGATGGCACTCACCACCACTTTCTCAAGGGCAATTAGGGATGAGCAATAAATGCTGGCCTTGCCAGCGACGCCCACATCCCAGGAACAAATAAATAAAGGCTTTTAGCAAGGGTTGTTGCAAGTGCACAGGAGCAAGAATTCTGTTGATTTTCTCCTCTTGAGCCTCGAGGCACAGAGGCAAATTGTAGTAAACTATTTTTCACCCAGCTAGCTCAACACAGATTGCAAATTGAACTTGGCACCTTGTACACTATATTACAATTTGTAACATACCATTTTTATCCAGTGAGCCACTGGGGAATTGCAAAGGCAATATTGTAAATAAAACTGTGGCCTGTGAACCACATGTAGTCTTTGTATTCTTGTAATCTGGCTCAGAGCCAAGGCAATTCAGTCCTGTTCGTGTTTATATTTCTTCCTTGTTTATTTCTGTATGAATTTTGTTGGCTTGGAGTCTTGGAAAGGGCTGCTCTTTGTGTTGTTACCACTTCGGTGGATACATTTCAAATCAGAACAGCAAGATCTGGTTTTAGTAATACCTTTTAATATACATGCAAAGTAATGGGAAAATGAGTTTAAACCTTTAAAAATGACTCCTGAACTCCATGATATGCTCAAAGACAAAAGCTTGGATGTTGCTGTACCATTTAAACTTTGTCACTCCATAAGCTTCTCCTTACACTGAGCTTAGTCAAAATCTCCCTGTGTTGAACAAAATAGTACTTTTGTCCATTCATTCCTGTTAATTAACTTTATTTAATTTCTGTTGTGTAGTGCACTGATTCCAGTGTACGCCTAAAAGAAATAATTGGGATTAAACAGTTTATACACTTACCGTGTCTGTGATAGTTTGTTGTGTTTTTAATCACTTTTGGGTGAAATATATGTCCCTGTGTATTAGGTTTAGAGTGAATTAATAATTGAATGGGTGAAGGTCCGAAGGTTTGTATTTTGATATTTTTATCACTTTGTTTTGATGGAAATGCTGTTCCAAGGGTAACCTTTCCTGGCCAATTACTTATGTGCTTGCTGAGGCGCAACCACATTAAATCACATTTCATTACTAGTTCAGGAGCACGAATACTGCACGAGTAATATTTATATGTTGCTGAATACAGAAATCAAATTCAAGCCTGTTTTAATGGTGTTCTTGAATTTTCAAAAAGGCAATTTTAATCCTGCCCATCTGGCGGAAACCAGGCAGGCAGGCAATTAAAATGCTACGAGGAACTTGCCCTGCAATGTCCCTCTCCTTACCCTCAGTCACCAAGCAGGCAGAAAAGACAACTGCCGGAAACAGTAAAGTCCTTCTTTAAATATGCGAATTGGGCTCCGATGACATCATCATAAGAGCATAAGAAATAGGAACAGGAGTAGGCCATACGGCCCCTTGAGCCTGCTCCACCATTCAATAAGATCATGGCTGATCTGATCATGGGCTCAGCTCCACTTCCCCGCCCACTCCCCATAACCCCTTATCCTCTAATCGTTTAAGAAACTATCTATTTCTGTCTTAAATTTATTTAATGTCCCAGCTTCCACTGCTGTCTGAGGCAGTGAATTCCACAGATTTACAACCTTCAGAGAAGAAATTTCTCCTCATCTCTGTTTTAAATGGGCGGCCCCTTATTCTAAGATCGTGCCCTCTAGTTCTCATCTCCCCCATTAGTGGAAACATCCTCTCTGCATCCACCTTGTCAAGCTCCCTCATAATCTTATACGTTTTGATAAGATCACCTCTCATTCTTCTGAATTCCAATGAGTAGAGGCCCAACCTTTCTTCATAAGTCAACCCCTTCATCCCCGGAATCAACCGAGTGAACCTTCTCTGAACTGCCTCCAAAGCAAGTATATCCTTTCGTAAATATAGAAACCAAAGCTGCACGCAGTATTCCAATTTTTACTCAGAATGGCCCGACTGCTGTTTTAACCAGTGGTCTGAGCAGGGAGCCTGTGGTGGCTTTAAAGCCAGGTGAAGCTAGCGAGAGGAAGAGTTGGGCAAGAAGAGGCCCTCCTGATTGCAAGACCTTGCCAAAACCGGGTCCCTTACTTGAGTGATGGGAAACATCCTTTGCTGTCCAACATTATGGTCCCAACCACCGGTCAGCTGCTTTCCGCTAGTTTCGAGTCGCCAACTGACTGGGGGGACGTGCATTTCAGGCTTGGGAGTTAAAGTCACCTCATACGGTTGAGGCCAAGATGGTTTGCAACTCACCTCAGCCCCCACCCACTCAATTCCCAGCCTGAGTAAAAATTGGGCTGAAATCAGTGTTAGCATGAGTTGTCATCACATTAGTTGCCAATCCTTAGAAATTGGATGAATTCCACGCTGTATAATTTTTCAGTGGTGCTAAATGCACATTTAGGAAAATTGCAAAAATTGCAGAATAAACAGCTGAAATTGATTGCAAGCTCAGTAAGGAGCTTCTAGTTGTCTCACCGTCCCTCTCAGCGTGTAGCCTCAGTGTCCATGGCTCTTGCTCTCCTGGCTTCCTCTTAGCCCGAGCCCTCAGACCCTCTCTCCTGCACAAGGTCTCCAGCTTCTCTCCCACCCATGCATTTTCCAGTGATTTCAATGCTGCTGCTCCAGACTAACACGACAACAGTAGGAGGATCGCCCATTCCTCAGAAAGGAGCACTCCAAGCTGAGGCTTTCCTTCCAAATGAGGCCCACCCCCTTCGATCTCAACTTGAGCTGCCCTCTGCCCTGCCCCAGCCCCTGTTCCTCTCGCCTACACATGTGGCAGAAATCTCAGTCGGCCTCTCTCATCTTGCCCCTGACCCCCCACCTCCACTGTACATTCTCACTGCTGATCTACAAAATGCTGGCAGCACTTTCATTGCAAGGTCCGGGTTCCACTAGTGTTAAAATATAAATTGAGCAAGTTAACAAACAAACATTTGTCCTAACTATGCAGAGAGAATGGCAGTTGTACTGAAGTTGTTATGTTCAGAATAATCCCACAAGACTGTATGATGTAAGCTCAAACTGATGTGACCTTAGTCTCTTTAATCAAACTCCTGAGTGAAGAAGCAGCACGGCAGACAACCTTTTATACTTGCTTGCACGAGGTGTGCAGGTGACCCTTGGGTCTCTCAGGTGCGCCCCCTGGTGGCAAGTCTTGCACTATTACAAAGTTTACATACAAAACAGAAGTTAGTGAGACAGAGGGAACGAGAGTTATACAAGCAGATATACAGTAAGAGTGAAGAACAATCAAAGGTAAAGGGATTATTTCTAGAGATAATGAGAAATGGAGAAAGAGAGAAAGAAACGCAAAGAGGGATGAGAATTGGAGAGCAAGATGTGAACAGACAGAATTTTTTTTGTCTGATTATGTTTTTATTAAGTTTGGTACCAATCACTTCATTTTCTGAAACGATTAGCTAGGAAATTGCAGATGACAAACAGAAAAACGTAACGTATTTCATTTTGCACAAATCAGTGTTTGACTGATTGCAACAACCTTAGAAATAATGGATAATCTGCAACTAAGTGGGCAACAGGTTGGGGTGAATTTGATGGACAATGTGGATATTCCGCACATAATTATTTCTAAATATGTTGCTTATCTCATTGAATAGCAGCCACAGTGCATTTAGTCATCCCAATCTTAGAGTGAAATTGTTCATTGACGTCTATTCAATTGCAGTTTCATTTCTGAGTAATGACTGAAATTACTATAATTTTCCATCGTGTGTGGGTTTTATTAGTCTAAACATGATTGTTTAACAAGTGATTAAAAAACTTGATTTCTCTGCTAATAACACAATGTTACATGTTCCCTCTCCTCTCCCACCTTACGTGACAAGTATCGAAAGGAACTTACTACATGACAAAATGCCAAACCCCGATAATTGTTATCTTAACTTCTCCGTTATGTGCTGTTGAATTGTTTTGCAGTTTTTTGTTATAATAGAATCCTTGCCATCTTCTCCCTGCTCATACCCCCACTAAATATCTTCCTCCTCTCCTGAAGGCAGAGAGACATACTGGAGTAGACATTCATGGGCACTGGCAACACTCTGATACCAAATGATCATTCTTCAGCAGCAGGATGCACAGCAAATCATTCGATCACGGGATTTCACAAACCAAGCCCAATCCCTTCCTCACACAGCGGCAGGCACTGAATAGTAATTAGGGGTAGGGCCTTGGCAGATCTCACTTCTCTCCCTCCTCCTAGTCCAGGTTGGATACAACAAGTGTCATGCCTTCACTGCTCAAAGACCAACCGTAGCATCTTCTGGTCATTGACACTTTCCCCTCCAGTCACACAAGCTGGCAGATAACTTCCTTTGTTCTTCATTGTTGCAGCAAACAGTTAAAACCAACATCCAATCTCCATGCCACAAATGCATCCTGTGTAGTAGAGTTGTGTGAATGTCAATGTTTGTTAATCGCCTTTCTTTTGAAGCAGTTTTTCCTCTCCTTTTGGTCACATCTTTAACATATACGGTTTTGCATATGAATCTCCAAACTACTGCGAAATCCATATGGACAGAGTTCATTTTGTCTGATCTGAAGTGTGTGTGTGTAGATTCCAGTAAGGGTGCATGCATTTACCTAAATCCAGGGAACTTGGCAAGAGCCAAGGTTTAAGGATTCACAAATGTGTATAGGGTTATTGTTGGATTATAACTAACACACAACACTGGTAAGTTTCATGCATCTTGTCCAGCTGGGACCACCCTACTCCGTAGGGAATTGGCTTGCCGGATTATCTGGAGCTAAATGAGAATGATTCCGGGTTCCAGTGACAGGTTTCAGGTCCCATCAATCAGCTAGCTTGACTGGCAAATTATCAACAGTACTACAAATAATTTTCTTGGGTCCCATTTTCTGATATTTTCCCTACTCAAACCGCAAACCAAAAAGGAGGTACTAAAAAGTTTCATGTTCATCAGTTTCACAGTATTGGTAGAGATGAGGAAGGCCAATCAGCCCATTTTAGCTCATCTGTCCAGAGAGATCCTACAATCCCCTATTCTAGCCTTCCTGGGTGACCATTCTATGTCTTAATCACTCCTTGTGTGAATGAGAACGTCCTGGAAAAAATCCGAAAGTTGCCTTTTACAAATTTAAGCCTGTATTCCTCTGTCTTACTGCAGGAGCTTAGTTCCTCGACCTACCTTTACCTGCATCTAGCCCATAACAATCAGGTACTGGTTCACTGAGTGGATACAAACTTTGAAAGAAAATTGAATTTGTTTGAATCTGAAAACAGGGTATTTTTATGTCACCATCTTCACTGCCTAAAAGCCTTTTGCAGTTTCGGTTTAATTATTTCCCAACTTCTATTTAAATAGGATTTAATTCAATTTCATGATTTCTTCGTGTTATCAAACATTTAAACTCCCTAATTTAGATTAATTAAATAGATCAAAGATTAGTTAGTCTAATAGAGGAAAAACGTATTCAGTCGGACTATGAGACTGTAATTGTTGGTTTATGTTATCGTGGCCCAGAATTAAAGGGCTGATGTTAGTTTGTATAAAAAGCATCCTAATCGAGTTTTATGGATTTAAGGACATCTTCAGTAAAAAGTATCAAGACTTTTCAGTGTTCGATCAGATTCTATTAATGTTGAAATCTTGGTTTGTGTATTAAATACTATTGAAATGATTGTAATTTATTAATAAAATAGCATTTCTGGCTGATAAATTATTTAAAATGATTTGTGGGCAAATCAGCAATCTCCTCTGATTCCTGATTGGCTAGGTATGAAAGGAGCACCACCTCACATGATCCCAGGTTCACATATGTACAACGATGTGCTCCTGGGATCCATGGGACACTACATTGCGCACAACTCCGCAGCGTTTGACAGCAACTTCTCAAAGTGAGGGGGGCGGTGGGGTGTTCGGACAAGGTTAGTGTGGATTTTATTTGGATCTCGGCAGCGTGCTTCTGAGCTACGCTGCTGACTGTGAATTCAGGCCTCATAAATACTTTTTATATAATCTGAATGGGACTTCCACTAAAGAATCATGTTTAAATCCTGCGGAACGGATACATGTATTACAGCTGGATGCGAATTGCTTATTATTCTCCTATTGAGGGAAAAGTGCAGTTTCCTCAATTTGACCAGATAAGCTTTTCACAGCTTTTACATACAACATGGCTTGACTAAATTATTGATTACTCTATAATTTAGTCAAGCCATGCTGTATGTAAAAGCTATGAAAAGCTTATCTGGTCAAATTTGACTTATTGGGAACAATTGAAAATAGCCAGTGGCTTTGATTTATAATTCAACCTCCAGCTGTGGCTTCTGATTTATTTCCCCTACCCAACCACTCTCTGCCTCTTACATGCTCCTCTTTCCTCCTCACACATTCCATAGCTCTGCTTTCATTTTTGCCTCCCAATATTTTCCTCACATTCTTTCCCTCCAATGTGTGCCAGCGAACAGTTTGACCCTAAAACTCCTGCCTCGTCTCCTCACCACTGGCTTGATTTCTCATCTATGCTGGCTGATTTTGCGTGTCTCTGTGGCATTGTTTGCTTTTCTAATTGTTGCTATGTTTGGTCCTGCCATGTCTTGTGGGAAGTGAAGGCGAAAGATGCTATGAAGAGGTGGGAACGTCGCAGCCTATATTGTAGAAGGAAAAAGACATCAGATTTTCTGCTTGTGATGTGGAGCCTGTGATAATCCCGTCCTCTTTATTTTAGCCTTTTCCTTTCTCTTGTTGCAAGATGGATTGGTGCTGAATCATGGGACTGACATTTATGAGCCAGCCAGGCTGAGGAAGAAAGGCTATTTGTTCTATTGCAAACAATACAGATGCAACCATACTTGGGCATGTGTAGCATGTGGTCACCTGTTAATGTTCAGCTCGGAGCAAAATCTGCTTATATTTTTAGTGTGGATTTACCTGAAATCCATTAGCAATTTTTCCATCTTCTAAATACACACAAATCAAAGAATTAGAATATGAAATCTGAGCTTGGATTAAATTCAGAAACACTCATTTGAGCTAAATAGACTATAGTATCCATTTAGAAACATGTGCAATCCAATATCGCCTCACATCATAAATAATTATCTTGGATGATTCAAAACTAATGGAGATTATTTTTCGTTTATGAATCTGTGTAATTCATTTGAAAAATCTATACCAAGGAACTAACTTTAAATCTTGGAACAATTTATTTTGTTATACAGCAGTGACCACATATATGCTTATATATTCATGTGTATAATACACTCCTATAGGTACTTTAAAATTAATTAGTTGTTAACATTTTTAACAAATTTACCAAGATCAACTAGATGGAGTCTGTCATCTTTTTTGCACTGTTAGTCATGGGAAACATGACAATCCATAATTAAACTTCAGCTTCCAGCATCTCTTTAGCAGGATAAATGAAGGAAAAACATTTGCACCATTTAAGTAGCTAGCTCTGAACTGATATTGGTGGTGTCCTGGGGACGGTTCTGCCATTCATGCTCATGGTTGTGGACTATGTGGTTGTGAGCCAGCCCACACTGCGATATGTGTGCGCTCTAGGTCAGTGCAGCAGAGCTGGTCTCCAGTCGTCTTGGGTAATCCTTGCCACTGGACCAAGACCAAGCTCTGTTAAGCCCGTGTAGTGGCTGGTGTGCAATGGCCACCACACGTTTAAAAAAAAATCCACGCACAGGCATCTTCCACCCTTCAACAATTAGGGCCCAAGTTTCGGGCCGCGTCTAAAACGGCGAAGCCCTGACCTGGACGCCCGTTTTTCGCGCCACAAAGTGCGCCTAAAAAAACCTCACCTATTCTCCGGCTCCCTGCAGGTCCTCTGGAGCTGGGCACGGCGCAGCATGAGCTGTGGGGGACGGAGTCAGGTCCCTGCGCTGAAAACAGTGCCGGACCTCTGCACATGCGCTACAGTGGGCGCGCATGTGCAGTAGCTCCAGGCGCCCAAAACTGTGGGAGGGGCCCGAAGCACGCAGCCCCTAGCCCTGGCCGAATGGCCTCACAGCGGCTGCGTGGATAAGGCTCACCTCTCACCTGACCCGACCCGACCCGACTCCCGCTCCCCGGACCCGACCCTCCCCCGCTCTCCCCACCATGGCGACCCGACCTCCGCTCCCCCAACTCCCCCCCCCCCCCCCCCCGGCAACCCGACCTCCGCGCTCCCCCCCCGACCTCTGCTCCCCCCTCGCCCCCCCCCCGGTGACCCGACCTCCGCTTCCCCCCCCCCCCCCCCCCGACCTCTGCTTCCCCACCCACCCACCCCCCGGCGACCTGACCCGACCTCCGCGACTCTTCCCCCGGCAACCCGACCTCCGCGACTCTCTTTCCCCCCCCGCCGCCGATCTCCGCGACCCGATCTCCGCGAACCCCCCCCCCCCCCGGGACCCAAGACCCAAGACCCAAGACCCGCCGCCACCTACCTGTAAATCCAGCCCTCCTCTCTCCTTCCCTCCCTCCCCTCTCCTTCCTGCCCTCCCTCCCTCCCTCCTCTCTCCTTCCCTCCCTCCCTCTCTCCTCTCTCCTTCCCTCCCTCTCTCCTCTCTCCTTGCCTCCCTCCCTCCTCTCTCCTTCCCTCCCTCCTCTCTCTCCTTCCTTCCCTCCCTCCCTCCTCTCTCCTTCCCTCCCTCCTCTCTCCTTCCCTCCCCCCTCCCTCCCTCCTCTCTCCCTCCCTCCCTTGTCTCTCCTTCCCTCCCTCCCTCTTCTCTCCTTCCCTCCCTACCTCCTCTCTCCTTCCCTCCCCCCTCCCTTCCTCCTCTCTCCTTCCCCCTTCCCTCCTTCCCCCCTTCTCCTCCCCCTTCTCCCTCTCCTTCCCCCCCTTCTCCCTCCCTCCCCCTCCCTAACCCCCACCCCCCTCTACCTCCCTCCTTCCCCCCCCCCACCCCACCCCCTTCTCCCCCTTCTCCCACCCCCCTTCTCCCCCCCCCCCCCCCTCGCTGTCAGAAACACAGAAACACAGACACTGACAGACAGACAGAGTGAGAGACACACACACAGGCAGACAGAGAGATAGAGACACTGACAGAGACACACTGGGGGGGCCGTCGCAGCACGCTGTTGGAGGACTCCCAGTGCTGCAGTCAGTAAGTAGAAAACTTTTTATTTATTGATTTTTAAATTTTTAAAAAAATTTAATTAATTTTTTTGGATTGGTTTATTGGTTGATTTATTGATGTATTTATCATTTATTATTGATGATGGCTCTTTATTTGTAAAACTGAAGTGTTTAATGTTTGTAAACCTCCCCCCCCACCCGCCCCCATTCCCTATGCCTGATTTGTAACCTACGTCTGATTTTCTAAGTGTAGACAAGGTTTTTCTGAGCGTATAAAAATCTACACTTACTCCATTCTAAGTTAGTTTGGAGTAAGTTTTCACTGCCTAAACTTTCAAAATGGGCGTAAGTGGCCGGACATGCCCCCTTTTGGGAAAAAAAAATCTGTTCCAAACTGAAACTGTTCGAACTGACAAGAACTGGAGCAAACTAAATGCTGAGAATTGCAATTTCTAAGATACTCCATTCTAAACCAGTTGCTCCAAAAAAACAGGAGCAACTCGGGCCGAAACTTGGCCCCTATTCTGGACCTGGAATATTAGGTCCTTCATTAAAACACCTGTTAACTCATCCCTTTTTGGCGTGGAAGCAAGTCATCATCGATACAAGGGACTGCCTATAATGATGATGATGATATGTACTGAAAAGGGGATGAAAGAGAAAATAACTTGGAAGGGAAGAGGGAAATGAAGTTGTATACCCTCACAATATACGTCCTTTTTGACTTGCAAACCTACTAATGATGGAACTTGTCACAACTTGACAAATTACCACAGCAACTGCTGACTCTATTACTCCCTCCCTTCTCTCACTGCCTGGAAGGGTGGTAGAGGCAGAAACCGTCACCACATTTAAAAAGTACTTTGATGTGCACTTGAAGTGCTGTAACCGAAAGGGTTATGGTCTAAGCTGGAAAATGGGATTAGGCTGGATAGCTCTTTGTTGGCCGGCGCGGACACGATGGGCCGAAATTGCCTCCTTCCATGCTGTAAATTTCTATGATTCTGTGATTTCTCTCCCTGTACCCACTGATCCTTACTTTTTAACCCTTTGGTTTTAAATCAGTATTTTAAAAAGTGTGATAGAAACAAGACTGAAGACTTCTAGTTCATTCCTTGATATAGATTTTTAGATCCGGACTAGAAAAGTAATACCCATTGTCTTTGAGTCATCCAATATAATTATTAATAACACGTACCAGATGGGAGCAGCAAAGGCTTCCACAATTTAGAATAAAAATTGGCCCCAGGGAACATTTCAAATTAACTCAAAGGACTCGTTATAATAGGTATTGAGAACACCACCATAGGTTGGGGCTATAAATAGAGCTGGAGCGCTGGGCCCTGGAACATTGTGGGCCACCCCGACCTGTGTGAGAACGCCACCGCAGCTCGGGGATATAAATAGAGCTGGAGCGCTGGGCCCTGAAACATCGTGGCGGAGGTGTGGTGAATGAGGGTACGGGGCTCAGAAGAGCCGAGGGCCCAGGGGCAGCACGGACCTGCCTACACTGCGGTATGTGTGCGCACTAGGTCCGTGCAGCAGAGCAGGTCTCCAGTCGTCCTGGTTAATCCTTGCCACTGGATAAAGGCCTAGCTCTGTCAAGCCCGTGTGGTGGCTGATATGCAACGGTCACCACACGTTAAAAAAATTCACGCACAGGCATCTTCTACCCACTCAATTGGAGTTCAGGACTGGAACATCGGGTCCTTCATTGAAACATCTGTGAACTTTCGTTGAAGCAAATCATCCTCGTTCAAGGGACCGCCTATGATGATGATGATTCCTTTCATATACATAAAGCATATGTACTGGTCAAGTGTGAAACATCTATTTGCATTTTAGTAATGGAGATGGCCTCCTAATATATAAGTGCCGTGTGATGCTCCTTGGCAGTGGAGGACACTCAGTATAACGAGATTTTTTTGCTCTCCTACCTCAGTTATTAATTTTTTTTTCTACATTTTCAGCTAAATAGTATTGTACAGTTTAAGAGTAATGATCCATAAGTATGTTGATGCTCGTATTAATGCTGCGTGGAGGTCCCGATCTGCGTGAGAACACGAGCGGCAGGACGGAGGCATAAAAGGAGTGGCGAGCAGCGTGGAGGCATACCACTTCAGGGAACGGCACGAGCTGCGGACGGCGGTGAAGAGTGACGGTCATCAAGGTCCAGGTCGGTGATTGGAGCGTGGGCAGATACAGCAGAAGCGGTGAGGGCGGGGCGAAGGAACGGCGAAAGACTGTGGAGGGACGTGATCAGAGCCCAGGAGAGGTGTGAGTTCGGGGCCAGGGCCACTGCGATATGTGTGTGCACCAGGTCCGTGCAGCAGAGCAGGTCTCCAGTCGTCTTGGTTAACCCATGCCACTAGACAAAGACCTCGCTCTGTCAAGCCCGTGTGGTGGCTGGTGTGCAACGGCCACCACACGTTAAAAAAATCCACGTGCAGGCATCTTCCACCCTTCAGAATGTAGTTCAGGACTTGGAATTTTAGGTTCTTCATTAGAACACCTGTGAACTTATCCTTTTTTGGTGTGGAAGCAAGTCATCCTCGTTACGAGGGACTGCCTATGATGATGAATGCTCGTATGACACACTGTTGCAGACAAATGCTGACAAGCAAACGCTGAGGTACAATTTTATCTTTACCACATAGGCGACAGTTGGCGGAGTGGATATCTGCTGCCGTTGAAGAACCTGTCCAGTCTGAAACCATTGAAATGAATGGAATGAAAATCCAGCGGGTTCTGTAACAGATGGGCGATCCGCCCTGCCTGATTACCACCCGTGCAGTGAAGAAAAACATTTACAGTCAGTGTGCATAGAAAAGCTTGCTTCTCTAATCTTTCCGCATATCTCATTCCATTTACTGCTCTTCCCTGCACACTCTCCAGTATATATACACACGAGTTTGTGGCGGGTTATCAACAATTGAACACAGCACTCCGAGTGTGATTTGACCACTTGCTGTTCTATTCTAGCTGTGTGCCATTAGCATTGTAGTGTTAGTTTTCTGTGTTCATCCTGTGCCTTTCAGCCCAGATTGTTCTGAATCAAAGCGTACCACCAACTCAAATAAGCAATTTTTAAATATTGATTTATGTTTTGTTTTAGACAGGCATTCTTACTTGTGAGGTATTTTCTTGCAAGCCCTATAGTTTTGCTCCGAGTTATAAGAACATGAGAAATAGGAGCAGAAGTGGGCTATCTGGCCCCTCGAGCCTGCTCCGCCATTCAATAAGATCATGGCTGAGTTTCATTGGAAATATTGTTCACTTTCAGAGCTTCATTTGTAATGACATTTTCTGGCATGTAATGATATGCTAAAACTGCCGCTGTTTGAGGCACTTTTATATTGGTGCCAGGACAATGAGACACTGAAGTGGACAACTACAATAAACAAGCACCAGTCTCGCCTTTCCATTGCAATGCCAGTGTTTATGCTCCACACAAGCTTTCTCTCATTCTAGTTACTTCATTTAACCCGATTAATATATACTTCTGTTCCTTTCTCCATCATGTACATATCTAGCTTCCCTTAAATGCATCGATGCTATTCGTCTCAGCCACTCCATGTGGTAACGAGTTCCACATTCTCACCACTCTGAGTGGAAAAGTTTCTCCTTAGTTCCTTATTGGATTTATTCGTGACTATCTTATACTTATGGCCTCTAGTTTTGGACTACCCCACAAATGGAGACATCTTCTCAATGTCTGCCCAACTGAATACCTTTATCAGGTCATCTCTCAGTCTTCTCATTTCGAGAGAAAAGAACTCCAGCCTATTCAGTCTTTCCTAATAGTTGTACTCTCTGAGTTCTGATATCATCCCTGTAAATCTTTTTTGCACTTTCTCCAGTGCTTCTATATCCTTTTTGTAATATGGAGACCAGAACTGTGCACAGTAATAAGTGTGGTCTAACCAATGTACTATGCAAGTTTAACATCATGTCTCTGCTTTCAAATTCTGTTCCTTTAGAAATAAACCCGAGTACATTGTTTGCACTTTTTATGGCTTTGTAAACTGCATTGCTACTTTTAATAATTTGTGTATCCGTACCTCTAGATCCCTTTTTGCTTCCAATCCATTTCGACTCTTCTATTCCAAGGAACAGGTAGCATCCTTATTCCGCCTACCAAAATGCACCACCTAACACTTAGCAATATAGAAATTAATTTTCCATTTACACACCCATCCTGCAAATCTGTTAACGTCTTCTTGCATTTTGTTGCAGTTATCCTCAGTATTAACCATACACTCTATTTGCATGAGATTCACAAATTTTAATATTGTAGTTGCCAGAACAACTGCTGTTGAATACCACTTCCTGCCTTCCGCCCGTTTGAGGAACTACCTTGAGCCCCTACTCCCTGTTCTCTGTTTTGTAGCCAGCTTGCTATCCATTCTGCTACTTGTCCCCTGACTCCACATGCTCTGACCGTAGTCATGAGTCTACTATGCGGTATCTTATCGAATGCCTTTTGAAAATCTATGTGTATCACATCCACTGCAGTACCCTTTCCCTCAACGACTATCTTTCCCACCTGTGACAGAAACTGTGGTTCTCGTATTGGACTGTACAGCCACCTAAGGACTTTTGCTAAGAGTGGAAGCAAGTCTTCCTCGATCCTGAGGGACTGCCTATGATGATGATGAATACCCTGACTGCTATATCTGTTACTTCTTCAAAGAATTCAATAAGGTTGGTCAAGCATGTCCTTCCCTTTTGAAATCCATGCTGATTATTCTTTATTATATTTTCAGTTTCTAGATGATTTTCTATTACATCTTTGAGTAAAGATACCAATATCTTTCCTACCAGAGACTTTGGGGCTGAATTTGTGGTTGGAGGGTTCCTGCAGGCGGATGCCTCCGACTAGCAAAAAATCTACACACTTACCTGCTGCCTCGGGGTCCACGGAGACTTGCATTCCTGGGCCTCAACGCGGTTTGCAAGTGTCCCTGGGATCACGTGGGCCGGCCTAACCAATAAAAGAAGGGAATCCCCATCCATGCTTATGGGGATTCCGTATGTATGGAATTCCCATAAATATGAATGGGAATACTCCCAAAATACCCCTCGACATCAAATACATTTAAAATTAATTAAAATGGCATTGACTTAATTATTTAAAACAAAAAAGCAGGGCTAAAAATAAACTTACCTTAATGTAAAGGTTTTTTAATGTATAAATGATAAAATGTTATTATGTTTTTTAAACTCTTAACACTGATAAATCAGGATCCGGCGTACGAATTTCATGGGCATTCGCTGGGCAGAAGTTGGGCCCCCCCGCGAAGGCCCTTTTCCCGGAGAATTCTTCACAGATTGCAGGTTCCAGGTTTTAGCGCATGTGCAGTGCATGCCTAAACATGGAACTTGCGCGGCCCCTATGGGCGTGTGCGCACCTCATGCGTCCGGCCGCAAATTATGGCCCATTAAGCTAACTGATCTATAATTCCTTGTAAGGAAAGGACTATTTGTGTAAACAAATGAACCTACATCATATTATTTTCTGGAGATTAAAAAAAGTACAGCATCACACAAATTGACATTTAGCTACAAAGCCAAATACTTCTGGTGGGGGGTGGGGGGGGGGGCGACAGGTGTTAGAAGCTATCCATTTAGCAGGAGCAGTTGGATGAAGCAGCGGACGACACTTGTGTATGCGCACATTCAGAGGCTGAACTCCTAATCATAGGCAAGATCTTCACTAAGGCGTACTAAACATTTGTAAAACAAAGGTCCTCCACCAACCTAACCCTGCCACACAGCACTGCCCCACCAATCATCAAGATCCATGGCACGGCCCTGGACAACGTGGACCACTTTCCATACCTCGGGAACCTATTATCAGCAAGGGCAGACACAGACGATGAGATCCAACACCACCTCCAATGCACCAGCACAGCTTTCGGCTGCCTGAGGAAGAGAGTGTTCGAAGATCAGTCCCTTAAATCTGGCACCAAGCTTATGGTCTACACGGCTGTAGTGATACCCGCCCTCCTATATGGCTCAGAGACGTGGACCATATACAATAGACACCTCAAATCGCTGGAGAAATACCACCAGTGATGTCTCCACAAGATTCTGCAAATCCCCTGGGAGGACAGATGCACCAACATTAATGTCCTCGATCAGGCCAACATCCCCAGCATCGAAGCACTGACCACACTCGACCAGCTCCGTTGGGCGGGCCACATTGTTTGCATTCCTGACACGAGACTCCCAAAGCAAGCGCTCTACTCTGAACTCCTACACGGCAAGCGAGCCCCAGTTGGGCAGAGGAAACGTTTCAAGAACACCCTCAAAGCCTCCTTGATAAAATGCAACATCCCCACCGACACCTGGGAGTCCCTTGCCAAAGACCGCTCTAAGTGGAGGAAGAGCATCCGGGAGGGCGCTGAGCACCTCGAGTCTCGTCGCCCAGAGCATGCAGAAAGCAAGCGCAGGCAGCGGAAGGAGCGTGCGGCAAATCAGACACCTCACCCACCCTTTCCTTCAACGACTGTCTGTCCCACCTGTGACAGAGACTGTAATTCCCGTATTGGACTGTTCAGTTACCTAAGAACTCACTTTTGGAGTGGAAGCAAGTCTTCCTCGATTTCGAGGGACTGCCTATGATGATGATGATAATGATGATTTAGCAGGCGCAGATAGATGAAGAATAATTAGTAAGTAACTTCTAACCACAGAAATTAGAGAAATGTTCATTTTGACGGGTATGTTTTGACTGATATATAAAGTTAATGAAGTCACTCTTCAAATGTTATCCATGAGACAAATGTACATTTAGCTTGACCCTTATTGGAACCTTTTCTTTTACTGTAGATTTGAAATAAATATAAGGAAGTTCTGTAGCAATCCCGTTCATTGCTAATATTAAAATGCATTTTATCATGATAGAATTATTTTGTGAGATCATGACATTTACTGGAGCTGCATAATTAAGAGACCAGTTCTTCATAACCTAGAGGTAGGCATGTGATTAAATGACATTAAATTATGAATATAAAATAAGTTCACTTGCTGAATCTCACTGGGCTAATTGTACCTTTCACACTAATCCTAAATTGGTATCTGTAGCCACAATAGGATGCTGATGGCCAGTGCTCACAGGCTGGCTTGCTTTTAAAATTAGTTTTTAAATTAGTCTCCTGCACAGTAAAGGTTTCAACAGAAATATTTATTGCTTCAAAATCGATATATTCCAAATGTAACGAGATATATGCTGCTTCCAACAGCTGACTCGTAACAACATCATCTGCCTATTTTAGTGTTTAAGAATACAAGGAGCAGGAGTAGGCCAAAAGGCTCCTCAATCCTGCTCCGCCATTCAATAAGATCATGGCTATACTTTGACCTCAATACTTTCCCGCCCGATCCCCATATCCTTCGATTCGCTTAAAGTCCAAAAATCTATCAATCTTAGCCTTGAATATACTCAACTACTGAGTATCCACAGCCCTTTGGGATAGAGAATTCCAAAGATTCACAACCATCTGAGTGAAGAAATCCTCCTCATTTCAGTTTTAAATGGCCGACCCCATATCCTGAGACTATGCCTCCTAGTTCTAGACTCTTCAGTCAGGGGAAACAGCCTCTCCGCATCCACCATGTTAATCCCCCACAGAATCTTGTATGTTTCAATGAGATCACCTCTCATTCTTCTAAATTCTAGAGCGTATAGGCGCAATCTACTCGATCTCTCCTCATAGGACAACCCTCTCATCCCAAGGATCAATCTAATGAACCATCGTTGCACAGCCTCTAAGGCATGTATGTCCTTTCTCCTATAAGGGGACCAAAACTGTGCACAGTACTCCAGTACTTCACAGAAAGTTATCAGACCTTTTTCACAATGTTAAGTTTGTCTGGAGCGTGATCAAAGAGAGTGTCAAAGGCATCCCATTCATGTCTCCCTGACAAAGCCTCGGTGTTGCCAAGTACAATAGTTAGTCATTTCTCTCCTTTTCCCACCACATTTTTGCATTGACTATAAGAGTAAAAGTTGACTAAGCTTGCAAATAAATTCTTTGGCTGTTGTTCAGTAAGCATTCAGAGTCCCTGGGCCAGCTTTAGGCTGATGCCATTGCATGACAGCTGTGAGGCCGTTAGTTTGAGTAATCCTGTAAAGCAATTATCAGTAATCACACAGTAAGTATATAGAGGTGTTGAGGGAGCTGTTTGCCCAGTTAGAGAATGCAGCATTTTCAGAGAGGCACCACTGTGGGACAGATGCTTTATGGCATGTGGCATACAGCAAATGAAGAATGAAACTAGATTTCTAACCTTTAAGGATGAATTTGCTGCATAACGTTATGTTGTGGAAGATTCCATGGCCAGTCCGTATTCTGCTAATGTACCGTTAATATAATGCATGAATTGGAGGTAGATACTTGGCAGTACTGGTGAAGTGAAGAGGGGTGGGGGGGTGGGGGTAGTGTTGGCTGTATTTGGGAACAGTACTGTGCTTTGGTAGCAGTAGGAGCAGTCATAGACTTTGACAGCATTATAGGATGGGGATTTGCCAGAACTGGGGCGAGGAATTCTATTAAGTTTTATGGTACTGCAGTGAGGTACTGGGTTTGGTAACATGGGCTAAGTGAAGTACTCAAATCGAGCAGAGTGAGAGGACACGGGATAAATGGACCAGTATTGAGGGAGGATTGCAATGCTGCGGCCAGAGGAGGAAGGTAGATTGGGGTGGTGGGTGTAATGTATTTTCTTAATGGGTTCTTTCCTTAAGAATTCATAACAACTCATTGCTATTAAGAACTAGTTGGTTTATTAGCAAAGCTTTGATAATCATACAACACATTACCAGTTCATCCACCAGGCTCACAATCACCCGCCTCATCGTGGATCCCCTGAACCCAAATGGCTGGGGTTTTATTGAGTCTTGTGAACATCACGTGACTGGCTCTACTAACCTGTGAGCATGCTCACAAGTGCATACATCACAGTGGGGAGGGGAAAAGGAGAAACGTAGAACAGGGTTAGAGACTGGGGCAGGGAAGGCACGAAGGTTCGAGTCTAGGGGGAGCAAGGTGGAAGGTATTACACATTGCAGGCATGAGTGGGTAGGTCCAGCAGTGTTAAGAGACCGGGAATCAGGATTATGTGCTGTGGATAGGGATGTTGTAGCGGGGCTGGAGCAGCTACACTGCTTCTTCTTAGGTGGTCCCTCGTGTCGAAGATGACTTGCTTCCATACCAAAAAGGGATGAGTTCACAGGTGTTTCGATGAAGGACCTGATACGCCCGGGCCCGAACTACATGCTAAAGTGTGGAAGATGCCTATGCGTGTATTTTTATAACGTGTGGTGGTCGTTGCACACCAGCCACCACAAGGGCTTGACAGAGCTAGGTCTAGGTCTAGTGGCAAGGATTAACCAAGACGACTCAAGACCTGCTCTGCTGCACGGACCTAGTGCGCACACATATCGCAGTGTGGACTGGCCCGTGCTGCCCCTGGGCCCTCGCCTATGCTGAGCCCTGAACTCGCGCCTCTCCTGGGCCCCGATCACGTCGCTCCACGATCACTCACCCCTCCTTCGCCCCAGCCTTGCCACTCCTGCTGTACCTGCCCATGCTCCAATCACCAACCTGGACCTTGGTGACATCCAGAATGGTAAACCCAGTCAGAGCAGAGCTTGAAGGAGGAGGGGTGTTAAGTCCTGACTCTAATGTACTGACTTACACGAGACACATGCTGAAGTCAAGGTCACTCAGGACCTGCACCTTTAATTCCAGCTCTCCAGTGCTGCACTTGCCTGAGACCTCCCTTTATATACCACAGTGGGACAGGTATGGAGTGTTTCATGCAAGTGCACCCCTGGTGGTAAGGTATGTTATTGTTTCAGGTCATATCCAGTTACAGTCATGTATAGCATGGTAAGAAACAGTTATATACAGTAATGTGAGATACATGACATCACCCTCCCCCAAGGTCTTATTGACTTTATAGATTTAGTCTTTCAGGTGGTCTGCGCTCTCGCGTGGAGCGTCTTAGTTGTGGTTCAGTTGTTTGCCTTGGTGCCTGTTTTTCGTTCGGTGTGATTGCTGGTATCTCGCCTGGGCTGTCTGTTTCGTTCGGTGTGATTGCTGGTATCTCGCCTGGGCGGTCTGTTGAGATTGCCCTTTCCTCGGGTTGTTCCACCTGTCTGTCCATCAGGTGTGGTGTGAGTTCTACATTGTAGTCTGCCTCTGGTTCTTCAGTGTTATCAGTGAATCTACTTTTTACTTGGTCGACATGCCTCCGGCAGGTTTGGCCATTGTCCATTTGTACAACCAGTAGGCTGTTTCCCTCTTTGTCTGTTACTGTCCCTGCAAGCCATTTGGGACCCCGGTCATAGTTTAGCACAAACACTTTGTCCCCTATCTCATTCCACCTCCCCCTCGAATTTCGGTCATGGTACTAAGTTAGCTTTTGACGCTTAGCCTCAACAATTTCGTGCATGTCTGGGAGGATTAACGAGAGCCTGGTCTTTAAGGTTCGTTTCATCAATAGTTACGCGGTGGGAACCCCAGTCAACGAATGCGGATGAGATCTGTATGCCAGCAGCAGTCGCGACAGGCGGCTCTGCAGCGTGGGATCTTGGATTCTGAGCATGCCTTGTTTAATGATCTGCACTGCTCGCTCCGCCTGGCCATTGGAGGCCGGCTTGAAAGGTGCCGTCTTAACATGATTTATACCGTGGTCAACTATAAAATCGTGAAATTCTGCGCTGGTGAAGCACGGACCATTATCACTGACCAATATGTCAGGAATGCCGTGCATTGCAAATATGGTTCTAAGGCTCTCCACAGTGGTGGAGGTGATGCTCGAGTTTAAAATGGTGCAGTCGATCCATTTTGAAAATGCATCAACGACCACGAGGAACATTTTGCCCATGAATGGGCCCGCATAGTCTATATGCACCCGAGACCACGGTTAGGGGGGCCTCCTTGGGGGCGTTACTGAGTTGGGCACAAATGGTGCACCGACGGACGCAGAGCTCCAAGTCCGCGTTAATGCCAGGCCACCAGACATGAGATCTGGCTATGGCCTTCATAAGGACGATCTCCGGGAGTTTGCGATGGAGCTCCCGGACAAACGCCTCCCAGCCTCGTAAGGGCATAACTACTCGGCAGTCTGCCTGTAGTGAGAGTTCATGCATGCGCCTATGGAAGGGTTTAACCTCCTTGGGGCAGGCATCGTGAGCCTCTGCCCAGTCACTGGTTAAAACGCATCTTTTAACTAGAGATAACGTGGGGTCGCTGGTCATCCAGGCTCTGATTTGGCGAGCCGTCATGGGTGAACCTGTGGATTCAAAGGCATTGATTGCCATGACCATCTCACAGTCCTGTTCGTCGGACCCTTCTGTGGTCGCCAGGGGTAGCGTGCTAAGCGCGTCGGCACAGTTGTCTTTGCCTGGTCTGTGCCTTATCGTGCAGTCGTAAGCCGCCAGCATGAGTGCCCACCGCTGAATGCGCGCCGAGGTGTTGCCGTTGATTGCCTTGCACTTGGATAGTAGGGACGTGAGGGGTTTGTGGTCGGTTTCTAACGCAAACTTGGCCCCGAAAAAGTGTTGGTGCATCTTTTTGACACCGTACACGCACGCGAGTGCCTCCTTCTCAACCATACCGTACCCGCGCTCCGCCCGCGAAAGTGACCTGGAGGCATAAGCAACGGGCTGCAATTTACCCACATCATTGACGTGCTGTAAAACGCACCTGACCCCGTACGCTGTCGCATCACACGTTAGGACTAACTTTTTACCTGGGTCAAAAAAGGCTAAAACACTCTTGGAACATAGACGGTTGCGTGCCTTATTGAAGGCGCGTGCTTGGGTGTCCCCCCAAAACCAATCGCACCCCTTTCTGAGTAAAGTTCCCAAAGTAATTGAGTAACCCGAGAAATGCGCGCAGTCCCGAGACATTCCGGGGCCTGGGTGCCAGGCGAATCGCTTCGGTTTTGTATTCGGTTGGGCGGATTCCATCAGCGGCAATCCTTCTGCCCAAAAATTCAACCTCGGGCGCGAGAAACAGACACTTGGATTTCTTAACTTTTAGGCCTACCCGATTCAATGGACTTAGTACTTCCTCAAGATTGCGGAGATGAGAGTCGATGTCCCTGCCCATGATGAGTATGTCATCTTGAAACACAATCGTCCCCGGGATAGACTTGAGCAGACTTTCCATGTTGCGCTGGAATATGGCAGCTGCTGACCTGATGCCGAATGGGCATTGATTGTACACAAAAAGGCCTCGATGTGTGTTGATGGTGGTGAGTAGCTTAGACTCTTCGGTCAGTTCTTGCGTCATATATGCAGATGTGAGGCCAAGTTTCGAGAAAAGTTTTCCTCCAGCCAACATGGCAAATAGGTCCTCCGCTCTGGGCAGCGGGTATTGGTCCTGTAGGGAGACTCTGTTTATGGTAGACTTGTAGGCCCCAAGTTTCAGCCTCAGTTGCTCCTGATTTTTAGGAGCAACTGGTGTAGAATGGAGTATCTTATAAATCGGAATTCTCGGCATTTAGTTTGCTCCAGTTCTAGTCAGTTAGAACAGTTTCACTTTGGAACAGAATTTTTTTTCAAAAGGGGGCGTGTCCGGCTACTTATGCCTGTTTTCAAAGTTTCGGCAGTGAAAACTTACTCCAAACTAACTTAGAATGGAGTAAGTGAAGATTTTTGTACGCTCGAAAAAACCTTGTCTACACTTTAAAAAATCAGGCGTAGGTTACAAATTAGGCGAAGGGAACGAGGTGGGGTGGGGGGAAGGGAAGTCATTAAATTCTACAATCAATCCTTAGTTATACTTATACAACTATTATACAAATAAATCCAACCTGAATAAAAATTTATAAGCAAAGAAAAGATTAAATAAACCATGTTCCTACCTGTGTGAAAGTGCTTCAGGTAGGCCTTTCATGTTGGAGACAGGCAGGGGTATGGCGTCGGTGTCTCGATGGCAGCCGAAGATACAGCAGCAGCCTTCGAGCTGTGAGGGGGACTGAGGCCATTTGGACAGGGAGAGGCAGCCACATAGACAGTTTTATACTTAAATTAGCAGAATGCGTGCTGCATTGTCAACACCACGTATTATGCAATGGTTCGCTATCAATTCACTGCATAGGAGAGAATTGATTAGAGCTCACTGGACCAGGAACGTCGTAGCCTGTAGGTTGATGGGCAGGAGACCTTACCCACGTCGACAATATCGAACCAGGCGCTCGTACCTGGACATGAGCGAGGCTGATTGTGTGAAAAGGCTGCGTTTTCGCAGAGAAGTTGTCACTGAGATCTGTGATATGCTGAGAGCAGATTTGCAGGCCAGAAGCAGAACGCCAACTGCCTAGTCTGTTGAAGTGAAAGTAACAGCTGCACTCTCTTTCTATGCCTCGGGATCGTTTCAGGCTACAATTGGAGATGTGTGTGCCATCTCTCAACGTGCAATGATGTCTGCGTTTACCAGGTCACGGCTGCACTGTATGCGCGAAGGAATGACTTCATCAATTTCCCAATGACCGCACAAGCGATCCATGAGAGGGCTGTGGGCTTCTTCAGGATTGCCGGCTTCCCAAAGGTACAGGGCTGCATTGATTGTACCCACATAGCCTTGCGAGCACCTGTGGAGGAATCTGAGCAGTACCGAAATAGGAAAGATTTCCACTCTATCAATGTACAGCTCGTGTGTGACGACAAGCAGCGCATCATGTCAGTCGATGCGAGATATCCTGGCAGCACCCACGATGCGTTCATCCTACCCGACAGCGTTATGTCTGACATGTTTGAGCAGCAGCCAGAAGGGCAGAGCTGGCTACTGGGAGACAAAGGGTACGGCCTGACCACCTGGCTCATGACGCCCCTACGCGTGACACGGACAGAAGCTGACCGTGAATACAACATGGCGCACATTGCGACGCGCAGCATCATTGAGAGGACCATTGGCATACTGAAACAGCGATTCCGATGCCTGGACCATTCCGGAGGACACTTGCTATACTCTCTCTCCTCAGATTGTCGGTCATTTCACTGTTGTGTGCTGCATGCTTCATAACTTAGCCATCATGAGGCAGCAGGAGCTAGTAGTGGAACCAGAAGACCCACGTGAGGGTCCAGTGCATGATGATAGTATTTTGGAAGACCAGGATGTGGATGATAACGACAATCAGGAAAGCATGCAAGTGCCTGATGCCGAAGCACGAGGTCGGAGGAGGGCCGTCCATCGTGCCCCTTTAACGATTGCTCGAGCCCTGCGCCAGTAGCTCATCCGTGAACGTTTCAATTACTGATGCCTGAGGGCTCTGCGACCACTTTTGCGCTTGGACATGTTTATTCTTTGCAGTTGTTCCTACGTTGTGTTGTGTTAATGGAACATGAAACAGTTTTAATGAAAAAATATTTTATTGAAAAGTTGTCACTCTAAAAAATATTTGTTGTATCAAACTATACTTTTTAATATGACTCTTGAAGATCACTTAAAAACTTTAAGATCACTTATAAACTTGTAAAGTTACAAAACACTTTTTATGTGAAAAATTTTACACTCTGAAGAACACTTAAACTTCAGGATCACTTTTTAGGTGCAAAATTAAATAAGATACAAAAAAATGTGAGAGCATTTACACTATAAGATCACTTAAAAACCATAAGATCCCTTATAAGTTGTAAAGTTACAAAACAATTTCAATTTGAAAAACGCTACTACAGCTGCATCAAGAACAAGAACAAAAGCAGCAAAGAAAGGCTGCAACCATCTCTCATCCACATCTCAGTGAATGTTCACTTCTTCATGGGAGTGTCATTTGATTGGCTGGGCTGTGTGCCCTTATTGCAGCAGCTACCTCAACCAGGCCCTCCCTGACGGCCTGTGCCGTCGATTGCACTCCCTCGGACATTCCCTCCCTTAGTTCCCGTGTCATTACTGTTACTTCTCCCGTCAGGAACGTCAACTCTTCACCCACTGCACTGACGCCACCGATGAGTGATCGGGTAAGCTCATTGGTCTCCATACCCAATGCCACAACCTGAGCCGCATCTGTTGCACGCTGCATCTCAGGAGAGCGTGTCTCCAATCTCCTTCTCCTCTGCCTGGGTCTGCCTCGTGGCACCACTACACTGGGAGGCGCGGGCTGGGACGGTGGGACGCTCGGTGTTGCAGATGGCAGAACTAGAGGGAGAGGCTCGGGCTGGGATGGTGGGACGCTCGGTGTTCCAGACGACAGCACTCGAGTGCGAGCCGTGGGCTGGGATGTTGGTCGAATGGGTGTAAACTGCTCCATGATATCGGCAGCAACACTGGGACCCGAAGCATCGGAATCAAAACCATAGAAGGTGGAACCAGAACCTATGCGAGAGGGAGGCGCAGGCTGGGACGGTAGTGCACTGACTGTAGAATGCTGCATTATACCAGCAGCACCACTGGGACTCGCAACATCGGAAGCGAAACCATGGAAGGTGGAACAAAGACCTATGCTAGGGGTTGAAACTCTGATGCCCCTTGATGGGGGCTCATAAACATTAAATTGGAAGATCTCCCCTGCAGACATTTCAGTCATTACTGCCATCATCCAGTCTGGATCGTCCGTAGCTGGTTGTACTGGTTCTTGTTCTGTACCCTCACGATCGTCGTCGTTGTCGTCGTCAAAATACATCAGAACAGTCAAATGCTTAACAGCAAGGGAGGGGGCCGGATGGGTGGCATGAGTACTCTCACACATAGCAGGCCAGGCAGCAGGTTGATTGAAAGGGCCACGATGCATTTTCAGGACTTACCCTCTTCCTCGCGTGCGGGCCCAGCTTGTGCTGTACTGACTGCTTTTCTCCATGTACGACTCATCATAGCAGCTACCCTCTGTTCCAAGGGTGTCAGTGGATGCAGATTGGATGTGCCTCCTCCTGTACGAGTGGCCTCCCTTTTGGTGTGGGCCAATTTCTTCTGCAAAGAGTAAAATATAACTTTTTACAGAGTGTGTCAGTCTGCAAGGTGGGACATACAGATAGCCAGGTTACAATTACGATTAAATTAAAAATGGGAAATATTACTTACACTAGCTACTTGATCAAGGTCGTGCCATTTCTTTTTACACTGGCTTCCAGATCTCATGGTATGCACCACTGCGCAGTAATCTTCTGCAACTTGGTTCCAGCGTTTCTTCATTTCTTTAGGTGGCACTTTTATGCTACCTCTGTTGCTGGTATCTAGCTCCTGCCATCTCTGCTCAATGACGTTGACTAATATCTGTACTTCCTCATGCAAGAAATTCTTTGTTCTTGGTGGACGTTGATCCATTGCAAAGTTGAATTGGCACTCTTATTTCTCAAAACACACAGTCCTTAATTTGCATGTACCAATGCAGCACCGGTTCTGCAAGTTTAGCAGTGAAAAGCTGCACTCACTGATTTCAGCAGGTGATTTATTCAACAGTGCTGCTAAAAGCACTCCCTCACACACACAAATATCACAAAAATTAAATTACAAGCCTTTGAAGGGGACCAAGAAACAAATCTTCACTTTTTCTCCAGTCCTTTTAAAAATGGCCGAGTGCCAATGTTTGTTTGATACTGCGCGTGCGCGCACGCTCCAACGCACACGCGCAGGGTTGCCGGCACCACGAAGGCTCATTTAAATTGGACCCACCCCCCACTACTTCCAGAATCGGCGCGAGTGTTTGGCTCCGCCCCCCGCTGAGAAGTGCGCGCCGCGCCAAGCTGAGTTAGAGCTCCGAGGAGCCGGAGAATCTCGGAGTTTTTTTTAAGCGCACTTTTAGGCGCGAAGAACAGGCGTCCAGCTCGGAAGTGCGCCGTTTCCGGCGCGGGCCAAAACTTGAGGCCGTAAACCCCACAGATTCGCACGGATCCATCAGGCTTCATGACGGGGACGATGGGGCTTTCCCAGTCGCTGAATTCCATGGGAGAAATTATGCCTTCCCGCAGAAGCTGGTCCAGTTCGTTTTCAATCTTTTCCCTCATCACATAAGGCACAGCTCTAGCCTTGTGATGGACTGGTCTGGCGTTCTGTGTGATGTAGATTCTAACTTTAGCCCCTTTGAAGGTGCCCACACCTGGCTGAAAGAGATGTTCAAAATGGCTTAGAACTGTTGAGCAGGAGGTCCGTTCCTCTGATGACATGGCGTGAACATCATCCCATTTCCAATTAGGTTCTGCTAGCCAGCTTCTCCCCAACAGGGCTGGGAGATCCCCGGGGACAATCCACAGGGAAAGTCGGTTCACCATCCCTTTGTGTGTGACTGAGAGCATGGCGCTGCCAAGGACTGGGACGATTTCTTTGGTATAGGTCCTTAGTTTGGTGTCGATCTTTGTGAGTTTTGCTCTGTTGCTTTTGTGCGGCCACAGCTGTTCAAATTGTTTTACGCTCATGAGGGATTGACTGGCCCCCGTGTCCAGTTCCATGTTGATGGGTATCCCGTTGAGTAGAACCCTCATCATGATTGGAAGCGTCTTGGTGTAAGAACAGTGGACATTGATCGTGTTAACCCGCTGTACCTCGGCGTCCCGTGCACTGTTCCAACCGTCTTCTGGTCCGCTTTCCGACCCTTCCGATTTGTATACCAGCCGAGCTGCTGTTTTTCTGCACATGCGAGCCAGATGCCCTGTGTAGTTGCAGTTTCTGCAAACAACATGCTGAAATCGACACACCCTGGTTGAGTGCCTTCCCCCACATTTCCAACACAGACTGTTTCCATTGTTTCCGAAGGATGAGCTGTGTCTGGCTGATCTCCCTTGAGCTTCTCTCAAACTGTTGTTGATTGCTCGCATTGTGGGTTGATGAGGTGTGATTGGCTGTTCATGTGGCCCTTGATTTTGATGGCTTCTGGCGCCAATGTCTGCTGTTGAAGGCCTGCTGCTCTCCTGCCTTTGTCTGTGTGTGGGGGTAGCAGTTTGTTTCACAATGTGAACCCCTTGTTCCGATGCCTCGTTGGTTGTCGTACCCGAAGTATAGATCAGCCTCGTTTCTTCTTCGCCTGCCAAGAACATCTGTGCGACCAGTGCTGCTGCCTCTAGAGTCAAATTCTTAGTCTCTATAAGCTTTTGGAATATGCCTGCGTGGCCTATTCCTTCAATAAAAAAGTCTCTCAGTACTTCTCTCCTTAGTTCATTGGGGAACTCACATGAACTAGCCAGCCTCCGAAGTTCTGCCATGAAGTCGGGTATGCTTTGGCGCACACAGCGCCTGTAGTTGTAGAACCTGTGTCTGGCCATGTGTAGGCTGCTCGCTGGCTTCAGGTGGTCTCTCACCAGTGTGCTCAACTCCTCAAACGATTTGCTTGCTGATTTCTCGAGTGCCAGCAGGTCTTTCGTTAATGCGTATGTTTTCGAGCCACAGCTGGTCAAGAGATGGGCTCTTCTCTTGTCTGCTTTATCGTCGCCCAGCCAGTCTTTGGTCACAAAGCTTTGCTGGAGCCTTTCTATAAAGTCATCCCAATTGTCTCCAGCATTGTATTTCTCATCTGAGCTGTTGGTAGCCATTCTGTGGATTCTGTGATCCCATAACTCGTCGTCACTTTTAAGTCCTGACTCTAATATACTGACTTACACGAGACACATGCTGAAGTCAAGGTCACTCAGGACCTGCACCTTTAATTTCAGCTCTCCAGTGCTGCACTTGCCTGAGACCTCCCTTTATATACCACAGTGTGACAGGTATGGAGTGTCTCCTGCAAGTGCACCCCTGGTGGTAAGGTATGCTTATTGTTACAGGTCATATCCAGTTATAGTCATGTATAGCATGGTAAGATACAGTTATATACAGTAATGTGAGATACATGACAAGGGGGACAGGAGGAACAGAAAGGCGAGAGGAAAAAGGAGGGAAGGAAAAAGGAGGGAAGGAAGTGGGGAGGAGAAATGGCCCACTTTACCTTATCTCCATGCATGGGCGATCCACTATTGTCTGATAATATATCGAAGCTTTGAAATTCCTGGTATTATAGCTGGCAAAATAAATCTCTGTCATTGCATGTTTGATCATGTGGTGTGATAGTACTATTTGTGAAATCACAGTTGCATTGTGGGAACCTGATCTATCCTCTTCCCACACAACAAAGAAATATCAAAGTACATTGCTTATTGGCTGTGCTTTATACAGATGAGCAAACTGAGGCAGTGGCACGCCTTTGAGTTGAGATGATAACCTTTCTCGAGGATTATTATCAGGACTTGCGACATTACCTCAACCCTGGGTGTGTTATTGTCTTTTAACTCAACACAGATTTTCTGTTGTTCTGTATGTTAGGAAACCCAAATTCTAAGCTTGTAATGCAACAACGAGCCCCAGCAGCAGTTTTGTAGCCTGCAGCTTTTGTCATTTTAATTTATTTTCCCTGGGTTTTCGTGCTCACTTCACGTTACAGTTTTTAAATAATTCCATTTTCTTTTATCTTTTCCTTTCTCTCTTTTTTTTTATGTTCATCTTATTGCTATCTTTCTCTGCGTTTCTTTTGTGTTTTATTTTGTATTTTTTTCCATCTTCTTGTGCTTCTTTTGGTCCTAAGATTCTCTCCTTTGTATTTGTTTTCCCTGTCTGTGGCTCTGATTCTATGGGGGTGAAATTCCGTTGCGCCCTGTTTAGGGGCGTTAACATCCGGGAGGCGGGGCATTCAGCACTAGGTGCAGAAGTCCCACTCCGCTCGCAAAATTCGGGTTACCGGCCCGAATGGAAGCGGAGCGCAAAATAACGCCTGTGAATGACACAAAATCTACGCATCTAACGCTGGTCCTGGAGCCACAGAGACTCGGGCTCCTGGGGCTCTCTGTGTCGACATGTGTAGAGGCCCACATACCCCAGGGGCGCAAGCTCCCCTGCGATCACATGGGCCAGCCCAACCAATGAAAGAAGGGAGATTCCCATTCATGCTTATGGTAATTCTGTCCATAATCCCCATAAGCATGAATGGGGATCACATAAAAAAACATATTAGCATAACAAATAAAAAAACATGACATATTTAAAATTAATTAAAATACTATTTAATTAAACATTTAAAACAAAAATTCTAGTTTTTGAAAAATAAATTTTCATGTTTTAAAGGGGCTAAAATAACCTGAACGAATTTAAAAGGTGTTTTAATGTTTAAATAATTGAAAAAATTGTTTTAATATTTATTTAAACTCTTACGCTGGTTTTACCAGGCTTAAGAATTTCACTGGCATTCACTGGGCAGAAGTTGGGCAAAAAGCTCAACTCTTGCCTGCAGAGGCCCCTGTCCTGGAGATGGCTACGATCTATCAAGAAGATTCTTGACAGATCGCTAGTTCTGGATCTTCACACATGCACTTCCCGCGCGAAAACCCGGAACTTGCGCGGCCCTTATGGGTGCGGGGCAACAAAATATGGGCCATTATTTCAACCTTCAGGAAGGATAATATTGGACAAGTGACATTTCCAAATATGTGAATGTTACAAAGGAATATGAATGGGAGATTGAACTTAAGTGATGGTAAAGCAGCCAAGTCAATGAGATCCATATTCAATGAACTAAATATATTTATGCCGCAGTTGCGTAATGCATGCCAAGGAGTTGAAATCTTACTTTGGCTGGCAGCAGAAAGCTGGGGTGAGCTGTGAGCCAGTCCTGTCCTACATATCTCCTGTAATCACTTTTTCAATGGGGAAGGAGAGAAGACACTTTACCCAGCACAAAAAAAACTGACTTGTGTAGCTTGAGCAATTTTTATATTTTCGAGCCATTTGGCGGGGTAGTGCCAGATTTTCATGTATGTGACATAAATTAAATCAGCACAAACCTTTTAAAGTGTGTTGCCCTTATTTTTCGCATTATAATTCCACTGCAAATGCAACAAATTCCTTTGGTAAATTCCTGACTTTTACCAGTTAGAAGTGAAAAATTAAATTTTGTTTCTTTGTTAAAATATAATATAAATTTAAGCTGTGATTTATATTGTTTGACAATGAAGCGAAAATGAGCTTCTAATAAATTTTTCATTTTGGTTATTATCAAATATAATTATGGTAATAAATGGCCATACAATAGATCTTAATTCAGTGTTCTGCAATAAGTTTTACCTCCCCCAAATACATTTGAAATATAGTTTATAGAAAGGCTATTGTGTTCAATGGGCGATGGAGTGTATGTAATGTCTGTCAACTAGCTTAAGATGGCAGAATTTTCCTTTTATGGTTGAGAGATTCTTTGCTCTCTCTCCCTCCCTCTTTCTCTCTCTCCGAGTCTCTTTTTCTCCCACAGTCTCCTACTCTCTTTTTAATCTGTACCATCTCTCATTATCGCCCCCAAAGTATGTCTCGTGCCCTCACCTCCCCAACCCTCATTCTCTTGTGATCTGTACTTTACTCGTTCCTTTTAAGAAATAAAGATTGGCATTTATTTAGTGATTTAGCTCATGTCTCAAATATTTCAAAGTGCTTCAAATGCAATTAATTATTTTGAAATGCAAACTTGGCCGCCATTTTGCACAAAACAATCTGCTCAACAGCAATCTGATAAATAGCCAGTCAATTTGTGTTTGGCACTGTTGGCTGAGGGGAATATCGGCCAGGGTACCAGGAGAATTTGCCTACTCTTGTTTTTTTTTAAAGAGAGTTTCTTGGGATCTTTAACGTTCATCTAATCCACTGTAACAGAAAGACTGATTTTCTTTAACATTTCATCCAAAGGATAGTAATTGTGCAACAGTCCCTCAGTAAGGCACTGGTGTTTCAGTCAAGATTATGTCCTCATATCTTGGGAACGAAGTTTATGCTCGTAACCTTCTGTTGCACAGGAGGGCAGGAAAAAGAGTGGGAGAGCGATAGTGATAGGGGATTCAATTGTTAGGGGAATAGATAGGCGTTTCTGCGGCCGCAACCGAGACTCCAGGATGGTACGTTGCCTCCCTGGTGCAAGGGTCAAGGATGTCTCGGAGTGGGTGCAGGACATTCTAAAAAGGGAGGGAGAACAGCCAGTTGTCGTGGTGCACATTGGTACCAACGACATAGGTAAAAAAAAGGGATGAGGTCCTACGAAATGAATTTAAGGAGCTAGGAGCTAAATTTAAAAAGTAGGACCTCAAAAGTAGTAATCTCGGGATTGCTACCAGTGCCACGTGCTAGTCAGAGTAGGAATCGCAGGATAGCTCAGATGAATACGTGGCTTGAGCAGTGGTGCAGCAGGGAGGGATTCAAATTCCTGGGGCATCGGAACCAGTTCTGGGGGAGGTAGGACCAGTACAAACTGGACGGTCTGCACCTGGGCAGGACCGGAACCAATGTCCTAGGGGGAGTGTTTGCTAGTGCTGTTGGGGAGGAGTTAAACTAATATGGCAGGGGGATGGGAACCAATGCAGGGAGAAAGAGGGAAACAAAAAGGAGACAAAAGCAAAAAACAGAAAGGAGATGAGGAGAAGTGGAGGGCAGAGAAACGCAAGACAAAGAACAAAAAGGGCCTCTGTACAACAAAATTCTAAAAGGACAAAGGGTGTTAAAAAAACAAGCCTGAAGGCTTTGTGTCTTAATGCAAGGAGTATCCGTAATAAGGTGGATGAATTAACTGTGCAAATAGATGTTAACAAATATGATGTGATTAGGATTACGGAGACGTGGCTGCAGGATGACCAGGGCTGGGAACTCAACATCCAGGGGTATTCAACATTCAGGAAGGATAAAATAAAAGGAAAAGGAGGTGGGGTAGCATTGCTGGTTAAAGAGGAGATTAATGCAATAGTTAGGAATGACATTAGCTTGAATGATGTGGAATCTATATGGGTAGAGCTGCAGAACACCAAAGGGCAAAAAACGTTAGTGGGAGTTGTGTACAGACCTCCAAAGAGTAGTAGTGATGTTGGGGAGGGCATCAAACAGGAAATTAGGGGTGCATGCAATAAGGGTGCAGCAGTTATAATGGGTGAATTTAATATGCACATAGATTGGGCCAACCAAACTGGAAGCAATACGGTGGAGGAGGATTTCCTGGAGTGCACAAGGGATGGTTTTCTAGACCAATATGTCGAGGAACCAACTAGGGGGGAGGCCATCTTAGACTGGGTGTTGTGTAATGAGAGAGGATTAATTAGCAATCTCGTTGTGTGAGGCCCCTTGGGGAAGAGTGACCATAATATGGTGGAATTCTGCATTAGGATGGAGAATGAAACAGTTAATTCAGAGACCATGGTCCAGAACTTAAAGAAGGGTAACTTTGAAGGTATGAGGCGTGAATTGGCTAGGATTGATTGGCGAATGATACTTAAGGGGTTGACTGTGGATGGGCAATGGCAGACATTTAGAGACCGCATGGATGAACTACAACAATTGTACATTCCTGTCTGGCAGAAAAATAAAAAAGCGAAGGTGGCTCAACCGTGGCTATCAAGGGAAATCAGGGATAGTATTAAAGCCAAGCAAGTGGCATACAAATTGGCCAGAAATAGCAGCGAACCCAGAGATTGGGAGAAATTTAGAACTCAGCAGAGGAGGACAAAGGGTTTGATTAGGGCAGGGAAAATGGAGTATGAGAAGGAGCTTGCAGGGAACATTAAGACGGATTGCAAAAGTTTTTATAGATATGTAAAGAAAAAAAGGTTAGTAAAGACAAACGTAGGTCCCCTGCAGTCAGAATCAGGGGAAGTCATAACGGGGAACAAAGATATGGCGGACCAATTGAACAAGTACTTTGGTTCGGTATTCACAAAGGAGGACACTAACAACATTCCGGATATAAGAAGGGTCAGAGGGTCTAGTAAGGAGGAGGAACTGAGGGAAATCCTTATTAGTCGGGAAATTGTGTTGGGGAAATTGATGGGATTGAAGGCCGATAAATCTCCAGGGCCTGATGGACTGCATCCCAGAGTACTTAAGGAGGTGGCCTTGGAAATAGCCGATGCATTGACAGTCATTTTCCAACATTCCATTGACTCTGGATCAGTTCCGATTGAGTGGAGGGTAGCCAATGTAACCCCACTTTTTAAAAAAGGAGGGAGAGAGAAAACATAGACCGGTCAGCCTGACATCGGTAGTGGGTAAGATGATGGAATCAATTATTAAGGATGTCATATAAGCGCATTTGGAAAATGGTGACATGATCGGTCCAAGTCAGCATGGATTTGTGAAAGGGAAATCATGCTTGACAAATCTTCTGGAATTTTTTGAGGATGTTTCCAGTAGAGTGGACAAGGGAGAACCATTTGATGTGGTATATTTGGACTTTCAGAAGGCTTTCGATAAGGTTCCACACAAGAGATTAATGAGCAAAGTTAAAGCACATGGGATTGGGGGTAGTGTGCTGACATGGAGTGAGAACTGGTTGTCATTCAGGAAGCAAAGAGTAGGAGTAAATGAGTACTTTTCAGAATGGCAGGCGGTGACTTGTGGGGTACCGCAAGGTTCTGTGCTGGGGCCCCAGCTGTTTACACTGTATATTAATGATTTAGACGAGGGGATTAAATGTAGTATCTCCAAATTTGCGGATGGCACTAAGTTAGGTGGCAGTGTGAGCTGCGAGGAGGATGCTATGAGGCTGCAGAGCGACTTGGATAGGTTAGGTGAGTGGGCAAATGCATGGCAGATGAAGTATAATGTGGATAAATGTGAGGTTGTCCACTTTGGTGGTAAAAACAGAGAGACAGACTATTATCTGAATGGTGACAGATTAGGAAAAGGGGAGGTGCAACGAGACCTGGGTGTCATGGTACATCAGTCATTGAAGGTTGGCATGCAGGTACAGCAGGCGGGTAAGAAAGCAAATGGCATGTTGGCCTTCATAGCGAGGGAATTTGAGTACAGGGGCAGGGAGGTGTTGCTACAGTTGTACAGGGCCTTGGTGAGGCCACACCTGGAGTATCGTGTACAGTTTTGGTCTCCTAACCTGAGGAAGGACATTCTTGTTATTGAGGGAGTGCAGCGAAGGTTCACCAGACTGATTCCCGGGATGGCGGGACTGACTTATCAAGAAAGACTGAATCAACTGGGCTTGTATTCACTGGAGTTCAGAAGAATGAGAGGGGACCTTATAGAAACGTTTGAAATTCTGATGGGTTTAGACAGGTTAGATGCAGGAAGAATGTTCACAATGTTGGGGAAGTCCAGAACCAGGGGTCACAGTCTAAGGATAAGGGGTAAGCCATTTAGGACTGAGATGAGGAGAAACTTCTTCACCCAGAGAGTGGTGAACCTGTGGAATTCTCTACCACAGAAAGTTGTTGAGGCCAATTCACTAAATATATTCAAAAAGGAGTTAGATGTAGTCCTTACTACTAAGGGGATCAAGGGGTATGGCGAGAAAGCAGGAATGGGGTACTGAAGTTGCATGTTCAGCCATGAACTCATTGAATGGCGGTGCAGGCTAGAAGGGCCGAATGGCCTACTCCTGCACCTATTTTCTATGTTTCTATTTTCTATTCAGAGGCAAGAGTGCCAGCAACTCAGCCACGCTTTTGTTTGTTTGAAGCCACCAGCTAAAACAGTTCTAGTTGATGAAAAGGAAAACATTGTTCAAGGAGATTGACCTTCTTCCACTGCAAAGCGACCTCTTGAGGCAGTTTGTTCATTACTGAAAGAGCTCGTCTGCCTTCTGTGTTTTTATATTTCTGGAGGGGGAAAAAACAAATGGCACAACAGATTCACGGTGGAAGCGGCTGAAAATGCTGCAGGGAACTGGACCAGAACAGAAAAATAACAAACAGTGGACGAATATCCGTAAAACACACCGGGGGCAATTAAACCCAATTGGAGCTAGATTGGGTAACTTATTTTTTCCGCACAGTTTGGATGATTTCTAGTTTATGGTGGTTGTGAGGTATGCACCTGTGGTTGAGCTGTTGAATTGGGAGTGACTTGGCTAGTCACGTGATGTTCACAAGACTCCATAAAACCCCAGTCAGTTGGGTTTAGGGGATCCACGACGAGGCATGCGAGTGTGAGCCCAGTGAATGAACTGGTAATGTGTAGTGTGATTGTTCAATCTTTGTTAATAAACCAACTAGTTCCTAATAGCAATGTGTTGCTATGAATTCTTAAGCAAAAACCCATGAAGCAAATACATTACAGTGGTTTATTCATTAAAATAATAAGTAGATGCATATTCCAAAGCACTAAACTTCCCTCTGCATGACTACATTGCCATTTTGTATGTGCAGCCATAATGGGACAACAGCTACAAAATATATTTCTCTTTTGGTTTAAAAAAAATCTGTCCATCCTTGATGAGCTGGTGACTAATCTCTGCTAGGTGGCTGTACAAGTACTGAGATAATATGCAGCTTTGTGGCATTGGTGTGTCTGTTCAATTTGTTGTAGACCAATCGGTCAGGTCGTAGATGGGCTGCTGGTGATTAGAAATGGAGTACAAGTGAACCTGTCTGTGAACTGGTGAATCGTGCAGAGCAGTAAGTAGAAGCTGCAGTAAAGGGCATCAGTGAAAGAATAAGGAGTGGGAGGGAGAAGACTTCACTTTTTAATTCAAATTAACAAAAAGTGTCTTTAAAAAAAAAAAATCAAATGATTTGTTGGAAAGAAAACAGGCAATTAAATACATGGCCTTTCATTAATTAAGCCAGGGCCAGCAAAGTAATCTTCAGTGACTGCTACACATTTGTCTTGGGAGCAATTGCCTTGGGGAAACTCCTATAAATAGGAACTCCTATAAATACTGTATGTCCTGGTTTTTTGTGCCATCACAGTGCACTCAGGTTTGAACAACATCGGATTAAAAGTGAATTTAAAATAACTGTTATGGTATGTTGAGAGAAGGATACAGTGAATATATTGCTTCATAAATTGTTTTAACTGAACTTGAAAGATCAATGTGTAAATAGTACCTTTTAACATGACTGCTATACTTTTGTATATTATACTGTGATTGCCAATCAAGTGTAAACCTTATACAATCAGGGAAAAAATGGGAGATGGAACGTGTAAGATAGGTATATATTTTTTGAAAAGTTTTCAATCGTGATACACTATGTGGAAGTTGATTCGTATGGTGAATTATTTAATAGCAGCAGTTAGTATCTCCAGCTTCATCTTATGTGGATACTTTAGGAATACTAATGGAATATTTATGAAAAATTTGGGAAGAAGCAATAAAATGGTGACTCACAATACAAGGTAAGAAATAAGTGCCAACGTAATCGAGAATGACACATGCTGCAGAGTTTCAGGTTAGTATTGTAGATGTTATTCATCAAATGCATTTATTACAATAATTGGTCCATTACATTTACCTTGTACACCTGAAAACTGATTATAATCGCTCAACCATCGGTGGCCGTGCCTTCAGCTGCCAAGGTCCTAAGCTCTAGAACTCACTCCCTAAACCTCTCCGCCTCTCTACCTCTCTTTCCTCCTTCAAGACACTCCTTAAAACATATCTCTTTGGTCATCTGCCATAATTTCTTCTTATCTAGCTCAGTCTCAAATTTATTTTTTTAATCTTATAACACTCCTTTGAAGCGCATTGGGATGTTTTACTATGTTAAAGGCGCTATATAAATACAAGTTGTTTATATTTAATTCTGTTTTACAATACTTAGCATTTGAAAAGTATAGAATTCGTTTTGTAAATGGTATGTGACAGGCCATATGTATTTCCAAGACTGTCGTCAATAACCAGTGATGTTTTTCACTAATGTTTTATATATTTATAGAAATGTTGTGTTCCATCTCATAAACCCACTGACCGCATTAATTTCATATAACCAATTTTTTGATTAAAAAAATAATGAGATGTATAGAATTTACTTCAATTAAAAGCACAGACAATATTAATCCAATATTGCAAAACAGATACCCAGTTCCTATATTAATTTATGTTAACAACTTAAATCAAGGGTCATTTACAAAATATTTAACTACAGATTCTGGAAATCTGAAAGAAAAATGGAACATGCTGGAAGCACTCGGCAGAATGTGTGGTGGGAGCAAAGGACGTTAACATTTTGGGTGTTTTGACAAAGGGTGCACACCAGAAACATTAACTCTTCAGTCGTTTCCACAGATGCTGCCTGACCCACTGAATGTTTCCAGCATTTTTTGGTTTTGTTTCTGTTGTTTACAAAATATTGTTTTAGCTCTGTTTCATAAAAGCAAGAATTCAGATACACTTTTGTATTGATTGGTCACTATTGTGTAAAAGTAATCCTTTAACATTGACATCTTTACGTATAATTACACACAATATACAGCACAGAAACAGGCCATTCGGCCCAACCAGTCCAGTCCGTGCCTTGTATTAAGAGAACTCTGTTAGAATAAAAACAGAAAATTCTGGAAATACTCAGCAATGGACTATTTATTCGTAGCTACATCTGTCATTCATTCTTGAAATCCAAGATAAGAACATATATCATTAATTTTTGTTTTATATAATTAAATATATTGTTTAACATTAAATATTATAGCCAAGTTGCAGCTGCCCATGTTCAATTGTTGTGCTTAAGGACATTTTGGCAGTAAAACATGGCTTTCATGTTTAAAATGCCTTTAATTTACTCTCAAATTATACCTCATTAATATATTGCACCAATTGTACAAGCTGTGCCCCATTCCTGGTGTGGCAAAGTTATGTTTGTTTCTAAATAATGTTGCACAAGTCGTAGATATGGAAAGTTGCCACTTTAGGGATTTATTTTGAAATGTACTCCTTTGGCTGCTGGAGTGATATTAGAGGTTGTTTTTTCCATCTCCTCCTCCTCACATCAATCGTTGACAATTAGAATATAATGTTAGGATCAGTTCGGATGTCCCAGCAAGTAAAAGCTGGCAAGGCAGAAAATGATCCAGTAGCACCCGTGACTGCTGGTCACTGTTTCAAACAGCCGTGAGATTTTATTTTCTAAGTGTATCGGTTCTTAACTGGGAACTGGTGCAAACAACTGATGATATTGCAGCCAAAAATCAAATTTGTAACAGTTGTGAAAAAGTGCCATTTACAGGGACAATTACAAAATTGATCCCCACAAGCCCCCACAAACAATTTTCTCTAAAGGAATGCCATATGTGTCTGAATGCCTCATGCTCCTGATTCTTTGGAGGTTTTCTCCTACAAGGCAAAGCAGGTTCTGTATAGTCGCAGCCTGGAATAAAAGAAAAACATCAAATCCAATTTGCCATTTCTGTAACTGGTCACTCAAGAAAGCAGCGCAAAGTTTTCAAATTCTAAACAATGGTTCAAGTCACCAAATATGTCTTCTAATATAATTATACTCTCTATAAAACAGTATCACAGTCACGTAAATACAAATCGCATTCAATTTATAAAATATAATTTTTCAGAAGCTGTGCGCAAAATGACATTGGTTCTCTTTAGCAATCTAATTGAACAAATTAAGCATGACTCCACATAGCCAAACTGTAGGAATGCACAATAAATTGATACATTTCAGAATGTACTGACAGCAATCACATTATTTTGCTAAATTTACAATTTAAAGAAAAAATCCAGCCTTCAAAAGGGAATTGGATAAGTAATTAAAGGAGAAAAAATAGCAGGGATATGGGGAAAGAGCGGGGGAGTGGGACTAACTGAATTGCTCTTTGAAAGAGCTGGCACAGACCCAATGGGCCAAATGTTCGCCTTCTGTGCTATATATTCTATGATTCAATATACAAAACAGGACGAAGAATGATGGGTGATTTCCCAACCTGTTATCTGTTAATGTAAATAACACTTCTATCCACAATATGACACTGCCTTGTCATTCATAAATGTAAACATTTATATTATTTTATATCATGTAATTGTGTTTCCTATTTAAATTGTACTGTATGATCCTTTGCTTAGAAAAACAATGTAAATCAGTAAACCTAATTGTGCAGTAACACTAGATGGCAGTGAAAGGATTTCTGATGAACTACTTTAAGAGAGATGTGTATCTTCCCAAGTCTACGGTGATAGTAGGTTGAAGTAACTAAGTATAGATTCAAGATTTTAACTACAATTTATGATACGACATTATGTTTATAATGTTGATGGAGGTTATATTTGATTACTTGAGATCATTAAAGAAAGTATTAAATGTTCAAAGTAGATTCATAAGAAAGGTTTACTTTTTTTTTAAATGTCTCAAATGAGTTGACTTCTCTATAAGCTTTTGGTGTAAGTATCATTTGCCTGGGTATCTTCATTCTTCAGATTGTCTACCATGGACAAGCAATCGATTATAAGGAATGCTTCTAGCTTTAAGAGATTATTTTTGGTGCACGTGGCACTTTGCCTTCAAGTTTACAGGTTTTTTCCATTGTTACTGACAAAAATTATATTTCTATTTCTTCCCCAAATGAGGTAAGGATTTTTTGTGGGGATAGGGTTATAAACCCAGGAATTAATCTTAATAAAGAAAATGTGAGCTCTGGTGTGATGTGATGAAAAGTTTCGGTGTGCATCAAATCAATGTCTCTTGATCACAAGATGACCCGATCCAAGCTGTAACTGGTTATTCTAATCCCTTTCCAAGAATCATAAATCTTGTCAAATGTTCAAGGAAGGTCGAAAAAGGAGAGGCTGCAAGTAGACAATGAGCCAGTACTATTCAGGATGTTGTGCAGTTTGCATTAAGAGTGCTCAGATGCAGCCTTATGCCAATAATTTACCATCCAATGAGTACCTGACCTTAGCCAGGGAAAGTTTAGGTGAGGCAAGTTGCTGGAGAGAAGAAATATCCACCTGTGCTACAGTCGTGCACCTGTTGGTGTAGAGCTCGGTGCAATTTGCATGATCTTCCTCTTGGCAGGAGAATTGATAATGTGAAGGCCACTTAAACTATTCATCTTTGATTTCCTCACATAACTCTTTATTAAAAGAGGACTACATTTTCGTGAAATGAATTGGATCTTAGCTAGGGGAAGTCTGGTGTAGAATAAACATTTCTAAAAGGGGCTCACTAATGCATGATGTATGGAGATAAACTTCAATCAGACTAAAAGAGCACATCTAAAAGTGGCCAATTGACTGCTCTGCTGTGTGTACTTATGATAATTATTCTGCTGACATGAGTTCAGCTTTCTATAAGTACATACTTGATAAACAAAGTAAATAATTTGTGAGAATATTACTTAACGAGTTTTGCAGCACTTTGTTGAAAATAGTCATTTCAAAATTATATTCAAGCTCCACGATCATCATCAGCATAAAAGTAACACAGAGTAGTTAAGATCATTCATCAGAAATGTCCATACCCATTTACCTGTAATTAGTTTGGAGAAATACCTTAAATTCTTTCACAGCAGTTCACCAGAATGCACTCCGCCATTGTCATTTAATGTCAACTTCATAAAGTAGCCAAATTGTTTCTCGGTCATGTCGGAACTTAAAGCATGGTGAAGTCAGTGAGAAACATGGCAGTTCAAAAATAAAGCATTTTGCTTATTCAACCAAGTAAACAGACCAGTAACTGCACTGAACCTGTGTGCGCTGTTGGAATGTATTTTATTCTGAAAACACCACTGACGGTAGTTCTGAAGCATAAAACACAACTAGATCTGGCACTTGAAACTGGTCAATAGGAGACACGGGATGATGATGAACAGAAGTTACATCATGACAGATTAAGACCGGCT
Source organism: Pristiophorus japonicus (assembly GCF_044704955.1). Taxonomy (NCBI): domain Eukaryota; kingdom Metazoa; phylum Chordata; class Chondrichthyes; family Pristiophoridae; genus Pristiophorus; species Pristiophorus japonicus. The sequence continues at coordinate 100,648,223 of NC_091992.1, forward strand.
CGAAGGACCAGCTGTAGTTCTCCTGTCTTTCATTTTAATATGTACATCTAGGACATGCTGTCAAAATTGATTTTTCTGCCGTTATTGTGTAGCCAAGCAAAACTGCCTTTGCCAGCATATGCTACTTGTACAGTTGAAATGCTTAGATTATTTAGACTGCCGTACATTTCAAATTTCAAACAAGATTACATTAACATATTAAGGGAAGATTCATTTGAGCAGTCCACTATGTGTAGCAATTCAGCTGTTGAGAACAAAAAAATCAAATTACCCTTCTTAAACATTTTTCACCAAGATCAGATAGTTTGCTAAATCAACTGTTTGAGTCGTGCTGCACAATGATTTTGATCTGAAGTTTTATAGTATGGATACCATTTACTTTTATAATCAAAGTTTACCGATCAATAAATAACTTTAACATCAGTACTTAGTATTGAGCTTTGAGAAAATTCTGCATTTAGTCTAAGTTCTTGTAATTTCAGAAATTCAAGACCTTTTTACTGACTAAAGATTATGCAAGAATTGACATTAAGCTGCAAGAACCCGAACGAGAGTTTTGGAGGAGGAATTTGAAGTCTGGTTCTATTAATATTAATTAATATTTTATCTATCAATTTGTCAACTTTTATTAAAGTTTATTCATACTTTCTGAATATATTTCCCACTATCTCAGTAATGCAGACTATATATAAGTTTGAAACTAATATACGAGTATGATGCTTATGAGCTCATGGAGATTATAGAAATGCCTTTTTTCAATGGTTAATTAAACTCAATAGCACATGTGCTGCCAGTGTTCTGTTAGTTGTCCATGTCTGTACTGAGATCATTATTATAAATTCCAGCACTGACCACATCTTTTATTGGTCTAATTTTCTGTCATCTATAAAATCATTATTCAGAAGATGTTTTTAGAAAAACGTTATCCATAGATCGTTAACAACAACTGCCTAAAGAAAACAAAATGTTCTGTATGCACAATAAACATAATTAATTTCCTGAAGATCATCATCAGTGCAATCCATCACTGGTGTGTGTGCATGCTTCACTACAAAGCAGTTAATGTTGCTTGGTGCAGAATGGAAGTTTTATGTACAGCTAGAACCAAAATACAATAAAAAAGTGGTATTGAATTTCCTATGATTCTTTCCGCAATTTTTTTTTCACTGATTAAAAATGCAGAAGTCACTTCATAAAACCACAGTGACTTTGAATTGGCAGTAACTTTACAGTTATTCGACTGAAATGTGTATTGGAAAGAAAAATAAAGTGCCTTTCACAACCTCAGGATGTTCCTAGATACTTTGCAGTCAATGAAGTACTTTTGAAGTGTAATTGCTGTTTTAATGTAGGGAACTGCGGCAGCCAATTTGCGCACAGCACGGTTCCACAACCAGAAATGGAATATAGCACCAGATGTTCTGTTTTTTAGTGATGTTTGATCAGTGATAAATATTGACCAGGACACTGGTAGAACGCTCCATCTCTTCTCTGAATGGTGCCATGGGATCTTTTCCATCCACCTGAGAGAGCAGATGTCGTTTATCATCTCATCAAAAAGACACCACCTCCAATGGTGCGGCATTACTTCAGCACTTCACTTAAGTATTAGATTATGTGCTCAAGAGTCTGGAGATTGGTTTGAATCCACGACTTTCTGACTCGGTGGATAGAGTGCTTTCACTCATCCAAGGCTAACACTGTCATTGGGGACTGAATGTTCCTAACTTGGACAACTCTGGGTTGATATTCTGTAATACTCAAAATATAGGCAGAAAGAGTCCACTGTATTCAAAGAACTATATTTGTTATATTTTGTGTGATTTTCACTGCATTTTAAATGCATAATACTGTGGTCAACTTTGTCCTATCCAAATCAAACCAAACCATTAGTTATTTCCCTTTCTCCAAAGCTCACAAGAAAATAATCTTATCATGCCTTATAAGATGATGGCGGGGGTGGTACTTATTTTGTGCATTCTCCTTATGGCACATAACTGTTTGGTATCACTGCAAATACAGTCCACTGTGTGCGTGCCCAGTTACAATAATGAGTAACCTTCTGCATCGTTTGAGGTGCTTGACTGCTATATGCCAGTGGTTTTACTATAACAGGCACAGTTGGAGACTAGTTAACATGAGTTGGAGACTAGTTAACATGAACTTAACCACATTCCAAAAGAATGTCTGCTTCATAGCAGATCTTCAGCTTCCAGCTTTCTTTGGATGTATGCCTTAGGAAATAAATGAACGGATAAAAATATTTTCACTTATAATCAAATAGTTCAAGCTGTATGTGATCCATGAGTTCTCCAGTAGTACTTTGCAAAAACTGACTTTTAAACATTTTCTGGATAATACACAGATGTTTGAACTTTTAGAGCAGCAACAGTACCGTCAGAGTGATTTTAAATGTAAACATTCGTCTTTCAACTTTATCAGAGTTAATTGTTGCATTTCTTTCCTGCCCCAGGTCGTGTTTCGTTCTTCACATCTGGCTCAGAAAATCTCCATTACGTGGAGAAAGTAGAGTGGGGCACTCGATATGCCATCACAGTCTCCTTCACCTGTGACCCTGCCTATGCCATTGAAGACCCTTCTTTACCGTAAACTGGTTGGTGCCACAAAGAGCAACAGTCAAGCATCTTACCCCTGGAAAGTAATCAATAAAAACAAAACCATAAATCAGTTATATACACACACACAGACACACAAAAGTTGATTGTAAACTAAGTTAGATTATCTGGTGATTGAAAATCAAGTATAGAAAGACTACGACAGTATTGGAAATCAACTTGCCTCCATTGTCCCAGACCTTCACCTGTGGTTCAAAAATGTTTTAATTTAAAGGTGTACTGTTTATATTGTAGTCCTGAGTCATACTGTTAAAGTATGTTAACAATGAAAGTCTTTATGCAATTAAGATTTAACTGAAAAACATGACTCTCATTATTGCCATTCAGTTGATCAAATATTTGCCACTTTACATCAACCAGGTTTTGGTATTCTGTGACCGAATAACAGGCTGATCGAGTATTGAAGCTATTAACTGGCTGACCAAATATTGAAGCTGTTAACAGGCTGATCGAGTATTGAAGCTGTTAACTGACTGTGTGTTATCATTAGAATCACAGCTTGGACTTCTGTTCGGCTACTTTGAATGTTTTTCCTTTAATCGGAGTCTACATGTATCTGGTATAATGTTGTTTGCTTTTTCACATGAAGTATGTGAAATACACATCACCTTTCATATGTTTCTTCATTACAAATGGTATCAGGTCGTCTCTACATTAAAGAGGCACTATTCTATTGGATAGCTTTCAGGGCAGATTTAGCTCCTGGAACAACGACCATATCAACCTCTGGCAATGGTTGTGCCTGAGTAGATTTGTTGAAAGAATCTGTAAGAATAACTGATATGTGTTCAGGATTTAATATTTGATGCTGTATTTAGTTGATTCAAGTTTTTCTATATTAAACAAACCTGCATAAAATAAATCTTTACAAACTATTCTGCCAATAGCCTGAATAAATTGCAGCATCAGTTGAAAACTATTTGGGGCTGAAAATGTCCTTTTTTTTTAAACAACGGGCGGAAATGAGTTTGACTCTCCGTCGATTGGGAAATTGCCCTCTTGATTTTTTTGAGGCGGAGAAGGTACCCGCCCTGCACCTGTGCGCGTGGCGGTAGTGACATTGCAAGCACTGCCTGGTCCCTGCTGGGAATCGACATTGCCCTCAAAAAAATCAAACGACCGCTTGTCGGTGCCCCCAACAGCTTTGCGCGTCGGGAACCTGCCAATGGTTGGGTGGTGCATCCGCCCTTAAATGGGAGGGCGCATCGCTGCGGCCACTATTTTATTTCAATTGTCAGCCGACTCTGCAATTGGCCTGACGATGGCGGCCACTTCAGCCAGGCCGCCAACAGGCAGGCCAGCACCCCCTCTTGGGTGCCGGCCCGTTTGCCTGGCCAAAGCCCTCCTTGGTGGCCCAGTGGGCACCAAGTCCCATTTGGGGCGGAGAACAATTTCGGCCCCTTTAACTCTTAGTTTACAAGAGGCCATGAAATAATCAGTAACATTGAGTTGTCTTTATGCTGTTTTATTCCTCTAACTCTATCTAAAAATAATATCCAAGCCATCCATCGCAACAATTACAATACCTTGCTTTCGGAATTGTAGCAGCAGAGCAGCAGCTGGGCTCACCAGAGACTGATGAGTCTTTGAGTTTAACGTCATGGGTTTAGCTGTGTAGATGGCTAAAAATTAAATCGTTTGCAATATTTTTGCTTCCAGGAATGGCTGCATCTTCAAATTAAATTCCCAGTAGCTTTTGTTTGTGCTGATCAAGGAGCAATATTCGTTCCAAGGAATGGAATACTCATTTTTGTCACCAAGCATTTCTAAGTAGAGCAGAGCTTCTGTAATGAGACATCCCAGACCTCGGAACATGCCCACTGCACAAGTCTTAATTTTCCCCACTTCCAGTACCAGGTCATCCCCATGGAGCGTGATTGCCAATTATACATAAATAAGGAGCAGTACTCATGTCTACTAAGAATTAAGTAGATGAACTAATTTCATACAAGACATTTGAAGGCAACAGAGAAGACTTTTATCCAAAGATGAAGTATAAGAAAATCACCTCCTTAAACCCACTGGCCTAGAAATTCATCTCACAAACCGGGCAATATTGGATCGTTGGCCTGTTATACTGATATTCAGTTCCACTGCAGTAAATCGGGTGGACGATCTGATATCAACCGATTTACCCCATCGCCTGAGACAACTTTCTAGGCCATTTAGTTTAACTCAAAATTCTGACATATTAATGAAGCCAAACAATCCTGCCTTACGCAGTCTTTGACTCAGAGCCTTGACCTTGAAAATATTAATCACTTCATCAGCAGCAACCTCATATCAGTCCAGCATCAATGCACAACAATGGCGTTTTGACAGCTTTTAACGCCTAACTTATTTGTTTCACCTGTTGTTAAACATTATCCAGTCACCCTAGCCTCCACACATATTGAACTGAAAGCTTCACTGGTGAGGCTCTTGCACATTTCAAGTTTAACATGGAGCAATGGGCATCTTGAAAAATCATCTACGCTACAGGATTCAATGTTGAATTCAACTGAATATCAATCAGGTGAGAGAACCTCCATTTCCGAGATTGCTTTCTCTCCTAAAGGAAAATTTCTTAAAGAAGTTAGGATCGTTGATGCTGAATACTAGCCTTCAATTCCACCACTTCTGTTCTGAGGTCAAATCAAACATTAGGTTTAACAGCTTTGATCTATTTGCATGCTCCTTCAGTGACTTTGATTCTGTTGTCATTAGTTTGTGTGGCTATTTCAATGTCTTAAATAATTAGGGAGCATCAGACTCTCAAAAAGACAGACTTGAATTTATATAGCGCCTTTCACGGCCACCGGATGTCTCAAAGCACTTTACTGCCAATGAAATACTTTTTGAAGTGCAGTCACTATTGTAATATAGGATTAAGAAGATACAGCTCCTCAGAGTTTTTGTCCCATACATGTAAACTCTTGTTCATACGTAAAGATTCTAAAAGTAAAATTAAAAGTTAGAACAGCCATTTGGTCCAATTAATTTAGATTAAAATCTGGATTGAATCTAGAATCAAGGTGGGTTGCCTTTAAAATTGAAGCCAAGTAGAATAAATGTTCCATTTTGGTTGTAAGAATTTTACTTTGAAGGTCGCAAAAAAAGCAGATTAAATAATTAAGTATAAAAGTAAGATATGATGGAAATAGCAGTGGTAGTTTAACACAAAATACACTAATCAAAACTTCATCTCTGCCCATTGGCACATTAGAAAGTAATTGCCATGTCAAAAGTCTACCACTTGCTAGGAACACTCAAATATTCACCAACATAAATACAGGTACAGTGTCGAGAATCCGGAAGCCTCGGGATCAAGGCCGCTCCAGATTCTATATATTTCCGGACTTCAGAACATTTGTCTGACATCATGAGTCCAGAAATGCCTGGGCCAAGGTAGCTGGGGAGGGAAGGGAGGGTCGAGCGGCAGCGAGGTCGGCCCAAGGCGAGGCAGAGGTTGGCTGGGGAGGGGTCGGTGGGGGCCCGAGGCGGGGGAGAGATCAGTGGGGGCCCAAGGCGGGGGAGGGGTCGGCAGGGACTGGGGGAGGGGTCGGCGGGGGCCCGAGGCGGGGAGGAGGTTGGCGGGGACCCGAGGCGGGGGAGGGGTCAGCAGCGGCTCACGGTGGGGGTCAGTATATACTGTGTACAGTTTTGGTCTTTTTACTTAACGAAGGATATACTTGCCTTGGAAGGGGTGCAAATGTTCACTAGATTGATTCAAAAGCAAAATACTGCAAATGCTGGAAATCTGATATAAGAACAGAAAATACTGTACCTGTACAAATGAGTCTGCTTAGTGAAGCACAATTATTTGAGATATAAATGAACCCGCAGAGCAAAATTGTTTCAACACAAAAATACTATTCTCGGTATTAGTATGTCTAATTCATTATCCTTAAATTGGGGCCAGTTAAAGCCCTCAATTTTCAAAACTAGGAACAGTCAGCAAAGATAACCTCTAGAAGTGAACAAATAGCAGAATAAGGATAATGCTATGCATAGAAAAAAGTACAGCAATATCCGTTGCCTCCAAACCCAATCAATAAAGTTTCACTCCCAAAGTCACCCAGCAAGTCCACCCAACTTATAGCAATCAATATCCTACTTCTCTGCAAATGGTATCTTGGCTTTTATTGCAAGAAGATTGGAATATAAGAGTAAGTAACTTATAGGTCAGTATATAGGGCATTGGTGAGACCACACCTGGAGTACTGTGTACAGTTTTGGTCTTACTTAAGGAAGGATATACTTGCCTTGGAGAGAGTGCAACAAATGTTCACTAGATTGATTCAAAAGCAAAATACTGCGACTGCTGGAAATCTGACATAAGAACAGAAAATACTGGAAATACTCAGCAGGTCAGGCAGCATCTGTGGAGAGAGAAAAACAGAGTTAATGTTTCAGATCGATGACCTTTCGTCAGAACTGAAAAAGTTATATATGTAACAAATTTTAAGCAAGTGCAGAGGCAGGGAAAGGGGGGGAGGTGGGGTGAGGAAAGAACAAAAGGAAAGGTCTGTGATGAGCCAAAAGGCATGATTGTACAAAGATCTTACCTTTCGACATTTAATCATGCTTGCCTTCCACTCTTATCACAGACCTTCCCTTTTATTCTTTCCTCCCCTCCCCTCTTTCCCTGCCTCTGTACTTGCTTAAAATCTGTTAATCTCTAACTTTTTCCAGTTCTGACGAAGGGTCATTGACCTGAAACGTTAACTCTTTCTCTCTCCACAGATGCGGACCTGCTGAGTATTTCCAGCATTTTCTGGTTTTATCACGAGGTTTATTCCTGGGATGAGAGTGTTGTCCTATGAGGAGAGATTGAGTAAGCTAGGCCTATATTCTCTGGAGTTTAGAAGAATGAGAGGTGATCTCATTGAAACGTATAATATTCTTAGAGGGCTTGACAGGGTTAATGCTGAGAGGCTGTTTCCCCTGGCTGGAGAGTCTAGAACTAGGTGCCATAAGGGGCCAGCCATTTAGGACTGAGATGAGGAGAAATGTATTCCCTTGGAGGCGGTGAATCTTTGGAATTTTCCCCCCAGAGGGCTGAGGATACTCAGTATATTTAAGACAGAGATCAATAGATTTTTGGACACCAAGAGAATCTAGGTACATGGGGATCGGGCAGGAAAATGGGCTGAAGTTCAGCCGTGATCTTATTCAATGGTGGAGCAGGCTCAAGGGGCCACATGACCTACACCTCATAGAACCATAGGCACACAAGGAGGCCATTTGGCCCATCGTGTCTGTGCCAGCCGAAAAAGATCTATTCAGCCTAATCCCACATGCCAGCTTTTGGTCCGTAGCCTCGTTGGTTACGGCACTTCAGGTGCATATCCAAGTACTTTTTAAATGTGATAAGGGTTTCTGCCTCTACCATCCTTTCAGGCATCGAATTCCAGACCCCCACTACCCTCTGGGTGAAAAAAGTTCTCCTCACCTCCCCTCTAATCCTTCTACCAATGACTTTAAATCTATGCCCTCTGGTATTGACCTCTCTGCTAAGGGCAATAGGTTCTTCCTATCCACTCGATCTAGGCTGCTCATAATTTTAAACACCTCAATTAAATCTCCCATCAGCCTCCTCTGTTCCAAAGAAAGAAAATATAGCCTATGCAATCTTTCCTCATAGCTAAAATTCTCCAGTTCTGATAACATCCTTGTAAACTCCTCTGTACCCTCTCTAGTGCAATCACATCTTTCCTGTAATGTATCCAGAACAGTATATGCTACTCTAGCTATGGTCTAACTAGTTAAATTTTAAGCTCCCCAAACAAAATTTGTCTGCATATGTAACAATCATATCTTTTGAACCCATTTACTCACAAAAATCAGCCTGAATCCCCTCAATGCTGCTCCTACTTAAATTACTCTGTTATTGGAAATGATTCTCAGCCAATGCATACTGTAGGCGCAAATTCTCTCAATGGGAATTTCTACCTACAGTATGCAGCGGCCAGAATTCCTTACATCTGTCGCAGGATTGGGTAAAGGTGGGGAACATAAGGAGTAAGAACATAAGAATCAGGAACAGGAGTAGGCCATCTAGCCCCTCGAGCCTGCTCCACCATTCAACAAGATCATGGCTGATCTGGCCGTGGACTCAGCTCCACTTACCCGCCCGCTCCCCATAACCCTTAATTCCCTTATTGGTTAAAAATCTATCCATCTGCGACATGAATACATTCAATGAGCTAGCCTCAACTGCTTCCTTGGGCAGAGAATTCCACAGATTCGCAACCCTCTGGGAGAAACAATTCCTTCTCAACTCAGTTTTAAATTGGCTCCCCCGTATTTTGAGGCTGTACCCCCAGTTCTAGTCTCCCCGACCAATGGAAACAACCTCTCTGCCTCTATCTTGTCTATCCCTTTCATTATTTTAAATGTTTCTATAAGATCACCCCTCATCCTTCTGAACTCCAACGAGTAAAGACCCAGTCTACTCAATCTATCATCATAAGGTAACGCCCTCATCTCCGGAATCAGCCTAGTGAATCGTCTCTGTACCCCCTCCAAAGTTAGTATATCCTTCATTAAGTAAGGTGACCAAAACTGTACGCAGTACTCCAGGTGTGGCCTCACCAATATGCTATACAGTTGCAGCAGGACCTCCCTGCTTTTGTACTCCATCTCTCACGCAATGAAGGCCAACATTCCATTTGCCTTCCTGATTACCTGTTGCACCTGCAAACTAACTTTTTGGAATTCATGCACAAGGACCCCCACGTCCCTCTCCACCTCAGCATGTTGTAATTTCTCCCCATTCAAATAATATTCCCTTTTACTGTTTTTTTTCCCAAGGTGGATGACCTCACACTTTCCGACATTGTATTCCATCTGCCAAACCTTAGCCCATTCGCTTAACCTATCTAAATCTCTTTGCAGCCTCTCTGTGTCCTCTACACAACCCGCTTTCCCACTAATCTTTGTGTCATCTGCAAATTTTGTTGCACTACACTCTGTCCCCTCTTCCAGGTCATCGATGTATATTGTAAACAGTTGTGGTCCCAGCACCGATCCCTGTGGCACACCACTAACCACCGATTTCCAACCCGAAAAGAACCCATTTATCCCGACTCTCTGCTTTCTGTTCGCCAGCCAATTCTCTATCCATGCTAATACATTTCCTCTGACTCCGCATACCTCTATCTTCTTCAGTAACCTTTTGTGTGGCACCTTATCGAATGCCTTTTGGAAATCTAAATACACCACATCCATCGGTACACCTTTATCCACCATGCTCGTTATATCCTCAAAGAATTCCAGTAAATTAGTTAAAGATGATTTCCCCTTCATGAATCCATGTTGTGTCTGCTTGATTGCAATATTCCTATCTAGATGTCCCGCTATTTCTTCCTTAATGATAGTTTCAAGCATTTTCCCCACTACAGATGTTAAACTAACTTGTCTATAGTTACCTGCCTTTTGTCTGCCCCCTTTTTTAAACAGAGGCGTTACATTAGCTGCTTTTCAATCCGCTGGTACCTCCCCAGAGTCCAGAGAATTTTGGTAGATTATAATGAATGCATCTGCTATAACTTCCGCCATCTCTTTTAATACCCTGGGATGCATTTCATCAGGACCAGGGGACTTGTCTACCTTGAGTCCCATTAGCCTGTCCAGCACTACCCCCCTAGTGATAGTGATTGTCTCAAGGTCCTCCCTTCCCACAGTCCTGTGACCAGCAATTTTTGGCATGATTTTTGAGTCTTCTACTGTGAAGACCGAAGCAAAATAATTGTTTAAGGTCTCAGCCATTTCCATATTTCCCATTATTAAATCCCCCTTCTCATCTTCTAAGGGACCAACATTTAATTTCGTCACTCTTTTCCGTTTTATATATCTGTAAAAGCTTTTACTATCTGTTTTTATGTTTTGCGCAAGTTTACCTTCGTAATCTATCTTTCCTTTATTGCTTTCTTAGTCATTCTTTGCTGTTTAAAATTTTCCCAATCTTCTAGTTTCCCACTAACCTTGGCCACCTTATACGCATTGGTTTTTAATTTGATACTCTCCTTTATTTCCTTGGTTATCCATGGCTGGTTATCCCTTCTCTTACCGCCCTTCTTTTTCACTGGAATATATTTTTGTTGAGCACTATGAAAGAGCTCCTTAAAAGTCCTCCACTGTTCCTCAATTGTGCCACCGTTTAGTCTGTGTTTCCAGTCTACTTTAGCCAACTCTGCCCTCATCCCACTGTAGTCCCCTTTGTTTAAGCATAGTACGCTCGTTTCTGACACTACTTCCTCACCCTCAATCTGTATTACAAATTCAATCATACTGTGATCACTCATTCCGAGAGGATCTTTTACTCGGAGATTGTTTATTTTTCCTGTCTCATTACACAGGACCAGATCTAAGATAGCTTGTTCCCTTGTAGGTTCTGTAACATACTGTTCTAAGAAACAATCCCGTATGCATTCTATGAATTCCTCCTCAAGGCTACCCCGTGCGATTTGATTTGACCAATCGATATGTAGGTTAAAATCCCCCATGATTACTGCCATTCCTTTTTCACATGCCTCCATTATTCCCTTGATTATTGCCCGCCCCACCATGGTTATTATTTGGGGGCCTATAAACTACGCCCACCAGTGACTTTTTCCCCTTACTATTTCTAATCTCCACCCACAATGATTCAACATTTTGTTCATTAGAGCCAATATCGTCTCTCACAACTGCCCTGATATCATCCTTTATTAACAGAGCTACCCCACCTCCTTTCCCTTCTTGTCTATCTTTCCGAATCGTCAGATAGCCCTGTATGTTTAATTCCCAGTCTTGACCACCCTGCAACCACGTTTCTATAATGGCCACCAAATCATACCCATTTGTAATGATTTGTGCCGTCAACTCATTTACTTTATTTCGAATGCTGCGTGAGTTTAGGTAGAGTGTTTTAATACCATGATTTTTAGTTTTGACCCCTCCTGCAGCCCCTTTATATTCAGTGGCCCTTTTTGTTTTTTGCCTTGGGTTTCTCTGCCCTCCACTTTTACTCATCTCCTTTCTGTCTTTTGCTTTTGTCTCCTTTTTGTTTCCCTCTGTCTCCCTGCATTGGTTCCCATCCCCCTGCCATATTAGTTTAACTCCACCCCAACAGCACCAGCAAATACTCCCCCTAGGGCATTGGTTCCGGTCCTGCCTAGGCGCAGACCGTCCGGTTTGTACTGGTCCCACCTCCCCCAGAACCGGTTCCAATGCCCCAGGAATTTGAATCCCTCCCTGCTGCACCACTGCTCAAGCCACGTATTCATCTGAGCTATCCTGCGATTCCTACTCTGACTAGCACGTGGAACTGGTAGCAATCCCAAGATTACTACTTTTGAGGTCCTACGTTTTAATTTAGCTCCTAGCTCCTTAAATTCGTCTCGTAGGACCTCATCCCTTTTTTTACCTATATCGTTGGTACCAATGTGCACCACGACAACTGGCTGTTCACCCTCCCTTTTCAGAATGTCCTGCACCCGCTCCGAGACATCCTTGACCCTTGCACCAGGGAGGCAACATACCATCCTGGAGTCTCAGTTGCGGCCGCAGAAACGCCTATTTATTCCCCTTACAATTGAATCCCCTATCACTATAGCTCTCCCACTCTTTTTCCTGCCCTCCTGTGCAGCAGAGCCAGCCACGGTGCCATGAACTTGGCTGCAGATGCCCTCCCCTGATGAGTCATCCCCCTCAACAGTACTCAAAACGGTGTATCTGTTTTGCAGGGGGATGACTGCAGGGGACCCCTGCACTACCTTCCTTGCACTGCTCTTCCTGCTGATCTTCCATTCCCTAGCTGGCTGTGGACCCTTCACCTGCGGTAAGACCAACTCGCTACACGTGCTACTCACGTCATTCTCAGCATCGTGGATGCTCCAGAGTGAATCCACCCTCAGCTCCAATTCCACAACGCGGACCGTCAGAAGCTGGAGGCGGATACACTTCCCGCACACGTAGTCGTCAGGGACACCAGAAGTGTCCCTGAGTTCCCACATGGTACAGGAGGAGCATATCACGTGACCGAGCTCTCCTGCCATGACTTAACCCTTAGATACACTTAAACTGGCAACAACAATGCTAAAGTTTACTCACTGTTATAGAAGAGAAAAAAGAAAAACTACTCACCAATCACCAGCCAATCACTTACCCCCTTGGCTGTGACGTCACCTTTCTCTTTCTTTCTACTTCTTTTTTGCCTTCTTCCTGTAGCTGCGCAAGCTGACCTCTCGCCGACCCCGGACTCTTGCCTCACCATCGAACTCCTGACGCCTCTCGCGGCCTTTTTATAGGCCTCCGACCCCGGACTCTTGCCTCATCAACGAATTCCCGACGCCTCTCGCGGTCTTTTTATAGGCTTCCGACCCCAGACTCTCGCCTCACCAACGAACTCCCGACGCCTCTCGCGGCCTTTTTATAGGCCTCCGACCTCGAAGAAGGAGAACAGTGTGGCAATGAGGGAGAGGGAAATACAATACGATGGATAGCAATGAAGGAGAGAGAGAAGACTTAGACTGCTGTTTTGAGGGTAACAAGAAGCTGGGAGGAAGGAAAGTGCCAGCCTTTACACAGATAGTGGGAAGGGACAATGTGAGTTTTAACTGAGGGTGGAGAAGGGTGCAAAGATGAATTTGGGAGGGGGTAATGGTGACAGAAAGTGCCAGCTTGAACTGAAGGGGTTCCACAGGGAAAAGAGTGCCATATTGACATGTTGGGGAAAGCATCGACCCAATTTGATTGGGGAGCTGGAAGGGGAGTACCAATTCAAGTTGATTTGGAGGTGGGTGGGGAAAAGAGTGTCACGTTGAATTGGGGAAGATGGAGAAGAATGTCTGGTTTAATGAGAAGAGTAGTACCAAATTAAATTCAGAAAGAGGAGTGTTTGCATAAACTGGAAGGGTTGGAGGAGGAAAAATTGTCTTTATGAAAGGATAGGCAACAATGTATTTGTGCACTGGATCTGAAGGGGTAGAGTACTTCTGAATTAGGATAGGAGGATTGGGTTAGAAGAATGTCTATTGAGCTAACTTTGGACAGCTGTGGCTCAGTGGGTAGCACTCTCGCCTCTGAAACAGAAGGTTGTGGGTTCAAGTCCTACTCCAGAGACTTGAGCACAAAAATCTAGGCTGACAGTGCAGTGCTGAGGGAGTGCTGCACTCTCAGAGATGCCGTCTTTCAGATGAGACGTTAAACCCCGTTTGCTCTCTCAGGTGGTCGTAAAAGATCCCATGGTACTATTTCAAAGAAGGGCAGTGGAGTTATCCCAGGTGTTCTGGCCAATATTTATCCCTCAACCAACAACACTAAAACAGATTATCCGGTCATTATCACATTGCTGTTTGTGGGAGCTTGCTGTGCGCAAATTGGCTGCTGCGTTTCCTACATTACAACAGTGACTACACTTTAAAAAGTACTTTATTGGCTGTAAAGCACTTTGAGACTTCTGGTGGTTGTGAAAGGTGCTATATAAATGATGGTCTGTTAAAAGTCCACGAATGGCACTTTTCAATTATTTTAAGATTATAAATCTCAATTATGAATTATAAATTGTTTAATTACACAATGATATGATTGAAAGTGTGTGTTGGTCTTTGTATTATTTGTTTTAATCCATAAACCAGTATGGATGGAGAATGTAATAATCAAAGGGAACAATGCCCCATCACCCCAGAAATGCACCACCAATGTGTGTCTTGATATTTTTGGATTTCTCCCTTCAGTCTTTAATGTACATATGTTTTTATCTTCAAGTGAAAGGATGTGTTCCTGAGGTTTAACATACAAAGCCTGTGTAATTATTTAGTTTAGAGGCTTGAATTCAAGGCAATCTTCAGTCAGTCAGCTTTTCCTAGGTTCACATCTAACCTACTCATTTAGCTAAAAATAGCAGCACTCTTCTGAGTTGCACTCTACACTTTATTTATTCTGAAGCTAAGTACGAAGTGGAGAAGTAGGGGCAGATAATAGACCTTGCCAACCTACCGCAATTTGTAATTAACAAAATCGCTTTCAACACTCCATCATTAGTTAACTTTTTCCTTTGTTTTGCCTGAATGCTTCATGAGGGATAGGCAACAAGGTTTCTGGATCCTGATTAATCCTACAAACAGCCCACCACAGTCGAAAACCAATGGTGGTGCTCAGACAACCCGAAGTTTTACAAAAACCAACAGCTTGATAGCACATCCTCCATTCTCCTTCCAGACAGGTTTATGGATTAAAACAAATAATATAGAAACCAACACACACTTTCCATCATATCATTCATCATCTCAACTGTGTCTTGTCATTCGCTTCCTGTTATCGCAGGGATTCTGTAACCGCTGAATCGATGCTAACTCATACATGTCATGCAAAATAGATTTGTATAAAATGAAAGAACACTTAAGAATGAATTAACGCTCTATATTAAATTTGAAATGCAAGGATGAAGCATAATCTGCAGCAGCTTTTCGTTGTCTGCTAACACTATTATAGAGTAACTCAACATCTTCATACAGAAACCAAGGTTAATTATGCAAAGGGAATTTGATATGCTTGGGTTAAATTCCAAGGTCATATTCTTTCAAAAGCTACAGAAAGTGTTCGGTTTGAACAATACAGGAAGAAAAGATGGGGGTCAGATCTTAACATCTTGTCATTGGTTAAAAATTGGACAACGGACTAATCTCACTTTGCACCTGATTATTATATATAAGCAAAGAGCACAGAAAGGATCCACATGACTCTTAATTAGCTGTGGGTGAAAGATAATTGGAATTTTTTTTGGTGCATGCCATCAGCAGGTACACTTGAATTAACACAAAATCACATTGACTTTTTGAAGGTTTAATGAAAAGTGTCTTGATGGCATAAACAGTTGGCATCTGTGAATCGGAGAGAATCAGCATTCTTTCTCTGAAATGAGCTGCAGCCATATCCTTTAAAATGCTACATGTAAGAAGTGCAATGATAGAAGATGGAAGCTATGTATCCTGGCTTGTTTGTTGATCAACAAACTATTCAATCAAACTAGAAATGAGGTGAAAATGTTATGCTATATATGATCTGGCTGCAGCTGTGAACTTTCTTTGCTTTTGGAGAACAAACATCAGCGCTTTCCAAAAGGACTTCTTACTCTCTCTCCAACCAAAGAATAAACACAAACAAGAAATGTTTAAGGAGTATGTTCGACATAATGGAAGTATTTTTTCTGCAAAGAACAGCCATTTTGATGTAGAATTCTCTAGTACTATATACAGTATTCCATTTGAAAGTCTTACTTACCTCCCTGATGGTTCAGCAAGTTTTTCCAAGAAGTAGTGGTGCCTTGCGGCCACCAAGCCCCACATTTAATTCCCAGACTGTGCTGAATTAGCTGATCTCAGCCAGGGTGGTGGTGAGGGTACTGCAATTAGTGAATAGGTTAGGGAGCTGAACGCAATCACAGCTCCTGCTCATTATCACTATCTAGCAATCTTGGTTGGAAGTGCACATGTGCAGATATTGGGCAAGGAGGACAGGATAAGGCTCCTCAATAATGTTCCCATAATGAAATAACCTACCAGCAGTCACTGTAAAAATTCACGCGTGAATTATGTCCACTGAAGACACCCATGTAACTTTTTTTAAATTCCCATTTTCTTTGTCCTTGAAAGCTCTTGCTTATGATGGGGCATAGTTCTGCGCGATTCAACAGCTCTTCAGTGAATCACCCAAGTAGCCATTCTTGATGCGTGACTCGGGACAGGCGTAGCAAGGGGCAGTTAGTATTGTAGGACTATTCATTCATGTGGGCCATCGCAACCAATCACATTCCTGTCTCCTTACTTGACATTTGCAGGAATAAATTTAACTTGGATAGCAATTTGGAGTGTTAACTCTGGGCTATTAATTTTTCCTGTCACAAACCAAGGGACACTGAGGCTAATTCAGACGAATATATAATATATTTAGCCCATACAACAATCAAAGAATTGCAATTAAAAAAAACATAATTCTCCAAAATTATCACTAAGACTAGCAAAATATTTGAGATTTGTGTGAATAATGATGCACAATTAAGTATAGCAATAATGATAGCCAAAATTTGAATAACTTCACCAGGAGAGGCAGGGTTTCAAAACTGTTGTATAGACCACAGCAATAACATAAGAACATAATAGGAGCAGGAATAGGCCATTCGACCCCTCGAGCCTGCTCCATCATTTAATACGATCTTGGCTGATGCGATCATGGACTCAGGTCCACTTCCCTGCTCATTCCCATAACCCCTTATTCCCTTATCAGTTAAGAAACTGTCTGTTCCAGCTTCCACAGCTCTCTGAGGCAGCGAATTCCACAGATGGAAACCAAAACTGCACGCAGTATTCCAGGTGTTTCCTCACCAAAACCCTCTATAACTGTAGCAAGACTTCCCTGCTTTTATACTCCATCCCCTTTGCAATAAAGGCCAAGATTCCATTGGCCTTCCTGATCACTTGCTGTACCTGCATACTAACCTTTTGTGTTTCATGCACAAGTACACCCAGGTCCCGCTGTACTGCAGCATTTTGCAATCTTCCATTTAAATAATAACTTGCTCATTAACTTTTTTCTGCCAAAGTGCATGACCTCACAATTTCCAACATTATAATCCATCTGTCAAATTTTTACCCACTTACTTAGCCTGTCTATGTCCTTTTGCAGATTTTTTGTGTCCTCCTCACATATTGTTTTCCTCCCATCTTTGCATTGTCAGTAAACTTGGCTACATTACACTCGGTCCCTTCTTCCAAGTCATTAATAGAGATTGTAAATAGTTGGGGTCCCAGCACTGATCCTTGCAGCACCCCACTAGTTACTGATTGCCAACCCGAGAATGAACCATTTATCCCGACTCTCTGATTTCTGTTCGTTAGCCAAATCCTCTATCAATGCTAATATATTACCCTCAACCCCGTGAACTTTTATCTTGTGCCGTAACCTTTTGTGTGGCACCTTGTCAAATGTCTTCTGGAAGTCCAAATACACCACATCCATTAGTTCCCCTTTATCTATCCTGTTCGTTACATCCTCAAAGAATTCCAGCAAATTTGTCAAACATGACTTCCCCTTCATAAATCCATGCTGACTCTGCCTGATCGAATTATGCTTTTCCAAATGTCCTACTACTGCTTCTTTAATAATGGACTCCAACATTTTCCCAACCACAGGTGTTAGGCTAACTGGTCTATAGTTTCCTGCTTTTTGTCTGCCTCCTTTTTTAAAGAGGGGCATTACATTTGCAGTTTTCCAATCTTCTGGGACCTCCCCAGAATCCAGGGAATTTTGGTAAATTACAATCAATGCATCCACAACCCCTGCCGCTACTTCTCTTAAGACCCTAGGATGCAAGCCATCAGGTCCAGGAGATTTATCTGCCTTTAGTTCCATTATCTGACTGAGTACCACCTCCTTAGTGATTTTGATTGTGTTAAGCTCCCCCCACTGCCCCCGCCCCCCCCCCCCCCCATAGCCCCTTGACTATCCACTGCTGAGATATTGTTAGTGTCCTCTACTGTAAAGCCTGATACAAAATATTTGTTCTGAATTTCTGCTATCTCCTGTGGAAGTGAGGAGGTTATAGAGACTTGCTTCATAAATCTAATTAGTTTCACACTGCACAATTTGTCTGTCTTATCTTATTTTGTGTATGCTTTGCATGTTATATTTGCAATTCATATTTTTACAAAGGTGAGGAATATCAGTGCTAGGTAATAGAAAACTTTTCATTGCTGAGTCGGGCTGAAGTTATAATTTACTGCAATTGCATAGAGCACTAATCATACCTAATTTTATTGTATTCAGTTTTAATATGGATCTACTGGCCAAGGAGAAAGCCAATACATGATTCACTGTTATGATATCTGCGATATGATATCTGTAATCTTGGATCATATTCACTGAGAGGTGATCTGGTTGATCGTCATTGAGAATAAATCATGAATGATTTCTATCTAGTCATGGAATCAAGAACAAAAGTCATAATCTTTGAATGTGAGCCAAGCCTGTTATGTGTGAATCCAGAAAACATTTCTTCACAACAGGAAAGATCATGAGAATATTGAATGCTTTGTGCCAGAAGGTAATGCAGAGCCAATTGAGGTATTGAAAAATGAAATAGATACAGGTGGGAGAAAGGGTTTTATGGAACTTGGAAAAAGGCTGAGAAGTTGGGATTAAATTAATTGGTGCCATGGATAATAAAATCATCATCACAGGCAGTCTCTCAAAATCGAGGAAGACTTGCTTCCACTCTAAAAGTGACTGTACAGTCCAATGCAGGAATTACAGTCTCTGCAACAGACAGTGGTTGAAGAAAAGGGTGGGTGGGGAGTCTGGAAATGGCTTCCCCTTGTTATTAACCTCCAACATTTTGTCTCATCTACAAAGCGCACTTTCTATTTCTTACCATTATAGTCCCACTGAGTGTGATTGTCAACTTGTGCCATATTATGGATAGTTTATGTATTGCCCACATGTCCTAAAGGAATTGGAATGAGACTGTGTGTATTTATTTTACTTAGGAGCCTTACAGTTGGCAGAGATAGGAAATGTTCACGGCATCATTCTGATGTAGATTCAAACACAAGTCCCAAAGGTTAAAGGACAGTATGCTTTCCCTCTGCACCATCGAGTGCTCAGTACTTTTTATTTCTATTAAATAATGCTTTTTTTAAAAAGTTGTAGCTTCCCCAGTGATTTTGTGGTACATGGATCACAGAAAAAATCCTTTCAATGCAAAATATTACCTGTCAAATTCAAGTTTTATATATATATTATTTAACATTTTAGGAGAGGCTCTGCATTTTATTTCTATTTTTTACAGTCCTGCTATTTCAAGTCAGCCCTTTCAGCAGTGAGCTGCCCTGTCAGCTGCAGACTGTCAGAAAGAAACTGTGAAATGCAGACCTCGGGTGCTGCAAATCTGGTATTTTGGGTTGTTTGAGGTATTTGGTACTGCAGATTTAATCTGATTCAACAATAAGAACGCCTTGTGTAATAAGCCAAAAAAAATATAAAAGCCTTTTGAATAAACCAATAGTTCATGTTTCCACATCAATATTTTCAAAAATTAAACCTAAAGATTTTTGCTGTAAATTCACAACTTTAGCTACAAGACATTGGGCTCAATTTTCCCCGTTCAATTGCGCCGTTTTTTTGCCGTTTTTTTTAAGGTTCCCCCTGCGATCTGCGCTGGCATAACTGACTTAGTTACGATTTTTCTAGGCCAGTTTTTTTTTTACATCCTAGTTCCCTCATGTCTGCGCGTTTTTTTCAATTGTTCGCAGTTTGGCCAACATTTTTTCCTCTTTGATTGGCGGCTTATCTGGCCACTCCTGAAAAACCTTCTGGTGAGTTAAGAAACCAGCGCACATTCACAAATCTGCGCTGAAAGATGCCATTGTTTTTAAATCGAAGATTTTGGAGGGAGTGAAGAACACTGTCAAAATCATAATAAAGTTCAACTTTTTTTAACCTGTCAACGTAGAAGTGTAAATTTGTTGGATTTCAGAAGTTCTCTCATTTTTTTAACTCACTCACACGCCACCAGCGAACATCTTGAACCAGGGCTGGAGGGTCATAGGTTTGGCCGGCAAAATCGGCCCCGCGCCCGGACACAGGGGCTCAGGCTCGACTACAAAATAAGCTATCGGGGGTGGGGGTTGGGGAGAGAAGAGAGTGAGGTGCCGATCGGAAGGCATGGAGCCCAGGGAGGGAGAGAGAAAAGTCACAATACTTCAATTAAGAGGGGGGGTGGGGAGAGAGAGAAGTCACAAGACCTTTGTGTGTGGTCCATCCATACAGACCTGGAGAGATACAACTGAGAACCTGTGCTGCCTGCTTTCCTGCCATTTTGAGCTTCTTTCAAAGGTTAAATTTAAGTATGGGGGCAATATTGACAATGCCACCTTGTGCGAGCCTTCTGCATCATGGTGCTGTGTAGGAGACAATTGATTCGACTTCATCGCATCAGGAACAAATGAGCCCATAGTGTGCTGAGCAGGAGACCTTACCAACCTTGGGTATATTGAGACAGGCGTTCGTACTCCACCTGAGTGATGCAGACTGTGTCAGAAGGCTACATTTCCACAAAGAAGTTGTTAATGAGATCTGTAAGTTGGTCAAAGCAGACCTGCAACCTAGAAGTCAGTTGACGTGAAGGTTACAGCTGCATTATCATTCTATGCCTCCGGATCGTTACAAGCTACAACTGGGGATAAGTGCGCAATCTCTCAAGATGCAACACATGTCTCCATTCGCCAGGTCACGGCTGCACTGTACCCACATAGGAATGACTTCATAAAATTCCCCATGACCGCCCAAGCAATCCATGACAGGGCTGTCGGCTTCTCCAGGATTTCTGCTTCCCAAAGGTACAGGGCTGCATTGATTGTACCCACATCACCTTGCGACCACCTTTGAAGGATTCCGAGATGTACAGGAACAGAAATGGCTTCCACTCTATTAATGTGCAACTCGTGTGTGACGACATGCATCATATCATGTCAGTCGATGTAAGACACCCTGGCAGCACCCATGATGCATTCATCCTACACGACAGCGTTATATCTGCCATGTTTCACTAAATATATTCAAAAGGGAGTTAGATGAAGTCCTTACTACTCGGGGGATCAAGGGGTATGGCGAGAAAGCAGGAAGGGGGTACTGAAGTTTCATGTTCAGCCATGAACTCATTGAATGGTGGTGCAGGCTAGAAGGGCTGAATGGCCTGCTCCTGCACCTATTTTCTATGTTTCTATGTTTCTATGTTTCATCAGCAGCCAGAAGGGCACAGCTGGCTACTGGGAGGCAAAGGGTACGGCCTCGCCACCTGGCTCATGACACCCCTACGCGTAACCTGGATGGAAGCTGACTGTGAATACAACATGTCGCACATTGCAATGCGCAGCATCATGGAGAGGACCATTGGCATCTTGAAACAGCGTTTCCAACGCCTGGACCATTCCTGAGGCTATTTGCAATACTCCCCTGAGATTGCCGGTCAGTTCACTATTGTGTGCTGCATGATGCATAACTTCGCCATCATGAGGCAGCAGCAGCTGGTAGTGGAAGACCCACCTATGGTGAGCATGGCTGATGATAATAATGTGGAAGTTGCAGGTGATGAGCAGGAGGAGGAGGAGGAGGATGAGGAAGCCATGCAAGCGCCTGAGGCCGGAGCACGATGGCAAAGGAGGGCGGGCCATTGTGCTCCTTTAACGATTGCTCGAGCCTTGCTCCAGCAGCTCATCCGTGAACGCTTTACTGATGCCTGAGGGCTCAGCGACAACTATTCCACATGGACATGTTTACTGTTTGGAGCTGTTCTGTAATATTGTGTAGTGTTAATGGAATATGATTCAGTTTTAATGTAAAATAGATTTTATTCAAAAGTTTACAATGTACTTAACTTTAATAAAATTATTCTTGTATCAAACTTTACTTTAATATCAATCTTTAAGATCACTTAAAACTTTAAGATCACTTATAAACTTACAAATTTACATAACTTACAAAAAACTTTTAATTTGACAACAGGTACAACAGTAACAATAATAATAATAACAACAACAGCAGCAAAGAAAGGCTGCACCCATCTCTCATCCCCCTTATTCTAAGACCGCCCGTGTGCTTGGTCGTGGACACTCCACCACCCTGCCCGCAGGCGGTGGCACAGTGTTTCTGGGCTAGATACCAGGCTTACTCTTTCTAACATCTTGGGTACTGCGCACCTCTTCAGGGTGGGGGGGGGGGGGGGGGGGCGTCAGCGTCAGGCGGCAAGTTGCAGGGCCTGGCTTTGGGCTCTTTAGAGGCTGGTGTGGGGATTGGAGTGGGAGTGACAGTTGATTCTGTCAATGGATGCGGGATCTGGGCGTGTTCCCTTATTGCAGCAGCTAACTCCAACATCCCGTCCCTCATGTGCCTTGACAGTGTCTCAACAACCTACAACATTTCCTACTTCATGTTGAGCAAAATTGTCTGAATTACTTGCAACATTCCCGCCCTCATGGTCAGTGACGTGAGTTGCACTACCTCTGACATTCCCTCCATCATAGCCACTATTCCCTCACTAATGGTCCCGGATATCGTTCCCATTTCACATGTCATTGCTGTTACTTCTCCCGACAGTCCCGCTACCTCATCACTCACCCCACTGATGGCATCCAGGAGTGATCAGGTAAGGTCAATGCTCTCTGCACTCAATGACATCATCTGAACCACATCTGTTCGATCCTGCACTTCAGGAGAACGCGGTTGAGCTCTCCTTCCCCTCCTCCCCACGGGTGTGGCTCGCACCCCAACACTGGCACCCGCAACCTGGGACGGTGGGGCCCTGGGTGTGCCTCGCTGCACCACAGCAGTGGGACCTGCAACCTCGGAAGGTGGGGCCCTGGGTGTGCCTCACTGCACCACACCACTGGGACCCACAACCTCAGAAGGTGTGAAACCATGGAATGTCCCACCAACACTAAAACCACTAGTCACGGAAGGGGCTGTCATCTCCATGAGCGGCACCTCCTCCAAGGTCAGTACAACAGTGGGAGTTTCATCCAGCTCCATCCCCTTCCCCTCACCCTCACCCCCATGTTGGTCTGGATGGTTGGATTTGAAGATGTTCTCCTCTTCAGCCTCATCCTCGTCTGAATCTTCTGCATTGTCAGGGTTGGCATCAAGTTCTGCAAAAGATAACAGAACAGTCAAATGGTTAGCAGCAGAAGAGGGGGCAGGATGGGTGGCATGAGTAGGCACACACTGCGCAGGCCAGGCAGCAGGCTGATTTGAAGGACCATGATGAATTTGCAGGACTTACCTTCTGACTCGAGTGTGGGCCCAGCTTGTGCAGTACTGATTGCTTTTTTCCAGGCAGGACCCATCAAAGCAGCGACCCAAGGGTGTCAGTGGCTGCAGATTTGCTGGGCCTCCTCCTGTTCAAGTTCTTTCCCTTTTATTATGTGCCACCTTCCTCTGCAAAGATGAAAATTCAACTTTTTAGAGAGGGTGTCTTTCTCCTGGGTGGGACATATACAGCTGATCACATTTACAATTGATTAAATTAAAATATTACTTACACTAACTACTTGACCAAGGTTCTGCCATTTCTTTTTACACTGGCCTCCAGATCTCGGGGTGGTCACCATTGAACAGTAATCTTCTGCAACTTGGTTCCAGCGTTTTTTCATTTCCTTTGGTGGAACCTTTATGTGACCTCTGCTGGTGTCCAGCTCCTGCCATCTGTTCTCAATCACAGTAACTAGTGTCTCCACTTCTTCCTGTAAGAAATTCTTGGTTCTTGCACTGCGTTGCATCTTGTATTGCTGCAGCTGCGATTTTTCCAATGTTCTCACAGCACTCCTTCTCACACACACAACTGGCTCTTTAAAAATGGCTGATTGCCAAATCCGAGCTGCACTGCGCATGCGTGTCTATTGGACCGACACCAAAAGCGTAACTTTTTTTTCCGCGCAAGCCCAGAATTTGCGGTTTCATTTTTCGGCGCAGACAGCAGGCTCCACCCCCTCCAAGGTGACTGGACATGCTGCGCGGCGCCAAATTCGAATTATACATTGGGGAAACTTCGGCAAAATATTTCTGGCGCATTTCTGGACTAGAAAAATGGGCGTAACTCTGGCAATATGCCAGAAAACGGGCTTGGGGAAAATTGAGTTCATAAATCTGTAACTAAAAAATTTACAGCATGTAAACCTTCAACTTTAAAATAAAATCATAACGCAGAAATAAAATGTGCAAGGACACAACCTCATTTTGTTGTACATAAAATTATTGATGTTTTATGGATTCAGTGGAGCATTTTTATGTCTTCAATTCCACCTGGTTTCCATTTTCACCTCGTGTTCCTGTAGTCATTGGCGGGGATTGCATTCTTGTGAAATGATGAACAAGGGAGAGGCTATATTTATCGAATTGTGAGGTCCTTAAAGGGTATTGTGTTTACTGTTTTGTTCATCAAAACAACCAGGTGTCTAAGGAGACTAAGGCTATATAAAACTTAATATTAATGTGGCATGGTTTTCAACCATTAAATTTAATGTTTAGAATTTTGTTTTTTATTTCCTCATTAGCTGGTGCCAACATTTTAGTAATCGCATAGACATCATAAGCTTTGAAATTCTTAACTTACTCTTGATCACACATTGTGATTGTAAAGTGTTGAATTCAAATTTATACTCATTACAGTGAGTTCAGTAGCCTGCAAAGGTCTGGCTGTGGCCTGAAATGGCAGGCGGTTGTGAAGAGACAGTGGATTGCCGGATTTAAACAGGTTACCCAAAAGAAGTCGCTCTCTGATTTCTGTATTAATTGGAAGAGCGCAATCTTGAATCTCATCCATGTGCGAGAAAAAGCCACATTTCTAGGCAAACTAATGGAACTAAAGGTAGACAATTTCCCTGGACTTGATGGCCTGCATCCTAGGGTCTTAAAAGAAGTGGCTGTAGAGATAGTGGATGCATTGGTTGTAATCTACCAAAATTCCCTTGGTTCTGGAGTGGTCCCAGTGGATTAGAAAACCGCAAATGTAACACCCCTATTTAAGAAAGGAGCGTGACAGAAAGCAGGAAACTATAGATCAGTTAGCCTAACATCTGTCATTGGGAAAATGTTAGAGTCCAGTATTAAGGAAGTAGTAGCAGGACATTTAAAAATTCATAATGCAGTCAAGCAGAGTCAGCATGGTTTTATGAAAGGGAAATCATGTTTGATAAATTTGCTGGAATTCTTTGTGGATGTAACGAGCAGGGTGCATAAAGGGGAACCAATAGATGTGGTGTATTTGGATTTCCAGAAGGCATTCGATAAGGTGCCACATAAAAGGTTACTGCACAAGGCAAGAGCTCACGGGATTGGGGGTAATATATTAGCATGGATAGAGGATTGGCTAACTAACAGAAAACAGAGAGTCAAGATAAATAGTTCATTTTCAAGTTGGCAATCAGTGCTGGGGCCTCAACTATTTACAATCTATATTAATGAATTGGATGAAGGGACCGAGTGTATGTAACCAAATTTGCTGATGATACAGAGATATGTGGGAAAGCAAGTTGTGAGGAGGACGCAAATAATCTACAAAGGGATATAGATGAGCTAAGTGAATGGGCAAAAATTTTGGCAGATGGAGTATAATGTGGGAAAATGTGAGGTTATCCACTTTGATAGGAAAAGTAAAAAAACAAATTATTATTTAAATGGGGAGAGATTACAAAATGCTGCGGTACAGAGGGATCTGGGGCCCTTGTACATGAAATTCAAAAAGTTAGCATGCAGATACAGCAAGTAATTAGGAAAGCAAATGGAATGTTGGCCTTTATTGCAAGGGGGTTAGAGTATAAAAGTAAGCAAGTCCTGCTGCAACTGTACAAGGTGTTGGTGAGACCACACCTGGAGTACTGCGTACAATATTGGTCTCCTTATTTTAGGAAGGATATACCTGCATTGGAGGCGGTTCAGAGAAGGTTCCCAAGGTTGATTCCTGAGATGAAGGGGTTGTCATATGAAGAAAGGTTGAGCTGGTTGGGC
This sequence comes from Pristiophorus japonicus, assembly GCF_044704955.1. Taxonomy (NCBI): domain Eukaryota; kingdom Metazoa; phylum Chordata; class Chondrichthyes; family Pristiophoridae; genus Pristiophorus; species Pristiophorus japonicus. The sequence goes on from NC_091992.1 coordinate 100,674,379, forward strand.
CTATACTCATTGGAGTTTAGAAGGATGAGAGATGATCTTATTGAAACGTATAAGATTATGAGGGAGCTTGACAGGTTGGATGCAGAGAGGATGTGGGGGAATCTAAAACTAGGGGGCATAATCTCAGAATAAGGGGTTTCCCATTTAAAACAGAAATGGGGAAGAATTTCTTCTCTCAGAGGGTCGCAAATCTTTGGTGTTCTCTACCCCAGAGAGCTGTGGAGGCTGGGTCATTGAATAAATTTAAGGTGGAAATAGATAGATTTTTGAAGGGTAAATGAGTCAAAGCTTATGGGGAGATGGCAGAGAAGTGGAGTTGAGGCCAAGATCAGATCAGCCATGATCTTATTGAATGGCTGAGCATTCTCGAGGGGCCAGATGGCCTACTCCTGCTCCTATTTCTTATATTCTTATGTGTGATCACCCTCCCTTCAAAAAGACCAGATTATTTGGAGAAAGTGCAGGAAAGAGTGTGGAGAGGTTTCAGAGAAGAAGTTTTGGGCTTTGAGTGGTCAAGAGTTTTGCAGGTAAACTGCAGCATTTTACCTTGATTTCCAAAAATCTTTGATAAAGTACCATGAGAGTTTCTTTTACAAATTAATGATGATTATCAAAAGGTTGGGAAATAGTTAAGAAAAGAAAGCAGAGGGTAGATTCAAGAGGAGTTAGATCACAATGGAGAAAACTATTGATCGGGCTGCCCCAGGGGTGAATAATGGAACTCATTTTGCTCCTGAATATATAAATAATGTAGAATTGCAATCTCAATGCAAGGTAATTCAAATCCAATTAAAAATAAAAATGGGAGGCATGCATACTCCTTAGATGGGAAAGAGTTTGCCAATGGGGACGTTGAAAGAGATATGGGGTGTCAGGAAACTCATTACTTACCATATCTAAACAGTGAGGCAGCAACATGCAATGCAAATAGAATGCTGCTTTATAATGCCAAATCAGTTGACTTTAGGTTACACATAAATTGTGATGTAATTTAGTTGTCGGGACTTGACTGCAATCCATGCCCTAGAAGCAATGCAAAATAAAGCAAAGAGACTGATCACTGGTATCAGAAAGAAGATCTATAACGGATGACTTTATTGGCCAGGATTGTTCAATCTCAGAGATATCCCAGAGAGACCTGAAAGAGCTATCCAAGATGATATATATAAACAAAACGATACTTACAGGTATAGCAGGACCAGGGGGCACACGTTAATGCTGTGAAGGGAAGATTTAGGACATACATCAGGAAATATTTCTGATCAGGTGGTCAGGTGGTAGAATGGAAGATTGATTGATGACAGGACATTGGACTCAAACAACTAGATGCTTTAATGAGAAGACAAAGTCGTTGGCATTATGGAAGGATGACATTAAATGGTGACCTACATTTTATGCTGAACAGGAGCATATATTGTAGAATGAAACATGTACTGACTGAATATCAGTCTCCTGGAGGGAAGCATAAAGAAAGAAAAGACTTACATTTATATAGCGCCTCTCACAACCATCAGACTTCTCAAAGCACTTTACAGCCAACTTTTGGAGTGTAGTCACTGTTGTAATGTGGAAAACAGCGCACTCAATTTGCGCACAGCAAGCTCCCACAACAAGCAATGTGATAATGACCAGTCAATCGGTTTTTGTTATGTTGATTGAGGGATAAATATTAGCCAGGACACCGGGGATAACTTCCCTGCTGTTCTTGGAAATAGTGCCATGGTTTACGTCCACCTGAGAGAGCAGACGGGGCCTCGGTTTAACGTCTCATCCAAAAGACGGCACCTCTAACAGTGCAGCCTCCCTCAGCACTGCACTGGAATGTCACCCTAGATTTATGTATCAAAGGTTTTCATGATATCAGAAGGTAAGAGTGAGGAAACAGAGGAAGCAGTGTGAGGAATAACAGAAGAACTATATCATTTTCACTTGTATGTAATAAAGCTGCAAGTAAATTGTGTGGGTTACTCACAACTGTACATATAATGTACAGCATAAGCATGTATAGGACATTCTATTTTTACAATAAATTTATTTTACAAGTAGACCAGCTAGTAGCTGAAGCATTGTATTCCAGGCTAGGTGAAAAGCATATGAATAATTACACGTGCACTTAAAGTTATCAAAAGGAACTGGGTGCGGGCAGAACACAGCCCTTTCATGGAATATTTGGTACAATGAACAATGTACTTTGGGAGGCATACTGATCATACCATCCTCTGAAATGAGTACCTAGTCGTGTTGAATTGTGGCTAGTTTAGTGCAATGGACTTGCACCTACATCGAAATTGCCCACATTCATTTCAGATAGCAAGAAGCAAAACATTTTTATCTCATCAGCTTTGGGCTGGATTTAAACACAAGTGTATCTATCATTTCTTGACTTGTAGGGCAGGAGGACCTTTAGGACGTTTGTAATGGACTTTACATTTCACTGGCATTGTGTGGTATGGCCAATACACCAAAACAAGTGGAGTACGATGTAAAAGTACCGTGCTCAAGTCATCATGAATATAATTTCTACAGATGAACTTCAAGAGCCTATACAAAGCTCCTTAAATACTAACAATTCCGAATCTGCAGGATGTAAATGTGAATAAATGGTTTATTCAAAATTACAATTATTCCTGCAGAATATCTGTTCTATTTTCGGTATTAAACTGTTAGAACCAGGTTTCTCACAGTCCAGTATTAACTGGCCTATGTGCTGGTGTCGGGTATCAGATCCATAAACTATTTTAAATCCAATGCATGTTCTGTCCCTTTTATAATCACCCAGCAAATCTGTCACATCATCTGATTCAAAATACTCAATTAAAATTGCTCAATTTTTATCTACCATTTTTATAAAGTGTATGTTGAATGTAAGGATAGATGTTTTAACTGCTCCATTTAGAGTACTGGAGGCTTGCAAACTGTTGTCACCAACAAAACCCAGAGTCAGTGCATCTGGTCATAAAGCACAATTTCTAAAGCAGAGTTGTCCACACATGGTTTCCTGTATGTTTGAATGATGCCGATAAACAAAGACATTGCACGCTTGCAATGCAACAAAATGGGACACAAGTAGCCAGGTACGCGACAATGTAACCTGGAAGTCTGTCGGCGATCTGAATGCGGGCTTCACTGAAGCATGGGACTGTTCATCTGCCTCCCGCACATAGTCTCTCCCCACTTCTGGTTTACACGAGGTGTGGTTTAACTCCAGTCCAGTGTGAGCCATGTTTTAAAATTCCCTGACATTCCATTGGATGCCCTGAGGACTTTTCAAAGTGTAACATGGCATCGTTTTCATAATGGGAGCGAAGTTTCACTCCTGTCTGCTTTCTAACAACAGTTAGTGAACACAGAATGCATCTGTGCACACGGGTCTGCTGAGCTCCTTCAACATTGAGCTACTGCAACCTGCAAACCTACAACTGGGGTCTGCAAGGGGCACATCATAGTCTAAGAACAGCCTTATATTTAGGTTACTTTTCAAAAACCATGAATATTAATAGTTAACTGTATCAGCTGTGGCTCAGTGGGTAGCATACTCGCCTCGGAGTCAGAAGATTGTGGGTTCAAGTCCCACTCCAGGGACTTGAGCACATAAATCTACGCTGGCACTCCAATGCAGAGCTGAGGGAGTGCTGCACTGTCGAAGATGCCATCTTTCGGATGAGACGTTAAACTGAAGCCCCGTTTGCTCTCTCCAGTGAACGTAAAAGATCCCATGGCACTATTTTGAAGAAGAGCGGGGGAGTTATTCCGGTGTCCTGGCCAATATTTATTTCTCAACCGACATAATAAAAACAGATTATCTGGTCATTATCACGTTGCTGTTTGTGGGAGTTTGCTGTGTGCAAGTTGGCTGGCATGTTTCCCACATTACAACAGTGAGTACATTCCAAAAATACTTCAATGGCTGTAAAACGCTTTGAGACGTCCTGTGGTTGTGAAAGGCGCTATACAAATGCAAGTCTTTCTTTAACCTTCATTAGATAGCTAATTGACAACCATAGGAGCTCCCCTATGCACACTGCGCATTATGAAGAATTAGTTAGTGTAAATACAGATGGATGGTCTCCAGCTGCTGCAGTTTGTCGCTATCGAGGCAAATCCTGAAACTGGCTCTGAACGAGTTTCTCTGTCAGTATATGAATGCTTACACTTTCTCATGTGTGTTAAGTGTGCTAACCTAGAGTGCTGTAGTATTCCCAACTGCACCAATTCCAGCATAACAGGAAAAGCTTTGGAAAAATGTGAATGCAAGAACAAAACATCACAACTAGGCTTGTGTTCCTTCCAGACCATGTATCATTTTTACATATCCTGACCTCTAACTAACTTACATAAGAAGATGATTTTTCTTCAAAGCACTCCTCCTTAAAAGATGCAATATGCAGATAATCAGTTTCTGTAAATATCTGCGCTTCACTTTCATTGAGGCCGACCTATCGAGTGTTCACCCGCACCACAGAACTGCAATCGTCTTAAATCTTTGACCACAAGAGCTGCACAAAATTAAGATTCACAAATCTGCTTTAAATGTTCTATTTCTCTCCTCCACATACACTGGCTAGGAAGGAGTGGGGAATGTAAGTTAGCTTTTATATTGGGTCCAGTGGATTCTGGGTTCTCTTCTGACACAGATCTCCTGCAACCAGTGGCATTGACAAAGTAAATTGACAATTTGGTAAGACCCGCAGCTTTGGGAAACTGCGGTGTGAGCAGTCGTTAAAGAAATATAAATACAGCTATAATGCCTTGTAAGGCTGGAAAACCATAAATCTAGTGGCAAAACGAAATATGCATCCTTCATGACAAGTGTTTATCAGCTTTTCTTGTGCAAACATTGTGGCATTGAAAAGACAAATCTGGAACACTGCATAAAATCAACCTGTGAAAGTCGACCAAGGATGTACTGGTTCAAACTATTGGAAGGAAGATTTAGCGTTGATGCCAGGAAACTCTTCACATAGAATGATCAAAACATGGAATAAGTAAGCTTGTGGAGACCAAAGCCTTGGAATCACTTGAAACAGCAGAACAAGGAACAGTAGGTTGTTTCTGGATTGATAAATTAAGATGGGCTGAACGGCCGTATTCATCTGAATTGGTCATGATTAAATAAATGGCATTCAAAAGCAGCATTATGTAACCAAGGCAAGCAGCTCACAGCTTTTCTGACTTTCTCCCTCTCCAGACAAATAAAAGATCTGTCAAACACTACTCCTTAAAACTTGCTGTAGCTATTCATCTTGAGAATTTTATGTTTCAGGGTCAATACCATTTGAATGGAAATGTACTGGAGATTCCATCTCACAAAGGTGCATTAATAATGCCTGATAATTGATGAGCTGCTTACTGTGTACTTTGGACTAATTCATGATTTGAGTGTTTCGTGAACAATTACCAACAGAACGCTGTAATTAGGATAAAAACAGAAAATGCTGGAAATACTCAGCAGGTCAGGCAGCATCTGTGGAGAGAGGAACAGAGTTAACGTTTCAGGTCGATGGCCCTTTGTCAGAACTGGAAAAAGTTGGAGATGTAACAAATTTTAAGCAAGTGTAGGGGCAGGGAAACGAGGGAGGGGAGGAAAGAACAAAAGTAGCACTGAGATAGGATGGAAGGCAGGAGATATTAAAAGACAAAAGGGATGGTGGTGCAAGGCAAAAGGAGATGGTAATAGGACATGTTAAGAAACAAAAGATGTCTCTAGATGAGGTGTAAATGGGAATGGCTGAATCATCAACAGTTTGCCATGTGAGAACAAAATAGGGGCAGAGGTTATAGTCTGAAATTGTTGAAATTGATGTTGAGTCCAGAAGGTTGTAAAGTGCCTAATCGAAAGCTGAGGTGTTGTTCCTCAAGGTTTCATTGAGCTTCGTTGGAACAATGCAGGAAGCCGAGGACGGAGAGATCAGAGTGGGAGTGGAGCGGAGAATTAAAGTGACAGGTGACTGGATGCTCAGGATCACGTTTACGGACTGAATGGAGGTGCTCCGCAAAGCTTTGCTTGGTCTTCCCAATATCCCAATATAGAGGAGGCCGCACTGTGAGCAGCGAATACAGTATACTAAATTGCAAGAAGTACGAGTGAATCGCTGTTTCACCTGGAGTCCTGAACAGTGGGAAGGGAGGAGGTAAAAGGGCAGGTGTTGCATCTCCTACACTTGCACGGGAAGGTGCTGTGGGAAGGGGAATGTGGGTTGGGGGTGATTGAGGAGTAGTCCAGGGTGATGCGGAGGGAGCGGTCCCTTCGGAATGCTGAGAGGGAAGGGGAGGGAAAGATGTGTTTGATGGTGGGATTACGCTGGAGGTGGCGGGAATGGCGGATTCGTTGAATGTGGAGGCTGGTGGGGTGAAAGGTGAGGACAAGGGAAACCCTATCGTGATTCTGGGAGGGAGGCAAGGGGTGAGAGCAGGTGCGGAAAATAGAACGACATGGTCAAGGGCCATGTCAACCACGGTGGAGGGGAATCCTCGGTTGAGGAAAAAGGAAGACATATCGGAAGCACTAGTATGGAAGGTGGTGTCATCAGAGCAGGTGGGACGGAGTCGGAGAAACTGGGAGAATGGAATAGAGTCCTTGCAGGAAGTGGGGTGGGAGGAAGTGGGAATCAGTGGGCTTATAGTGAATGTTTGTCAATAGCCTATCCCCAGAAATGGAGACAGAGACGTCGAGGACAGGAAGGGAAGAGTCGGAGACGGACCATGTGAAGGTGAGAGATGGGTGGAAATTTGAAGCAAAGTGAATGAAAGTTTCTAGTTCAGGGTGAGAGCAGGAAACAGCATCGATACAGTCATCAATATACCGGGAAAAGGGGTGAGGGAGGGGATCTGAGTAAGACTGGAACAAAGAATGAGAACTTAGTCATCAATGTACCAGGAAAGAGTTGAGGGAAGGAATCTGAGTAGGACTGGAACAAAGAATGAGAACTTTTTAAATACTTTTAAAACTAAACTTTATTGAAGGAATCATATAGAGGATTTGGGGCATAAAAATATTAATCTAGAGTTCCTGTGAAGAGGAAACTGCAAATGCAGTGGAAGGAAAAGATAATATTACAAAGAAAATTTAATTTTCTGAGTTTGAACATTTTATCTTGAAATGTTAATATATATTATGTATATATATAAGTTTCACTGACAAAAATATCTTTGAATTTGGAATTGGGGCGAGTCATACTTGGAAAAGAATGTTAGTTTAATTGACCTGAGGATCCACCTTTAGTTGACCTCATGAAGGCTCACCAATTGAAACTCACACCCCTAACATGACAAAATAATGGCCCTGAAATTGCAGCCTCTCCGGGAGCATACGATGTGCGCACGTGCTCGAAGAGGCGCCGCAAGTTCCGGGTTTAGGCACGCGAAGCGCGTGAGCTGAAACCCAACACTTGCAATCTGTGAAAATGTCTTTTGACAGATCGCATGCAACCCAGGGAGAAGAGCCTTTGTGGGTGGAGATTTGGGCTATTTGCCCAGCTCTTGCCCAGCGAATGTCCTTCAAACTCTTACGCCTGATAAAAGCAGGCATAAGGTCTGCTTTTACCAGTGTAAGATTTTTAATCGATAGAAAAATTAAATGTTATTACTTATTTTTATATTAAAAACCCTGTCAATGAAGGTAAGTTTATTTATAACACTATTAAACATTTTTTTAAATCAAAAAAAAATATTTTTCTCTAAAACTTTAAATAATGCAATTTCTATGAATTTTTAACTCCTGGAATGCGTGGGCCTCTGCGCTGAGCTGCGCATCTAGGCCTCGGTGCGCAAGTGTTCATTCCTCCGGGACCACCAGGTACTTTCGTTAAAAAAAATTTTGGTTGAAAGCCTCCGACTGCAGTTTTTGGCCCAAGTATATAGCTGCACCTGAGTAGCAGAATGACACTTTGTGTGTTACATGTAGAATGACCCTGCCCTTGTATGGTTATCCGCTGCCCTATTGTGAAGAACCATGGGAAATCTGCTAGTTGCAGGAGAAATTAAGCTTTATGAAAGTTTCTCATAATACTCCTGTGAAGAGCCTTGGGATGTTTCACAACGTTAAAGGTGATATATAAATACAAGTTGTTGTTGTTGTAATTTTATCTCAAACCAGTAATACAAAATGCTTAATATATTTCATTCAAATTGCACTAAATGGCTCCATGCAATTGGCTTTAAAATGAAAATAAATTGCTGCTGACTTTAGTTTTGAGTTTCCCATTATGGATAATGGTATATTTCACTTTTGTGTGGCACTTAGCGGTATAATTAAGAAATATGACTGCATAAGTGATGAAGGCTCATAATATTTTACCTTTTTGTGAGATGGGAAACGACAAGAATTCAGTAATAAGATATGAGAGAAATAGATCAAGTGGCCAATAATGATAGAAATTTTCAAATGAGCCACAAACACAGTCTACTCAATCGTAGCCTTCGAAAGCAAGGATAGTGAGATAACTCACCACCATCAGTAACAAAACCAAAGCAAAATTTAAAATCTTGCAGCAGTAGCACATTTTTGTGTCTGTGCAATTGGTGGTAATTGTAAGAAGGACAGATGTTTTACAAACTTCAGCCTGATAGTTGTTGACAACACAGAAACCCTTGAAGAACTTGTACTGCGGTCATACATTGTCCTATCTTGGTGCGTGATCTGGCTAGACTGCTTCAATATGTGATGGTCAATTCTACACTTGGAAGTCCTACACTTAACTAAGAGTTTCAGACCATGCCAAGGTCCAAGAGAGGGTACCAAAAACGATGCATGAGACTTTGCCATAGGTGTCCTTTACAATCTTTTTGGATTGATGCACTGAGAAGCTAGTGTTCCTAACATAAACGTGAAGGTCTGGCTTAAGTGCACCAACTGCTGCCATGTTACTCCAGTCAGTCTGACAACCCACGACAGTGTTATAGTGGAGGAAAATGCAGCAGGTCATCCTCGCTAAGTTCACCTGGCCAGCCTCCTACCTTGCACCCTCTGTAAGCTTATCCAAAACTCTGCTGTCCATAGCCTAACTCGCAGCAAGTCCCATTCACCCATCTCCCTTGTACTCACTGACCTATATTAGCTTCTGGTTTGGCAACGCCTGGATTTTAAAATTTTCATCCTCATTTTCAAATCCCTCTATTGCCTCGCCCCTCCCCATCTCTGTAACCTCCTCCAGCCCGACAGCCAAATCTCTGCACTCCTCCAACTCTGACCTCTTACACATCCGATTTTTATTGCTCCATCATTGGCGGCCATGCCTTCTGCTGCCTAGGCCCTAAGTTCTTGAATTCTTTCCCTAAACCTCTCTACCTCTCTCTCCTGCTTTAAGGCGCTCCTTTAAAACCTATCTCTTTGACCAAGCTTTTGGTCACTTGTCCTAATATCTTCTTATGTGGCTCATTGTCAAATTTTGTTTGATAACGCTCCTGTGAAGCGTCTTGGGCCATTTTACTATGTTAAAAAGTGCGGTATAAATGCAAGTCTGCAAGACTTTTGGCTGTACTCACTTGCTGAACAAGAGAACTTTTTTTGTCGCCTTCCGACCAGGGCTACTATATTCCATCATCAGCCAGATTCAGGCTTTGTAAAATCCTAAATTACACCCTCACATGCAATACACTACAAGCCTGTCACCATAAAAATGTAAACATTATCATACACACACTCAGAAATCCATCTTCATTTAAATGACCTAAAGCTCTGCACAAGAATTAGATAACAATTTTATAATTGGAATATTGCGCTGAACGGCAGGAGAAACTACTTGGGCAATTAAGGATAGTGTTAAAACCAAGGAAAAGGCATATAAATTGGCTAGAAAAGCAACAAACCTGAGGACTGGGAGAAATTTAGAATTCAACAGAGGAGAACTAAGGGTTTAATTAAGAAGGGGAAAATAGAGTACGAGAGGAAGCTTGCAGGGAACATAAAAACTGACTGCAAAAGCTTCTATAGATATGTGAAGAGAAAAAGGTTCACGAAGACAAACATAGGTCCCTTGCAGGCGGATTCAGGTGAATTTATAATGGGGAACAAAGAAATGGCAGACCAATTGAACCACTACTTCAGTTCTGTCTTCACAAAGGAAGATACAAATAACCTTCCGAATGTACTAGGGGACAGTGGGTCTAGTGAGAATGAGGAACTGAAGGATATCCTTATTAGGCGGGAAATTGTGTTAGGGAAATTGATGGGATTAAAGGCCGATAAATCCCCGGGTCCTTATAGTCTGCATCCCAGAGTACTTAAGGAAGTAGCCCTAGAAATAGTGGATGCATTGGTGATCATTTTCCAATAATCTATCGACTCTGGATCAGTTCCTATGGATTGGAGGGTAGCTAATGTAACGCCACTTTTTAAAAAAGGAGGGAGAGAGAAAGCGGGTAATTATAGACCGGTTAGCCTGACATCAGTAGTGGGGAAAATGTTGGAATCAATCATTAAGGATGAAATAGCAGCCCATTTGGAAAGCAGTGAGAGGATCAGACCAAGTCAGCATGGATTTATGAAAGGGAAATCATGCTTGACGAATCTTCTGGAATTTTTTGAGGATGTAACTAGTAGAGTGGACAAGGAAGAACCAGAGAATGTGGTATATTTGGACTTTCAAAAGGCTTTTGACAAGGTCCCGCACAAGAGATTGGTGTACAAAATCAAAGCGCATGGTATTGGGGGTAATGTACTGACATGGATAGAGAACTGGTTGGCAGACAGAAAGCAGAGAGTCGAGATAAACGGGTCCTTTTCAGAATGGCAGGCAGTTACTAGTGGGGTGCTGCAGGGCTCAGTGCTGGGACCCCAGCTCTTTACAATATACATTAACGATTTGGATGAAGGAATAGAGTGTAATATCTCCAAGTTTGCGGATGACACTAAATTGGGTGGTGGTGTGAGCTGTGAGGAGGACGCTAAGAGGCTGCAGGGTGACTTGGACAGATTAGATGAGTGGGCAAATACATGGCAGATGCAGTATAATGTGGATAAATATGAGGTTATCCATTTTAGGGGCAAAAACACGAAGGCAGAATATTATCTGAATGGCGGCAGACTAGAAAAAGGGGAGATGCAACGAGACCTGGGTGACATAGTTCATTAGTCACTGAAAGTGGGCATGCAGGTACAGCAGGCGGTAAAGAAGGCAAATAGTATGTTGGCCTTCATAGCAAGGGGATTTGAATATAGAAGCAGGGAGGTCTTACTGCAGTTGTACAGGGCCTTAGTGAGGCCTCACCTGGAATATTGTGTTCAGTTTTGGTCTCCTAGTCTGAGGAAGAACTATTGAGGGAGTGCAGCGAAGGTTCACCAGACTGATTCCAGGGATGGCTGGGCTGTCATATGAGGAGAGACTGGATCAACTGGGCCTTTATTCACTGGCATTTAGAAGGATGAGAGGGGATCTCATAGAAACATATAAGATTCTGACGGGACTGGACAGGTTAGATGCGGGAAGAATGTTCTCGATGTTGGGGAAGTCCAGAACCAGGGGACATAGGATAAGAGTAAGGCCATTTAGGACTGAGATGAGGAGAAACTTCTTCACTCAGAGAGTTGTTGACCTGTGGAATTCCCTGCCGCAGAGAGTTGTTGATGCCAGTTCATTGGATATATTCAAGAGGGAGTTAGATATGGCCCTTACGGTTAAGGGGATCAAGGGGTATGGAGAGAAAGCAAGAAAGGGGTACTGAAGGAATGATCAGCCATGATCTTATTGAATGGCGGTGCAGGCTCGAAGGGCCGAATGGCCTACTCCTGCACCTATTTTCTATGTTTTTATGTTTCTATACATTTGTTTTACGATGTTGTTTTATAACATTGCTAAATCAGGTTCCCTTCCTGCTGTGAAATTATTTCAGTTTAAAAATTGTATAATTAATTTTAATCTAATGACTTTCAAATCAGGTTCATGATAAAACAAAACAAACTATATATGCAAGTGTGCAAAGTTGTACGATTTCTCGAGCTGCATTTGTGATGTATCAATTTTTTTGAATTATAGAACACAGGCCAAATGTGATTGTTCGAGGTACATGTGTATACAGGTGCAGCGTTGAGAATCCGGAACCCTTGGGAGTGAGGCCGTTCCGGATTTCTGGCTTTTCCGGACTTTCGATTATCTTTTTGACGTCACAAATCCGGAAACACCTGAGCCCAGGTTCGGGTATTTACAGATTTCGGAACGTCAGAAAGGGCGGGGGGGGGGGGGGGTGGCTGGTGGGGTGGGGGGGAGGAGCGCTTTGGAGAGAGGATCTGGGCCCTGCCGAGGACAGAGGGTCGGGGCCTCGCCGAGGTGGTGTTCGGGCGGGTGGGCCCCGCCGAGGTGGTGTTGGGGTGGGCCCTGCCAAGGTGGTGTTCGGGTGGAGCCCCGCCGAGGAGATGTTCGGCCAGCTGGCGAGGAGGTGTTTGGGTGGGCAGGGGAGAAGGCCCTGAGGTCGGGCAGAGGCGAGGCCCCGAGGTCGGCAGGATCGGCAGGTCCGAATTACGGAACATTTTCCGGATTCCGGACGATCCCGCCACTGATCGTCCCGGATTCCGGAACATTCCGGATTCCGGAACTCCGGATTTTTGGCGCTACACTGTATATAAAGCTTAATAATCATGAGCAGACAGCTTGTGCTCCTCTTAGCTGCTGGGGATTCAAGTACACATGGAAATGCGTTTTGGTCTGGTAGCTTTCTCCACAGCTTGCAAATTCTTGGCTCAAATAAATGGATATCCCTCACATTGGAAACCATTGTGTTCATAGAATCATAGAAACGTACAGCACAGATGGAGGTCATTCGAGCAATTGTGCCTCTTCTTGTGCCTCTTCTGGCTCTGTCAAAGAGCACTGGTGCTTAGTCTCACATCCCCGCTTTTTGTCTGTAACCCTGTAAGTTCCTCATTCTCAAGCACTTGTCCAATTCTCTCTTAAAATTATTTAGGGAATCATCTTCCACCACCTTTTCAGGTAGAACATTCCAGATCCCGACAACCCTGAGTGAAAACTTTTCTCCTCATCTCCTCTCTAGATTTTTTGGCAATGATTTAAAATCTATGACCTCCAGTTATTAACCCACTCGACATAGGGAATAGTTTTTCTCTACCTACTCCATCAAAACCTCTTATCATCTCGAAAACCTCTATTAGGTCACTTTAATCTTCTTTGTTCCAAGGACAACAGTCCTAATTTTTCCAACCTCTCCTCGTAACTGAAGTCCCTCACCCTGGTATCATCCTGGTAAACCTCCTCTGCCCCCTTTCTGAGGTCAAATTGTTCACAAAACTCAAGCTGAGGCCTAACCAATGATTTATAAATTTCTAGCATGATCTCTTTGCTTCTATATTCTAAGGCCAGAATTTTACTGGCGCGGAGAGAGGGATTGGAGGTGGGTCAGCTGTGAAATTTGAAACGATTGACAGGTAGTCAGGACCCCACTATCAACCCGCCTCCACGCTAGTCTCCCAGGTGTCGGGTCTGCCAGCGCTGAACAGTAAGAGCTTGTTAACAGGCGCTTAAAAATTATTTTAAGCTCACCTTTAGGTTTTAAGAGCTCGCCAATGGCTCCCCGTTGCTCTGGGATCACATCAGGTAAGGAGGTCGGGTGTTGTGTCAGCATTGGATGATTTCTTACCTTGACAGCTGCAAATGGTCTATAAAAGCTCCCATTTCATAGATGTTCACTTTCCAAGGTTAGAAGCTGTTGCTTACTGCATATGCAGCTTGCAAGTGTTTGGAGCAAACTCTCTATCCAGTTCACCTCATTGGAACAACCTCTCTCACCAGTGGCAGATTGCTTCTGTCATCTCAACCTCACCTGCCATCTATTCCATCAGCAATGGTGCCCTTGAAAAAATTTCACCTTGGTCCTCAGAATCCCACCCAATCAGCCCCAGGCACACCAGCAGCACCAACAACACCAACCTTCTCCGCGATCAATTGATGCTGCACAGGACACAGGGAATCAGCACCCGGGATGCCAGGGATGGCCTCACCAAGGCCAAATTTACTTCACTTGATGCTGTACACCCTAGCTGCCACATATGCCAGGTTGGCACCACCCCACACCAACACCATAATGCATCCCTGCAATGCCCAAGCCATTCATCACCATTGCGGGGGTTACACTTATGTCTCACCATTCACTGCAACTCACTAAGCCACTTCCAAAGGTGCACAAAAATATGTCCAAGAATGCAAAGTGTTGAAAATAAAGATTTCAATGTTTGACAACACATTAACATAAACTTTACACGAACATTGGTGAAAATACCCATGTGCCTACCCTTATGTGTAGTTAGTTGGTATAATTGGACTAGGATGAGGGTGAGTATGAGGGGTGGCTAGTGAGATGGGGAAGTCACAATATGGATAGAGAGAGAGGAATGGGTGGAGGTGCAAGGTAAGTTGGTGTGAGTAAGGATGTGTAGGAGTAGGGTTGGGAAGGCAGAGTGATGGGGATGTGATGAGTGGTACAGCAGGACGAGGTTGAGTGTGGCTTTACAGTAACGTTTCATGATCTACTGAGATTATTGAAAGGTTTGCGCCACTGCAGTCAAGTCCTCCTGAGAACATCCCTGCTTGTGCCCTCCAGTAATCAGGCTGTGATGGTCTCCTGGGGAGGTCTCTTCTGCCCATTGGAAGGGAATAGAATCTCGTTACATGCTGTGACTCCCTCCATAAGCATATGGAGGGAGTGATGAGAGAGCCTGGGTATAGCCATGCACCTCTGTGCAGTGCCGGTCAGTATTTGCAGCACCTCAATGCTGTAGAACACTGACAACACAACTGTCAAAATCAATTTGGACATGGTCCCTTTAAGGAAACCGGCTGATGACGTGTCATCAAATGATGTCATCAGACCTGCTTCCTTTTAATTGGCCGGGAGCCTCGCTGGGTGGGCTTAACAGGCCCAATCATCATAAAATCACTTCAACAGAGCGAGCTGCAGCCAGCATCAGCTTTGGACCCCACTAGCAACCCCGGCCGGACTGAACCTGCCTCGGTAGGAAAAATCGTGGCCTAAGTCTCTATTTATAAACCCAAGTGACCATATGCATTTTTAATCATCTTATCAACTTATCTTGCCACCTTTTAAGGATTTGTGTATATGGACACCAAGGTCTCTCTGCTCACCTACACTTTTCAAAATTGTGATATTTATATTCCATATTAATCTTCCCAATGTGCATCGCTTCACGCTTCTCTGCATTGAACTCCATTTGCCTTGTTTCTGCCTATTTCCCCATCCTGCCTGTCATCCTGAAGTCTGCAACTATCCTCATCAATATCTACGAGGTTTCCCAGTTTCATATCATCTGCAAACTTTATAATGCTGCTCCCTACACCCGAGTAAAGGACGTTTATACAAATGAAAGAGTAAAGGAACGCCAGTGCAAATTACCTCCCAGTCTGAAAAACATCCATCCAGCACCATCCTCTGCTTCCTGTCACTAAGCCAATTCCGTATCCATACCCCCACTTTCCCCTTAATTCCATGGGTTTTCATCTTCTAAACACGCCTTCTGTGTGGCACTTAGTTGAATGCCTTTCAAAAGTCCACATATATAACATTTACTGCACTACCTTGATCGACCTTCTTTGTTACCTCATCAAAGAATTCAATCAAGTTAGTCAGGCACGAATTACCTTCAACAAATCCATGCTGGCTCTCATTGATTAACCCATGCCTTCCCAAATGAAAGTTTATTTTGTTCCTGATGATGGTTTCTAATAACATCCCAACATTGATAGGCTGATTGGTCTGCAGTTTCCTGGTTTATCCCTCTCCCTTTTCTTGAATAGTGGTAAACATTAGCAACCCTCCAGTCCTCTGGCAGTACTCCTGTATCCAATGTGGAATGAAAGATTGTAACCAATGCTTCTGCTATTTCCAACTCTGCTTCATTTAGCAACCTAGGCTGCTATCCATAACTTCCCTCTCCTCTTTTCGTGTAACCTTCATATCAGCGGCTTCCTTTTTGAAGACAGATACAAATTACAGGTATTCATTTAATACTTTAGCCATGTCCTCTGCCTCTACATAAGATTTCTCTTTGGGCCCTTAATAGGCCCAAATTTTCCCCTAGCTAACCCCTTACAATCTATATGTTGATAAAATATTTTAGCGTTAAATTTAACATTGCCTGCTCATCTTTTCTCGTAACCTTTTTTTGCCCTCCCCCCGTATTAACTTTTTCAATTCCCTCGTGTACTTTCCATAACCTTCATAGTTATTAACTGAATCTTGCTCCTGAATATTTGCCATACACCTCTTTTTTCTGTTCAAAGAAATATGCATGAATTGTTTGTCCTCATTCAATAACCAAACTTGACTCTGACAATTTGGCTTTTAGAAAAATTTACCGTTCTTATTGTGAATAATACATTTCTTCCTCGGCTGGAAGTGAATATAATATATAAGAGTTGCTATCTTAGATGTTCCTTTTTAATATTATAAATAAATTTGTGATGACTGTGATAAGAGTTTGCGAAAATATATAATTAAGGTTAGTACTACAGTTTGGCACTTTTCCACGTGTCATGTTCTATTGGCAATTGGCACATTATTTTCAAGTAGGTACATATGGTATTAAATGGAAATAAGCATCTTAGCAATTCAATACTTTAGAAATGTACCTCTTTGCAAAACTTGCATATCTTCATTTTTGATTGAACCAACAATATTCTGCTGTATCCATTACATTTTGCTGCGCTGTACTGAACAGGCATCTGAATTTAACATGCAATTTTCAATACAGCAGCAGTGACCTTTTGACAGTGTTATTTATTGGCAGTTATGGCCTACCAGTGGGAATCATAAGAGAATCTCTGGCAAAATCTATATAATGCACTTATTTACAAGACTCATCCATTATTTCAGAGAGAGTTTATTCCCATGATGGAGAATGGGAAATAAAATTACATTAATGTAAATAATACAGGACTTTCATTAATTTCTGTCTGTTTATGTAATCATAAGAACATAAGAACATAAGAATTAGGAACAGGAGTAGGCCATCTAGCCCCTCGAGCCTGCTCCGCCATTCAACAAGATCATGGCTGATCTGGCCGTGGACTCAATTCCCCTTACCCGCCCGCTCCCCATAACGCTTAATTCCCTTATTGGTTAAAAATCTATCTATCTGTGATTTGAATACATTCAATGAGCTAGCCTCAACTGCTTTCTTGGGCAAAGAATTCCACAGATTCACAACCTCCGGGAGAAGAAATTTCTTCTCAACTCGGTTTTAAATTGGCTCCCCCATATTTTGAGGCTGTGCCCCCTAGTTCTAGTCTCCCCGACCAGTGGAAACAACCTCTCTGCCTCTATCTTGTCTATCCCTTTCATTATTTTAAATGTTTCTATAAGATCACTCCTCATCCTTCTGAACTCCAACGAGTAAAGACCCAGTCTACTCAATCTATCATCATAAGGTAACCCCTCATCTCGGGAATCAGCCTCGTGAATCGTCTCTGTACCCCCTCCAAAGCTAGTATATCCTTCCTTAAGTAAGGTGACCAAAACTGTATGCAGTACTCCAGGTGCGGCCTCACCAATACCCTATACAGTTGCAGAAGGACCTCCCTGCTTTTGTACTCCATCCCTCTCGCAATGAAGCCAACATTCCATTCGCCTTCCTGATTACCTGCTGCACCTGCAAATTAACTTTTTGGGATTCATGCACAAGGACCCCGAGGTCCCTCTGCACCGCAGCATGTTGTAATTTCTCCCCATTCAAATAATATTCCCTTTTACTGTTTTTTTTCCCAAGGTGGATGACCTCACACTTTCCGACATTGTATTCCATCTGCCAAACCTTAGCCCATTCGCTTAACCTATCTAAATCTCTTTGCAGCCTCTCTGTGTCCTCTACACAACCCGCTTTCCCACTAATCTTTGTGTCATCTGCAAATGTTGTTACACTACACTCTGTCCCCTCTTCCAGGTCATCTATGTATATTGTAAACAGTTGTGGTCCCAGCACCGATCCCTGTGGCACACCACTAACCACCGATTTCCAACCCAAAAAGGACCCATTTATCCCGACTCTCTTCCAATTCTCTATCCATGCTAATACATTTCCTCTGACTCCGCGTACCTTTATCTTATGCAGTAACCTTTTGTGTGGCACCTTATCGAATGCCTTTTGGAAATCTAAATACACCACATCCATCGGTACACCTCTATCCACCATGCTCGTTATATCCTCAAAGAATTCCAGTAAATTAGTTAAACATGATTTCCCCTTCATGAATCCATGTTGTGTCTGCTTGATTGCTATCTAGATGTCCTGCTATTTCTTCCTTAATGATAGTTTCAAGCATTGTCCCCACTACAGATGTTAAACTAACCTGCCTTTTGTCTGCCCCCTTTTTTAAACAGAGGCGTTACATTAGCTGCTTTCCAATCCGCTGGTACCTCCCCAGAGTCCAGAGAATTTTGGTAGATTATAACGAATGTATCTGCTATAACTTCTGCCATCTCTTTTAATACCCTGGGATGCATTTCATCAGGACCAGGGGACTTGTCTACCTTGAGTCCCATTAGCCTGTCCAGCACAGTAGTGATAGTGATTGTCTCAAGGTCCTCCCTTCCCACATTCCTGTGACCAGCAATTTTTGGCATGGTTTTTGTGTCTTCCACTGTGAAGACCGAAGCAAAATAATTGTTTAAGGTCTCAGCCATTTCCACATTTCCCATTATTAAATCCCCCTTCTCATCTGCCAAGGGACCAACATTTACTTTAGTCACTCTTTTCCGTTTTATATATCTGTAAAAGCTTTTACTATCCGTCTTTATGTTTTGCGCAAGTTTACCTTCGTAATCTATCTTTCCTTTCTTTATTGCTTTCTTAGTCATTCTTTGCTGTCGTTTAATCAAATCATTTTTTGACAATGTTTCTAAAATTAAATGATTTGATGGAAAAACTCTTTTGTAAAGCAACACTTCGCTAACTGTGAAGGAACTAAAATGTTCTGAACACATTCAATAAATTATTAGCAGGTATAATTTGTCTTTAGCTAAGGTCCATTGAAATCATTTGATGCAGAAAATAGTGAAGGAGATCAAACGTGTACAAAGCAATCTTGTGCTCCTTCCTGCTTGTTCACCAAATTGTGTCTTGAGTTCTGACCATGTATGACCCCTGCACACTGTTCAGTAGGTGCTCCACCTCACAGTCAACAAGCTCCCTGCTGGAGTGGAACTAAACTATACAACCAGTGGGTACCTGTTCAACCTTCGCTGTCTCCAAGCCAGGTCCAAGACCACCCCAATCTCTGTCGTCGAGCTACCGTAAGTGGACGATGCCTGCGTCTGCGCACATACAGAGGCTGAATTCCAGGTCATAGTCGATGTATTTACTGAGGCGTACGAAAGCATGCGTCTTACGCTAAAACTCCGTAAGACAAAGGTCCTCCACCAATCTATCCTCGCCACACAGCACTGCCCCCCAGTCATCAAGTTCCACGGCGCGGCCCTGGACAACGTGGACCATTTCCCATACCTTGGGAGCCTCTTATCAACAAGAGCAGGCATTGATGACGAGATTCAACACTGCCTGAGGAAAAGAGTGTTTGAAGACCAGGCCCTCAAAACTGGCACCTCGCTCATGGTCTACAGGGCTGTAGTAATACCCGCCCTCCCGTATGGCTCAAGACATGGACCATGTACAGTAGACACCTCAAGTTGCTGAAGAAATACCACCAACGATGTCTCCGCAAGATCCTACAAATCCCCTGGGAGGACAGATACACCAACATTAGCATCATTGTCCAGGCCAACATCCCCAGCATTGAAGCACTGACCACACTTGATTAGCTCTGCTGGCAGGCCACATCGTTCGCATGCCAGACACGAGACTCCCAAAGCAAGCGCTCTATTCGGAACTCCTTCACCGCAAACGAGCCAAAAGTGGGCAGAGGAAATGTTACAAGGACACCCTCAAAACCTCTCTGAAAAAGTGCAACATCCCCACTGACACCTGGGAGTCTCTGGCCAAAGACTGCCCTAAGTGGATGAAATGCATCCAGGAGGGCGTTGAGCACCTCGAGTCTCATTGCCGAGAGCGTGCAGAAATCAAACGCAGGCAGCGGAAAAAGCGGGTGGCAAACGTGTCCCACCCACCCTTTCCCTCAACAACTATCTGTCCCACCTGTGACAGGGACTGTGGTTCTCGTATTGGACTTATTTTAAGAATGGAAGCAAGTCTTCCTCGATTCCGAGGGACTGCCTATGATGATGCTTCCATATTTGTGCCGATTAGAAGCAATGAAAATTTGTTTGCAATCAAGTTGGAAAATTTGTATTTTGTCTGACTTTTAGTTTCTTTGGCAGATGAAATTTTAAACTATCCAACTGATGCAATTTTTCCCGTTGATCCAGGAAATGTGACATTTCAATGTGATTATTTAAGGACATCACCCGATGCAGCCTCGATATTGAGTGCAGTAAAAGTCAATGTCAAAGAAAAATATACCCAAGGTGGGATTTTCTTTCATTATTTTTCATTGCTTTAATTCAATAAAGACGGACACGTTTTAACGAACAAGTGCATTCGAGATTTCCATGGAAGTATCAGTGTACTGGGATGTTGTATGAGTTACACTAAAAAGCATCTCGATTCAAATGTAATCATGGTTTCCTCTGTCCAAAAAATGTTTAAATCACAAACCGCATCAAGTGTTATCAAACACCCATATGACCTTTTGAGTTAACTCTCTCAATAGAGCAACAGAAATGCTTAGAAAAATAATCAGCAAACTCTGCTGCCTTTTTTGTATGTATTGCCTAGAATTTCCGAAACTCGCGACCGCCTGCGAACTGTACTGTAAACATGCCTGAAGTTCATTTAAAGCTGGTTGCCTACCTGAATACCTGAGCAGCTTGCCATTTAAATACGAATCCTGTCATTTCGACCCTTTTAAGTCAACCATGCCGACTGATTCGGTCGAGTTGCTGTACTGGTTACAGGAGGAGATGGATTTTATGGACGGCCGTAGATTGGCGTTTCTTTTAAAGGATGTGGATCCTGATCGCTTAAAATTTCTGTGCCTGTTTTTCAGGTATTCTTTGTAGTTCTTGGTCAGCAGGGTGTACAAGAAAGGGTTAATGCAACTGTTACTGTAGGTCAAGCAGGTCATCAAATAGTTGATGCAAGTTATTGTCTGCAGTGTCAGGTTCAAAGGCTTGCAATAGAGTCGGACGAGTTGCCAGACCCAGAAAGGCAAGAAGCATGCCCAGAAGACCACGACAATGCTGAAGATCATGAGGACCACTCTCTGTTTGGACGACCGTCTGTTCTCCCTCTTGGCCAGGGTGCTCTTCTGGGATTCCAGGTAGGTCCGTGCCAACTGGGTATACAGGTAGCCGATGATCAGCCCCGGCGCCACGATACTGGTGCTGAAAAGTATGGTCAGATAAATGGTGTAAGATTGCCGACTCCAAGTTGGGGCACACATCCGCTTGATGCTGCCGTTGTCCCGCCTGATCTCCTGCAGGTTGACCATGCTCATCACCGGCAGGGTGAGGAGCAGGCTGAGCAGCCACACCGCCCCGGCGGTCACCTTCCTGTAACCCTTGGAGCGTTTCATCGTATCCAGCGGCTTGACCACGGCCATGTAGCGCTCGGTGCACATGACGGTGAGGGTGAAGATGCTGGCGTGCATGGTCAGCAGATCGAGGCTCAGCAGGATCCGGCAGCCCAGGTCCCCGAAGTACCAGGTCTTGAGGAAGTAGGTGCAGACGATGAAGGGGATGGTGGAGAGGTAGAGCAGGTCGGCCAGCGCCAGGTTGACGATGGAGACGTACATGGAGGCGGCGGACCTCATGGAGTGGCACATCACCACCAGGGTGTAGATATTGCCAGTCACGCCGGTCACATACATGAACGAGAGAATGGTGCCAAAGGCGGAGGTGACTATCAGTTCGTCCATCGCCTTTGGAGGGGACGGTGCTCCGGAGGCTGTGGCGTTGTCCGAGACGTTGCTGTGATGCATGGTTAGTTTAACACCTCCTCCGCCGTGCACATGGCTGGAGATGAGGACAGTGCGGTTGCAGCAAGGAAACTGACAGTGAAACTGACCGGACCGGCTCGCTGCGTCACTCAGCCCCCGGAGTTAACTCCTCTTTAACTCCCGTTGTCCCAAGTTGCTGCTAAACCCACACCCGGGATCTAAAGTGTGCCCATGCGCAGACCTGGAATGATTACTGTGCTGTTTACATTTCTAAACATCTGGCTGGTTGATAAACGGTACTAAAATATGAACTGATGGATGCCTTACAGCAATGTGCACTGCACCACTCTTCGGGCAGACTCCAACCCAATGATATATATGTATTCGTTAATCGTTTCAATATTGCAATAAACATGACGCTGGGATATAGGAGTTTATACTAAATATTTATTTGTATTGTTGATCAAGTATAGGGCAGATAAAATCGTGAATAAGTGTATAGAGCCATAGTTGGAAACTAAAGAAGGAAATAATCGTCTTCAATTTTAAAGAAAGTCTTGTATTTATATAGCGCCTTTCATGACCACCGGACATCTCAAAGCACTTTACAATCAAGAAGTACTTTTGGAGTGTAGTCATTGTTGTAATATAGGAATTTCCATTTATATAGTGCCTTTTAAAGTAGAAAAACATCCGAAGATACTTTTATATAGGTGCAGCCAGACGGAATGGACGCCCAGCCAAAGGAAATGATATTATGAAAGGCAACAAAAAGCTTGGTCAAAGAGGTGGGTTTTAAGGAGAGAGAGGTGACGAGGTTTAGAGTTGGATTTCTCAAGTATAGGTACAGGCTGCAAAAGTGAGGAGAAGGGAGGCGGTTGTAATTTACCAAAATTCTTTGGATTCTGCGGAGGTTCCAGCAGATTGGAAAACTGCAATTGTAACACACCTATTTAAAAAAGGAGGCAGACAAAAAGCAGGGATCTATAGACCAGTTAGCCTAACACCTGTGGTGGGGGAAATGTTGGAGTCCATTATTAAAGAAGCAGTAGCAGGACATTTGGAAAAGCAAAATTCAGTCAGGCAGAGTCAGCATGGATTTATGAAGGGGAAGCCATGTTTGACAAATTTGCTGGAATTCTTTGAGGATGTAACAAACAGGGTGGATAAAGGGGAACCAGTGGATGTGGTGTATTTGGACTTCCAGAAGGCATTTGACAAGGTGCCACATAAAAGATTACTGCACAAGATAAAAGTTCACGGGGTTGGGGGTAATATATTAGCATGGATAGAGGATTGGCTAATGAACAGAAAACAGAGAGTCGGGATAAATGGTTCATTCTCGGGCTGGCAATCAGTAACTAGTGGAGTGCCGCAGGGATCAGTGCTGGGACCCCAACTATTTACAATCTATATTAATGACTTGGAAGAAAGGACCGAGTGTAACGTAACCAAATTTGCTGATGATACAAAGATGGGAGGAAAAGCAATGAGTGAGGAGGACTCAAAAAATTTGCAAAAAGACATAGACAGGCTAAGTGAGTGGACAAAAATTTGGCAGATGGAGTATAATGTTGGAAAGTGTGAGGTCATGCACTTTGGCAGAAAAAAAATCAAAGAGCAAGTTATTATTTAAAGGAAGAAAAATTGCAAAGTGCTGCAGTACAGCAGGACCTGGGGGTACTTGTGCATGAAACACAAAAGGTTAGTATTCAGGTACAGGAAGTGATCAAGAAGGCCAATGGAATCTTGGCCTTTACAAAGGGGATGGATTATAAAAGCAGGGAAGTCTTGCAACAGTTGTACAGGGTATTTGTGAGGCCACACCTGGAATACTGCGTGCAATTTTGGTTTCCATATTTAAGTGAGGATATACTTGCTTTGGAGGCAGTTCAGAGAAGGTTCACACGGTTGATTCTGGAGATGAGGGGGTTGTCTTATGAGGAAAGGTTGAGGAGGTTGGGCCTCTACTCATTGGAGTTCAGGAGAATGAGAGGTGATCTTATCGAACGTATAAGATTAGGAGGCGGCTTGACAAGGTGGATGCAGTGAGGATGTTTCCACTGATGGGGGAGACTAGAACTAGGGGGCATAATCTTAGACTAAGGGGCCGCACATTTAAAACTGAGATGAGGAGGAATTTCTTCTCTCAGAGGGTTGTAAATCTGTGGAATTCGCTGCCTCAGAGAGCTGTGAAAGCTGGGACATTGAATAAATTTAAGACAGAGATAGACAGCTTCTTAACCGATAAGGGATCAAGGGGTTATGGGCAGGGAAGTGGATCTGAGTCCATGATCGGATCAGCCATGATTGTATTAAATGGCGGAGCAGGCTCGAGGGGCTGTATGGCCTACTCCTGCTCCTATTTCTTATGTTCTTTTGAATGCAGAAGAGTTCAGAGTTGGAGGAAAAATTTGTTCTGGGGGAATAGTAGGGTTGCAGGAGGTTACTGAGGTAGGGAGGGATGAGGTCATGAAGGTACTTAAAAACCAAGGTGAGTATTTTAAATTTGAGAACTTGGGGGTCTTGGAACCACTGTAGGCCAGTAAGGACAGTGGTGATTGGTGTTCAGACATGGTTGGTATCTATAGTTGTTTGCAGACTGTGACTGAGCTGTACAATAATTCTGTAATTCATGCTAACCCTAAATCATCAATGAAGCTGCATTGGAACAACTACTTTGTTAATCCCACATCTTAAAAAAAAAATGAAATGAAAATATTTACATAAACATTTAGCTACCAACATACAACTAGCTGTCGCCAATAAAATTAGAATTGTATTTCAAGAAGTTAATAAATTATAGTGAGGTTAGAATTGAATTGATCAATACACCTTCATAAAATTATGGGAAATGGGTCTAAAAGTAAAAGTACTTTTTGTTACCATGGAATTAAAAAAGTATAAAAATGCAAGCTGACATTTGTAACACAATTACCAGGAATAGCTAATCTTTTGGAGATAGCCTGCAGCATTCAAAAAATGTATGTTTGTGTATGTATGTTTATGTGTATGTGTGTATATGTGTTTATGTACAATATATCCTGTCCTGTACCAAAACCTGCTCACCCATCACCTCTGTGTTTCCTGGTAACTGTCTGAGACTGAACCAGACCATTCGCAACCTTGATGAGCATCCGATCCTGAGATGAGCATCTGACCACATACCCGCTCCATCACCAACTGCCTACTTCCATCACCATAACATTGTCCAACACCGCCCCTGCCTCAGCTCATCTGCTGCTGAAACTCTCATCCATGCCTTTGTTACCTCTAGATTTGACAATTCCAACACTCTCCTAGCTGGCCTCCCTTCTTCTACCCTAAATAAACTTGAGTTCATCCAAAACTCGACTGCCTGTATCCTAACTCGCACCAAGTCCCGTTCACCCATTACTGTTGTTACTGAACTACATCGGTTCTGGGTCTGGCAATGCCCAAAATTCAAAATGATCACCTTCTTGTTTAAATCTCTTCCTACCTCTGTAACCTCTTCCAGCCTTCCATCCCTTTGGGAACCCTTTCCTCCATCTATGGCCACTTATGCATCCCCACTCCATTGGCAGCCATGTCTTCAGACCTCTCCTTTATGATCCTTTTTGACCAAGCTCTTGGTCACCACTCCTAATATCTCCCTTTTTGGTTCGGCATCTATTTTTGTTAGATGCCACTTCTGTGAAACACCTTGGGACATTTTTCTATGTTAAATGTAGTATATAAATGCACGTTGTTGTCTTGTAATACTAAACCATTCCACATTCCACATCACATAATTACTACATAGACATATGATTGAAGGCCTCAGTTAATCCATACTATTAATTGTGTTTCTTTGATCAATAACCTATTAGTATACTTCCATCCTCTTAATTGTAGTTGGTGACACAAAATAGCTTTGACTATTGCGATTGTTTATTTGAGAAGGCTACAGATGTTATCCTTGGGAAATCACACAATACAGAGGATATCACTATACAGAAGACATTTTGCCAAAAGACCTTTGGCATCTGATGTTCTATAAAGAACTAAAACGCTGACTTACTCATTGCACTGACAGTGGAAATACTAGTATAGCAAAATTCTGTTTTCTGGGCACGAATGGGAGATACTGTCTACAGGGTTTGTCATAAAACATGATTCAAAACTTTTGTAACTAATGGAGGAAATCATATGTCATGACGGACCTTCAAAAAATATAGTTTGGCTGAGCACCAAATCACAATAGGTTGGGAATAACAGGGCCATCCAAGTCCAACAATTGTGAAGTGGTGTTTGTTAGCGTGAATGTTTTCTTTGAAGAATCACTCAACACTCAGAGTCGGTTCCAATGCCAATGCGGCCTTTATTAATGCTCAGCGGGGAGGAAGTCTCAGGACTGGATCCAGGCTTCTCTCCACCGAACAAAGGGTTTCATGGATTTTTATATGTTTCACAACAGTTTACTACAGTTACTCAGCCCATTACGGTGGGACACAACCCAATCATAACGATTATAGATTACATATAGGTTCTTTTAACCCAATAGAATTCCCCTGATACCTCAGGAACTGCATGTTCAGTTTTGTCAGCTCGGGCTGATTAATGACCTTGTTATAGGAGATAGGTTCTCTCCTTATCTCTCTCTTCCTCGGGAAATTACTAGTTCATTATTCTTATCTTGTATCCAAAGCATTCCTGGTAGTGGGCCTCACAGGGTCATTGCTCGGTCAGTCCCAGTTCATTACTTGACTACCGGGGTTCCCAGCATGCTTGGGCAGCCATTTTATATGTGTCCGTATTAAACTTATATGAGTTTAGATATATTCAGCAGGTGCCTAATGCCTAGTGTTTTATATATATATTCAGCAGGTGCCTAATTCCTACAACAATCTAATTCCTACAACAGTGTTTAAAAGTCACCATTTTTGAAAATATTTCAGAGGATACTTATTGGTAATACTGTAAATATTAAAAACTCATCAAATCCAGATTTTTTTGAAGTTTATTATTGATCAGAGAATGCATGTGCGTGTCAGGCAGCAAATCAACAAGATTAGCTTATCAATGATTAACTGATGTGTTGCCAAGTTTAATAAATGACTGTATGTCACATTTGGAAATAAATAAAGATAAGTACAATAACTTTTTCAGAAATTTAATTCTGAATAAAAATGGACATCAACGTTAAACTTTAAACCACAGGCACTGTATTAATATACATCTAGAAATATTTAAATGAACATTTGTCAGTTAAAGTTATTCATTTGGATTGTACTGCAGTATTTTCATATGTAGATTTAACAAGAAATCTATTATACTTTAGGGAACAAATTTTTATCTTTCATCTTACTTAAGTGATCATTTAATAGCTTTGACACAACTGAACTGAGATGCCTAAATTTTCAGACCCAGTACTTGGGAAGAAATCCACAATTACCCACAACAAATTTCTATATATGGAAAATATTTCTTGCATTATTGTGTTTGAGTATAGAATGGTAAGATCAAGCATCATTCCAGGAAAAAAAGAGGTGGTGAAATTGTAGTATAGAGACCAGTACCTATTCTGCTCATATCCGGATTAAAATGTGACAACTCACATTAGAAAATTGGTCCAATTAACTGGATGCAAGAGATTACAAATAAAAACAAATGAGATGATATTAGACTCTGTCCATCATGAAAAGTATAGTCTCTGCTTGGAGTGACCTGTATTAACATTATCAACAATGAAAATATTAAAGATGTGAAAAAGGTATGAGAGTATTGAATGTCTATCATTGCTGCTGGTAGAGGTACACGACCTGTGAAACTGTTGCAGAGATGGGCCATTACATAATACGGAATGAAATCAGACGAAACCACCCATCAAGTCGAAATACTTTGACAGACCATACACAATTTATCCCGTGACAACCTCTGTCCCATGGTATTTAACATTCTGAGGGAAAGTTCTGCATCAGTGCTTTCAAACTGTGAAAAGTAATTGTTCAAACTTAACAATATTTATCCATCTCCATTCGTCAACCCTGGTTTGCTGCCCTCCACAGACAACATCACCCCCTAACAATAAGAACATAAGAACACAAGAACATAAGATACAGGAGCAGGAGTAGGCCATTTGGCCCCTCAGGCCTGCTTCACCATTTAATAGCTCCACTTCCCTGCCCGCTCCCCATTCCCTTATAGCTCAAAAATCTGTCTATCTGTGCCTTAAATATATTCAATGACCCAGCCTCCACAGCTCTCTGGGGCAGAGGATTCCATAGATTTACAACCCTCTGAGAGAAGAAATTGCTCCTCATCTCAGTTTTAAATGGGCAGCCCCTTATTCTGAGACTGTGGCCCCTATTTTGATGAGCTGCAAGGCCCGCCCATTTTTCAGTGGTTCCCGTGCAGCACCTACCTTTTTGTCGCCCGTTGCCGCTGGGTCCCGCCGGGATCCATTTTTGGCTCGGTAGTGTGGGCGGCAGCGGCAGGCAGCGGGAGTCGGCGGGCGGCGGCATCAGTGGGCGTGAGGTGCAGACCTCCCAAATCGGAGAACTTTGGAGGTGTCGCACCGCGCATGCGCAAGATCTGGTTTTTTTTGTAGTTCTTTCAGCACATCAAGTCATTTTTGCTGCGTTTGAGGCTGCTGGGACATCTGTGCATGTGCTTAAATGGTGAACGCTCTCTTGCACCTGCCAGTTGTCTAGGGGAGAGTGTAGGAGACACAGAGCTACAAACTTTTCATTTTCGTTAAGTGATTTATCATGAGTGCAAAAAAAGCTTCAAAGAAGACTGTTAAAACCAGGCCCAGAGCTCCATGATTTAATGATGAGGAACTGGAGGAGCTTGTATCGGAGGTGGAGCGCAGGTATAACGACCTCACCCAGGATGGTCGTGGCAAACCTCCACCACCCCAATACAGATGCATCTGGAGGGAGATTGGTGAGGCCGTGTTCTCAATGGGCAACATTGAGTGAGATGGAGACCAGCATAGGAAACGTTGGAATGACGTAGTGGCGTTAGCAAGAGTGAGTAAACATTTATGAGACCCGTCCCATACAACCGCAACAGGTTATGCCCCAGATGTGTGTGTGAGGGGGGGGAGGTGCTGGGGGGGGGGGGTGGCGTGAGCAAAGGGGGTAAAGGTTTCAACGTTTCTTTCTGCAGAAGAAAAATACTTCCAAAGCAGCAAGCCTCAGTGCCATGGGAGGGGGCCCAGCAGAGGTGATAGAGTTAAGCAGCCTGGAGGAGCGTGCCTTGGCATTGGTGGGTGATCGCCGCCATGCAACCACAAAGGGTGATGCAGATCCTATGCTGGAGCATGGTAAGGTTATAATAATCTCCGGTGTGAGTAATGCTCATGGCATGAAAGGTCATGCAATGACAAGCCAAATGTGTTTAAATGCACAGTTTGTCGCTCATTATTGGTGTGCCCATGTAACGATGGAACGCCTTGATGGCACAATGTGAGATGAGATGGCTCACATGTCAGCTTTACCTAGCCCCCCCGCTATAGACTGAGATGTTGTCCTCTACTTGCAGATGGTGAGTCAGACAGCACCGATCAATGCACACCTCGATCACTCAAAGGAGGAGTGTAACCCAGCATCTCTCACCCTAACGTTGTCCCCAGCCCAAGATATGGGCTCCTTCCTCCACATTCCCCCCCCCCCCCCCCCGCCACATGATCACCCATTTCCACCGCTCCCACCTCCGCCACCCAGAGTCATGAAGAAGAGGAGAGAGAGGAGGGAGAAGGGCCTGTGTTTGAACCCCTTGAGGTCAAGGAGCTGGAAGAGGAGGACACCAACCTCCTGCCATGTGTGCCACCTGAGCGGAGAACCTCAGAGTCAGGCTCAGAATTCATGGGCTTTGAACCGGATGTAACACCTCCAAGCGCTGCCAGACGCAGAGGCCGTGGAGCTGACTCAACCAGGGCATGTCAACCCACAATGACCCAACAAGCTGCTGAGGTTGCAGGACGGCTCACAGCAATTCATGAGATGGTGCAGCTATTGAGGACGAGCTTCGACCTAGGTCAACAGCTGCTCCAGACCATGGCTGGGATAGGTGCCAGCATCGAATCCCTCGCTTAGCATCATTCAGACCATATGGACCGGCTCATTAGTGCGGTGGATCACAACACCCAGTCTGCTGTGGCGATGAGACAGGCGATGGCTTCTCGGCATGTAGTGCAAGCCCCCGACCCCACAACCTCAAGGAACACTTATCCATAGGAGCCACAGATGCCGGTGCCTTCAGTGATGCCTCCTACCTTCTCTCCAAGATGTACATGTCTGCAAAACTCCGGCTGCCCTCCTGCACAACCTGCTCAAACAGAGGCGGGGAGGGGGAGGGATGAGGGACGCCGTCTTCAAGGCGAGGCAAAGAAGAGGACGATGGGCCTCACATCAGGGGGGAGGGGGAAGAAATGGTGGTAGCAGATAGAGGGGTGGGTGTTGGTGGTCGAGATATTCGTAGATTCTATACGGTTATATACGGTTATGTCACTTTTGTAAATATGCACTTTTAAATAGAGTCACAATGTTCGCCCTCACTTGGTCAGTGTCTCATTTCCACGTAATATGTGATGCCTTGTGAGAAACATACAGCTGTCCATCAGGTGTTCTGCTGCATCAGGAATCTATTGCGTTCCACATATGATTGCACTGTATAATGGGTCCTGTCATCAAGACATCGTGGCACACCAAGTAAGGGTGACCAATGCAGAAAGGCTGCCATTCAATGAAAGTTACTTGAAGCACTTGCAAGGCACACATTAATGCTTGCAGGTCAAGCCACTTTTTATGACGCCAAACATGGCGGAGTGCCACCCCTGAGATGAGATGGTCCTCAGACACATTGCAGTCCATTATATGTATTTTCCCTCTTATACACCTCATGTCATGACGTTATCAGTTGCAGCTGTGTGCCATTGCTTGACATCTTATCACTTTCGCATAACGGCCCTGAAATTCTGGTCGGAGGCTTCCCGCAGGCAATTGCTTCCGACCAGAGAATTCTTCCGAAAGTACCTGGTGGTCCCGGAGGTGCATGAGATTCCACTGGGGAGGCCTTCTCTTCCCGCGCTGCAAAGCGCGCTCCCGTCCTCGAGGTTCCCACACAGCAGATGCAGTCACGTGAGATAAAATATCTACGAGTTCTCATTGTTATTAATTGGGATAAAATCCCAAACACAATAACACCAATTAAAAAAATAATAAACACACCTCACATAATTAAAATTAATTGAAATTAAAGTTAATAAATATCGTAGAGAAATTTTTTTTTCCAAGTCTTTAAAAAAAATTTTTTAATTATGGTTTAAAATAAATTTAACGTAGTGAGCAGAGATTGTAAATATAAAATGTGTATTTTTAATTTTATTTTTATGTTTTAAGTGTGTTTTGACTCTTATGCCCGTAAAAGTAGGCTATGCACCTGCTTTTATCAGGTGCAAGAGTTTTGAGGACATTTGCTGGGCAAGATATGGGTAAATACTGCAATCTTGCCCATGCAAATGTCCTCGCTCCCGAGATGCGGTGGATCTGTCAAGCTATCGGAAAAGCCGGTTTTCAGCGCATGCGCATTGTGCGCTGAAAAACAGCTTTTGCGATGCCTTCCCAGGTCCATAGAAACTCCATACGGACCTGTAGGGCCGGAATTTCTGGGCCAATAACTCTGGCATAAGCTCATACCATCTGTGCAGTCAAATCAGTCACTAAATAGGTTCTGCATGAAATGATGTCCGAACTCTTGAAGGGCATATCCATTGAGCCCTCACCATCTTCTGCAACTCATTGCCGCTTCCTCTAACACACCTTCCCTTCAACGGGGTCAGAAGGAATAACATATCTGGGGCTAGCCTTTCCATTATTGTACAGATCGCCCAAAAATGGCCGTTATTTCCAGTGTTGCATTTATTATGGGTTTCGAGATTGCCGGATTATCGTCCATTTTCAAAACCCCTAGTTTCTACTTTATAAAATGGGCGTTAGCGGGAGCGATGTGAAATGGGCGTTAGCGGTAATTTTTTTTTCTTCTGTCGTAAAATGTCGCCATCCATAGCAACGCCATAACAACGGTCATTTGCAGCTTTTCAGGAGGTCAGGGGTCATCAATACATGTGCAGAAGAGGAGAGAGAGAGAGAGCAGAGAGGAAGAGGAAGCATGTGTGATTCTGTTGTCAGGTTCTTTGTGGTTTGTTTGGCTGTTGTGGGAGTTTGGAACGGTTTTTGTGAGGTGGAATAATAAATTAGAGCAGTATTTAGTTTGTTGACACAGAAATATCGGGAAAAAAATTAATAACATGGAAGGCACGGAGGAAGCGAGAGAGCACGATGTGGAGTTGGAGGAAGCGGGTGAGGACAGTGAGGTTGGAGAGGAATTGGAGTTGGGAGGACGAAAACGAATGAAGAGATTCTCCGACGAAACAAATGCTGCCCTCCTGCAGGAGGTGGCGTTGTGACAGTTTTGATGTTGCTTTTGTTGCTAGTGAATAAATGTTGGGAGGTTTGGGGGAAGGGGGGAGGGGGCTAGATTTTTATTTGCATTTGTGTTATTTGTGTTAGTAGTCTTATTGAAAATGTTAAGCATTTAATAAATGATATAAATGTTATAAATTGGTTGTTATAATAATGAATTTATATAAATGTTATTATTAACTTTTTTAAATTCAACATAACATTGTTGCACATTTTCTCAGATAGCTGTACCGTTAAACACTTGTGATTCGTTAACATGAAAGGGGATAATTAAACGTAACTTGAATCAACTGTAACTTTAACTGTCACCAAGGTAATGCACACCATTCATGTATGAGCTTCAGACACAACAGTCTTGCAGCTTTGTAAATACCACCAATGTTATTTCAAGCAAAGCGCTCATTTATGAGCTGCTGACATAAGAGTCTTGCAGCTATGTAGCCATCACAGGCCCTTTCCTGCGGTCTAGAGGGGGACAGGGGAATGGTTTCATCGTCAGCCTGATTGTCTGCCCTGAGATCAGCGTCCACCTCCTTGTCTTCCTCTTCCTCTCTCTCCTGAGGTGGACTGGCAGTCCCTTCTGGCAATTCTTGTCCCCTCCTGATAGCCAAGTTGTGCAGCATGCAGCACACTGCCACAAATTGAGCTACCTGCTCAGGGTGGTATTGTAATTCACCTCCTGAGTGGTCCAGGCATCTAAAGCGTTGCTTAAGCACTCCAATGGTATTCTCGATGATATTGCGTGTGGCTATGTGGCTCTTGTTGCATCGCTTCTCGGCTTCTGTCGTGGTGTTATGCAGGGGGTCATCAGCCAGGTGGCGAGGCCATATCATTTGTCACCAAGCATCCAGCATTGACCTTGTGGCTGACTAGTAAATTTAGCATTTACTGCCATTATAATTTGCTTGTGGTCGACAATGAGTTGCACATTCAGGGAGTGGAATCTCGATTCCGAAAAACCTCTGCATCCTGAAAAGGTGCCCGCATCGCGATATGTATACAGTCTATTGCTCCCTGTACCTTGGGGAAGTTTGCAATTCTGGAGAATCCTAGAGCCCTCTCAGTCTGTGCCTCCCTGGTCATAGGGAAGCTGATAAAGTCCATCCTGCGTGTGTACAGGGCTTCAGTGACCTGTCGAATGCAGCAATGTGTGGCATGCTGAGATGTAGCGCAAATGTCGCTAGCTGAGGCCTGAAAGGAACCCGATGCAAAGAAGGCAAGTGCCGCAGTGACCTTCACCTCAACGGACAGTGTGGTCCTGATGATGCTGACAGGCTGCATATCTCACTGATAATCTCTTTCTGGAAGCGCAATCTCCTAAGTCATGTGATATCGGACAAGTTCAGGTAAGACCGCTTCTCCTTGTAAGTGCGTGGGGTGTAGGTTCTCGTCCTCTTCAGCAGTCTGCCACCTCTTTGATTGGCCACATAATGCTCTTGAATATACCTTCTGCCATCTCTAGACTGCAGCATGTGTGTAGTCATCAAGACAGGCTGAAAAATTACAGGCCCCATTGCATTAACAAGCAGTATTATATCTATTGTTCACAAACAATAAATTTACCTACTAAAACACCTAAAATAAATTCACATCGTCCACAGCATGATAAGATGTTTGTTCAGCTGTTCAAATCACCTTAAAAGAATCCACAGTACATCAAAACTCCCCAGAAGTTGAAGCAGCCTTTTATATGAACCGACCTCCAATTTACAAAATGGCGTCCATACCGCTGGGTTTAGTTCAGGTGAGAGCAACTTTTTCTCAGCGGTTTTTCGGCGAGCGATATTTTCAGCAATATGTGGGCGTGGTGCTGAAAGTAACGCTTGGTGATATTATGGGCGTTAGTTTTGGCTATCCTGACATTTACAGCAAAAAAAAATAGGTGGGCGGTATTATTAATTCTCGTCGTTAACTAAAGTAATGCTGGGCAATAAGTGAGCGATAAATGGGCATTCGTTTCCATTTTTTTGCGATATGGGCGATATCTGGGTGGTATACCTCATCTCAGTATTAAAATGGACGTTAAGTAGGTGGTAGCGATGCAAAACTAATGTAAAGTCTAGCCGCTAGTACTCTCTCTGGGCGGGTTAAGGTCCATCACTTCAATATTTATGTGCCACTGATAATGCTGCAGGGTGTGAACGATGTACGAGAAGTGCAACACTGCAGCACTCTGAGCGAATCTCCATATCGCCCAACTCACATCCAACTCAGACCAGCTTTTCCCCAGCAGTCCTTCTGGTGGTCGGCAGGGCGATCTTAGGCAGTCCTCGTTGAGGAAAAAGATGGATTTCCAGCCTCCAGCATAGACGGGTAGCAGGCCGACATGCCGGGGGAACTGCATGGACCAATCTTGCGGCAGGTGGAATGTGGGCAGCAGATGGGCAGGACCGGAGGAATCGGCAAAAAAAATCTTCATTTCCGGCAGAACCTCGGTGGCTGTGGGCGGGACTGCCACCAATATTGGGCCCGGTTCCCCTAGTTTTAGTTTCCCCTATGAGTGGAAATATCCTCTCCGCATCCACCTTGTCGAGCCCCCTCATTATCTTATATGTTTCAATAACATCACCTCTCATTCTTCTGAACTGCATTGAGTATAGGCCCAACCTACTCAACCTATCTTCATAAGTCAAGCCCCTCATCTCCGGAATCAACCTAGTGAACCTTCTCTGAACTGCCTCCAATGCAAGTATATTCTTCCTTAAATACGGAGATCAAAACTGTATGCAGTACTCTAGGTGTGGCCTCACTAATATCCTGTACAGTTGTAGCAGGACTTCTCTGCTTTTATACTCCATTCCCCTTGCAATAAAGGCCAACATTCCATTTGCCTTCCTGATTACTTGCTGTACCTGCATACTAACTTTTTGTATTTCATGCACAAGGACCCCCAAATCCCTCTGTACTGCATCACTTTGCAATTTTTCTCCATTTAGATTATAATTTGCTTTTCTATTTTTCTGCCAAAGTGAATAACCTCACATTTTCCCACATTATACTCCATCTGCCAAATTTTTGCCCACTCACTTAGCCTGTCTATATCCCTTTGCAGATTTTTTGTATCCTCCTCACAATTTGCTTTCCCATCCATCTTTGCAACATCAGCAAACTTGGCTACATTATACTTGACCCTTCATCCAAGTCATTAAAATAGATTGTAAATAGTTGAAGCCCCAGTACCGATCCCTGCAGCACTGCACTAGTTACTGTTTGCCAAATGGAAAATGACCCATTTATCCTGACTCTTTGTTTTCTGTTAGTTAGCCAATCTTCTATCCATGCTAATATATTATCCACAACCCTGTGAGCTCTTGTCTTGTGCAGTAACCTTTTATGTGGCACCTTGTCGAATACCTTCTGGAAATCCAAATACACCATATCCACTGGTTCCCCCATATCCACCCTGCTTGTTACATCCTCAAAAAACTCCAGCAAATTTGTCAAACATGATTTCCCTTTCATAAAACCATGCTGACTCTGCTTGATTGAATGATGCTTTTCCAAAGGTCCCAATAGCACAGGAACTTTTGCGTCCCATATAGTATTTAATCATCAGATTAAATGTATGTTCCAGTAACCTTCAATCACATTCTTCACCAGTTATTTGCATGGTTTCTTTTGGAAAAGATAAATGAAAGCCACATCTGTAATTTTTGGTTGGACCCTGTTTGACTGACCTATCTACTGTTGTGTAGGGAACAAATTCTTATCTGTCATCTTGCTTAAGGCTAGTTAATTTTATACCTGCATCCTCTATTTAAATTTTACATTTTAAAATATTCTTTCTTACTTTTCCTTTCTGTCTCTTTTTTCTCTCTCTTAATCCAATCTTTCTTTCCCTCTCTATTTCTGTTTTGGTATCTAATTTGACTCTAATTCACCCTATTTCCTTCTCAATCCTTACATCTCATTGTTTAAAGGAAATAGACTGTTAATCCCATCGTTCATCAAGGTCCCGGATGCCCTGTTGACCTTGTCGTGCTATTATCATTCACAGTTCCAGCTGTTAGCTACACAAAAATTTCAAGCTGAAGTGTGAGGAAAAATATCCGCGGAATGCCTTGCTCTAACAAATTCTAGGCCATTATCTTACATTTATTTACCTGTGTTAAAATCCATCTGCTATTTCTTAGCCCATCTGTTTAATTTGTACAGGTATTTTTGGATATTGCCTATCTCCCTTATATTGAATAAATGGGCCTACAACTGGAGTCTTTAGTCTTCACTAATGAGGAATGCGTTTAATATATCTAACTTTACCTCCCCCTTCGATGTTTCTACCTACTCTGTTACCATTATTTCTTTTTGATTCCCTGTTTCTTTAAAAAAATAATTCTCCTTGGCCATCATGTTATTCTTGTCCTCCTCCTTTTGACCTCCAAAAGTCTTGTGTGTCTAGTGTTATTTTTGGCTTTAGTCTTAATTATGAATTTTGTAGTGAATGCACCCTGTTGGGAATAAAGGATTCTAAATTTGGCAATATGAAACTAGCTGTCGAATCAAAGTTCCACATATCTAGATAGATCTGTATTTACTGGTCTGGAATTTGTGTCGTTTGATATTCTGAGAATTCCTAACGCATTAGTATCACATTTCTTTGTTATTTTTATGGAAGCATTGATATGTGAGAAAGAAATAAGATTAGTGCCTCTATTAAAATAGCTGTCAAAGCAGTTCAACAACATGATACACATTTATACAAGATATCAGAGTAATTTACAGGCTGTTGTGTTCATGTATCAAAACTAGTTTCCTGAGAATAAATGTGTTAAAATAAATATTATAGTTTTGCAATCAATTTTACTATGATATTTTATGACAATTTGACTCTGTGAACAGTTAATTAGTTTATTAAATTATTTTACATCTTCTACAGTTTAATTTATTTAAAAATAAATCAATTTAGACAATTTATAAGCCAGGACTGTGGAAACTTGGGGCCCCAAATTTTTTTCTCAGCCACAATGAGGGCAAATCCTTGGCAGGGCAGGATTTCCACCTAGCAATTATTTTCACCCCAGAACCAGTTTCTAGGGTAGGGGTTATTTGCATATTGCACATGGGCAACGCTGCTATTTATGTTGCAACTGAAGCACGTCCCTCAGGTGGCGGGCAGAAATCAGTTGTGCCGCCTTGCAGCAGTGCAGTGGCTTTGCCAGCTGGCAAATTTATAACAATGGCTTTGTTTTGAATTTTACAGGTTTGCTCTGTTTCCCTTGCACCCAGCATTGCAAAGGCACAATTGGGGTATGATGTATTTTCCTCATTTGCATAACGTTATAATATGCCGTTTGTGGCTGGGAATATTATGCACCCATCTCCACTTTGGCCACAATTTATGACCGAAGCAAAAGTAGAAATTGGAATCGAGGCAGAACCAGCTCCTGCTCCCATACATCCAGAAATCATTTGTCCTATACCCCTCGGGCTGCAGAATTTCATTCCTTAGGTGAACTTGTGAATGTAATTCCCATGAATGTTTATTAATATTTATTTGGATGGCTGCAGCAATGATTTTGTACCAGTTGGAGAACTACTCTGAATACTCCAAACCAAAAGAAAGCCTTTTCCCTTTGATGGTTGTTGGAAGTTCTATGAATCAACTAGCATTACTTCAGCAGTCTTACTGAGAAAAGCTATCAAAGTGGGCAGCATGGGAAATGGAGAACCCTGTGTTTATAAAATATATACAAATGGAAGGAGAAGCCTTGTCCTAGGTCAGACCTGCAAAACCATTTGAAAGACAAGGACTGCTTTACTACGGTTGGTAGTTAGGAATATTATCAAGGAAATCTGGAGGGAGCTTTAATACTAAGTTTAAGCTACACAACTGCATTGGAAATTGAGTTGGTAAGACTCTATCCAAATATGTTGTAGTTTCATCTTCTTTCTCTCTCTCTCTCTCTCTCTCTCTCTCTCTATCTCGACATGGGTATGGGGTGGCATAACAATTTTGCAGATGAGAAATTAGGGATTCATTGATTTTGCTGATAGAGAGATGAAACTTTATGTGCAGATATGTAAAGTGGCATATTTTGAGAAAAAGAGAGAACATATACCCTAAATAGTGGTAAAAATAAAAGTAGAGAGTAAAAAGATTTAGAGGTTCAGATACAGTAATCTTTAAAATTGGGAAAACAAAATGCTAAAGCTCTTATAAAAAAATTAAATCCAAGGTTTTATAAATATGGGTGTAAAATACAAAAGCAAAGCGTTAATGCGAAACACCTTCCTTTCGTGCTACTGATTAGGCTGTAGTTAGAAAATTGTATCCAAATTTGGGAACCTTGCTTTAGGAAACATGTTAAGACCATAGAGAGGGTGCAGAAAAGATTCACTATGATACCAAGAAGATGGGAGACTTTAGTTATGGGGAGAGACGAGAGATATTGGGGCTCTTATTAGAAGAAAGAAGGTTAAAGGGAAATCAAAATTGAGAGTTTTTTATGAAGTAAATTTTTAAAAACAATTTCCATTGGTTAGAGGGTTGGCAACTACAGGGCATAAATTTAAAATTTTCACCAAAGAAATGAAGGGAAAATTTGGACAATCTTTTGTTTACATAAATGGACATGGAATGCTCAACCAGGAACAGAGGTGGAAGCAGAATCCATAATAGCTTTTAAAAGGGAGGTGAATAAATGTTTGAATCAGAATTTATTTGAAGGATATAAAGAACCAACATGGGAATGGAGAGAATCATTACAGATGCAATGTGCAAAATGAACTCCTTCTGTGCTGTAAAACACTATGGGCCCAAGTTTCAGGCTGCGCCAGACCTGGACACCTGTTTTTCGCGCCACAAAGTGCGCCTAAAAAAAACTTACCTATTCTCCGGCTCCCTGCAGGTCCTCTGGAGCTGGGCGCGGCGCAGCACGAGCTGTAGGGGTCGGAGCCAGGTCCCTGCGCTGAAAACAGTGCCGGGACCTCTGCACATGCGTGCTACTGTGGGCGCGCATGTGCAGTAGCTCCAGGCGCCCAAAATTGTGGGAGGGGCCCGAAGCATGCAGCCCCTAGCCCTGGCCGAATGGCCTCACTGGGGCTGCGTGAATAAGGCTCCTCCCACCCGACCCGACCCGACCCGACCTCTGCTTCCCCCCGCCCCCCCAACCCCCTGGTGACCCGACCTCCGCTCCCCCCCCCGACCCGACCCGACCTCCGCGGCCCCCCCCCCCGCGACTCTTTCTCGTCCCCCCGCGGACCTCCGCGACTCTCCCCCCCTCCCCGGACCTCCGCGACTCTCCCCCGCCCCCGGACCGCCGCGACTCTTCCCCCTCCCCCCCCACCCCGCCACCGGACCTCCGCGACCCCCCCCGAGACCCGACGCCACCTACCTGTAAATCCAGCCCGAAGTCTTGGGCCCGGCCGTTCAGCCTCCTTCTCTCCTTCCCTCCCTCCCTCCCTCCATCCTCTCCCCTTCTCCACCTCTCCCCCCTCCCCCCGTCACCCTCCTCTCCCCCTTCACCTGCCCCCACCTTCTCCCCCTCCACCTCCTCTCCCCTACACCATTCCTCCTCCCCCTCCTCCTCCCCCACCTCCTCCCCTTCTCCACCTCTCCCCCCCTCCTCTCCCCCTCTCCTCCCCTCCCCCCATCACCCTCCTCTCCCCCTTCCACCTCCCCCACCTCCTTCCCCTCCCGCTCCTCTCCCCCCTACCCCCCTCCTCCTCCCCCTCCTCCTCCCCCCACCTCTTCCC
This sequence comes from Pristiophorus japonicus, assembly GCF_044704955.1. NCBI lineage: Eukaryota > Metazoa > Chordata > Chondrichthyes > Pristiophoridae > Pristiophorus > Pristiophorus japonicus. The sequence continues at coordinate 100,714,436 of NC_091992.1, forward strand.
TCTCCTCCTCCCCCCCCACCACTTCTGCCCCTCCTTCCCCCTACCCCTCCTCCTCCTCCCCTCCTCCTCCCCCCCACCCCTCCTCCCCCTCCTCTCCCCCCTCCTCTCCCCCCCTCCTCTCCCCCCTACCCCGCTCCTCCCCCCACCCCCTCCTCCTCCCCCCCTCATTCTCCTCCCCCCTCCTCCTCCCCCCCACCCCCCCACCCCCTTCTCCCCCTCCCCCCACCTCCCTTCTCCCCCTCCCCCTCCCACCCTCCTTCTCCCCCTCCCCTCGCTGTCAGAAACACAGACACTGACAGACAGAGAGTGAGAGACACACACACAGACAGACAGAGAGATAGAGACACTGACAGAGACACACTTGGGGGGGCCATCCCAGCACGCTGTTGGAGGACTCCTGGTGCTGCAGTCGGTAAGTAGAAAATGTTTTATTTATTGATTTTTTTACATTTTTTTTATTTTTTATTAATTTTTTTTGATTGATTTATTGGTTGATTTATTGATGTATTTATCATTTATTATTGATGATGGCTCTTTATTTGTAAAACTGAAGTGTTTAATGTTTGTAAACTTTCCTTTAAACCCTAGTCCCCCCCCCCTTTCCCTACACCTAATTTGTAACCCACGCCTGATTTTCTAAAGTGTAGACAAGGTTTTTTCGAACGTACAAAAATCTTCACTTACTCCATTCTAAGTTAGTTTGGAGTAAGTTTTCACTGCCTAAACTTTGAAAACCGGCGTAAGTGGCCGGACACGCCCCTTTTGAAAAAAACATTCTGTTCCAAAGTGAAACTGTTCTAACTGACTAGAACTGGAGCAAACTAAATGCCGAGAATTCAAATTTCTAAGATACTCCATTCTAAACCAGTTGTTCCAAAAAATCAGGAGCAACTCAGGCCGAAACTTGGCCCCATGATTCTATGGCAATATCTGGGTTCCTTTAAAACGATTGTGACAAAAATTGTTTGTTTGTGTCTGACTATGCGACTCAATACTTTATATTTTACTTTATCACCTTGATAAAATATCTTATTGCAGTGTTGATAAAATAAGCATGCTTGTTATAACCCTGCTAATACTTTCACTAAGGCTCAAAGCAGAGTATAAGAAAATGATCCATGTATGTCAATGAAAAGTACAGTTTTTTAACATGAGACGTTAGTTATTCTGTGGGGGTTGATTGATTGTTTCTACTTAAAAATAAAAACCATAAGTTAACATTTCTTCCAAAAATGCCATTTAATTAAGACATGTACTTTATGTTCATCATTATTCTGGATGTGGGCATCACTGGCAAGGTTGGCATTGCTTGCCCCTAAAAAGCCTTCCTGAACCACTGCATTCCGGAAAGTACTGCCACAATGTTGTTGATAGGGAATTCCAGGATTTTGACACAGTGACAATGAAAGTACAGCAATATATGTCCAAGTGAGGATGTTGTATTACCTGGAGGGATACTTAAAAATGTTGGTGTTTCTATGCACCTAATGCCCTTGTTTTTCAAGGTAGTGGAGATTGTGGGTTTGGGAGATGCTGCCAAAGAAGCCTTTGCAACTTAACTGCAGTGCATCCTGGTGGAGGGAGTGGGTACTTAAGCTAGTAGATGGGTGCTGATCAATTGAGTTGCTTTGTCGTGGATGGTGTCGAGCTTCTCAAGTGTTGTTGCAGCTGCTCCCATCCAGACAAGTGGACAATATTCCATCACATAATGAACTTATGCCTTGTAGATAGTGGAGAGGCTTTCGGAAGTCAGGAGGTGAGCCACGGTCCACAAAATATTCAAACCGTGACCTATTCTAGTAGCCATGACATTTGGCTGTTAAAGTTGAGTTTCTAGTAAATGGTGAACCCCCCCCAGGATGTTGGTGGCGACTCAGTGATGGTAATGACATTGAAGGACAAGAAGAGATGGTTAGGCTCTCTTGTTGGAGATGGCCATTGCCAGGCGCTTGTGTGGTGCAAATGTTACTTTACATTTAATCAATCCAGTTAATCAGTCCAGGCCTGAATATTGTCCAGATCTTGCTGTGTGCAGGCATGGACTGCTTCATTATCTGAGGAGTTGTGAATGAAGCTGTATAACCATCAGTGAACAGCCTCACATCTGACCTTATGATGGAGGGAAGTCATTGATGAAGCAGCTGAAAATAGTTGGGCCAAGGACGTTATCTTGACTTTTTCAGTCCAACCATATAATATTCAGCAGAAACCGAGACAGTCATATTGTATCTGTCACATGGAAGTAAAGATGCATGTGTTTTGAATGCTAAATGATCTTTCAGTGTTCAGCAGAGTACACAGCACTCATATTCCAAGTATCAGTGGATTTACACCATTGTCTGCTAGTGTTTGTGGAATGCAACTGGTCAGCAGTGAATATTCAATGAATTTCACAAGATTACCTTCACAGATTGGAGAAATTCAGTTTTATCTTTTTCAGTGTTTTAAACTGATTATTCACCATCACTAGCAGACAGAACAAACTGAGAAGAGTCTCAACAAAGCAAATACATCTGGTCTACTTGAAGGAGTAGGTTTAATGGGCTCAATAACTGTTTCTCATACCTTCCGTTCTTATTTGCTCAAAAGGTTAATACTTGTCAGAGTTCTTCAACACATGCACAAAAAGACAGTTACATTTTTGTGAGTTTCTGGCCTAAACTCTCAGGGGTGATTTAACAGGTACGTGCACCAAATGGTGCAATGCTAAACATGTCCAGTCTGTGATCTGATCGAGGACACCCATTATAACAGGGTCAATTTTTGATTGCTATCCAGTAAGCTCTGTGTGGAAAGTGCATGTGCGTAGATGTTGGATGAAAGCAGGATTGGATTTAGCTATGGTGCTCTCCATTATTGAATTGCCTGCTGATGCTCGCTGTCTCGGCTCAGGCATATGCATGATTGCCAACTTGGCAAGGTATGGCAGTGCCAGTCGACATGAGCACCCCGATGATAAACAGAATTGCCACTTTGAAATTATTCGAAAAGACTACAACACAAATTGCAAACCCTTTGAAACAAATAGAACTGGAGTTGTTTTAATTTATAGAGATAGAGAGACTTACATTTTATTTTTCAAAATAATCTTCAGCTTTTGATTTTGATGGCAGTGCACCTCTTACTGTTAGCTTACTGAAAACTGCAGTGCAACTGTTAAAATGCTCCTGAATTCTGTTTGGCATGTGCAAGTTTAATATTTGACAGATTCCCTGCAGTAATGTTGCAGATGTGTCCAATTTGAATGATTTAGGTGGTGAAAGATATGTCAGTTTTTAACTGTATGTCAATGAATCTTGAGGAATTTTGTCAGAAAAATGAAGCCACCAATTTGTCTAAGCCAAACACATTTTATTTTAGATTGAATTTAACTATATTGGCCACAATCAGCAGGATTTTGTAATGCAGATAATGAAATGCCAGGGATAAATGTGTTGCACCGGTGAGCTTTACCAGATACATTCACCTACAGATGATGCACTTGAAATGGAGTCAACAGATGGAAGATGAGATCCCACAAGATAACAGTGTAACTATCACTAATACTCCTGGTATACCAGTCAATCCAATTACAAATACCAGCCTTGATAGATACTTATGCTGGTTCAGTATCCTATGACTGTAGCAGCAGCATTTTTCAGAAAATATACTTAATTTTCTGCATACTAAAAATGCACTTAGAACAACAACAGAGTTCAACAGTAAAACAAATTACAATGTCAATTCTCCACCCCTACAGATGTATTAATTTAATTCTTTAGCAGTTCCAATCACACCGCTATCATGTATCTTACATTATTATACATGCTATACATGACTGTAATAAGATATGACCTGTAACCACCAGCATACCTTACTACCAGGTATATAAGGACAGGTCTCAGGCAAGTGCAGCATTCCAAAGCTGTGAAATAAAGGTGCAGGTCCAGAGTGACCTTGACTTCACTACATGCCTCGTGTGACTCTGTACTGAGGGGACAGGACTTTACAGTGGCGACGGGTTACGGGATTACAGAATCCACAGAATGGCGAACAGCGGATCAGATGAAAAGTACAATGCGGGAGACAATTGTGAGGACTTTATAGAAAGGCTCCAGCAAAGCTTTGTAACCAAAGACTGGTTAGGCGACGATAAGGCAGACAAGAGAAGAGCCCATCTCTTGACCAGCTGTGGCTCGAAAACATACGCTTTAATGAAGGATCTGTTAGCACCCGAGAAACCAGCAAGCAAGTCGTTTGAAGAATTGAGCACACTGGTAAGAGACCACCTGAAGCCAGCGAGCAGCCTACACATGGCCAGACACAGGTTCTACAACTACAGACGCTGTGTGAGCCAGAGCATACCCGACTTCGTGGCGGAACTTCGGAGGTTGGCTAGTTTATGTGAGTTCTCTGATGAACTGAGGAGAGAAATGCTGAAAGACTTTTTCATTGAAGGAATAGGCCACGCAGGCATATTCCGAAAGCGCATAGAGACCAAGAACCTGACCTTAGAGGCAGCAGCACTGGTTGCACAGACATTCTTGGTAGGGGAAGAAGAAACGAGGTTGATTTACAATGCAGGTATGACAACTAACGAAATATCGGAAGAAGAAGTTCACAGCACTAAACAAGCTGCTACCCCCACACACAGACAAAACCGGGAGAACAGGCTCTCGACTGCAGGCAGAAGCCATCAAGGGCCACAGGAACGGCCGTTCACAACTTATCAACCCACAATGCGAGCAATCAACTACAAACTGAGAGAAGCTCAAGAGAGATCAGCCAGACGCAGCTCATTCTTTGGGAACTCTTTGAACAATGGAACAGGTCTGTGCTGGAGGTGTAGGGGTGGGCACTCGTCAAGGGGATGTCGATTTCAGCAGGCTGTTTGCAGAAATTGTGAATATACAGGGCATTTGGCCCGCATGTGCAAAAAAACGGCAGCTCGGCTGGTATACGAATCGGATGGGTCGTAAAGCGGACCAGAAGATGGTGGGGACAGTACCCGGAACACCGGTGTACAGCGGGTCAACACGATCAATGGCCGCTGCTCCTACAACAGGACGCCTCCTATAATGATGAGGGTCCGACTCAACGTATATCTGTCAACATGGAGCTGGATACGGGAGCGAGTCAATCCCTCATGGGCGCTCAACAATTTGAACAACTGTGGCCGCTTAAAAGAGTCAGACCAAAACTCACAAGGGTCGACACCACACAAAGGACCTATACCAAAGAAATCGTACCAGTCCTCGGCAGTGCCATGCTCTCAGTCACACACAAAGGGACAGTGAACTGCTGGGGAGAAGCTGGCTGGCAAAACTAAACTGGAAATGGGATGATGTCCATGCCATGTCATCAGAGGAACGGACCACCTGCTCAACAGTTATAAAGTGATTTGAACATCTCTTTCAGCCAGGTGTGGGCACTTTCAAAGGGGCCAAAGTCAAAATCTACAGGATGCTAGACTGGTCCATCACAAGACCAGAGCTGTACCCTATGTGATGAGGGAAAAGATTGAACACGAACTAGACAGGCTTCTGGGGGAAGGCATTATATCACCTGTGGAATTTAGCGACTGGGCAAGTCCCATCATCCCAGTCATGAAGCCTGATGGATCCGTACGAATCTGTGAGGACTACAAATCTACCATAAACAGAGTCTCCCTACAGGACCAGTACCCGTTGCTCAGAGCGGAGGACTTATTTGCCACATTGGCTGGAGGTAAACTTTTCTCAAAATTAGACCTCACATCTGCATATATGATGCAAGAATTGACCGAGGAATCCAAGCTACTCACCACCATCAACACACATTGAGGCCTTTTCATGTACAGTCGATGCCCATTCGGCATCAGGTCGGTAGCTGCCATATTCCAGCGCAACATGGAGAGTCTGCTCAAGTCCATCCCAGGGACGGTTGTATTTCAAGACGACATACTTATCACGGGCAGGGACACCGACTCCCATCTCCGTAATTTGGAGGAAGTACTAAAGCGGTTGGATCGGGTAGGCCTACGAGTCAAGAAATCCAAGTGCCTGTTTCTCGCACCCGAGGTTGAATTTTTGGGCAGAAGGATTGCCGTTGATGGTATCCGCCCAACAGAGTCCAAAACAGAAGCAATTTGCCTGGCACCCAGGCCCCGGAATGTCTCAGAACTGCGCGCCTTTCTCGGGCTACTCAATTACTTTGGGAACTTTATGCAGAACTTAAGCACGCTGCTGGAGCCTCTCCACGTGCTACTCAGGAAGGGGTGCGATTGGTTTTGGGAGGACGCCCAGGAACGCGCCTTCAATAAGGCACGCAACCTTCTGCGTTCCAACAGTGTTTTGACTTTCTTTGATCCAGGTAAAAAGCTAGTTCTCACATGCGATGCGTCAGCGTATGGGGTCGGGTGCGTTTTGCAACATGTCAATAGTGCGGGCAAATTACAACCCATAGCTTATGCCTCCAGGTCACTTTCCCGGGCGGAGCGCGGGTATGGAATGGTAGAGAAGGAGGTGCTCGCGTGCGTGTACGGTGTCAAAAAGATGCACCAATACCTTTTCGGGGCCAAGTTCGCGTTAGAAACTGACCACAAGCCCCTTACGTCCCTCCTATCTGAGAGCAAGGCAATAAACGCCAACGCCTCGCCGCGAATTCAACGGTAGGCACTCATGCTGGTGTCCTACGACTACACAATAAGGCATAGACCAGGCACAGACAACTGTGCCGACGCGCTCAGCAGGCTACCCCTGCCGACCACGGAAGGGTCTGACGAACAGGACTGTGAGATAGTCATGGCAATCAATGCCTTTGAGTCCACAGGTTCACCCATGACGGCTCGCCAAATCAGAGCCTGGATGGCCAGCGACCCCACGTTATCCTTAGTAAAAAGATGTGTCCTAACCGGTCACTGGGCAGAGGCTCGCGATGCCTGCCCGAGGAATTAAAACCCTTTCACAGGCGCATGCATGAGCTATCACTACAAGCAGACTGCCTGATGTGGGGCAGCCGAGTAGTCATGCCTCTGCGAGGCAGAGAGGCATTTGTCCAGGAGCTCCACCGCGAGCACCCGGGGATCATTCTCATGAAGGCCATAGCCAGATCCCACGTCTGGTGGCCTGGTATTGACGCGGACTTGGAGCTCTGCGTCCGAAGGTGCACCATTTGTGCCCAACTCAGCAATGTCCCCAGGGAGGCTCCACTGAGCCCCTGGCCTACCAAACCGTAGTCGCGGGTGCACGTAGACTATGCGGGTCCATTCATGGGCAAAATGTTCCTCGTAGTTGTAGATGCATTTTCAAAGTGGATCGAATGCACCATTTTAAACTCGAGCACAACCTCCACCACTGTGGAGAGCCTCGCAACCATGTTTGCAACGCACGGAATCCCTGACACATTGATCAGTGACAATGGTCTGTGCTTCACCAGCGCAGAATTCCAAGACTTTATAATTAATCACGGCATAAATCACGTCAAGACGGCACCGTTCAAGCCGGCCTCCAACGGCCAGGCGGAGAGAGCAGTGCAAATCATTAAACAACGCCTGCTTAAAATCCAAGGTCCCATGCTGCAGGGTCGCCTGTCGCGACTGCTGCTGGCATACAGATCTCGTCCGCACTCACTGACTGGGATCCCCCCCGTGCAAGATGAAAAGGACTTTAAAAACAAGGCTCTCATTAATCCTCCCAGACATGCACGAAATCGTTGAGGCAAAGTGCCGTAAACTGACTGAGTACCATGACAGAAATTCGAGGGGGAGATGGAATGAGATAGGGGACAAAGTGTTTGTACTAAACTATGGCAGGGGTCCCAAATGGCTTGCAGGGACAGTAACGGGCAATGAAGGAAACAGGCTACTGGTAGTACAAATGGACAATGGCAAAACCTGCCGGAGGCATGTAGACCAAGTCAAAAGCAGAGTTACCAACAACACCACACCTGGTGGACAGACAGAGGGAACAACCTGAGGAAAGGGCAATCCCAACAGACAGCCCAGGCGAGTCAACAACAATCACACCAATCGAAACAGACAGCCCAGGTGAGATATCAGCAACCACATCCAAAGAAAAACGGACATCAAGGCAAACAACTGAACCACAACTCAGACGTTCCACGCAAGAGCGTAGACCACCTGAGAGACTGAACCTATAAAGACAATAAGACCTTGGGGGAGGGTGATGTCATGTATCTTACATTATTATATATAACTGTATCCTAACATGCTATACATGACTGTAATAAGATATGACCTGTAACCACCAGCATACCTTACCACCAGGGGTGCATTTACAAGAGACAGGTATATAAGGACAGGTCTCAGGCAAGTGCAGCATTCCAGAGCTGTGAAATAAAGGTGCAGGTCCAGAGTGACCTTGAATTCACTACATGCCTCGTGTGAATCTGTACTGAGGGGACAGGACTTTACAACCGCAACTAAACATCCTCCAGCTTTTCCTGTTTGAGAGCTGTCATCATTTTCACTTTTGGCTGAGTCATCTTCCTTCGCATGAACCATAGGTGTACGTCCAATAATGGACCTTTCTCCGGATAGATGGAGTAGTTTATCCTTCATTTCAAAGATGGCCACATCATTTCATTTAGCCTCCACATTGCCAAGATCACCAACGTGTCTTTCTTGGTTGTCTGATCCACCATGATTTTTTGCAAAAGAATTGTAGTGAGGTCCTGCACTGATACAGTCATTTGTATTATCTCCAAAAACATCAGTCTCATTTGACTATATGCCACTTGTTCCTCTAAGAAGCGGAACACAGATATTTATATAGCGACTTTAATGCAGCAAAATGTCCCAAGGTGCTTCACAGGAGCGGTATCAAACAAAGGTTGACATTGAGCCACATAAGGAGATGATGGCCTGGAATTTGTGGTTGTAATGATGGTGAAATTGTCAGTGCTCGCTGTCATTACTGTGTAAAACTGACAGCAACTTCTGGTGTCCGCGCATATGAAGTTAAACAGGAAAAACTGGAAGTTGCTGTCAGTGACACCTTGCCCCTCCACAGGGTGCGCTGTTGCAGTTGTCGCAGATGCAATCAACACAGAATCACTGATTTGATGTGAACATCAAGAGGCCAAAATTGCCCCTCTCCTTAAGGCCTGTTATCACCGCAAATCAGCTGCCACGCTGCAGAGTGGAGTGGCCGCTGACTTTTCGTGGAATGGCCGCTGATAGCCCAATTGCCCTTCCGAGGTTTCCCAGTGGTGCCCCAATTCCACCCCTACCGCTCCACTGCTGCCGATCTGTCTTAAGTGCATCATCACCGTGCTCACCGCTGATCTACACCCACCCGCCCCCCCCCTCGAAAATCTTCGACCATCCCAGTGGTGCCAAAACCTGGCTTTTCCCAGTTGTCCAGTGAGGCTGTGGTCTTCTGCAACGACTGTGCGGCTTCCCTTAAAGGGGAGGGCTCATTGCCGCTGCCGCTATGTTTTTTTTTGGTCGGCCGACTGCCAAGTTGGCCCGACAATTATGCCCCCAGATTCGGCTAGGCCGCCAACAGGCAGCCTGGCACCCCCTCTTTGGTGCCAAGCCAATGGTCCGGCCAAATCCCTCCCTGGTGGTCCAGTAGGCCGAAGTTTTAAAATCGTGAAGGCTCTCCCCTTTAAGTGAAGGGGAGAGCCATGGTGACATGGCGCCATGATGACGTCATCGCGGCGGTCACTCCGCCTCTCATGTGTTGCCACCGCTGCGTATCCTCCCCTCTCGTGTAGTCACCGCCCCCATTAACAGCGACTAAAAAGATCTGAATCAAAAAAAAAACAAAGAGCGGAATTTCGCTCAAGAGGCGACCTCAACCACAAACCATTGAAACGGGGTATGTGCATCCTGTTTCAGGTGGGGGGCAATTTCGGCCCCCAACTTTTTACACACAATCCTTGCTGTAGAATTCATTGCAAAAAGTTAAGCCCTGTTCAATGAGGTGTAATTGAGTTTTTAATGGTGTACTATTTAATAATTACTGATGAATAACCTTTCTGGCTCTGAAAAATGAATTTTATGTGTGGAGTGTCATTCCCTCCATTCCATGGTAAAAATTCCATAGATTTTTAAAATAATTATTTTTTTTTAAATCTATGGAATTTTGTTTATGATATTTCAGCTTTTACCTTAACCCCATGTGTATGTCCCAATCTTTATTTCCCTTTCTGTAAAATGATTAAAAAGTGAAGGGTAAAACCTGATTTTTACTTCCTGGTTTGCTGTCTGGTAAGAATTCTTCAATCTGATTGGCTGCTCCACCTGCTTGATGATTTCACTGTTACTGGATGCCACAGATCCCCTATAGATGGTGTCATATAGAAAGTTACATTGGAAAAAGGGAAATCGACACCACAGAGCCCAGCTAAAACTTTGTGAGCAGCTTTCTCTGAGGTCAGTAGCGAGCGCTATCACTTCAGCGCTGATCACAAAATCCAGGCCAGTAGGTGAGATGACCAAAACCTTGGTCAAAAAGGTAGGTTTTAAGGAACATCTTAAAAGTGGAGAGAGTGCTAGAGAGTGCTAATGTGGAGAGGTTTATAGAGGGACTTCCAGAGCTTAGGGCCTAGCAGCTGAAGGCACGGCCACTAATGGTGGATGTGCAAGAGGCTAGAATTGGAGGAGCGCAGAGATCTCACAGGTTTGTAGGGCTGGAGGAGGCTACAGTAATAGGGAGGGGAGAGATTAAGAAAGGATTTGAAAACCAGGAAGTGAATTTTAAAATTGAGGCATTGCCGGACCAGGAACCAATATAGGGGAGATGGGTGAACGGGACTTGGTGCGAGTTACGATACGGACATAGTTTCAGATGAGCTTAAGTTTATGGGGGTGGAAGGTGGGTAGCTAGGCAGGAATGCGTAGGACTAGTCAAGTCTAGAGATAACAAAGACATGGATGAGGGTTTCAGCAGCGGATGAGCTGAGGCAGGGCCGGAGTCGGTGATGTTACGGAGGTGGAAGTAGCGGTCTTGGTGATGAAGCAATATTCTTATCAGTAAATATATCAGCCGAGGGCCGGAAAATTTTCTCCCTGTGATATATTCTCAGAGCACAGCACACACAGCTTCCTAACATGGCAGGCAGCTCTCTCGGAAGTCTCCGGAAAATCTGTCTGGTTCTGTTTATTATTAACCCTGCACTTGCAGTACACAATACATCCACATCCACAGTGTGGAGCTACAAACATTACAAGCTTACAGACATTACACTTCTCCCTCCTTAATGAAGAAGCCATCATAACAAATATCATACATAACATTCATGTTTATACATAACACAGGATATAAACTTTTTTTTTCTTATTTACAAATGTAACTGTACCACTTGTTTTCTGTTTCAAAGAGGATACGTTCGCTCTCGAACAGAACCTTCCAAACATGGTGTCGAATCTAAACTCATTCGAGGCTCATCCTGAGGAACGTTTTCCTCCAAGAATTTCCTTGATTTTCATTTGAACTCACTCTAACTTCAGGCTCTTTGTTTTCCTGACTCGAACTCAGACTTTCATTCTGATTCTCTCCTGGTATGGTATATCAAAACTATCTGACGAGTCAGAAATAATTGAATCCTTCCCACCTTCAACTCCTTCCATGTCTGTAGGTAAAATATAATCAATATGAATAAACCTAACCTGCCCATTATCAAATATCTTTACCAAATATGTGCGAGGACCAAATATCTTCACCACTCTTCCTGGTAACCACTTTAACCATTTATGGTGATGGTTCTTCACTCTCACACTTCTCTCTTTTGCTCTACCTTTGTCATGATTCTCTTTAAATATGTCATAATGAACTAACATGGTGCTCTCTACCAATTTGCTTTTACACTCCTTGAATGCTATATTGCATTCTTTTGACCACTTCCAATGGACCTGTTTTTTCAAAAGTTCATTCAGTGGATGTAATACTGTAGCCAAATTTGGTAAGAATTCCCATAATAGTTCAAAAGACCCAAGAATGAACGAAGTTCAGTGACATTCCTGGGAATGGGTGCATTTCTAATTGCATCCAATTTTTCCATGGTTGGATGTAAACCATCTTTGTCTACTCTGTACCCTAAGTACTCCACTGAGTTTCTAAATAACTCACACTTATGAGCAGACACTCGTACTCTGTATTTCTCTAGCCGTTTGAGGACTTCATTCAATATGTTATTATAAATTTGCCTATTTGGTGCTGAAATTAGTATGTCATCCAAATAACATACTACCCCTTCAATACCTTCCAAAATCTGATTCTTCACCCCTTGGAATATGGCAGGGGCGGAAGACACTCCAAACGGTAGCCTATTAAATTGATATAGGCCTAGATGAGTAATGAGTATTTATAGTCAAACATAACTTGGACTCCTCATCTAGTTCAAGCTGTAAGTAGGGATTCGTAAGATCCAGTTTTGAGAAGATCTGACCACCTGTCAGTGTTGTGAACAAATCTTCTATATTTGGCAATGTATTGGGGACATTACCCTCTAGAACCTGGTTTACGGTTACTTTATAATCACCACACAATCTTACCTTACTATCGGACTGAGGTACAACAACAATGGGTGTAGCCCAATTACATCGATCTATCTTACAAATAATGTTCTCAGTCTCTAGTCTTTTGAGTTCTTGCTCAACTTTCCCCTTGAGTGCATATGGTACAGAACGTGGCTTGTAGTAAACCGATCTAGCATCCTTCTGTACCCTGACACTTGCCTTGAAGCCTTGTATCGGACTGCCCATTTCGCAGAACACCTTCGGGTACTGCTTGATAATCTCATCCGTTGATGAAAATCTCGCTTCCACACAGAAAATCTTACTCTAATCCAGCTTCAGTGAGCTCAACCAATTTCTTCCTAGTAAGGCAGACTTGTCTCCTTTCACTACTATGAGAGACAAGTTCTGAAATTGATCTTTATATTTCACCGGTACAGTGATACGACCTACCACAGGAATTTTCTCTCCGAGTAGCCTCGCAGCTCGATCTTGAATTTCTCCAGTTGGAAATCACACAATTTGTTGAGGTACAGTGACTCCAGTACTACACTCACGGATGCACCCGTGTCAATTTCCATTGGTATCTTGAATCCCGCAACATCTATGTGGATTTTGATGCTTTCCGAATCGCTGTCCGTTAACCTCGTGCTCCTGATGACGTGTAACTCTGACATCTCCTCGTACTGTTGTTGTTCTTCCATGCTATGTAGTCTCTTGGGATTTCTACTCATAGCTTTGAACGCTGGACTCATAGCTTTGTTAGCTGGTTTACCCTTCAGTCGGCATGCCTTTGCAAGATGCCCAGTCTTCCTGCAGAAGAAACACTTTGCCTTCACGTATGGACAACTTTGAGCAATATGTTGTCCCAGGCACCTATAGCACGACTTCGACGCTTTGTTAGAATTTCCAGTTTCTGAGACTTTCGGCCATGCCCGTCTTTTACTTTGAACCTGCAGGTGATTTACCTCGGTTGACTGACAACCGTAATTATTATTTAATTCTCGGGAATATTGTTCGGCCATGCCCATTGACCTCGCTGTCTGACAAGCAATCTCAAAAGTCACGTCATCCGTTGTCAATAACTTCCTTCTGATCGCATTATTTTTCACCCCACAAACAAAACGATCCCGTAATGCTCGGTTTTGAAAGTTTCCAAAATTACAATGCATCGATAGCTTTTTTAATGCTACGATGTAATCACTGATATTTTCATCAGCCTTTTGATTCAGAATCCCGAAACAATAGCTTTCAGCAATTTCTAATGGTTTGGGGTTATAGTGCTGCTCCAGCTTTGTTAAAATCTCTTTAAGCGTTGTGTCCTTTGGCTCGTCAGGGTTAGATTTACAAGCAGATTTACAAGAGTGTCATATAATGCCAGACCTGCCTCCGATAAGAAGATCGCTTTCTTATGTTCCAACACAGCCCAGTTCTGGACTGCATTGTCTGGAACTTCGATTATGTTATTTGCAATGAAATACATTTCTAGCCGATCCACATACGCTTTAAAACGTTCCCGGTCGTGTCTATATTCTCCCAAATGTCCCAATACACCTGTGGGTGCTGCCATTTTAATCTCTAGCTGTTCACACCATGTGCTGTATTTTATCTCGGATTTTTGTAGCTTTTTCCAAAGACAGAAACTTCCAAAGTCTCTCTGTCAGCTGCCTCAATCCTTCACCAACAAAATTTAAGCTTTAAATCATCTGAAAAATCCCATCTCAATCGCCAAATGTGATATATTCACAGAGCACAGCACACACAGCTTCCTAACATGGCAGGCAGCTCTCTCAGAAGTCTCCAGAAAATCTGTCTGGTTCTGTTTATTCTTAACCCTGCACTTGCAGTACACAATACGTCCACATCCACAGTGTGGAGCTACAAACATTACAAGCTTAAAGACATTACACTCCCAATGCAAGTATTAAGGCATCAACTTAACAATGAAAGTGGCCAGTCACTTGGAACTTCAGCCATGACTCAATGGCAGCACTCTTGCCTGCGAGTCAGAATGTTGCAGGTTATATGGATTATAATCCCTCTCTTTGCCAGTCTAAATCTTGGAAACTCCTCGTCCCCTCAACTCTTTATACATAGCAGAATCTCTGGTGTTTTTTGTGCTTTTGTTCCAGATAAATTTTGTTCACTGTTAATCATTGTAGTTTTCATTGAAGTTTTTATTTTGTTTCTGTTTCTATATTGCTTTGTAATTTGCTCATTTAGATTTTTGCTTGTACTTCCTCCTTCAGTTTGGCATATTTGTCAGCCCTCGCCTCTGTGTTACAAATTGTGGTTTCAAAACAACTCCAGGATCCAAGCACATAATTTAGGCCGACATTAGAGTGCTATATTGAGGAAGTGCTTTGGAGGTGCTATCCTTCAGAAGAATACAAACATGCCAACATAGAAAATTTTCTGAAGCTGACTCAAACCAATAAAAGCTGACTGGTCCAAAACAGTTATGAGCTATAGGGCTGTAATCTGTGAAGGTAAGAATTTAATCAGTTTCATGGCACATGGCCGAGTCATAACCCAAGCAGCAGGTATACCTAACATTCCATCAGTTTCATAGGGTCAGCCATGCTTCAGTTGGTAGCTCTCTTGCCTCTGAGCCAGAAAATTGTGGGTTCAAGTCCAATTCCAGAGACTTGAGCACAAAATTCTGGGCTGACACACCAGTGCAGTATTGAAGGAGTGCTGCACTGTCAGAGGTGCCATCTTTCGGATGAGAAGCTAAACCGAGGCCCCCTCTGCTCTCTCAGGTGGACGTAAAAGATCCCATGGCACTATTTCGAAGAAGAGCAAGGGAGAAATCCCCAGTGTCCTGGCCAATATATTTATCCCTCAATCAACATCACTAAAACAAATTACCTGGTTATTACCATATTGCTGTTTGTGGGAGCTTGCTGTGTGCAAATTGGCTGCCACATTTTCTACATTACAAGAGTGACTACACTACCAAAGTACTTCTTTGGCTGTAAAGCGCTTTGGAATATCCTGAGGTCATGAAAAGCGCTATATAAATGCTGGTCTTTCTTTTTTTTTACTTTTCAGTTTTACAATATACCAAAGCACAATCGGCAGCAGTTGCCATTTTGGAGTCTACTGTAATCCTAAATATAAATCCGTTATCTTTTAAATTAAGTATAGAAAACGAATTATTGCTCTTACTCCACTCCCTATTTTAAGCCTGGCAATTCAGTGCCGTGAATTGTCAAATAAAGTCGGTTCATGTATTTACATCAGAGAACATCTGCCTTAACTCAAAAAGATTGAAGAAAATAAAACTTCACAAAAGTCATCAGGCAGTCATGCCCCAGGAAATTCCTTTTGAGGAAAATAAAAAGTTTTCAGAAGTTGCATTTTAGCAGCTTTTTAAAATTTCATTCTGGGGAGGTGGGTATTGCTGGCAAGGCCATCATTTATTGCACATCCTTTGTTGCCCTGAGAAGGTGGTGGTGGGCCAACTGCTTAAACTGCTCCTTGTATTTGTTTCATACAGCAGAGTGACTTGATACGCCACTTCAGAGGGCAATTAAGAGTCAACCATGTTGCTGTGGGACTGGAGTCACTTATTAGGACAGACCGGGTAAGGACGGCAAGTTTCTTAGCCAAAAGGGCAATCGTGAACCAATTTGGGTCACTTCTACTGATACCAACTTTTTATTTCCAGATTTTAAAACTTCCAGTGTTCAAAATGATCAAGTGTTTTGACAGTAGATAGGGAGAAAACTGTTTCCACTGGAGGGATGGCTGGTAATCAAAGGATACAGATTTAAAGTAATTGGCAAAAGAGGGTGGAGATGAGGTCATTTTTTTATCCAACACGTTGTTATGATCTGGAATGCACATCCTGAAAGGGTAGTGGAAGCAGATTCAGTAGTAACTTTCAGAAGGGAATTGGATATATACTTGAAAAGCAAAATTTAACAAGACTATGGGGAATGAGTGGTGTAGTGGGACTAATTGGATAGCTCTTTAAAAGAGATGGTGCAGGCACGATGGCCTCCTTCTGTGCTGTAAGATGATATAAATTTAAACAGAATTTAAATGCTCAAACTGCCTTTGTGGAATTTGACCTCTAATACTCTAGATAATTAGTCCAGACCTCTCCATTGCAAGTCCAGCAATAGAACCACTACACTACTGTACCTCATCTGGTCGCTGAGGCGCGAGTCCGGGGATCGGCAGAGGCCTATAAAGGCCGTGAGAGGCAGCGTGAGTTCGTGGTCGCTGAGGTGTGAGTCCGGGGATCAGCAGAGGCCTATAAAGGCCGTGAGAGACAGCGTGAGTTCGTGGTCGTGGAGGCGTGAGTCCGGGGATCAGCAGAGGCCTATAAAGGTCAGCTTGTGCAGCTACAGTGAGAGAAGGCAAAAAAGAAGTAAAAAGAAAAGGAAAGGTGAGGTCACAGCCAAGGGGGTATGTGATTGGTTGCTGATTGGTAAGTAGTTTTTCTTTTTCTTTTTATATCAGTAAGTAACCTTTGAATATTGTTGTTGCCAATTTAAGTGTATCTAAGGATTAAGTCATGGCAGGAGAGCTCGGACACGTGTTATGCCCCTCCTGTACTATGTGGGAACTCAGGGACGCTTCCGGTGTCCCTGATGACTACGTGTGCGGGAAGTGTATCCGCCTGCAGATCCTGACGGACCGCATTGCGGCACTGGAGCTGCGGGTGGATAAACTCTGGAGCATCCACGATGCTGAGAATGACGTGACTAGCACGTTTAGTGAGTTGGTCACATCGCAGGTAAAGGATACACAGCCAGATAGGGAATGGGTGACCAACAGGAAGAGTAGAACAAGGAAGGTAGTGCAGGGGTCCCCTGCGGGCATCCCTCTGCAAAACAGATACACCACTTTGGGTACTGTTGAAGGGGATGACTCATCAGGGGAGGGCAGCAGCAGCCAGGTTCATGGCACCATGGCTGGCTCTGCTGCACAGGAGGGCAGGAAAAAGAGTGGGAGAGCTATAGTGATAGGGGATTCAATTGTAAGGGGAATAGATAGATGTTTCTGCAGCCGCAACCGAGACTCCAGGATGGTATGTTGCCTCCCTGGTGCAAGGGTCAAGGATGTCTCGCAGCGGGTGCAGGACATTCTGAAAAGGGAGGGTGAACAGCCAGTTGTTGTGGTGCATATAAGTACCAATGACATAGGTAAAAAATGGGATGAGGTCCTATGAGACAAATTTAGGGAGCTAGGAGTTAAATTAAAAAGTAGGACCTCAAAAGTAGTAATCTCAGGATTGCTACCAGTGCCATGTGCTAGTCAGAGTAGGAATCGCAGAATAACTCAGATGAATACGTGGCTTGAGCAGTGGTGCAGAAGGGAGGGATTCAAATTCCTGGGACATTGGAACCGGTTCTGGGGGAAGTGGGACCAGTACAAACCGGGCGGTCTGCACCTGGGCAGGACCGGAACCAATGTCCTAGGGGGAGTGTTTGCTAGTGCTGTTGGGGAGGAGTTAAACTAATATGGCAGGGGGATGGGAACCTATGCAGGGAGACAGAGGGAAATAAAATGGAGTCAGAAGCAAAGTATAGAAAGGAAAATAGTAAAAGTGGAGGGCAGAGAAACCCAAGGCAAAAAACAAAAAGGGCCACATCACAGCGAAATTTTAAAGGGCCAAAGAGTGTTAAAAAATCAAGCGTGAAGGGTCTGTGCCTCAATGCGAGGAGTATTCGGAATAAGGTGGATAAGTTAACTGCGCAGATAGCAGTTAACGGATACGATGTGATTGGCATCACAGAGACATGGCTCCAGGGTGACCAAGGCTGGGAACTCAACATCCAAGGGTATTCAGCATTTAGGAAGGATAGGCAGAAAGGAAAAGGAGCCGGGGTGGCGTTGCTGGTTAAAGAAGAAATCAATGAAATTGTAAGGAAGGACATTAGCCTGGATGATGTGGAATCGGTATGGGTGGAGCTGCGGAATTCCAAAGGGCAAAAAACGCTAGTGGGAGTTGTATATAGACCACCAAATAGTGGTAGTGAGGTTGGGCACAGCATCAAACAAGAAATAAGGGATGCGTGCAATAAAGGTACAGCAGAAATCTTGGGCGACTTTAATCTACATATTGATTGGGCTAACCTAACTGGTAGTAATGCGGTGGAGGAGGATTTCCTGGAGTGTATTAGGGATGGTTTTCTGGACCAATATGTCGAGGAACCAACCAGGGAGCTGGCCATCCTAGACTGGGTGATGTGTAATGAAAAGGGACTAATTAGCAATCTTGTTGTGTGAGGCCCCTTGGGGAAAAGTGACCACAATATGGTAGAATTCCTTATTAAGATGGAGAGTGCCAAAGTTAATTCGGAAACTAGGGTCCTGAACTTAAGGAAAGGTAACTTCGACGGTATGCGGCGTGAATTGGCTAGAATAGACTGGCAAAGAATACTCAAAGGGTTGACGGTGGATAAGTAATGGCAAGCATTTAAAGATCACATGGATGATTGTTCATCCCTGTCTGGAGTAAAAATAAAACTGGGAAGGTGGCTCAACCATGGCTAACAAAGGAAATTAAGGATAGTGTTAAAGCCAAGGAAAAGGCATATAAATTGGCTAGAAAAAGCAACAAACCTGAGGACTGGGAGAAATTTAGAATTCAACAGGGGAGGACTAAGGGTTTCATTAGGAGGGGGAAAATAGAGTATGAGAGGAAGCTTGCAGGGAATATAAAAACTGACTGCAAAAGCTTCAATAAATATGTGAAGAAAAAAAGATTAGTAAAGACAAATGTAGGTCCCTTGCAGTTGGATTCAGGTGAATTTATAATGGGGAACCAAGAAATGGCAGACCAATTGAACCAATACTTCGGTTCTGTCTTCACGAAGGAAGATACAAATAACCTTCCGAAGGTACTAGGGGACAGTGGGTGTAGTGAGAAGGAGGAATTGAAGGATATCCTTATTAGGCGAGAAATTGTGTTCGGGAAATTGATGGGATTGAAGGCCGATAAATTCCAGGGGCCTGATAGTCTGCATCCCAGAGTACTTAAGGAAGTGGCCCTAGAAATAGTGGATGCATTGGTGATCATTTTCCAACAGTCTATCGACTCTGGATCAGTTCCTATGGATTGGAGGGTCGCTAATGTAACACCACTTTTTAAAAAAGGAGGGAGAGAGAAAACAGGTAATTATAGCCCGGTTAGCCTGACATCAGTAGTGGGGAAAATGTTGGAATCAATCATTAAGGATGAAATAGCAGCACATTTGGAAAGCAGTGACAGGATCGGACCAAGTCAGCATGGATTTATGAAAGGGAAATCATGCTTGACAAGTCTTCTGGAATTTTGAGGATGTAACCAGCAGAGTGGACATGGGAGAATCAGTGGATGTGGTGTATTTGGACTTTCAAAAGGCTTTTGACAAGGTCCTGCACAAGAGATTGGTGTGCAAAATCAAAGCACATGGTATTGGGGGTAATATACTGACGTGGATAGGGAACTGGTTGGCAGACAGGAAGCAGAGAGTCGAGATAAACGGGTCCTTTTCAGAATGGCAGGCAGTGACTAGTGGAGTGCCGCAGGGCTCAGTGTTGCGACCCCAGCTCTTTACAATGTACATTATCGATTTAGATGAAGGAATAGAGTGTAATATCTCCAAGTTTGCGGATGACACTAAACTGGGTGGCGGTGTGAGCTGTGAGGAGGACGCTAAGAGGCTGCGGGGTGAGCTGGACAGGTTAGGTGAGTGGGCAAATGCATGGCAGGTGCAGTATAATATGGATAAATGTGAGGTGATCCATTTTGGGGGCAAAAACACAAAAGCAGAATATTATCTGAATGGCGGCAGACTAGGAAAAGGGGAGGTGCAACGAGACCTGGGTGCCATGGTTCATCAGTCACTGAAAGTGGGCACGCAGGTACAGCAGACGGTAAAGAAGGCAAATGGTATGTTGGCCTTCATATCCAGGGGATTTGAATATAGAAGCAGGGAGGTCTTAATGCAGTTGTACAGGACCTTAGTGAGGCCTCACCTGAAATATTGTGTTCAGTTTTGGTCTCCTAGTCTGAGGAAGGACGTTCTTACTATTGAGGGAGTGCAGTGAAGGTTAACCAGACTGATTCCAGGGATGGCTGGGCTGTCATATGAGGAGAGACTGGATCAACTGGGCCTTTATTCACTGGTTTTAGAAGGATGAGAAGGGATCTCATAGAAACATATAAGATTCTGATGGGACTGGACAGGTTAGATGCGGGAAGAATATTCCCGATGTTGGGGAAGTCCAGAACCAGGGGACATAGTCTTAGGATAAGGGGTAGGCCATTTAGGACTGAGATGAGGAGAAACATCTTCACTCAGAGAGTTGTTAACCTGTGGAATTCCCTGCCGCAGAGATTGTTGAAGTCAGTTCACTGGATATATTCAAGAGGGAGTTAGATATGGCCCTTATGGTTAAGGGGATCAAGGGGTATGGAGAGAAAGCAGGAAAGGGGTACTGAAGGAATGATCAGCCATGATCTTATTGAATGGCGGTGCAGGCTCGAAGGGCTGAATGCCCTACTCCTGCACCTATTTTCGATGTTTCTATGTTTCTATAAGCTATAACAATTTACTTCCATTAATTTAAAGTTCCTTTTACTCAAAAAATCTAATTATCCAGTAATTTGAAATGAGCAATTTCAATAAATCAACACAGGAGATGTTTTTTTGCATGACTTTAATTTGAAATCAGCAACATCAAATTAAGAGGAGTAGACTGCATAGAATTTCATTAGGGGCAAACATTGAACTATGACTCTCAGAAGTCTGATCAGCTCATTTGCAATGTTTCTGTCTCAAGTAACCGTGCAACAATGAACAGGAGAAAGTAAAACATGATTGATTAGAGGGCAGGGCTGTAGTCAAACAGTTTCTGACAGACTCCAGGTCCTCCTAAATTATCTGATTCTCTGATTTTTCTTGTGAAACATTGACAACTGGATTCAAATACTGACTGTCATCTTAAAAGGTGTCATTTCTGATGATAAGTTTCACTGACACTCATCTGCCTGTGCTGATAGGTCAAGTGGATGTTAATGACCAAAGTATGGTGAATAAGACAAATCAGCGCTGGATTTTGGCTCAGTGTCTTGGACTGGGGTTGGGGAACTTGGCCTAGACTCTCACCCCTGATTACCGTCCATTAACTCTTGTTGGACAAAGTGCACACATGCAGTTATTGAATCAAATTATCCAGTAATTTGAATTGAGCAATTCAATAAATCAAGACAGGAGATTTTTTTTGCATGACTTTAATTTGAATTAAGCAACATCAAATTAAGAGGAATAGACTGCAAAGTAGAGGAGGGAATTCTGTGACTGCCCTGAACAGCATTTTTCCCCCAACCAAAAATAGATTCATATTATCGCTGCTTGTGGGATGTTGTTATGTGCAAAATGACTGCCATGTTCGCCATTATAATAATAGTGACAGCACTTTAAAGTAATTTTGTATGAAACACATTGGGATGTTTCCCTCGGCGGTAATCGAGCGGCTATGAAAACTCGATAAGTTCGTTCCGTCCGATTACCGCCGAGATACGGGCGGTAACAGTAGGAAATTGAAAGTCTAGCCCTAAGAGACATCATAAAATGCTTGGAGCAGTTTTGTTTTGATTGAGGCTGCTTTATTTTTCAGGGAAGCGTTTGGTTATTTTGGATATATTTTAAGATGACAAAGATGTGAGGCAGGATTAAATATATCTTTAAATTTCAGCATTCCAAGTGATTTACCACACATGCGGGCCGATTTTCATCAAGGCCTCCGCCCGCCCAAATGCCTGCCATGTTCACCGATGGCCGCAGAGGTATCGGATGGTACGTTCGGCGGGACATTCATGGCTGAGGTCCCTCGAGTGTCGGTGGCCCGCTGCTGCCAATCTGGGTGGCAGCGGGCGGGAGGTCGCATTCTCGGCGGCAGAGGCACTTGCCGCCCAAGTGCCGCCGAGGATGGAGTCGGGCCCACGGAGGGTCGAAGAGCTGGAAAAAAAATGCAGCAGTAAAAAATAAAAAAACTATCGGAAGACCTCCAGGGGACCCCATGCAGGTAAGTCGCTGTGGAAATTTTTGAAAAAAAGCTTCACTTACCTTGTTTTCAGGTGCTTCATAATCACCGTCAGGGACAGACCAGCCTCCAGCCAGTGGTCCACCCCGTTCTGCCGCAGAGTCCCACCAACTCCCGCCCGCAGGAATCTGGGAGCTCGGCGGGCAGGAGCTCAGTTGCACCACTCGGTCGTCCGTTGACGCCAGCGGGCGGTTGCCGGGGGCTCTCCCCTTCTGCCCGCTCCAGGCCACCTCCAAAGTGGCACTGGGTGGATCGAGAAGTACAATGTCGGCGGCAGTAGGCAGCAGTCGGTGGCAGCGGGCGGTGAGTGATGAATTTCGGCCCCATGGTATGGGAGGGCTAACTTCAAACACATGCAGATGACAACATTGCATGCTGACATGTTAGTCAAAATCTTTCGAACAATTGCTATTCTATCAAATGAAAAGAAACAGTTGTTGATGCCTACCAATGTCAAGCAAATTAATAAAACGCTGTTGTCTTTATGTCGTAAATCCCTAGATTATATCAACATTGATGTCCTAATTAGCAGAACACATAGAAAAATAGGTGCAGTAGTAGGCCATTCAGCCCTTCTAGCCTGCACCGCCATTCAATGAGTTCATGGCTGAACATGCAACTTCAGTACCCCATAGAAACATAGAAAACACAATTTGAACCTGTTCCTACTTTTGAGTAGTTTGGAGTTCATTTGGTTGAAAATCTGAATTTCAGGACAGTATCTAAATACACCTTTGTAGCTGTGTGAGGGGCATTTTCATGCAGATGTTTTTTTCATTTTATAATCAAGGCCAGTTGATGAAATTTTACACTGAAGACAATGTAGGGCATTTAACACGTTCTTTCCATTTAAGGCCCCAACTTCATCAGTGATTTTTTTCCCCCCCTTCACATTTATATGCCCTAGGCATATGGCTCATGTGATGACGAGTAATCATTTGCCATTGTAAATTTGCTCTGAAGTATTTTTTGACTTCAGTTTTTTCATTGCTAATTTCCCCCATCCTTTTCCAAAGATGCTGATTCTTGTTGTGGTACGGTGCCATGGTTACCTCATCCAAAAAGCCATTCCTCTTGGATGAGCCAATTGAGTGCTGACAAACTATGAGGGCATCACAGCTAAAGCTAATGATGTCTTCATTCAATAACTGCATGTGTGCACTTTGTCCAACAGGAATTAATGTACGGCAATCAGGGGTGAGAATCTTGGCCGATTTCGCCCAACCCCAGTCCGGGATGCTGAGCCAAAATCCAGCGCTGAAATATCTTATTCACCATAGGCCAAGGATCAAATCTGGCATAGTGGAGCACTGGGCAGTGCCTTTATCCACTGAAGACCATTGGGAGAACTCTTTGTTATGATTCTTAAAAAATAAGTATTGGTATTCATACTGGAGCGTGGTCTAATTTAAACTGGCATCTGGCCTAATGTATTTAGAGCTGGAAAATAGTTCATTTTTTCACCCACTCTAAAATGTAAATATTTAACTGTGCAGTTATCCAGGCTTCCTGCGGATTTCACATACAAGTTGGACAATTTGTTTAAATGGATTTAGAATATTAACTATTATTACCATTACATTATGATATTCAGAGTATTATCTTAATTGGATATTCTACATTTTTAAATTAATTTGTAATTTTCTCCATCTTTATTTAGAATAATTTCTTAATTTGCTATTTTATGTCTTGTCACAGCCTTGTTGAAAATTAGTCATGGAATAAAACAGACTGTTCACAATCTTGCTGTTATATTTGACTTTGAAGTGAGCTTCCTACTACATATCCACCTCTGTAACATCACCCGTCTCCGCCCTTACCTCAGCTTATCTGCTGCTGAAACCCTCATCCATAGCCTTTGTTACCTTTAGACATGACTATTCCAACGCACTCCTGACCAGCCTCCCCAGTTCTACACTCCATAAACTTGAGGTCATCCAAAACTCTGCTGATCATATCCTAACTTGCACCAAATCCCGCTCAGCCATCTCCCCTGTGCTCGCTGACCTACATTGGCTTCCAGTTAAGCAATGCTGCAATTTAAAAATTTTCATGCTTGTTTTCAAATCCCTCCATGGCTTCGTCCCTCCCTATCTCCATAATTCCTCCAGCCGTACAACCTCCGAGATCTCTGGACTCCACCAATTCTGGATTTTTGTGCATCCCTGATTTTAATTGCTTCACCATTGGCGGGCGTGCCTTCAACAGCCTAGGTCCTAAGTTATGGAATTCCCTCCTTAAACCTCTCCATCTCCTTTTCCTACTTTAAGGCGCTCCTTAAAACCTACCTCTTTGACCAAACTTTTGGTCATCTGCCCTATTCCTAATGTGCTTGGCATCAAATTTTGTTTGATAACACTCCTGTGAAGCGCCTTGGGACGTTTTACTATGTTAAAGGTGCTATATAAATGTAAGTTGATGTTGTAATTCCCCTCCCCCCACTGTTGGTGTGGTTGTAAACGGTTCTGCTAAATAGTAATAACATTTTTGTAAAGTCCTGACCCTGCAGTACAGACTTACACGAGGCACATGCTGAAGTCAAGGTCACTCTGGACCTGCACCTTTATTTCACAGCTCACGAGTCCCACACTTGCCTGAGACCTGCCTCTTTATACCTGTGTGGAACAGGTATGCAGTGTCTCCTGCAAGTGCACCCCTGGTGGTAAAGTATGCTTGTGGTTACAGGTCATATCTAGTTACAGTCATGTATAGCATGGTAAGATACAGTTATATACAGTAGTGTGAGATACATGACATCACCCTCCCCCAAGGTCTTATTGTCTTTATAGATTCAGTCTCTCAGGTGGTCTACGCTCTCACGTGGAGCGTCTTAGTTGTGGTTCAGTTGTTTGCCTTTGTGCCTGTTTTTCTTTCGGTGTGATTGCTGGTATCTCGCCTGAGCTGTCCGTTTCGTTCAGTATGATTGCTGGTATCTCACCTGGGCTGTCTGTTGAGACTGCCCTTTCCTCAGGTTGTTCCCTCTGTCTGTCCACCAGGTGTGGTGTGAGTTCCACATTGTAGTCTGCCTCTGGTTCTGAATGTTGTTGGTGAATCTACTTTTTACTTGGTCGACATGCCTCCGGCAGGTTTGGCCATTGTCCATTTGTACAACCAGTAGCCTGTTTCCTTCCTTGCCTGTTACTGTCCCTGCAAGCCATTTGGGACCCCTGCCATAGTTTAGCACAAACACTTTGTCCCCTATCTCATTCCACCTCCCCCTCGAATTTCGGCCATGGTACTCAGTTAGCTTCTGGCGCTTTGCCTCAACAATTTCATGCATGTCTGGGAGGATTAACGAGAGCCTAGTCTTTAAGGTCCGTTTCATCAATAGTTGCGCGGGGGGAACCCCAGTCAACGAATGCGGACGAGATCTGTATGCCAGCAGTTGTAGCGACAGGCGGCTCTGCAGCGTGGGACTTTGGATTTTTAGCATACCTTGTTTAATGATTTGCACTGCTCGCTCCGCCTGGCCATTGGAGGCCGGCTTGAACGGTGCCATCTTAAAGTGATTTATGCCGTGGTCAGCGATAAAATCTTGCAATTCTGCGCTGGTGAAGCACGGACCATTATCATTGACCAATATGTCAGGAATTCCGTGCGTTGCAAACATGGTTCTAAGGCTCTCCACAGTGGTGGAGATGGTGCTCAGGTTTAAAATGGTGCACTCGATCCACTTTGAAAATGCATCGACGACTACGAGGAACATTTTGCCCATGAATGGGCTCGCATAGTCTACATGCACCCGCGACCATGGTTTGGTGGGCCAGGGCCAGGGGCTTAGGGGGGCCTCCCTGGGGGCATTACTGAGTTGGGCACAAATGGTGCACCGCCGAACGCAGAGCTCCAAGTCCGTGTCAATATCAGGTCACCAGACGTGGGATCTGGCTATGGCTTTCAGAAGGATGATCCCCGGGTGCTCGCAGTGGAGCTCCCGGACAAACGCCTCTCTGCCTCGCAAGGGCATAACTACTCGGCAGCCCCACATCAGGCAGTCTGCCTGTAGTGGTAATTCATGCATGCGCCTATGGAAAGGTTTGATCTCCTTGGGGCAGGCATCACGAGCCTCTGCCCAGTCACCAATTAAAGC
The DNA here is from genome assembly GCF_044704955.1 of Pristiophorus japonicus. Taxonomy (NCBI): domain Eukaryota; kingdom Metazoa; phylum Chordata; class Chondrichthyes; family Pristiophoridae; genus Pristiophorus; species Pristiophorus japonicus. The sequence goes on from NC_091992.1 coordinate 100,741,015, forward strand.
ACATCTTTTGACTAAGGATAACGTGGGGTCGCTGGTCGTCCAGGCTCTGATTTGGCGAGCTGTCATGGGCGAACCTGTGGATTCAAAGGCACTGATAGCCATGACCATCTCACAGTCCTGTTCGTCGGACCCATCCGTGGTCGCCAGGGGTAGCCTGTTAAGCGCGTCGGCACAGTTGTCTGTGCCTGGTCTGTGCCTTATTGTCAAGTCATAAGAAGCCAGCATGAGTGCCCACCGCTGAAAGCGCGCCGAGGTGTTGCCGTTTATTGCCTTGCACTCGGATAGCAGGGACGTGAGGGGTGTGTGGTCGGTTTCTAACGCGAACTTGGCCCCGAAAAGGTATTGGTGCATCTTTTTGACACCGTACACGCGCGCGAGCGCCTCCTTCTCAACCATACCATACCTGCGCTCCACCCGTGAAAGTGACCTGGAGGCATAAGCAATGGGTTGTAATTTACCCGCATCATTGACATGCTGTAAAACGCACCCGACCGTGTACGCTGACGCATCACATGTAAGAACTAGCTTTTTACCTGGGTCAAAAAAGGCTAAAACACTGTTGGAACACAGAAGGTTGTGTGCCTTATTGAAGGCGCGTTCTTGGGCGTACCCCCAAATCCAATTGCACCCCTTTCTGAGTAGCACGTGGAGAGGCTCCAGCAGCGTGCTCAAGTTCTGCATAAAGTTCCCAAAGTAATTGAGTAGCCCAAGAAAGGCGCGCAGTTCCGAGATATTCCGGGGCCTGGTTGCCAGACGAATTGCTTCAGTTTTGGACTCTGTTGGGCGGATTCCATCAGCGGCAATCCTTCTGCCCAAAAATTCAACCTTGGGCGCGAGAAACAGACACTTGGATTTCTTAACTCTTAGGCCTACCTGATCCAATCTACTTAGTACTTCCTCCAAATTGCGGAGATGGGAGTCGGTGTCCCTGCCCGTGATGAGTATGTCATCTTGAAACACAACCGTCCCCGGGATGGACTTGAGCAGACTCTCCATGTTGCGCTGGAATATGGCAGCTGTCGACCTGATGCCGAATGGGCATCGATTGTACATAAAAAGGCCTCAATGTGTGTTGATGGTTGTGAGTAGCTTAGGCTCTTCGGTCAGTTCTTGCGTAATATACGCAGATGTGAGATCTAGTATCGAGAAAAACTTTCCTCCAGCCAATGTGGCAAATAGGGCCTCCGCTCTGGACAGCGGGTATTGGTCCTGTAGGGAGACTCTGTTTATGTTAGACTTGTAATCCCCACAGTTTCGTATGGATCCATCAGGCTTCATGACGGGGAAGATGGGACCTGCCCAGTCGCTAAATTCCACGGGTGAGATAATGCCTTCCCGCAGAAGCCGGTCCAGTTCATGTTCAATCTTTTCCCTCATCACATAGGGTACAGCTCTGGCCTTGTGATGGACTGGTCTGGCATCTTGTAGATTTTAACTTTAGCCCCTTTGAAGGTGCCCACACCTGGCTGAAAGAGATGTTCAAAACGACTTAGAACTGTTGAGCAGGAGGTCCGTTCCTCTGACGACATGGCGTGAACATCATCCCATTTCCAATTTAGTTTTGCCAGCCAGCTTCTCCCCAACAGTGCTGGGAGATCTCCGGGGACAATCCACAGGGGAAGTTGGTTCACCGTCTCTTTGTGTGTGACTGAGAGCATAGCGCTGCCAAGGACTGGGACGATTTCTTTGGCATAGGTCCTTAGTTTGGTGTTGATCCTTGTGAGTTTTGGTCTGTTGCTTTTGTGCGGCCACAGCTGTTCAAATTGTTGGACGCTCATGAGAGATTGAGTAGCTCCCGTGTCCAGTTTCATGTTGACGGGTATCCCGTTGAGTATGACCCTCATCATTATTGGAGACGTCTTGTTGTAAGAACAGTGGACATTGATCGTGTTGACCCGCTGCACCCCGGTGTCCCGGACACTGTCCCCACCGTCTTCTGGTCCGCTTTCTGTCCCTTCTGATTTGTATACCAGCCGAGCTGCTGTTTTTCTGCACATGCGAGCCAGATGCCCGGTATAGTTGCAGTTTCTGCAAACAGCATGCTGAAATCGACACCCCCTTGTTGAGCGCCTTTCCCCACATCTCCAGCACAGACCGCTTCCATTGTTTCCGAAGGCTGAACTGCATCTGGCTGATATCTCTTGAGCTTCTCTCAGTCTGTCGTTGATTGCTCGCATTGTGGGTTGATGAGGTGTGAACGACTGTTCCTGTGGCCCTTGATGGCTTCTGGTGCCACTGCCTGCTGTTGAAGGCCTGCTCTCCTGCCTTTGTCTGTTTGTGGGGGTATCGGCTTGTCTCACGCTGTGAACCCCTTGTTCCGATGTTTCGTTAGTTGTCGGACCCGCAGGGTAGATCAACCTCGTTTCTTCTTCTCCTGCCAAGAATGTCTGTGCGACCAGTGCTGCTGCCTCTAGCGTCAAGTTCTTGGACTCTATAAGCTTTTGGAATATGCCTGCATGGCCTATTCCTTCAATAAAAAAGTCTCTCAGTACTTCGCTCCTTAATTCATCGGAGAACTCACATAAACTAGCCAGCCTCCGAAGTTCCGCCACAAAGTCGGGTATGCTCTGGCGTCTGTAGTTGTAGAACCTGTGTCTGGCCATGTGTAAGCTGCTCGCTGGCTTCAGGTGGTCTCTCACCAATGTGCTCAACTCCTCAAACGACTTGCTTGCTGGTTTCTCGGGTGCCAGCAGGTCCTTCATTAAGGCGTATGTTTTCGAGCCACAGCTGGTCAAGAGATGGGCTCTTCTCTTGTCTGCCTTATCGTCGCCCAACCAGTCTTTGGTTACAAAGCTTTGCTGGAGCCTTTCTATAAAGTCCCCCCAATTGTCTCCAGCATTGTATTTCTCATCTGAGCTGTTGGTAGCCATTCTGTGGATTCTGTGATCCCGTAACTCGTCGCCACTGTAAAGTCCTGACCCTGCATGAGGCACATGCTGAAATCAAGGTCACTTTGGACCTGCACCTTTATTTCACAGCTCTCGAGTCCCACACTTGCCTGAGACCTGCCTTTATATTCATGTGTGGAACAGGTATGCAGTGTCTCCTGCAAGTGCACCCCTGGTGGTAAAGTATGCTTGTGGTTACAGGTCATATCTAGTTACAGTAAGATACAGTTATATACAGTAGTGTGAGATACATGACAATTTTAACATTGGTTTAACATCTCAACTGAAAGACAGTACCTCTAAAAGTGTAGCACTCCTTCAGTACTGCACTGGAATATCAGTCTAGATTATGCGCTCAAGTGTCGAGGGTAAGGTTTGAACCCAAGCCCTCCTGACTCAGGAGAGAGTGTTACCACTGAGCGAAAGCAGTATTGGCACAATGCAGATTCATCTCTGTGATGCATGGCAAGTTCCCAATTTTGGTAAGGTCATTAAGAATGAAGATTGGAGCAAGGAACACAGAACACGATTAAACATGATTTCCTTAACCATCTCCAATTATGTATTATAGTATTCAGCATGAGAATGTTACAGGAAACTACTTGCATGGTTTCATGCGACATTGAGATTTTCCTTTTATTTTGCAAACCTTTTGTTTAGAATTAGCATAGAATATTATAAATCAATATTAGAAGGTCAATTGTTCAGTGGCATCAGGAGACACAGCAGGTTATGTGTATGATGCCACAATGTACAGTGTAATTCATAACCTAAGTTAGTCTGTGGCTTGGTTCAAATAGCCCTTTGAGGCTCCCAGGCACCATACTAATCCAATCTGCAGCTGTAGGTAAACTGCATTAAATAAAAGTTTTCCATTATATCGAGGCTGAAACACAGCATTTTTACTCTGCTAACCGAATTAATCTTTTTACATAGAAAATAACCAAACTATCCAATTACCAATACTCCAGTGATTTCATGTTATTGAAATTCAGGTTACATGTGATTTAAACTGAGCTGACACTTTAGCAATGAGTATTGATTAACTCAGGAGAGTGAGGAAATTATCGACCTCCAGGCCCCAATGCTATTTGAGATATGCCAATGTGTCCGAACGTTGCTTCCAAGTTAGTGAACAGGGAAAGAGCAATGCTGGAGGAAAATTATACAATTACTGCAGGCATATTTACACAACTGGCATTAAGATAAATGAATTGCAATAAAGTTGTAGGGCTAGAATTTCCCCAAAATCCGCCAGCGCTGGATTGTCGCCCAAAATACCGCTAAGATTTTAAAATTACCGCGGGCGAAAAATTCCACAAAAAAAGGAAAAAATTCCGCCCGGCGAAAAAAAATGGACCTTACACCCCGATTCTCGTCGGAAACGCGATCGTGCGCCGATTGGGTGGTTGTTAAACAAAATGGGTGGTAATTACTAAAATTTAGTCCGAGGCTGTGGGTTGGGCCAAGGAGGGGGGAAAACACAAAAAATATTTTTTCCAAAATACAAAATAAAAAAATCAGAAAATATTCTGAGGACCCTTTTCAACTTAATCGCTGTAAAATAATTTTAAAATAATTGTTAAAAACCCATCAACTTACCTTTTTTTGCAGGACTACTTACCTACTGCCCAGCTCCCCCTGCTTTTTATGGGCATTTTTTTTCTACTTACCTACAGGTCACCGCTGAGTCAAAAATCGGACGATAGTGGTCTTTGGACGGTGCATGCCGGCGGTCCGCTCCCCGGCGGTATTTCGAGACCGCCGGCGGAACGCTTTATGGAAATTTTCGCCGACCTCGGTTTTCGCCTAAACCGACCAATATCGCCGAGAAACCAGGCGTAGGTGCCGTGGAAAATCCAGCCCTATCTCACATTCCAGTCTGATATGAAATTTATTACACGGTGCACCAGAAGGTGTCAAGCACTTTTCATAATGGACCAGCCAAAAGAGCTGGCCCACATCTGTCAAACCCGCATAAACTGAAACCTTCTGTTCAAAAGCAGCTTACTCACCATGTATAACTTAGCTTTTATCTGTACTAAGCTGGAATTTGCATCTTAACCTTGGTTAGGTGCTTCTAAACATCAGCTATTATTACTTGACAGAATTCAAAAGCATGCTCTGCATGTAATTAGCGTTGATGTAAGTACGGCTTTGTGCACACATCACATTCAAACAGTGGTGCATTGGTGCATATATCTGCATTTTGGATTCTTTCCTGGAGCCAGCTCAATTTTACACCCAAACTGATCCAAGCGATGCAAACTCTAGAAGACCACAGGCATCAATACAATGCACTTAAAAGCTCCAACAAATACCTAAACACACATCAAACTGAAAGTGTGCAGCAAGGACATGAAATGCCCACCTATGCTTCATCTTAGTTAACCCATAGCAAAGTGGAATTCCCTACTTCAATCTGTCGTCTGTTCTGTACTTGGCTGATCTTTAGGGCATGAATAAATAGTTATTTATTGAACAATCAATCTGATTTGTTGATGTTTTGTGAATGGTAGCTTTGGGGAAAAAATATTTATCAATTTTCTTACCTAGCTAGTGAAGGGAACTATTTTTTATTCGTTCCTGGGATGTGGGCGTCGCTGGCAAGGCTGGCATTTATTGCCCATCACTAATTGCCCTTGAGAAGATGGTGTTGAGCAACCTTCTTGAACCGCTGCAGTCCGTGTGGTGAAGGTACTCCCGCAGTGCTGTTAGGGAGGGAGTTCCAGGATTTTGACCCAGCGACGATAAAGGAACGACGATATACTTCCAAGCCAGGATGGTGTGTGACTTGGAGGGGAACTTGTGGAGATGGTTTGAACTTAATTGAATATTTGAGCCAATCAACGTAATTAATTTAACAGATCGTGGTTAATTGAGTCAATCATAATCTTTTGCTCTCTGAACTTCTGATGCCTTTCAGGTGTGACTGTAACATCATTTGTTGCTATTTTACTCCTTTTAAAGATCCTTAATGATCAACTGTATTATTTTGGCTTAGATTGTAACAGTATGCTTTCTTGCAGGAACTATTAAGAAAACAGACTGAATTTGCGCGTTTTGTGATTCTTGATTGATCTTGTTTGGTTTAAGGCATGACAAACTCACCTTCGTTGGTAAATGAATTACGCACTAGCTATAGAAGTATTTTAATATAAACAGGAGGTGGGTGGGATGGCTTGACCCATCCACCTCCACGGAGGTGTGTGGGGGACCTGACCCATCCACCTCCATGGCACGAACCTGGTATTGCAGTACTTCCAGGAACGGTGCAGTGGCTCTAGGCCTTTTGGCTAAGAGCATTGGCGCAGAGTGATCCTTGACTGGTGCAGGGTGACCTCTGGCGTTTGTGACTTGACAAAGAATTGGAAACGATTGGCTACGAATTTATAAAAAAAAAAAAAATGACACAATTATGCTGATTTATTTTTCTGTATAGGGCTAAAATAAACAAGCCTCAAAGGATTCCCAATTGTTTAACGGTTTGACTGTTTAAGAAATAGGATTAAGAATGTAAAGACATATGTAACACCACTGTTTATGTTAAGAGGTGAAAGAATGGGCAAAATCCCACACACAGTCTGATATTGGCACACTCGAAGCTACAAATGCATATAACATAATCAGCAACATAGCACTAGAACCCCAAGAGTAATGCATGCTGCAGAATGTGAGGTGTATTTGCAGTTCTTTGCCATCCAGAACGAGCATATTTTATCTTCCTAAAATGTTAAGTGAGGTGGATTACTTGGACACCCAACCAGTGAGCAGTGTTGAATTGCTATTAAATGGTGAGTAACCTATAGAGCCAAGGGCTCTATAAATCATTACTCAAGAATTGTATTATAAACACAGAGACATCTTCTTTTTGCCTCTTAAGCATGTTTGAAAATGAATGTTGAAAGTCATCATTGGAATCTTTTCCATATTGGTGAATGGGCCACACACAAAAAAAAGACGCTTTTCTGTAGTACGCATTTTGATAGTCTTAATAAAAGAACAAGATGGCAAATCACTTCAGCAATTCTGAATCCTTGTGGATCACATTTCACTTGTTAATTCCTCTGGCAGTTAAATGATTATTTTGCTTCCTTCACAGTCATCTTGGGAGTAAATGTCTGTGCCTCCTGTCAGTGTTGGACCTGGGAGCTGAAACCATTTCCACACCAGTTAATTATCTTGTCACGTCCCAACAAAAATGTACCTCACGGTACAGCTTTAAAAAAAATTGTTCTCTAGAAGTTGCCAACACTGTCAAAGCCACATCTATTGCCAATCCCTAGATGCCCTGAGAAAGCGGTGCTGGAACGCCTCATTGAACTGCTGCAGTCAATGGCACCATGGAGGAAAGTTTCCTCTGTGCACTGTCTAGAGAAATTAACACAATTATAGCAAATGCCTTTACAGTTTGCTACACAGTGCAAATCTTTCCCACTTGATAATTTAGATTCAATATTTGAGCACACAGGTTCCATTCTTGTGTAGTGCTAGTGAAATCTAATGTGGTGCAATCTACATTATGACCACCATTGGGACCAGATCAATTGGTTGTAATACATGGGTCGCTCTGCAAGTGTGGAGTTTTTAAAAATATTTGAAATTGTGTTGGAATGAAGAGTCAGTGAAAGACAATAATTCTAAAACACTGGGGTCAAAATTCCGACGTCCCGGGCCCGTACGAAGTTTCTACGGAACCGGGATGGCATCGGAAAAGCCGATTTTCAATGCGCAATGCGCGTGCGCTGAAAACCGGCTTTTCCGATCTAGATGATCCGCAGATCGGGAGCAAGGACATTTGTATGGGCAAGATTTGGGTATTTACCCATATCTTGTCCAGCAAGTGTCCTCAAAACTCTTGCGCCTGATAGAAGCAGGCGCATAGTCTACTTTCACAGGTGTAAGAGTTTAAAAACCTAGCAAAAACATGATTAAAATAAAACATTTTAAAACATATTTGTGTTAAAACCCTGCCCACTCAGGTAATGTTACTTTAAACCCTAACCCTAACTTTTTTTAAAAATCGGCAATTTTTTTTCTTTAAAAAACATGTACAGCAACTTTAATTTCTATTAGTGTATTGTGTGACGTGTTTTTTTTAAATGTTTTATGTAGTGTTTGTGCGTTTGGGGTTTTTTCTCATTCATAGTAATAGGAGATTCGTAACTTACGCGACGCGTTGTCACGGTAAGCCTGCGGACCGGGATCTCCAGCTGGCCTCACAGCTTAAGGTAAGTGCGCATTTTATTTCTATTCTACAGTGCTTTGCCCGTGGGAAGTCCTCGAGAGGAATTACTCGGCTGATTCTCGGGTCTTCTGCGCTCCGTGTTTTGCCCCGGAGCAGCAGCAATGGCGGCGGTGAAGCGTTTTGGCCGGGTGGTCAGCCTCCAGCGCCCCGTGGCGATCCTCGGGTCCGGTTTAGCGGCGGCATTGAGCAGCGTCGCCCGGAAGAGCTGCGCCCGGTGTGCAACACCCCTGACTGCGACACCAGCGCAAGTTCGAACTCCAGCCCGACCCGTCCACTTGGAAGTGCACCCTACAGTGAACGCCTGGGAAATCAGGCGGTCCAACGATCCCGACAGTGAAGAGGTAAGTAATGGATTCCTAAGGTAAGTATGCTTGTTTTTTCTTTTAATTTGTTTTGCGATTTGTGTTGTGGTGTGGGTAATGCTTCGGGAATATTTTTGTGATTTTTTTTTAGGTTTCCCCCCACACCCCTCGAGGCTTCTCTCGGAGTGCTCCCGGCCTGGCTCTCTAGCTTCCCTTAGCGCTGCGCCTTCTGACTCAGGGCCCAGCTGCCTAAACTTACTGAGGTGCAAACTGTTCCCGGACGCTAACGTTACCGCCTCGCCGCCATTATCGCCCCCAAAAACATCAAAACTGAAAATCCAGCCCTAAGTGTTTTCAGACAAAGCATGTTCTGGGGTAGAACATGTTATGTTTGCATTTGTGAACTGGCGCAGATCCATTTATTTGCTGGGAAAGTGATTTGAAAACTTCATAACAGAGTTAGGATCTCGGTTTATTCCTCTGCATCATAAATTCATTTGAGTGATTCAATCATATGTTCACATCTCCCGAGAACGAGTATGCTCCCTGATGGTAGTTTCACTTTTTTTTCTGATTCACTGCCTCCATGCTCCAAAATTGGCTCCTTATTCATGCAATAGTTATCAAAAGACTATTTTCCAAACTTCCAGGTTGGGAGGTTGAGAAATTGGAAGCTATTTTTGGTTGACACATCAGAAGCAATGTACCTGAATCTGCTGATGGAAGCTTACTGACGACATTCTTCATTCACCAATTTGGGCAATTCGTGATTGTCATCTGCACTTTCTGGTGCAATTTATGTATAGGAATGGTATCTTGTTTTACTTCTCCACCCAGATCCCTGCAATCCAATTGGGAAATGGAGAGGGTTGTACCTACATTCAAAACTTCTCTTATTATTTAAAAAAAATGTTACAAGATTGTGGTGCCATGCATCAGAAATAAACTGTATTTCACGTGAGTTATTATCTCCCACAAACAGCAATTGGATAAATGACCAGATATTCTGTTTGTGTTGTTGGTTGAGTGATAAATATTGACCAGGACACTGGGGTGGGCCCCCTGCTCTTCTTCAAAATAGTGCCATGGGATTTTTAATATCCACCTAAGAGGGCAGATAGGACCTTGGTTTAACACCTCATCTGACAGACACCACCTCTGATAGTGCAGTACTGAGGGTTAGCCTAGAGTGTGTGTCAAGTTCCAAGAGTGGGATTTAAACCCACAACCTTCTGAGCCAGAGCCCAAAGTGCTACCACTGAGCCACAGCTGACACCTGGACACAGCTGAGCAAATTATGTTGATTGTTGATAAGGCAACTGAACTAAATGTGACAGTTGCAGAATATTCTTCAAGCAATGTTACCAAAATATTAAAGGGCCAAATTTGGCCTCCTGTGCACCTCCTGGTAACGCCCTGCTCGGTTGCGCACAGCAATGATGACGTCATCACCGTGCGCAGCGCCCCCTTACCACCCCGGAAGATCAATTCAGCAGCGCCCCTCACTTACCGCTTGGCGGTGACAACAACAGCTTCAGCTGTCGATGAGCAGTCGGGAGTCAGCTGGAGGAGCGCTATTTAAAGGCGCCATCTTTATTCACAATTTTTGTCGGTCATTACTCTTTGCAGCTTGCGAACACATAGGCAGAGTGGACAGATTTCAGCGATTTCAAGGAATCCTAACTATTCTCTTGTATCATTGAGGGAAGATTTGAAACCACAACATTTATATAGTTTCATATAAATGTTGGCATTCGGCTGCCTGCTCTGACGTCACCGTCAGAGGCTACTTGGGCAGGGAGAAAGGCAGAGACAAATGCAGAGACAAATGAAGAGACAAATGCATGGAGCAAGGCAGGGAGCAAGACAGGGAACAAGACAGGGAACAAGACAGGGAACAAAACAGGGAACAAGACAGGGAGAAGGACAGGGAGCAAGGCAGCAAAATGGAGTGAGAGAGAGAAGGCCCAACAGGGATGGCAACAGGAGACCTTATCCTCCCAGGGTATTCTGGTTGCACTTCTACATCAATTTCACTGAGGAACAGTGTATTCGAAGACTGCACTTCAGTAAGGACATGGTCACAGAGCTCTGCCACCTCCTACAACCAGACCTCGAGCCTCAGCCCAGGATGAAGACAGCTCTCTCAGTGGCAGTCAAAGTCACCATCGCGCTCACTTTCTACACCAGTGGATCCTTCCAGGTAGTGACAGAAGACATCGCCAACATCTCCCAGTTTGCCGTCCATGGCTCCATCCGCGAGGTCACAGATGTACAGAAGGAAGAGGGACTACATCTCCTTCCCTATGAGCAGAGAGAAGCAGCACGAGTGTCATATGGCTTCGTCAGGATAGCTGGTTTCCCCATGGTGTAGGGCATCATTGACTGCATCCATGTCGCTTTGCGGGCACCGCATCACAATCCTGAGGTCTTCCGTAACCACAAAGGCTACCACTCACTGAATGTGCAGCTGGTGTGTGACTACACACATAGAATACTCACCGTCAATGCCCGCTATCCTGGCCGCAACCATGACACCTTCATCCTGTGCCAGCTCTGTTCCAGCCACCACATCAAGCTCATGACTGGCTGCTTGGACACAAGGCCTATCCACTCTCCATCTGGCTCATGACTCCCCTCCGCAACCCCAATGCTCCTGCCCAGCACTCATACAATGAGAGCCATGCAGCCACCAGGAACATCATCGAGCAGACCATTGGAATGCTCAAGCAACGGTTCCGCTGCCTTAACCACTCGGGAGAAGTCCTCCAGTACTTTTCAGAGCGGGTGTCCCTAAATCCGTCGAATGCTGCACACTGCACAACCTTGCCATTATGAGGGCACAGCCATTGCCACCAGGCATAGCTGCACCATCTGAGGAGGAGGAAGAGGACGAGGAGGAGGCAGATCAGGAGGATGAACAAGAGAATGAGGAAGAGGAGGAGGAGGAGGAGGTAGATCAGGAGGATGAGCAAGAGGATGAGGAAGAGGAGGAGGAGGACGAGGAGGATGAGGAGGAGGAGGAGGATGAAAAGAGGAGCAGCAACACCAGCGATGGAGGAGGAAGCGAGTCAATCGTGATTCTGCAAGGGCGTTCCACGACCATCTCATCAGAGTTTGGTTCCAGTGAATTCCATCCCACTTCCCGGTTCCTCTTGCCGTCCCCATCACCACATCAATATTCCCTTCCATACTGAAATGTGAGTCAACAGCAAAGATGAAACATTTCAATGAAAATTTCTATAACACCAATAAACGGTTTCATAATGTATTTAATAATCACCCTTGTGCATTTCCTTATATCCCCTCTTTGCTTTAACTATTCTAGTGCTCCTCCGCAGTGTGTCCCCTGTGGCTGAAGCACGGCTGCTGTGAATCAGGGCCAGAGACTACAGACGTCCTTATAGGATGTCCTTGACCAGCTCTGAGCCTCGAAGGCCCGCCTGTAGGCTGCACCACCTCAGGCTGGCAGTTTGGGCTGGCTGGGTGACTGGCAGCAACAAGTGCAATGGTGGAGTAGCAGTGGTGGGATCAAGAATCCTGTCATTGTGATAGAGGACAGCAGGTTCCTGCTCCACTGACCCACTGCCACTCCCCCGCAGCAGCACCTCAGCATCCCTGCCAATCTGTTGAAGCACAGTTTGGTGGGCTGCTACGACACCGTGAGATCCCCGGTGGACTGAGGTGAACCCAGCGCCCATGGCAGCAGTCAGAGCATGTGTGGGATCCAGCTGAGATTGCGTGAGAGCACTCTGAGACTCAACGCCAACACTCGCTGACTGCATGACACCAACAAGAACTTGCGTGGGATCCAGCTGAGACTGCATGAGAGCAGTCTGCACTTCCTTGCCACCAACCATTGTCTGCATTACAGCAATAAGACGTTGCATTGCTTCCACCTGTGCTGCAATGGAAGCTGCCACATTTCCAATGACAAGCATCACGAGGTCCGTATCCACAGGGTCTCTGGGAGTCCACCATCGTCTGCAGACTGGCAATGATGGGCTTCATGGTGTGCACAGAGCTCTGTGCAATGCTGGAGGCAATGGTAAGGAGTCCTCCACACTCCTTACCACTGCCAAGACGCTCTCCGGCACGCTTGCCATTACACCTATTGTAATGTCCTTACTCTACTGCATGAAACCACACGGGGCACATTCTAGGGACAAGGTCACTCTGTGACCTCAACTCTTTATTTAAAGCACTCCACAAGTGATGACGCTGCATGGGACCTCCCTTTATATACCTGGGAGATCAGGTAAGGAGTGTCTCCCACAAGTTCACCCCTTGTGGTTAAGGTGTGCATCTAGCTTGTGTGTATACAGTAATACAGTGGTGTTACATTGTGGTTACATACATGACATCACCTTCCCCCCCCCCCCCCAAAGTCTTGTGGAGATCATAGGTTTAGTCTTTCGGGTGGTCTACGCTCCCTCGTGAAGCGCTGCAATTGGGGCTCTGGTTGTTGGACACTGATGTGAGTGTCTGTCACCTGTCCGGACTGACCGCAGGGACTGTGCATTCTTCTGATTGCTCTTGTTGCTCGTTCACTGGCGGTAGTGTGAGCTCCATCTCATGGTCTTCTTCAGGTTCCTCAGTGTCGATGCTGAACCTTTTTTTGACTTGGTCCAGATGCTTATGGCATATCTGACCATTGTTGAGTTTTACCACGAGGACCCTATTCCCCTCTATGTCAATTACAGTACCCGCAAGACATTTGGGCCCCATGGCGTGATTGAGGACGAATACAGGATCATTTATTTCTATACATCTCCCCCTCGAATTGCAGTCATGGTACTCGTTTTGTGACTTGCGCTTGCCCTTAACTATGTCGGTTAGGACTGGGTGAATGAGGGACAACCGGGTTTTGAGTGTCCGTTTCATTAGTAGCTCTGCGGGCGGGACTCCCGTGAGCGAGTGCGGTCGGGATCTATAGGCCAGCAGGAGGCGCGATAGGTGGCATTGTAGGGATGGTCCTTGAATCCTGAGCATACCTTGCTTAATGATTTGGACCGCACGTTCCGCCTGGCCATTGGAGGCCGGCTTGAACGGCGCAGTCCTGACGTGGTTGATGCCATTGCCCGACATAAACTCCCGGAATTCGTAGCTTGTGAAGTATGGGCCATTATCACTAACCAGGATGTCCGGCAAGCCATGGGTTGCAAAGATTGCACGTAGGCTTTCCACAGTGGTGGATGACGTACATGAGTTCAGAATGTCCGCAGTCGGTCCGCAGATTGCTCACAATCTGCGACCAGTTTGAACTGGCCTCGGGAGCGAAGGTCAATCGCAGCAAAAGCAAGGCCATGTTCTTTGGCAACTGGGCCGACCGATCCTTTATTCCCTTCACCGTTAAGCCAGATTACCTGAAGGTGTTGGGAATATGGTTCGGAGCGGACGGGGCGTGTGCCAAGAACTGGGAAGAGCGTATCGCCAAAGTGAAGCAAAAACTGGGATGGTGGAAGCTGCGCTTCCTCTCCATGGCAGGAAAGAACCTGGTCATCAGGAGTGAGGTGCTCTCGGGTTTGCTGCACGTGGCACAGGTCTGGCCCATCTCTCGCTCCAGTGCCGCGGCAGTCACCCAGGCCGTCTTCCACTTTGTCTGGAGGTCCAAAATGGAACGTGTCCGCAGAGACACAATGTACAAATCTCTGGACAGTGGAGGAAAGGATGTTCCGAACGTGGCCCTTATCCTGATGGCCACCTTTGTGTGCGGCTGCATCAAGCTGTGCACAGACCCCTAGTACGCAAACACCAAGTGTCACTACGTGCTGAGGTTCTACCTGTCCCCGGTATTGCGAAGGATGGGCCTGGCCATGCTGCCGCGAAACGGCCCCACCAGCTGGACCATGCCTGTCCACTTGTCCTTCGTGGAAAAGTTTTTCACAAAAAACCCCTTTGACCACAAGACCATAAAACAGTGGTCAGCACGTAACGTCTTGGACGACCTATGAATGAAGGAGAGGGTGGACCTTGTCGGGTGGTTCCCTGAGCGGACTGTCGAACTCCTTTGGCAGAATGTCTCATCGCCAGAGCTTTCACACAAGCACCAAGACGTAGTTTGGTTGGCGGTGAGGAGGGCCTTACCCGTCAGAGCGTTTGATCTGGCAGGCTGCGATGGGGGAGCCTGCGCTGCCAAAGGAATCGACAGCCATGACCATCTCGGTACTTTGCTCCGCTGCCCCCTCAGTGGTGGCCAGTGAAAGCCTGCTGAGCGCGTCAGCGCAATTTTCAGTGCCGGGCCGGTGCCGGATGGAGTAGTCATAAGCAGCCAGCGTGAGAGCCCATCGCTGTATGCGGGCTGATGCGTTGGCATTGACAGCCTTGCTGTCTGACAACAGGGATGTTAATGGTTTGTGGTCTGTCTCTAATTCGAACTTCCGACCAAAGAGGTACTGATGCATTTTTTTTACACCATAGACACAGGCGAGCGCTTCTTTCTCGACCATCCCATATCCCCGTTCTGCTTGAGAGAGCGACCTAGAGGCATAAGCCACAGGTTGTAGTTGACCCTCAACATTGCCCTGCTGCAACACGCACCCAACCCCATAGGACGATGCATCACATGTCAGAAGCAGATCACATGTCAGCGACTGGGCGAGCCCCATCGTTCCCATCCTAAAAGCGGATGGCTCTGTCAGGGTCTGTGGCGACTACAAGGCCATCATAAATCGAGTGTCCCTACAAGATCAATACCCGCTCCCAAGAGCGGAGGACCTCTTCGCCACGCTGTCAGAACCAGATCACATGTACAGGGGTCGTACAGGGTCAACAACTTGTTTGAACATAGTAGGTTTCGCGCCCGATCAAAAGCCCGTTCCTGACAGTCCCCCCAAAACCAATCGCAACCATTATGCAGGAGCACATGTAGCGGCTCCAAAAACGTGCTTAAGTTTGGCAGAAAGTTCCCAAAATAGTTCAACAGTCCCAGAAATGAACGCAACTCCGATGTGTTGCAGGTCCTGGGTGCTCGTCGAATTGTCTGTTTTGGATTCGGTGGGCCGAATCCCATCTGCAGCAACCCTCCTGCCAATAAACTTAACTTCAGGAGCTAAAAACACATATTTAGACTTCTTGAGTTGCAGGCCTACCCGGTCCAGTCGGCAGAGCACCTCCTCCAGGTTGTGGAGGTGTTCCTCGGTGTCTCGACCCGTGATGAGGATGTCGTCCTGGAATACGATCGTTCCAGGAATGGATTTAAGCAGGCTTTTCATGTTTCTTTGAAAGATCGCAGCCACTGATCGAATGCCAAACAGGCACCTGTTATAAACGAACAGTCCCTTGTGCGTGGTGATGGTGGTCAGTAGTTTGGATTCGTCGGCCAGTTCCTGGGTCATATAGGCTGAAGTGAGGGCCAACTTGGTGAACAGCTTGCCGCCTGCCAGCGTGGCGAAGAGTCCTCTGCTCTTGGGAGCGGGTATTGATCTTGTAGGGACACCCAATTTATGGTGGCCTTGTAGTCGCCACAGATGACAGAGCCATCCACTTTTAGGACGGGAACGATGGGGCTCGCCCAGTCGCTGAATTCAACAGGCAAGATGATGCCCTCTCTCAACAGCTGGTCCAATTCGCTCTCGATCTTTTCCCGCATCACATACGGCACCGCTCTGGCTTTGTGGTGCACTGGCCTGGCGTCCGGGGTGATGTGCATTACTACTTTGGTGCCTTTGAAAGTCCCGACACCAGGTTGGAATAGTGAATCGAATTGTTGTAGGACTTGTGAGCACGAACTTCGCTCCACAGATGACATTGCGTGAACATCCCCGCATTTCCAGTTCATCTCGGCTAACCAGCTCCTCCCCAACAGTGCGGGACCATTGCCCGGGACAATCCAGAGCGGCAGCCGATTCACTAACCCGTTGTGTGTAACAGCCAACATTGCACTGCCTAGCACCAGAATTATTTCTTTAGTGTAAGTCCGTAATTGTGTCTCAATACGTTCTAATTTGGGTCTACTGGCTTTAAGCGGCCATAGCTTCTCGAATTGCTGGACGCCCATGAGTGACTGGTTGGCCCCAGCGTCCAGCTCAATGCATACTGGGATGCTGTTTAATAAAACCCTCATCATCATTGTTGGCGTTTTGGTGTATGAACTGTTCGCCGCATGGACCCGCTGAACCTCGGCGTCCATCGATTTGCCCCAAAAGTCACCCTGCCTCAAAGGACCCTTTTCTGGTCCATCCACCTCATATATTAGTCTGGTTGCAGGCTTCCTGCACATTCGAGCTAAATGACCACTGAGATTGCAGTTTCTGCAGACAAACTGTTGAAATCTGCAAGATCTGGCTGAGTGTTTTCCCCCACACCTCCAGCATGAGTTAAAGTTTTCATTGTTGGGAACAAAGGGACTATGGCCAGGTATTCCACGCTGACTGTCCCTTTCACTGCTCTTAAGTACCTTATTAGTGGGTGTTAATGGCCCCATCCCGGGCCGCATTGTCTGCTGTGATGGCATAAATGTCCGTTCAGCCTGCCATTGTCTCTGTTGGAGTCCTACTCTGGGATCTATTGCTGCCTGGGGAGTGTCAGACTGCCCCTGCCAGCCTGCGGGGCTCTGAGTCACATTGATGATGTTGACTTCCTGACCCATCTGAGGCAGAATTGCGCGCGTATATTATTTTTGTCTCTTCCTCCCCCCGCTATGAAAGTTTGAGCTAACAACGCCGCCGCTTCCAAGGTCAAATCCTTGGTCTCAATTAATTTGTGGAAAATTCCCGCATGACCGATGCCCTCAATAAAGAAGTCCCTTAGCATCTCCCCCCTGCAGGCATCTGTGAACTTACAGAGGCTGGCCAAACGCCGGAGGTCTGCTACGAAGTCTGATATGCTCTGTCCTTCACGACGTCGGTGGGTGTTGAATCTGTGTCGAGCCATGTGTATGCTACTCGCCGGTTTGAGGTGCTCCCCGATCAGTTTGGTAAGTTCTTCAAAGGTTTTGTCCGATGGCTTCTCAGGCGCTAGTAAGTCCTTCATGAGTGCATAAGTCTTTGGCCCACAGCTGGTCAAGGGATGAGCCCTTCGCTTGTCGGCCGCTGCATCCCCCAGCCATTCTTTCGTAACGAAGCTTTGCTGAAGCCTCTCGACAAAATCGTCCCAGTCTTCCCCAACACAGTACCTTCCCTCTGCACTACTGGTGGCCATTCTCGTGGGTCGTGAGTTCCTGTTTCTCGTCGCCAATGTAATGTCCTTACTCTACTGCATGAAACCACATGGGACACATTCTAGGGACAAGGTCACTCTGTGATCTCAACTCTTTATTTGCAGCACTCCACAAGTGATGACCCTGCATGGGACCTCCCTTTATATACCTGAGAGATCAGGTAAGGAGTGTCTCCCACAAGTTCACCCCCTGTGCATCTAGCTTGTGTGTATACAGTAATACAGTGGTGTTACATTGTGGTTACATACATGACACCTATCATGTCGGAGTGCATGGCCAGCACCCTTTGTGTGAACGCCTCCTCAACTGAGGCCTGTGGAGCAGAACTCGCCCGCAAACTTGGCCTCCGTGGAGCTGGCTCCCGAGGTTTTCTTTCCCTTGGCCTTGCTGCAGCCTGCTCATCCCCAGTGGATCACCCAGTGCAGACTCATCTATGAACCTAACCTCTAGCAAATGCATAGTGTCAGTATCTGAGCTGGTGCCTGCGGGTGAGAGAAGCAACAACGCAGTGTTTGGCTCCTCCTCCTCCTGCTCTTCTTCCTCGTTCTCTCCCTCCTGAATCTCTTGATGGGAGGTGGGGGATGGGGGAGTGGTGGCTCAGGAGCATACTCCACAGCTACTGCCTGGTCATCTGAAAGCATAAATGGCATAAAACTCGCATTAAGGTGCAAGAGCAAGGAATGTGGATATTATCAGGAGCTGAAAGGTAATAAAGCCTTCTGGTGTGTGAAGGAAGTGGGTTAAGAAAAGAGGAGAGTGGATTGGAAAGTGATGAAGCTTTCTGGTGTGGGGTGCGGTGCCCGGGGGGGGGGGGCGGGGGGGCGGCAGTGTGGGATGAGAAAAGGAGGGGATAAAAATACCATTGTTGCCCCCAGCAGGGTCGATGTCTCTGCCAGTCTTAGCGGCCACCACCTGCGGGCCAATGAGCCGCAGCACTCGCTCCTCAAGGTCACTCAGCGGCCGCAGTTCAGGTTCCCCTCCTCCAGTCCGCAACTGCTCCCTTCTGTTATGTGCCACCTTGGCCAACAAAAGAAAGGAACTTGTATGAGTAAGAGTCCGGCTATGTATGTGGAAGTAATTCCTGCCGTGGTGTGAATGTGGGCAATGAGTGAGATGAGGATGTGAGTGTGAGTATCTGCAGATGCTTGGTGGTTGAGTGGTGGGGAAGTGGTGGTTTGCTCAGTGCCCACAGACAGAGGTTGAGAGGCTGGTATGGAGGAGGTGTGGAAGCTTGTACTCACCTTAACCACCTGATTGAGGTCACAGAATTTTTTCCTGTACTGGGTGAGGCCTCTCTGCACCTGGCCGACACCTCTCGGGCCACCTCTCGCCACATGGCCCTGAAAACCTGCGAGATGGCCTCCTTCCCGATGGAGGGAACAGCCATGCCCTCCTTCCCAATGGAGGGAACAGCCATGCCCTCCTTGTGTCCACTGCCCCCACCAATATCTCCAGTGCTACATCATCAAAACGTGTGACCCTCTCCCTTAAAGGGGGATTTGCAGCAGCTATTTCAGAAAGTTCCTGAGATGCACAAATCACTGTCTCAAGTGCCGCTTTGCTGAAAATGAGCAGCAACAGGTTCAAATGATCTCCCCTTTAAGAGCCAGACTGAGCTGGAGTCAAAGATTGAAGGCTGATTGCTGAATGGAACTCAGCTAAAATTGGGTAACTGGCTGTGAATAGTGCCCCTGCAGCACCCAGCAGAGGCCATTAGTGCCTCATTTACTGCCCCCCCCTCCCCCACTTCACGGCTGGGGCATAAACACCAAATTTCACACAATTTGGCAAGGCATCTCGCTGGGCGCTAAATTTTCTAAAAGTGAAAAGTTACTGTCCCAAACGGGGCGCTACTGAATTTCGCACCCTAGATTTTGCAACTATTTTGAATAAGTCACTATATCACACTTGGTACTTCCACTGGACAGTTGTTGAAATATTAGCTTCTACTAGGAATGAATTTGCCACATAAATACTGTGGCAACAAGAACAGGTCAGAGGCTGGGTATTCTGCGGCAAACCAAGCACTAGGGTTTATTTCTAGAGAGATAGAATTGAAAAGTAGAGAAGTTATGCTAAACTAGTATTGAACCTTGGTTAGACCACATTGGAGTACTGCATACAGTTCTGGTTGCCATATTATAAAAAAGATATAGATGGCACTGGAGAGGATGCAGAGAAGATTTACAAGGATGTTACCTGACTTGAGAGGGTATAACTATCAAGAAAGGATGAGCAGGCTGGGTCTTTTTTCTCTTGAAAAGAGAAGGCTGAGGAGGTATTTAAAAACATGAAAGTTTTTGATAGAGTAGATACAGAGAGAGTGTTTCCATTTGTGGGGAAGAGGAAAACTAGAGGCCATCAATATAAGATAGTCACCAAGAAATCAAGTAGGGATTTCAGAAGACACTTCTTTACCCAGAGAGTGGTGAGAATGTGGAACTCCTTACCACAGGAAGTGGTTGAAGCGAATAGTATAGATGCATTTAAGGGGCGGCTAGATAAGCGTATGAGGGAGAAGGAAACAGAGGGTTATGCTGATAGATTTAGATGTGGAAAGATGGGAGGAGCCTCAAGTGGAGCATAAACGGTGACATGAACTGGTTGGGCTGAATGGCCTATTTCTGTGCTGTGTATCCTATGTGATCCTATGAGTGTCTCACCAGTTGTCTCCCCAAAGCCTTTCCACTATCTACAAGGCACAAGTCAGGAGTGTGATAGAATACTCTCCACTTGCCTGGATGAGTGCAGTTCCAACAACACTCAAAAGCTCGACACCATCCAGGACAAAGCTACCCACTTGATTGGCACCCCATCCACTACCTTATACATTCACTCCTTCCACCACTAGCCCACCGTGGCTGCAGTGTGTACCAACTACAAGATGCACTGCAGCAACTTGCCAAGGCTTCTTCGGCAGCATCTCCCAAACTCGCGACCTCTATCACCTAGAAGGACAAGGGCAGTAGGCACCTGGGAACACCATGTTCTCTTCCAAGTTGCACACCATGTTGACTTGGAAATATATTGCCATTCCTTCATCGTCACTGAGTCAATATCCTGGAACTCCCTCCGTGTGCTTTTACCAGGCAAAAGAATTTCAAGGGCTTTCACTGGGCAGGACCAACTCTACGCCCGCGGGGGCCCTTTTCTTTCAGATATGAGTGATCTGTCAAAAGTATTTTTGACATTTCGCAAGTTCCAGGTTTCAGCTTATGCGCAGTGCATGCCTGAACCCGGAACTTGTGGGGCCCCTACGGGCGCGTGCGCACGTCATACACTCGTATGAGAACTGCGCATACAAGGACTGTTTCTCTCGGGTCCCCAGCTGCAGCGCCTGGAAGACCAATCGTCCATTGGGGTGGCAGGGTTGAGAACCCTAACATGATGTAATATTGCTACTTGAAATAACTATATTTTGAATTTCTTTAAAAAAATTCTATTTCATGCAAACTACATGCCTCCATTCGAACATTTTTTTATCGCAATGATCTGTATCATGAAGTTGCATGATCAGCCATGATCATATTGAATGGTGGTGCAGGCTCGAAGGGCTTACTCCTGCACCTATTTTCTATGTGCACTGCCTTTCAAAGTGAATTTTTTTTTAATTCGTTCCTAGGATATGGGCATCGCTGGCAAGGCCAGCATTTATTGCCCATCAGCAATTGCCCTTGAGAAGGTGGTGATGAGCTGCCTTCTTGGACCATTGCAGCCCGTGCTGAGTCCGTGAAGTTACTGCCATACTGCTGTTAGGGATTAAGACCTGCTTTTACCAGCGTAAATGTTTTAAAAAAATAGAAAAGTAAAATTTTATCATTCATTTATACATCAAAAACCCTGTCCATTAAGGTGAATTTATTTTTAGCCCTGTTAAAATATATAGGCCCAGAATTTGGGGTTGGAGATATCCTAGGAGCGTATGGACTTTGTACGCATCCCTGGGATCACGTGGGCCGGCCCAACCTATCAGAGTACGGTATTCTCATTCGTACTTGTGGTGGTTCTGAAACCATCATAAATATGAATTGGAACACCTCCAAAAATACACAAACACTGAAAAAAAATAAAAAACAACATTACATATTTCATATTAATCAAAATGGAATTTAATTAATGACTTTAAACAAAAATTTAATTAAAATTTTTTTTTTTTTACATATTTTAAAGGGTCTATAAACAAACTTACCTTATTTAACAGAATTTTAAATCTTTAAATTATTATTAAAAAAAAATTATTTTTCTGTACTTTAAAAGTCTTATGCTGATAAAAACAAGCCTTACGCCAACTTTTATCAGCCATAAGAATTTCAAGGGCAGGAGCTGGGCAAATAGCAAATAGCCCAGCTCCCCGCCCACATGCGCGCGATCTGTCAATAGGATTCTTGACAGATCGCAATTTCTGGGTTTAAATCCAGAACTTGTGGGGTCCTTACGAGTGGGTGCGCACCTCATACATACCCATAGGGGCCGCAAGTTCAGGCCCATAATGGTTTTTTCAAAAAATTTAATTTTTGTTTACAATATTTAATTAAATAGCATTTTAATTCATTTTAAATATGTAATGTTTTAAAAAAATTATTTCATGTGTTTGTGTATTTTTTAAGTGATTCCCATTCATACTCGAGGAGTTCCATATGGAACTCCATATAAGTATGAATGGGGATTCCCTTCTTTTATTAGTTAAGCCAGCCCATGTGATTCCAGATCGCTTGCGAACCGCATGCGCCCCTGGGATCCATGGGCCTCTACGCAGGCCTACACATAAAGGCCCAGGAGCACAAGAAGCTGAACCTCCTGGACCACTAGGTAAATTCGTAGATTTTCTGAAGGCCGGAGGCTTCCGCCTGCAGGAAGTCTCCGACCACAAATTTTGGAACAATGTGATTTGTTCCAGGTGCCAGGCAGCTTTGGTACTTCTCTCTGAGGACTGAGCCACACTCCCCTGAAGCTGGGCTTCAGTGGTAGGGTGTGGGAGTTAGTGAATTGAATTAGGTTTACTTTTGGTTTAATTTATTATTTTAATAACTTGGTGTGTAGTGCAAAACGTCATAAAATGATACGAAAACTTTAGTTAGTTCCTTATATCGATGATGTTTTTGTTGAATCAGTGATATTTACTTGGTGTTTCTCAATGCGGTCGGTACTGTTGAAACATCACAAAGTAATTTTTATTTAAAGATTACTTATCCAGAAATCTTTCTATTCTCTTGTGTTCTTTGATTTATAAATTAAATTATTCATTTCACTATAAAACATAAAGTCAAATATTTTATTCGGGGTTTGGTGACACTGAGACACTCAACTGAGGCAAATGCAGTAACATTTGCAAACAGTGGGCAAATGTCACGTGATCAAATGCCATGTGATTAAGCATCACATGAGCAGTGTCACATGATTGAATGCCATGTGATCAAATGCTACTTGATCAAATCTCCAGGAATGTGTGTCAAACCAGAGTTGGCAACCTGACGTCATGTATACAGCTGAAATATTTAGCTGTGGCCCAATGTAACTGTCGCTGGTAGCATTAGTGGGTGCATTGAAACATTAATAATCTATTTTCCAAGAGATTGAATGATCATGTCACAGTAATGAATATTAGTATTTGTGGTTTCATTTAATGAGCCTTAAAGTTCAAACAAATTAACAAAATGACCAGTTACAGTAATCTCTTTGATATAAAGGCTATGTGGATTTTGGCTCCTAACCTTCTTCATGTTACAATTGATGCCAGGTGGGTTATGAAGCAAATTTTACCGTAACATGTTATTGCTTGGCTTCCAAGAAATATGTCACTGTGAAGATAGACTGGAAGTGATACTTTCAGTGCTTGTAATCTGCCAAGCAATTTTCCAAAAACAACTTCCAAAATTATCAATAAATTACTTCTACTGGTAATTTTTTCAGGCAATGTGATATATAATGTATACAGACAGAATACTCCACAAATAGTATAAACTGGAATAGGACAGCTGAACCCGACATCATCGTCATAGGCAGTCCTTCGAGGGAGGCTTTGAGGGTGTCCTTGAAACATTTCTTCTGCCCACCTGGGGCTTTCTCGCCATGAAGGAGTTCCGAGTAGTGCGCTTGCTTTGGGAGTCTTGTGTCGGGCATGCGGACGATGTGGCCCGCTCAACGGAGCTGGTCGAATGTGGTCAGTGCATCGATGCTGGTGATGCTGTCTTGACGTAGGTGCATCTATCCTCCCAGTGGATTTTCAGGATCTTGCGGAGGCAGCGCTGGTGGTACTTCTGGTACTCAAAGTCTCCTTGATAAAGTGCAACATCCCCACCGGCACCTGGGAATCCCTGACCCAAGATCGCCATAAGTGGAGGAAGAGCATCCGGGAGGGCGCTGAGCATCTCGTGTCTCGTCGCCGAGAACATGCAGAAACCAGACACAGGCAGCAGAAGGAGCATGCGTAAAACCAGATTTTAACTATGGTCCATGTCTCTGAGACATATAGGAGAGCTCTTTTTGATCTTCCTTGCTGCAATGCTCCATCTCACTCTCAACAAGCTCCCCGCTGGAGTGGAACTAAACTATAGAACCAATGGGAACCTGTTCAACCTTCGTCGCCTCCAGGCTAGATCCAAGGTCACCCATGCTCTGTCATCGAACTACAGTACATGGACGACGCTTGCGTCTGCGTGCATTCAGACGCCAAACTCCAAGTCATTGTCAACATCTTCATAGAGGTGTACGAAAGCATGGGCCTTACACTAAACATCCGGAAGACAAATGTCATCCATCAACCTGACCCCGCCTCACAGCACTGCCCCCCAGTCATCAAAATCCACGGGGCGGCCTTGTACAACTGCAGGGCAGTAGTGAACCCAGTTATTCCTGACTGCAATATCTTCCTTCAGGTGCGTGCATTCTGACCCTTTCTCATTTCTGTTGAATTAACACCGTTATAGGTACAACATCTGAAATCTGGAATCCTTGGGACTGAGTCTGTTCCGGTTATTGTTTTTTTCTAGATTTCAGACAAGAAAATCAATAGTCTGAAATCCGGAATCCTCGAGCGAATCCGTGCCGGGTTTTGAGCGGCGAGGTCCGAAATCCGTCAAAACCCAAAATTGGACAATTCCGGTTTTCGGAGTTCCGGATTTGGGACGTTGCACCTGTACTACAAGTGCCAGGATTAAAAACATTTGTACCAAAGCAAAATACTGTGGATGCTGGAAATCTGAAATAAAAACAGAAAATGCTGGAATTACTCAGCAAGTCAAGCAGCATCTGTGGAGAGAGAAAATAATTAACATTTCAGGTCGATGACCAGAGGTGTGACTGTGATTCCAACATCCGCAATATTTTGCTTTTGTTTAAGTGTTTAATTCATTGCCACTTCTCTTCTAGAAATGCCGACGGGAATTTTTCTTTCTATTACCTTGTTCGCCTTCACCTACTAAAACTTGCTTTCCCAGCCACATCTCTTTCCTTCTACCCTATCACAGACCTTCTCTTTTGATCTTTTCTCCCGCCTTTCCCTGCCTCTGTACTTGCTTAAAGCCTGTTACATCTTTAACTTAGGTCAGTTCTGATGCAAGGTCATTGACCCGCAACGTTAACTCTGTTTCCCTCTCCACAGATGCTGCCTGACCTGCTGAGTATTTACAGCATTTTCTGTTTTTGTTTACAAAAAAATGCTGTATCTATCATACTGGCAGGATTGTACAGCCTGTATTCGTGCCTGTCTAGCTGTTGACACACTTCAGTATGCACAAGGCTCCCCATGGCATGATAACGGAGTGCATGTGCATGCTAATTCTCAGTGCATGCCTTCTGGCCACCATTGTACTTCCTGGCATGAGTTTACCGTGCTTAGGATATTCGGACTCAGGCTGGTCTGTTTCACGATTACCTTCTGGCTACCGTGCTGGCTTTCGGAGTCAGGCTGGTGATACTTCAGCATCAGGCCATATATTTAATTAGGCCTCACTGGAAGTGGTTTCGATATTGAGATTCATCAATGGGAATTCTGCACCAAATTTATAGTATTCAGCCCCGCTCACACAAGTGTAAGACACACCTCTCTCTCACTCTTTCTCTCTCTCTTGTGTATCGAGTACAGATGGAGAGAGAAAGAAGTCCACAAGAAATGATATCATTTTTTCAATGCTTCTTATTCTTTCTGGGGCAATACCAGAGATGTAAATAAAAAATCATCAACCATTCCTAAGGACTTTTCCCACAATTTTGAAAGTGATATGAACTAGCAAGATTTCCCTTGAATTTCCACATCTCTCGTTTCTCTCTCTAACCCTCAAGCCTTAGTCACTCACTACCCGTCTCCAACCTTTTGCAATTTTGTTCACGTGGGAGGAGGTAAGCTGCCTTATTTGAGATACAGGACTGAGAAGCCCTGTGAACCTTGGGAAATGGATGAAGCAGGAAATGGATCTCAATATCAGGGTTGAGATATTGGAACATGGAATGGGTCGAAGATGGGAAATCCTGTTCATTCATATAACTTTCAAAATGGTGGGCATAATATATGCACCTGTGAGTATGCTCACAGATTTTCAAGCTATTGCAGTTGAGTGGCTTAGCCAGTCATGTGATGTTCACAAGAATCAATAAAACCCCAGTCAGTTGATTTTAGGTCATCCACGATGAGATATGCAGTTGTGAGTGTAGTATATGGAGAAAAAGTCAGACTGAACACTGTGAATTCAAAGTAATGTGTGACCTTAGTCTTTTATTGTAGATCTCCAGAGTGCCTCTCCAACCTGTGAAGCCTTCTTAAACACCTGGGCTCCCTTGGGACTCCGGGGAATGAGCCCTCTGGTGGCTGTACAGAGTATATACAAGTCCAGATACATAACAACATTCCCCCCTAATGTCAATAGTGTAACTATTTACAATGTGAGTTGATCTGGGGTCCTTCTTGCCCTGGTTGATTGTCTCGGTGTGAAGGCTGGTGTTGTTGAGTCATTTGTTGGGCCCTCGCTGGGCTGCTGTGCAGCTGGCCTTGTTGGGCTGCCTGGTGTGTTGGACCCTGCAGGGCTGCTGTGGATGATGGGTTCTGCTTCGTGGTCAACCGTGGTGTCGGTTTCCACTGGTGTGTGTGTTGGGAGATCAAAAAAGGTAAGGTCCAAGATGGGTTGCTCAGGGTAGTCCGTGAATCTGAGTTTGATTTGGTCCAAGTGTTTCCGGTGAATGAGGCCATTTGAAAGGTGCTCCCCTCTTTGGCCACGACAGTGCCGGGAAGCCACTTGGGACCTTGCCCATAATTTAAGACAAATACAAGATCATTGACTTCAATCTCGCGTGACACATTTGCTCTATCATGATATGCATTTTGTTGCAGCCGCTTGCTCTCTACCTGTTCATGTAGATCAGGGTGAACTAATGAGAGCCTTGCCTTAAGTGCTCTTTTCATGAGCAGTTCAGCAGATGGGATCCCAGTGAGTGAGTGTGGTCTCGTGCATTAGCTAAGCAGGACTCCAGATAGGCGAGTCTGCAGTGAGCCTTCAGTTACCCTCTTCAAGCCTTGATTGATGGTTTGCATTGCTCTCTCTGCCTGACCATTGGACGCTGGTTTAAACGGGGTAGATGTGACATGTTTGATCCCGTTACGGGTCATAAATCCTTTGAACTCAGCACTGGTAAAACATGGCCCGTTGTTGCTCACCAGGACATCGGGTAAGCCATGTATGGCAAACATAGCCCGCAGGCTTTCAGTGGTGGCAGCGGACGTGCTGGCTGACATTATCATCACATTCAATCCACTTGGAGTATGCGTCTATAAACACAAGGAACATTTTACCCAAGAACGGGTCTGCATGGTCGACATGTACCCTAGACCACGGTTTGGAGGGCCAAGACCCTAAACTTAGCTCCGCCTCCCTGGGTACATTGCTTAACTGCGAGCATGTATTACATCTGTGAACGCAGGATTCTAAGTCCGCATCGATGTCGGGCCACCACACATTGGATCTGGCTATCACTTTCATCATTACGATGCCTGGATGGGTACTGTGGGGGTCATTGATGAAGGTGTCTCTTCCCTTCTTGGGGACCACTACTCAATTGCCCCACAGAAGGCAGTCTGCCTATATAGACATTTCATCTTTGCGCCGTTGGAGCGGCTTTATCTCTTTTTGCATATCCATTGGGACACTGGACCAGCTCCCGTGAAGCACACAGCTTTTGACTAGAGATAATAAGGGGTCCTGGCTTGTCAAAGTTTTGATCTGCCGGGCAGTGACAGGTGATTGCTCACTCTGAAATGCTTCCATAACCATGGCTAGATCTGCGGGCTGCGCCATTTCCACCCCCGTGATGGGCAATGGCAGCCTACTGAGAGCATCGGTGCAGTTTGCTGTGCCTGGCCTGTGGCGGATGGCATAGTTGTATGCGGACAATGTGAGCGCCCATCTCTGGTTGCGGGTTGATGCATTGGTATTTATCCCTTTGCTCTTGGAAAACAGGGATATAAGTGGCTTATGGTCAGTTTCCAATTCAAATTTTAGCTCAAACAGGTATTGATGCATTTTCTTTACCCCATAGACACACGCTAACGCTTCTTATTCAATCATGCTGTAGGCTCTCTCGGCCTTAGACAGACTTCTGGATGCATAAGCAACTGATTGCAATTTCCCGAAATCATTGGCTTGTTGCAATACACACCCGACACCATATGACGACGCATCACATGCTAGTACCAAATGCTTACATGGATCATACAACACAAGCAATTTGTTTGAGCATAACAATTTTCTCGCTTTTACAAAGGCATTTTCTTGGCTTTTGCCACAAACCCATTCACCCCCTTTTCGTAGTAAGACATGCAGTGGTTCTAGCAGTGTGCTGAGACCCGGTAAGAAGTTACCAAAGTAGTTCAAGAGTCCCAGAAACGACCATGGCTCCATCACGTTCTGTGGCCTCGGTGCATTCTCGATTGTCTCCGTCTTCGCGTTGGTGGGCCTGATACCGTCCGCTGCAATCCTCCTTCCCAAGAACTCAATTTCAGGTGCCAGGAAAACGCACTTCGAGCGTTTTAACCTGAGCCCCACACGGTTGAGCCGACTAAGAACCTCCTCCAGGTTCTGCAGGTGCTCGACTATGTTCCGACTTGTAACCAAGATGTCGTCCTGGAAGACCACGGTGTGTGGGACTGACTTCAGTAAACTTTCCATGTTTCTCTGGAATATCGCCACCGCTGATTGGATTCAAAACGGGCATCTGTTATAAACAAAAAGACCTTTGTGTGTGTTGATGCAGGTGAGGGCCTTCGATGATTCCTCCAGTTCCTGCGTCAGGTAGGCTGAAGTCAGATCCAGCTTCGTGAACATCTTTCCTCCCACCAGCGTTGCAAAGAGGTTGTCGGCTTTTGGAAGTGGGTATTGCTCCTGCAGGGAGAAACGATTGATAGTTACTTTGTAATCGCCACAGATTCTGATGGTGCCGTCTCCCTTGAGGACTCGGATAATAGGAGTGGCCCACTCGCTGAACTCGATCGGTGAAATGATGCCCTCTCTTTGTAGCCGGTCGAGCTCAATTTCTACCCTTTCTCTCATCATGTACAGTAGTGCTCTCGCCTTGTGATGGATGGGTCGCACTCCCAGAATTAGGTGGATCTGCACTTTTTCTCCTTGGAATTTCCTGATACCTGGTTTGAACAGCGAAGGAAATTTGTTTAAGGCCTGTGCAGACAAAGTGTCATCAGCGGGCGATAACGCTCGGATGTCATCCCAATTCCAGTGTATCTTTCCCAGCCAGCTCCTGCCGAGCAGCATGGGACCATCGCCCGGCATCACCCAGAGTGATAACTTCTGCACCGCTCCATCGTAGGAGACCTTTACGGTAGCACTGACGATTACAGGAATCAGTTCTTTCGTGTAAGTTCTTAGTTTTGTGCGAATTGAAGTTAAGGCTGGCCTTGTTGCACCACAACCTTTTGAAAGTCTTTTTGCCATGATGGACTGGCTCGCACCCGTGTCCAGCTCCATTGATACCTGGAGTCCATTTAGTTCAACCTTCAGCATTATTGGGGGACAATTCGTGGTTCTGTTTCGTCATGATCCTCCATGGATCTGTCCTCCTCTGCAACGTGGTGGTTTGCAGGTTTAACTGGCTTAGCAGCTCACCTGCACACTCATTGGAGGTGTTCCATTGTTCCGCTGCCCTTGCAAATGTATCCTTTGAATCAGCATGAATGGAAACGATGATCAACCCCGCAGCGCCAACAAGGTGTCAATGGCCTTGCATTCATCACCCTTGATGGTGGACTCTGAGACATCTGCGGACATGTAGCTGCAGGTATATGTGACCTGCCCTGTCCATTATGATTCGAAAGCAACATCACTTTGTTCACAGTAAGTGTAGCAGCACTTGTGTGCTGAGAGATTTGGTTAGTATTGTCATTGGTGGCAATGAACTCCTGGGCTATCGCTATGGCCTTACTCAAGGTTGGGGTCTCTACAGTCAAAAGTTTGCGAAGTATGGTATCGTGGCCAATGCCAAGTATGAAAAAGTCTCTGAGCATGTGCTCCAAATGTCCTTCAAATTCACAATGTCCTGCAAGGCGCCGTAGCTCGACGACATAACTCGCCACTTCCTGGCCTTCAGATCTTTTGTAGGTGTAGAACCGGTATCTCGCCATCAGAACGCTTTCCTTCAGGTTCAAATGCTGTCAGACCAGTGTGCACAAATCATCGTATGATTTCTCCGTGGGTTTTGCTGGAGTGAGCAGATTCTTCATGAGGCCATATGTTGGTGCCCCACAGATGGTGAGGAGGATCGCTCTACGTTTGACAGCACTCCCTTCCCCATCTAGCTCGTTGGCCATGATGTATTGGTCGAGTCGCTCCACAAAAGTTTCCCAATCATGTCCCACCGAGAATTTCTCCAGGATGCCCAATTTTCTCTACATCTTTGGGTTCGCTATCTGTGTCTCGTCGCCAGTTGTAGTGCATGGAGAAAGAGTCAGACTGAACACTGTCAGCTCAAAGTAACGTGTGACCTTAGTCTTTTATTGCAGGTCTCCAGAGTGCCTCTCCAACCTGTGAAGCACTCTTAAATACCTGTGCTCCCAAGGGATCTCATAATCCCTCTAGGGAATGAGCCCTCTGGTGGCTGTACAGATTATATACAAGTCCAGATACATAACAGTGAGCCTAGTGGATGAACTGGTAATGTGTAGTGTGATTATTAAACCTCTGTTAATAAACCAACTAGTTCTTAATAGCAATGTGTTCCTATGAATTCTTAAGTAAAGAACCCATGAAGCAAATACATTAAGTGGGACAAAAGCTTGGGAGTATAAAATGCTTCCCTGGAACCTCTCCCCAATATAACCACCGCATCAAATATTTTCCTGACAGCTGGCACTCCTTCAGCCAGATACTCAGATTAGCCCTGTAGAGGTAGGACTTCATACTCTTTTAAAAAAAATAGACCTGCACATATTATCTCAGCATGTTGAGAGTTGGGTCACCTCATCTGTGCAGTTAATTTTGTAGTTTACTGAGGGATTTACCGCTCTAGCGTCTATGCTGATGAGCAGGATCCTAAGTCAGGAAGGAAAAGAGGGATTCATAATTCAGTCAGTGGTGGGTGCAGGAGTAGGCCATTCGGCCCTTCGAGCCTGCACCGCCATTCAATAAGATCATGGCTGATCATTCCCTCCGTACCCCTTTCCTGCTTTCTCTCCATACCCCATGATCCCCTCAGCCATAAGGGCCATATCCAACTACCTCTTGAATATATCCAATGAACTGGCATCAACAACTCTCTGCGGCAGGGAATTCCACAGGTTAACAACACTCTGAGTGAAGAAGTTTCTCCTCATCTCAATCCTAAATGGCCTACCCCTTATCCTAATCCTATGTCCCCTGGTTCTGGACTTCCCCAACATCGGGAACATTCTTCCTGCATCTAACCTGTCCAGTCCTGTCAGAATCTTATACGTTTCTATGGGATCCCCTCTCATCCTTCTAAACTCCAGTGAATAAAGGCGCAGTTGATCCAGTCTCTCCTCATATGACAGGCTAGCCATCCCTGGAATCAGTCTGGTGAACCTTCGCTGCACTCCCTCAATAGCAAGAATGTACTTCCTCAGATTAGGAGACCAAAACTGAACACAATATTCCAGGTGAGGCCTCACCAAGGCCCTGTACAACTGCAGTGAGACCTCCCTACTTCTATACTCAAATCCCCTAGCTATGAAGGCGAACATACCATTTGCCTTCTTCATCGCCTGCTGTACCTGCATGCCCACTTACAGTGACTGATGAACCATGACACCCAGGTTTCGTTGTACCTCCCCTTTTCCGAATCTGCCGCCATTCAGATAATATTCTGCCTTCGTGTTTTTGCCCCCAAAATGGATAACCTCACATTTATCCACATTATACTGCATCTGTCATGCATTTGCCCACTCACCTAACTTGTCCAAGTCACCCTGCAGCCTCTTAGCGTCCTCCTCACAGCTCACACCGCCACCCAGTTTAGTGTCATCCACAAACTTGGAGATATTACACTCAATTCCTTCATCCAAATCGTTAATGTATATTGTAAAGAGCTGAGGTCCCAGCACTGAGCCCTGCGGCACTCCACTAGTCACTGCCTGCCATTCTGAAAAGGACCCATTTATCCCGATTCTCTGCTTTCTGACTGCCAACCAATTCTCTATCCACGTCAGTACATTACCCCCAATACCATGCGCTTCGATTTTGCAAACCAATCTCTTGTGTGGGACCTTGTCAAAAGCCTTTTGAAAGTCCAAATACACCACATTCACTGGTTCTAACTCTGCTAGTTACATCCTCAAAAAATTCCAGAAGATTCGTCAAGCATGATTTCCCTTTCATAAATCCATGCTGACTTGGTCTGATCCTGTCACTGCTTTCCAAATGCGCTGCTATTTCATCCTTAATGATTGATTCCAACATTTTCCCCACTACTGATGTCAGGGTAACCAGTCTATAATTACCCGTTTTCTCTCTCCCTCCTTTTTTAAAAAGTGGTGTTATATTAGCTACCCTCCAGTCCATAGGAACTGATCCAGAGTCGATAGACTGTTGGAAAATGATCACCAATGCATCCACTATTTCTAGGGCCACTTTCTTAAGTACTCTGGGATGCAGACTATCAGGTCCCGTGGATTTATCGGCCTTCAATCCCATCAATTTCCCTAACACAATTTCCCGCCTAATAAGGATATCCTTCAGTTCCTCCTTCTCACTAGACCCATTGTCCCCTAGTACATTCGGAAGGTTATTTGTGTCTTCCTTCGTGAAGGCAGAACCGAAGTATTTGTTCAATTGGTCTGCCATTTCTTTGTTCCCCATTATAAATTCACCTGAATCCGACTGCAAGGAACCTATGTTTGTCTTCACTAACCTTTTTCTTTTCACATATTTATAGAAGCTATTGCAGTCAGTTTTTATGTTCCCTGCAAGCTTCCTCTCGTATTCTATTTTCCCCCTCTTAATTAAACCCTTAGTCCTCCTCTGTTGAATTCTAAATTTCTCCCAGTCTTCAGGTTTGTTGCTTTCTCTAGCCAATTTATATGTCTCTTCCTTGGCTTTAACAACTTCCCCGTTTTATTTTTACTCTAGACAGGGATGTACAATTGCTGAAGTTCATCCATGTGATCTTTAAATGTTTGCCATTGCTTATCCACCGTCAACCCCTTAAGTCTCCTTTGCCAGTTTATTCTAGCAAATTCACGCCTCATTATGTCAAAGTTACCTTTCCTTAAGTTCAGGACCCTAGTTTCCGAATGAACTGTATCACTCTCCATCTTAATAAAGAATTCTACCATATTATGGTCACTCTTTCCCAAGGGGCCTTGCACAACAAGATTGCTAATTAGTCCCTTCTCATTACACATCACCCAGTCTTGGATGGCCAGCTCTCTCGTTGGTTCCTCGATGTATTGGTCTAGAAAACTATCCCTAATACACTCCAGGAAATCCTCCTCCACCGTATTGCTACCAGTTTGGTTAGCCCAATCAATATGTAGATTAAAGTCGCCCATGATAACTGCTGTACCTTTATTGCACACATCCCTTATTTCTTGTTTGATGCTGTCCCGAATCTCACTACTACTGTTTGGTGGTATGTACACAACTCCCACTAACGTTTTCTGCCCTTTGGAATTCCGCAGCTCCACCCATACAGATTCCACATCATCCAGGCTAATTTCCCTCCTTACTATTGCATTAATTTCCTCTTTAACCAGCAACGCTACCCCGCCTCCTTTTCCTCTCTGCCTATCCTTTCTAAATGTTGAATACCCCAAACATTCCCTCTCGGACATTGGTTCCGGTCCTGCCCAGGTACAGACCGTCCGGTTTGTACTGGTCCCACCTCCCCCAGAACCAGTTCCAATGTCCCAGGAATTTGAATCCCTCCCTCTTGCACCACTTCTCAAGCCACGTATTCCTCTGAGCTATCCTGCGATTCCTACTCTGACTCGCACGTGGCACTGGTAGCAATCCTGAGATTACTACCTTTGAGGTCCTACTTTTTAATTTAGCTCCTATCTCCCTAAATTCGTCTCGTAGGACCTCATCCCATTTTTTACTGATATCGTTGGTACCTATATGCACCACGACAACTGGCTGTTCACCCTCCCTTTTCAGAATGTCCTGCACCTGCTCCGAGACATCCTTGACCCTTGCACCAGGGAGGCAACATACCATTCTGGAGTCTCGGTTGCGGCCGCAGAAACGCCTATCTATTCCCCTTACAATCGAATCCCCTATCACTATATCTCTCCCACTCTTTTTCCTGCCCTCCTGTGTAGCAGAGCCACCCATGGTGCACTGAACTTGGTTGCTGCTGCTCTCCCCTGACAGGTGATATGGTGAGACCCTTACAGCAATGGTTGGAAAATGAGTGTGAGGTCCAACCTGTACAATAGCAATGTTTCTCAGTATCTGTCAAGTCCAGAATATGATGTCTAAGAAGGACACATCAAACTTTTGACAACTGCCATCATGTCACTGACATTTCCTGCCTTTGTTCTCTGATTTTAATCATTTGTCCATGCACGTTTGCTAGAAAATGAAAACTGAAATAATTGCTTTCGATGTGAGATGTTATCAGCTATTAATGTAGTTAGAAATAAATAATGCAAAACGACTATCATAAATCATAATAAATTATAGTCAGTTGGGCTTTGTTTTATTTTCTTCCTTCCTCATTTGTGTCATCCTTCAGTGCTTGACATTTTGCTTTTCTCCATAAAGCCATATATTTGACTCTGTTATTTTACTGGTATCTGTGAGAAAGTATATCTCAACGGAATTTGGGTAAATCACACATTTACTCAATTCAAATTATACATTACCTTGGTGATGAAGATTAGAAGATTAGCATATTTTTTGCAAAATCTGATCTTTCTCTGGTAGCTTGGAGTGTTCTAATTTCCTTGAACTTCTGCTGGCTCCATCTTTTTCACAAAATATATCTGCATATCAGAGATGATTTGAAAATGACTCATCCTGTCATGAAAATATCTTGGAGGGGAAAATGCAACTGGCAATTATATCACAGTTTTACGTCTAAATAAAGCATAATTAATTCCGTGAAAAAATTAAATACAGGCCTCTTCATGTAGCAGGGAGATTAGGATAAACCTTTGCACAATTACAGAATGTGAAATGCTTTATTATGAGTGCTGATTGCTGTTGACTCGATTACAGCATTCAAAAGATACTGGGGTGATTAGAGGAATATAAAATTAGATGGGGAAAAAAAACAGGAACATTTATAGTCGTTTGAGGAAAAAGAATGAAAATGGGGCTTAGTAAATTCAGTCCCTAAGAGGATCATAAATCCAATGCAGGTAGGAAGGGCCAACTGACCTCATTGTATCCAAAAATTTCTAAGTAAATAAAGTATTCCATTTTGTACCTCTGGGTTGTATTTTCAAACCTTGTTCACTTCAATTAGTGGTGACTTTTGAGGATGAGTTCCAAAGTCTATTCTGAAGTTTACTCATTTAAACATTCCTTGGGAACACTGGCTCAGGTGGGGAAAAACTGATGAAGTTTTACTGTGACGGGATGGCGCAGAGATGAAATCACACTGCACAATGAAACATGTAATTTGACAAATCAGCAGAGGTTCATTGAAATGCCCAGAGCTGCATTCCAGCTCCAGGTCTGAGTAGAAATAAGGGATTAGTGTATTTGAAAAAACTCTGAAATTTGGGGCCATTCATTTCATTTTTGTATCTCTGCTCCTTTAAGAAAATGGCATCATACATGTACAATGAAATCCTAACCCACCTTCCGTCTACTCTGAGCATGCAAGCTCCAGTTTTATTGATAGTGTGTCAAAAGTTTACACATTACTATAATTGTTTTCTGATAAGGTTTCAGCACTCTGATCTTTCTCTGGTAGCTCGGAGTGTTCTGGTATCCTTGACCTTCTGTTGGCTCCATCTTCAAGGTCACTTTGCAGGACACTGTTTTTTCCATTTATTTTTGTAGTTGAATCCCACAACCTTTCCCTTATCTCTTGATTGAGAACTGCTCTCATCCTTTTTGAAACCTTCAATGACGATAGTAACTTTTGAATTCGTTGAAAGATTGTTTATGAATTGTGAAGATATTGGGGTCAATTTTTGTCTCATTTCTGTCCTGTCTATGCCTGTATAAGAGGCAGTCGTGCAATGAAAATTATTCCTATGACTTGCTCCTGGGGGCTTCAACCATTCAGGATTTTCAGGCAGACGTTGATCTAGTCAGCAAGTATTCCCGCCAGTAATAGGCAGGAGCAGTGTGTGTGTGTATGTATATATATATACCTTAGGGGTCAAATGCCCTAAGATATAGGACATAAGAAACATAAGAAACTTAAGAAATAGGAGCAGAAGTAGGCCAATGGCCCCTCGTGCCTGCTTCACCATTCAATAAGATCATGGCTGATCTGATCCTGGCCTCAACTCCACTTCCCGCCCATAACTCTTCACTCCCTTATCGTTCAAAAATCTGTCTATCTCCACCTCAAATAGATTCAATGACCCAGCCTCCACAGCTCTCTGAGGAAGAGAGTTCCAAAGATTCACAGCCCTCTGAGAGAAGAAATTCCTCCTCATTTCCGTTTTAAATGGGCGACCCCCTTATTCTGAAACTATGCCCCTAGTTCTAGATTCCACCACTAGGGGAAACATCCTCTCTGCATCTACCCGGTCAAGCCCCCTCAGAATATTATACGTACCAAGGCAAACCAACACCATTTTTGTCTCAACCCACATTATTTCTGCCAGTTTCCCAACCCACTCACAAACCATGGTCAGTATAATTTGAGAGTCAGCCATTTCCAGTGGTATTTAACGGCGTACTCGCCTGCTCTCAACTAAAATGTCGCAAAGATTTGGGAGAGTTTGCTCATCCTGCTGTTTCCTAGTGTCAATGGGAAAAATAATGGAAGTGTCTGCATTAGCAAATATGGCTTAATGCAATATTAACAGCAGACTGACTGATGTTACTCAATAGTGGTTTTTGGCTACTTGGATGATTTTAAAGTGCTTAGAGTGGCTGTGAACATTCTGAATTCTTAGAACTGCTGGCAATGCACTTCTTTTCTTCATGGATGTCCTTCTGGTGATTCCACTGTGGCTACAGAAGGAGAATGAGGAGACGACCGAGGAGGAGCGGCAACAATAGACGAAGGAGGCAAGCAGAGATGCAGCTGTAGGGAGAGCAAAAAGAAGGCGGTGGGCTCCCAATAAATGTTTACCCTCCCACATTGATCCAGGACAACATACCTGCACTACTCCAAGTAGCAGTGTAAAAAGAAGTTGCCCTTTTCTAGTGAGGCTGTCAGAGCTGTGTTGCCACCTGCAACGAGACCTACAATCAATTGCCACAGCTTGCACAGCATTTCCTGTTGTAGTCATCATCATCGTCATTATTATTAGTGACACGGTCACTGCTCCCTGGCGGGCAGTCCAATACATTCAGCAATTTCTGGTGCACTGAGAAATTAAAGGGGGGGGCCATAAAGTCTGCATTTCTCTCCTTGTCAGCAAAGCGGGTGTAATATATTTGCTTCATGGGTTCTTTGCTTAAGAATTCATAGCAACACATTGCTATTAAGAACTAGTTGGTTTATTAACAAAGGTTTAACAATCACATTACCAGTTCATCCACTAGGCTCACAACTGCATATCTCATCGTGGATGACTCAGACCCACTGACTGGAGTTTTATTGAGTCCTGTGAACATCACATGACTGGCTAAGCCACTCACAATGCAACAGCTCTATAGCTATTTTAGTTGATAACATTAATACAAGTGCCCCCTGATTAAAGGGAGGGGCGGGGGGGCACTGAAACCGACACAATTAAACAAATTAAACTTTGGACAGTAAATTTAAATCAAATTAAAATTTGGTTGCCGGGGGTGATGATGCACTCGAGTCCCTCCGGCACCCACCTCTCGTGGAAGGCCGTGAGCGTACCGGTGGACACCGCGCGCTTCATCTCCAGGGACACCCTGGCTCGGATGTAACTGCTGAAGAGAGGCAGGCAGTGCAACAGCTCTACAAACCTGTGAGCATACTCACAAGTGCATACATTACAGCAGGGACCCAGGCTTACCATCCAGTGAACTGTTGCATGGGCTGTGCTTACCACCTGTAACTGCTCCTGCTTGTGCTCTGAGAATCATCCCTGTGCAGACCATTCTAACTCACTGTACC
The DNA here is from genome assembly GCF_044704955.1 of Pristiophorus japonicus. Lineage (NCBI taxonomy): Eukaryota > Metazoa > Chordata > Chondrichthyes > Pristiophoridae > Pristiophorus > Pristiophorus japonicus. The sequence continues at coordinate 100,779,292 of NC_091992.1, forward strand.
ATGTGGATGTGGCAATATCAGTACTCAATGCTTGGAAGGATCAGAGTGCCTGAAGGTGCACCTTCGGGAGGGTTCCCTCCCTGCACCTATGTGACTTCAGGGCCCATGTTGTCTCCACTTCTGCACATGGCATCTGTCACACATTGGAGGGAAAGAGGATCTTCTTCCTATTCATATGCTCCACAAGCACCTCCATGGCTGTATTGGAGAATTAGGGGGCTGCAGGGGAGACAGAGGGAGAGGGGGACCTGGATGACATCATTCTACCTTCTCCTTCAATAACTTTCTCTCCACATTACCTTTGAAAAGTGTAACTCTCCGTTAAGATCTGCAGGCTGTCTTTAAAGTGCTGGTCGGCCCGTTGGATTCTCACCCTCCCAAACAGTAAGCGGCCTATAAACAGCAAGAGCAGTGCTGATAGCTCGCCTCTTGCACGTAAGTGAGGCCCGATGACAAAGATTGATAGATTCTCCTGCTGCTGTCATCAGGCAGGTGCAGCAGATGGTTCATCCATGGCCCGATCTACACCACCATCCTTCCAGAATGTTTAATTAATGACTTCTTCAAGTATAATTAAGTCTTCTCGTTCTTGTATCCTAGTTTTCCACCTTCATTCTTCAAATAATCTTTTCTGTCCTCTGTATTCTTTCTACCATTTCCAGGTCCTGTTGCCATTCCTCTGAGCTACTTAGAATCAACTGCAAGCTCATAGATTATAAATTCAGCTTGGGCAGTCATGCGAAGTGGCAGCCTGTTTTCCATTGTGGCTACTCTAGTGAAACACTTAGTCTGCCCGATGGCAACAGGGTGGTACTGCCCTCTTCCCATTCTGATCCTATCGCTGCCATTTTGCCTAGAACCTTTACAAGGGCAGCGCAGACAACTGACTGAATTAAAGAATACAAATTGGGTTCCTATGACCTATGAGGTCCTAATTGGCTGCAGCAGTGGTCCTCGAAAGGAAAATTGGGGACGACTCAGAAAAGGACCCAGGAAATGTTTAATTTTTTGGGGGTGGGCCAGGAGTGCCTCCTGAGCCCACAAAACAAAATCTGGGCTGCTGCCACCCAATCAGAGGCCCCCATGGAACCGTTTCCCCATCACTGGCTCTAACTTTTGCCGGCTCAGCATGGGGAGCTGACCGATTTCCCATCAGCCCTTGTGTCTGCTGGAATGGAGCACCCATTTGGCACCCACAACTTATTGGTGGAATGGAAATAAGGCACGGGCCTATAAATGGTGCGAACCTTCAGTTGACTAGTTAGTCTGAGGATATGCTCTGCCTGCTACCCACCCGTTCTTCACCATCAGTTGAAATTGATTCTACTGTGTCAAATGCCTTCTGAAAGTCTAGGCATACAACAACACCCCACCACTTCCCCTGAATCCATTTGTTTCTGTTGCATTATCAAAAGATCCAATAAATCTGTTTGGCATGATTTTCCTTTCACAAGCTCAACGTGGCTTGGTATTATTACCTATAGTCAAATTAAATACCGATGAATTGCTTCTTTATGCTTCAATCTTTGCCTCACTGTAGGTGTCAAGTTGACAGCTTTATGGAATATATTTCCAACTGTTTTTTATAACTGGAGTAACACCAGCTATTTTCCAATTATTTGGTATTACTCCTATATTTAATGAGCTATAAAACTGATGAAGAATTTCTTGAATACATTTCATCTTGTTCCAGTGCTTTATAAATATTCAAACACTGCCATTTTTTCATGACCATTTCATTATTAATCCCCCATTTTCCCTTGAATTCAAATGTGTTTTCGATTTGTCTAATGGTCTGCTGGATATATTTTGTGGTGTCTGTTTCACTTCCAGTCTGGAGGATGATCCATGACCAGACAATTGAGGGAGGCTCTCTTTGCTGGAACATTTATATAACTTTGAAGCTCCAAATTCATCTGAATAGCCATTTTTGTACATACGAGTGTTCCAAAATGGAACTCCTGCTTTTTACACATTTTTAGTCAAGATTTAAAGTTTTATGTTTGTAACACTTATAACAATGAGTTTCAGATGTGTCTTGACTTTGTGAAAGATTGGTCGTAATTCCCTCCTGAAACAATTGCTAGAACTCTCAGCTTGGTGCAATGTCTGCACATCGAGATAGAAAGAATTTGTTGCATTTATAGAGCATGTATTTCACATCCAACGAATCCAATTTTTGTAGTGCTGTCACTTGGTTTAGGGATACATGCAGCATGCAGTGAGGTCTCACAATCAGAAAATGAGACGAATGACCAGATAATCTGTTTATTGAGGGAGGAATGTTGGCCAGGACACTGGAAAAACTCCCTGCTCCTCATTGAATAGTGCCATAAGCTCTAATGCCCATCTGAAGGCTGGCTAAGATAGGTGGGGGCCTTAGTGTAAACCCCATTTGAATGACAGCACCTCTGAAAATGCAGCACTCAGTATTACACTGAAGTGTCAGCCTAGATTATGTGCTCCAGAGCTGGATTGGTGTTTGAACCCAGAGCCTTCAATAAGATAAAGATAAAAATGTTGTGCATCAAAAGAATGTATTCATTTACAATTGCTTGCAAACCAGACCTTATGAAACATGCATGTTAATGCACTTCCATTCAGAACAGCTAAAATATCAAGATCATAAGCTGCCATAGATCATTACCCATCGCCACATAGATTATTCTTCTCATCATTGATGAGCATTTTCATATTGTCAGCATATTAGTGATCTAACTAGATAGTTAAAAGTCTTGTGTCTCTGTGAAAGCATGATGTAAACTATTGTATGTTCCCTTCAATCAATCCGATCACAAAGCGTTCAATTACAATGAAAACCTCCCACTAGCAGCAGTGGGGAGAGCCCAATCCACGAGTTTACATCATGCTTTCACAGAGACACGACTTTTAATTATCTAGTTAGACCACTAATATGCTGACAATATGAAAATGCTCATCAATGATGAGAAGAATAATCTATGTGGCGATGGGTAATGATCTAAATCCATGAGCAACTAGCTCATTGCTTAATTTTTGTTAACTTGTTTAGAACTGTAAAATGATTAAATGGTGCCCCATTGCAAATTGGAAAAAAGGATCTCACCAGTGAGATAAAAATAGAAAGGCAAGCTAAGTGTGTGATGCATAAATACTCTGAAATCTGTTTTTCGATTAAGATTGATCCTGAGCAAAAAAAAACAGAAGGAATTAATGCGATCTTATCTTTGTGAAAAATTGTTTGTCACAACAAAACTGATGCATTGCCTCCCTCCTTCCTCCAAAGAAAAGGTTTACCAAACATATTTTCATGGACATATTGCCCCTTTGAGACATGTTCAGTGGATAATACTTGGGAAACAATCATGGTTCCAGCTCATAATCACATCTTTAATTCTGTAGAATTTATGATCTAATCATAATATGTAATCATCGTCAAGTCCCGTGGCATATTGCTTATCTCCGGCTCTGTGTGACTGAGCCCAGCTGCGTAATGACCCCTAAATATTTACTGACTGAAACTGGGCAAAAACTGTTGAAATGGCATGTAATGTAATATTAGAATTATGAAACATACTTATCATGTTGCCTTCACTAGTAGAATGATTCACCCTAAATCATTGTTATTTACATGAACAAATCATTGTTGATGCACATCCTTTCAGAAAAAAACATTCAACAATAATAAAATGAAGAATGTTGGAAAGACTCAGCTGTCTGTTTATAGCTGAAATAAGAATGATATCTAGAAGATACTGGGCCAACAATTCCGGCCTCCCCAGGTCCGTATGGAGTTCCTACGGACACGGGAAGGCATCGGAAATGCCGGTTTCCAGCGCGCAATGCGCATGCATTGGAAACCGGCATTTCCAATCTGTCAAGTTTCAGGCTTACAAATGTCCTTAAAAATCTTGCGCCTGAAAATGCAGGCGCATAGCCTACTTTTACAGGCGCAAGTGTTTTAAAAAACACAAAAACCTATAAAAATAAGGTTATTAAAACGTATTTTATTATTAAAAACCCTCCCCACAATGGTAAGTTTATTTAAAAAAACGTAAAAACAGTTGTAAAATTATTATTTTTTAAGACATTAATAACTAATTTAAATGAACGTAGTGTAATTATTTTCTATTTTTTATTAATGTTTTGGGTTTTTGAGGCTGGGTTTTGGGTGTTTCGGGCTCTATCACAATCAGAGTAATAGGTGTTTAGGAACCTGCAGAACTCCTATTACTATGATACTTTACCTGATTGGCTGCCCAGAGCCATGTGACTCCAGCTGTAGGCCTGCTCATGCGTCAACGTGCACGCGCTGTGACTGGCAGTCAGGAGAGGCCTCAGCATCGGAAAGTCGAACGTGGACAGCAGCTTAAAGTAGGTGCATATTTTTTCTCTAAAATGCCCGTGGGAAGGTCAAAACGGAATTTCAGGGCCACTGTTTTTTTTAAATTTCAGATTTTCACCAATTGCAGTTTTCTTTTTAACTCAGTAATTTCAACAAGCTGTGTAAATTGGTAAAACATTGGCCTGGTTAAGAACTCGGAACCTCGCAGGAGATTGGCAACCTGAATATAGATAATGGGCCCCAGCTGTTTACACTGTACATTAATGATTTAGATGAGGGGATTAAATGTAGTATCTCCAAATTTGCGGATGACACTAAGTTGGGTGGCAGTGTGAGCTGCGAGGAGGATGCTGTGAGGCTGCAGAGCGACTTGGATAGGTTAGGTGAGTGGGCAAATGCATGGCAGATGAAGTATAATGTGGATAAATGTGAGGTTATCCACTTTGGTGGTAAAAACAAAGAGACAGACTATTATCTGAATGGTGACAGATTAGGAAAAGGGGAGGTGCAAAGAGACCTGGGTGTCATGGTACATCAGTCATTGAAGGTTGGCATGCAGGTGCAGCAGGCGGTTAAGAAAGCAAATGGCATGTTGGCCTTCATAGCAAGGGGATTTGAGTACAGGGGCAGGGAGGTGTTGCTACAGTTGTACAGGGCATTGGTGAGGCCACACCTGGAGTATTGTGTACAGTTTGGTCTCCTAACCTGAGGAAGGACATTCTTGCTATTGAGGGAGTGCAGCGAAGGTTCACCAGACTGATTCCCGGGATGGCGGGACTGACCTATCAAGAAAGACTGGATCAACTGGGCTTGTATTCACTGGAGTTCAGAAGAATGAGAGGGGACCTCATAGAAACGTTTAAAATTCTGACGGGGTTAGACAGGTTAGATGCAGGAAGAATGTTCCCAATGTTGGGGAAGTCCAGAACCAGAGGTCACAGTCTAAGGATAAGTGGTAAGCCATTTAGGACCGAGATGCGGAGGAACTTCTTCACCCAGAGAGTGGTGAACCTGTGGAATTCTCTACCACAGAAAGTTGTTGAGGCCAATTCACTAAATATATTCAAAAAGGAGTTAGATGAGGTCCTTACTACTAGGGGGATCAAGGGGTATGGCGAGAAAGCAGGAATGGGGTACTGAAGTTGAATGTTCAGCCATGAACTCATTGAATGGCGGTGCAGGCTAGAAGGGCCGAATGGCCTACTCCTGCCCCTATTTTCTATGTTTCTATGTTTCTATCAAGGCCAGAATAGAAGGTTGCAGTAGCTGTCGGAATAATGTGCGCAGGTTTTGTTGCAAATGTTTTGTTTATGATTATTGTTCCGAATACACAATCACTGTGAGAAGAAAATTTCCAAACGAACTCAAAGAGTAAAACTGAAGTCTGACAGATGTTGTACATTGTTTGTCTAAGTAAATGAATGTTTATTTTAATGTACCTATGGCCCAGAAATTGCGGCCACCCCGGGTCCATACGGAGTTTCTACGGACCCGGGAAGGCATTGGAAAAGTCCGTTTTCGGCGCGCAATGCGCATGCGCTGAAAATCGGCTTTTCCGATCTGTCAAGTTTCTGGCTTGACAGCTCTCCTGCATATCGGGAGCGAGGACATTCCCACGGCAGAGATTGGGCTATTTGCCCATCTCTTGCCCTGCGAATGTTCTTAAAACTCTGCGCCTGGTGAAAGCAGGTGCACAGCCTACTTTTACCAGCGTAAGAGTTTAAAAACATATCAAAAATATATTAAAATAAAATTTAAAAATACATATTTATGTTAAAAACCCTGCCCACTCAGGTACTTTATTTTAAACCATAATTAAAACTTTTTTTTAAAAATCGGCAAATATATATTTTTTTCAAAAACATTTCTACCAACTTTAATTTCTATAGTGTATTTATGTGAGGTGTTTTTTTAAAATGTTTTATGTAGTGTTTGGGCGTTTGGGAGTGTTTCTCATTCATAGTAATAGAAGTTTCGAACTTACGAAATTCCTATTACTATGAATGAGAATGATATTATATCTGATTGGCTGCCCAGAGCCATGTGATTCCAGCTCCAGGCCTGTGCACATCCTGATGTGCACGCGCTGCGACGCGCAGTCACGAGAGGCCTCTGGACCGGGATCTCGTGTGGCCGCAGCAGCTTCAGGTAGGGGCGCATCTTTTTTCTATAATCAATTCCAACGCCGGCGGAAAGAAAAAAACGGGATTTCTGGGCCAATAAGTTGCAACCAGAGGCCACTACAATGAATGCAAATGTCTCTTGTGGTTGCAAACAGCACAGAAGTTGTGTGAAGTTTGCGAACCACCAAGCCAGAAATATCTTAGTTCGATGTGTGCTCCAACAATGTTGGTTTAATAAGGTATTAGATTATTCTCTTCTTTATAATTTGCAGAGTAAATGTTAAAGTTTGGAGGGGACTAAAAATATCCAGGAATAGGAATAGATCCAGCATAACTGAAAAAACATACCTGAAGTATTTTAATTTGCCGTGCCATTACCAATAATGTATTTTCCCTCTAATTTGGAGTTACGTAAACTTTCCAAGGAAAAGTACAAAAATAGCTTGCAATTGCATACACTTCTATTACAAATTGTTCCACATTACTAATAGAAACTGCCTATGTGAACTTGCGTAATGCTGTAATTACACCCTTGTATCAGTTATGGTGCTGTATCCCCTTAGTTTTACATCTCCCAGCTCCTTGGCCAATACTGTGGAGAAGCTCTTGTGCTCCAACTGTTGTGTATGGAGAAAGAGTCAGACTGAACACTGTGAGCTTAAAGTAAAGTGTGACCGTAGTCTTTTATTGCAGGTCTCCAGAGTGCCTCTCCAACCTGTGAAGCCTCCTTAAATACCTGTGCTCCCAAGGGATTATGGGATCCCTTGGGACTCCAGGGGATGAGCCGTCTGGTGGCTGTATAGAGTAAACACGTTCACACATATAACAACACTCCCCCCCCACCCCCCCCCCGCAAAGTCAATAGTGTAACTATTTACAATGTGAGTTGATCTGGGGCCCTTCTTGCCCTGGTTGATTGTCTCGATGTGAAAGCTGGTATTGTTGAATCATTTGTTGGGCCCTCGCTGGGCTGCTGTGCAGCTGGCCTTGCTGGGCTGCCTGGTGTGTTGGGTCCTGCTGGGCTGCTGTGGATGATGGGTTCTGCTTCATGGTCAACCTTGGTGCCGGTTGCCACTGGTGTATATGTTGGGTTCATGTGCCGTAAAAGGAAGCAGCATTTTACGCCTAAATTGTGTTTTTGATTCGGTGTCTAAATTTCATCACACAATCCCATAATGGATAGTTGGATTGTTCAGGATAGTCCGTAAATCTGAGTTTGATTTGGTCCAAGTGTTTCCGGTGAATGAGTCAATTTGAAAGTTTGACCCGAAACACCCTGCTCCCCTCTTTGGCTATAACAGTGCCGGGAAGCCACTTGGGACCTTGTCCATAATTCAATACAAATACAGGATCATTGATTTCAATCTCGTGTGACACATTTGCGCTATCATGGTGTGCACTTTGTTGGAGCCGCCTGCTCTCTACCTGTTCATGTCGATCAGGGTGAACTAACTTAAGTGCTCTTTTCATGAGCAGTTCAGCAGGTGGGATCCCAGTGAGTGAGTGGGGTCTCATGCGATAGCTAAGCAGGACTTGGGATAGGCGAGTCTGCAATGAGCCTTCAGTTACCCTCTTCAAGCCTTGCTTGATGGTTTGCACTGCTCTCTCTGCCTGACCATTAGACACTGGTTTAAACGGGGCAGATGTGACATGTTTGATCCCGTTATGAGTCATGAATTTTTTGAACTCAGCACTGGTAAAACATGGCCTGTTGTCGCTCACCAGGACATCGGGTAGGCCGTGTGTGGCAAACATGGCCCGCAGGCTTTCAGTAGTGGCAGCGGATGTGCTAGCCGACATTATTTCACATTCAATCCACTTAGAGTACGTGTCTACAACCACGAGGAACATTTTACCCAAGAATGGGCCTGCATAGTCAACGCGGACCCTAGACCACGGTTTGGAGGGCCCAGACCATAAACTTAGTGGCGCATCCCTGGATACATTGTTTAACTGCGAGCATGTATTATTTCTGTGAACGCAGGACTCCGCATCAATACCGGGCCACCACACGTGGGATCTGGCTATCGCTTTCATCATTACGATGCCTGGGTAGGTACTGTGGAGATCATTGATGAAGGTGTCTCTGCCCTTCTTGGGGACCGTGACTCGATTGCCCCACAGAAGGAAGTCTGCCTGTATAGACATTTCATCTCTGCACCACTGGAACGGCTTTATCTCTTTCTGCATTTCCACTGGGACACTGGACCAGCTCCCATGAAGCACACAGCTTTTGACTAGAGATAATAAGGGGTCCTGGCTTGTCCAGATTTTGATCTGCCAGGCAGTGACGGGTGATTGCTCACTCTCAAATGCTTCCATAACCATGGCTAGATCTGCGGGCTGCGCCATTTCCACCCCCATGGTGAGCAATGGCAGCCTACTGAGAGCATTGGCCCAGTTTTCTGTGCCTGGCCTGTGGCGGATGGCGTAGTTGTATGCAGACAACGTGAGCGCCCATCTCTGGATGCGGGCCGATGCGTTAGTATTTATCCCTTTACTCTCGGAGAATAGAGATAAAAGTGGCTTATGGTCAGTTTCCAATTCAAATTTTAGCCCAAATAGGTATTGATGCATTTTCTTTACCCCATAAACACACGCTAACGCTTCTTTCTCAATCATGCTGTAGGCTCTCTCAGCCTTAGACAGACTCTTGGATGCATAAGCAACCGGTTGCAGTTTCCCGAAATCATTAGCTTGTTGCAATACACACCCGACGCCATATGACGACGCATCACATGCTAGTACCAAACGCTTACTCGGATCATACAACACAAGCAATTTGTTTGAGCATAACAATTTTCTCACTTTTACAAAGGCATTTTCTTGGCTTTTGCCCCAAACCCATTTTTCCCCTTTTCATAGTAAGACGTCCTAACAGTGTGCTGAGACCCGGTAAGAAGTTACCAAAGTAATTCAGGAGTCCCAGAAATGACCGCAGCTCCGTCACGTTCTGTAGCCTCGGTGCGTTCTTGATTACCCCCGTCTGTGCGTTAGTGGGCTTGATGCCGTCCGCCGCAATCTACCTTCCCAGGAACTCCACTTCAGGTGCCAGGAAAACGCACTTCGAGCATTTTAACCTGAGCCCCACGCGGTTGAGTCGACTAAGAACCTCCTCCAGGTGCTCGACTGTGTTCTGACCTGTGACCAAGATGTTGTCCTGGAAGACCATGGTGTGCGGGACCGACTTCAGTAAACTTTCCATGTTTCTCTGGAATATTGCCGCCGCCGATCGGATTCCAAACGGGCATCTGTTATAAACAAAAAGACCTTTGTGCATGTTGATGCAGGTGAGGGCCTTCGATGATTCCTCCAGTTCCTGATTCATGTAGGCTGAAGTCAGATCCAGCTTCGTGAACGACTTTCCTCCCACCAGCGTTGCAAAGAGGTCGTCAGCCTTTGGTAGTGAGTATTGGTCCTGCAGGGAGAAACGATTGATAGTTACATTGTAATCGCCACAGATTCTGACGGTGCCGCCTCCCTTGAAGATTAGGACGATAGGACTGGCCCACTCGTTGAGCTCGATCGGGGAAACAATGCCCTCTCTTTGCAGCCGATCTCGCTCGATCTCTACCCTTTCTCTCATCATGTACGGTACTGCTCTCGCCTTGTGATGGATGGGCCCCCGGAATTAGATGGATCTGCACTTTTGCTCCTTGGAATTTCCCAATGCCTGGTTTGAACAGCGAAGGAAATTTGTTTAAAACCTGGGTACACGAAGTGTAGTCAGCGGGCGAAAGCGCTCGGTTGTCGTCCAGCTTATCGTTCCCAGCCAGCTCCTGCCGAGCAGCGTTGGACCATCGTCCGGTACCACCCAGAGTGATAGCTTGTGCACCGCTCCATCGTAGGAGACCTTTACAGTAGCACTGCCGATTACAGGTATCAGTTCTTTCGTGTATGTGCTAAGTTTCGTGCGAACTGGAGTTAAGACTGGCTTTGAGGCTTTTTTGCACCACAATCTTTTGAAAGTCTTTTTGCCCATGATGGACTGACTCACGCCCTTTCCAGCTCCATTGACACCGGGAGTCCATTTAGTTCAACATTCAGCATAATCGGGGGACAATTCGTGGTGAATGTGTGCACCCCATGTACCTCTGCCTCCTCGGTCTGAGGCTCTGATTTGTCGTGATCCTCCGTGGATCTGTCCTCCTCTGCAACATGGTGATTTGCAGGTTTAACAGGCTTTGCAGCTCACCTGCACATTCGTTGGAGGTGTCCCATTGTTCCACAGCCCTTGCAACCGTACTCTTTGAATCGGCATGAATGGAAACGATGATCACCCCTGCAGCGCCAACAAGGTGTTAATGGCTTTGCATTGATCACCCTTGATGGTGGACTCTGAAACATCTGCGGACGTGTAGCTGCAGGTATGTGTGACCTGCCTTGTACGTTACGATTCGAAAACAACATCACTTTGTTCACAGTACTTGTAGCAGCACTTGTGTGCTGAGAGATTTGCTTCATATTGTCACTGGTGGCAATGAACACCTGGGCTATCACTATGGCCTTACTCAAGGTTGGGGTCTCTACAGTCAAAAGTTTGCGAAGTATGGTTTCGTGGTCAATGCCAAGTCCGAAAAAGTCTCTGAGCATGTGCTCCAAATGTCCTTCAAATTCTCAATGTCCTGCAAGGCATCTTAGCTCGGTGAAATAACTCGCCACTTCCTGGCCTTCAGACCTTTTATAGGTGTAGAACTGGTACCTCGCCATCAGAACGCTTTCCTTCGGGTTCAAATGCTCTCGGACCAGTGTGGACAAATCGTCGTACGATTTCTCCGTGGGTTTCACTGGAGTGAGCAGATTCTTCATGAGGCCATACGTTGGTGCTCCACAGATGGTAAGGAGGATCAACCTTCGTTTGGCAGCACTCTCTTCCCCATCTAACTCGTTGGCCACGAAGTATTGGTCGAGCCGCTCCATAAAAGTTTCCCAATCATCTCCCTCCGAGAATTTCTCCAGGATGCCCACTGTTCTCTACATCTTTGGGTTCGCTATCTGTGTCTCGTCGCCAGTTGTTGTGTATGGAGAAAGAGTCACCATACACTGAACACTGTGCGCTCAAAGTAAAGTGTGACAGTCTTTTATTGCAAGTCTCCAGAGTGCCTATCCAACCTTAATACCACCTTGGGATCCCTTGGGACTCCTGGGGATGAGCCCTCTGGTGGCTGTACCGAGTAAATACAAGTTTACATACATAACACCAACCAGCTCTGCTTTTACTATAACCTTTGCTACTTATCTATAGGAAATATAAAATCAGAGTATCATATTAGAAAAAGTATGGACAGAATTTACTATAAAATGGGACTGAATTATGTCTGCATGTCCTGATGTAATTATGCCGTGCCTTATAACTCCACTTCACCTATACTTGGTCTTCACTCCCCATGTACAACACGAAAGGAAATCGAGCAATACTTAATTATATAACAACACAGACACCTTCATTCTAGTTTGTTTTCTGTATTGCAGAGTTTCACTTTATCCAATCTGATATTATCAACCAGATCTATATGATCCCAAATACTGAACAATCAAAATCTTCACATTTAAATATATGCGAAATTCGGTAAGGTAAGGCATTGGCACTTCATTATTGAAAGTTCGAAGCATTAAATGCTGACAGTTGACTCTAATCATTAGACTCAATTTAGTTCCTTTAAAAAAAGCACGGTATTCATTAGAAAGCTCACAGTTTAATTTAAAGTGTTACATCAATTTGATTTTTAAAAATGTAACTAAATAGTAGGGGAAGTGTGTGGAATGAAATGAGTCATTTTTTATCATTAAAACAAAGGAATTGCTTTTTCAAATCTGATTTGAAATAAGGTGCTAAGAAATTAATTTATTAAATCTGATCATGTGTATAGTTTTTTTTTTAAAAGAGTGGACGATTCCTTTTGTAGAACATGAAATATGTAATTAATTTATTGTTTTTCATGTCGTGTCATTCCCAAATGGTGCAGTAATGATGTCAGATAGAAACAAGGATGCAACATTTTACATGTAATTTTTAAACTACCTTGGTATTAAACAGTAAACAGATAAAATGTTTCAGTATTAGTGGCTGTTGGGCACTAATGCTTGGTATAATTTTTTAAATATAGAATGATTTAGAAGCGCAAGTGTACAGTGCTGCTGTTTTTCTGTACTTTACTGCTTCAACATTGACAAGCACTTGCAATTCTATAGCACTCTTGGGGCTAGAACCTCCACTTTTTTTGCCTGCTTAACCCCCACTTAACGCCCATTTTACCGCTGAAATTACGTATAACGCTCATATAAAGCCCATTTTGGCACAAAATGGAAACTGGCGGGCATTTTTCGGAAACTTTTCGCCAAGCGTTACTTTCCCCATATGCTTAATGGCAAGAAAAAATATTACTGCCCGCCCAATTTTTGGGGGCGGAATCAGCAGAATGGACGAATTCAATGCCCATAATATCGCCCAGCATTACTTTTCGCACGGATTTAACATCGAGATTCAATATTGACACCTGCCCACTGTTTTTTGTCGTAAAGAGCATATTTACCCAAACTAGCGGCCATGGAGATTGCCCATCGGCAATTTCACCACCTCGCACACATATCACCCACAATATCGCTCGCTCAAAAAACCGCCCACAAAACGTGGAACTAACCGGGACGAATCACAACGTTATGGACGCCATGTTCTAGATCACATGTCGCATCCTTTAAAAAGCTGCTGTGCTTCAATCTCGGCGGAGTTCGGATGTACTCTGCAGGTCGTTGGAGTTGATGTGAACATCTCTGAAAACATCTTGACCACACTATGACCGATTGGAATTAAAGAGGTGTGTTCGTTGGGGCATTCCTTGTTTGTGAGCAATCGGTGGAAAACAGAGAGCTACTGCAATGGGGCCTGTCCTTTCTCACCCTCTCTTGGTGACCAAATACATGCAGCAGACTTGACATCGCCGAAGGAATGCGCCACTGCATTATGTGCAAAATGTACGAATTGACAAGCAGATGAGTAGGACCAGACGTTACACCCCCCGCAAATACAAGGAGAAGCATTCTTACCTCAACTTGCCCAACATCACCTGCCTTCGGAGACTGCGCTTCAACAAAGAGGTTATCACTGAGGTATGCCAGCTGATAAGGGCAGATCTGCAGTCTGCCAGCACCATCAGTACTGCACTGTCCGTCGAGGTCAAAGTCACCATGGCACTGTCGTTCTATGCCTCAGGTTCTTTTCAGGAGACATTTTCAGCATGCCACACATCGCTGTATTAGACAGGTCACTGAAGCCCTGTATGCATGCAGGAGGGACTTGATCAGCTTCCCTATGACCAGGGAGGCACAGAGCGAGAGGGCTCTAGGATGCTCCAGAATTGCAAACTTCCCCAAGGTGCAGGGAGCAATAGACTGTACGCACATCGCGATGCGGGCACCTTTTCAGGATGCTGAGGTTTTCAAGAACCGCAAGGGATTCCACTCCCTGAATGTGCAACTGGTTGTCGACCACCAGCAAATTATACTGGCAGTGAATGCTCAATTTTCGGACAGCATCCATGATGCTTACATCCTGCGTGAGAGCACTGTATCTGACTTGTTTAACAATCAGCCACAAGGTCAATGCTAGATGCTTAGTGACAAAGGATGTGGCCTCGCCACCTGGCTGATTGCCCCACTGCATGACACCCACACCTAGGCCGAGAGGCGATACAACGAGAGCCACATAGCAACTCGCAATATTGTGGAGAAAACCATTGGAGTGCTGAAGCAGCGTTTCAGATGCCTGGACCATTCAGGAGGTGAGCTCCAATACCACCCTGAGCAGGTAGCTCAATTCATGGTGGTGTGCTCTATGCTGCACAACTTGGCTATCAGGAGGGGACAAGAATTGCCTGATGAGTCTGCCAGTCCACCTCACCAGAGAGAGGAAGAGGAGGACAAGAAGGTGGACGCTGACATCGGCCCAGACAATCAGGCTGACGCTGAAGCCATGCCCCCGCCCCCCCTGTAGACCGCATGAAAGGGCTCATGGTGGCATGATAGCTGCAAGAGCCTTACATCAGGAGCTCATCCATGATCGCTTTGCCTGAAAGAACGTTGGTGTTATTTACAAGGCTGACACACTGCTGGGTGTGCAGGTCATACATCAATGGTGGGCATCACCTTGGTGACAGTTAAAGTTTAAGTTGATTGAAGTTAAGTGTGATTATACCCTTTGATGTTAAGGAATCACCAGCGTGTAATGGTGCAGCTATCTGAGCCAAAGTGCTACAAGGTTTTGTTAAATAAAAAACATTTAAAGCGAACATTAGTCTGAAATCATCAATATTTCTGCAAAAACCAACTCTTCCTCTCCCCCCCCCTCCACCTCCTTCTCCTTCCCACCTCTAGCCCTTCCCCTTCCCCTCCTGACTTCAAGCCACCTGGCCGAATAGGTCCTCAGGCGATGCTTCATTGGGGGGGGGGGGGGGAGGGATGACGGCCGAACCGCTGCTTGAACAGATACGGGAAAGGACAATCCCAAGGTGGGAACGTGCTCCGAGCTATAAGTAAGATGTTGCTGCTGGCTCTCATGTGTAGTTGGCAATGGGGGTGCGTCACTTTGGTGTGCGCTCCGGGACCACTGGGAGCCCTCTGCCACCAGTGTTCCTGGCTACCAGCTCCAGGGCCTCCTCCATCCCTTCCATGTTATATCTTATTTGTTGGACAAAAACTTGGTGCCAACTATGTTCTTGGTGCTTAGTGGATTTTTTGCTGCTGGTGAATCTCCGTCATTCTTCCCACAACAGCCAAACAAGCACACACCACAGCTGTGGTGTATGTAGCACGCAAATCACTGACTCCACACGGTCTAATGTAAATCTAACTGCTGTGACCTTTGTCCTTTATTGTTCAGCTCCAGAGTGCCTCTCAGGTGTGGTGGTCAGCCTTTTATAGTGCCTGTTGCAGGCACTTCCAGGTTTCCCACCACAGCGCCCTCTGTGGTGTAGCATTGTGCTTACATTACATTTAAGGTACCATGACGATACAGACATCAATACATAACATCACACTTCCCCCCCCCCCACCAGGACGCAGGACGTCGATACACACATCAATACATAACATCACACTTGTCCAACGGAAGGCAGGTAGGCATAGACAGTGCGTTAGTTTGGTACATGTTATCTGGTACATTAACTAGTTATTGACTGGTAACGGATCCCTGATTTCCTTGTTAGCCCTTATCATTAATTGTACTTCATATCCATTATTTTACACAAATACAGTGGCCATTCAGCATTAAAATATTAATTCTTATTATAAATTCGCCACCTCAAATTAACATAGCTCATTTTAGACTCGCTCTGCCTTACAGAAGTCCTTTGTGGTGACCACCACATGGTGAGGCCCTTTTAAGACAGTTGGGTGCATTTTCTTTTTAAGGCGCCATCTTTGATGCAGGAGGATTCCACGACGCTTCTCCTTGGGCGCCGCCATCTTTGATGCTCTGGACCGAGGCCGCTGCCATCTTGCTCTCCGCCGCTCTGGATGCCCTCCGCCGCCACCTGACTTGCCGCCTCTCCTGCGGCCGTCGTGGCCTCTCCAGTGGCCGCACTTGCCGCCTCCCCCGCGGCCTCCATAGCGGCCTCCCCTGCGGCCGCCGTGGTCGCCGACCTCCAGCTGCTGCCGCCGCCCGACTCTCCCTCTGCGTGGGCCCCTCCGATCCGCCGGCCATCCTGGATCCCTCGCACCCCGCCGGCTCACCCCCGCCCCCCCCCTACTAGGCCCGCCTCTGCAGGGCTGCTTGCCTGTGGGGGCTGAGGCTGCAGGATCTCTGTGTGAGGTCCGGGGCTGGGGCTTGCTCTGCTTGCCTGTGGGTGGATTGAGGCTGCAGCTCCAGCTCGGTCGGCGCTGCTCTCTGGGGACCCGGGGCATGGCAGCACCCCGGGGAGCAGCAGCCTGTAGAGTGGTGAAGTCTTCCCAGCTCCCACGGACCGTCCCCATCCACCTCCAGACGAGGAGTGTCGGCCCATCACCTGCAATGACCCACAAAGGTAAACCGTGCATCTCGTCCCCGTGGGATACATGCACCATCGCTCTGCCAAGAACAGCTATTAGTTCCCTGGTGTAGGTACGCAGCTTCGCCATGACTGGGACCAGCTTGGGTCATGCAGCTGGGTTAATCCACAGTTTATCAAAAGTTCTCCGACTCATCAACGACGGACCCAAGCCCGTGTCCACTTCCATACTCACTGGGACGCCGTTGATTTTTACTTCCCTTATCACTGGGGGCGAATCGTTGGTACACGTGTACAGTCCCAACACCTCATCATCTTCTGCCTGCTCCTCGCTGGATGGTGGATCATCCCCCATCTCCTCAGCTACATGGTGAGTCCGATTTCTTTTACACATATGCTGAAGGTGGCCTTTCATGTGGCAGGTATTGCACCTGTACTCCGCAAACCTGCACTGGTGAGCCCCATGGCTTCCTCCACAACGCCAGCATGGTGTTGCTTGATTGGCCCCCCTCAGCGGACTCTGAGTTCCAGGACCCCGAGGTCCGTGCTCTCTGCCCCGGGCAGAGCCACGTTCTGCAGTTTTGTCCATGGTGGGTGCTATCCTGTGGACAGTGCCTGCCGGGTTCGAGACTGTGTGGATTATTTGCTTGGTGCTGCAAGTCGAGGTCATATGTGCCCGGCTGATGGTGATGGCCTTTGTCAGAGTGACTGTGGGTTCCGTGGCTAACAGCTTGTGAAGTAGGCCCTCGTGGCCAATCCCCATAACGAAAACGTCCCGTAACGCCTCGTCAAGGTGTGCGCCAAAATCACACGGCGCTGCGAGTCTCCTGAGGTCCGCAGCATATTTGGTGACATCCTGGCCCTCAGGTCTGCAGTGACGGTAAAATTTGTATCTGGCCGTGAGGATGCTCTCCTTCGGTTTCAACTGGTCACGAATGAGTTCAGTCAGCTCCTCGTATGACTTGTCCCTGACGCTCCCGGGTGCCAGCAAATCCCTGACGAGACAGTAAACCTCATCTCCACAACTTACGCTTATCTCTCATTGCGTCCGTGTCCTCCGTCAGGTCATTTGCTGTGAAGTAGTACTCGAGCCTTTCCGTGAAGGCCTCCCAATCACTGTCCATGGTAAAATCCTTTAGCGAGCCCAGAGTAGCCATGGTTGCGTGGAGTTCGTCCGCTTCCTTGTCGCCAATGTGGTGTATGTAGCACACAAATCACTGACTCCACATGGTCTGGTGTAAATCTAACTGCTGTGACCTTCATCCTTTATTGTTCAGCTCCAGAGTGCCTCTCAGGTGTGGTGGTCAGCCTTTTATAGTGCCTGTTGCAGGTACTTCCAGGTTTCCCACTACAGCGCCCTCTGTGGTGTAGCATTGTGCTTACATTACATTTAAGGTACCAGGACGATACACACATCAATACATAACAACAGTCATACACGCTTTCAGTGCCTCTGAGTTCCCTCTCTCTCTGTCTCCTCTTCTGCGCATGTCATGATGACCCTTGACCTCCAGAATCGCGGGAATCGAACATTGCCATGCCGTTGCTAAGGATGGCCACACTTTACGGCGGAAAGTCAAAAAACTTTAACGCTACCGCCTATTCAATATCGCTCGTGGTAACGCCCATTTTCAAAAATGTAAACTCGGTGTTTTGAGAATGAACGAGAAGCCGGTGATCTGAAAATCCTTTTTTAATGCCCACACCGGAAATAACGCCTATTTTTGGGCGATAAGCACAAAAGTGGAGGTTCTAGCCCTATATGTTTTTTTTTAAGTTTTGCGTGTTTTACAGGGAGGAGGGAACAAATAGACACTGACCAGGAGAGAGAGAGGAGATTGAAAATCGAGCAAGTGTTGCAGAAGTGGGTCAAAACAAAGGGTTCTTACGAAGACTTTTAAAAGCAGGAATGAGTGATTTCCTGAGGTCAGAGGCATCGGGACTGGGAACCCACAGAATGAGGGGAGTTGAGTTTGGGGAGATATGACTGGGGGATCACTGACCAGGGTGGGGGAGGCTATGGAATGATTTGGATACAGAGAGGAGGCTCCTAAAGTCAATTTGCTGGGGCACAGACAGCCAATGAGACTTAAGAATGGGTTTATGAGAGTATAAGAGAGGATGTGCGCTATGTTATTCTGAATAAGTTGCAATTCGTTGATGGTGGAAGCTGGCAAGGAAAGCAATGGGAAAAACTGATGCTCGAGATGATGGAAACAAGAATAGCGTTCATGCAATCTTGTTTTCCTTTTCAAGAATGTTTAGCAGAGAAGTAATGTTAAAACAGGTCACTGTTACGTCCGTTAAAAAGACTTGCTTCCAGGAATTATATCCCATGGACACAACGAGCCTGAGTTAATATATATTTTTTTGGCCACAGATGATGCTTGTGCTGGCTTTTTCATGCACTGCATTATTAAAGTGAGTATTAATGGGGGAAAAATTCCAGTTGGAGGCTTCATTCGGACGAACACCTCCGACCTGAAAAATGTTTGCGAAAATACTTGATAGTCATAGAGGCGCCTTCGATTGCGGTCGGAGGCCTTCATTCGATGCGCATCGTACGGGGAGATGACTTCCCTGTACGTTCGAAAATGCTGGAGTCACGTGGGCCTGGACCACCAATCACTGTCTAGTATTCTCATTGATAATAATGGGAACTCTGTTTTTATGAGAATAATCCCCTAAAACAATAAGCACCATATAATAGATAAAAAAACCTCATATATTTAAAATTAATTGAAATTAAAGTTAATTAAATGTTTTAGAAAAAAAAATATTTGGGGGGAATTTTTTTAAATGTATTTTAATCGGGTTTAAAATAAATTTACCTTAATGGACAGGGTTTTTAACATAAAAATGTATGATTAAATTTAATTTTCATATGTTTTAAAACTCTTACACTAGCAAAAGTAAGCTATATGCCTGCTTTTACCAGGCGTAAAAGTTTGAAGGACATTCCCTGGGCAAGAGATGGGCAAATAGCCCAATCGCTCCCAAGCGAATGTCCTTCTCCCAGGGATGCAGAGGATCTGTCAAGAGAAATCTTGACCAATCGGAAAAGACAGTTTTCGGCACTTTTAATGCAGTAAAATGTCCCAAGGTGCTTCACAGGAGTATTATAAGACAAAAAAAATTGACACCAAGCCGCATAAGGGGAAATTAGGACCAGTGACCAAAACCTTGGTCAAACAGGTAGGTTTTATGGAGTGTCTTAAAGGAGGAAAGAGGTAGTGAGACAGAGAAATTTAGGGAGTGATTTCCAGAGCTTAGAGCCTAGGCACCAGAAGGCAAGGTCACCAATGGTTGAGCGATTATAATCAGGGATGCTCAAAAGGGCAGAATTAGAGTAGTACAGGTATCTTGAGAGGTTGTGGGGTTGGAGGAGATTACAGAGATAGGGAGGTGCGAGGCCATAGAGGGATTTGAAAACTAAGATGAGAATTTTGAAATTGAGGCTTGTAGCAGCTTAACCAAGTTATGAGACCCAACAGCTGTCCTCTAGGCCTGGGACTTGTTCGAAGACAAGTGCTATCATTTCCCATTCTTGAATTGATGTACACTACATTGCAACCTAAATTTCAATAACCCAGCTTCATACTTCGTTGTACTTGTGCAAGTGTGACTGTTTAGTATTCTAATTTTAAAACAAGCAACTTACACATCGCTCTGATTGGAAATAGAAGCAGGAGTTGGAAGCACTCAGGAGTAATAATTGAAGGACTCCATCCCTTCATCGATGGAATCCTTTGCCTACATTGGATGGGTATTATGTGCAGGAATAGTTGCAAAAAATTATTAATTTAATTATTTGGAAGAAAAGAAGTATACATTATTAGAAATTCATATTTTCCTTATATTTTTCGACATTCTCTGCTTGGGTGGGTCCAAAGTCAACTCAACAAAACTGCTCCATTGTTGCAAAGTATTGTTGGTATGAAGGGACAATTTCCACCACTTTCATTGGCAATATTTGACTATCGGCCTGGGTAGTGTAGGATTGACCTTAGAGGGTAAAGGTTTCACCTTTAACCAGATCTTGGTGCTTTCTGTCCTTCACACAACTGTTATTGTACATCATATTTTTTCTTAAAAGCTGTTTTCCGATGTAGAGGTGGATGTAACTCAAAATTCTGCATCATGTTCCTTAGTTAGCCGCAAAAACAAATTTCAACTTTTACTGAAATGCCACTAAAAGTATTGTTAAGACTTGACTCAGTTTCTGAGATTAATAAGGTATCGATTTGAAGTTACAGTATGAAAATTTATAGGTTTGATTTAGACTATTGTTTCAGGTCACATCATTTTCTTCACCAAAATTGTGCTACGTTTTGGAAATTTAAAGTCATTCTCCATATTTGCATTTTTAATACTGCAGCCACTTTCAAAAAGCAAGAGATTATTTTTTTTTATTATTCGTTCCAGGATGTGGGCATCACTGGCAAGGCCAGCATTTATTGCCCATCCCTAATTGCCCTTGAGAAGGTGGTGGTGAGCCGCTTTCTTGAACCGCTGCAGTACTTGTGGTGAAGGTACTCCCACAGTTCTGTTAGGGAGGGAGCTCCAAGATTTTGACTCAGCGAAGATGCCGGACCAGCGATATATTTCCAAGTCAGGATGGTGTGTAACTTGGAGGTGAACTTGCAGGTGATGGTGTTCCCATGTGCCTGCTGCCCTTGTCCTTCTAGGTGGTAGAGGTCACTGGTTTTGCAGGTACTGCCGAAGAAGCCTTGGCGAGTTGCTGCAGTGCATCTTGTAGATGGTACACACTGCAGCCACAGTGCGCCGGTGGTGGAGGGAGTGAATGTTGAAGGTGGGGTGCCAATCAAGCAGGCTGCTTCCTCCTGGATGGCTTTAAAATAATTGTTTTTGATGTATTCATATAAGTAGCATCTGAGTTGATTTGAGAAGGGCATTTGAGACTCCAAATTATTCAAGGCTATTAGTTTATAACAACTTGCCAATTTGCCAAATTTTCCTTCTCTGCATAATTAGCTATTTACATTCTGCTATCGTCATGTTTCAGATATAAAATAATGGAACAGTAACACCAGTATTTGGTCAAGTGCAAATGATTTACCGGCCCTGACATCAATTTAATCAACATAATGCTCTATGAATTTAACAATGTATTTGAAACTATATATTATATGAATTATTCAATTTCAATATGTGAACCTTGATAACCTTGATAGATAGGTTCTGCAATATAATACTTTTTAATGAATATATATGACTAAATCTAGAAAGCAGCTTGGTTGATGAAACATTTTAATAGTTAGAAGACTTCAATTTTGGTTCCGTTGTACATTTTACTGGGATGGAAATTCTTAATGAATGATAGAATCTTCTACTAAGTGATAAATAGTTTCATTTTGATGTGGAAAAGGTTTCTTTTTATTGCAACTTTGTTCCAACAAAAATGTATTTCAGTGGATATAGTGCCTTGATTTCCCTGGTGGTTCATAGCAAAATCAGTCAGAAATCATTTAGGGCCCGACTTTGGTGGATCGCCCAATTCTCGGCAGTCTCGTGGTGGTCGGTCAATCTTCACACCCGGTACCGCTGGGGTGGAGCGCTGGCAACGTTGGTCCGGGTGGTACTGAGCGTTGTGTCAGCGGAGTGTGACGTACGGTCTGCTCCGGCAGTGCAGGGTAAGTTGTCTGGGACTCAGGAGTCTTTGGGTTCCGAGTTCTGCGCACGCGCGCTCTTCCATTGACCTCCGTTTCCCCCCGCCCCCCGCCCCCACCCCCCAAAAAGAGCAGTCCGGAGGCCAGAGACTGCCGATGTGAGATCGCAGGTATGTGTCTTTGGGTAAGTTTAGATTTGTAATTATTTTGTGCAGTGTTTTTGATTTATTTATAATACTTATACTGTTGTTTATTTATTTACTTATTTTCACGTTTTTCTGGGGCGGTGGGGGGGGGAATGTATCTCTGGGATGGGATTAGATCTCTGGGGAGCTTAGATCTCTCTGGGGGGAATTAGATCACTGGGGGGGGGGGCGGGGATTAGATCTCTGGGGGGGATTAGATCTCCAGCGGGATTAAATCTCTGGGGGAGGATTAGATCTCGGGGGTGGGGGCTTAGATCTCTCTCGGGAGGGCTAGATCTCGGGGGGGGGAGGGGCGAAATTAGATCTCTGGGGGTCTTAGATCTCTGTGGGGGATTAGATCTCTGGGGGGAGGACTAGATCGCTGGGGCGGTTAGATCTTTGTGGGGGGTTTAAATCTCTCTTGGGAGAATTAGATCTCTGGGGGGAGGACTGGATATCTGGGGGGGGTTAGATCTCTCTGGAGGGGATTAGATCTCTGTGGAGGGCAGACTAGATCTCTTGGGGGATTAGATCTCTGGGGGGATTAGATCTCTCTGGGGGGGGTTAGATCGCTGGGGGAGGAATAGATCGTTGGCAGGGGGCGGGGGGCAATTTACCTACCGCCGACATACCATCGGCATGAAACCATCTTTTTTCAGGCGGTGTGCAGCTCTGGTGGTATGTCTGCGGTATGCTACCAATGTTGGACTTTTGAATGGTCGGTAGCGTGCTCCGTGTGAGCGGACGGTATGCATACTGCTCGGCGGTATGTCGCTGATGAATTTCCCGCTGGGCTGTATGTGGGCAGTATGTAGCTATTTTTTTTAACAATTTTGCGATTTGGGGCGGTATGTTGGCGGTTTGTGGGCAGTATGTCCACCAATTTTGGCACCTTAGTGTTAGTTTGGTACTGAGGAATAGTTTGTATAACCTGTTAGCTTAAAACATTTGGTCAGAATTGATTAAGTTCAAGATTACCTCTTTGCTTCTGTATTATATACCTTTATTTACAAAACTAAGGATTCCACTAAGTTTTCTTCATGGCCTTATCTACTTTGCATTGCCAGCTTCAATGACCCCTGTATAAGAACATAAGAAATAGGAGAAGGAGAAGGCCATTCGGCCCCTCAAGCCTGCTCCACCATTCAATATGATCATGGCTGATCTTCGACCTCAATTCCACTTTCCTGCACTATCCCCATATCCCTTGATACCCTTAATATCCAAAAATCTATCGATCTCTGTCCTTGAATATACTCAACGCCTGAGCCTCCAAAGCCCCCTGGGTAGAGAATTCCAAAGATTCACCACCCTCTGTATTGTGTATGCAAGCACTCTCTTAATGACTCCACGAGGCAGGGGTATGGCACTTGAACTGTACAGACTGTAGTCCTTTATTGCAGCTCCTAGAATGAGGACACCAAGAGGTGAGCTCCCTTTTATACTGGGTTACCTGCAGTGTACAGGTGACCCTTAGGTCTCCAGCAGCAGCACCCTCTGGTGTACAGGTATGGTATATACAGAGTGAAGGTACATTCAGGTCTAGTGTTACAATACATCATTGACATGCATACATAACAACACTCCCACCTAAGCCTTTCCCAAGTTCTTATTGCCATGACATGGAGAGGTGATCAGTAGTGGGCTGTGGGAGGTTGTGGTGAGGGTTGTATGGGTGCCAGGTGTGATCCCCGTGCTCATGGCTGCACTCATCCATTTACCCCGCCCCCGCCCCCCCCCACCCCTTCACACAAAGACCATGTGGTGTCACTGTTGGAGGATTCATCAGTGGTGGAGCCAGTGCAATGGGTAAGGTACATACATTGTAGAATGGGTAAATGGTAGCATTTGGTGGTGGGCAGGAACACAGGGCTGTGTGGGCTCCTTGTTCTCCATTGGTGGTGGAAATCTGGTCATTCCCGGTTCCGCAAGGAAAGCTGGAGGGTATTGGCCTCTCACTCCCAGTGCTGGCCCTGGTGGCCAGGGAGGTTAGGGCCGATCTGGGGCAGGTTGCCAATGGTGTTGGCTGTGCTGCGCATTGACCACTGTCCCTGCAGTGGTTCTGCTCCCACTGGGTGTGTGTGTGAGCCCTTCCTGGGGCATCACATTGGTCCCGAAAGCGCAGGCTACATGGTCAGGTAGCCCGCTGGACCTGGTTGCCTCCCACGGGGGGTTTCCTCTGGCATTGACATTATACCTGTAGAACCCGGTATCATTTATCATTCTACTTTTAGTGACACATTGACACATTGGCTCCGATCGCAACTAGTCGACTCAACATTGTTATAACTCTTTACACTTTCACTCACACTTGCACTGACAATGCTTTCTTGCATATCGGTATCTTTATACCACCGGGTTACATTTATCATGTTGGCATTTCTGGCATTCTTGTTCAACGGTACAAACTTGTTACTTCCATCACCTTTAGCTTTGCCGGCATCACCATTTAACATTACATTCGTATACCTGCATTCATTTACAGCACTTTTATCTTTAATATCACTGGCATCGCTGTGCCTAGAATGGAACTGTCCCTTTAATTGTCTTGGGTTGCCGGTCTCCTTTAAGAGGGCCTTGCAATCTTTACCCCAATCCGGTTTGCTGCTCGGTACTACCTGTTGCTCCTTCAACGCTGCCCCTCGTGGTCTGGTCGCGGCCATCTTTGTTCCAGGTTCTTCGCCTCGTGGTGCGGGCGCCATCTTCTCTCTCTCCGCGAGGTAGGTTGCGGTGATCCTTTTCTCCTCAGGTTCTGCCACGGACGCCGGGAATCTACCTTCGGTGACGATCTTCTTCCCTCGGACTCCTGCTACGACCAGGAAGATGAGGTCTGGTCGTTCGGGTTGGATTATCTCACTGTGGTGTTGTGCAGTCTGTGTCATAGCCACGCAGTCGAGCTGGACAGTAGGATCTCTAGGTGCTGCAATGGATCCAAGTTTGGGGCTGCATGGGATGTCGATCGTCGCGGCCCGTAGGCCGTCGTTGCTCCGACTGATTTGGACTTGCTTCATCCATCTTCTTCCCAGCAGCGTTGGACCATCACCAGCAATGATCCACAAGGGGAGCTTTTGCATCGCGCCGCCACGGGACACCGAGACCTCTATGCTGCCAACGACGGGATGGTGCCTTTTGTGTAGGTGAGCAGCTATGACTGGATTGGGGACATTTTTGGTCATTTGGCGGGATTGTCCCAGAGTTTCTCAAAGGCCATCTGATTCATCAATGACTGGCTCGCCCCTGTGTCGATCTCCATCAAAACTGGAACCCCGTTGATTTCCACTTCCATTTTCCACGGGGAACTCTCGGTGGAGCAGGTATATATTCCCTACTCTTCTACCAGGGGCTGACCAGCTTCGCCTTCATCAGTGTCGGAGCCCAGTTGAAGGGCTAACTCTTCAGCGACTCGGTGAGTAAAACTTTTTTTACACATTCGCTGAAGGTGACCTTCCACGTTGCAGCCTTTGCAGGTATAGTCTTTGTATCGGCACTGGTGGGCCCTGTGGTTTCCTCCACAGCGCCAGCACGGGGCTAGCCGGTTGGTCCCATGTGGCTGACTCAGGGTTGCGGGACTCGGGGCAGAATTCTTGCCTCTGAAAGTCGCTATTCTGTTCACTGCACTCGTCGGGTTAGAGTCCTGTGTGTGGGTCATCATCCGTTTGGAGTCGCAGACCGAAATCATGAAAGCCTGGCTCACTTTGATTGCTTTCTGCAGGGTGACCGTAGTGTCCGCAGAGAGCAGTTTATGGAGGAGGCCCTCGTGGCCGATTCCAATAACGAAGATGTCCCTTAGTGCTTCGGTGAAGTGGTCGCCAAAATCACATAGTGCAGCCAACCTTCTTAGAACTGCAGCATATTTAGCAATTTCTTAGCCTTCGGGCCGCCGGTGAGTGTAAAACCGATGCCTGGCTGTGAGGCTGCTCTCTTTGGGTTTAAGTTGTTCTTGCATTAAAGTTACGAGCTCCGCATAGGTCTTGGTTGTTGTCTTTGCTGAGGCTAGCAGGTCCCTGACGAGGCCATGGATAATGGGCCCACAACTGCTGAGCAGGATGGCCTTGTGATTGTTCGCCAGCGAGATCGGTGAGTCCCCAGCCAGGTCGTTCGCGATAAAGAAGTGTTCTAACCTTTCCACAAAGGCATCCCAATCTTCTCCATCAGCGAATTGTTGGAAGTTGCTTAGATTAGACATGTTGTGCGTGGAAATTCGTAACCTCGTCACCAGTTATTGTGTATGCAAGCACTCTCTTAATAACTCCACGAGGCAGGGTTATGGCACTTGAACTGTACAGACTGTAGTCCTTTATTGCAGCTCTTAGAGTGCAGACACCAAGAGGTGAGCTCCCTTTTATACTTGATTACCTACAGTGTACAGGTGACCCTTAGGTCTCCAGCAGCAGCACCCTCTGGTGTACAGATATGGTATATACAGGGTGAAGGTACATTCAGGTCTAGTGTTACAGTACATCGTTGACATGCGTACATAACACTCTGAGTGAAGAAATTTCTCCTCATTTCACTACTAACTGGCCAACTCCTTAATCTGAGACTGTGACCCCTGGTTCTAGACTCCTTAGCCAGAGGAAACATCCTTCCTGCATCTACCCTGTCAAGCCCTAGAAGAATTTTGTATGTTCATTGAGATCACCTCTCATTCTTCTAAACTCTAGAGAAGTCTACTCAATCTCTCCTCATAGGATAATCCCCCCATCCCAGGAATTAGTCTGTACTCTCTCAATGGCAAGTATATCCTTCCTTAGGTAAGGAGACCAAAACTGTACACAATACTCCAGATGCAGTCTCACCAGGGCCCTATATAATTGCTGTAAGACGTCTTTACTCTTATACTCAAATCCTCTTCCAATAAAGGCCAACATACCATTTGGTTTCTTAATTGCTTGCTGTACCTGTCTGTTAACTTTCAGTGATTCGCGTATAAGAACATCCAGGTCCCTCAGAACACCAACATTTCCCAATCTCCCATCTTTTAAAAAATACTCTGCTTTTCTATTTTTCCTACCAAGGTGGATAACTTTACATTTCTCCACATTGTATTCCAGTTACAATGTTCTTAGCCTGTCTATATCCCCTTGAAACCTCTTTGCATCCTCCTCACAACTTACATTTCCACCTAACTTTTTATCATCAGCAAACTTGGATATATTACATTTGGTCCCATCATCCAAATTTATACTTTGATACAGATTGTGAATAGCTGGGACTCAAGCACTGGCCCTTGCGGTACCCCACTAGCTTGCCAACCAGAAAATGACCCGTTTATTCCTACTCTCTTTTTTCTTTCTGTTAACCAATCCTCAATCCATGTTGATATATTACCCCCAATCCCAGAAGCCTTAATTTTGTTTGATAACCTCTTGTGTGGCACCTTATCAAATACCTTCTGAAAATCCAAATACACGACATCCACTGGTTCCCCCTTATCTATTCTGCGAGTTACAACCTCAAAAGACGATAACAGATTTGTCAAACATCATTTTCCTTTCATAGATCCATGTTGACACTGCCCAATCCTATTATTAATTTCGAAGTGCCCTGTTACCACGGACTAGAACCTCCACTATTTTTGCCTGCTTAACGCCCACTTAATGCCCATTTAACCGC
The DNA here is from genome assembly GCF_044704955.1 of Pristiophorus japonicus. Lineage (NCBI taxonomy): Eukaryota > Metazoa > Chordata > Chondrichthyes > Pristiophoridae > Pristiophorus > Pristiophorus japonicus. The sequence goes on from NC_091992.1 coordinate 100,807,150, forward strand.
TGAAATGACGTATAACGCCCAGATATTGCCCATTTTGGCTTTTTTAGGAGACTTATCACCAAGCGTTATTTTCCCAATGGGCTTAATGCCGAGAAAAAATATTACCGCCCGCCCAAATTTTTGGGGCGGAATCAGCAGAATAGGCGATTTCAATGCCCATATTATCACCACGTGTAACTTTCCTCATGGACTTAACGCCGAGATTTAATAATAACGCCTGCCGACTGTTTTTTGTCGTAAAGAGCATATTTACCCAAACTAGCGGCCATGGAGATCACCCACCGCCAATTTCACCACCTCTCACACATATCGCCCAGAATATCGCCCACTTAAAAAAAAACGGCCACAAAAAGTGGAACTAACCAGGACAGACACCAATGGTGTGACTGGCATTTGTTAAGTCTCACTCTTACGTGAGGAGCTGATATCGGAAAGATTTGCCTGAAAGAGCGCTGATGTGAGTGACAACGCTGACACACTGCTGTTTGTGTGCAGCTCAGATATCAATGGTGCCCCTCATCTTGGTGCCAGTTAAAGTTTACGTTGATTGATGTTAAGTTGTGTTTAACTCTTTCATGGTAAGGAATCACCTGTGTGTAATGGTCCAGCTATCTGAGACAATGCGCAACAAGGTTATGTTCAATAACAAAAGTTTAATACCAACAACAACCCCCACCCACATCCCACTTTTTCCACCATTGACATAAATCACATGGTCAACACGTTCAGAAACACAGAATACAAAGGCAAAGCAGGAGCATGGTCCCCAGCCCCCATACATTGCAACATATTGCATACACCCAGATGGAGATATAACACATCCATCACCTGCACACATGCACCTCACTTTCCTTCCCCCCTCTCTTTCTTCTCCCCACCTCTATCCCTTCCTCTCCTCGCGCCTGGCGCCTGGCCGAGGAGCTCCTCAGGCGGTGCCTCATTGAGGGGGATGAAGGCAGATCCGTTGGTTCGACGGGTACTGGAGTGGGGGGTGCTGAGAGGGCAGCAGTCTCTGATGCAGAAGCAGGATCTTAGTCCTTGCTCGCATCTGTCGTTCGCAGTGGTTTTGCCAAACCTAGGGGTGGAGTGCCGTGCTCTGGGACCACTGGGAGGGCTGTGGCAGCACTGTTCTTGGCTATCACATCCAGGGACTGCGCCACGCGCGGAATGTACTCGGACATGGTGGCCAGGTGTCGGGATATGCTCCCCAAAGCTTCGATGAGCTGGTCACCAATGTCTACAGTCCTTCTAAACAACTGAACCATCTCTCCGCTGTCATGTCGCGCTCGTGGAACAGACCTGCCACGTCCACGAGGCCTCCGCGGGGTCGCACTGTCCTAGGGACAAATGGGGTGCCCTGTGGAGAGGTGCTTGGGACCGGCACCAGAGTGGAATGACCGGAGGACCACTAGATGGCCTTGGGGTGGAATGGCTTCTGGAGCATGGCGATGCAAGTTCTTCGAAGTCCGCGCTCTCATCCGTTGAAAACTGACCCAGTGGATTGATGGGCGACAATCGGAGCTCCTCAGCACCAGATGTAGTAGGATCGTCTGCCGACTTCTGCCCCGCGCCTCCACCTTCTGGCCTCTGTGGCCTTGCCTGGGGCTGCGCTGCTGGCTGAGCTGCAAAATACAAATGAGATTGTTAGAGGAGTGTGGGGTGCTAGGGTGACATGGTGAGTCATGCACTACACACAGCATATGCACGACAAAAGCACCACTCCTCTCAAAATCATCACAGACATCACATTTCATGACCATCAACACATTGTGGATTGCAATGATTTTCATTAGGCCATCATTATTTCTATGACACTTTTAGAAATCATCTATCATATATGATTGGGAGGTTGAATTTCAGCTCCAAAGTATTTGTATAATTTGTATAATTTCTCTGCCATTTCTTTATTCCCCATTATAATTTCTCCTGTTTCAGCCCTAATCTTTTCCTTTCCCTTTTTACATATCTATAGATGCTTTTACCATCTGCTTTTATGTCCCTTGCTAGTTTACTCTCATATTCTATTTTTCATTTCTTGATCCTCCTTTGTTGAATTCTAAAATCCTCCCAATCCTCAGGCTGTTCTTTTGGCAACATTATAAGCATTTGTACACTAAGGTGCCTCTGCTCCTCAATTCAACATTTTATCTTTTAAGCTAATCTTGTTTTTTCAGACATATAGGGGTAGATCTTTGTCTGCACTACTTGGGCGGAGCTGATTACCCGCTCATTGTAGAACCCACACTATTTACATTAAATTGGTTTCAGAGGAATGAAAATCAAACTGACTGGTCCCTGCACCGCCTCCCTCTGCACCCCCCCCCCCACCCCCACCTCACTCCCCCCACCTCCAGGTGGTGAAGATTAAAATATACACCATAGTGCCTAATCAGGACAATTTACAAGGGGCTAGAATTTCCATTGCATTGCCGCCCGGTTTCTCAGCGGTACTGGTTATTTTGGGCGAGAACTGGGTCGGCAAAAATTTCCACAACAGAGTTCCACTGGCAGTTTCGAAGTATCGCTGGGGAGCGGACCACCAGCGTGCACCGTCCATTGACCGCCATCGCCCGATTTTTGGCTCAGCGGTGACCCGTAGGTAAGTATAAAAAAAAACGCCCATGAGAAGCAGCGGAGCTGGGCAGTAGGTAAATAGCCCTTCAAAAGAAAGTAAATGGGTTTTTACTAATTATTTTTTAATTCTTTCGCAGTGATTTAAATGAAAAGGGTCCTGGGAATGATTTTCTGACTTTTTTTTATTTTACGTTTTTTGAAAAAATATTTTTTGTGTTTCCCCCCGTCCTTGGCCCAACCCGCAGCCACTGTGTAAATTTTAGTAATTATCGGCCATTTTTTTTTAAGAACCCCCAATCGGCCCAAGATCATGTTTTCCGCCGAGAATCGGGGTGTAAGGTCCATTTTTTTTAGCTCGGAGGATTTTTTTCTTTTTTAAATAGAATTTTTCACCAGCGATAATTTGAGAATCTTAGCGATATTTTGGACGGCAATCTGGCGATGGTGGATTTTTTGGAAATTCTAGCCCGAGGTTTCTTTAATTTCCTATTGGGGTAATTGACCTCTGTAATCAAGATTATTAAACCAGAGAATTTGTTGTGCTCAGTAGATCTGAAAGTTGCTTAACTTTGTCTACACAGAGTGATATACACGAATTGCATTAAGTTCATTTTAAGCTTTAGTGCCTCAAAAAAATGCAGGGCTATGGGGTGAGGGCAGGGATGTAGGACTAGCTGAAGTGCTCTTGCAGAGATTGGGCACGAGCTCGATGGGGCCGAAGAGATCTCATTCTATGCTGTAACCATTCGATGATTCTAAGACATATATCTCCATTCCTTCTTTGTTTCTGTGTCAATACCTTCAAATTCCCTACCAAACACCAACACTGCAAGGACTGCAGCAGTTCAAAGAGAAGGCCCACCACCATTTTCTCGGGGCAACTAGGATGGGCAATAACTGTTACCTTGCCCACATCCTGAGAACAAAAGAAGAATGGGATAATTCACGAAGACGTTCATCCTTTTGTTGAAAATGAAACAAAAGAATTGAAAGGAGGAGGGTGAGGCGTTATAGTTATGCAGAGAAATTGGCACTTTTTCCATTGAACCTGCCAAGTTTAACGAGTGACGTTATGGAGGTCTTTAAGAGTATAAGGGGCTAAGAAAAGATAGTGATTGATCGTTTAATGAGAGGTTGAGAAAAAAGTCTTTACAAGAGGGGATGAGAATGTGGAATTCTCTAGCACAAATCACTATTGAAGCAATCCATAAATCCTTTAAAAATGTAATTAGTTGCTTGGAAAAAGAGTAACATTCAAGGGCACAGAAGCGATCAAAAGAGTATAGAAACATAGAAACTAGGTGCAAGAGTAGGCCATTCGGCCCTTCGAGCCTGCACCGCCATTCAATGAGTTCATGGCTGAATATGCAACTTCAGTACCCCATTCCTGCTTTCTCGCCATACCCCTTGATCCCCCTAGTAGCAAGGACTACATCTAACTCCTTTTTGAATATATTTAGTGAATTGGCCTCAACAACTTTCTGTCGTAGAGAATTCCACAGGTTCACCACTCTCTGGGTAAAGAAGTTTCTCCTCATCTCGGTCCTAAATGGCTTACCCCTTATCCTTAGACTGTGACCCCTGGTTCTGGACTTTCCCAACTTCGGGAACATTCTTCCTGCATCTAACCTGTCTAAACCCATCAGAATTTTAAACGTTTCTATGAGATCCCCTCTCATTCTTCTGAACTCCAGTGAATACAAGCCCAGTTGATCCCGTCTTTCTTGATATGTCAGTCCCGCCATCCAGGAATCAGTCTGGTGAACCTTCCCTGCACTCCCTCAATAGCAAGAATGTCCTTCCTCAAAGGAGACCAAAACTGTGCACAATACTCCAGGTGTGGCCTCACCAAGGCCCTGTACAACTGTAGCAATACCTCCCTGCCCCTGTACTCAAATCCCCTCGCTATGAAGGCCAACAGCCATGACCTCATTGAATGGCGGTGCAGGCTAGAAGGGCCGAATGGCCTACTCCTGCACCTATTTTCTATGTTTCTATGCCATTTGCTTTCTTAACCGCCTGCTGTACCTGCATGCCAACCTTCAATGACTGATGTACCATTACACCCAGGTCTCATTGCACCTCCCCTTTTCCTAATCTGTCACCATTCAGATAATAGTCTGTCTCTCTGTTTTTACCACCAAAGTGAATAACCTCACATTTATCCACATTATACTTCATCTGCCATGCATTTGCCCACTCACCTAACCTATCCAAGTCACTCTGCAGCCTCATAGCATCATCCTCGCAGCTCACACTGCCACCCAATTTAGTGTCATCCGCAAATTTGGAGATACTACATTTAATCCCCTCGTCTAAATCATTAATGTACAATGTAAACAGCTGGGGCCCCAGCACAGAACCTTGCAGTACCTTGTAGGACTTGAAGATCTGAATGGCATGTTTTGTGCTGTAATATTCTACGATTACAGTGCTTTCAAAATCTTAGAAGAAACAGTGGGCTAGACTTCCACTTGGTGGCTAAGGCCGAAAAAAATGGGCTTTGTTCCAGCGATGCGGGACATATCGCCCGCGCTGATCGCCGGCTCAAGGCCCATTTTTTTTTGGCGATTTTCCACTCGGCCTTAGCCCAGCGATGTCAAATGGGCGATGTGATTTCTCGGTGATCTTACGATCGCCCAAAGAAAATGGAAGTGAATGAAAAAAGAACTTCCCTAGCAACGCATTACTGGACATGTGCAGGTTGAATTTTTTTTCAGGTTGATGCTCCTTCGCACGTTTTGAGAGGTCAATGTTCTTCACACATGCTCAGAAGCTCTGTGTGGGTCTGGGAGAGGGAGAGAGAGAGAGAGAGAGAGGAGAAAGGAAGCAGATTATCTTAAGCTGCTGAAAAAACTGTTGAATTTAAAGAATGGAGGGAGCTGCAGGAAAGAGAAGGGCCAAACCCTTCAGCGAAGAGGCAAATGAGGCCCTAGTGAATAGTGTAAGCATGAGGTGGGAGGATCTGACACGGGGTGGGCATGGGAAACCTCTACCCCATGCATAATGGAGGATTTGGTCAGAGATTGCCGACGTGGTCACGTCAGCATCAAATGAAGCCCGGACACTGGACCAGTGTTGGAAAAGATGGAACAGTCCACTGGCGGCTGCAAGAGTGAGTTGAAATTTAAATTTAAAATCATCCATAATTATTATTTAATGTTGTATGGAAAATCTAATTAGAATCTGAAATGTTATATCATAATCTTTAAGCATGACTAAGTAACTAAATTAGGATTAAATTATGATTACATTTATGCACCACAACATAAATTTGAATGTTACAGTATGGAATATCTTCCTATGCAATGTAGTGCAAACTTGAAATTGAACTTATAAATCCGTCAGTCCTAAATGTTTATTGCCAAATCCATCTGCTTATGCCGTGCAATGTTACCTTATCTATTACAGAAGATTTCCATCAACCAGCGGGAGCAACGCAGGATGGGCGGGGGCTGTGCCATGCTGCAGTTGATCAATGCCTACGAGGAGCTTGCAGTGGCTTTGGTGGGGCCAGAAAGCCATTCAGTCACAACCCGTGGTGTGGCCGAACCCACCCTAGAGTCACGTGAGTAATGAGAACTGTGCATTGTGTAATGTGTGAATCAATAGTAAATATTTGTTATGCGGGTAATCCTATGCAATGATACTTTAATTTGATATATAATTGAGTTATACTATTGAGATGTACTATTGATCTTCAAATGAGGTCATGTTAGGCCTGGTGACCGCTTGTGCATATGAGCTAATGGTAATGTTTTGAGTTCTTAATTGAGATGAATTGATTTGCATTGTTAAACGTTGTTTATAACTTCCATTTGTCTTTCAAAGGTCAACAAGTACTGATGGAGTCAACGGACACGTCCACTGACCAATCGGGACACTCCCAGGAGGAGGAGCCATTGCAGACTCCTGCTGCGGCTGTGCGAGAGCAGGAGGAGGAGGAGGAGGAGGAGGAAGAACAGGAGATTTTTTTTGTGGGCGGAGGGGGGGGAACAACCTGCAGCCATCTCTTTTGAGACAGATGAGACACCGGGACCAAGCGGTGTGCAGGTGGTGACGCCAAGGCGCGTGACATTGCACACGCTGACCTCTTGGCGGTCCGGTCAGCGTGAAATGCAATCGCCTGCCACGGATTTTGGGGAGATGGGTCTCTAATCACATTGAATAGAACGTGCAGGGAGATGGTCGCGATCGGTCGCGACCTTATCCAGGGGTTCGCGGGTTTCTCAAACAATTGGAGCCAGCTCTCCACAACCTGGAGCGAGTTCTGCTCGCGCTTCTCCAGCTGGCCTTCTGAGCAGTCACAGACTGCTCGGGAGATGTTGGAGGCGATCATGGAGCAGGCACCCGCAACAAACGCCCTACGGCACGCGTTGCTGGCTGGACACGGCGCTGCACCCCAAGGTGTCCGCTCGCAGCGAGACCCCAAGCACACAAGCAAGTATGGAGGACACAGTTCCTCCTGACTCGGAAGTAGAGCCTGAGGCTTCTGCTTCCGCTCCGTTACCTCCACCACGGCAGGAAGTCTTGCCGTCCCACTCTGCACAACGTCTTGGTGTCGGTCTGCGGAAACCAAAACGGGCACGTCGGGTGCGAACATGGGGTGGGACAGGATCTGGAGGGAAACGTGGCCACAGGTAGGGAGGGGGGAGTGCTTCTCAATAGTTCACTTGTTTTAAAATGTTCAACTTGTTATTATCACTTTATTATTCTCTTGTTATTGTTACTAAATTGGCCACTTGTATTCAATAGTTAAATGTTCACTTATCATTACTTAACTGTTCACTTTCCATTCTTTCTGAAATGGTCATTTGTTATCATGACTGAAATGGTCACTTGTTATCATTACTTAAATGGTCACTTGTTCTTTAAAATGTTCAATAATTTCTTCTTCTAACGTTTTGGGGATTTTGAGGGAAGGATGGGTTGGTGCGGGGGTTGGGGGGTTGGAAGGAGGGTGTTGTTCATTAGTTCCTGAAAAAAATTTGGTTCCTTAATAAAAAAAAAACATTTCTACAACTTTTGTACCTTCTCTCTTACCTACATAAGTTTTACAACGTACAGTTTTTCATGCATATTTGTTTGTTTATTCTGTTTCCCCATGGAAATGAAACTTTTGTTTAAACGTAATTGTATTTGAACGTTTGGATATCAACAATAATAGTTCACGCGAAGCGTTCATTAATGAGCTGCTGACGAAAAAGCTTAGTGGCCGTGTAACTGCCACTGGCTACTGGTCTTCGGGAAGGGTGTAGTGGTGCCGGTGCTAGATCGCCAGGCTGATTAAGCTCCCTTATGTCCTCGCCCGCGTCCTCTCCCACCTGTTCCAACAATATCATTAAATAACTTCACTATGTAAAAGCTATTTACTAAATAATTCCAATATATGAGATCTATTTAGCATAAATAAGTTGATAATACCTATTTATATTCCCTGTCCCAAATTTCTGAGTATAATTTGCTTCAATTTTACTCTCTAAATAACTCAGAACTAATTCTCCACCCTTTCTCAGAAGTTAAAAATGGCGTCCGTAGTGCCCATTTCCCTCTCTAAGGCTCTGAAAAAGCAACTATTTTTGAGCACTGTTTTGGGACTTGCATCGGCCCAGCGAAGTGCATGCTAGGTGTCGAAACTTGGGATGGGCCTTGTATGGGCGATCATTTGGGCGATCATCTTGGCGATCAAAGTGGAAACTTGGGGGCCTATTTTTCGGCGATGTTTTGGGCCTAGTTTCCACTTTTTGCTCAAAATGGGCGATAGAGGTCCGTTTTGGGCGATAGATGGGCCTTAGATGGGCGATGTGAAGTGGAAAGTCTAGCCCAATATGTCCTATTGTGAAATTTTTAAACTCACAACAGGAATCCTGTTTTTTTCCTTTTAAATAATATGCTGCTTCGTTGTCAGAAAAATTTAACTATTAACGTGATGGAGTGTCCTCGACTCCATCCCGCAACATGCTACCCACCACCACCTCAGTAAAACCCCAGCCTTGCACGAGGTAGAAAAAGCCATAAGACAGCTTAAGTTCTATGGGAGCGGATGGAATCCCCGCTGAGGCACTGAAGTATGGTGGAGAGGCACTGTTGGCGCGAATGCATGACCTCATCTCTCTCATCTGGAGGGAGGAGACATGCTGGGAGATCTCAGGGATGCAGTGATCGTGACCATCTTAAAAAAAGGGGACAAGTCCGACTGTGGCAACTACAGAGGAATCAGCCACTGGGAAAGTCGTCGCTAGAATCCTCCTCAACCGTCTTCTCCCTGTGGCTGAGGAGCTCCTCCTGGAGTCACAGTGCGGATTTCGTCCTCTACGGGGTACAACAGACATGATTTTCACAACGTGACAGCTGCAAGTAAAATGCAGGGAACAGCACCAACCCTTGTACATGGCCTTCTTTGACCTTACAAAGGCCTTTGACACCGACAACCGCGAGGGTCTATGGAGCGCCCTCCTCTGTTTCGGCTGCCCTCAAAAGTTCGTCACCATCCTCCGCCTGCTCCATGACGACATGCAAGCCGTGATCCTTACCAACGGATCCATTACAGACCTAATCCACGGGGTCAAACAGGGCTGCGTCATTGCGCCAACCCTCTTCTCAATCTTCCTTGCTGCCATGCTCCACCTCACACTCAACAAGCTCCCCGCTGGAGTGGAACTAAACTACAGAACCAGTGGGAACCTGTTTAACCTTCGTCATCTCCAAGCCAGATCCAAGACCGTCCCAACCCCTCTGACGACGCCTGCATCTGCGCACATTCAGAGGCTGAACTCCAAGTCATAGTCAGCATCTTCACTGAGGCGTAAGAAAGCATGGGGGCCTTACACTAAACATCTGTAAGACAAAGGTCCTCCACCAACCTGTCCTCGCCGCACAGCACTACCCCCCGGTCATCAAGATCCACGGCGCGGCCCTGGACAACGTGGACCATTTCCCATACCTCAGGAGCCTCTTATCAACAAGGGCAGACATTGACGACGAGATTCAACAATGCCTCCAGTGTGCCAGTGCAGCCTTCGGCCACCTGATGAAAAGAGTGTTTGAAGATCAGGCCCTCAAATCTGCCACCAAGCTCATGATCTACAGAGCTGTAGTAATACCCGCCCTCTTGTATGGCTCAGAGACACGGGCCGTATACAATAGACACCTCAAATCGCAGGATAAATACCACCAGCGATGTCTCCGCAAGATCCTGCAAATCCCCTGGGAGGACAGATGCACCAACGTCAGCGTCCTCAACCAGGCCAACATCCCCAGCATTGGAGCACTGACCACACTCGATCAGCTCCGCTGGGCAGGCCATATTGTTCGAATGCCTGACACAAGACTCCCAAAGCAAGCGCTCTACTTGGAACTCCTTCACGGCAAATGAGCCAAAGGTGGGCAGAGGAAACATTTCAAGGGCACCCTCAAAGCCTCCTTGATAAAGTGCAACATCCCCACTGACACCTGGGAGTCTCTGGCCAAAGACTGCCCTAAGTGGAGGAAGTGCATCCAGGAGGGCGCTGAGCACCTCGAGTCTCATCGCCGAGAGCATGCAGAAACCAAACGCAGGCAGCGGAAAGAGTGTGCGGCAAACCAGTCCCACCCACCCTTTCCCTCAACGACTGTCTGTGCTGCCTGTGACAGGTACTGTGGTTCTCATATTGGACTGTTCAGTCACCGAAGAACTCATTTTTAGAGTGGAAGCAAGTCTTCCTCGATTCCGAGGGACTGCCTATGATGATGATGATGCATTTTCACCACCAAGCAGCTGACATTTTTTCTTCAAGAAAGGCAATGCGTTTGGGGAAAGGAGCTTTTAAAGCTATGCTATAAACCTATTCTTTTTGGTTTATGAGCTCTTTTGCTCACACAAACGGAACCTATATTTGTTGCATAATGGAGAAATAAGGCTGGCCTTCTACCGAGTAAAATCCACTGTTATCGGTTGGATTTCAGCACAATTAAGCCAAAACAGGAAGCACATGATTCTAAGTACATGGCAATGGTTTTTGTTTTTTCAGTAAAATATGTTTTTTTGAAAAAGAAGTAATTCGTTTTAAAGGAGGTTTATGTAAGATTTATAACATATCTCCTACAGAGATATTCTGCTTCCAATTATATTTTACTGGGACTCTTAAATAATTCTGTCCAACGATTTGGAGAAAATGAACAGGTTATCATATTTTAGAAATTTGGCATTGATTTGCCCATGTGAGTTCATTTGCTGTTTCAGTAGTAGTAAACATGTTTTACTTGTGCTTATGAATCCATAACAGCTGTCATATTGTCATAAAAGTTTGTGACCACATTTAATTAAACATATTCTTCAAGCCTCAGCAACTTTTTGAGATCAAAATGTTTGCAAGTTTCAGTTCTGTGCAAAGATTAGGGGGGGCGATTTTCAGCAAGGCCTCCGCCCGCCCAAGTGCTGCCCAAAGTGCCGCCGATGGCCGCCGAGGTACCGGACGGTACTTTGGGCGGGATAGTCATGAAGAAGGTCCCTCGAAGGTCGGCGGGCGGCAAATGGAAGACGTACGCCACCAATCCGGGCAGCAGCAGGCGGGAGGTCGCTTTCTCGGTGGCAGAGGGGCTTGCCGCCCAAGTGCCGCCGAGGATGGAGTCGGGCCCACGGAGGGTCGAAGACTTGAAAAAAAAACAATTGCAAAAAAAAAAGTATCCAAAGACCTTCAGGGGACCCCATGCAGGTATGTCGCTTTTGTAAAAAAGTATCAAAATGTTCACTTACCTTTTTTTCAAGCTTCTTTCTACTTACCGTCGGGAACAGACCAGCCTGCGGCCAACAGTCCACTCCCGTTCTGCCGCCCAGTCCCGCCGACTCCCGCCCGCAGGAACCTGGGAGCTCGGTGGGCGGGGGGGCAGTTGCGCCACTCGGCCGTCCGCTGATGTCAGCGGGCTGTTCCCGGCGGCACACTCCTCCCGCCCGCTCCAGGCCACCTCCAAAGTGACACGGGACGGATCTGCAGGAGGAATGTCGGCGGGAGTGGGCGGCAGTGGGTGACAGCGGGCAGCGGGCTGCTGAAAATCAGTCCCATGGCTTTTAATATTCAAATGTTTGAAGTAATGGGTCCCTTCATCCTGTGAAAGTTGACAACTTTTATTTGATACTTAAGCCTTTGAACACTGAAAATTTGCAACGGATTTAGAAAAGTTGCGAAATGTTCTAGAAACAGAGAAAATGATTAGCTGCTCTTTCTTTAATCATTTTGAAAATTAAAAATGAAGAAATGCGAACAACCACAGGAAAGAACGACTAAGCCTACTGCTCCCAGACATGGTGCAACCATACACACACACCCAACCCCTGAACTACGCAATCTCCTGGGTGAAAGAGAAAAACATAGAGAACTTATCATAGAATGATACAATAGTACAGCACAGAAGGAGGCCATTCAGCCCATTGTGTCTGTGCCGGCTCTTTTGAAAAGCAATCCAGTTAGTCCCATTCCCCCGCTCTTTCCTCATATCCCTTCAAGTATTTATCCAATTCCCTTTTGAAGGCGACTATTGAAATTGTACCCACCACCCTATCAGACAGTGCATTCCAAATCCTAACCACTCGTTGTGTAAAATAGTTTCTCCTCATATCGCCTCTGGTTCTTTTTGCAATCTGCTGGAATCTGTGCCCTCTGGTTATCAACCCTTCAGCTATTAGAATCAGTTTCTCTTTATTTACTCTATCTAAATCCTTCATGATTTTAAACACCTTCATCAAATCTTCTCTTACCCTTCTCTGCTCCAAGGAGAACAACTCTAGCTTTTCCAGTCTATTCACATAACTCTAATCCCTCATCCCTGGAACCATCCTAGTAAATCTTTTCTGTACCCTCTCTAAAGCCTTCATGCCCTTCCTAAAGAGTGGTGCCCAGAATTGGACACAATGGGCTGAAGTTTCCCCCCACCCTTAAAAACTGGCCCATCTCACGGAGGTCCGCCGACTTCCTGGGAGAAAAAATGTGCCAAAAAGATAACCTGTAATTCTGGCCGATCCTCAGGGCGTCTTCAGCCACAGTGTGGCGCAGGAGAGTGAGAGGGGGGTGGAGCTAGGCACATACTGGCTAGAGAGAGCTGGCAGGGGGGCGGGACTAGGGTCCAGCGTCGGTTTCAGTGCTGGCAGAGTTGCGTATGTGCGATGGAGTGGTTGCGCATGCGCAATGGTCTATTAACTTTGGCAATCAGCCATTTTTAAAGGGAAAGCCTTGAGAGTGAGTTTTGGTGCCTGTTTGATTTTTGGAGCCTGCATAGAAACATAGAAACGTAGAAAATAGATGCAGGAGTAGGCCATTCGGCCCTTCGAGCCTGCACTGCCATTCAATAAGATCATGGCTGATCATTCGTTCAGTAACTCTTTCCTGCTTTCTCTCCATACCCCTTGATCCCCTTAACCGTAAGGGCCATATCTAACTCCCTCTTGAATATATCCAATGAACTGGCATCAACAACTCTCTGCGGCAGGGAATTCCACAGGTCAACAACTCTCTGAGTGAAGAAGTTTCTCCTCATCTCAGTCCTAAATGGCCTACCCCTTTTCCTAAGGCTATATCCCCTGGTTCTGGACTTCCCCAACATCAAGAACATTCTTCCTGCATCTAACCTGTCCAGTCCTGTCAGAATCTTATACGTTTCGATGAGATCCCCTCTCATCCTTCTAAACGCCAGTGAATAAAGGCCCAGTTGATCCAGTCTCTCCTCATATGACAGCCCAGCCATCCCTGGAATCAGTCTGGTGAACCTTCGCTGCACTCCCTCAATAGCAAGAACGTCCTTCCTCAGACTAGGAGACCAAAACTGAACACAATATTCCAGGTGAGGCCTCACTAAAGCCCTGTACAACTGCAGTAAGACCTCCCTGCTCCTATATTCAAATCCCCTAGCTATGAAGACCAACATACCATTTGCCTTCTTTACCGCCTGCTGTACCTGCGTGCCCACTTTCAGTGACTGATGAACCATGACACACAGGTCTCGTTGCACCTCCCCTTTTTCTAGTCTGCCGCCATTCAGATAATATTCTGCTTCGTATTTTTGCCCCAAAATTGAAAACCTCACATTTATCCACATTATGCTGCATCTGCCATGTATTTGCCCACTTACCTAACCTGTCCAAGTCACCCTGCAGCCTCTTAGCATCCTCCTCACAGCTCACACTGCCACCCAGTTTAGTGTCATTTGCAAACTTGGAGATATTACACTCTATTCCTTCATCCAAATCGTTAATGTATATTGTAAAGAGCTGAGGTCCCAGCACTGAGCCCTGCGGCACCCCACTAGTAACTGCCTGCCATTCTGAAAACGACCTGTTTATCCTGACTCTCTGCTCCCTGTCTGCCAACCAGTTCTCTATCCACGTCAGTATATTACCCCCAATACCATGTGCTTGATTTTATACACCAATCTCTTGTGCGGGACCTTGTCAAAAGCCTTTTGAAAGTCCAAAGACACCACATCCACTGGTTCTCCCTTGTCCACTCTACTAGTTACATCCTCAAAAAATTCCAGAAGATTCGTCAAGCATGATTTCCCTTTCATAAATCCATGCTGACTTGGTCCGATCCTCTCACTGCTTTCCAAATGGGCTGCTATTTCATCCTTAATGATTGATTCCAACATTTTCCCCACTACTGATGTCAGGCTAACTGGTCCATAATTACCCGCTTTCTCTCTCCCTCCTTTTTTAAAAAGTGCCGTTACATTAGCTACCCTCCAGTCCATAGGAACTGATCCAGAGTCGATAGATTGTTAGAAAATGATCACCAATGCATCCACTATTTCTAGGGCCACTTCCTTAAGTACTCTGGGATGCAGACTATCAGGACCCGGGGATTTATCGGCCTTTAATCCCATCAATTTCCCTAACACAATTTCCCGCCTAATAAGGATATCTTTCAGTTCCTCATTCTCACCAGACCTACTGTCCCCTAGTACATTCAGAAGGTTATTTGTATCTTCCTTTGTGAGGACAGAACCGAAGTATTGGTTCAATTGGTCTGCCATTTCTTTGTTCCCCATTATAAATTCACCTGAATTCTACTGCAAGGGACCTACGTTTGTCTTTACTAATCTTTTTCTCTTCACATATTTATCGAAGCTTTTGCAGTCAGTTTTTATGTTCCCTGCAAGCTTCCTCTCGTACTCTATTTTCCCATTCTTAATTAAACCCCTAGTCCTCCTCTGTTGAATTCTAAATTTCTCCCAGTCCTCAGGTTTGTTGCTTTTTCTAGCCAATTTATATGCCTCTTTCTTGGTTTTAACACTATCTTTAATTTCCCTTGTTAGCCATGGTTGAGCCACTTTCCCAGTTTTATTTTTACTCCAGACAAGGATGTACAATTGCTGAAGTTCATCCATGTGATCTTTAAATGTTTGCCATTGCTTATCCACCGTCAACCGTTTAAGTATCCTCTGCCAGTCTATTCTAGCCAATTCACACCTCATACCGTCGAAGTTACCTTTCCTTAAGTTCAGGACCCTAGTTTCCGAATTAACTTTGTCACTCTCCATCTTAATAAGGAATTCTACCATATTATGGGCACTTTTCCCCAAGGGGCCTCGCACAACAAGATTGCTAATTAGTCCCTTCTCATTACACATCACCCAGTCTAGGATGGCCAGCTCCCTGGTTGGTTCCTCGACATATTGGTCTAGAAAATCATCCCGAATACACTCCAGGAAATCCTCCTCCACCACATTGCTACTAGTTAGGTTAGCCCAATTTATATGTAGATTAAAGTCGCCCATGATTACTGCTGTACCTTTATTGCACACATCCCTTATTTCTTGTTTGATGCTGTCCCCAACCTCACTACTACTATTTGATGGTCTATACACAACTCCCACTAGCGTTTTCTGCCCTTTAGAATTCCGCAGCTCCACCCATACCGATTCCACATCATGCAAGCTAATGTCCTTCCTTACAATTGCATTGATTTCCTCTTTAATCAGCAATGCCACCCCGCCTCCTTTTCCTTTCTGTATATCCTTCCTAAATGCTGAATACCCTTGGATGTTGAGCCCCCAGCCTTGGTCCCCCTGGAGTCATGTCTCCGTGATGCCAATCACATCGTATCTGTTAACTGCTATCTGCGCAGTTAATTCATCCACCTTATTCCGAATACTCCTCACATTAAGGCACGAGCCTTCAGGCTTGTCTTTTTAACACACTTTGCCCCTTTTGAATCTTGCTGTAATGTGGCCCTTTTTGTTTTTTGCCTTGGGTTTCTCTGCCCTCCACTTTACTATTCTCCTTTCTATCTTTTGCTTCTGCCCCCTTCTATTTCCCTCTGTCTCCCCACAAAGGTTCCCATCCCCCTGTCATATTAGTTTAACTCCTCCCCAACAGCACTAGCAAACACTCCCCCAAGGACATTGGTTCCGATCCTGCCCAGGTGCAGACCGTCCGGTTTGTACTGGTCCCACCTCCCCCAGAACCGGTTCCAATGTCCCAGGAATTTGAATCCCTCCCTTCTGCACCATTTCTCAAGCCACGTATTCATCTGAGCTTTCCTGCGATTCCTACTCTGACTAGCACGTGGCACTGGTAGCAATCCTGAGATTACTACTTTTGAGGTCCTATTTTTTAATTTAACCCCTAGCTCCCTAAATTCGTCTCGTAGGACCTCATCCCGTTTTTTACCTATATCTTTGGTACCTATATGCATCACGACAACTGGCTGTTCACCCTCCCTTTTCAGAATATCCAGCACCCGCTCCGAGACATTCTTGACCCTCGCACCAGGGAGGCAACATACCATCCTGGAGTCTCGGTTGCGGCCGCAGATATGCCTATCTATTCCCCTTACAATTGAATCCCCTATCACTGTCGCTCTCCCACTCTTTTTCCTGCCCTCCTGTGCAGCAGAGCCAGCCACGGTGTCATGAACTTGGCTGCTGCTGCTCTCCCCTGATGAGTCATCCCCCTCAACAGTACCCAAAGTGGTGTATCTGTTTTGCAGGGGGCTGACCGCAGGGTACCCCTGCACTACCTTTCCTGCACTGCTCTTCCTGTTGGTCTTTCATTCCCTATCTGGCTGTGGACCCTTTACCTGTGGTAAGACCAACTCACTAAATGTGCTATTCATGTCACTCTCAGCATCGTGCATGCTCCAGAGTGAATCCACCCGCAGCTCCAGCTCCGCAATGCGGTCCGTCTGGAGCTGGAGGCAGACACACTTCCCGCACACGTAGTCGTCAGGGACACCGGAAGTGTTCCTGACTTCCCACATAATACAGGAGGAGCATAGCACGTGTCCGAGCTATCCTGCCATGACTTAACCCTTAGATACACTTAAATTGGCAACAATAATGCTAAAAGTTAATTACTGATATATATAAGGACGGGAGAGTGGAGAGCACCAGTTCCAACTGTCACAGGACGGGAGAGTGGAGAGCACCAGTTCCGATTGTCGCAGGAGAGAGAGTGGAGAGCACCAGTTCCAACTGTCACAGGAGAGAGAGTGGAGAGCACCAGTTCCAACTGTCGCAGGAGAGAGAGTGGAGAGCACCAGTTCCAACTGTCACAGGTTGGGAGAGTGGAGAGCACCAGTTCCAACTGTCACAGAATGGGAGAATGGAGAGCACGAGTTCCAACTGTCACAGGATGGGAGAGTGGAGAGCACCAGTTCCAACTGTCCCAGGA
This sequence comes from Pristiophorus japonicus, assembly GCF_044704955.1. NCBI lineage: Eukaryota > Metazoa > Chordata > Chondrichthyes > Pristiophoridae > Pristiophorus > Pristiophorus japonicus. The sequence continues at coordinate 100,824,365 of NC_091992.1, forward strand.
GAGAGAGTGGAGAGCACCAGTTCCAACTGTCCCAGGAGAGAGAGTGGAGAGCACCAGTTCCAACTGTCGCAGGACGGGAGAGTGGAGAGCACCAGTTCCAACTGTCACAGGAGAAAGAGTGGTGAGCACCAGTTCCAACTGTCGCAGGACGGGAGAGTGGAGAGCACCAGTTCCAACTGTCGCAGGACGGGAGAGTGGAGAGCACCAGTTCCAACTGTCACAGGAGAAAGAGTGGTGAGCACCAGTTCCAACTGTCGCAGGACGGGAGAGTGGAGAGCACCAGTTCCAACTGTCACAGGAGAGAGAGTGGAGAGCACCAGTTCCAACTGTCACAGGACAGGAGAGTGGAGAGCACCAGTTCCAACTGTCGCAGGAGTGCTGTTTGGAGTACTGTGGAAGAAATCAGCTGCTGTAATCAATGAGTGCTCTGTATTGCTGCTGAACTTCCAGAAGGCGTGCTGCATAGGTCAGAATCATTCATTGCTGCATGCAAAATAACGAGTGGGTGTTTTGAAAAATCACAGCAATGCAAAACCGTGCGCTAAGAACGAAGAATTTCTCGCAAAACGAGGTGGCGATACTACTGAGAGCAGATGGCAGGAGCTGGATACCAGCAACAGAGGTCGCACAAAAGTGACACCCAAAGAAATTAAGAAACGCTGGAACCAAGTTGCAGACGATTACAGTGCAGCGGTGAATACCATGAGATCTGGAAGCCAGTGTAAAAAGAAATGGCAGGACCTTGGTCAAATAGTTAGTGTAAGTAATATTTTCCTTTTGCAAAGGAATTGCATTTGTAAATGTGACTATCTGTATATGTCCCACCCAGCAGAAAGACACCCTCTGTAACAAGTTATATTTTCATCTTTACAGAAGAAATTGTCCCACAACAAAAGGGAAAGAAATCGAACAGGAGGAGACACGACAAATCTGCAACAATTGATACCCCTGGAACAGAGGGTCGCTACTTTGATGGGTGCTACCTGGAGAAAAGCAATCAGTACTGCACAAGCTGGGCCCACACGTGAGGGAGAGGGTCAGTACTGAAAATTCATCGTGGCCCTACTAATCAACCTGCTGCCTGGCCTGCTACGTGTGAGCCTACTCATGCCACCCATCCTGCCCCCTCCTTTGCTGCTAACCATTTGACTGTTCTGTTATATTTTGCAGAACCTGATGCCAATCCTGAAGATACAGAAGAAGATTCAGACGCGGACGAGCCAGACCAACTTTGGAGGGGGGAGGGGGTGAGCATGGAAAGGTATGAAGGGGAGAATCTTGAACTTACGTTGCCAAGCACTTCCATGGGTTCTGGTTCGACCTTCCGTGGTTTCAGCTCGTCCCAGTCCCTGCATAGTGGTTTAAGTTTTGGTCCGACATTGGATGCTTTCAAAAGTTCTGAGGTTGCGGGTTCCAGTGATGGTGGTGGAATGCAGTATGGAACACACAGTGCCCCAATGTCCCAGCCTGTGCTTCCCAGTGCTAGTGGAATGCAGTATGGAACACTCAGTGCCCAGTGTCCCAGCGTGCGCCTTCCAGTGGTGGTGGAATGCAGCCTGGAACACCCATGGCCACACCGTCCCAGCCTGTGCCTCCCACTGGAGAGGCGCCGTGAGACAGACCCAGGGTGAGGGCAAGGAGAAATGTACCATGCTGTCCTGAGATGGAGGGTGCAATAGAAGAGGCTCAGGCGATGGCATTGGGTGTGGAGACCAATGAGCTTACCCGATCATTCGTGAACAGTCAGTGGGGTGGGTGAGGAGGTAATGGGAGAAATAGCAATAATGTTCCTACATTTTGTAAGTTATTTAAATTTACAACTAAAAAGTGATCTTAAAGTTTTTAAGTGATCTTAGAGTGTAACATTTTTCGAATTGAAATTGTTTTGTACGTTTTGCAACTTTACAAGTTTATAAGTGCCCTTAAAGTTTTTAAGTGATCTTAAAGAGTCATATTAAAGTAAAGATTGATAGAAAAATAATTTTATTACACTAAAGTGAAGTACATTCTAAAGTTTTCAATAAAATAATTTTTACATTACAACTGAATTATGTTCCATTAACACAACACAAGATTTAGGAACACTGCAAAAAATAAACATGTCCATGCGGAACAGTTGTCGCTGAGCCCTCAGGCATCAGTAAAGCGTTCACAGATGAGCTCCTGGCGCAAGGCTCGAGCAATCGTTAAAGGAGCACAATGGCCCGCACTCTTCCGACGTCGTGCTCTAGCCTCAGGCACTTGCATGGTTTCCTGATTGTTGTCATCATCCTCCTCCACCACCTGCTGGTTGTCACCTGCATCTTCCAAATCATTATCATTAGACACTCTCACCGCAGGTGGGTCTTCTTCCACTATCAGCTACTGCTGCCTCATGATGGCTAAGTTATGCAGCATGCAGCACACAACAGTGAACTGACCGACAATCTCAGGGGAATATTGCATGTAGCCTCCGGAATGGTCCAGGCATCAGAAACGTTGTTTCAAGATGCCAATGATCCTCTCTATGATGCTGCATGTCGTAATGTGCAACATGTTGTATTCCCGGTCAACTTCCGTCCGGGTTGCGCGTCGGGGCGTCATGAGCCAGGTGGCCAGGCCGTACTCTTTGTCTCCCAGTAGCCAGCTCTGGCCTTGTGGCTGCTGCTCAAACATGTCAGATATAGCGCTCTCGCGTAGGATGAGTGCATCATGGATGCTGCCAAAGTATCTCGCATCGACTGACATGATGCGATACTTATCGTCACACACGAGCTGCACATTAATGGAGTGGAAGTTTTTTTTATTCCTGAACTGCTCGGCATCCTCCAAGGCGATCTGGATACAATCAATGCAGCCCTGTATCTTTGGGAAGCCAACAATCCTGGAGAAGCCCACAGTCCTATCACGCATTGCTGGTGCAGTCATTGGGAACTTAAAGAAGTCATTCTTCCGCTCATACAGTGCAGCCGTGACCTGGTGAACAGAGACATTTATCGCACATTGAGAGATGGCACACACATCTCCAGTTGTAGCTTGAAACGATCCTGAGGCATAGAGGGAAAGTGCAGCTGTAACCTTCACTTCAACAGTCCACCTGCTGTTTCTCAGCTGTATATCTGGTCTCACCATCTCACAGATCTCACGGACAACTTCTCTGTGGAAACGCAGCCTTCTGACACAATCTGCCTCACTCAGGTCCAGCTACGGACGCCTGACTCGAAATTGCCAAGGTGGGTAAGGCCTCCTGCCCAGCAGCCTACGGGCTCTGATGTTCCTGATATGATGAGCTCTAATCAATTCTCTCTTATGTAACACTGTGATGCATAACCATTACAAAATCTGTGGCATTGATATTGCTGCACCCATCAATAAAGTAAAAGTTAAACTTTCAAAGGTGAAAGAAGGTGAAAAATGGCAAACAAGGTAAGACACTCAAAGGTCTTTTGTTCGCTCCCCCTCCCCTTCAATCATGTGACTTCTCTCTCCCTCATCGTCACCACTCTCCCCCCACCTGCTGATTTCAGCCTTCTCCCTCCCTCCACTTCAGATGCCACCGCCCTCAGCCTCCCCAGCCCCCCCAACCCCCAGCCTGCCACATTGAGCATTCTTCCATTCTGCCCCCCTACCTTAGGATGCCGCGTTCTCCCTTCCCTATCCCAGGCCAAAGGGACTCCAGCATGGACAGCTGCTGCCGACTTTAATTCAAGGTAAGATTTACTTCAGTTCTTTACTTGTTAATTTAATTATTTACTTCAGTTCTTTTTTTTTAAAATTGAATGCTTATTACTTTTTGTGCTTTGTTTGGTGCTTGGTGGTGCTTTAAATGTAGTTACTTGCGGCAATTCCTTAACTCGAGGTACGGTTTTTCTGTGCGGACAGAAGTGGCAACATATGCTGGCCTAAGTTAGTTTGGAGCAACTATTTGCTGGCCAAACACCTAAAACAGGGGTAAGTGGCTGGGAACGCCTCCTTTTGGAAAAAAAACGGAACTGAAAAAAAAACCTAACTAACTCACTTACACTGCCGCAAATTAAATGGCCAGATTTGCAACTAAAAAGATACTCCAGAAAAATCAAGTTGCTCCAGAAAAAAAAGGAGCAACTCCTGGGGAAACTTCAGCCCAATACTCCAGCTGGGGCCGAACTAGTGTTTCATATAGGTTTAGCATAACTTCCTGGCTTTTGTACTCAATGCCTCTATTTATACAGCACAAGACCCCATATGCTTTATTGACTGCTTTGTTAACCTGCCCTGCCACCTTCAAAGATTTGTGCACAAGCACCCCCTGGGTCTCTCTGTTCTTCCACCCACTTTAAAATTGTACTATTTAGTGTGTATGGTCTCTCTTCATTCTTCCCACCATCACCTCACACTTCTCTGCATTGAATTTCATCTGCCATGTGTCCGCACATACCACCAGCCTGTCTATGTCTTCTTGAAGTCTATTACTATCTTCCTTACTGCTTACTACACTTCCAAGTTTTATGTCATCTGCATTGTGGTCAATTTATGAAAAAAAATTTGGGAAATCCACACCCAATTCCTGCAGCTAGTATAGACTTGACTAGACATTTAATTATTTTCTGCCAATCTCTTTCTCGCCAATCTTCAAATTCTCTTTTCCCACTCCCAACACTTCATCGCTGCTCCTACCTTTTCTCCTTACTTTTGGACTTAACCTAGATGGTATAAGGAATGCTGAAGTTGACAGGTTATTGGTCAGTTCTGTATGCTAATTCTTCTTCTTCTTATGCGGTCCCTCAAATCGAGGATAACTTACTTCCACGCCAAAAAGGGATGAGTTCGATGAGTTCACAGGTGTTTCAATGAAGGACCTAATATTCCAGGTCCAAAACTGCATATTGAAGGGTGGAAGATGCCTGTGCGTGGATTTTTTTAATGTGTGGTTGCCGTTGCACGCCAGCCACTGCATGGACTTGGCAGAGCTTGGTCTTGCTCCAGTGGCAAGGATTAACCAAGATGACTGGAGACCAGCTTTGCTGCACGGACCTAGGGTGCACACATATCGCAATGTGGGCTGGCCCGTGCTGCCCCTGGGCCCACGCCTCTTCTGGGCCCGAACTCACGCCTCTCCTGCGTCCTGATCGCGTCGCTCTGCAATCTCTCATTGCTCCTTTGCCCCGACCTCACCGCTCCTGCTGTACCTGCCCAGGCTCCAATCATCAACCTGGGTTATGGTGACGTCTAATCCAGTCGCCCTCTTCACTGCCATCGTTCTCCTGCATCAGTTCGCGCTGTACCCTGTAGTGGCATGCCCCGACCTGTGTGGGAACATCAAAGGAGCGGCGAACGGCGGCCTGGGAGCAGCATGGCGGCCCCGACTTGCGTGGTGTATGCTAATATAGCTCCACCATCATAACACTCCCTGTTGTTGCAGCAACAGAGGCAATGGAATGTTAGTGGGTTAGATTTATGAAGAAAGTTGAGGGAGTTTAAATAACAATGGGTTGCAGCATTGTAACATGCCAGTTGCCCAATAATATAGATATTTGCTTAATGATGGAATGACTCTGTATTCATCCACTTACCTTGATGTATATTGTAAACTTTACCCTATATAATAGAATGCCTGAGGGGCATTTGTACATCCAGCCAGGGCCAAGGTCAAGTGCAAGACGTTAACGTAAATTGAGGGGCAAATCTACCAGTCACATTAACAGCCAGTTGCAGAGCATTTATTGGAAAAGAGCTGGAATAAAATCAAAATACAAGGGGATTAAACTGTAATTAAATTGGAAAGTCAGGAATAAAAGGTAAAATGTACTCCAGTTTAAAAGTGTTAACTAGTGGACAGGTGAGGTGAACTTTCTGAAAATGAACTTGAGTGCTGAGCTCTTCCAATCACAATGAAATAAGTAGAGCAGTGATTTTCCAAGAATAGAATTAATGGCCAAAATGATAAATTTTACATCAAGAAATGTGTATGTATGGTCATAAATATTGTTGGTATGTGTGTGCTTTCAATGTCATATATTTCACTTTAGAGTGTTCAGATTTTGACCAAAATGGTAAGTAGATATTTAGTAAGTGTCAGATATAAAGCAGACTGTTGTTTCCTTGGAATGTGACAAAAGATTATGGATTCAAGATCTGCTTGAGGATTTGACCATATGATCTAGGCTGACATTTCAGTGCAGTACTGATGCAATGCTGCAGTGTCAGAGGTATCATATTTTAGATAAGGCCCTGTCTATCTGTTCAGGTGAACGTTAAAGATATCATGGCTCTAGTCAAAGAAGAGGTGGAATTTTTCCCTGTGTCTTGCCCAGTATTTATCCCTCAAGCAACAACTCCAACAACCAAAGTAACTAACAGCTTATTACTATTTCTTGGACCTTGCTGTCTGCAAGTTGGGTACCATATTTGCCTACTTAATAACAGTGACTACAGTTCAAAAATAATCCACTGGCAGGGAAGTGATTTGGGATTTCCTGAAGACAATTGTGCAAGCTATTTTTTTTCTTAGTGCTGTGTAAATATCAAGTTAGATACAAATACAATGCATTATTTTGCTACAAAGTTAGTGCTTTACGCACACAGTAGCAGGTTCCCATTTTTAAAAACTGTTTATTTTGCGTTTTTACATAGTAACTGGAGTAGGCCACTCAGCGCCTCAAGCCTGTTTCACCATTCAATCAGATCATGGGTAATCTATATCTCAAATCCATTTACGCCCTTTTGATCCATATCTCTTAATACCCATACCTAAAAAAACTCTGTCCATCTCAGTCTTGAAGATTTTGAATTGTCCCAGCATCCACAGCCTTTTTTTTTTGGGGGGGGGGGGGGGGAGGGGAGAAAGTTCCAAATCTTCACTACTCTTTGCGTGGAAAAATGCTTCCCAATTTCATTCATAAATGGCTGAGCTCCAACACAAAGGTTGTGCCTCCTTGTTCTGGACTCCTCCACCAGAAGAAATGGTTTCTCTCTAACTACCCTATCAATTACTTCAATCATCTTAAATACCTCAATTAGATCAACCCTCAATCTTCTATACTAAAGTGAATAAAAGCCTAGTCTATGTAATCTGTCCTGATAATTTAACCCTTTTAGTCCCAGTATCAGTCTGGTGAATTTCGCTGCACTCCCTCCAAGGCCACTATATCCTTCCTGAGGTAAAGGACAACATTCCGTTATCCTTTTTGATTATTTTTTTGTACCTGTCCATGAGCTTTTAGAGTTTTCTGTACTTGGACCCCTAAATCGCTCTGTTCCTCTGCTTCTTGCCATTTAGAAAATACTCTGATCTCTTTTTCTTAGGTTCAAAGTGGATGACCTCACACTTACCAACATTGAACTCCAACTGCCACAGTTTTGCCCACGCACTGAATCTATCAATGTCCCTTTGCTACTTTCTGCTCCCATCTACACCAATTTATTGTGCCACCTAACTTTATATGTTGTCAGTAAACTTAGATATTTGGCTCCCAATTCCTCCTTCTCAGTCATTTATGAATATAGTGAAAAGCTGAGGTCCAAGTACAGACCCCTGAGAACACCATTTGTCACTGCCAATCAGAGTAAACTTCCTTTATTCCTACCCTCTGTCTCCGACCTCCTAACCAATTACCAACCCATACCTCAAAGTTACCTTTAATTCTGTGAGCTTTTATTTTTACTAGCAATCTTTTTGCGCAATACCTTAGCCAATACCTTCTGGAAATCAGTTTTTGATATTTGGCCTGAAAGTGATTTCTGTTTTTTCTAGTTCTTGCTGCAGGAGTTTTTAATGACATGTATTGTTGATGATTGCTAACTTTACCCATATGGTTGATTGCTTTTGCAGTCTAAGAAAGTGTATATGTAAACCTTGAATGCCAACTTAATTACAAAGCTATGTGCGAGCTTTTTTCCCCCACTGTACTTCAGTGCTGTTTGGATACTGAGATGCTAGGCTTAAATAATGCATCTGGAAGATATATAAGACTTGGCTCAACTACAGAGTCATGGGCTCTTGAGGTTTGGATTTTGATTATCCTATTATGATTTTGCATGTTTGTTTTATTTTCCTGTTCTGCCCTAATTTAAAATTGACTTCATTTCAACTAACCTTTCGTTCAGCCCATTTTATAAGGTCAGATCTGTTGATATGTAATTATTTGGCACTCAACAACATCTCAATTTACTGTGTCTGAAATTACTGCTTTCAATGGCCCAGAAATTGATGAAAAAATAATAGCGAATTAATATCGCTCGACATTATTAGTTTACAAAAAATCCAGGAATTTGTGGCGAAGCAGATATATGCCATGAGTTCCAATTCTCCACAAAATGCTGAATGATTTGTGCAGCTTCGCCATTAGCCGTGACAAAACCAACATAACCTCGGCGTGAGCCTTTCCATTGAAGTTCATCACGTCATGAAATTACTAGATTTGCGCTGTAAATGCGAATTAATGCTGCCACTAACAGTTCGGGCTGGTAATTCATGTCGTAAAGACCTTGTTAATATCATAATTTATGGTATTGACATGGAAGTCAACCTTGGAGGACCAGAAAGGGAACAAATTAGGCTATGGATTCTCACTCCAGCAGGCAGTGAATTGTTACTAGAGGTTTGTCCGTATTTTTGTGCCAGTCTTGCCATCCACATTCCTGTTACATAGGACTACATATGATATACAGCTCAGAAACAGGCCATTCGGCCCAACCAGTCCATGCCGGCCTTTATGCTCCACTCGAGCCTCCTCCTATCTTTCCTCATCTAACTCTAGCCACATAACCCTCTATTCCTTTCTCCCTCATGTGTTTATCTAGCTTCCCCTTAAATGAATCTATACTATTTGCCTCAACTACTCTCTGTGGTAGCGAGTTCCACATTCTCACCACTCTCTGGGTAAAGAGGTTTCTTCTGAATTCCCTGTTTGATTTCTTGATGCCTATCTTATATTGATGGCTTCTAGTTTTGTTCTTCCCCACAAGTGGAAAAGCACTCTCTGTGTATCCTCAATCAAAACCTTTCATAAATTTAAATACCTCTGTTTTACATCACCTCTCAGCCGTCTCTTTTCCAAGACCCAGCCTGTTCATCCTTTCCTGACAGGTTAAGGAGATAGATTATTGGGCATGACGTTCATAAGCTCCCAGATGCAACTTTGACATCACTGCACCGTTATCAATTCACATTTCCAGCAATTTGAGGCACAAGTCCAATTTACGCCGCTTGCCATACGATGCGCCATTCCAGCAATTCCCGATCAATAACTTAACACGAATCAGTGAGTAAAAAGTAGCATTTCACGTTCTCTACTCTCATCTACTTTTCACCAAGATTAACAAAAGCAAAATATTCAGCCCCTATGTCTTGTCATAAGTACATAACATTGTCACTTTCTAAGCATTTCAATTTAATACATTTTATATTGAATTTTAACAGTTATTACTGAATTTCTTTCAACCATGCTTTGTCTCTCAGTGAGCTGAAATCCTATGGCTTTTGACTTTATAAAAATCACGTGAGTTTGTCTTAAGAGTTTTGTCTCCATTCACACCAATCAGCAGGTAATGGCAGATGTTCTGGTGTATTTTATGCTGTACACTTTGTAATTGCAGCTTGAATTTGGGATTTTATTTATAAATATTTTTGATCCTGGTCTGAAACATATTTGAATGTCGGAGTGACAAGTAATTTATATGTCCAAACTTTCAAACACATCATATTCTTCAGCTGATTTATGTTTCCAAACTCAATTTCCTACAAATATGTTCAATTCAGTTCACTCTCCTCTACAATTCTACGTGTGGTAACTTTTGGAGTATTCATTTTTTAAACGAGCAGTTTTTTAAAACCCAGAATATACAGATAGATAAGTGGGGCAGCAACTTTGGTAAGAGTTTGACTTTGTTTTGCCAGTTGTGTGTTGTGGTGCCAGTTAAAATCTGGCCCAGGGAAATGCATCACAAAAATAATTGGATGTTTACAGGACCTTTTTTAAATCACTGCACATTTTGGTTCTTTTCCTGTTCACTCTGTTGGTGTGAAAGGTATGAAGAAGCAGTGTGGCAAACCTGTGTCTGACAAAATTAAAATATTGCACAAGCGAGTTAAAGGTCTCTCTTCCAGGAAACAGATGTTTATAATCTGCAACATCTTAGCAGACCATCTGGAATAAGAGAGGGAAAAAAAATGTTTCATAGTTGAAAGCCTGACATTTAAATTCTTGAGAGCAGGCTATCAGCTGTTGAATTTTAGGTTGAATGGAATTAATAGCTTAAGGAATGTTACATGGGGCTGAATGTAGCACAAAAATACTTTTTGTTGCTGGACATGGGAAACTTTTTATTATGTATGAACAGGAAAGTTATGCCCAATAAATCTAGAATACAAAGGGCAGGGAAAATAGAGTACGAGAGGAAGCCTGCAGAGAACATTAAGACGGACTGCAAAAACTTCTATAGATATTTAAGAGAAAAAGGTTAGTAAAGACAAACGTAGGTCCCCTGCAGTCAGAATCAGGGGAAGTCATAACGGGGAACAAAGAAATGGCAGACCAATTGAACAAGTACTTTGGTTCGGTATTCACTAAGGAGGACACAAACAACCTTCCGGATATAAAAGGGGTCAGAGGGTCTAGTAAGAAGGAGGAACTGAGGGAAATCCTTATTATTCGGGAAATTGTGTTGGGGAAGTTGATGGGATTGAAGGCCGATAAATCCCCAGGGCCTGATGGACTGCATCCCAGAGTACTTAAGGAGGTGGCCTTGGAAATAGCGGATGCATTGACAGTCATTTTCCAACATTCCATAGACTCTGGATCAGTTCCTATGGAGTGGAGGGTAGCCAATGTAACCCCACTTTTTAAAAAAGGAGGGAGAGAGAAAACAGGGAATTATAGACCGGTTAGCCTGACATCGGTAGTGGGTAAAATAATGGAATCAATTATTAAGGATGTCATAGCAGCACATTTGGAAATAGGTGACATGATAGGTCCAAGTCAGCATGGATTTGTGAAAGGGAAATCATGCTTGACAAATCTTCTGGAATTTTTTGAGGATGTTTCCAGTAGAGTGGACAAGGGAGAACCAGTTGATGTGGTGTATTTGGACTTTCAGAAGACTTTTGACAAGGTCTCACATAAGAGATTAATGTGCAAAGTTAAAGCACATGGGATTGGGGGTAGTGTGCTGACGTGGATTGAGAACTGGTTGGCAGACAGAAAGCAAAGAGTAGGAGTAAATGGGTACTTTTCAGAATGGCAGGCAGTGACCAGTGGGGTACCGCAAGGTTCTGTGCTGGGACCCCAGCTGTTTACATTGTACATTAATGATTTAGACGAGGGGATTAAATGTAGTATCTCCAAATTTGCGGATGACACTAAGTTGGGTGGCAGTGTGAGCTGCGAGGAGGATGCTATGAGGCTGCAGAGTGACTTGGATAGGTTAGTTGAGTGGTCAAATGCATGGCAGATGAAGTATAATGTGGATAAATGTGAGGTTATCCACTTTGGTGGTAAAAACAGAGAGACAGATTATTATCTGAATGGAAACAGATTAGGAAAAGGGGAGGTGCAATGAGACCTGGGTGTCATGGTACATCAGTCATTGAAGGTTGGCATGCAGGTAAGAAAGCAAATGGCATGTTGGCCTTCATAGCGAGGGGATTTGAGTACAGGGGCAGGGAGGTGTTACTACAGTTGTACAGGGCCTTGGTGAGGCCACACCTGGAGTATTGTGTATAGTTTTGGTCTCCTAACTTGAGGAAGGACATTCTTGCTATTGAGAGAGTGCAGCGAAGGTTCACCAGACTGATTCCCGGGATGGCGGGACTGACATATCAAGAAAGACTGGATCAACTGGGCTTGTATTCAGAAGAATGAGAAGGGATCTCATAGAAACGTTTAAAATTCTGACGGGTTTAGACAGGTTAGATGCAGGAAGAATGTTCCCAATGTTGGGGAAGTCCAGAACCAGGGGTCACAGTCTAAGGATAAGGGGTAAGCCGAGATTTAGGACCGAGATGAGGAGAAACTTCTTCACCCAGAGAGTGGTGAACCAGTGAAATTCTCTACCACAGAAAGTTGTTGAGGCCAATTCACTAAATATATTCAAAAAGGAGTTAGATGTAGTCCTTACTACTCCCGGGATCAAGGGGTATGGTGAGAAAGCAGGAATGGGGTACTGAAGTTGCATGTTCAGCCATGAACTCATTGAATGGCGGTGCAGGCTCGAAGGGCTGAATGGCCTACTCCTGCACCTATTTTCTATGTTTCTATCTGAAAATAGTCCAACATTTGTATCTGGGACACCCAACAATAACCTAGCATACTGGGACCTGTCCTGAACCAGTAGAACTGGTCTAATGTTAGATCGCTGTCGATCTGATCAAAGATTTGGAGTTGGGTTTGGACATGTTCAAAGTGGTCCAAAACCAGATTATGTAGGTTCTAAATGCTTTTACATGTGCTTCCAGTCATCTGAAGCCCCAGATTTCCATCCAGGAAAGCATGGTATGTGCGAACATCATGGACTATACCTTGTGGCAGAAGATAGCCACAAAATAACTGGTTTGTGCAAACACTCAGCAAACATAAGGAGTTCACCATACTCTCATGGGCTCTTGTATACTCAAAACAGAGATTGTTAGATGTTTGGATATAAAGGGAATCAAGGGAAATGGGAATAGTGCAGGAAAGTGGAGTAGAGGTCAAAGATCAGCCATGATTTTAGTGAATGGCAGAGATGGCTACAGGGGCCGAATGGCCTACTCCTGCTCCTATTTCTAATGTTCTTAGGTTCTTGTAAGTAAGCAACCTAAAACTTCCAGGTAGTTCCTGATCACCATTTACACTAAACAGAGAAGCAGCACAGACGCTTAAGTTAAGCCACTTCTATGTAGGCCAAGATAACAACTGTGGTATATTTGTATTTTATTAAGGTTCACAGTGAATCAATACATTGTGTGAATGAAAGAAAAGAAAGACTTGCATTTATAAAGCACTCCATTTAAAAACTATGATAAATTTCACTGATACTTTTGGTACTAACCCAATTCGAGTGGTTCTGTTTAGGACGGCCTATCAACCCATCAGTTCTGTGCTGGCTCTTTGCAAGTGCCATTTAAAATGTTATCCCACTGCCCTGTTTTCTCTCCATAGCCTTGTATCTTATAAACATATTAAACAGACAGTAGATAATGACCAGCCGGTCTATCAAGTCTGTCCCATTGAGCTGTGATGCAATTGGGTAACACAATTACCAACGACTCCCTGTCTATCTGGTCATTCCCTGGGAGAGGCAAAAACATTTTTTTTAAAGAAACCCTAGGTTAATTCAGGGGAAAAATAATTCTGGGTAATTCCTCTCCGCTCCTCGAAGGTGACCTGTGAGTTCCAGAAGATAATGAATACGAAGTAACTTATTCAGCATTCTACCTCACTTTTCTTTGCAGAGGTATCAGTCTCCTCCAGGAACATAGGAATTGTCTAACTCCCTTTTGAACATTTGCAGTGAATCTGAACTCCCTGCATGAGTCCGCAACTTATTCCAAAGGTCAATGACCCTCTGGGAGAAGACAAACTTCTTCACATCTAACGTTTATATAACTTGTATTTGTGTCCCCTTGTTCTCTCCAACTTATCTAATTCAAATAATCCACCCATATTTACACAGTCCTGTCCCTTCAGTCCAATCTCCCCGAAGTCTACTCTTTTCTACAGTTAAAAGACTCAGGCCCCTGGACCTATGTTGATAGCTAAGGATTTTTAAACTAATGGCCCATGGCTGAACCTTTTCTATGACCTTTATCTCCCACTATGTGAGCCATGATCTTATTGAATGGCAGAGCAGGCTACTCCTGCCAAATGGCCCACTCCTGCTCCTATTTCTTATGTTCTTATGTTCTTATGTAACATTGTTTGCTAGATAGAGCCAAATGAAGCACTTGTACAAGAACCGTATTCATTACCTGGGTGCATCGGATATGGGCGGTTGGCATGACGGGTTGGGACCCCGTTCTACTTTTCATCCCATTCCTCAGAGTGACTTTCCCTTAATGGCACCTATTAAGGCAGCTCTGCACGTTACCCGCCGTTATTAAATGGTGCGGGTCTGATGATGTCATCGATGACTCATTTCCAGCCAGGATATTTAAAGGAGCCTTGGCCACATTGCATTTGAAGGTTTATCTAGGAGTGTGCAGACACTAGATTTCAACATCTATTTACTGCTCAACCTTGCACACATGGCTTCGCACAGGCAGGGGGCTGTACCCAGATTTTCCGATGATTCCCTACATATTTATTTGGAGGGAGTCAGAGCATGCAGGAAGATCCTCTTCCCTGCTGATGAGCGGAAGTGACCTCCCCCAGGAGACAAAAAGAACCTGGCTCCAAATAGCTGAGAAAGTGAATAGCAGGGAGTGGTGAGAATGTGGAACTAACTACCACAGGGAGTGGATGAAGCAAACATTATAGATGCATTTAAGGGGAGGCTAGACAAGCGCATTAAGGAGAAGGGAATAGAGGGTTATGCTGATAGAGTTAGATGAGGAAAGATGGGAAGAGGCTCAAGTGGAGCCTAAATGCTGGCATGGACTGGTTGGGGCGAATGGCCTGAGGAGGTGAACAGTAGGGACATGGTGGTGGACCTGGGTGCAGTGCCGGAAGTGCTTCAATGATCTCATGAGATCAGGAAAGGTGAATGCGAAGCCACGCTCACCTTCATCTGCTGTGCCTGTCATCACATCCCCATCACTCTGTCTTCCCAAGCCTACTCCTGCACAGCATTCCTCACACCAACATACCTTGCACACCCACCCATCCCTCTCTCTCTCTCTATCTACATTCTCACATCCCATCTGATTAACCACCCCTGACACTCACCCTCATCCACATGCACTCATACCAACTAACACCATAGAAGGCGGCCATTTGGCATTGGCATCACACTTCCTCATAGTCACCCTCTACAGATGTAACCCACACATTCCTTACACTCATACCATCACTCTCACTCAAACTTCTCTTTTTTCCTACCTTGCAGGAGAAGGGAGCCCACAATAATGGAGAGGGAGAGAACCAGAAGTGCCGCTCCATCATTCACCACATTGACATCAGGCAGTCACCCTGGAGGTCTCAGGAATTGAGGAGCAGCTGGCGGTAGGAGGCGGAGTGAGGGGGACCTTTCAGCAACCTGGAAACAGAATTACATATACAGCCACATGGCATTCGGCAGCCATTCATATGGGGACTGATATCAGCAGCCAATGAATGTTCATCATGTGTATAATGGTATCTTTATTCATTCTTAATATCACATTTCAAAATCATCTTTTTACTCTCCCACAAGTCCATCAAGAGCCGCCCCTGCCCCCCCCCCATTGTCCAGGGAGAAGAGGAAGATGACTCCTCAGAAAAGCCTCCAGCCTCTAAGGGCACACCGTCACCAGAAATAAGCGCACTCAACTCCAGCGCAGATACACACATCTGGGTGGGTCCTACGCGAGATAGACTAGTGTTGTCACCTGGTGTCTCTTAAGTCGCAACTGAGCAAGATGGGATGATGGAGACAGGGACAGCAGTGGAGATGCCTCGCCGGAGGGCGCAGGATGTTTCCAGTTCTGCTCAGCTGCAGGCAGACGCTGAGCCTCGGGGGCCATCGAGAAAGTGGGCGATCCTGGAGTGGCATCAAAAATTGCATGAGGCCCAGGCAGGTTTTGCGGCCGTGATGATTCCAAATGTGCAGAGAATGGAGGAGTCCATCTGCAACATGAGCACCACCGTGTTGCAGGTGATGGTGACTGTAGGCTCTTCCATGGAAAGGATGGCCACCTGCATGAAGCAGCTAATGCGCCACTCACAGGAGCACATGCTATTGATGGAGGACAGATGGCAGAGGCGCATAGATCTCCTCTCTAGGTAGGGTGTCAATGTAGATTTGGGTCCTCATGGCCCCACTACTGTGCAGCAAGGTGCCCTCCAGCTCCTTGCTAGCAGGGAAGTGTGGGTGGCCCATGAGAGGGATGACGGTGAGAGGGGACATGGCAGTGGGGGCTCCTCTCAAAACGCTCACACTTCTCCCCCGTTGCTACCCCCTCCGTCAGATGCCTCCTGGGATGACCGAGTCTGCCCCTGCATAGTCGCAGGAGGAACAGACTTTGTCGGGGCCATCACAGGCTCCAAAACCCAGAGGACATCCACCAAAAGTGTCTAACAAGTCGCAGCAGGGAAGTGAGCAGCCTGCCTCCATCTCTGCTGAATCCACAGGAGTTGCACCTTATAGAAGCATGCGGAAAAGAAAACTGACACAGAAGTAGATGCACAAGAGTAAGCACATGGGTGTTTAAAGAAGTGTTTTTGTTAAGGTTCTGTTACTGTTATGCCAAAGATAAAACTATTTATTTTCACTACTTTCCGGTCATGAACATTTTTGTGTGCTACTTTGGAAATGACTACATTGGAATAAATGGTGAGATATAATGTTACCTCCAGCAATGGAGGTCAGTATGAAAGGAATGGCATGGTCATTGTAGGGATCCCTTATGGTGTTACTGTGTGATGGTGCCAACCTGGCACAGCATATGGGTGTAATGCAGGAAGCGAAATAAATCTGGCCATGATGAGGCTATTCCTGGCCTCCCAGCAGCAATGTGCTCGGGTGCTGGTGGCTTGTGGACCTCAGGTTCCTCCTGCTCCTCCTCCTCATCTTCCAGCTGATGCTCCTCCGAAGAGGCTGTGTGCTCTGCGCTTTGCTCCTCATGCAGCGCTAATCCTTGCTGCTGCGCTATGTCATGCAGGGCACAGCAGACCACAACGATTCTGGAGACCCTGGCTGGTGCGTACTGAAGGGCTCCTCCAGATCTATCAAGGCATCTGAAGCGCATTTTCAGCAGGCCTATTGTTTGCTCTATGACACAGCTGGTGGAAATGTGGCTTTGATTGTATCTCTCCTCGGCCTCGGTACTTGGCCTCCTCAAGGGTGTCATGAGCCATGTCTTCAGTGGATAGCCCTTATCTCCAAGCATCCAGCTGGAAGCGTGTTTGGCGCTGTGAACAGCTGAGGGAGGGTGGACTGGCGCAGCATGAAAGAGTCATGGCATCTGCCAGGTAATTTGCAGCACATGCGCATGATCATCTTCCTATGGTTACAGACCAGCGGCATATTGAGGAAGTGGAAGCCCTTGCACTTGATAAATACTCCTGGGTGATGGGGTGCCCTGATGGCCACATGTGTGCAGTCGATGATGCCCTGCACCTGTGTGAAGTCAGCCAGGGTGGCACAGCCAAGCGCCTGCTCAGTCACATTGGCTTCATCAGTGACAACGTTGATGTGATTGGCTGACTTGTGGAACAGGACATCGGTGCCTATGTGATGGCAAACATTTAAAGATCACATGGATGAATTTCAACAATTGTACATCCCTGTCTGGAGTAACAATAAAACGGGGAAAGTGGCTCAACCGTGGCTAACAAGGGAAATTAAGGATAGTGTTCAATCCAAGGAAGAGGCATATAAATTGGCCAGAAAAAGCAGCAAACCTGAGGACTGGGAGAATTTTAGAATTCAGCATAGGAGGACAAAGGGTTTAATTAGGAGGGGGAAAATATAGAGTATGAGAGGAAGCTTGCTGGGAACATAAAAACTGACTGCAAAAGCTTCTATAGATATGTGAAGAGAAAAAGATTAGTAAAGACAAATGTAGGTCTCTTGCAGTCAGATTCAGATGAATTTATAATGGGGAACAAAGAAATGGCAGACCAGTTGAACAAATACTTTGGTTCCATCTTCACGAAGGAAGACATAAATAAACTTCCGAAAATACTAGGGGACCGAGGGTCTAGTGAGAAGGAGGAACTGAAGGAAATCCTTATAAGGCGAGAAATTGTGTTAGGGAAATTGTTGGGATTGAAGACCGATAAATCCCCGGGGCCTGATAGTTTGCACCCCAGAGTACTTAAGGAAGTGGCCCTAGAAATAGTGGATGCATTGGTGATCATTTTCTAGCAGTCTATCAACTCTGGATCAGTTCCTATGGACTAGAGGGTAGCTAATGTAACACCACTGTTTGAAAAAGGAGGGAGAGAGAAAATGGGTAATTATAGACTGGTTAGCCTGACATCAGTAGTGGGAAAAATGTTGGAGTCAATTATTAAAGATGAAATAGCAGCACATTTGGAAAGCAATGACAGGATCGGTCCAAGTCAGCATGGATTTATGAAGGGGAAATCATGCTTGACAAATCTTCTAGAATTTTTTGAGGATGTAACTAGGAGGGTGGACAAGGTAGAACCAGTGGATGGGGTGTATTTGGACTTCCAAAAGGCTTTTGACAAGTTCCCACACAAGAGATTGGTGTGCAAAATTAAAACACATGATATTGGGGGTAATGTACTGACGTGGATAGAGAACTGGTTGGCAGACAGGAAGCAGAGAGTCGGGATAAATGGGTCCTTTTCAGACTGGCAGGCAGTGACTAGTGGGGTGCCGCAGGGCTAAGTGCTAGGACTCCAGCTATTTACAATATACATTAATGATTTGGATGAAGGAATTGAGTGTAATATCTCCAAGTTTGCAGATGACACTAAACTGGGTGGCGGTGTGAGCTGTGAGGAGGATGCTAAGAGGCTGCAGGGTGACTTGGACAGGTTAGGTGAGTGGGCAAATGCATGGCAGATGCAGTATAATGTGGATAAATGTGAAGTTATCCACTTTGGGGACAAAATCACGAAGGCAGAATATTATCTGAATGGCAGCAGATTAGGAAAAGGGGAGGTGCAACGAGACCTGGGTGTCATGGTACATCAGTCATTGAAAGATGGCATGCAGGTACAGCAGGCGGTGAAGAAGGCAAATGGTTTGTTGGCCTTCATAGCTAGGGGATTTGTGTATAGGAGCAGGGAGGTCTTACTGCAGTTGTACAGGGCCTTGGTGAGGCCTCACCTGGAATATTGTGTTCCGTTTTGGTCTCCTAGTCTGAGGAAGGACGTTCTTGATATTGAGGGAGTGCAGCGAAGGTTCACCAGACTGATTCCCGGACTGACATATGAGGAGAGACTGGATCGGCTGGGCCTGTATTCATTGGAGTTTAGAAGGATGAGAGGGGAATCTCATAGAAACGTATAAGATTCTGACGGGACTGGACAGGTTAGATGCGGGAAGAATGTTCCCGATGTTGGGGAAGTCCAGAACCAGGGGACACAGTCTAAGGATAAGGGGTAAGCCATTTAGGACTGAGATGAGGAGAAACTTCTTCACTCAGAGAGTTGTTAACCTGTTGAATTCTCTACTGCAGAGAATTGTTGATGCCAGTTCATTGGATATATTCAAGAGGGAGTTAGATATGGCCCTTACGGCTAAAGGGATCAAGGGGTATGGAGAGAAAGCAGGAAAGGGGTACTGAGGTGAATGATCAGCCATGATCTTATTGAATGGTGGTGCAGGCTCAAAGGACCGAATGGCCTACTCCTGCACCTGAAACTTTTTCTATGTTTCTATGTTTCTATCTGTGGGCGGCTGACTGCGAGATGCTGCAAATGTCTGCTGCTGATCTCTGGAAGGAGCCTGAGGCGAAGAAGCTGAAGGTGGTGGTGACTTTGAAGGCCACTGCTAAGGCATGTCTACCAGCTCCTCTGGGCTGCAGCTCTTGCTCCAGCAATCTGCAAATTTTGCGATAGCCTGAGCCTCCTTTGGCATGGGTGCTCAGTCATGAAGCTCGTCCTCTGCCTGTATACCCTGTGTTGGGGTTATTGCCTAAAGTGCGGTGCAGCCCTGCGCTGATGACCTCTGTCCTGTGGAGCCTCAGGTCATCGAGGAGAAGGTTGGTGGTGTTGCTGGTGCTGGAGTATCAGCTGCTCCTGGTGTTGGGGCTCATCGTGTTCCAATTTTTACTCCCGACCCTTCTCCAATCCCACACGCACGGCAGCATGAAAATTCCGGCCTATGGCGTTCTTTATTGTATATTGGATCATCCTAGTTGTATATCCTAACACAATTTGCATTGGCAATATCCTCTTGGCACTGGTTGTGAACCTTTAGAAACTCATGCAGCATGACATCCAGGTCTCCTTCCTTCTCATTGAACTATAATTCAGGCCCCAGCATGGTATAGAGTTAAAAACATGGTTAAAACAGATTATCTGGTCATTATCACATTGCTGTTTGTGGGAGTTTGCTTGTTCGCAAATTGGATGCCCTGTTTCCCGCATTTCAACAGTGACTACACTCTAAAAATACATCATTGGTTGTAAAGCGCTTTGAGACGTCCGGTGGTCATGAAAGGCGCTATATAAATCCAAGTCTTTTTTTTCTTTCTTTATAATGCTTAGCTTCACCCTACCCATATGCATTACTCCTTGGAAAGTTCGGGCCTACCTCAGGCCTTCCGTCACACCGCACATCAGCATTTCCCGGCTGGATCTCCTGCTGGCTCGACGTGACCTGGGCCTCCCGGCTGGACATCCTGCAGTGGCTGGATGACTCAACATGACCTGGACCTCCCAGCTGGACCTCCTGCGGTGACTGTGCGGCTGGACCTGGCTATCGGGCCTCCACCTCCTCCCCCTGGACCTCTCCTTCCCCACTGATGGCCTGGCCTCCTCTCCTCCTCCAGCACATGGTGAGTACAATGGCTGTGACCCCCTCCCCCCCCCCCCCCCATTCTGAACCCCAGGGCACCGCTGGCCCCCCCCAATGCCTGCCTTCAACCAAGCCTTGGACCACCTACCACCAAGGGCGCTACCCAGCACCGAGCCTGCGGCCAACACCTCGCCGTAGGCAATTAGGCCCATATAGCAGTGCCTGGTCTCCAGTCGTCCTGGACCCCCGTGCCACTGGACCAAGACCTCGCTCAGCTAAGCCCGTGTGGTAGCCGGCGTGCAACAAACACCCCATGTTGAAAGAAACCACGCACAGGCATCTTCCACTCCTCTAACATGAAGTTTGGGACCTGGAACATCAGGACCTTCATGGACAACCCCAACAGCGACAGACCGGAACACCGCACTGCCATAATTGCCCGGGAACTTAGACGCTTTGATATCGACATTGCAGCCCTAAGTGAGACCCGGGCGGGCAGAGGAAGGAATAAGGTGGAGGTTACACCTTCTTCTGAAAAGGGAAACCAGAGGCAGAACGCCGCCTCCACAGAGTCAGCTTCATCATCAAAAACAAGCTGGTCGACCGCCTCAAAGACTCCCACTGCGGGACTAACGAACGCCTCATGTAACTTTGACTCACCCTTTCCCGGAACCAGTGCGCCACAGTCATCAGTGCTTATGCCCCAACACTCGATGCAACAGATGAGGCCAAAGAGGGTTTTTACTCCAACCTTGAAAAATCCCTGACCTGCATTCCCGCGGGCGACAAACTGGTCCTCCTCGGTGACTTCAACGCCGGGGTCGGCAGGGACACAAACCTGATTGGCAGAGGGGGTAGGGAAAGCCAACTCCAGCGGTATCCTACTCCCGACAAAATGTCTAGAGCATGAACTTGTCATCAACAACACCTTATTCCGCTAGAGAGACAAATACAAGACATCGTGGCAACACCCTTGCTCCAAGCACTGGCACCTACTCGACTATGTCATCGTCCGAGCCAGGGATCGCAAGGATGTGCCATGACAGGAGCTGACAACTGCTGGACGGACCACTGCCTAAACAGATCCATCATTGACATCAACATAGCCCCAAAGCGAAGGGGGCAGCAGAAGCAGTGTCATAAAAAAGTCATTGCCGGGGCACTTAAGGACCCAGCTAAGAGACCTCTTTACAGTCAGCGCCTCACAGCTAACCTGGCGTGCCTTGATGACCCAGAGGTGCAGAATGCCCACAGTGCTTGGTCTGCCCTCCAGGCCTCCCTAACCAGTGTCTGCAAGGAGACGCTCTGTCACTCAATGACGAAACACCAGGACTGGTTTGATGAGAATGACCAGGAGATTCAAGAACTAATAGACTGCAAGCGCAGGGCATTTCTGAGCCTTAAACAGCAACCCAACTCAGGAGCAGCAAAGCAGCATTACAGACGGCTAAAGGCTAAGGTCCAACAAAAAACCCGGGACCTAAAGAACAGATGGTGGATGGAGAAAGCACAGGAGATACAGCAGCTGGCCGACAGCCATGATGTGCGAGGATTCTTCACCACTGTCAAGGCCACATATGGACCAAACTCCCAAGGCCCCACCCCACTCCTGGCCAAGAACAGGGAAACACTCATCAAGGACACTGAGGCAGTCAGGGACTGCTGGAAGGAACACTTCGAAGATCTCCTCAACCGAGACTCTGCCTTTGACTCGAGTTTTCTCGACTCCATTCCGCAGCATGCTACCCACCACCACCTCAGTGAGACCCCAACACTGCATGAGGTA
Organism: Pristiophorus japonicus; assembly: GCF_044704955.1. Classification (NCBI taxonomy): domain Eukaryota; kingdom Metazoa; phylum Chordata; class Chondrichthyes; family Pristiophoridae; genus Pristiophorus; species Pristiophorus japonicus. The sequence continues at coordinate 100,846,665 of NC_091992.1, forward strand.
GAAAAAGCCATAAGACAGATAAAAAACCAACAAGGCCACGGGAGCAGATGGAATCCCTGCTGAGGCACTAAAGTATGGAGGAGAGGCACTACTGGCATAAATACACGACCTCATCTCTCTCATCCAGAGGGAGGAGAGCATGCTGGGAGATCTTAGAGATGCAGTGATTGTGACCATCTTTAAAAAAGGGGACAAGTCCGACTGCGGCAACTACAGAGGAATCTCCCTGCTATCAACCATTTGGAAAGTCGTCGCTAGAGTCCTCCTCAATCGTCTTCTCCCCGTGGCCGAGGAGCTCCTCCCGGAGTCGCAGTGCAGATTTCGTCCCCTCCGGGGCACAATGGACATGATTTTTGCAGTGCGACAGCTGCAGGAAAAATGCAGGGAACAGCGCCAGCCCTTATACATGGCCTTCTTCGACCTTACAAAGGCCTTTGACACTGTCAACCGCGAGGGTCTATGGAGCGTCCTCCTCCATTTCGGATGCCCCCAAAAGTACGTCACCTACTCTGCCTGCTCCACGACGACATGCAAGCCGTGATGCTTACCAACTGATCCATCACAGACCCAATTCATGTCCGGACCGGGGTCAAGCAGGGCTGTGTCATCGCCCCAACCCTCTTCTCAATCTTCCTCGCTGCCATGCTCCACCTCACAGTTGATAAGCTCCCCGCTGGAGTGGAGCTAAACTACAGAACCAGTGGGAGGCTGTTCAACCTTCGCTGTCTCCAGGGCAAGGTCCAAGACCATCCTAACCTCTCGTCGAGCTGCAGTACGCGGACGACACCTGCGTCTGTGCACACACAGAGGCTGAACTCCAGGACATAGTCGACGTATTTATCGAGGCGTATGAACGCATGAGTCTTACGCTAAACATTAGTAAGACAAAGGTCCTACACCAGCCTGTCCTCGCCGCACAGCACTGCCCCCCAGACATCAAGATCCACGGTGTGGCCCTGGACAACGTGGACCACTTCCCCTATCTCGGGAGCCTCCTATCAACAAGAGCAGCCATTGATGATGAGATCCAACACTGCCTCCAGTGCGCCAGTGCAGCCTTCGGCAATCTGAGGAAAAGAGTGTTTGAAGATCAGTCCTTCAAAACTGTCACCAAGCTCATGGTTTACAGGGCCGTAGTAATACCTGCCCTCCTATATGGCTCAGAAACGTGGACCATGTACAGTAGCCACCTCAAGTCGCTGGAGAAATACCACCAGCGATATATCCGCAAGATCCTGCAAATCCCCTGGGAGGACAGACGCACAAACATTAGCGTTCTCGTCCAGGCCAAAATCCCCAGCATTGAAGCAATGACCACACTTGATCAGCTCCGCTGGGCAGGCCACATAGTTCGCATGCCAGACACGAGACTCCCAAAGCAAGCGTTCTACTCTGAACTCATCCACGGCAAACGAGCCAAAGGCGGGCAGAGGAAACGTTACAAGGACACCCTCAAAGCCTCCCTGATAAAGTGCAACATCCCCACTGACACCTGGGAGTTCTTGGCCATAGACTGCCCTAAGTGGAGGAAGTGCATCCGGGAGGGCGCTGAGCTCCTCGAGTATTGTCGCCGAGAGCATGCAGAAATCAAGCGTAGGCAGCGGAAGGAGCGTGCGGCCAATCAGGCTCTCTGCCCACCCTTTCCCTCAACGACTATCTGTCCCACCTGTGACAGAAACTGTGGTTCTCGTATTGGACTGTACAGCCACCTAAGAACTCATGCTAAGAGTGGAAGCAAGTCTTCCTCGATCCCGAGGGACTGCCTATGATGATGACGATGATGCATTACTCTACTTATATCTACATTAAATTCCATCTGTCAAGTGTGGGCCAATTCCCCCATCACACCTGGATCAAATTGTAATTTTTTTTTCTCCTCGAGGGTTCTGACACCAGTATAGATTTTTGTATTATCCATGAACTTGCAGACAATATCCCCAAAGCACATTCAGACCATTGATATAAATTGTGAAGAGCAATGGTCCTAACACAGATCTTCCACTACTTCAAATATTTATCCAATTTTCCCTTAAAAGATACAATGGTTTCTGCCTCAACCGTTCTCTGTGGCAACACATTCCATGCTCCAGCAAGTAAAACAATTTTCTCCTAACCACTCTCCTCACTCTTTTAGTGGAAATTTTACATTGATTGTCTCTTGTCGCTGACTCCCTAACCAAAGGAAATTGTCTTTCTATTTTAACTCTGACAAAGCTCTTCATAATTTTAAAAGCCTCAAATAAACCCTTACTAAACTTTCTCTGCTCCAGTGGAAATAGTCCCAGTGTTTCAATCTCTCCTCATAAATGTAATTTCCCGGCATCAAGCGAGTGAATTTACACTGTACAATCTCTTTGGTTCTGAATTTCTTCGTACTTTCTGCTTCTGCGACGCTGTAACTTTGCTGCCAAAGTTACTGCAGTAAATGGTGTTTGCTCTGTTTTTCTGTGGTTTCCAAGGTAGTTCTGTCAAAGTGCAAGGATCCCCACAGAAATTAATCCCTGAGCTTTTACAGTCCTCTTCACTGTTGGCCAAACCTCCTATGTTTACCAAAGCAAAATACTGCAGATGCTGGAATCTGGAATAAAAACAGAAAATGCTGGAAATCTCAGCGGGTCGGGCAGCATCTGTGGAGAGAAAGCAGAGTTAACGTTTCGAGTCGATGACCCTTCATCAAAACTGGAGAGTGTTTGGAAAGAACGGATTCTTAACAAGCACTGAACGGGGGAGGGGAAGAAAGAACAAAAGGGAAGGTCTGCAATAGGGTGGAAGACAAGAGCGATTAGAGAGACAAAGGGGATGATGGGCCAAAGTGAAATGGGAATGTCTGGACCAGGTGATAAATGTCCCGGCTCTGGAAGGTTACTGCCTCCAAACGGGACACGGGGCAATTTCACCCCTTTGCTATTTTTTGGATACAGAAAGCTTTTATTGCTGCACTTCTCTGAGTTTTCTCAGAGTTAAACATCAAGCCTACATGACACCCTGCGCAGTAGCATTTTAATTTTGACAATTCTCCTGATCTAGATTGGAAACTGAACTATCTTTCAGCCTTATGAATCTTTTTAAAATGTATTCATTCATGAGATGTGGACAATGCCAGCAAGGCCAACATTTATTGCCCATCCCTAATTGTCCTTGAGATGGTGGTGGTCAGCCACCAGGGTAGTTAAGAGTCAACCACATTGCTGTGGGTCTGGAGTCACATGTAGGCCAGACCAGGTAAGGATGGCAGATTTCCTTCCCTGAGGGACATTAGTGAACCAGATGGGTTTTTACGACAATCCAGTAGTTTCATGGTCACCATTATTGATACTAGCTTTTTTTAAATTCCAGATTTATTTATTTAACTGAATTTAAATGCCCCAGCTGCCATGGTGGGATCTTGTCTCAGGATTATTAGCCCAGGCCTCTGGATTACTAGTCCAGTAACATTACCACAATGCTACTGTTTCCTTGATCCACTGAACTTAGCATTCATATTCATGGTGATTGATTATGGGATTTGTAGGATCTTGCGGAGATATCATTGGTGGTATTTCTCCAGTGACTTGAGGTGTCTACTGTACATGGTGCATGTCTCTGAGCCATACAGGAGAGCACCAACATTAACGTCCTCGAGCAGGCCAACATCCCCAGCATTGAAGTACTGACCACACTTGATCAGCTCTGCTGGGCAGGCCACATTGTCCGCATGCCAGACACGAGACTCCCAAAGCAAGCGCTCTACTCGGAACTCCTTCATGGCAAATGAGCCAAAGGTGGGCAGAGGAAACATTACAAGGACATCCTCAAAACCTCCCTGATAAAGTGCAACATCCCCACCAACACATGGAAGTCCCTGGCCAAAGACTGCCTTAAGTGGAGGAAGTGCATCCGGGAGGGCGCTGAGCACCTCGAGTCTCATCGCCGAAAGCATGCAGAAATCAAGCGCAGGCAGTGGAAAGAGCGTGCAGCAAATCTGTCCCACCCTCCCTTATCCTCAACTGTCCCACTGTTACAGGGACTGTGGTTCTCGTATTGGACTGTTCAGCCACCAAAGGACTCATTTTAAGAGTGGAAGTAAGTCTTCCTCGATTCCGAGGGACTGCCTATGGTCTGGGATTGATTATGGAGATCCAATAATTTAGATGCATTCAAAAACTGAACCCCAAAATCAATCCCAATCCTGTGTCAGCATCCCCTGATCACCAGTAACCTTTCACTAGATTCACGTGGAATACAGATTCAAACACTTTTGAGAATAAAGATACCAATACATTGCCAGGAATCAGATTGCCTGGACCAATTGAGCAGTCAAGGACTTGGTCATGTACCCAATAGTAGAGCACAACGGAACTGGAAATGGATTACCCTTCCATGGGGCCTCCAGGAAATGGACACTGGATTTCCTTATCTTTAATACTGCGTTATAGATCACAGTCCTGCACTAATGGAATGAAAGCAATGAAACTAGGCAGAAAATAATGCTGTGAAGATCAACACAATTTTCTTAGAGACCCAGCTTGAGTTTAAATTGAATAAATCATTTTGTTTTGGTTGAATTTTATGAGCAATGGAAATAAACTTTGACAGTTTAGTTTACAATGATTTACTTTTTGTGTATTTGGAACCTTCAGCTAATGGTGAGGAATTTTGACTTCGGCCCAAATCGGACCTGATTATACAGCCTCAAGTTGTGCCTGATCCTTCATACTTGTGACATTTTGCCGATTTTCATTGGACCTGTTGTGTTCTATCTCTTAGTACTTTTTGAACATTATTTTAACTTTTAATTATTCCTGCCTTTTTGTTTGCTGCTTCTTGGCTATTTTCTTCCTTAAAGTTAGTCTTCAGTCCAATGATTTGCAAATGTTTGCGAAAACCTGATTTTCACAGGACCTGTTTGCAATTAGTTCTGCAACGTATGTTGAGAATTTCTTTCTTTCTATTTTTTCATTTTTGCTGCTTTTCGTCCATTTCTTCTCTTCAAAATGACATCTTTAAGTATGACCTTCAATGGGATTTTTTTGTTGGTAATATTTTCATTTTAGTACAAGGTCTTATTTGTTCTTTCCTTTTGTTTTGATGCTTTTTGGCAGTTATGGGACCTTCAACCATCACACTATCTATTTCTTGGAATTGATTGTACCATGTGAATAATTAACAGACTGTATTTTAATGGAGTTATGCAAATAATCCTATTGGCTGGCTTTGCTCTTCAATCCCCATTATTATTGTGTCATCAAACCTTTTTAAACACACACACCACCACAACTTATCACATTCACCTCATAAATGTCATTTCTTTTCTGTTCCAATTCAGAATGCATCATTATTGTTCATCTAAATATATATATATATATTCTGTCCTTCTATGTTGGATGCCTACAGTGTTTTAAAACTGCAATTTATTAACAGTTGCACACATAGTTACATACCAAATGCAATAAATTCCAGATATCCCTCTGTACTTTTGTCATTTCCTGCGAATGCACTCTTTCAGTGTAAAATTGACATGATATAGGATCATATCAATAATTGAAAGACATAACATTGAAATTATGAAGTACAGCACGGTATTTGTGGAATAATAGCTTACGTTTCACTATCAAACTTGGTTCAGAGAATAAAATATTTGAAATGATCATTTGCCAAAATATTACATGAATTTTTGTTAATTACATAATTATTGCACCTCCCCGGGGTAAAATATTCAGTACCGATTTACAAGACAGGAGGTAATAATTCTCAATTCTCAAAGACTTTTCACCCTTTTGAGAAGTTAGGTATACTTTTCAGACATAATTGTTACCAGATCATTACTCCAACATTCTCTCTCTCTCTCTCTCTGTCTTTCAAGGACTTGGTCTCTCTTCAATTATAATAAACCACAATTGGAAACAAAGTAAGTCCTGGGAATTGTCAGCCAGCACACCCTTTCTCGCGCGCTGTATTATCCCCGCCTTGCAAGGGATAGCTGATATCCATGGAGTGTTCTTGGTTTGATAACTGCAGCTGTTATATTACACTGATAAGGGGAAAGGCATGGTGAATATAAATGTAAGAAGATTATTCAACTTTAAATTACTAGAGAACTGCAACAAAAAAAAACAATGCTAATTTAGCAATTCCCAAATGTGTCTAGAATTCTTATTTTACCCATGGGCTGGTAGATATATAGAATAAATTAAGATTCTTTAGTATGCCGCAGTTTGTCAGGCAGCACCTCCCAGTTTGTCATGTATTCTGTTTGCGATAACAGCATCTATGACGTGACTAGATTAATCTTAAGGACTTTGCCATTTGATTAGGCGAAAAACTGGCCTTTCAACCCAGATTCTTAAAAATGCATTTAGAGTTAATATTGCAGTGAAGAGCTATTGATGTTTGAATAGCTTTTAACTGTAATATTAGTGACTTTTTTTCTTCAGCATCACAATGTGAGATAAGAGTTTCACTGAATTTACTGCCATTCTAAGGGCAAATCAGGCAGGGAGAGCAACGTTTCAGGTCGCTGACCTTTCATCGGAACTGTCGAAAGATCATCGACCTGAAACGTTAACTCTGTTTCTCTGTCCACAGATGCTGCCTGACCTGCTGAGTATTTTCAGCATATTCTGTTTTTATTTCCGATTTCCAGCATCCATAGTATCTTGTTAAACGGAATTAAAATTGTTCATTAAATCCATTAAAAAAGAACCTAATAAAATACCTGTTTAAAGAGACGTTTAAGGTTATAAGAATAATTTTGGATATATATAATCAAAAACTCTATGGAATATTATGCTTTCTCACCTATGTGTAAAGTATTATTAGAAATTAGGAACATTGAAAAATAAATACTGTGTTTAAATGATTATATATTTCTGATCGAGACAAGTAAAGGGTTAATGTATAAACAATGTTTTATCTGAGAATGCTTAAGTTTCGCTTTCCTCGGAAGACTTGCATCGAGATAGTGTTTTTAATGAGTTAGATTAGAGAATGCATAAAATTTTGACTGAGGGCCCAAAATTCATCGATGTCCCACCCGCTGCCACCAAAGTTCCGCCGGAAATGGCCGTTTTCTGGGCGATTCCTCTGGAACCGCCCATCTCCCGTCAATGATCCGCCCGGCGGAAGATTGGTGGGGAATGGCTCCGCCCACGTTGCAGTGTCCCGCCCGCCCATGCCGGATGTCAGATAATCGCCATTTTGATCACTTTTGCTGCACTCCCGCCGAACTACCGCACGCTAGAAGGACCGCTCTGGAAAAGCAGGTCCAAGCTGGGTGACAGTGAGCCAGCAATCGCACATCAGGCGGGAGGCAGCGTTGTGAGCGCTGTCAATCGGGAGGGAGGCAGGCAGCATTGTGAGCGGCATCAATCGGGAGGGTGGGAAAGAGGGAGGCAGCAGTGTGAGTGGGCAGCAATCACACATCGGCTGGGAGGGTGGGAGGGAGAGATGGAGTGCATTGGGGAAACTCTGGCACATTGTCTAGGTGGGAGTGCTGGTGGCCATCATATCACGGCAGCCAGTCAGATTCTGCACAATATCTGTGGGACTGCTGGAAAGGAGTTAGGTCAATGTTGCATTACTTTCTTGCTGATGATGACATTTAAATTGAATGTGATAAAACCGACTGAAATGTGTGAAAGCTAATGGAGGCTTTTTTGTACTATCTTGTTGAAAGTCCTTCATTAAGAAGGCCAGTGGCAAAGGGAAAATTATGAGTGACTGACAAGTGTTCAGCATCTCACATGTTGTACATCCAAGCTGATTCATTAATTGTCTCGCACAATGTACTGCAATGTAACTGATGACCATGTCATCTCAGGGGTGGCACTCCTCCATCTTTGGCCTTGCAAAAAGAGGGTTGAAGTGCAAGCCTTAAAGTGAGATGTGAGCTGTTCCATCTCACATTATACCAGCAAGGAGTCCCATCCCTACATGTCCGCACCAATAATGGTCGACAAAGTCTGCGTTCAACCACGAGTGCCTTAACATTGCAAGTACTTTCATGCCATGAGTGTAGCCTTACCCTGCGGTAGCACCGGATCTGCAGAAACATTCGTGGTTGGAATGTGACGATGTCCCACCAATGCCAACGCACGCTCCTCCAGCCTGGTCAATTCCACATCTTGTGGGCCCCCGCCGGTCGCACTCAGGCTTGCCTATTTGGCTGCTTGTTTTCTCTGCATAAGGAAACATTGCAGCCTTTACCCGCTTTGCTCATGCCCCCCACACACACTCCCACACACACACACATCGTGTGCACAACCTTTTTGGCTATGGACAGGAGGGGCCGAATAAATTTGTGCTCACTTCAGCTGCCACCACCGAATTATTTCACTGTTTGCGACATTGGTCCCCATCCCATTCCACATTGCCCACTGCACTGACTATCTGACCTACGTCCATCCAAAGACATCGGTATTGGGCTGGTGGAGGCTTGCCACGCCCAGCCCGGGTGAGTTTGCTGTACCTGCGCTACACCTCTGTCACTAGCTCCTCCAACTCCTGCTCATTGAACCACGGAGCTCTGGGCCTGGTTCTGCCAGTCTTCATTAATGCTTTCTGGCCACTCATCCTCTATGATGAGAGGAATGGCTGCTCAACAGTTTGGTTATAAATTTGTCACACAGCCCCCTCTGCGACTCAGACTGGTCCCTCTCCAATGCCACCTCTGCTCTCTAACCTCCAACTCTCTCTCTCACTCTCTCTCTCTCTCTCGCCTCTCTCTCTCCCTCCTCTCTCTCTTCTCTCCTTCCTCTCTCTCCTCTTTCCTCTCTTCTTCCTCTCTCTCTCTCCTCTCTCCTCTCTCGCTCCTCTCCTCTCTCTCCTCTCTTTCCTCTCTCACTCCTCTATCTCGTTCCTCTCCTCTCTCTCCTCTGTATTCTCTCTCTCTCCTCTGTCTCTCTCTTCTCTCTTCTCTGTATCCTCTGCTCACTTGTCTTCTCTGTTGCCTGTCTCTCTCTCCAGTCTCTCACCTCTCCCCTCGCAGGTGAAATTGAGTAGTGTCCTATTATGGCCCTGAGCACTTACTCAATTAACGTGCAAGTGCCACAAAAGGACTACAACAGGCTACACACAACTACAAAAAAACCTGCCTAAATCCTGCACATGTGCAGTGGAGGCACTCCGAAAAAACCCAAGTGGAGAAGCCTCCACCTGATGCATTCTGATGATGCTTGCCGCTGAGTACCGCTCCCGCTCGCCAACTGACGTCCGCTGCCGCTCCCACTGCCGCCCACACAATGGTGACCAAAGCAGCTCCTGAAGGGACCCGGCGGCAAAATGGACCTCCCGCCCGGTGGCCGTCGAGAAATGGGCGGCCATGAATTTCGGTCCCTTAATGTTTAATTTCGCCAATAAAAGGTTTCTTCCATTATTACTAATAACCAATTATTATACTAAGGTAGAATTTGGAGTTTGTTTAACAGAACTGCTTGTGAAGATAATTTAAAGTTAATTAGTTTAAAAGACATAGAATAGAAGAAATAGGAATTAAGAGTCTCCATGACAACCGGATGGAGCAAGACAGTTCGAACAAAGGGCCTTTCTTTTAATGGCCCAAGGTTGTGCCTGAGAATGCACCAGGAGGACAATGCAGGATGAGATAAAAAGGTCCAGATGGATGGATTGGCCTTGAAAGTTATAAACAAAAAAAGATGTGTCATGATTGTGAAGAGCCCTCCTTCAGGGTGGGTCTTTATCGGCAAGTGTAAACAAAGAACTCAATGCCCCATTGGGAATTGCGTTTTTAGGAGAAACTCAATAGGCCAAAAGGTGTTGTCAATATCCTATTCCAGGCCCACAATAAAACACAATAAAAGTGACACCCTAAAGGTCCACAGTGTCAGCTGTGGCTCAGTGGGTAGCACACTTGCCTCAGTGGCAGAAGGTTGTGGGTTCAAGTCTCACTCCAGGAACTTGAGCACTAAAATTTAGGCTGACACTCCAGTGCAGTGCTGAATTTTTGGAGATGCCGTCTTTCAGATGAAATGTTAAACCAAGGCTCCGTCTGTTCTTTCAGGTGGACGTAAAAGATCCCATGACACTATTTCGAAGAACAACAGGGAAGTTATCTCCCGTCTCCTGGCCAATATTTATCCCTCAATCAACATAACAAAAAAAACACATTATCTGGCCATTATCACATTGCTGTTTGTGGGAGCTTGCTTGTGTGCAAATTGGGTGCCGTGTTTCCTACATTACAACAGTGACTACACTCCAAAGGTACTTTATTCGCTTTGAGACGTCTGGTGGTCGTTAAAGGTGCCATATAAATCCTTTCTTTTTTCTTTCTTTCATCCGCAAACAGTAGTGGTAAATACTAGGAACTGTGCTGGTCGGTTGCTCTTTGAGAGCAATCCCATGCTTTACTGAAGGAGGCTCTAGAAGAGAAAAAGAGAGGTCTCAAGCCAAAGAACTGCTCACGTGCACCAGCCGTTTGTCCGATCGAGATTGGCATCAGCTACTTGTCACAGTAGTATGTTTTTGCTGTATAACTAATGTGTTATATTCCATCTTAAACTCTGATTAAACACAATATACCCACCAGACTGGTTTACAGCAAACCTGATTATTACAGTGAAAAGAGATAGCCTTAATTTGGGTAATTCTAACAGTATATGACACTGCAATCAGGCCCTGCCCCTATCCTGTGAGTTCAGCAAGTGATTGGGTATTGTTTTAATATTAATAACTTTTAAAAGTGCTCTTAATTGGATCAGTAACACACAATCTAGATATTTTGGTGTAGTCTAATTATCTGACGAGGGAGTGGTGCTTAGTTCAACATTAATTCTGTTCTTTACTGACTATATAAATCCTAATGTGGGCAGTGAAGAGAATTATTTTAAATGGTGCAATTGCAATATTTGAAAGGAGAAAGAAAATCTTATTAATTAAAATTGCAATATTGGAGAAAGTATTACACAGCAGTACAGGCTGGTATTCGAGACTAGTGAGAATGTGGAACTCACTGCCATACCGAATAGTTGAAGCAGATAACATGGATGCATTTAAGGGAAGGTTTGAGCCATACAGGAAGGAGAAGGGAATAGTGCAAAAACTATAGAGCTGTAATAATGGGGGATTTCAACTACCCTAATATTAACTGGGAAAAAGGTAGTGTGAATGGTACAGAGGGCGCGGAATTCCTAAAATGCATTCAAGAGAATTTCTTTAGCCAGTGTGTAATAAGCCCAACAAGGGAGGGAGCGGTTCTGGACTTGGTTTTGCGGAAAGAAGAGGGGAGGTGGAAGGGGTGTCAGTGGGAGAGCATTTTGGTGCAAGTGATCATAATTCAGTAAGATTTAGGGTAGTTATGGAAAAGGACAAAGGTAGACCAGGAGTAAAAGTTCTCAGTTGTGGTAAAGCCAATTTTGCTGAGCTGAGATGGGATTTGACCAAAGTGGACTGGAAACAGCTACTTGATGGTAAATCAGTGTTAGAGCAGTGGGAGGCATTCAAGGAGGAGATCCTGTGGGTACAGAACAAGTATGTTCCCTTAAAAAAAAGGGTGGGGCTAGCAATTCTAGAGCCCCCTGGATGTTAAGGGACATACAGGGTAAGATAAAGAAAAAAAAAGGAAGCTTATGACAGATACCAGGAACTGAACACTGCAGAAACTCTGGAGGAGTATATGAAGTGCAGGAGTGCAATTAAAAAGATATCAGAAAAGCAAAGAGAGAGCATGAAAGAATACTGGCAAGTAAAATCAGGGAAAACCAAAAGATATTTTATAAATACATTTAGAGCAAGAGGATAACTAGAGAAAAAGTGGGGCCTATTAGAGACCATAAAGGAAATCTGTATGTGGAGGCGGAAGACATGGATAGGATTCTTCATGAATACTTTGCATCTGTTTTCACAAAAGAAAGGTGTGATGCAGCCTTTGCAAAGAGGGAGGAGGAGTGTGAAATATTAGAGATAAACATAGTGAGAGAGGAAGTATTAAGGGGTTTAGCAGTTTTGAAAGTGGATAAATCCCCAGGTCCAGATGAAATGTATCCCAGGCTGTTAAGAGAAGCAAAAGAGGAAATAGCAGAGGCTCTGATCATCATTTTACAACCCTCTCTGGCTACAGGTGTGGTGCCAGAGGATTGCTAATGTTGTACTGTTGTTTAAAAAGGGAGAAAGGGATAGACCGAGTAATTACAGACCAGTCAGCCTAACTTTGGTGGTGGGAAAATTATTGGAAAAATTCCTGAGGGACAGGATAAATCTTCATTTGGAAAGACATGGATTAATCAAGGACAGTCAGCGTGGATTTGTCAAGGGGAGATCGTGTCTGACTAACTTGACTGAATTTTTCGAGGAGGTAACCAGGAGGGTCGATGATGGCAGTGCGTATAATGTAGTGTATATGGATTTTAGCAAAGCTTTTGATAAGGTCCCACATGGCAGACTGGTCACAAAAGTAATAGCACATGGGATCCAGGGCAAAGTGGCAAGTTGGATCCAAAATTGGCTCGGAGGCAGGAAGAAATGGGTAATGGTTGATGGGTGTTTTAGTGACAGGAAGGCTGTATCGAGTGGGATTCTGCAGGGCTCAGTGCTGGGTCCTTTGCTTTTTGTGGAATATATCAATGACTGGACTTAAATGTTGGGGGTATGATTAAGAAGTTTGTGGATGACACTAAAATTGGCTGTGTGGTTGATAGTGAAAAAGAAAGCTGCGGACAGCAGGAAGATATCAATGTACTGGTCAGGTGGGCAGAACAGTGGCAAATAGAATTCAATCCGGATAAGTATGAGGTAATGCATTTGGGGAGGTCTAACAAGGCCAGAGGATACACATTAAATGGTACGACACTGAAAAGTGTAGAGGAACAAAAGGACCTTGTAGTGCAGATCCACATATCCCTGAAGGTAGCAGGCCAGGTAGATAAGGTGGTTAAGAAGGCAAATGGAATACTTGAGGGGAAAATTCTTCGCCCAGAGGGTGGTGGGGCTTTGGATGTCACTGCCTGAAAGCATGGTAGAGGCAGGAATCCTCACCACATTTAAAAGATACTTGGATATGCACTTAGTGCCTTAACCTACAGAGCTACGGACCAAGAGCTGGAAAGTGGGATTAGGACGGACAGCTCACGATCGGCCGGCATGGACACAATGGGCCAAAATGGCCTCTTTCGGTACTGCAAATTTTTATGATTCTATGTTTAGCAGGACATGGCGGCAGGGTGTGTAGAGTTAATTAGAACGGTAGCAGACTCGTGCGGAGTTTAAACACTGGCATAGACCAGTCAGGCTGAATGACCTGTTTTTGTGCTGTAGATTCCATTCAAGAGCTACTTTATATCCAACTGAACTGTTTAGAAATGTTTTTCATATTCTATCCCCCCCAAGTATATATATTCTTTTATAAAAAGGTGAAAAGTATCATTTTAAGTAATGCTATCCAATTGTACAGAGGAATATTAATACTTGGTTCAGTAAGTTTTTTTTTGGGGGGGGCGTGGGTTAATGATTTAAGCAAAGTAATAAAAACATGGAGATTGAAAAGCAAGGTATTAGTTTCTCCACATACCTTTGATAGTAGCCCTCAAAAACTCATGAAATTACTGGGTCATTTATGATTTGATTTTAATCCTTTCTTTGACAGTTGTTTGTTTGCTGGAATTCCAGAAAGTTATTTCTGGTTGCACCTTTTTTCCTGCGGCAGACATGCTTCCTTCTGTGGGGGGTAATGTTGCAGTCAGTGAGCCGACAGATGGCTGTGTTGAGACAGAGTATTCCTGGATCTGGGTTAGGTACAAGGGTGGCATTGTGGACACTCAACCCGTGTAATTACACGGGGCCCTGAGCAGATCCCGTCATATGGTTAATGATATAGAATTCATCAACGTAACGGCTCCAAACCAAACCTTTGTGCAGGGAGCCCTCCAAGCAAAGACCGCTTCTGGTTAGATACAGTTCAGAGATCCAACTAAATGCTGTCCGAGAAATTCCAACCAGCATGTGCATGTCATTGTATGGAATTTTAGGACCATGTGTGTTTTTAAATCTGAATATGGGAACTCTGCCATCTGAGCAAATGAAGAAGAAGGAAGCAAACGACTGTCAGGCCTATCATAACGTAATAGAAAAAAAGTTGAGACTTTCGGGCAAGAAGTTAAAGCAAAGCTATCATGAGGTAGTGCACCTCCACCTTTTGAGACCGCTGTCAATCCATCAAAATCCAGACCTGGGAAGAGGTGGCTGAACATAATCAGCTACAATTAGATATCTTTATAGGATGTCAGGGAGAAGTTTAGTGATGTGAGGCACATTCCCAAAAATGACCACATTCAGTGCTCAGACTTGAGGAGGTACCAATGTAATCACCACACACTGTAGAATATTTGAAGGCTGCAGAGTTAGGTTGAACTCTATCCCTTTGGAGACAATTATTAATTATGAAAATGATGATAGGAGAGTCAAGTTCTTATTAACTGTAGGTTTCTTTACATTTTAAGATTGAATGACAAATAATTTATAGAATATCATATGTAACAACATTCAACCTCTGTTTACAAAACTCCATCTTCAGTCTTCTGCTCAGATAATCTGGATTAAGCTATTTATTGAATTGGTACTTCATCAGATATTGATACAGATACGGTTCAAAGACACCCTCAAAGCCTCCTTGATAAAATGCAACACCCCCACTGATATCTGGGAGTCCCTGGCCAGAGACCGCCCTAAGTGGAGGAAGTGCATCCAGGAGGAGACTGAGCACCTCGAGTCTCGTCGCCGAGAGCATGCAGAAGCAAACGCAAGCAGCGGAAGGAGTGTGCGGCAAACCAGACTCCCCATCCACCCTTTCCTTCAACGACTGTCTGTTCCACCTGTGACAGAGACTGTAATTCCTGTATTGGACTGTTCAGTCACCTGAGAACTCACTTTTAGAATGGAAGCAAGTCTTCCTCGATTTCGAGGGACTGCCTATGATGATGATGTTAAAGGAGACTCTTAATTACATACTCAACTTTATGCGAAATACTGAAACAAAAAGGGAAAATGTAGAGAAAGTCCAACAGCATTTGTAATGAGAAAGCAGGTGTCATAGTTTGGGCGTCTTTGGCCAATTGTTTCAAGGAAATGAGCTATGTTAAGGTTTTAGCAAATAACTTGCCTACAAGGGATTCACTTCCCAAGGTGGCTCCATGCTGATTTGTGGATTGGAAGGCAGATAAATGGTAATTACACTGTGATGGGAGGATGTTTGTTTGAGACCAAACAGGTTCTTAGCTATGTCTGGTTATTTAGAAGGACATGTTGCGCCTGGGTATTGGAAACCATCTGTGATCTATGTTTGGGCTGTGAAAAAGGCTTTTTAAAATGAGAACATAGAAACATAGAAATGTAGAAAATAGGTGCAAGAGTAGGCCTCTCGGCCCTTCGAGCCTGCACCACCATTCAATAAGATCATGGCTGATCATTCAACCTCAGTACTCCTTTCCTGCTTTCTCTCCATATCCTTTGATCATCTTAGCTGTAAGGGCCACATATAACTCTCTTTTGAACATATCTAATGAACTGGCCTCAAGAACTTTCTGTGGTAGAGATATCCACAGGTTCAAAATTCTCTGAGTGAAGAAGTTTCTTCTTATCTCGGTCCTAAATGGCTTACCCCATTGTTAGACTGTGACCACTGGTTCTGGACTTCCCTAGCATTGGGAACATTCTTCCTGCCTCTAACCTGTCCAATCCAGTCAGAATTTTATATGTTTCTATGAGATCCCCTCTCATTCTTCTAAACTCCAGTGAATACAAGTCCAGTCGATCTAGTCTCTCCTCATATGTCAATCCTGCCATCCCGGGAATCAGTCTGGTGAACCTTCGCTGCACTCCCTCAATAGCAAGAATGTCCTTCCTCAGATCACCAAGGCCCTGTACAACTGCAGTAAGATCTCCCTGCTCCCAAACTCAAATCCTCTAGCTATGAAGGCCAACATGCCATTTGCCTTCTTCACCGCCTGCTGTACCTGCTTGCCAACTTTCAATGACCATCACACCCAGGTCTCGTTGCACCTCCATTTTTACTAATCTGTCACCATTCAGATAATATTCTGCCTTCCTGTTTTTGCCACCAAAGTGGATCCTCACATTTATCCACATTATACTGCACCTGCCATGCATTTGCCCACTACCTGTTCAAGTCACTCTGCAGCCTCTTAGCATCCTCCTCACAGCTCACACTTCCACCCAGCTTAGTGTCATCTGCAAACTTGGAGATATTACATTCAATTCCTTCGTCTAAATCATTAATGTATATTGTAAATAGCTGGGGTCCCAGCACTGAACTCTGTGGCACCCCACTAGTCACTGCCTGCCATTCTGAAAAAGACCCATTTATTCCGACTCTCTGCTTCCTGTCTGTCAACCAGTTCTCTATCCACGTAAATACATTACCACCCAACACCATGTGCTTTAATTTTGCACACTAATCTCTCCTGCGGGACCTTGTCAAAAGCCTTTTGAAAGTCCAAATACACCACATCCACTCTACTAGTTACAGCCTCAAAAAATTCTAGAAGATTTGTCAAGCATGATTTCCCTCTCATAAATCCATGCTGACTTGGACCGATCCTGTCACTGCTTTCCAAATGCTCTGCTATTTCATCTTTAATAATTGATTCCAACATTTTCCCCACCACCAATGTCAGGCTAACCAGTCCATAATTCCCTGTTTTCTCTCTCCCTCCTTTCTTAAAAAGTGGTGTGACATTAGTTACTGATAGGAACTGATCCAGAGTCAAAAGAATGTTGGAAAATGATCACCAATGCATCCACTATTTCTAGGGCCACTTCCTTAGGCTGCATCCCAAAGTACTTATCAGGCCCTGGGGATTTAGTGGCCTTCAATCGCATCAATTTCCCTAACACAATTTCCTGACTAATAAGAATTCCCTTCAGTTCCTCCTTCTCACTAGACCCTCGGATCCCTAGTATTTCCGGAAGGTTATTTGTGTCTTCCTTAGTGAAGACAGAACCAAAGTATTTGTTCAATTGGTCTGCCATTTCTTTGTTCCCCATTATAAATTCACCTGATTCTGACTGCAAGGGACCTACGTTTGTCTTCACTAACCTTTTTCTCTTCACATATCTAGAGAAGCTTTTGCATTCAGTTTCCCCCTCCTATTTAAACCCTTTGTCCTCCTCTGCTGAATTGTAAATTTCTCCCAGTCCTCAGGTTTGCTGATTTTTCTGGCCAATTTATATGCATCTTCCTTGGATTTAACATTATCCCTAATTTCCCTTGTTAGCCATGGTTGAGCCACCTTCCCCGTTTTATTTTTACTCCAGACAGGGATGTACAATTGTTGAAGTTCATCCATGTGATCTTTAAATATCTGCCATTGCCTATCCACCGTCAATCCATTAAGTGTCATTCGCCAGTCTATTCTAGCCAATTAACGTCTCATACCATCGCAGTTACCTTTCCTTAAGTTCAGGACCCTAGTCCTTGAATTAACTGTGTCACTCTCCATCTTAATAAGGAATTCTACCATATTATGATCACTCTTCCCCAAGGGGCCTCGCACAATAAGACTGCTAATTAGTCCTCTCTCCTTACACAACATCCAATCTAGGATGGCCAGCTCTCTGGTTGGTTCCTCGACATATAGGTCTAGAAAACCATCCCTAATACACTCCAAGAAATCCTCCTCCACCGTATTACTACCAGTTTGGTTAGCCCAATCTATATGTAATTAAAGTCGCCCATGATAACTGCTGTACCTTTACTGCACACATCCCTAATTTCTTGTTTGATGCCATCCCCAACCTCACTATTACTGTTTGGTGGTCTGTACACAACTCCCACTAGCATTTTCTGCCCTTTGGTAATCCGCAGCTCTACCCATACAGATTTCATTTCATGCAAGCTAATGTCCTTCTTTACTATTGCATTAATTTCCTCTTTAACCAGCAACACTACCCGACCTCCTTTTTCTTTCTGTCTGTCCTTCTTGAATGTTGAAGACCCCTGGATGTTGAGTTCCCAGTCTTGGTCACCCTGGAGCCATGTCTCCGTGATGCCAATTATATCATATTCGTTAATTGCTGCCTGCGCAGTTAATTCGTCCACCTTATTACGAATATTCCTTGCATTGAGACACAGAGCCTTCAGGCTTGTCTTTTTAACACTCTGTTTAACACTCTTTGTCCATTTAGAATTATGCTGTAATGTGGCCCTTTTTGATTTTGCCTTGGATTTCTCTGCCCTCCACTTTTACTTTTCTCCTTTCTATCTTTTGCTTCTGCCCCAATTTTACTTCCCTCTGTCTCCCTGCATAGAATCCCATCAGACGGACACCAAGCTGGTGTTGAGCAGCAGAATGCTGCAAAGGGTCTGATCCAAAGAGAGAAAATGCTGGAAATATTCCACAGGTCGGGCAGCATTTCTGGAGAGAGGAACAGAGTTAACGTTTCAGGTCGATGACCATTCGTCAGAAGGGACTGAATCGTTGTCCTGGGCAGTAGGATAGGGGAGAGAGGGATTGTATTTTAAAATTGCGTTAGAGTACTTACTGAAGTGGGCTAACATACTTTACTTTTATAATAGTACACAAACAGAAGTTATCCTGATTGTGCCCAAATATCTCTCATCATATTCAGTGGGGTCGAGTTTCTGTTAGGTTGTGCCGGTGATCGGCCAAACCCGTGCGAAAGATCGAGGAATTTCAAGCGCAAGTTACATCCAGCGCAAATTAATGTTGTCATGTATTCAACCAGCATTGTAACCCATGTGTAAACTGACCTAAGTTGTACACCGTGAGAACACTGACCACTAGGTGGGAGACACTCCGAACCTGGACCTTCAGGTATAAAAGGGGAAGCTCCACCCACCTTCATCACTTGAGTGCTAAGGAATAAAGGACAGGTCACAGACTGGCCTTCTCTCAAGCATGGGCCTCATGTGCATTTATACTGTATAGTAAGGACGTATCAATGGCGACAAGAAACTGGGATTTAAACCACGCGAGCATGGCCACTAGCAGAACAGACGAGAGGTACTGTGTTAAGGAATGGTTGGGACAGAGATTCAACATTGTTAAAGCAGCACACAGTTCTCCAGGCAGACAAGGGCAGTCGGGCATGCCCCAACATGTAGTCGAACCTAGAGGGGGAGTTTGACAGAGACAATGGCAAGTTGAACAGCGATTCATGCCATTGCAAGGGACAATGCGGCCAGTAATGGGGCCATCAACACCTGTTAATGGTGCACTCAAGGACAATAACAGGGGCAGTCAGGAACGATTGACTGGCAAGGGACCTTTTGTTTCAAACCGCAGCTCATGCTGGAGGCGTGGAGGCACACACTCAGCCGGAGTTTGCAGAGATCAGCAAAATACCTGCAGAAATTGCAGATATGGACTCTGGGGGAAATCGCTGGAAGCTGAAGTTCAGCGAGTTCGTGTGGAACACGTATACAGTTCATACACCAGGACGCCACCAATAATGATGAAAGTGCTCCTCAATGGCATCCCAGTATCAATGGAGTTAGACACTGGTGCCAGCCAGTCCCTGATGGGTATCAAACAGTTTGAAAAGTTGTGGGCATCCAAGGCCAGGGGGCCAAAATTATCGCCGATTGACGCACAGCTACGGACTTACACAAAGCAGATCATTCCGATGCTAGGCAGCGCCACGGTAGTCGTGACCCACAAAGATTTGGAGAACAGACTGCCACTCTGGATTGTCCCAGGGGATGGTCCTGCACTACTGGGGAGGAGTTAGCTTGCTGTCATGAACTGGAAATGGAGCGATGTCAATGCAATTTCCTCTGTGGAGCGAGTATCATGCTCACAGATCCTGGACAAATTTGACTCATTATTTCAACCCGGCATTGGCACTTTCATGGGGGCCAAGGTAGTGATTCACATAAACCCGGACGCCAGGCCAGTACACCACAAGGCCAGAGCGGTGCCGTACGTGATGCAGGAAAAGATATAAGGTGAATTGGACCGCCTGCTGAGGGAAGGCATCATCTCGCCAGTCGAATTAAGTGACTGGGCGAGCCCGATTGTGCCAGTGCTCA
Source organism: Pristiophorus japonicus (assembly GCF_044704955.1). NCBI lineage: Eukaryota > Metazoa > Chordata > Chondrichthyes > Pristiophoridae > Pristiophorus > Pristiophorus japonicus. The sequence continues at coordinate 100,866,664 of NC_091992.1, forward strand.
AAGCGGATGGGTCGGTCAGGATATGTGGCGATTACAAGGCCACCATCAATCGGGTGTCACTCCAAGACCAATACCCGCTACCGAGAGCGGAGGACCTCTTTGCGACGCTATCCGGTGGCAAACTTTTTTCAAAATTGGACCTGACCTCAGCTTACATGACCCAGGAGCTGGCAAGTGAGTCGAAGAAGCTGACCACCATCACGACACACAAGGGGTTGTTTGAGTACAACAGATATCCGTTCGGGATTCGCTCGGCCGCCGCGATCTTCCAACGAAATATGGAAAGCCTCCTCAAGTCGATTCCAGGGACGGTGTTTTCAGGACGACATCCTCATTACAGGTTACGATACTGAAGAACACCTCCACAACCTGGAGGAGGTGCTACGCAGACTGGACCGGGTAGGTCTGCAACTGAAAAAGGCGAAGTGCATCTTCCTAGCTCCAGAGGTAGAATTCCTGGGGATGAGGGTAGCAGCAGACGGGATCAGCCCTACTGCGTCCAAGACGGAAGTGATCCAGAGAGCACCCAGACCCCGTAACACGACGGAGCTGTGTTCGTTCCTGGGGCTCCTGAACTATTTTGGTAACTTTCTTCTCAAATTGAGCATGCTGCTAGAGCCGCTACATGTGCTCCTATGCAAAGGTCACGAATGGGTCTGGGGGGACAGCCAGGAACGGGCTTTTAATAGAGCACGCAATTTGTTATGTTCCAACAATCTGTTAAAGCTATATGACCCATGTAAGAAACTTGTGTTAACGTGCGACGCGTCGTCCTATGGTGTCGGGTGTGTGTTGCAGCTTGTCAATGCCAAGGGTCAGTTACAGCCGGTAGCTTATGCCTCCAGAAGTTTGTCCCAGGCAGAAAGGGGCTACGGGATGGTAGAAAAGGAGGCGCTCGTATGTGTATTTGCAGTAAAGAAAATGCACCAGTACCTGTTTGGCAGGAAATTTGAGCTGGAGACGGATCACAAACTCCTAACGTCCCTTTTGGCCGACAACAAGGCCATAAATGCAAACGCATCGGCCCGCATACAGAGGTGGGCACTCACGTTAACCGCCTATGACTACACAATTCGTCACAGACCGGGCACCGAAAACTGCGCCGATGCACTCAGCAGGCTCCCACTAGCCACCACTGAGGGGGCTACCGAGCATGCTGCTGAGATGGTCTTGGCTGTTGAAGCTTTCGGAAGCGATGGCTCACCCGTGACAGCCCGTCAGATTAAAGTCTGGACAAATAGAGACCCGCTATTGTCTCTAGTCAAGAAATGTGTCCTGAATGGGGACTGGGCAGCCACGTACAGGGCATGCCCTGAGAAATTTAAACCATTTCACAGGCGCAAGGATGAACTCTCGATTCAGGCCGATTGTCTACTGTGGGGAAACCGCGTAGTCATGCCCCAGATGGGCAGAGAGGTGTTCATCAGAGAACTCCACAATGGGCACCCGGGCATTGTCACGATGAAGGCAATTGCCAGGTCACACGTTTGGTGGCCAGGATAGACGCAGATCTGGAACTTTGTGTTCGCAGGTGCAACATGTGTGCCCAGCTGGGCAATGCGCCCAGGGAAGCCCCCCTTAGCCCCTGGCCATGGCCCGCCAAGCCATGGGCACGCATCCATGTGGACTACGCAGGTCCTTTCATGGGGAAAATGTTTTTGGTTGTAGTAGACGCCTACTCCAAATGGATCGAGTGTGACATTTTAAATTCAAGCACATCCTCTGCCACGGTAGAAAGTCTATGGGCAATGTTCGCCGCCCACGGTCTACCGGACATCTTGGTCAGCGACAATGGCCCGTGCTTCACAAGCACTGAATTCCAAGACTTCATGGCAGGCAATGGAATTAACCATGTTAGAGCCGGCCTCAAACGGCCAGGCAGAACGAGCAGTGCAGATAATCAAACCGGGGATGCTCAGAATCCAAGGGGGTTCCCTACAAACCCGCTTATCACGCTTCCTGTTGGCCTATAGATCCCGACCACACTCGCTCACAGGGGTTCCACCCGCAGAGCTACTAATGAAAAGGACGCTCAAAACCCGGTTATCCCTTATACACCCCACCATGAAAGAAATTGTCGAGAGCAGGCGCCAGTCACAATATGACTACCATGACAGGAATGCGAGGGCGCGATGTATTGATGTAAATGATCCTGTTTTTGTCCTACAGGGCCCAAATGGCTCGTAGGCACTGTGGTTGCCAAAGAGGGAAATAGGATTCTGGTCGTTAAACTTACCAATGGACAAATCTGCCGCAAACATGTGGATCAAACAAAAAGGAGGTTCAGCAACCCCATAGAAGAAGCAGAGGAAGAACACGATATAGAGTTCACTCCACCACAGGTGACCGAACACCGGAACCAAAGGGAGGAGAGCCCAGTCACTGTGGGCAGTCCGGACAGGCTGAGGCACCGCAAACAGCAGACACTCAGGCCAGCACCCAACAACCGGAGCCCCAACTCAGGCGCTCTACAAGGGAGCGTAAACCACCAAAGAGACTCAACCTGTGATCCCAATAAGACTTTGAGGGGGGAGGTGATGTCATGTATTCAACCAGCATTGTAACCCATGTATAAACTGACCTAAGTTGTACACCATGAGAACACTGACCACTAGGTGGGAGACACTCCTAACCTGGACCTTCAGGTATAAAAGGGGAAGCTCCACCCACCTTCATCACTTGAGTGCTAAGGAATAAAGGACAGGTCACAGACTGACCTTCTCTCAAGCATGGGCCTCGTGTGCATTTATACTGTATAATAAGGACGTATCAAATGTCCTGCTGTTTTAAAATATTTAGTTTGCTAATAAACTGACTAGTGTACATCAATGACTTTTTAAAGTAATTTTCAGTCATTTAAAATCAGATTACTCACAGGTGGTGGACTAGACACTGATTAAAAACATTTTTTTGTGTGAAACCCATTTTCAGCTGTATTAATCAAACTGCACCATTAAGGTTACCACTCTTAAATATATCAAGGAATATTTTGTTGCAATTTTTTTGAAATTACCAACTAAAACGCTGCCCAATTGTGCGGGCTCATGGAAGATTTCACATTTATGATTATGCAAATGAGTTTGAGCGTGAACTTGGACCATAAAATCAATTTGGAGTGCAGTTTGCGCTCGGATTGCTAATTGCGCCCGAAGCGGAAACTCTACCCCAGTGTTCTGTTTGTTTTGTCTAGAGTGTGTGGAAAAAAACAGCTTTCAAATCAAACCCAGCATCTGCTTGTCAAGTGCTAACTGGGTCCACCTTCAGAGAGACTGAAGGAGTGTATGTACGTAAGACATGGAGATATGATCCAGAACTCAAGGGAGTTTGATTGTTACACATCTGATTCCCGCAATCATAGTACAGTAGTTGATATAGGACAGCGAGAGTCAAATTCTATAAGAAGATGACTAGGTGCTTAATAGGGATACTAACACCCCGCTGAATCGAGAGGATATCTGCTGTAGATCCTAACTTGTAACAGCAGGGTAACATTTTGGATTTAGATCCTTTGTTAGATTCTGTCTAGACTTGAAATGTTAACTTGTCATATCTCTTTTTTCGATGTTGACAGACCTACTGAGCATTTTCTGTTTTGTTTGATTCTAACATGTACAGTTTTCTTTTATTTGATCTGAAATACTGACACTTACTGAACCATGGTAACATCTATAATAGTTCATATATCATTACAAGGACCAATTTGGCAAATTGTTCTTTTAAACTTATTATGCGTCATTCATTTTTTTTAAATTACACAGCCACTTCAAAAGGGAACAAAAGGCAAGTAATAGCTTTAAATCTATTTTGCACAGTAATTGGAAGCTTCTGTCTAAGTAATACAGGTTTGTTTACAGGCAATTTTTCCTTTCCAGGTGCAAAGTGTTCAACTGAGAGTTCACCAGTTATAACATAATGTCGCTACTTTCTAACATAATACAAAATGTCCTTGATTGAAAACAGAAATCAATCCCACCGGTTCATTTGATTAATGGAGTGTATATTACTGATCTAGACTGAAAGTTAATTGTCAAATCTCTCATGCCGACACATATTTTAAAATTACGTGTTCAAATTTAAGCATCTTCAACTTACTGCTTTTGTATTTTTAAGATTGAATGGTTCAATTAAAAATGAATGTGAAGCTAACACATCCTTGTACTGTTGGAAAGCATATACTCTTGCTCTTTTAATCATGGTACTGGTGCTATCAAAATGTTTAAAAACGGCCTTGTTACAAGATTAATTTTATGATCTTCGCAGCTGCCTTAATGATGAATGTAATGTTTCAATTATCGGCTGACAGAACACTGCATAGCCACCCCTGGTCCTACTTATAACAAAACCATTAATAGGACTGCGTGGTGCAGTCGGAGTGAGTGCAAACCTTTTACCTCTGGAATCTGGGTAAGATATAGTTTGGACCGGTGGGAGGAATCTCTTTCTGCTTGTTAAATAGATTTTTTTTTGGACTAATCTCAACTGAGTTCCTAATGAACAGCAACGCATGGGACAAAAATAACTTATTTATTTGTGCAAACTGAATGATCTCACGGCGAAAAGTCATGAAGATGGATATTGTGGGTAATGGAAGTATCCAGTTGGTGAAGGGTGGCGGCTGTGTGCTTGAAATGCTAGGCTTCATTAATCAAACGTTTAGTGGTTCACTAAAATGTAATGTTTGACAAATGGGAATTACTGCAAATTTCTGCGTCTGATCTGGGAGTACTTACTGCTGACACCGAGTTCAACAACTGAAAGATAATATCAGCACTCTCAACCCTTATCCTGATTAGCATGACATTTATCCTGCTAAATGATGAACAAGGAGCAGTGAATTGTCCCAATGAATACATTAACATTGATGTAATCATTTCACCTCTGTAGTCATTGCAATCTGTTTGCTGTGCATGTACATTCAGATCTCTCTGGTAATATTGTAGATTTAGCTTGAGATTAAACTATGTTTAGCTGTGATATTTTACTGTTCTGAGCTCCCATTTTTGATATAACTCAGCTAATTCTATAGGCTTTGAAATTTACACCGTGGAATACGACCCCACAAATACTTTTTGCAGCCACCTGAAATTCCTCTATTATTTTAGGCGTTAACCAGCTTAAAATAAATGGGTTACCAGCTCTACTAAAGTAGCGGTGAGGTGAATTTGGGCACGATCATTTGGATGCTAATATGCAATTTTGGGGATGCAATATTTTTGAATTGAGCTGAATATGATAATTTCATCCTTTAGCTACATCCAGATAAATTTGTGCCCAAGACATTTCCAGTAATGCTGTGAAGTGTTTTGCAAAGTTTCATCAGACTCTCTTACCATGGCTGGGTGTTTATTTATTTATTTATTTTATCTTTCCTTCCCCATTGTAAATGGCATTTGGATGTTTTCCAACTTCAAGGCACTGATAAAGTCCAAGTGAATATTGTTGTTTCTTGATTCAAATCCTGATTGGGGATTGGAAATGCTTCATGTCTTAGCAGCCCTAGTTGATACTAGATTCACAATCTCACTGGGAGTTTTCATAGTGATAGCAGTTGGAGACTTGGGCCTCGATAGTTAATGAGGCGAGATTTCCAAGCAGGGGGAAGGAGATCTGTTCTGGAATCCCCGAATGCTGTGGGGTTTTTAACTCCGTGGCGTGTGTGTTTTTTAAACAGGTTCCCTGCCCTGAAGTCAGCCTGATTGAGAGGCTTGGCTCCTTGCTGGGTGAGGAATGCTATTGAAGAGGCTGCAGTCCAAGAGCAGTTCGTCCTGTTTGGGGTAGAGATCGCGGCGGGGTGGGGTGGGGTGGGGGAAGCGTTGTTTAGTGGATTGGGAGGTGATGGCGGGCGTTTGAGGCGAGATCGAGGGCAGAGATGGAGGAGTCGGAGAGAGATTGGATGGAGAGAAGAGGGGTCGAAAAGAGATTGGAGGGAGAGATGGGATGCTCGAAGTGGGATCAGAGCGAGCAATGGGGTGTTGTCAAGAAACGGGGAGTTGGAGAGGGAGGGAGGTTCGGAGAGAGATCGTAGGGAGAGATGGGGGCATCGGAGAGAGATGTGGGGAATCGGGGAGAGATTAGGGGGGGGGGTCAGGGAGAGATTGGAGGGAGAAATGGGAGATTGGGGAAAGATCGGAGGGGGGCTGGGGAGACAGGGAGAGATTGGAGAGAGAGATGAGGGGTTGGAGAGAGTCGGTGATCATCGGGGGATGGGGGTGTGGTGGGTGAGGGGGATCGTTGGGGTGGTTAACAGGTAAGCTTGGGAGTTGGGGGAAAGCACTGCTGCTCCTCCTGGCCTACAAGTAGTGCTGGAAAAGTATTTCCCTGTTCCATGCAGCAATCCTCACCTCTCTTTGACAGGTTACCAGAGGTCCAGAGCTTGAAACACAGATAAAGTCTTAGGCATGCAGCCTCATTAAAATATTTAAATGAGCGACCCATCTCCTGGGAGTGGGTTGGTTGCCTGCACCCCCCGGTCCCACGTCCATTAAAACTGGAAGTGGGTGGGTTAGAGGAGGGTTGGATTCGGGTTTGAGATTTTAAAGACTTTTACTTCCCACCTGACCCTAACCCACCTGTTTTTGGGATTAAAATTTCCCCTTTTAGGTATAACACTGGTGCATGAGGAAGTTCATGTTTAATGTTGGAGTGAAAGGTCATTATTGGGACAGTATAGATGGAACTGTATTCTGAATCATGTCCAAGCTCTGCCTAGCTTAATGTTGACATTTGGGATTAAAAGAATTCAGTTCTCTGACACTGACATGCCTTCATTTGATTGGTGATAAAAATCACAAAATGATTTACCCTTAAACTAGAAAAAGATAAACTCGAATTGCGGTTGTGACTTTAAAATCTGCTGCTGTCGAGCAGGACATGTTTTTAAAGGTCTATATTGCTTTATTGTAGCATTTTAGTTGAAAAAGTTTTAGTTATTGCAAACTGTAAAACTGGTTATGTTTATGGCTAAACTGAGTACACAATGGGATTCCATACAAAAGAAAGTCAGAAAGGACTTGCATTTATATAGCGCCTTTCATGTCCAAAGTGCTTCACAGCCAATCGTGTTTTGTGGTGTAGTCACTTTTGTAATGTAGGAAACGCGGCGGCCAATTTGTCCACAGAAAAATCCCACAAACAGGCATGAGATAGTGATCAGATAATTTATTTTTGGTGATGTTAGTTGAGAGATAAATCTTGGTCAGAACATTGGGAGACACCCCCTGCTGTTCTTTGAAAAGTGCAATGGGATCTATTATGCCCACCTGAAAGACGGCACCTCCGCCAACACAGCAATCCCTTCGAAATGGCAGATTAGATTGTGAGCTCAAGTGAGGCTTGAACCCACAACCTTCTGACTTGGGGGCATATGGAATCATTGAGTCAAGGCGGCCACCTTTGAGATTAGATGCTGAAATGTCTCTTCAATTATCTTTTTCTTATAACCTTTCATTCCATTCAATAGCAGTGATCGTGCTGTCTGTGGTCTTGCTCAAAAAGCATTTATTTTATCATTTAGTTTATCAGCCAGTGTCAGTTTCCCATGCTGGATGTAATTATCACCTGGTGGTCTTTCTGTAACGAATCACCATTTAATTAAATGGTTTAATCTTTGAAAGTAAATAATTGCCAAAACGCACGTCAAATGGTTATTATAAAATCTGATCTGGGCAACGAGAAACTTCATGAAAATATGTGCCAAATTCTACAACACTGTCTAGAGATCACTATGTTCCAGGCTGCTTTTGCAGAATGTTGCTGCTGGAATGCTTTCTATTGCTGATGGGTTGAGTTTGACTTTGTTTTTACCAGAATTTATTGTATTCTCAAATAAGATCATTTGATTCATACTTAAAAACATGCCCTTGCACTGATTAAATGACATTGAACACATCATTGTTTCTATTTCACATTTAAGCTCGATTACCATTTAATAATTAATGTTATCAGTAACTGCAATATTCCCAGAATACAGAAATGCTCTTAGCAGTTTGTCTTATCATGACTACAGAAATCATCAATTATTAGAAAATTAGGTGAAACTAATAGTAAGTGTGATTAAGCGTGTTTTAAGAAAGTACAGTATTTGAATTTTGGCAGATTATGGTCTTGACAAGAGCCTTTGTTAAACTCTTTTTGACTTGGAGAATTTTGAAAGGAAACAGAAATAATATAGATTGCTCAAAAGCCAAATACTGCGGATGCTGGAAATCTGAAATAAACACAGACAATGCTGGAAATATTCAGCAGGTCGGGCAGCATCTGTGGAGAGAGGGAGAGGGAGAGGGACCCAGTTAACAGTTCAGGTCCTTGACAAAACCTTCTGACGAAAGCCTCATTGACCTGAAATGTTAACTCTGTTTCTCTCTCCACAGATGCTGCCTGACCTGCTGAGTATTTACACCATTTTCTGTTTTATTTTATTTTATATAGTTATTGTAGCCACAATGAAATAATTTTAAGAGGCAGTTTTTAAATGTATTTGGTTGTAGTATTAACTTTCTTCAATTTTAAAACCATTTTGAGAAACATTTGTATTTGTATATTTGGGGCTGGCTTTTAAGCAGGCCTATATTACACCTTTAGGGGGATTGCCAACTGTAACTTCGGCAGAAGATCAGCATATTCTCCTCAGAGAAATGGTGTTACTATTTAAGTTTCAAGTAATCTTTTCTCAGGATAGCTTTTGGTTCATTTGCTAATGATCTTAAATCTGTGTCATCATCGTCACCATCATCATCATAGGCAGTCCCTCAAAACGAGGATGACTTGCTTCCATGCCAAAAAGGGATGAGTTCACAGGTGTTTCAATGAAAGACCTAATATTCCAGATCTCGAACTACATCTTGAAGGGTGGAAGATGCCTGTGTTTGGATTTTTTTAACGTGTGGTGGCCGTTGCACACCAACCACCACACGGGCTTGACAGAGCTAGGTCTTGGTCCAGTGGCAAGGATTACCCAAGCTCTGCTGCACGGACCAAGTGCGCACACATATTGCAGTATGGGCTGGCCCGTGCTGCCCCTGGCCCCTCGCCACTTCTGGGCCCCAGATTCACACCTCTCCTGGGCCCCGGTCACTTCCTTCTACAAACTCTTGCCGCTCCTTCGCCCCTCCTGCTGTGCCTGCCCGCACTGCAATCAGCGACCTGACTTCGCAGCCGTCGCCCTCCTGCAGCAGCACACGCTGCTCCCTGCAGTGGCTTGCCGCTGCACGCTGCTCCCTCCAATGGCCCCGGCCTGCTGATGGTCTTGCAGGCCGGGACCGTACTGATTTCTGGGCCAGGCTGCCGCAAGCTGCTCCCTCCAATGGCCCCGGCCTGTTGATGGTCTTGCAGGCCGGGACCACGCTGATTTCCGTGCCGGGCCGCCACAAGCTGCTTCCTCCAATAATCTGTATCACCTGGTTATCGACCTACCTGCCAGTGGAAACAGCTTCTCCCTATCTACTCTATCAAACCCCTTCATAATATTGAACACTTCTATTAAACTTCCCATTAATGTTCTCTGCTCTGAGGAGAACAATCTCAGCCCCTCTAGTCTCTCCACACAACTGAAATCCCACATTCCTGGTATCGTTCTAGTAAATCTCCTGCACCCATTCCAAGGCCTTGCCAACCTTCCTAAATCGTAGTCTCTGAAATGGACACAATACTCCAGCTGAGGCCTAACCCGTGACTTGTAAAGGTTTAGCATATCTTTCTTGCTTTTGTACTCTATGCCTCTATAAATAAAGCCAAGGATCCTTTATTTTTTTTAAACAGCCTTATCAACTTGTCCTGCCACCTTCAAAGGTTTAGGTATGTGAACAACAACAACTTCTGTTTATATAGTGCCTTTAACTTAGTAAAACATCCCAAACTGCTTCCGAGAAGTGTTAACAAAGAAAACTTGACATCAAGCCACATAAAATAATTTGGGGCAGGTGACCAATGATCAAAGTTTTTGTGGAGCGTCTTAAGGGAGTCTCTCTGTTCCTGCATAAAGTTCCTTTATAAAGTGTAACATCCCCACCGGCACCTGGGAATCCCTGGCCCAAGACTGCCCTAAGTGGAGGAAGAGCATCCAGGTGGGCACTGAGCACCTCAAGTCTCGTCGCTGAGAGCATGCAGAAAGCAAGCGCAGACAGCGGAAGGAGCATGCGACAAACCAGACTCCCCGCCCACCCTTTGCTTCAACCACTGTCTGTCTCACCTGTGACAGAGACTGTAATTCTCATACTGGACTGTTCAGTCATCTGAGAACTCACTTTTAGAGTGGGAGCAAGTCTTCCTTGATTTCGGGGGATTGCCTATGATGATCACCTTTAAAATTGTTCCGTTTAATTCAAATTTATTTTTCTCATTCTTCCTTCCAAAATGTGTTACTTCACACTTCTCTGCATTAAATTTCTTCTGCTATGTGTCTGCCCAGTTCACCAGTCTGTCTATGATTATCGTGCAATTCGTACTTTTAAAAAAACTGAAAAAGTGGCAAAAAGAAGAATGTTAATGGAGGTCAGGGGTGGGAGTTGCAGGGCAGCTTGGGGCATGGGCAGCCTGAGGCCTCTGATGGCAACTGCAGCATAAGTGGAGGCAGCCAAGCATGAAGAGAGAGCAAATAAAAGTACAACAGTAAATAGCAGGGATGATAGGTTATGCAGGCAGAATGGACATAGATGTGAGGCCTGTGGTCACAGTGGTGGGGATGCAGGTGGACGAGCATTAAGAACGGGTATATTGGTGGAGCAAACTGGTGACAAGCCAGGAGATCCATTCGCAGGGAGGAGAAGGTAGGCAGCATCAGAAAGTAGGTGGGCAGGAGTAAAACAGTGTAATTCATAGCATCATAGTACTACTTACTTTCTGGAGGAGCAAGTATAATAAGAACAGAAATCTATGCAAACCGTACATTTTGAAAGGATTTGCAGGCGTGACAGAAAAAGCATGAAAAAATAAATCATGACACAGGAGATAATTGTGACAAACAAGAAAAACAGGAAGTGTGTGCTACACACTACTTAAAAAAATATATATAATGAATATTTGAAAATCTGTGCACAGTTCCTGTCTACAAAATCTTACTTCCTGTTGTCAATCTTTTTGATGATAAATTCCTGTCTCCACATTGATACTGGACACTGTTTATGTAAAATGTATTATCCTGTAATTACCCCCTCCCACCAGTGGTGGCACTGTACTGCCTCAGTTTTGCGTCTCTCAGCTCTTTGAGCTGTATGCACACATCTTACCGAACTGCTATAAGCTTTGCTATTTAACTATATAAATAACAAAATAAAACAAGATTATAAAAATTAAGGACAGAATGTATGATTTTAAAATGGGGAGCGCATTATGTCTGCGCAATCTGATCCACTTATTCCCTGCCCTCTAACCACCCTCCATCTGAAGGCTACATTTGATTTCGACTCCCTGTGTGCAATGCCATGTGAGACTTTCTAATTGAAGCGGATTCGACTCTTGAGGATAGGTCAATTTAATTTTAAACTGTTTGCCCGCAAATTGTTTTTAATGAGCGTTTGTTTTGTAACCCATGAAGTTAGCTTCTGTCATATTACATTTTTGCTTGTGACCTAGTTAGGCTTTTTCTTTCTCTTTGATAAGATCTCATTTCAATAAATGCTCTACAATCATTCTGCTACGCTTAAAATATTTTTTTTCTATGAAGAATGAAAAGCTCCCGTCTCTTGGAACAGGAATCAGCCTGCGGCCAATATAGTTTATGCAGGGAGGTTAGTTGTATTCCAGACCTTTGCTGTGAATGCTCTAATAACACACCAGCACGCCATTTTGCATGAATAATTGAGTCTTATCCATCGATATGAAAAATTGTAATTATATTTTCTTTAATGAGCTTAAATATATTTCAGCTCATTATTTTCTTACCAATAGGCAAAATTTGAACGATAGTTATCAAAACAAAATTCTTCACTAGTTTAAAAAAAGACTTAGCCTTTTCAAACCCATGCGCAATACAAATCTTTTGGTTCAATCTCCTTTAAAGAAACTTAATTAGTTGATTGATGTTGTGGTTGCAGCAACTTTAGCAATTACAATTAATCATCGATGATAAATATCACCGAAGTGGAGAAAAACAGAGACAATTGAATTCAATAATTAAGGAATAGGATGGACTGAAGTTATTTCAGTAATGATTTTGATAAGGTGCAATATAAATGTAAGTTCATTGTTAATTAGTAGAACTGTACATATGCCACAGAGGCTGAATTGGAGTCGGGTTAATTACCTGTGCTTGCACAGGTAATTGTAGACTTGCATTTATATCGTTTCAAAGAACGAAATTTGAAGTGCAGTCACTTTAGTTGTGTATGCAAATTCAGCAGCCAATTTGTGCATAGCAAGATCCCACAAACAACAACTGAGATGGGTGGCTAGTAAATCTTTTTACGGTGGTCTTGGTTGAGGGAAGAAGGCTCTTTAATGTGCAACTGTTGCGTAGCCCATGAAGTCTGTTTCCATCATATTACATTTTTGATTGTGATCTATTTAGACTTTTTTTCCTCTCATTTCAGTAAATGCTCTACATTCCATCTGCTATCCTTAAAATCATTTTTTTTTAAGAGAAATGAAAAGCTGCTGTCTTGAAAAATGAATCAACCTGGAGCTAATAGTTTCTGCAGGAAGGTCAGCGCCATGCCCCTGAATAGTGTCATGGATCTAAATAAGCACATGGTCTAAAGACATGGAGCCTCCATTTCATGTCTCATCGATGAAACAACATTACTGACAGTGCAGCACGGACCTGTCTTTTGGATGAGATGTTAAAAATGAGGCCCCGTCTGCCTGTTCAGCTTGATTTAAAGATCCCACAGCACTATTCAAAGAAAAGACTTGTCTCATTGTTCTGAGCAACACTCCTCCCTCAAGTCAACAACATCAAAATCAATTTAGCTGGTCATTCATTCATTCACTTAGCTGTTGGTGAGATCTTGAAATTGACTTTTGTGTTGGCAGTGAATACACATCAAAAATAATCAATTCGTTGTCAGGCATTTTAGGATGTCCTAATGTTGTAATAAGGCGCTCCATCTAAGAAATGCAATGCCTTCGAACTAGCTGAAATGTTGCATGGCTTGAAGAATTAAAGGGAGAAAAATAAATAGTTTCACTATATATGGAGCCAATAATGGCACTGTAAGTGCTTTAGGCCTTTTGGACATGATTCTATTATAACTAGCTTATTATAACAGGGTTTCATTGTATATCTATAACATATGGTAACAGGAATAAGAACATGACCCTTTGTTGTCATCTTGACGAACCTGTTAACTGCTACACTTAAGTAATCTCCCTTTTATGCCCCAATGCCGATTTCTGACTGGTTGTCTGATTCTTCGTTTTTGGGCCATTTATCTCTGCGGAAACAATTATGCAGAGAATGGAGAGTGGCATTCATTTCCTACTGCTGAGCTATACCACAGTGAACACGAAGGGGCCAAAATTGGTGAAGGGCAAGGGTCACCCAAGTGCCGCCCAAAGGACCACCGATAGCCGCCGAGATACCGGACAGTACTTTGGGCGGGGTTTTCGGCAAAAAGGTCCTTGAAGCGGCGGCGGCAAAAGAGGGACTTACATCGTCAATCTGGGTAGCAGTGGGCGGGAGTTCTCATTCTCGGCGGCAAAGGAGCTTGCCGCCCAGGTGCCGCTGAGGATGGAGTCGGGTCCATGGAGGGTAGAAGAGCTGCAAATAAAAAGCATTAAAAAATCTCTCCAAAAACATCGGAAAACCTTCAGGGGTAAGTCGCTGTGAAGAAAATTTTAAACAATTGTTTGCTAACCTTTTTTTTTCAGGTCTTCATACTCACCGCCGGGGATAGACTAGCCTCCTCGCAGTGGTCCATCCCTGTTCTGGCGCCGAATCCCGCCTTACCAATCTGGAATCTCGGCGGGCGGGAGGTCAGTTGTGCCACTTGGCCGTCCGCTGATGCCAGCGGGCGGTTCCTGGCAGTTCTCCCCTTCTGCCCGCTCCAGACCAAATTGAAACTGGCATTGGACGCAACTCGAGGAGGAATGTCGGCGGCAATGGGCGGTAAGGCCATCAATTTCGGCCCCTAAGCATTGAGTAAAGAGCTAATTGCCTCAAACATTAGGCCACTTGACATTGCCTTTCCTAAACAAAACCTTAATGGAACAATCGTGTATTCAAACATTGCTATTGCTTCACATTATTAAAATACAAGACCCTTGGCATTGTTTTGTCTGATGCACATCACAATGCCCCAATCAGATACATTTAAAAATACTTGCAAAGCAAGTGGCACTCTCCATTTCTGTCCTCAATCTTGCTGCAATTTAGTAACAGAATGGAATAGAAGATTGTAGGAGCTTAAACAGAATTGATTCTCTTGAATGTTGCTCTTACGTCAAATATCCAAAAACAGCAAAACTTAATTTCAGTCCAATCCTAGCATGTAAATCCCTTAGAATACCTTTCCCCTTACAACCAGGACATTTTTGAAGCTTGCTTAATATCCTTTTCAATTGCAGTCTCAAAGGTAAACAATTATTGAATTTCACTCTTGCTTTCAGAGCGATTCTTGCTAAAATTCGTTTAAATGTATTTAATTTCTGGTGTTAGTGGACGAACCAAGAAGAAAACTGCAGAAACAGCTGTAAATCCTGGGTCAGCCATGAATTTAAGAGTGTCCTAAAATCATTTAGAGCTGATTGAATTGTAAGAATGGAACACAGATGTTTTCTTTTGTTGAGACTGTGCTACCTTTGGGGTAAAGAAATATTTTCTTAAGTACATAGGGCTGGGTTTTCGGTTCATTTGCGCCCTGTTTAGCACTCGGCGGGGCACAAAAACGATTTTTTTTGGTGGGAAACAAAGCGCACAAGATTTTGCGTCTGGGTGGAACTTTCGCCAATGGTTTTGCGGCAGTGTTAAAACACTTAGCGCCCGCTGTTTTGACGTTTGGATGATGTAAATCGTCGTGCATTGCTGCGTTAGTGCCCTGGGCGGAACTTTCAAGCATATCGCCCGATTTAGCATCCGCTCAGGAACCCGCCAGCAAAAAGCAGTCGCATCCCGGGCGCATCAAGCGCTAATGGCGCAATCTTGAAAACGGATGAGAAAATCGGAGTTCTGAGTGGTTAAAAGCATTGGGAGAAAACGCTGTGTTACTGCATACTTTTCATTGTGAAGTTTATGTGAGTTTAGAATTTTTTTTAAAGGACATTTAAGGACATTTTAAAAAATGGGGGCCATACTATGGCAGCCATTAATTCTGGCTGCTATATTTATAAGCGTCAAGCTGGAAGAAGTCTTATTGATGATTGTTTTCAACATAATCAAAGAGGTCGCAGACGTATGGGGAGAAGGCCTTACCCTCCACTAGTTTACACGGAACATCGCTCATACCTGCAGCTTTCTGAGGCACAGTGCGTTAGAAGGCTGCGCATCTGAAAATAAGTCCTGTCAGAGATATGCCAATTCACACAGCCTACCAGCGGCAACAGGACTGCACTGCCCATCGAGGTGAAGGTGACTGCGGCACTTGCCTTCTATGCCTTCGGCTGCTTTCAGGCATCAGCGGGGAACATATGTTCCATCTCGCAGCACGCTACACGTTGCTGCATTCACTGCACTGTACGCACACAGGATGGACTTCATAAATTTCCCAATGACCAAGGAGACCCAAAGTGAGAGGGCTGTAGGTTTTGGATGATTTGCTGGCTTCCCCAAGGTTCAGGGTGCCCTTGACTGTACGCACATCACCCTGCGAGCACCTTTACAGAATCCAGAGGTTTTCCAAAACCGAAAGGCATTTCACTCCCTGAACGTACAGATTGTCTGCGGCCATACTCAGCCCATCATGGCAGTCATTGCCCAATATCCAGGGAGCATCCATGATGCTTTCATCTTGCGTGAGAGCAACGTCTCATGCATGTTCTGGCGTCAACCACAAGGCCAAAGCTGGATGCTGGGGGACAAAGGAGACGGCCTCGCCACCTGACTCATGACCCCACTCCGGAACCCTCAGACTGAAGCCGAGCATCGCTATAATGAGAGCCATGCAGCCACACACAACACTGTCAATTGGAGTGCTCAAGCAGTGCTTCCGATGCCTGGACCACTCTGGAGGCTGCCTGCAATACTCCCCTCAGCAGGTCTCTGAGTTCATTGTGGTGTGCTGCATGCTACATAACTTAGCCATCATGAGGGGACAAGATTTGCCAATGGGGATTACAGGACCACCTCAGGAGAGCGGGGAGGAGGACAGCGGAGGGTGGGGGGGGAGAAAGAGGAGGAAGATGAGGAAGAGGAACCTGGCGAGTAACCCATGCCACCACCACCATCCCCACCACAATCACAAGGGAGGCATCATGGAAATTATGCCGCTGCAAAAGCCTTACGTCAGCAACTCATAATTCAACACTTTGCTTGAAGACTGAACGACATGTTTGACCGTTGCCTGGCCACTCTGTCCCACCATGTTGACTCATCATCATCATCACAGGCAGTCGCTAGAAATCGAGGAAGACCTGCTTCCACTCCAAAAGTCAGTTCTCAGGTGACTGAACAGTCCAATTTGGGAATTACAGTCTCTATCGCAGGTGGAACAGACAGTTGGAGGAAAGCGTGGGTGGGGAACCTAGTTTGCTGCATGCTCCTTCCGCTGCCTGTGCTTGTTTTCTGCATGCTCTTGGCGATGAGACTCGAGGTGCTTAGCGCCCTCCTGGATGCACTTCTTCCACTTAGGGCAGTCTTTGGCCAGGGACTCCCAGGTGTCAGTGGGGATGTTGCATTTTATCAAGGAGGCTTTGAGCGTGTCCTTTTATCGTTTCCTCTGCCCACCTGGGGCTTGCTTGTCATGTAGGAGTTCCGAGTAGAGCACTTGCTTTGTGAGTCTTGTGTGTGGCATGTGGACAATGTGGTCCACCCAACGAAGCTGGTCGAGCATGGTCAGTGCTTTGATACTGGGGATGTTGGCCTGATCGAGAACACTGACGTCGGTGCGTCTGTCCTCCCAGGGTATTTGCAGGATCTTGCGGAGGCATCGTTGGTGGTATTTCTCCAGCGATTTGAGATGTTTATGGTCCACGTCTCTGAGCCATACAGGAGGACGGGTATCAGTACAGCCCTGTGCCAGATTTGAGGGCCTGATCTTCGAACACTCTCGTCCTCAGGCGACCGAAGGCTGCGCTGGCGCACTGGAGGCGGTGTTGAACCTCATCGTTGATGTCTGCCCTTGCTGATAATAGGCTCCCGAGGTATGGAAAGTGATCCACGTTGTCCAGGGCTGCACCGTGAATCTTGATCACTGGGGGGCAGTGCTGTATGGCGGTGTCAGTTTGGTGGAGGACCTTTGTCTTATGGATGTTTAGTGTAAGGCCTATGCTCTCGTATGCCTCGGTGAAGATGTTGATGAAGACTTGGAGTTCAGCCTCTGAATGTTTGCAGGCGCAAGCGTCGTCTGCGTACTGTAGTTTGACAACAGAGGATGGGATGGTCTTGGATCTGGCCTGGAGACGACAAAGGTTGAACAGGTTCCCACTGGTTCTATAGTTTAGTTCCACTCCAGCAGGGAGCTTGTTGAGTGTGAGGTGGAGCATAGCAGCAAGGAAGATCGAGAAGAGGGTTGGCGCGATGACACAATCCTGCTTGACCCCGGTTCGGATGTTGTTTGGGTCTGTGGTGGATCTGTTGGTCAGGATCACGGCCTGCATGCCATCATGGAGCAGGTGGAGGATGGCGACAAACTTTTGGGGCAGCCAAAATGGAGAAGGATGTTCCATAGTGCCTCGCGGTTGACAGTGTCAAAGGCCTTTCTAAGGTCAAAGAAGGCCATGTACAAGGGTTGATGCTGTTTCCTGCATTTCTCTTGCAGTTGTCACGCCATAAAGATCATGTCCGTTGTGCCCCGTAGTGGACAGAATCCACACTGTGACTCCGGGAGGAGCTCCTCAGCCACAGGGAGAAAACGGTTGAGGAGGATTCTAGCGATGTCTTTCCCAGTGACTGATAACAGGGACATTCCTCTGTAGTTGCCGCAGTCAGACTTGTCCCCTTTTTTAAACATAGTCATGATTACTGCATCTCTGAGGTCGCCTGGCATGCTCTCCTCCTTCCGGATGAGAGAGATGAGGTCATGCATTCATGCCAGTAGTGCCTCAGCGGGGATTCCATCCGCTCCCGATGCCCTGTTGTTCTTGAGCTGATGGATGGCCTTATCTACCTCGTGCAGGGCTGGGGTTTTGCTGAGATGGGGGCGGGTAGCATGCTGCGGGATGGAATTGAGGACACTCGTGTCAAAGGCAGAGTCTCGATTAAGGAAATCTTCGAAGTGCTCCTTCCAGCGGGTCCTGACTGCCTTGGTGTCCTTGATGAGTGTCTCCCCGTTCTTGGCCAGCAGTGGGATTCTTCATCGCAGTCAAGTCAACCTATGACCCCAAGCACCCAAGGACCCACCCCACTGCTGGCCAAGAACGGGGAGACACCATGTTGACTATTCTGCAAATGAAGCACTAGACAGGAATGGTTAACATGAACAAAAGAATTTATCATACATTGTAAACTTTGAGAACTTTGTTAACATAATTTGCAAACTTTGAAACTTAAATAAAATAACATAAATTATGCATTCAGCCGTGTGATTAAACAACAACAACAACATTATAACCAACAGAATGCAGAACATAATGCAGCAACCCCTGCCCCATGTTTTTTACCACCGATTTCCCCTCCCCCCTTACCCTTATTCCCCCTCCCTGATTCAGCCCCGGGTGTACTGCGCATGTGTGCGGCCGTGCCCTGCATTAGCGTTTGCGATCGGCCAGCAGACCAGAAGCGCGGAAAAAGAAATTAAAATTCTCACGTGCAGAACGGCCGATTGTTTTAGTGCCAGACCTTTTGGCTCTGACGCACAAATTGTGTGGTGCAACGCTGGAGTTAGCGCTGACGCGCCTCGTGAACTTTCACTTGCCGAAAGTTGTGCACTCTGGCACTAAGGCAAACCCAGCACTAAAATTTTGATTTTACCGCGATTTACGCCAGAAAATGGGCGAAATCGCAAAAAGCCGAAAATCCAGTCGCTTGAGTCGTTTGTTCTGGATTTTTCCCCTTTACTTCAAAACGTTAGAAATAATTTTGTTATTACATTTAATTGTGGGTAAGTTTGAATCCTGCAACGTCCTGCATACCAATTTGTAAGAAGTTAAGAAATCTTTTACCTTGCACCCACTCCTCCCCCCCCCAAAAACCGTTAAACTTTGGAGGACAAATTCAACTCACGGCTTCCCGTTTTGTGCCTGAAAAATGGACAACCAGCAGTTGAAAATTGGAGGGTGGGAAGTGGTTGCGGGGGGGGGGAGCGCACCTCGACTAACTCATTGATGTTCAATGTCTGCATGATGCCATATTCATGTAGGCCTGTAAAATGCCTGAAACAGGGGTATATGGCTTAAATTTGTGAACTGGGGATCTACACCCACTGTAGGACCCCGACGGCATTTAAAAAAAAAAATTTGGGATGTGGGCGTCGCTGGCAAAGCCAGCATTTATTGCCCTTGAGAAGTTGGTGGTGAGCCGCCTTCTTGAACCACTGCAGTACTTGTGGTGAAGGTACTCCCACAGTGCTGTTAGGGAGGGAGTTTCAGGATTTTGACCCAGTGACGCTGAAGGAGCGGCGATATATTTCCAAGTCAGGATGGTGTCTGACTTGGAGGGGAACTTGCAGTTGATGGTGTTCCCATGTGCCTGCTGCCCTTGTCCTTCTAGGTGGTAGAGGTCACGGGGTTGGGAGGTGCTGCCGAAGAAGCCTTGGCGAGTGGCTGCAGTGCATCTTATAGATGGTACACACTGCAGCCACGATGCGTCGGTGATGGAGGGAGTGAATGTTGAAGGTGGTAGATGGGGTGCCAATCAAGCAGGCTGGTCCTGGATGGTACAGGGCTTCTTGAGTGTTGTTGGAGCTGCACTCATCCTGGCAAGTGGAGAGTATTCCATCCCACTCCTGACTTGTGCCTTGTAGATGGTGGAAAGTCTTTGGGGAGTCAGGAGATCTCAGACGATGATTCAATTATAAATGGGCAGAGTTTGTGTTGTGCATGTTTAGCCCAATTGTAGCAACGGTTTCGCGGCCTAACCAATGGTCCTAAAATGGAATGCTGGAAGCCGGCCCAAAATAGGCCCGGATAATTTCTGAATTACTTTTGTGGGCTTAACAGAATTAGGAGTGCTCCTCCTGGGCCTGCCCAAAAAAGCTGCGGCACACCAGCCTGCCCAGGATTTCCTCTTCCCCCTCCGCCCCCCCCTCAAGCCCCGACCAAAACTGGCCAGCTCCACATAGCAGCTGGCGGAATTCCCGGCCTCCCCGTCCGGCAAGCTGCAGTGGGGAGCCAGTTTGGTGCTCACAGCTCGCTGACAACATTCAAATGAAGCCCAAAGCTAAATTTAGGCTGGCGTAGAGCGGCATGTGGAGTGCTTGCTCCACCAATTTTGCATCTGTTTTGGGTGCAAGTTGACTTTCCCTCCCCTGAAAAGCAAATATTGGGTGAGGGGCGCGGGGAGGGGGGGCCGCTTTTGACAAAAGTATATAAAATGGGCTTTGAAATTTAGATAATCAGAAATTAAACATTTTGCTGTTCAGTATTATTCTACCAAGCAACTTTATTTATATGAATAATTAATGAATAAAGTGCTAATATTTCAACAAGCAAGGCGACTTGCTTCACTGATACTTTGTTTCTCATGTCAACTTTGTGTTTGAACGATGTAAATTTACATTCATGTGGGAAATTGCCTAACATAATTAATCTTTGTTGTCATTCGGGTTTTCAGCTGACTGGGAAATGGATTTTGAGGCAGAAAATATGATGCACCACAATTTATTTCTAGCTCCCCATGGCATTTGCATTCTCCAAATTTCTCTGTAAGCAAAACATAAGGGCCCAGAAATTGCGGGCGGGTAAGTGGAGCTGAGTCCACGGCCAGATCAGCCATGATCTTGTTGAATGGCGGAGCAGGCTCGAGGGGCTCGATGGCCTACTCCTGTTCCTAATTCTTATGTTCTTATGTTCTAAAGCCTGAAAAATTTCTACGAATCTACCCGGTGGTCCGGGAGGTTCGGAGACTTCTGGTCTTGGGCCTCTATGCAAAGGTCTGCGAAGAGGCCCATGTATTCCCGGGATTTAGGCACTTTGCACGCATCCCTGGCCCAACCAATCAAAGTAGGGGTATTCCATTCATAATGTTGGTGATTTGGAATCACCATAAGTATGAATGGGAATACCCCCAAAACACACAAACACTTGAAATAAAAAATGTTTTAAATCACATACTTAAAATTAATCAAAATGGAAATTGATTAATTATTTAAAACAAATATTTAATTTTTTGAAAAATATATTTACATATTCTAAAGGGTCTAACAATAAACTTACCTTATTTAACAGGATTTTAAATGTTAAATTTATGAAAAAAATTTATTTTTCTGTCCTTTTAAAGTCTTACACAGATAAAAGCAGATCTTACACCTGCTGTTATCAGTTGTAAGAATTTCAAGGGGATTCGTTGGGCAAGAGTTGGGCAAATAGCAAGTAGCCCAAATCTCCTCCCGCAGAGGCCCTTTACTTCCGGATGCGGCGACCTGTCAATAGGATTCTTGATAGATCACAAGTTCTGGGTTTAGGTGCGCACACTTCGCCGACCTGAACCCAGACCTTGCGGGGTCCCTACGGGCACATGCACACCTCGTACACGCCCGTGAGGGCCGCAAATTCTGGGCCAATATGATATCATCATCATCATCATAGGCAGCCCCTCGAACCGAGGATGACTTGTTTCCACGTCAAAAAGGTGTTTCAATGATGGACCTAAAGTTCCAGGTCCAAACTAAATCTTGAAGGGTGGAAGATGCCTATGCTTGGATTTTTTTAACGTGTGGTGGCCGTTGCACACCAGCCACCACACGGGCTTGACAGAGCTGGGTCTTGGTCCAGTGGCAAGGATTTCCCAAGACGACTGGAGACCTGCTCTGTTGCACGGACCTAGTGCGCACACATATCGCAGTGTGGCCTGGCCCGTGCTACCCCTGGGCCCTCACCTCTTCTGGGCCCCGAACTTGCGCCTCTCTTGGGCCCCGATCAGGTCCTCCTACAGTCTCTCGCCGTTCCTTTGCCCTGATCTCGCCGCTCCTGCTGTACCTGTCCACGCTCCAATCACCGATCTGGACCTTGGTGACGTCCCTTTTCACTGCCGTTGCTCTCCTGCTCTGGCACGTGCTGCTCCCTGGAGTGGTATGCTGCCACGCTGCTCCTTCTGCCCCGATGGTGCTCGCAGGCCGGGGGCTGCGCAGACTGCTGGGCCAGGCTGCCACGCTACCACAGCAGAGCTGAAATCCAGGGCGGGGTTCAAGAAAGCACGACCAGTTCTTTGTTCAAAATAGAATTTGTGCATGAAATGGCTAATAGTACAGAATAGTCCCTCGAGGGTCATTGCATCGACAACACAGAAAGCTGGTGTGCTGGAGGGTGACAGTGACAGTTTATCTAACTACAAGTGACAAATCTTCTATTGCTGTCAGTTTTTTTTATCTCCAGCTTGGGAGCTTATCCTCAGTGCGCAGTTCAAGGTTCAGATCCTTGGAGGGATTTTTGTGCAGCATGGCTACACTCGGTTAACTTGAAAATAAATCATTTTGAAAGTCTAGCCATCCTGTGGCAGCAAAATTATACGGTTTCCTCATTTTATCTGTCATGTTTAGGTTTAAAAAATTGAATACGCTTGTCTGTTCTATAAAAGGGAGGTCGATTTTCATCTGTGAAGTGTTTTAAGTTTTCAAGTAAAATCTTCGAAAAGACAAAGTGTAAAAAAAGGCAAACCTTTTATTCATTTGTTTACAAACACACAAGGGGGTGACACATCATTGAATCATTTGTATTTAATGCTGTCATAACAAAAATGATATACAGGTCCTTTTTCTCCTGAGATACTTTTTCATGAAGACAGTATCCCTTTAAATGGAAGATACAAAGGAGGAGGAACTCATTCTAGCTGCTGAGTCAAATGAGCCACAAGAATAATCTTGAATAATTTGTACATATAGGACTCTGTTTGACTGTAGGCCACGTTTCATAGTGTAAACCAGCCAAGGTTCCATGTGCTGACGGCATTGTAGCCCAAGGAAAATGCGGGCCTCAGATTCTGCCATTGGGATAAAGAAACAAGTATCAGTTTTGCTAATGCTGGGTTGGTCTCCAGGTTAAAAGCTGAGCCCGGAATACTGACCGAGACCAGCTGCCAACTCTGATTGTAAAAACAAGAGAGAGAGGAACATGGAAATCACAAAATAAAAGGGCCTATTGAGGGTTGAGGATTCAAATCTCCAGAGTGATGGCTTTTGGGATTATTGGCAGTAAATCTGAAACTAGTCAAAGGGAGGAATTTTTACCTGAAAAAAGGGGTGGATTTGGAGCGCGTGGGTAGTTAAATTGTTAAAGATCGAATTCCCGCCTGAACCCATCTCCGACCCGCCCACTTGCAGTTTTAAGAGAGGCGGGATGCGGGGGCGGTGTTTGGGTGGACAGTCAATCTGCTCCCAGCAGGACAACAATTACAATATTATAATGAGGCTCGAAGCCTCTTTAACCTCCATTTTGTTTTTAACTGCATCTGGTTTGGTTTTACACACTTCGTAAAACCTGGCAGTTACAGCAAGGCGAGGACAGCTGCATCCAGGAGCTAAGTGGCTTTGTACTTATCTCTGGGAGCAAGGTCCCTGCCTAATCCACCCCCGCAATCAGAAACCTCCTCTCGAGGTCTCCGATCGCTTTCCCAGACCCCCACCCCACACCGGTGGTTGTCCCCGATCTCTTGCCTCCCCACCACCCCGCCCCAATCCTCCAGAGTCCAATACCAGCCCCCACCCGATTACACCCTCCCTCCTCTGTATGGCCTAGTGCTATAAGCCTACCCGTCCAGAGCCAGCTAGCCTCTCCAGCTGGCGGGCTGCAGGTGGGAAACAGAAGCTTCAGATGCAAATCAGGCCCTGTCATTAAAGTTGGCAGGGCCTGCCGCAAACCTGTTCTCCCGGGTTTCCCGCCTGCATTGGAGCCCCCACCCGCTTCTCCCAACCCGTTTTCCCCACAAAAATCCAGCCTAAAGTGCGCAGGAGCAACAGTGTCAGAGCTGATAATGTAACTTTGGTCGTAGTGTAATTGTTGCAGAGAAAGACGCATTGAAGGCATATATTGCAGCTAGAATATTAAGGAGCGATTTTCCCCGTGCATTTTCCAAATGATACAATTTTTAAAAATGCAACAATAAGCACTAACATTGTGACATTTTTTCACATAATATACAGTTGTAGACATTTATGTCAATGTTTTTACTATATATTATAAATGATAAGGGGCTAGAATTTGATCAAAAACCACTACCGCTGGATTGCCGCTTAAAAACCGTTAAAATTATTCAATTAAGGCCGGCGGATCAAAAAATGGGAAAATGCCACCCAGTGGGAAAAATCGGTCTTGCACGCGGATTCTCAGCGGAAAACGCGATCCTGGTCAAATTGGGCAGTGCTTACTCAAAATTTAGTTCGAGGCTACGAGCTGGGCCTAGGGCGGGTGGGGGGGGGGGTGCGGTGGGAGGAAACACAAAAATCATTTTTTCAAAAATCAAAAAACAAAAACAAAAATCGGAAAACATTTACAGGACCCTTCTGCACTGAATTGCTGCAAAATAATTTTTAAAAAACCTTTCACTTGTGCTCAAATTCCAGCCCAAAGTTAGGTTACTTCTACATGAGTTACATACCATGACAGATTTCTGGATAAAGTGCGTAATATAGTATAGATTTTTCAAGGCTTCTCCTACAGTGAGGCAGCTGGCCAGCTGTGGCCAAGGATCCGAGAATCGTTGGCAGCAGTGAGGGCTCAAATTAGTAAATTTATTAAAGCTATTTGGAAATATTAAAACATTTTTTTAAACATCTGTGCAACCTACTCCCTTTACTACTGTACCGGTAAATAGTTCAAACCTCAGCTCATGACATTCCAATTCTCCCAGTCAAACTCATCTCGTGCCGGTTTACGTTGCAGCTCTGTGACATTCGGCCATAGCTAGAGTACTGCGTGAAGGTCTGGTCACCACATTACAGGAAGGATGTGATTGCACTAGAAAGGGTGCAGAGGAGATTTATGAGGATGTTGCCAGGACTGATTGAGGAAAGCTTGGATAGGCTGGGGTTGTTTCCCTTGGAACAGAGGAGGCTGAGGGGAGATTTAATTGAGGTGTATAAAACTATGAGGGGCTTAGATAGAGTGGGTAGGACAGACCTATTTCCCTTAGCAGAGGGATCAATAACCAGGGGGCATAGATTTAAAGTAGTTGGTAGAAGGATTAGAGGGGAGATGAGGAGGAATTTCTTCATCCAGAGGAAGTGGGAGTCTGGAACTCACTGCCTGAAAGGGTGGTAGAGACAGAAACCCTCATCACATTTAAAAGGTACTTGGATGAGCACTTAAACAGCCATGACCCACAGGGCTATGGACCTGGTGCTGGAAGGTGTGATTAGGCTGAGTAGCTCTTTTTAGACCGGCACAGACACGATGGGCCGAATGGCCTCCTTCGATGTCGTAATTTTTCTATGAATTTTCCTATGATTCTAATCTGTTCTTCTCGCAGACTGGGCTACTTTCCTGCTCATGGCTCTGGCATATTCATTCCTGACTTCATATAAAATAAATAGCTTTTGACAAATTGCTGTCAAAATCACTTTGTAAATGTTGCCACTTAGACTGTTCTCTTAACCAAATACATTGCCTGTAGACACATTACTTCAGACTGTGAGTTTCTGCACTATTTCCTCTGTCACATGAACTTCAGCACACAACAATGCTGACTCACTTTGCAGATTACTAAGTACATCCTTGAGTTGAAATCATGTCATACGGATCAAAAACATGACTTGACACTCAATTCTTGTTTTTTTATTTTGAATGTCTTCAAATACTTTCAGTGTAGAAAAAACTTTCATGGTTAAACTTCATTTGAGAATAATAGAGTTCAAAATATATATCGTTTTGTATAAATGTAATTTTTATATAGATAAAAATCTATCTCTCTCTCGCTCTCGCTCTAGCTCTCGTTCTTGATATCTATACAAAAGAAAAATACTGCGGATTCTGGAAATCTGAAATTGAAACAGAAAATGCTGGAAATGTTCAGCAGGTCAGGCAGCATGTGTGGAGAGATAGTTTCAAGTCGATGACTTTTCGTCAAATATGTATTCTGTTCTGTTGTACAGCACCTAATAATGTGTGTGCCCCTTTTTTAAAAAGTGGAGCTTCTTTTTTTTAATAAAAATTAAATAAGCCACTTATGTTTTCATAAATAAGTTGTAATGAACTTGTTTCCCTCATTACCTGGTGAGTCATTGTCACTGTGGTGTGGACTATCCTATTGCTGCTACAGTTTGTACCTCTCTAGTCCGGGACTCTCTAATCTGGAAACATTCGTGGTTCTGCATCAGTCCTGGTGTGAGTGGTGTCCCGGTTTCCCACCCTTTCTGGCTCTTAGTTCAGTAAGGTAAGCAGACCGGGCAAGGAAAGGGAAGGGCAGGCAGCTGACTGAGGCGCTGAAGCTGGGCCTGAGGGAGAGGAGAGTTTAAAGAAAAAGAGCACCAAACCAGCACAGAGAGCGAGTGAGGCCCAAGTTGCACAGCCTGAGCCAAAGCACTGTCATCAGGTACCGGTAAGCCTAGGCTTGGCGTGACCTCCTGTGATTCGGAAAATTCTCTCGGCACCGGTTAGGTCCCAAGGGTGCCGGACCACAGAGGTCCAACCTGTATAAGCACTTCAATGTGTTGGTATCAAGAGGCAAAGTGCTTATTTGCAACAGTGGCCTGATGTTTGTTAAGTGCTGCTCGATGAATGTAAGTTCACCCTCTTAGCCAGGTTTATACTGCTGCTCTTTTAGCTTCGATTCTGGGAGGCTGGCATCTGCGATCCATCTCCCAGCATTTATTCTGCTAAATCCAGCTCACTTACCTCAGTGGCAGACTCGATGAGTGAAGAACATCTGCCACTAGATCAAGAGCTATCTTCGGAAACTAAATTAAAACAACACTGGTACCAAATCAGCTGGTATTTGGCATTGACATGATGTAGCTGAAAAGTCCATGGCATAAAAAGATCTCGGACAAAATTAAAACGGTAACATGCTCACTTTTTTTGTACTGATCAATATTCGGCACAAACTAACTTGAACACTTTTGGTTGTTACTTCTTCGCATTAACATTAGGAACTTGGATGTGTTTCTCTTCCCTGAGTTAATGCAATCGGACAAGGTTGGGGTGATTATGTAGTGGAGAAACCTACATTACACTCGTGCTGAGTTGAATGAAATGCATGACTGAACAGAATATCGTCTCTACTGCGAGATTTACTGTTATCCGCCATTCCTCATAACAAACAACAATAAATCATCCTAACTTTGTAGATTTACCTGCACTCTCAAAGTCAGTGACCCGAATGGTGCTAACTTTCAATAAAGAGAAACTTCTGTGCCTGTCTCACTATTCAAGACCCAAAACCTATACAGACTGACAGTTTTCTATCCAAAAAAAAAGAAAGACTTGTATTTATATAGTGCCTTTCACATCTTTTTGGATGTCCCAAAGTGCCTTACAGCCACTGTAGTCACTGTTGTAATGCAGAAAACTAAAAGCTTAACTGCTCCCCCTTCTTTCCCTCCCACCACCAACTCTCTCAGTTCAGGATTGGTTCATGGTGCTGCCAATTTATATTATCTGATTAGCTAGGCCTCTTGTATTGCTCAATGAGTGAAATCAATTCAACTTTATAGTTGCAAACCTCACTGAAATGCACTTTTGATTCCCTCTATTGTCTCAAACTGATAGAGTATTATGAGTATACACAATTCTGATCATTGCTTCATTTGTTTTCCAGCTAATACAGATTGAACCTCCCTTATCCAGAACTCCCTGATCCGGAACCACTCCTCGTCCAGAACCATTCCTGGCCACCGGGTGGCACATGCACAGAACACCGACATGAACAAATTGAAGTCCTTCCTCGTTGCCGACTCCTGCAATCGCTGGCCTGACCCTGTGATTCACCTCCACCCCCGCTCCCCCTGCCCCCCATGATGTCTCTGCTGCACTCCCAGCCCCAAGCCAGCCAGCCCCGATATCCCCTTGCTCAGTACCTGTTCCATCCATTTTAATGTGACCACCCCTCTTCCGGAAAAATCCCTTATCCAGAACAGGCCAGGTCCCGAGGGTTCCGGATAAGGGAGGTTCAAAACCTGTCGTTATAATCACAGCTAGCTTGTGTGTTGCAGGTAGGTAACCCCTTGTGGGATGAGGTTAAGTTGATAGCATCGTCATAATATAAATTAACCAAAATCCCTTCTCGACCAAATAGAAAAATAAATCCTCAAACGTGGAAGCGTTTTGTTTGCGTGAATAACGTTGGCTGCAATAAAAGTTCACACTATTTATTTGTTTCACATTATGGTGCTCTCTCTTTAATACAAAAAAGAGTCCTGCATCTTTTTTAAAGTGGAACATCTCTTCTATTTTACAATTTCCTGCCTATTTTCTTCCCTCCTACCTTTCGTGAAGAAGCTGACTCCATGTTGGTAACAATCCCAGTTATTTTTTCACATCTTGTCCATTATCCATGTACAAACCTCAATGGTGAGTACAGTGATGCAGAGATTCTGTGGCCTCCGCAAGCTCCAGACTTACTTTAACACATTACCCTTACAAATTGCAACCCAGCATCTATTTTCTTCCTAAGCCTCCGTGCAGGGCTCCATTTAGATATAATTACCCCAGACCAACCTTTCAACAACACTCTGGGAGATCATCTACTCGGAACATAGATGTATAAAGATCAAGATCCATCTAGTTTGTCTTCATTCTGGTAGTCACACAATATGGAGTTGTTGATTAATCATAAAATTCTTACTCTTTTCATGATTTCCTCATGTAAGTTTTATATAGTTATGATATCAGTAAAAGCATTTGTATCATAAAGTAACTGAGAAGTACAGCTCATATTGATTCCCTGAAATAGAAGCTTGTGATTCTCTGAAACAAAATAATCTTACAGCTTACATAAAAACAGAAAATGCTGGAAATACTCAGCAGGTCAGATGCTGCCTGACCTGAGTATCTCCATCATTTTCTGTTTGTATCTCAGATTCCCAGCATCCACAGTATTTTGCTTTTACAATCTTATAACTTATTGGAACAGACTGGATTTTTCATTTTGATTGGGATAACCAGGATGATTTCCTCAACCAGTGATACATTGAAATGGACTTTGTTGAACATGAATCCGATTGTTGACCATTGATGAGCGTTAAAAAGAAAGATGAAGTGACTGCTGGTCGAATGCTTATGAAATGCTGTATATGGAATTGCTGACCACAGCTAAACGTACTGAACTGCTTTTGAATGTACTGTTCAAATTTTTCTATGAATAAAGTATATTTTGAACTTAAAAAAAAGCTTATGAAATGCTGTATACATATCGTCAGCAACATGGCAGAAAATACAAGCTGCCACTCTTGGTCATCCATTTAATACCAGACATAAAAGGGGAAAAAAGCTGAATGTTGCCTGGACAGGATGGATCTCTTAGTGTTAAATTCCCATTGTGTCATTTGTACTGTTGGTGTAAGAGATCCTGAGGGATTTAAACAGAAACACGAACTGTGTAGTGGATCTGTAGCCAAACCAGCTTAAGAATTGGTTTCGGTAGGTTGTTTTGCACTACTTTACGGGTTGAAAACTAAGGGCTGGATTTTAGGCTTTTCTGTTTTCGGGGTGAAAACGGAGGCGGGCGGGAAATTTGCTGGCCGGGAACAGATTGCACTTTAGTAAAGAATTCTCGCCATCTGGGCCCTGCGGCAGGCAGCGTGAAGGAATGCGTTGTACAACTTTCGAGGCGCAAAAATGGAAAACTCACGAACTAAAGTGCTGGGCCGTTTGTGCTCCGAGTGAGGCCTTGGGGAGCGGGGGGGGGGGGGGGCTGGTGGGGATGGTGTAAACCTTTTTTAAAAAAAAAACACAAAAACATTCCCAAAACATTGCCATTGTCAATGTCAAACAACCCATGCCCCCAATGTCAATGGTATAAATGACTTGACCTCCAGAGCCCCATGGCTTTGGAACCCATATTTTCATGAGTCGCATGAGCTGTCCTCAGATCGTCAATTAAAACCAAAAGCATGGAGCCAAATTCCCTCCCTCATAATAATCGTGGGTCTCTGATCCTGTTTGGAGAGATGGCAGGAATAAGATTAAATAGCAGAGAGCAATGCTAACCTGGAACCACTTTCATAATGTAAAAGTGCCATAAGTAAGCAAATACAGAATTCTGTTTTTGCTTTGTCCAGAGAATAGTATGTTTGTTTGGATTCTTTTGGTATGTATACAATAAATATCTAGTAAAAATTGACCATTCATATTTGATAATAGAAACATAGAAAATAGGTGCAGGAGTAGGCCATTCGGCTCTTCTAGCCTGCACCACCATTCAATGAGTTCATGGCTGAACATGCAACTTCAGTACCCCATTCCTGCTTTCTCGCCATACCCCTTGATCCCCCTAGTAGTAAGGACTTCATCTAAGGCTTGCATGAGCCTCTGACTCGTGCATAACAATACAGTATTAGATAAACTGGTTAAGTTTATGCTGACTATGAATCTCCTATACAAATGCCATTATACATATATTTATTAATGTTAGTGTTTACATGGTATATCCTATTATATCTATTTCTATACATACAACACAGATTGTGCAATTTTGTAAATTACATTTGGATTTGTGTCTATGGAATATTTTTTATGTGTATTTTACATTTATATTCTAGAATTGATGCAACTCTTGCTCTTCAAGAAACTGTTTCAAAATACAGGTTCTGGAAATGAGGTTTTTAAAAAAATAATTGCTCCCCTTTCACTCGTCATTGTCGGTAACCAGAGGGCAAATTTCAAATAATTGGCAAAAAAACCAGTGGGGAGATTTTGAGATTTTTTTTTTAACAATTTTGTTCAAATCTGGAAAGCATTGCCTAAAAGGGTGGTGGAAGCAGATTCAATAAGTAACTGTCAAAAGGGAATTGGATATATATTTGAAGATAAATAAATTTGCAGGGCTGTGGGAAAAGAGCCAGGGAGCGGGACTAATTGGATAACTCGACCAAAGAGCCAGCACATGTACGATGGGGTGAACAGCCTCCTTCTGTGCTGATCAGATTCTAAAATCATGAACTGCTCTCAAAAGAGTAATTGCAGTATAAATGGAGCACAATTGTCCTTGAGTAAAGTCAGCTCAACTCAATGGGAATACAACAAGATACCACATTGAAACCATACTGTATGAATTGCTTGTATTAAGATGTACTGAGCAAAAATGATTTAAACACAGACTAGTTGTAACAGAATGACTTCACATGCAGTAATTTCTTAGAAGGTGTAAATTAAGCCATCAATTTCAATTGCTATTATACTCTATTAACAACCATTAGTTGTATCAATAAGTGCATATTACACATCATTGCACAATCATTAAATACCCATTTATCCTACGCCAATTTTTACCTTTCTCATATTAACATTTCAGTCTTTGAAAGCAGTGCCATTAAGGATTGGGCAACGCAGTGGGATGGAACACCTTTAGAACTTTGTTAAAATTCAGTCCCTACTGCTGAAATTAATATTCCTCTCTGGTGATTATAAGAGCAATGCTAACCCAGGGACATATAAAAGTGTCATAAGTAAGCAAGTTCAAAACTTTGTTTTTGCTTTGGCGATAGAATAGTGTACCAATAATTCAGTGCTAACTCTTGACAAAAAATGTCGAAAACCTCTATCGGGTCTCCTCTTAGTTTTCCCTTTTCTAGAGAAAAGAACCCCAGCCTACTCAATCTATGCTGATAGTTGCATCGTCTTCTGGTAAAATCCTTGTAAATCTTTACTGCACTTTCTTCAGTGCTTTACTAAAACTAGGGGACATAGTCTCAGAATAAGGGGCCGCCCATTTAAAAACTGAGATGAGGAGGAATTTCTTCTCTCAGATCATTGTAAATCTATAGGATTCTCTGCCCCCAGAGAGCTGTGGAGGCTGGGTCATTGAATATATTTAAGGCGGAAAGAGACAGATTTTTGACCTAAATCGAAATAAAGGGTTATGGGGAGCAGGCAGTGAAGTGGAGCCGAGTCCATGATCAGACCAGCTATGATTTTATTAAATGGTGGAGCAGGCTCGAGGGGCCAATTGGCCTACTCCTGCTCCTATTTCTTATGCTCTTATGACTATTGGCTGTTATATATGCAATAAAGGTACAAACCGAGTACTGCTTAACCTAACAAGGTACATCCTTGGCTCTGCTTTATTACGGCCCAAACTGCCTGACTCACAAATGGCTGGCCTTTTATACCAGAGCAGCACCATGTGTGTGCTGCTCTGTGGCCTCCAACAATGACACCATCTGGTGGCTACAAACAGCATGTACATACATGACAGCTGTAACATCCTGAGGTGTGAAAGGTGCTATGTAACTTCAAGTTCTTTCTTTAGACATTGCAAACTTGTGCATCACCCTCCCCATCCACCAGTAATGCTAACTCCTGGAGGGGGAGACAAAATGCTGGAGTAATCATTTCAGGCAAAGCTCAGGGAAACTTCTCTCCGATTCCCGAAGTCAATTGAACCAACTCCAGGTGACTGTCAGCTTCGCACTCTGGCAATTCTGCTCTTAATAATATCGAATAACCTTCTTGCATTCAGGAAAAAACTACTTTACCCAGAGAGTGATGAGAATGTGGAACTTGCTTCCACAGGGAGTGGTTGAGGCAAATAGCATAGATGCCTTTAAGGGGAGGCTAGAAAAACACATGAGGGAGAAAGGTATGAAAGGTTTCAAAATTCTCATCCTTGATTTCAAATCTCTCCATGACCTCGCCCCTCCCTGTCTGTAATCTCCTTCAGCCTCACAACCCCGCCGAGATGTCTGTGCTCCTCCAATTCTGCCCTCCTGAGCATACCTGATTATAATCGCTCAATCATTGGTGGCCATGCCTTCTGTTGCCTAGGCCCCAAGCTCTGGAACTCCCTGCCTAAACCTCTCCGCCTCGCTACCTCTCTTTCATCCTTCAAGACGCTCCATCAAACAAACCTCTTTGACCAAACTTTGGGTCACCTGCGCTAATTTCTACTTGTGCGGCTCGGTGTCAAATTTTTATCACATAATACTCCTGTGAAGCACCTTGGGACGTTTCACCACGTTAAAGGCGCTATATAAATACAAGTTGTTGTTTTTGTTGTTGTTTTGGACAGTTTTACAATTCCTTATATAACATTCCGGAGCTAATAGAATGAATAACTGTCTCTATCTAATCCCCTTACATAGAAACATAGAAAAGTAGGTGCAGGAGTAGGCCATTTGGCCCTTCGAGCCACCATTCAATAAGATCATGGCTGATCATTCACCTCAGTACCCCTTTCCTGTTTTCTCACCATACTCCTTGATCCCTTTAGCCATAAGGGCCATATCTAACCCCCTTTTGAATATATCCAATGAACTGGCATCAACAACTCTCTGCGGTAGGGAATTCCACAGGTTAACAACTCTCTGAGTGAAGAAGTTGCTCCTCATCTCAGTCTTAAATGGTTTACCCCTTATCCTTAGACTGTGTCCCCTGGTTCTGGACTTCCCCAACATCAGGAACATTCTTCCTGCATCTAACCTGTCCAGTCCCGTCAGAATTTTTATTGTTTCTATAAGATCCCCTCTCATCCTTCAAAACTCCAGTGAATACAGGCCCAGACGATCCAGTCTCTCCTCATATGTCAGTCCTGCCATCCCGGGAATCAGTCTGGTGAACCTTCGCTGCACCCCCTCAATAGCAAGAACGTCCTTCCTCAGGTTAGAAGACCAAAACTGAACACAATATTCCAGGTGAGGCCTCACCAAGGCCCTGTACAACTGCAGTAAGACCTCCCTGCTCCTATACTCAAATCCCCTAGCTATGAAGGCCAACATACCATTTGCCTTCTTCACCATCTGCTGTACCTGCATGCCAACTTTCAATGACTGATGTACCATGACACCCAGGTCTCATTGCACCTCCCCTTTTCCTAATCTGCCGTCATTCAGATAATATTCTGCCTTTGTGTTTTTGCCACCAAAGTGGATAACCTCACATTTAT
This sequence comes from Pristiophorus japonicus, assembly GCF_044704955.1. Lineage (NCBI taxonomy): Eukaryota > Metazoa > Chordata > Chondrichthyes > Pristiophoridae > Pristiophorus > Pristiophorus japonicus. Next base: position 100,900,877 of record NC_091992.1, read on the forward strand.
CCACATGATACTGCATCTGCCATGCATTTGCCCACTCACCTAACCTGTCCAAGTCACCCTGCAGCCTCTTAGCATCCTCCTCACAGTTCACACCACCATCCAGCTTAGTGTCATCTGCAAACTTGGAGATATTACACTCAATTCCTTCATCTAAATCATTGATGTATATTGTAAATAGCTGGGATCCCAGCACTGAGCCCCACTAGTCAATGCCTGCCATTCTGAAAAGGATCCGTTTATCCTGACTCTCTGCTTCCTGTCTGCCAACCAATTCTCTATCCACGTCAGTACATTACCTCCAATACCATGTGCTTTAATTTTGCACACCAATCTCTTGTGTGGGAACTTGTCAAAAGCCTTTTGGAAGTCCAAATACACCACATCCACTGGTTCTCTCTTGTCCACCCTACTAGTTACATCCTCAAAAAATTCTAGAAGATTTGTCAAGCAATTTCCTCAACACAATTTCTCGCCTAATAAAGATTTCCTTCAGTTCCTCCTTCTCACTCGACCCTCGGTCCCCTAGTATTTCCGGAGGTTTATTTGTGTCTTCCTTTGTGAAGACGGGACCAAAGTAATTGTTCAACTGGTCTGCCATTTCTTTGTTCCCCATTATAAATTCACCTGAATCTAACTGCAAGGGACCTACATTTGTCTTTACTAATCTTTTTCTCTTCACATATCTGTAGAAGCTTTTGCAGTCAGTTTTTATGTTCCCAGCAAGCTTCCTCTCATACTCTATTTTCCCCCTCCTGATTAAACCCTTTGTCCTCCTCTGCTGAATTCTAAATTTCTCCCAGTCCTCAGGTTTGCTGCTTTTTCTGGCCAATTTATATGCCTCTTCCTTGGATTTAACACTATCCTTAATTTCCCTAGTTAGCCATGGTTGAGTCACCTTCCCCATTTTATTTTTACTCCAGACAGGAATATACAATTATTGAAGTTCATCCATGTGATCTTTAAATGTTTACCATTGCCTATCCACCGTCAACCCTTTAAGTATCATTTGCCAGTCTATTCTAGCCAATTCACATCTCATACCAACAAAGTTACTTTTCCTTAAGTTCAGGACCCTAGTCTCTGAATTAACTGTGTCACTTCATCTTAATAAAGAATTCTACCATATTATGGTCACTCTTCCCCAAGGGGCCTCGCACAACAAGATTGCTAATGAGTCCCTTCTCATTACACATCACCCAGTCTAGGATGGCCAGCCCTCTAGTTGGTTCCTCGACATATTGGTCCAGAAAACCATCCCTAATGCACTCCAGGAAATCCTCCTCCACCATATTGCTACCAGTTTGGTTAGCCCAATTTATATGTAGATTAAAGTCGCCTATGATAACTGCTGTACCTTTATTGCACGCATCCTTAATTTCTTGTTTGCTGCTGTCCCCAACCTCAATACTACTGTTTGGTGGTCTGTACACAACTCCCGCCAGCGTTTTCTGCCCTTTGTTATTCTGCAGCTCCACCCATACAGATTCCACATCATCCAAGCTAATTTCCTTCCTTACTATTGCATTAATTTCCTCTTTAACCAGCAACGCTACCCCACCTCCTTTTCCTTTCTGTCTATCCTTCCTGAAGGTTGAATAACCCTGGATGTTGAGTTCTCAGCCTTGGTCATACTGGAGCCATGTCTCCGTGATGCCAATTCATATTCATTAATTGCTGCCTGCGCAGTTAATTCGTCCACCTTATTCCGAATACTCCTCGCATTGAGTCACAGAGCCTTCAGGCTTGTCTTTTTACCATATTTTGCCCCTTTAGAATTTTGCTGTAATGTGGCCCTTTTTGATTTTTGCCTTGGGTTTCTCTGCCCTCCACTTTTCCTTTTCTTCTTTCTATCTTTTGCTTTTGCCCCCATTCTACTTCCCTCTGTCTCCCTGCCTAGGTTCCCATCCCCCTGCCATATTAGTTTAACCCCTCCCCAACAGCTCTAGCAAACAGTCCCCCTAGGACATTGGTTCCGGTCCTGCCCAGGTGCAGACTGTCCGGTTTGTACTGGTCCCACCTGATGCCTGTTTGCATCGATGTAAAATTTTCATATGCAATTTTGAGCAGTTGGTGGGCAATTAGTCCAACTCTGCGGCAGTAATTGGTATTTCTAAGGTGGTGCGGATCATCTGTCAAGGCATAATTTGACAGATCGCGAGTTCGCGATTTAGCCCGAACTTGTGGTCAATTTCAAAGATGTATTCTGGCCCAATCGCTTTGGACAGTTACAGGGTTACAATCAACCAAGTGATTTTGTAGGGAAAATCTAGCTGTGTTTCTCTCCAAAGCACCTCACAATGTACTCCAGATGTTGGATCATTATTCAGCGTGCATCTTTCTAAATAGTAAAATATGTCACAATGTCAAATAAAAATGAGATATTGTAGTTTTCCTTAGGACATTTTAGTTGCAAAAGAATGTTCATTTATTTGATTTATTGGAACACCTATTGTAAATCTCCTGGAATTATGGAGAAATAATAAAGTAAACATTAATAACAGTGATGCATTTTGTAGTTCTGTCATGTACAAATTCTGACGTCCATGCCAAAAGAATAAAAGTCAGGTATAGATGCACAGTGCAGGCAAAGAGACAGAAAGGAAACTGACACGATTAGCATGATCAAGTCTTGGTAGCAGAACTTTTCTGATGTCCACAGATTTTCCCTCAGTTGGTCCTGCAAAGAATGGGAGATTATTACAGATTAAAATATCATTGTTCTAGTTGGTAGGATGTATTGAATTACCTGAAGTTCATGGTAAAACAAATTGCCTGGGATTGAGTGGCGTGATTTAAATTGATTCAGTCTAATTGAGTGCCCGCATCTCGGTGTTGGTCACAGCCCTATTCTTCCCCAAAGTGACAAAACATTTTATTTACTGCAGGTGTTGGGTATTCACTGTCAAAATCTGTAAGATTTGGCAGAGTATTTCTGAAGCTGAATATTAATTTGTTACTTGCAATGTTCATGAATGCAGATTAAACTCCTCAATTCTCCCAGTGCACTGCTGGGAATACAATATGCATACTTGCTTTCATACTTGTTCCTCCGAAATTGGCAAGATAACTTGCAAAAAACAAAATTGTTGTTATGACTATGGCCACAGAGGATTGCTACTTGGCAACTCCCTGTAAAATACCTTAATTGATCTGAACAGGTCACCTGACTCTGAATTCATTTCACTGTTGGTTACTCCATGTTGGGGTGTTCACCTTCACTTGCATACAACTTTTTCCTGTGCATACACTGCATTAGAAAGATGATTGTGAGATTTCAACATTTGTCTTTCGGATGAGACGTTAAACCAAAGCCCTGTCTGTTTTCTCAGATGCAAAAAATCCCATGGCAGTATTTGAAGAAGAGCAGAGAAGTTATCCCCAGTGTCCTGTCAAATATTTATCTCTGAATCAACATTACTAAAAAACAGATTATCTGGTCATTTATCACATCGCTGTTTGTGGGAGCTTGCTGTGCGCAATTTGGGTGCTGTGTTTCCTACATTACAACAATGACTATAGAAAAGTTTTTGTTCTACACTGACTGTGAAGCACTTTGGGACACCCTGCAATCGTGAAAGGCGCTATAGAAATGCAAGTTCTTTTTTTCTTTCTTTATTTGTGAGTTCTTGATCTATACAAGAATCTATTCAGTTCTTTGGTACTTTAATTTACCAAATGGTCTATAAATCTTTATCTTAAGAAAAGTGCAGCAGCAATTTTTAAAACAGCACAACTTTAGAGAACAACACTTGGAACTATAAACATACCGGTCTCAAATTTTGAGCAACCTCTCTCACCATTGACTGATCGCTTCTGTCATCTCAAACTCACCTGCCATCTATTCCAGCAGTATCGGTGCCCTTGAAAAAATCTCACCTTGATCCTCAGAATTCCACCATGTTCAGCCCCAACACCAACATCACTAAACATACCAGCATCACCAACAGCAAAACCAACCTTCTCTGCAATCACCTGATGCTGCACAATAACAGGGCATCAGCACCTGACCACATTGTTGCCCGGGAGGCCAGAGATGGCCTCACCATGGCCAGATTTACTTCATTTGATGCTGTACACCATGACTGCCACATGATGCACCAGGTTGGCACCACCTCACACCAGCACCATAAAGCACCCCTGCAATACTCAAGCCATTCCTTTCACACTCATCACCATTGCGGGGAATACCATGTCTCAACATTCACTATGACTCACTAAGCCAAAGGTGTACACAAATCTGTCCAAGAACGCAAAGTGTTGAAAATAAACATTTCAATGTTTGACAAAAACATTAACTGAAACGTTACATGAACATTGCATAAAACACCCAAGTGCCTACCCAGTCTGTTGTTAGTTGGTATGTTGCACTAGGATGAGGGTGATTGTGAGGGATGGTTAGTGAGGTGGGGATGTGATAATATAGATAGAGAGGGATAGGGTGGAGGTGCAAGGTAAGTTGGTGTCAGTAAGGATGTTCAGGAGTAAGGTAGGGAAGGCAGAGTGATGGGGATGTGATGAGAGGCACAGTAGGATCAGGTTGAGTTGAGTTGACACTGCTCCCAGGTCCTCCTGACCACATCCCTGATTGTCCCCTCCATTGCAATGCGCTACCAGGCTGTGTTGATCGCCTGGGATGGGAAGATGACCTCCCTACGTGATGTGACTCCCTTCATAAGCATATGGAGGGAGTCATGGGAGAGCCTGGGTGCAGCCCTGTGCCTCTGTACAGCGATTGTCAGTGTTTGCAGCACCTCAATGCTGTAGAACACTAACAGCACAAATATCAAAATAAATGTGGACATCAGGCAGGAGGTGGGTGGAGTGAGCCCAATAGAGCCAGCCCGAGGCCTGACCAATTTTCACAGTCAGGACTCAGTACTGTTCTGACTGTGAGTTGCATGTGCATTTGGTGCAATTTGCCAATCGGAAGGGGTGGGAAATCTGGCAGCTCCATTGCCGAGCCCAGCCGGTGTGAGTAAGTTAAAGGGGGTGGGAGGTGATCATGAGGATCGGGCATCATGGGGTTGATGTTCATGAAGCCAGGAACAGCACCTGGTTTTAACTTTTGTGGAGCAGCGTGCCACAGTTCCCTTTAAGAACTGGTGGTTAAGCTGCTCAGCGGCATGTACCAACAACCAAAGCTTGTGTGGCGCATGCTCTGCTCATTGGTACCTCAAAATTGCATCAAGGTTCAATCATGTCATAGCCCCCCAATTTGTTTGGGCTAATGGGTCTCCTGCTTGTTACCGGTGAGCATTTGTGCTGCTCATTTTAAGGCCCCAACCAAAATGGCAGCAATTGCTTCGCTGTTATTTTAATTTCATTTCTGTCCCGATCCTGCTGTTGAAGAGCATGGAAAGTGTTCCACATATGTAGTGCTTTCATTATTAAAACTAGCAACAGTGCAAGACTCGTGAGATGCTGGATATTGAAAATACTTAAACCCAAGTTGCATCCTCTATTTGGGCCATGTATTTGATATAGTGAGAAGCAATAAATGATGCCTTGATTTTTTTTTGGGTGCTGTCCTTATCTTGGTTCTTAAAAAAACTGATATATACGTATGAGACTGTAGTTGTTTGTCACTTTTATAAGTACAGGTCAACAAATCTGAGCTAAACCCTTGTCAAACTTCCCACCTCAACTAGACAAATGTTATAAAGAACAGGAACCCAGTGAGTAATGTGTGTTGCCTCTTGATCTTATCAGCATACTTAATAAGTTCAAAGACCCAGTTACATTAGTGTCTCTTGATGCTGCAAAGATAACTGACGCGCATTTTGGTCGTTTGACTTTTGGGTAGGTATGCAAGGTAAGTTTGTATTTTATACAAAAAATCCAAGTCACTCTCAAGTTTCCATCCACACTGCTTGTCATCTTTTCTTTTGAAATGTTAGCAGCTAGAACCCAGAAGCATGCAGGGAGTTGGATAAAGAATAATGTACCCCCATACACAGTTATATCAGGCCATTACATTCCGACTTCTGCCAGCTTCCCTGTGTGTGATGGAACAGTTCAGATAATTATGAGTGCAGAATAAAATTGGGGTGGATGCACAGCACCTTCACTTCTAGAAATTGTTCTTTTTGATGTTTGCCTCTAGAGAAGAATAATGATTGGAGGTATTGGTTAAGCTGAGCAGGATTTCCAGAGATAGTGTGCTCTTTTCTGCTCTTGATGGGCAAAGATTGAAGGAAATGCCTCCCAGGAGGAGCTGTTCCACACATTCACCACCCTCTGCGTGAAATGGTTACATCTAAACTGTTTATTAAATGTCCCTCTCTTAATGGGAGTCTATATCTCGCCATTAACAAACCATAAAAACGTAGAAACATAGAAAATAAGTGCAGGAGTAGGCCATTCGGCCCTTTGAGCCTGTATCACCATTCAATATGATCATGGCTGATCATGCAACTTCAGTACCCCATTCCTACGTTTTTTCCATACCCCTTGATCCCTTTAGCCGCAAGGGCCACATCTAACTCCCTCTTGAATATATCTAACGAACTGACCTCAACAACTTTCTGTGGTAGAGAATTCCACAGGTTCACCACTCTCTGAGTGAAGAAGTTTCTCCTCATCTCGGTCCTAAATGGCTTACCCCTTATCATGTCAAACAATTTATTATGGTTCAGTTTGCCTGTACCCCATAGGAATGTGAAAACTTTAACAAAGTTTCTCCTGAGGCTAACACCCTGCAATGTGAGCGTACCCTGTATCCGTATATTTTTTGGAGCTCTGGTACCCAATTCCTTGTATCAGTTTAATTGCATTTGTCTATATTCTCTCCAAAGCCAAATTTATGTTTTGGTGGACAACATGAAACACATTCTGAATTCCAGATCTCTCAATACCTCCCTCCTGAGCTGGATGCAATTATAATATTTGGAGATAGTCACATTTCAAGGGTTTTATTTCATTTTCTTGGAATTGATTTTGGGTTAATGTTATAAAATGTGTTGGTTTTGAAGACTTGGGATGTAATTTTTTAATTAATTTGCACGAGTCTCCTGTAAGGAAATGTATTAGCTATTAAAATGATATACCATATCAGTTTGAAACGGTGGGCACTGGGTCATTGGTATATTCCAATACTTCCTGGAGATATTTGCAACTGTAATAGTATGGCTTTCATTCATTGAGCACAGCGGGGATCTATGATGGATAGTTAGTGTAGATGCCATCTGAGCGTTTTCTTGATTTAAGGTAGCTATTTTGATAAGCATTGCCTTGAGCCAAATCTGGGCACGGGTAGCTGAGAGAAAGACAGAGCTTAAACCTGTTGGTCCCTGCAGGTTGAAGAAAGTCAATCAGTTTGCGGTAAGTGAAAGTTTGAAACAAATAGACATTGCTCCCTTTCTAAGTCAGCTTGGTGATTCTGACTAGTCCCATTCCTTTTCTGCAGCACCTGTGCCACCACCTGCATCTGCTCAGCAGATAGGTGGTACCAGAATTCATAGGGGGAGAAATTGGGGTCATTTACGCCTCCCGTTAACACCCACAGGGGGCGCTGACGGGTTGCAAACATCTTTTTGGCCCTGGGGGCGGTGCCGCTAACGATTCCCGCTAAATTCTGCAGGAGTTTAGCGGCGCAACCCCCGGAACAAAAATTGTCCCGCGCCCCCCGAAGCTGTGCTGGGCGATGACAGCGACAGCTTCAGGCGACGTGAACAGGGCTGCAGGAGGCTCGCGGGACGTTACTTAAAGATGAGGTGTTGGCCACCTTGAAAATAAATGTCGTCATTTTCTTGGCAGCCAGGCACTCCACTTGAGTGCTGGGCTGGTGGCACGGCCCCCTGCTCCCCGGTGGTCCGGGTAGGACCCCGCAGATTGGAAGCTTGGGCCCTTACCTTTTAATGACGGGGAGAGCACCTCCTACACAGCTGGGCTACGCGACCCAGTGTGTCGCGCTGTGCTCTGCTCCCTCTGCTTTCATCCTGTTAGTGCCTCAGAGAGGAAGTGGAGCATGTACTTTTGTGCTCCACTTCTTCTCGGGGATGGTAATCACAATTTCGAGAGCGGGGCGGGATTTCCGCGCCTGGAGCAAAAGTCCCGCCTCGCGCATGTTACCGCCCCAAATGGGGCGCAATGGAATGTCCCCCCCGTAGAATGTTACAGCACAGAAAGAGGCCATTCAGCTCGTTGTATATGTGCTGGTTCTTTGAAAGAGCTGGCCAATTTAATCCCATGCTCCAGCTTCTTCAAATAACCCTGCAATTACACGTTGAATTGCCTTTTGAAATTTCCTATGGAATATGATTCCACTGCCCTTTCAGGTAGTGTGTTCCAGATCTTAACAACCCTCTGTGAAAAAAATTCTCCTCATTTCCGCTCAACATCCTTCCTAAAGTGTGGTGTCCAGAATTGTGCACAGTACTCCAACTGAGGCATAACCAGAGATTTGTAAAGGTGTAGCATGAGTTCCTTGTTCGTGTATTCACTGCCCCTCTTTACAAAGCCAAGTATCCCATATTTTTTCTTAACCACCTTATCAACTTATGCATTCAAAGATTGGTGAATATGTACCCCAGGACCCTCTCTTCTTGCAACCCTCCCTCAAAATAGTGCCATTTAGATAATACCATCTCGCTATGATGTTTCTCCCAAAGTGCATCACTTCACAATTATCCACATTAAATTGCATCTGCCATGTGTCTGCCCATTTCTTTCTATGTCCTCCTGAAGTCTGCTACTATCCCGCTCACTATATACTATGTTGCCAAGTTAGTTCTATACTAGCAGACGGCCACCGCACATTAAAAAAATCTACACACTGGCATCTTTCACCCTTCAATATGTAGTTCGGGTCCTGGAATATCAGGTCCTCATCAAAACACCAGTGAACTCATCCCTTTTTGGTGTGAAAGCAAGCCATCCTCGATACGAGAAATCGCATAAGAAGATACTAGCAGATCTGCTGTGCTGCTTCTCATGGCGAGTCAGTGAGTTTATAAGATCAGAGGTATTGGGCCCAAATTTGGCCCACCTGTTTTATCGGCGCACTCATCAGAGATGCGCCGACTTCATAGGCTGAAAACGGCGCCAGAAAGATCTCCCCGGATTTTGACAGCTCTCTTGACTCTCCGGGGCTTGGCGCCGCATGGCCAGTCGATTGGGGGGTGGTACTAGGGCCCTGCGTGAAAAACAATGCCGGCAGCTGTCCGCATGTGCATTAGAGCGTTCGCGCATGCGCATTAGCTCCTGCCGATGATGATGATGATGATGATGCATGCTTCAGCGTGGGACCCGATGTGTCCCGCCCCTATCCCGGGCCGAGTGGCCTGCCGCACAATAACGAGAGAAGCCTGCCTTCTTCTAAAGCACTTGGTTCTTTTGTTGGCTGCCTGCATTATTGCCACTTTATGTCAATATTCTACACACAACTTGAAGACTTGAGGACATTGCCATGCAAAGGTTCAGGTAGAATTGTTTATTTTGAAATCCATCTCAAAAGTTTGATCGGAGTGGGGAGAGTTTTGATCTGGAGGGAGGGGAGTTTTGATCGGGGGGGGGCGGTGTAGTTTTGATCCGGGGTGGGGGGGGACTTTTGATCCCGCGGGGGTGATAACTGTGTAGCCAGTAATTTTAATGAGCTTACTCAAGACTTTCCTTAAGCCTGTTGATGAAAATATTTTCCTATATAAGAACATAAGAATTATGAGCAGGAGATACTTCTATTTTTTATTTGGATATTTTGAAAAAATTATGTAAATATGTTTTGTCTCTTCTTTTATTTTTGTAGTTTAAACTTCCATGAATGCTTCTGTTGTATAGTAAATTAACTTTGCGAAGTTTGTCATATGATGTCCTGTATAGCTGTTTGATCTTATTCACATTCTTTAGTCAAGTCATTAGTACCTACCTGTGCTGATTTCTTAACTCTCCGCAAGGGTTTTCTGTGCAGCCACATGTGACCACATATGCTGGCCTAAGTTAGTTTGGAGTAACTATTAGCTGTCCAAAGTGGTCTAAATGGCCAAAACGGGCGTAGGTGGCTGGTAACGCCCCCTTTTGAAAAAAACTAAACTAAACTAAAAAAATCCTAACTAACTCACTGATACTGGCGCAAATTGAATGTGCAAAATGGAGATTTTTAAGATACTCCAGAAAAATCAAGTTGCTCCAAAAAAAGCAGAGCAACTCCTGGGCAATTTTGAGCCCATTATGCCAAGTAGCAGCACCATATGAGAGCCTTGTACAGGAGGGGAGCACTTTTCACACAATCAGGCACCTTAGCCCACCACATTTCCAGATTTTTTCCCCTAAATAGCCTATTTTTTTATCTGTCTCTGCCAGGAGATTACATAGCTCTGGGTGGATAGGGAATGTCTAATCTTTTGCATAAGGCTTTTACAACTGTGATATTAGAATGGCTTTCATTCCTTGAGCACAGCAGGGGTCTAAGATTAGTAGGTAATGCAGATGCAATCAAAGACTTTCTATATTTTTGTATTGCTTAACCTAACCTCCAACTGAAGTGGGATGGCCCCTTTTTGACGCAGGATACTTGTGTTCCTTAACATTTATATGCATGCATGTCACCTTTGTTCTACAGCTTGTATTCTTGGTGGCTGGAATATGCTACGAGGGTCCACTCATATGGACCCTCATAGCATGGAAAACATATGGAAATCAAATGGTTTTCTTTGGTCTAAACCTTTTGAGGGTTATATAAAGAATTGACATATATGGAAAAGCCGACCATTTTGTTCTAGTGATGAAAGCTGAACTTGCCATTTTGACCAACTGGGTGACATTTTGTCCAAATTATTTAGAGGAAGTTACTGAGCCTTTCCTGCTACACCCCTTTATGGTGTCTCTTTTAATTATGGTCTGTTTTCCCAAGTGGCACAGATTATTTATAACACTTGATTGCAGCAATATTTTACAACTGAGTATGCTGACTGATGTAGCCAAGTGCACAGAAATCAGTGGATTTTTTTTTAACTTTGTATGGTCTTTTGCTATTTTCAGATTTATTTTGCCAGCTGAACAAAAGACTGAAATTGATCATAATTACTCAACACTGAAATGACAAACAGAACTGAAGAAATGGATAGAAGCACAGAACATTTTTCAAGCCATCAATTTAAAATTGATAAATGCTATCACAATTCTGAAAAAGATAACTCATTGTAGACTGATGAATCATAAAAACATTATTTGAAAAAGCATGAGGTAGTTAGTAACCAAATTGACCAGAACAGTCTCAGGAAGTTTTGTTAGTGTCTTTTTTCTGCTCAGATGTGAACTTACATTCCTCAGGAATAATAAAATGGAAGTATAATTTGCTATGTTAGTCAACATTCCTCTAAAACGCTGAAAACATATATTTTTGCTTCTTCTATGGATCTATTCAAGAATACTATAATCTGTTTTTTTTTCCTATCACTTTTGCTTGCAGTTTCCATAAGCAGATCGAATCCCTTATGAATTGAAACCTGCAGCCTTTTTCTCCACCATTTATGGTTTCAAGCTTATTTGTGATGCCTGCCAAATTCTCCCAGCATCTCCGAGACTAAAAATAAGCTACCAAAACAATGTATTCAGTCTACACTACTTGGTCAGATTGATTAACGTTGAAATAATGTACCGAAACAGACAGCACAGCAAGATACCAAACAGAAATGGATTCAGTCCATAAGGGATTAATATCCTATTTTTTGGAACGACACCTCATTGCAGTCTATTGGTGAACAATGCATTCTCTGAATAAAATGGTCATTTTTTTCCTTTTGATTGCCAAGCAGTAATACAGCAGGATATGAGAGCCTTGTACAGGAGGGGGAGCCCTTTTCATACCATTAGGCACCATAGCCCACCACATTTCCAGATGCCCCCCCCTAATTAGCCTACTGTTTTTATCTGTCTCTGCCAGGAGATTACACAGCTCTGGGTGGATAGGGAATATCTAATCTTTTACATAAGGCTTTTGCAACTATAATATTAGAATAGCTTCCATTCCTTGAGCACAGCAGAGGCCTAAGATGAGTAGGTAATGTAGGTGCCATCGGAGAGGCTGGATGGACCAGTTGGTCTTTCCCGCTCCCACACTTTCTATACATTTGTATTGCTTAACCTGACCTCTAACTGAAGTGGGGTGGCCCCTTTCTGAAGCAGGATAATTGTGTTCTTCAATATTTGTTAAATATTAAATGAGACGCTGAATGCTAAGTATATGGATTGCAAACACCCTCTTGGACATTGGATATGAACATATAACAACAACAACAACAACGTGTATTTATATAGCGCCTTTAACATAATGAAACGTCCCAAGGCTCTTCACAGGAAAATTATGCGATAATATTTGACACCGAGCTGCCTAAGTAGAAATTAGTGCAGGTGATCAAAAGCTTCGTCAAAGAGGTATGTTTTAAGGAGCATCTTGAAGGAGGAAAGAGGGAGAGAGGTGGAGAGGTTTAGGCAGTGAGTTCGAGAACTTGGGGTCTAAACAACCGAAGGCACAGCTACCAATGGTTGAGCAATTATATTCAGGGACGCTTGGGAGGGCAGACTTAGAGGAGTGCAGTCATCTCGGTGGGTTGTGGGGCTGGAGGAGATTACAGAGATAGGGAGGGGCGAGGCCATGGAGGGATTTGAAAATAGGGTTGAGAATTTTGAAATCGCGGCGTTGCTTAATCGGAAGCCAATGTAGGTCAGCGAGCCAGGGATGATGGGTGAGCGGGACTTGGACACAGAGTTTTAGATCACCTCTAGTTTACGTAGGGTAGAATGTGGGAGGACAACCAGGAGTGGGTTGGAATAGTCATGTCTAGAGGTAGCAAAGGTATGGCTGAACATACATACAAACTCAAAGGCTGAAAAAGATCAGCTGCTCCATTGCGTTTGTTCCATACCATTCTGATGTAACGTCTACACACCATTCCTCCCCACCACTCATGCAATCTACTAGGAGAGGCAAATATCTTAATGCTGGCAACAGAACTTTAGACTTCTTTCATGTAAAGCCATTAAATTTGCAGTAAATATACTAACAGTTTTAACACCTTGGCTGCCGGGGTAGTAATGGCTTGAAATTGTTTCTTCCATTGCATATTTTCCCCCAGCTTCGCACACCCGCTCATGACTAGAATTGGCAACTCTCTCTGTCAAACCATACACATTAGCATTTTCAAATAAACCATTCCAGTCGCCCAAAAAACTTTATATTAATTGGTTTTCAGAATATAAGACAGTCGTTATGTCGACTGTCTGTTTCCAGTCATCCAATTTGAACTTTAGCAAAATGAGAGAAGCTTCTGTTTTGACCTTAGTTTTATCAAAAAAACCACATTGGGCCATAATTTGCTGGAGCAGGGCATCTAATGGCATTTACCAAAAGTTAGACTTGCCCCTGCACCCTCAGCTCAAATATGTTTTTTCCACAAAGTTGCTGAAAGTGTGAGCTGATAACGGTGCAGCGAGGGAAACAGGGCGTCTGGGACCTGAGTGGACAAGGCAACCAACAGGATATCTAATTAACCAATGAGATTTAAGGATTGGGAAACAAATGCAGGAAGGACTGACAAGGAGGGTGATTTAAAGGGAGTGAATTCAATGTCAAATCCAGTACACAAAGAGAAATAAAGAGAGGGAAAGAAAAATTGGATTAAGGAAGAGAGAAAAAGGAGACAGAAAGGAAAAGTAAGAAAAAAAAATAGACCAAAAAAAAAATCTCCCCGAAAAATTCAAAACCTGAAGGAATGAGACTCCATACTTGCAGTAGATCATTTTCGGTGCTAGCAAGGTTGCTTGGCAGTCATTAGCAATTATCACATTGTTAGACTGGTACTTACGCTCATAATGACAGAACGTAATTTCTGTGGTGAGTTTAATGGGCAAATACAGCAATTATTATAAAAAAACAGGGAGATTAAAGGCGAAATGCCTTCTTTGTGAAGCTAACGGTGGAGCCGAGCAACAGAACACAGACAGCAACGTTTGGATATTCACGTTTAACTGCGCATCTGCTCCTCGCCTGAAGTTGCTGTATCATTTGCTCATAAATTACGGCACGCACCATTAGCCTAGTCGTTATTGTAACAGCAAATTCTGACTCATAAAGACAAAAACAAAATACTTACTTGCTACATAAAAGACTATTTGACATCTTAAATCTTCTTTGATGCCTGAAAAATGTTCCTGAAAAACAATGCATCAAAATACAAGACTAAGGTCATGTCTAATATAATGCTCATTCCTTTTTTCTACTTGCATCTCTTAGCTGAATAGTAGGATTGAAAAGTGTAGAACTGCTTTCTAGCATATCTTTCAAGTTCTTTCCATTAGCGGTACAGTATCCTTTTAATTGTGCTACTGTTATTCTACCATGAATAAGTTAAAGTTTCAAAATTGAAGCTAAATATTATTCTGTTTATTTCTATTTCATTTTCCAACTAAATGTCATTTGTAAGACAATATATGAAAGCATAGGAGCATAATATAGGTGGGAGATTATAAACTCATTCATCATCATCTTCCGCCTCAAAAGATTAGTGAAAACAAACATAGGCCCCTTGCAGTCAGATTCAGGTGAATTTATAATGGGGAACAAAGAAATGGCGGACCAGTTAAACAAATACTTTGGTTCTGTCTTCACGAAGGAAGACACAAATAACCTTCCGGAAATAGTAGGGAACCAAGGAAGAACCTAGTGAGAAGGAGGAAATGAAGGAAATCCTTATTAGGCGGGAAATTGTGTTACGGAAATTGATGGGATTGAAGGCCGATAAATCCCCGAGGCCTGATAGACTGCATCCCAGAGTACTTAAGGAAGTAGCCCTAGAAATAGTGGATGCATTGGTGATCATTTTCCAACAGTCTATCGACTCTGGATCGGTTCCTATGAACTGGAGGGTAGCTAATGTAACACCACTTTTTAAGAAAGGAGGGAGAGAGAAAACGGATTATTATAGCCTGGGGAAAATGTTGGAATCAATTATTAAAGATGAAATAGCAGCACATTTGGAAAGCAGTGATGGGATTAGTCGAAGTCAGCATGGATTTATGAAAGGGAAATCCTGCTTGACAAATCTTCTAGAATTTTTTGAGGATGTAACTAGTAGAGTGGACAAGGGAGAACCAGTGGATGTGGTGTATTTGGACTTTCCAAAGGCTTTTGACAAGGTCCCACACAAGAGATTGGTGTGCAAAATTAAAGCACATGGTACTGACGTGGATAGAGAATTGGTTGGCAGGCAGGAAGCAGAGAGTCGGAATAAATGGGTCCTTTTCAGAATGGCAAGCAGTGACTAGTGGGGTGCCGCATGGCTCAGTGTGGGACCCTAGCTATTTACAATATACATTAATGATTTGGATGAGGAAATTGAGTATAATATCTCCAAGTTTGCAGATGACACTAAACTGGGTGGTGGTGTGAGCTGTGAGAAGGACGCTACGAGGCTGCAGGGTGACTTGGACAGGTTAGACGAGTGGGAAAACGAGTGGCAGATGCAGTATAATGTGGATAAATGTGAGGTTATGCACTTTGTTGGCAAAAACACGAAGGCAGAATATTATCTGAATGGTGGCAGATTAGGAAAAGGGGAGGTGCAACGAGACCTGGGTGTCATGGTACATCAGTCATTGAAAGTTAGCATGTAGGTACAGCAGGCGGTGAAGAAGACAAATGGTATGTTGGCCTTCATAGCTAGGGGATTTGAGTATAGGAGCAGGGAGGTCTTACTGCAGTTGTACAGGGCCTTAGTGAGGTCTCACCTGGAATATTGTGTTCAGTTTTGGTCTCCGAATCTGAGGAAGGACGTTCTTGCTATTGAGGGAGTGCAGCGAAGGTTCACCAGACTGATTCCCGGGATGGCTGGACTGACATATGAGGAGAGACTGGATCGACTGGGCATGTATTCACTGGAGTTTAGAAGGATGAGAGGGGATTTCATAGAAATATATAAAATTCTGATGGGACTGGACAGGTTAGATGCGGGAAGAATGTTCCCGATGTTGGGGAAGTCCAGAACCAGAGGACACAGTCTAAGGATAAGGGGTAAGTCATTTAGGACTGAGATGAGGAGAAATGTCTTCACTCAGAGAGTTGTTAACCTGTGGAATTCCCTACCGCAGAGAGTTGTTGATGCCAGTTCATTGGATATATTCAAGAGAGAGTTAGATATGGCCCTTCCGGCTAAAGGGATCAAGGGGTATGGAGAGAAAGCAGGAAAGGGGTACTGAGGTGAATGATCAGCCATGATCTTATTGAATGGTGGTGCAGGCTCGAAGGGCCGAATAGCCTACTCCTGCACCTATTTTCTATGTTTCTCTGTTTCTATAGACGGCCCCCCAAACAAGGATGATTGCTTCCACATGAGTTCACAGATGTTTCAAAGAAGGGCCCGATATTCCAGTCCTGAACTCCAATTGAAGTGGTGGAAGATGCCTGTGCATGGATTTTTTTACCGCGTGGTGACCGTTGCACATCAGCACACGGGCTTGACAGAGCTAGGCCTTTTTCCAGTGGTAAGGGTTAACCAGGACGACTGGAGACCTGTTCTGCTGCATGGACCTAGTGCGCACACATATTGCAGTGTGGGCTGGCCCGTGCTGCCCCTAGGCCCTCGGCTCTTCTAGGCCCCGTACCCTCATTTGCTGCACCTCCGCCATGATCGCTCACTGCTCCTCTGCCGCGAAAACATCCGCCGAACCTCCACCACGATCACTCGCCGAAACTCAGCCATGATCTCTTGCTGCTCATCCGCCCCAACCTTCCCAATACAACTTCCAGAGCAAACTGCTCCAAGCGTGCGACGATTTCCAGGTGGGCGACTGGGTGACGTCATCAAAACCCAGGTTGCCGTTTGGAACGTGGGCGGGAACATTGGCAGGCTCAGGTACAGTGGGTAACCTCATTACTAATATGCTGATTGTATACCATCTGGAAAAAGAAAGAAAGATTGTATTTGTTTCGTGCCTTTCACAACCACTGGATGTCTCAAAGCGCTTTACAGCTTTATTTTTGGAGTGTAGTCACTTGTAATGTGGGAAACACGACAGCCAATTTGCACACAGCAACTCTCACAAACAGCAATGTGAGATTGACCAGATAATCTGTTTTTGTTATGTTGATTGAGGGATAAATATTGTCCAGGACACCGGGGATAACTCCCCTGCTCTTCTTCAAAATAGTGCTATGTGATCTTTTACGTCCACCTGAGAGGGCAGACGGGGCCTCGGTTTAACGTCTCATCTGAAAGACGGCACCTCCGACAGTGCAGCACTCCCTCAGCGTCAGCCTAGATTTCTGTGCTCAAGTCCCTGGAGTGGGACCTGAACCAACAACCTTGTGACTCAGTGGTGACTGTGCTACCCACTGAGCCACAGCTGACACTTGAACCCACAAATCTAAAATTGTTTAACTAAGGTAGGGTATTAAGAACTAATGAAATAGAACTGATCTCAATTAGATTGTAATATACTGTATGCCTCTGCAACATTTAATTCCCATACTAACTGCTGCCTTGCACCCTATCTTGCATTGTCTCAGATTCTTGTATTGCAGTGCTTTGGAGAACGGGCAGGAAAGTGGACCTGAGTCCATGATCGGATCAGCCATAATCGTATTAAATGGCGGAGTAGGCTCGAGGGGCAGTATGGCCTACTCCTGCTCCTATTTCTTATGTTCTTATGTTCATCTCTACCTTTGCACCGTGTCCAATTGACCTGCAGTTATTGGTTCAGACTCCTACAAAGAGTCACCACAGCTTGACAATAAACCGCACGGCAGTTATTTCACTTCAGTAGAACATGTCTCCCTCCACTGCTTTTTTTGCAGTCCTATTTTCTATTGCTCTCATTTTACTTTTAATGCTTCTTTTAATGGCTTCTCTCTTAAATTGTGCATTGCAAGGATCTTTGTTGAGAATCATGGTTGACAACTACAGGCTTTTTGGTTTGCTGTGTGGGTCTTTTTCTGTGGATTTTGAATGATCTCAGGCAGTTAATGAGGAATGCAGATTTAGCAACCCTATGGTCAGCTCAAAAGTATAAAACAAATCAACTCCGGTGGAGCAGAAGCTTTCTAATATCCCCATGCAGTAGTGAACCTACAAAGCATTTTATGATATGCTTGGAGTTAATAGTTTTCAGTCAGTTGTGAATAGTTGTTCAGTTCAAGAGAATAATGAACTACTAGATATATTTGCAGTTTTGGCTTTTTGTCAAAATATACAGAACAGATTGCTGTGTGGGTCTTTTTATGTGGCCCGTTTCCAGCTGTTGAAAGATCATTAAATAAAAATGAAAAAAGTAATAATGGAGTTAGATCACCAAAGAAATATTAGAGAAACTGATTTACTTAGAATCACCCGAGCCAAGCAGAGATGTATGCAGTCATAGCTACCTTGCAGGAGGTTTAGATAATTTGAGGACTGCTACTGCTCATGGAGTTAACAATTTTCCTGCTTATTTCCAATCTGAACCCACTGTTCCTGAAAACTAGTCCTCTGCCATTTTATGGTGGAGTTACTTTCTCTAAAGGTTAAATGAGGGAGGGACTGGGATTCAAACTTAGTTAAGTTATGGCATTCCAGAATCTTGCCTCCATTTATTACCTGGATTACGATAACAAACTGAAGGGATCAAAAAGATGAAGAACATTTCGACAATAGCCTCAGATGAATAGCCGAGAAGACCCAATACTTTTGTGTAAATTTAATGCACAAAAAATGTAGCATTCTTGGAAAATGCCCATTAAATGAATTTGTAGGAGATGGTAGTCTAATCCTGCACATTTTTACAGATCACTTTTATAGTTTGAAGTCTGAACCATTGTTCTTTTTCCACAAATAAAAGTGATTTTAACTTTTATATGTTGATCTCAATTCATACAGAAAAGCACATGTAATGACTTGCAGGGGCTAAATTTCAGAATATATTAAGTTCCATTAACAGTGCACATAGAGTCCATGAATTGCTATTTACCTTTGTACATCTAATGGGTGATTGATGTTTAACAAACCAGATGGTGGTTTTGGATTCACATTTAAATATCTTCGTTTAAGCATCATACTTTCCACATCTGAAAACCCAAATATACCACACAAGCCTCACATTTATCATACACTAAAATCTAATCTTCAATTTGTATAAACACATGAAATGTTTGAAATCTAAACATTTAACGTGAATTTACATTTTAAGTGAACTTGAATATAATACAATAGTGTGCAAAGATTGTGTATTAATTGAGTGTAATTACTCTCTTTAAGCTTTTTGTTTACTTGCAGTGCCTACTTTTACAAAATGTAGTTTGGGACCCTTTTTTTGAAAATGCTATCATTATGCCTTGTGCGTGGTATAATTTAATGTTTTTGTATTGGTTTGACGTTCAGTTACCTGCTGGATCATGTTTTCTGCACTGTTGACCATTTAAACAAAGACTAAGTTGCAACAAATGTCAACAGTTAGGCAGGAGTATGTCTGACTTTGGGAAATTAAGACATTTGCAAGAATAGATAAGCTTTGGTTTGGGCTAGGGTAAGTCATTTGTCATAGAGATATTAAGTTTGCACTATAATATGTAGTACCACCAGGTTAATGTGTAGGTTAAGGGAGAGAAATCTTGAAAAATTAGCACCAGGTGCTAATAATTCTCAGCTTCCAGTAAATTGTCTGTTAGTGCTCCAGGAAAGAACTGGAGTGCTAAATCAAGTGCCAATGACCTCATTAGGGCACTACAGGGGCGCTACCATTGATAATGAATTTCAGGTGCAATCCAATGGGGAATGCTCATTCACACTGGCTCCTTCCAGCTCTTAAAGGGTAGGTTGGATGATTGTGCAGATTTTCATTATTAGCTTTGCTGGCTGTGAAGGTGACCTGCAACCAACTCAATCCCCTGACCGTACTGGCTGATCCCACACCCAGGGTGAGAGCTTGTCGTCTCATGACGAGGCATTGGTCACAGGAGTGGAGCAAAGGAGGGGGCAGTGCTGTTCCCAGCCACTGGAAGGAGGCCATTGCCCCAGGTCTTCAGGGTAATGTGAAGGGAAGTGGCCCAGGAGGTCTCGGCCGGTAATGTGGTTGTACACAGCCTGACACAGTGCCGGAAGAAATTCAACGACCTCACTTGGGTGGTCAAGGTGAGTACATGTTTCAACAGGTCCTACATACCTGCATCTGAACCTCAGTCTGTACACACTGCACAAAGCCCCACACCCCCACCATTCACCCACCAAACACCTGCACCTACTCAAACTCACATCCACATCTCACGCCTTGTCTACAATTACGCCTATTCAACTATGGCATGCACATCTCCCAAACACATAGCTGGACTCTGACTCTGGCCCACACTAGGAGGGAGCAGCAGAGAACAAGCGAGAGTGATATGCAGCTCCAGCAGCTTACAGATCTGGAGGAGTGAGTGGTGTGACTCATTGGGCAGTTGGTGGTAGGTGCCGTGGCCATCGGCAATGTCGACCCTGTTGGGAGCAACAACGGTATCTTCATCTCCTCTCCTTCTCTCATCCTACTTCCCCCTCACACCACAATCCTTTCCCACCTTCCAGCTCCTGATACTGTCTGCATTCCTTGCTCCATTCCTGCCACTCTACCCTCACCTTAACAGGAGTTTTGTGCCTTTATGCTTTCAGATAATCAGCAACCAGATGAGCAGCCTGTCCCTGAGCCCCCCCCACTGAGAGTGAAGTGGGAGAAGAGGAGGATGAGCAAAGCTCGGCGTCACTACATCTCTCACCCACGGGCACCGCCTCAGATACTAGCACTATGGGATCGTCAAGGCAAGTTTAATAGAGGGGTCTTTGCTGGGTGATGCACTGGGGCTGAGTGGGCTGCAGCAAGGCCAGGGGGAAAGGGTAGCCTGGGAGCCAGCTCCTCGGAGGGTGAGTTCACATGCGAGTTCTGCTGCACAGAGGACTCAGATGAGGACTTCAATGTGGAGGCATTCATAAGAAGGGTGATGGGCATGCACTCCAGGGTGATGGGCATGCACTCCAAGATGATGGGTGCAATGGCAAGGGTGCTCGTGGGCCTCTCGACAATGGTAAGGAGTGTGGAGGAGTCTGCCTACAACATTGCACAGAGCACACTATGGAACCCATCTTTTCCACTCTGCAGAGGATGGTGGACTTCAAAGAGAGACAGTACAGATCCAGACCTCATGACGCGTGTCATGGGTGATGTGGCAGCTTCCATTGCAGCACAGGTGGAAGTGATACAATGTCTTGGTGCTGTATTGCAGACAATGGTTGGTGGCATCGAGTCTCAGACTGCTCTCGTGCAGTCTCAGCTGGGTGCCACATAAGGTCTGACTGCTGCCATCGCTGCTGGTGCCACCACGGTTCACCGGGGATCTCATTGTGTCACAGCAGGCCATCAATCTGTGCTGCAGAAGATTGGTAGAGTGCTGAAGTGCTGCCCCAGCGCTGAAATATGAATACGTTAAAGTTTGTGATGATAATTCAGTATGAGGTAGTTAATCTGTTGATTCTGAAATGTTATAGTTCCGTTAAGAAATAGTAGACGCAATGTAAATTTGACCTGTTTCCGACATCAATGTTGGAGAAATTCCTAACGCTGTATGTTTACTCATTGAAAGCCTGTGATGATTACAAACATGATTATGTCAGGGAAAGGGTCATTGAAAAGTCTGTTCCAAAGTTTCACAAACATAATGGGTTCTCAAATTAGTGCTGTGCAGATTAATATATTCACCATTACACGAGTCAGCAAACGTTGGCTACTCTTAGAGGGTATATACTGTTGTCAAAGGTTCTTGATTCCGCTTTTATTTCGAACTTGTGTGGATTTGTGAGGTTGTGGAAGATGTGCAGCAAGGTCCTGCAATTTAATTCAACTCCTTTCTTTGTTAAGTACATAGACTTGCATTTATATAGCACCTTTCATGAGCACCGGACATTTCGAAGCGCTTTACAGCCAATGAAGTACTTTTGCCGTGTAGTCACTGTTTATAATGGAGGAGGCGGGGCAGCCAATTTTCGCACAGCAAGTTTCCACAAACAGCAATGTGATAATGACCAGATAATCTGTTTTAGATCTCACACATACAGGTCACAGAAATGCAAAATAGCTCAGATTCACAGAAACCCTAATCATATTAAACAAATATATAAATGATACAAGTATTATTATTGATCTTTGTGCCACATTGGGGAGCAGATGCTACTGTTTGGAACCTGATATATGTGTAGCATTAATTGATGAAGATCTAGCTGATATTCAGCTGCAGGTGGCACTGTAGATACTTAACTTAAAATACGGAGAATGAAGATCACATTAAAGCTCTCATCATTTACAATAAAACAGCAGCAGTCAGGTAGTCTGAAAGTGTGATTATGGTAACTAGTACTGTTCCCATTGCAGGTTATGCCCTGTCATTCACAGTGCCAATCCTGCTAAGTATGAGCTGGTCACTTCCTCCAGTTGTTCAATCATTCTGGTAAGTAAATTAAATATAATCATTCCTCAGAAACAACTAATGTAGATGGGTATCATGTATCCTAAATGGCTACTGTTTGTACTACCACAAGGTGTGCCACCAGAGGGCACAGCATTGGGAGATTGTAGGTTACCTGTACGGGTGTGTCTGACCTAGTATAAAAGGCAGGTTACAAGGTGTGATCCTCACTCTGGAGTTATCAATAAAGGATTAAGGTCACTACAGTTCAAGTACAACACATTGCCTCGTGGAGTCATTATCAGAGCATCCAAGGACATAACAATTGGCGACGAGATTACGGACTTTCACGCGAAAATGGCTACCCTTGGTACGTTGCAGCAGTTCGCCGATAGTGGATGATTGGGACGCCTTTGTGGAGAGGCTCAAACATTTCTTCACAGCAAACTACCTGGCAGCAGACAATCTGGTCACACTGGCTGGCAAGCGCAGAGCTATCCTGTTAATCAGTTGTGGGCCCACCGTCTATGGCCTCGTCAGTGACACCAGTGAAGACAACGACTAAGATGTATTAGGAGCTTGTAACACTGATCCATGAGCAACTCAAGCCCATGGAGTGCATTCTCACAGCCAGACACCGGTTCTACACCCACCGACGGCCCGAATGCCAGGAAGTCGTGAAATACGCTGGAGGAGGCTGCCGGCACCGTGTGATTTCGGCGACCACCTCACCGAAGTGCTGCGAGACATTTTTGTCATTGGAATCGGCCATGAGGGCCTTCTTCATAAGCTACTGTCGGCGGATACCACAGTCACACTGCAGAAGGCCATCTCCGTGAGCCAGGCATTCATGACCTCGACCTGTGGCTCTAGGCAGATGACTCATCCTCAGGACTCAAACCCGGCAAGTACTCTGCACAGAATGGCGCCTTTTAGAGGCTGGACTGTAGAACGCAAACCTTCTCAGGGAAGAGAGAACAGGCCCCTGAGTCCCTTTAACTCAGAGTCCGCCGAGGGGGGCTAACCGAGTAGCCCCATGCTGGCTTTGTGGAGGGAATCATAGGGCTCCCCAGTGCCGTTTTAAAGACAATGTATGCAACGGCTGCAGCACAAAGGGTCATCTCCAGCGAATGTGTAAGAGACATATGACTCACTGTCAATAAAGAGTTTGTTGATGGCCATGAATCCAGCGCGGATTATGAAACGATAGGCAGAGAGGCAGCTAAGCCCCACGATGAGGTACACAGCACGTTTACCTGCACCACCCAGTTTTCCCCGTTGAGGATGAAAGTCGAGATAGATGGCGTTCCAGTCTTCATGGAAGTGGACACGGGCGAGCCAGTCAGTAATGAATCAAGAAGCCTTTGAGAGGCTTATGGGACAATCAAGCTCTATGACCCAAGTTGGTCCCAGTTCAGGCAAAGCTGCGCACCTACACCGATGAACTTATCCCAATCATTGGTAGTATGAATGTAAAGGCACTCCATGAAGGGGCAGTGCACAAGTTACCTCTGTGGGTTGTTGCAGGTGATGGACCAATGCTACTTGGAAGAAGGTGGATGGAGAAGATCCATTGGAAGTGGGAAAACTTCACCCCTCCAGCGATTGACGTCCTCTGCGCTCAGAGGCAAAGCAAGCCCTCACCTGAAGTTGGATCCGGCACCGGAGAGCAGACCAGCACAGCACCCGAGGCACAGACCTACCAGCACAACTGCATGGAGATGATCCAGCTGGGATGACCCAAGCGCACCTTCCAGGCTCCAGTGGCAGGACTCCGGTGGAAGAAAATCGGATCCAAAGGCGACTTCCCAGCTTCGGTGGCAGAACCAGGAGAGAAGAGGATCACTGCAGTCGACATCGTGGATGGAGGAAAGATGGCGCCTGAACCACGAGGTGAGGCACTGAAGAAAAAGATGGTGGCGGCCAGACCGCGAGGTGCAGCGCTGATGGAGCAACACATGGCACCAAACGGAGAAGAGGATTGGTGTAAAGAAAGCAAGGCTCTCTTAAAGGAGTCCTGCAACCCACCACACTTAAAGGGACGGTTCCACACACTCCAGCAATGTAATAGCAACTGTGAGTTAGAGGTAAACTGTGTAACTGATGATTAGAGTTGTGTACATGCAACAAGCAAGGAAAAGTCGCATGATCGCAATCGGAGCTACAGGGTATTCACAATGTAATGAAATGTTGTGCGATGCAGGATTTCAATTGCACACTGCCAATGCAGCGGACAAGCACACAGGTCCAGCGAGCTACCCAATGCTGTAGCCTGGGATTATGGAGTGTGGGCACAAGCAGCCAACATACACGAGTTGCAGAGCAAGCGATCTCAGGAGGGCAACGGCACCGGTATCGATACCCTGCCCCTGATCGGCTCCACCTCTCGGGCACCCGATTGCACCAACCGCCACGAGCCTGAAAGAGCAAACTGGGCTAAGGCGCAGACCCCAGACACCATCACAAAGGCCAGACCTGGGAATGAAGGGTCACCCACAACAGTTCTTCAAAAGGAGACTGGGACCAGCCAGGATCCTAAACCAAACAACGTCCAGACTAGCAGTTCCCTATGCACTGCTAGATGACAGCTCCTCAGGGAGCAGCAGCGACCCAGGGCGTAAAGAAAGGACAGGGAGGTCACAGGCATCTGTGAACCTGCCCAACGCTAGGAGCAATGGCAACAGCTCCGAGAGCAGGCAACTTGAGCCAACCGGGTTCCCGCTGCCAACACTGGGCACCGTGCCGCCACCAGACTGCCTGGACACCATCCAGCAGTTCTGGCACTAGCTTGTCCTTACACACCGCTTACTGATCCCCAGTATGTATCGATAATGTATCTCACCAGTCTAATGTACTTGTCTCACAACTGAACTACAGATGTAATGCAAACTTTTTTTACTGGACTTGAATGTATATGATGAAATAAGCCTCTGGCGTAATCTACATGTGTGGGTGGGGGGTGGGGGAGAGAATGGAGTGGTCAGGGACACACACAAACAGCACCACCAGCACTCTACTGCCAACGAAACACCACCCACTCACCCAAGATTGAAACGACCTGCCAAGGGTCAACCAGATAGAGCTAAATCCAGAGCATAGTCAATGCAGAGGCAATTTGCACTAATAGCTTAGGGGAGAGTGATGGCTACCGTTTGTACAATCACAAAGTGTGCTACCAGAGGGCACTGCAGTGGGAGACTTGTAGGTTATCTGTACAGGTGTGCCTGACCTAGTATAAAAGGCAGGCCACCAGGTGTGATCCTCAGTCTGGAGTTATCAATAAAGGACCTGAGTCTCCCGCTTAGGGAGGGCGGTCAGTCGTTGGTGTGCGTCAGCGCCCAGCTAGCGACTTTCCGTCTTCAGACCCTGCAGAGATACCTTTACGTCGAGCTCCCTCCGAGGTGGTGTGCTCTGGCAACGTATTTCTTCCGCCAGCAGCACGGCCTCAACTACGACACGCAGCTCCTGTTTGTGAGCTTGGGGGGTGTCAAGACTGCCGTCCAGGGGCTGCCTGTCTTTTACAAGGAACTCACCAGGGTCTGGAACAAAGTCTCCACCAAGCGCAGCTCTCCACGGGCTGGAGTGGCGGCTGTCCTGCAGGAGCCGCTGCTCGGGAATCCGTACCTCCACGACCGAGGTTTTAGGTGGCAGTCGGACGAGAGGGCTGTGGCTGGTGAGGTGACCAGGGTCAGGGACCTGCTCCATGGCGGAGGAGCGGGCTGGATGGCACCAGACCTGCTGGCGCGGCGCCTAAATTCGGCCAACGTCCGCCACACGGCCGATGCCATCGAGTCGCTAAAAGCAGCTCTGGGCCCTGACTCCGTTAGGTGTGTCGAGGAGGCTCAAGCACGTGGGGAGATCCCGTCCGAACTGACCCCCGTCCGGACGGGATTCCTCATCGGCGCCAAACCCCGGAACCTCCCTCGGTAGCTGGTGCCTCACAACTTGAGCCGCCTCGGGGAAATCCCCTCCGGGCTTTTCAGTTCTGCGCGGAGGGGTTTCCTGTCCGGGCTGCTCCTGCACACTCTCAACCTTGCCATCCTCGTCTGCCGTCCAGACACGCCATGGTGTACCATCTTGCCGTCCGGAGGAGGCGGGGGTCCCCGATGGAGTGCACTCTACGCGGGAATCCTCCCACTATTTATCGGGGACTTGGCCTGGAGGGTGGTGCACGGAGCAGTCCTGTGCAATAAATTTTTAAGTCGGTTCACGGGCTCCCAGGCCGCTTGCAATTTCTGCGGTCTGGAAGAGTCCGTGTTCCACGTTTTTATCGAATGTACGAGGTTGCAGCCCCTGTTCCATTATTTAAAGGAGCTGCTCCTCAATTTCTGGTTGCACTTCAGTCCCACACTCCTGATCTTTGGGCACCCTGTGCGGAGGGGAGCGGGTCGGTTCGAGGGCCTCCTCGTAGGACTGCTCCTGGGCACGGCCAAGGGTACCATCAGCCGGTCCAGGCAGCGGGCGGTCGAGGGGGTCGTTTAGCCTGACTGCCTGCCTCTCTTCCACGCCTACATCCGGGCCAGGGTGTCCTTAGAGATGGAGCACGCGGTGTCCACCGGTACGCTCGCGGCCTTCCGTGAGTGGTGGGCGCCGGAGGGACTGGAGTGCATTGTCACCCCCGGCAACCAAATTTTAATTTGATTTTATTTGTTTTGTTTTAATTGCCGGGTTTTAGTGTCCCCCTCCCCTTTTATAGGGGGCACTTGTAAATTATATGATTTTAATGCCCCCCAAAAAAACACACAAAAAACCCCAAAAAACCAAAAAAAAACATTTATTTAAAAAAAAAGGGGCAGTTAAGTGTCTGGAGTGTCCCCCAGATTCGGGGGCACTCGATCTAATGTTTATTTTTGTTCCCCAAAAAGAGTTGTGGAACTGTTGGAGGCGTGGCCTAATCATTTGGAGTCTGGAGCAGTGAGGGAAGGAGCTCCTGCTTTAGCTCCTGCCTGAGGCCTGGAAAACCCTGAGAAACACCCCAAGAAGAGGAGGAAGGGGCTTACTACACATCCATCCATCCAGAGGGAGAGGAGGAGAGCAGAAAAACATCACCTTTAATACTGCTGCGGAGAGAGTTGGAGAGAGGGGGAAAAGATATATCAATAAAGGATTAAGGTCACTACAGTTCAAATACAACACATTGCCTCATGGAGTCATTATCAGAGCATCCAAGGACATAACAACGGGGAATAAGATGGATGGAATAAATGGCTAGTTGTACCCATATGGATATGAAAGACATTTTTAAATGTAGACTAATCTCTCAATTTGAACTCTTCGTTCCCTGAGCAGCTTTTATCAAGTAATTTACTTGGCTCTCAGAAGTACGCTCCTGATCATTTTATAGTTTCTATGCAGAGGTTGAAACTGAGAGATACTTGGGAAGCGGCTTTCAGATATGACAGAATTGTCCTTTTATGTGGTGTTGATATACTTTTGACTATTTATAATCTATTCCATTGTATTGGGGTCAGAAAATAGTTCTTCAGTATGATGACATAAATAAAGATCATCTCTGGATATGCAACCATCACGACTTGTCTTTTTATGTTTTTTGAAACAAAAGCCTGCTTTGATGTATCAAACAAAATGAGTGCTCCTTTCTCGATTTGCATATCAGTAGAGTATCACTGATTCGTGTCGGGCTGAAGTACCATTGAGATTTTTGTCAAGCCTTTCATGTGTAATCTAGAAAGGTTACGATTTCCCGATACGGAGAAAAACAAATGTCAGATAAGGATAGTTTTATTTGATTATCTACTGTATTAATTCTATAGTACGTGTCTAACAGCTGTATCCAAATAGTTCCTCATGAAAGATGCATTAACCCAAAGCGCTTATGTGTATTATTTTTGGTTAGAGATGAAAAAGTAATATTATTTATACATAAATATTTAAGTTTATTTCAAGCTGCAAACCGTTTACGATTTCAATATAGTTTGATTGAACACAATTGTTTGAAGATGAATTGCATTTTCAAGAGGTTATGTAGCAGCTAGTTTATCTTCAATATTTTCCTGTGAAGTGAACAAACAGATCCACAGATGAAATAAACAGCAGTCTGAATAATCATCTAACCCATTTGTCCAAGGGCTTTGGTAGTGCAGTAAACTGTGAATGAATAAAGACGGTTGTTGACATTGTGATGTTACAAGGAAGATTAGTGTTCTGACAATATACATCAATACTTTAGATGAATGAATTGCACTAAGCTGGGTGGCGGTGTGAGTTGTGAGGAGGATGCTAAGAGGCTGCAGGGTGACTTGGACAGGTTAGGTGAGTGGGCAAATGCATGGCAGATGCAGTATAATGTGGATAAATGTGAGGTTATCCATTTTGGTGGCAAAAACATGAAGACAGAATATTATCTGAATGGCGGCAGAGGTGCAACGAGACCTGGATGTCATGGTACATCAGTCTTTTGAAAGTTGGCATGCAGGTACAGCAGGCAGTGAAGAAGGTAAATGGCATGTTGGCCTTCATAGCTAGGGGATTTGAGTATAGGAGCAAGGAGGTCTTACTGCAGTTGTACAGGGCCTTGGTGAGGCCTCACCTGGAATATTGTGTTCAGTTTTTGTCTCCTAATCTGAGGAAGCACATTCTTGCTATTGAAGGAAGGTTCACCAGACTGATTCCCAGGATGGCAGGACTCACATGAGGAGAGACTGGATCGACTGGGCCTGTATTCACTGGAGTTTAGAAGAATGAGAGGGGATCTCATAGAAACATATAAAATTCTCATGGGACTGGACAGGTTAGATACAGGAAGAATGTTCCCGATGTTGGGGAAGCCCAGAACCAAGGGTCACAGTCTAAGGATAAGGGGTAAGCCATTTAGGACCGAGATGAGGAGAAACTTCTTCACTCAGAGTTGTTAACCTGTGGAATTCTCTACCGCAGAGAGTTGTTGATGCCAGTTCATTAATATATTCAAGAGGGAGTTAGCTATGGCTTTGTGGCTAAAGGGATCAAGGGGTGTGGAGAGAAAGCAGGAAAGGGGTACTGAGGTGAATGATCTACCATGATCTTATTGAATGGTGGTGCAGTCTCGAAGGGCTGAATGCACCTATTTTCTATGTTTCTATGTTTCTATGTCTACAACAGACTCGGACATGAGTTGCAGAAAACCCTCCAGTGGTGGAAAACTTTGGAAACTGTCGGTCCAAATTCACCAAGCATGTTCCTCCCAAGCAGTCAGTCGAGGAGGCGGGAGCTCGGAGCAGCGCGAGTCCGGGGTCGGCGAGAGGCCTATAAAGGCCAGCGGGAGTCGAGCAGTTCGAGCAGTCAGTTGAGGAGGCGGGAGCTCGGAGCAGTGCGAGTCCGGGGTCGGCGAGAAGCGTGCCGGTGCAGCTACAGGGAGAAGGCAAAGAAAGAAACAAAGGTGACGTCACAGCCTAGGGGGTAAGTGATTGGCTGGTGATTGGTGAGTAGTTTTTCTTTTTCTTCTTATATTAGTCAGTAACTTTTAACATTGTTGTTGCCAATTTAAGTGTATCTAAGGGTTCAGTCATGGCAGGAGAGCTCGGTCGGGTGTTATGCTCCTCCTGTACCATGTGGGAACTCACGGACGCTTCCGATGTCCCTGACGACTACGTGTGCGGGAAGTGTATCCACCTCAAGCTCCTGACGGTCCACGTTACGGAATTGGAGCTGAGGGTGGATTCACTCTGGAGCATCCACGATGCTGAGAATGACGTGAGTATCACGTGTAGTGAGTTGGTCTTACCGCAGGGAAAGGGTCCACAGCCAGATAGGGAATGGAAGACCAGCAGGAAGAGTAGTGCAAGGAAGGTAGTGCAGGGGTCCCCTGCGGTCATCCCCCTGCAAAACAGATACACCGTTTTGAGTACTGTTGAGGGGAATGACTCATCAGGGGAGGGCAGCAGCAGCCAAGTTCATGGCACCGTGGCTGGCTCTGCTGCACAGGAGGGCAAGAAAAAGAGTGGGACAGCAATAGTGATAGGGGATTCAATGGTGAGGGGAATAGATAGGTGTTTCTGCGGCCACGACCGAGACTCCAGGATGGTATGTTGCCTCCCTGGTGCAAGGGTCAAGGATGTCTCGGAGCGGGTGCAGGACATTCTGAAATGGGAGGGAGAACAGCCAGTTGTCGTGGTGCACATTGGTACCAACGACATAGGTAAAAAAAGGGATGAGGTCCTACGAAACGAATTTAAGGAGCTAGGAGCTAAATTAAAAAGTAGGACCTCAAAAGTAGTAATCTCGGGATTGCTACCAGTGCCACGTGATAGTCAGAGTAGGAATCGCAGGATAGCACAGATGAATACGTGGCTTGAGCAGTGGTGCAGCAGGGAGGGATTCAAATTCCTGGGGCATTGGGACCGGTTCTGGGGGAGGTGGGACCAGTACAAACCGGACGGTCTGCACCTGGGCAGGACCGGAACCAATGTCCTAGGGGGAGTGTTTGCTAGTGCTGTTGGGGAGGATTTAAACTAATATGGCAGGGGGATGGGAACCAATGCAGGGAGACAGAGGGAAACAAAAAGGAGGCAAAAGCAAAAGACAGAAAGGAGATGAGGAAAAGTGGAGGGCAGAGAAACCCAAGGCAAAGAACAAAAAGGGCCACTGTACAGCAAAATTCTAAAAGGACAAAGGGTGTTAAAAAAACAAACCTGAAGGCTTTGTGTCTTAATGCAAGGAGTATCCGCAATAAGGTGGATGAATTAATTGTGCAAATAGATGATAACAAATATGATGTGATTGGGTTTACGGAGACGTGGCTCCAGGATGATCAGGGCTGGGAACTCAACATTCAGAGGTATTCAACATTCAGGAAGGATAGAATAAAAGGAAAAGGAGGTGGGGTAGCATTGCTGGTTAAAGAGGAGATTAATGCAATAGTTAGGAAAGACATTAGCTTGGATGATGTGGAATCTATATGGGTAGAGCTGCAGAACACCAAAGGGCAAAAAACGTTAGTAGGAGTTGTGTACAGACCTCCAAACAGTAATAGGGATGTTGGGGAGGGCATCAAACAGGAAATTAGGGGTGCATGCAATAAAGGTGTAGCAGTTATAATGGGTGACTTTAATATGCACATAGATTGGGCTAGCCAAACTGGAAGCAATACGGTGGAGGAGGATTTCCTGGAGTGCATAAGGGATGGTTTTCTAGACCAATATGTTGAGGAACCAACTAGGGGGGAGGCCATCTTAGACTGGGTGTTGTGTAATGAGAGAGGATTAATTAGCAATCTCATTGTGCGAGGCCCCTTGGGGAAGAGTGACCATAATATGGTGGAATTCTGCATTAGGATGGAGAATGAAACAGTAAATTCAGAGACCATGGTCCAGAACTTAAAGAAGGCTAACTTTGAAGGTATGAGGCGTGTATTGGCTAGGATAGATTGGCGAATGATACTTAGGGGGTTGACTGTGGATGGGCAATGGCAGACATTTAGAGACTGCATGGATGAATTACAACAATTGTACATTCCTGTCTGGCGTAAAAATAAAAAAGGGAAGGTGGCTCAAACGTGGCTATCTAGGGAAATCAGGGATAGTATTAAAGCCAAGGAAGTAGCATACAAATTGGCCAGAAATAGCAGCGAACCTGGGGACTGGGAGAAATTTAGAATTCAGCAGAGGAGGACAAAGGGTTTGATTAGGGCAGGGAAAATGGAGTACGAGAAGAAGCTTGCAGGGAACATTAAGGCGGATTGCAAAAGTTTCTATAGGTATGTAAAGAGAAAAAGGTTAGTAAAGACAAACGTAGGTCCCCTGCAGTCAGAATCAGGGGAAGTCATAACTGGGAACAAAGAAATGGCAGACCAATTGAACAAGTACTTTGGTTCGGTATTCAGTAAGGAGGTTACAAACAACCTTCCGGATATAAAAGGGGTCAGAGGGTCTAGTAAGGAGGGGGAACTGAGGGAAATCTTTATTAGTCGGGAAATTGTGTTGGGGAAATTGATGGGATTGAAGGCCGATAAATCCCCAGGGCCTGATGGACTGCATCCCAGAGTACTTAAGGAGGTGGCCTTGGAAATAGCGGATGCATTGACAGTCATTTTCCAACATTCCATTGACTCTGGATCAGTTCCTATGGAGTGGAGGGTAGCCAATGTAACCCCACTTTTTAAAAAAGGAGGGAGAGAGAAAACAGGGAATTATAGACCGGTCAGCCTGACCTCAGTAGTGGGTAAAATGATGGAATCAATTATTAAGGATGTCATAGCAGTGCATTTGGAAAATGGTGACATGATAGGTCCAAGTCAGCATGGATTTGTGAAAGGGAAATCATGCTTGACAAATCTTCTGGAATTTTTTGAGGATGTTTCCAGTAAAGTGGACAAAGGAGAACCAGTTGATGTGGTATATTTGGACTTTCAGAAGGCTTTCGACAAGGTCCCACACAAGAGATTAATGTGCAAAGTTAAAGCACATGGGATTGGGGGTAGTGTGCTGACGTGGATTGAGAACTGGTTGTCAGACAGTAAGCAAAGAGTAGGAGTAAACGGGTACTTTTCAGAATGGCAGGCAGTGACTAGTGGGGTGCCGCAAGGTTCTGTGCTGGGGCCCCAGCTGTTTACATTGTACATTAATGATTTAGACGAGGGGATTAAATGCAGTATCTCCAAATTTGCGGAGGACACTAAGTTGGGTGGCAGTGTGAGCTGCGAGGAGGATGCTATTAGGCTGCAGAGTGACTTGGATAGGTTAGGTGAGTGGGCAAATGCATGGCAGATGAAGTATAATGTGGATAAATGTGAGGTTATCCACTTTGGTGGTTAAAAACAGAGAGACAGACTATTATCTGAATGGTGACAGATTAGGAAAAGGAAAGGTGCAACGAGACCTGGGTGTCATGGTACATCAGTCATTGAAGGTTAGCATGCAGGTACAGCAGGCGGTTAAGAAAGCAAATGGCATGTTGGCCTTCATAGCGAGGGGATTTGAATACAGGGGCAGGGAGGTGTTGCTACAGTTGTACAGGGCCTTGGTGAGGCCACACCTGGAATATTGTGTACAGTTTTGGTCTCCTAACTTGAGGAAGGACATTCTTGCTATTGAGGGAATGCAGCGAAGATTCACCAGACTGATTCCCGGGATGGCGGGACTGACCTATCAAGAAAGACTGGATCAACTGGGCTTGTATTCACTGGAGTTCAGAAGAATGAGAGGGGACCTCATGGAAACGTTTAAAATTCTGACGGGTTTAGACAGGTTAGATGCAGGAAGAATGTTCCCAATGTTGGGGAAGTCCAGAACCAGGGGTCACAGTCTGAGGATAAGGGGTAAGCCATTTAGGACCGAGATGAGGAGAAACATCTTCACCCAGAGAGTGGTGAACCTGTGGAATTCTCTACCACAGAAAGTAGTTGAGGCCAATTCACTAAATATATTCAAAAGGGAGTTAGATGAAGTCCTTACTACTCGGGGGATCAAGGGGTATGGTGAGAAAGCAGGAATGGGGTACTGAAGTTTCATGTTCAGCCATGAACTCATTGAATGACGGTGCAGGCTAGAAGGGCTGAATGGCCTGCTCCTGCACCTATTTTCTATGTTTCTAAGCATTTACCATATTGTCATGTCTCAAATTGCTCATATATAAGAACATAAGAAACAGGAACAGGAGTAGGCCATACGGCCCCTCAAGCCTGCTCCGCCATTCAATAAGATCATGGCTGATCTGATCATGGACTCAGCTCCTTATCCCCTTATTGTTTAAGAAACTGTCTATTTCTGTCTTAAATTTATTCAATGATCCAGCCTCCACAGCTCTCATAGCCAGCGAATTCCACAGATTTACAACCCTCAGAGAAGAAATTCCTCCTCATCTCTATTTTAAATGGGCGGCCCCTTATTCTAAGATCATGCCCTCTAGTTCTAGTCTCTCCCATCAGTGGAAACACCCTCTCTGCATCCACCTTGTCAAGCCCCCTCATAATCTTATACGTTTTGATAAGATCACCTCTTATTCTTCTGAATTCCAATGAGTTGAGGCCCAACCTACTCAACCTTTCCTCATAAGTCAACCCCCTCATCCCCGGAATCAACCTAGTGAACCTTCTCTGAACTGCCTCCAAAGCAAGCATATCCTTTCATAAATATGGAAACCAAAACTGCACGCAGTATTCCAGGTGTGGCCTCACCAATACCTTATTTGGCTGTAGCAAGACTTCCCTGCTTTTATACTCCATCCCCTTTACAATAAAGGCCAAGATACCATTGGCCTTCCTGATCACTTGCTGTACCTGTATACTATCCTTTTGTGTTTCATGCACAAGTACCCCCAGGTCCCGCTGTACTGCGGCACTTTACAATCTTTCTTTATTTAAATAATAACTTGCTCTTTGATTTTTCTGCCAAAGTGCATGACCTCACACTTTCCAACATTATACTCTAGCTGCCAAATTTTTGCCCACTCACTTAGCCTGTCTATGTCCTTTTTGCAGATTTTTTGTGTCCTCCTCACACATTGCTTTTCCTCCCATCTTGGTATCATCAGCAAACTTGGCTACATTACACTCCGTCCTTTCTTACAAGTCGTTAATCTAGATTGTAAATAGTTGGCGTCCCAGCACTGATCCCTGATCATTATTGATTGCCAACCTGAGAATGAACCATTTATCCCGACTCTCTGTTCTTTTTTAGTTAGCCAATCCTCTATCCATGCTAATATTACTGTAGCCCAATGTTTAGAAAGGAATCTATCTAATTTGTATTTGAATTAATCAATATTTTCTGCTTCCACTTTCTCCCTAGATTTACTCCATAAATTTATCACTCGCTCACTGAAATATTAGGGGGTGAAATTCCATAGCGCCATGTTTGGTGGCGGTAACATTTGGGAGGCAGGAGACTTAGCCTCAGGCGCTTGAGTCCCGCCCCTCTCCAACAATTCGGGTTACCACCCCCAGAAGGAAGTAGAGCACTAAATCCAGCACTCCACTTCCTTCTTGGGGCGGACGTCTCCGCAACGCTGCACACTGTGCTGTTGAAGGGGACCTTCCCTCACTTAAAGCGAAGGGCCCACGCTGCAGACTTTGCAGAAGAAAAAGGGACCGACCTGGACCACCATGGAGCGGGGGTGCCGCTTGATCAGCCCAGCACTCATGCAGAGTGCCGGGCTGAGCGATCATGGCCAGCACCTTGCGCAGAAAACAGAGCAGCAGCGCTACAACATAGGTATGTTTTTTTTTGTATTTTCCATCGGCCACCTCACTTTTAATTTTCATCTCAGTTGTGTCCGGCTACCCGATCCGCGCCACCTGGGGTTTTCTCCCGGCGCTGCTGCAGGAGCGCAAGTGAATTTCGGGGCTGTGGTGCTAACGGGGCAATGCGTGCAGCGATGACATCACGATCCCCGGGTGCAGGAGATCGGGGGGGCATCAAACCATAGCGCCGCTGCTAAACTCCCGCCCAATATTGCGGGAGGCGCTAACAGCACCGCGCCCGGGCGGTAACTCACTTGCGCTCCGTTAGCATCCCGCAAGGTGCTAATGAAATGAATTTCTAGCCCTGGGAATTTTAACCTAACAAAAAAAAGGGTGGGTTTGGAGCGGGTTAGTTAGATTGCTAAAAATCAGAATCCCGACCTGAACCCGTCCACAGCCGGTTTTAATGGAGCCGGGATGGGAGGTGGGATGGGGGCGGGCAGCCAACCCGCTGCCAGGAGACGGGATGTCAATTTGAATATTCTAATGAGGCTGGAAGCTGCTTCTTTAACCTTCACTTTGTTTTTAACTGCAGATAGTCGATTTTATACAATTTGTAAAACCTGGCAATTACAGCAAGGTGAGGATTGCTGGATCCAGGAGGTAAATACTTTTATACTAGCCACCAAGATCCAGGGTCCCGACCTAGCCCATCCCCCATGACTGGTGACCCCCTCACGAGGCCACCGATCACCTTCCCGGACCCACACTGATGATGCTGAGGCCAGCCCCGATCTTCCCTCTCCCGCCAACCCCCCCCGGCCCCCCCGGATCCTCCAGTCCCGATCTTCTCTCCCTCCCTCCCCGATCTTTCAGAGGCTGGCTCCGATCTTCCGGTGGGCAGCCCCGATCTCTGTACCGCCCCCTCCCCAATCTTCCGGCAGTCGGCTACCATCCTCCGGTGGCTGGCTCCAATCTTCTCTCCCTCCCCCCTGCCTGATCTTTTGGAGGCAGGTCCTGACCTTCCAGAGGCCAGCACTGTCCCCCAGGCAATCCCTCTCTCCCTCCTTTGTGTGGCCTAGTGCTGCCGGCCTACCCGCCCGCAGCTGGCCAGCCTCTCCATCTGGCTGGCTGTGCGAGGGGAAACAGAGACTTAAGGTGCAAAACAGGCCATGCCTTTAAAGTTGGCAGGGCCTGCGGGAAAACCGTTCTCTTGGGTTTCCTGCCTGCATCGGAGCCCCACCATCCCCAACCCGCCTTGCCCATGAAAATCCAGCCCGTTGTTTCCGAAATTTAGTTTTGAATTCAACCCCCTTCAAGCACCGACCATGTCCTCTGGTTCTACTCTTCTGGACAAGGTGAAATAGCTTGTCATAAACTAAATTATCTCGTCCTTTCCATCATTATGGATCAACCATCTATTCCCCCACAACATGTTGTGGTACATCAGCCCTGCTCTTTCAATGAAATTAGTCTTGTTTGATTGGGCTCCATTTTTTCTACAGAATATCATACATGTAAGAAATATGTTATGAATGAAAATGCTATTTCCAGCTAAAGTACAGCATCTTCTTACTGAAATACAACTAGATACTACGTTCATTTACCCTTCCCGGTCACTATTTACAAAATATCTTGTACACGTGGTCGATAATCAGAGGCAGATGCACTTTACTTGACAAGATCGAGTTTCTTTAGTCATTAGTTCCTATTGTAGCAGGTTTGCAGTATTATAAGGCGTGAGACATGTACTGTCTAGTCAGTGACACATTTTTAAGGAGTAATTGCATTAAAACAGAAGTCAGAACTCTATTTCCATTTTCAATGATTTTGTTTACTCGATTGTAAAATCTCAGACATTTTCTTTTTCCAAAGTGATATTGGAGAATCATTACATAATTTCTAGCTTTTAAAAGATACATTTATTTTAAGCAGAAAATTCTTGTGGAAGAGATTAATGGGAACTGAAATAATCGATCACTTTCTTTCACAACAAAAAAAACAAAGACAGTGGAGGCGATTTTCAACTGTGGGACACCCCATTTAGGAGGCTGCTGGTAGTTGTAAGTAGCCAGGAAACAACGGCCATTCCTCAGATGCCCAAAATCCCCCTGATGTGATTATCAGGCGGGCCTCTGAAGGGGTGCCCAGCGTTCTTTTTCAAAACAAGCAGGAGGCTGCTTGCAGTTGTAATTTGGGGTCCTATCCTAATTGTAGGACCTTTTGGAAACTTAAAAGTACCAATGGGCGGACTGCATGTTCTGCCCATTTGTACCAGGCAGTGAGTGGGCAAACCAGAGGTCCTTGAGGCTGCACCAAAAATGGCCAGGACCATTTCTCGGGGGAATTTTTCATCAAAATACTATGGTTGGCTGCTAGATCTGCTCCTGTCTTTTAGGGCTGACTTCTGACTTCTTGAAGCTGCTGATATTTTTGCGCCCCTGGTTTGGCAGGCTGCTCGCTAGCTCTCATTTGAGCATTGGGCAGCTTGTCAATTTTATTATAATGACAGTCAAAGCAATAAATGGTGTGGGCTTACCAAGGAAGGGTTTGGGCGGGTGCAGGAAAAGCATCAGGACTTCAGACCAGTTTTGGACGTACGCTAAAATCTCTCCCAAAGTTAATTAAAGCCACACCTTAATAAGTATTGCTTTTAAAATACATTTCAATATGTTCAAAAATGTATGCTGGGTCTGTGATGCCAGAATAATTGCACTGGAGCCATTCCTTTTGCTAAATAAACTCTGAATATTAAATTTATCGTTGAAGAATTACATTTTGTTGCCTGTGTGCCAGATTCTTGAGTATGGTTTTTATTAAGGGTAAAGATTTACAAAGGGCAATCAAAGGAAGTTATTGTAAATAATCTGAGAAAATCGTGTGGTAGCAGAAAAGCTGCCACGACATTCCTGCTAGGCAGAAGCAGGCCTGCAGCTGGTCTGTAGACAGAAAGAAGAGGCCCCTCAAGTAAGGCAAAACTTTCCTTTGTGGGACCTGGGGGAGCTGGGCTCCACGAGGAAAGGCCTGGACTTCCCTCCCCTCCCTGTCATTTACCTGCAAGGTGCTGCCAGCCGAGTGTTGCCTGATCTTCACCTACTGACAACCGTTCTGTGCCCTCTTCACGCCTGTTCTGGGCAGGAAAAAGAAAGAAGGACTTGCATTTATATAGAGCCTTTCACGACCACCAGATGCCTCAAAGCACTTTACAGCCAATGAAGTACCTGTGGAGTGCAGTCTCTATTGTAATGTGGGCAACGCTGGCAGTTAATTTGTGCAAAGCAAGCTCCCACAAACAGCAATGTCAAAATGACCAGATAATCTGTTCTTATGTTGATTGAGGGATATATATTGGCCAGGACACCGGCAGACAGCAGAAACCCAAGAGACACTTAAGCTGTTTTTTGGTTACAGGAGGTGCAAGACCTGCAAAGGGAGATGGAAGTAAAAAAGAGGGCTATTACAGAAGAATTTTGAGCCCTCAAAAAAATAATCCAATAAAAATAATCACGCTACGCTAACATCAATACGAATTGCGAAGAAAATGCACAGCAAGATTCCATTATTGTGCTTTGTTTGATCGTACTCATATGACCGTGACCATAGATGTTCACAACTAACATCAGAATTAATGTGGATTCTCATCTGTTTGTCTTTCATGTCAGTGCAAGGCGAAGGTCGAGATCTCCAAGTTACTAAATGCCTAGTCCCCCGTTACACAGTTCTTGACGTCAGGTTTTATAAGAATAAAATTGCACACGGCACAGGGCTTTGGCT
Source organism: Pristiophorus japonicus (assembly GCF_044704955.1). NCBI lineage: Eukaryota > Metazoa > Chordata > Chondrichthyes > Pristiophoridae > Pristiophorus > Pristiophorus japonicus. Next base: position 100,940,158 of record NC_091992.1, read on the forward strand.
CAACCAAGATTCAAACGTTTTATTTGTTGAACATTTGTACAACTACTTGCCGAGTATAAATCACTACGATCGATGTGGGACTAACAAATCCAGAATACAAACCCCTACCAAAAGGTCATTTGCATCAGCACAACTTGACAAAATTAAACTCGTACATGATTTGACTATTACATATAAAGTTACCCCCAATCACAAAACCCTTCTATGATTTGGCTGGAACAAACATACAATCACCAATTCCTCGGTCGTCTTCTGAGGTCGACTGTCGGCCTTTTTCTTGGTTGCAGCTGGTGCCCCGAAGACTGGTTGACTGTCTGCTTCTGTACTGCTGTGTTCTGCTGATGCATGCCTTCGAAAGTGGGTCTTCTTTATACCAAAAAACAACTTGCAATCTTGGAACAGATTTAACATGATAGCCGCATCAAATGTGAACTCTTGATGGCTAATTGTTCCCCATCGCGAGTCATTGTTCGTGAATATTATGAGGTCTTTTACAAGGTTGGTTTTCTATTAGTATTCATATCCACGTGGCTCAGGGACCGGTCCATTGTCTAGGCCTACCCGGATACCAGCCTTTCTGGAGCCACAGTCCAGGGTACGTTCTTTAAGCAATGTAACCCCTTAAAGTAAATGAATATCTAAATGTTCCTGTATCTTTTCAGGCAGGAAACCATTGAAGGTGTGAATGTTTCTCTTTGGCTGCCATTGTCTGGTGATTTAGGTTGATGGTAGATATTCTGTCTGATGGTTTGGCTGTAATATAAGAATTAACCCTTTCCTGCCCAGCTCTTTTTGCAGGCTATAATGCAGTTCTGAGTTTTATATTCAATAGTCCAATTTTTGCCTTTGAGGGGGGAGGAACGGATCCTACACAAGGCATGTCACAAGATATCTATGGCATTATCTGTATTTAGATACCCATGGCACATCAACGGCTAAGCTGCATTACAGATTGGATATTAGTTGTGACAGTTTTGCAAGGAAGATTCCTAAAATATTTATTTATGTCTCTACATGTTTCAGGCTAATAAAAGGATCATATTCAATGCTGAAGTTAAATGACAAAAAAAGATTTATAAAAAAAGTCATTTTACCTTTTGCAGTTTAATACTTCTGGCAAGATTTACCAAACTGATACTCTGTGCATAGACTAGCTTTGAATCTTCACTGCTTCTAGAGGACTATGGAATTCAGCATCGGTTGAAGTCAGCCAGCCATATGCTTTTCTATTGGAAGCTCAGTGACCTGAGCGGCTAAGAAATAGCAGTGGTATAAAACGGGAATTTTAAAACAATATTATATTCAACTGATGCATGTGGAAACAAAGTCCCTTTGATTTGCAGCAATAAAAAATATATTTCTAAGCTGTGTTGCAGGAATGTTCTATTCACACTACATTCCGACATTCATTGCAAGAACAGCCAGTTCAATATTACCAGTTGATCATAGAACCAGAGAAATTTATGTCACAGAAGGAGGTCAGTTAGCCCATCATACCTGTGCCAGATGGAAAGTTGGCAAATGTTGAGAAAAAACTATCAATTAAAAAACGGCATTTTCTAATAAAAAGATTTCATATGAGAATAATTTTTATAGACTGATTAAAATAATTGTATTGTGCAATTGCTGCTCTGTATTTCTTGTCACTATCTTTGAATGTGTTGAACTATTGGGATTCAGTATTGAGAAGTGCAAGGCATTGAAAACAGCTGGGCTGTTCAAAACTATTAACATAAACATTCCTGGTGATGCTGGAATTCCTCGAACCTTTGATTTCCCATGGAAGCATCGGTAAATTGTGGAATGCAAACTGATGGAAATTGAAAACTCTCTGAGGATAGTTGACTTTTCCAATATAAATGTTCAGTCAAGAATGAATAAAAGGGTCCAGATGTATTTTGTTTTGATGGTAATTTAAACTGTGTGCTTAAAAAATCCTTAGTAGATGGAGTATAGGGCAGCGAGTATCGGTTACCTCATCTTAATACCGTAATTGTTCATTTCTTTTCAGTTGCAGTGTGAATTTCTTTTGACTTCAGAGCTGCATGATAACACAGGTTTCATTTATTCTCAGAGTCTTCCAGTATACTGGCGTATTTAATGGTTATCAGGAGTTATTCATACACACAAACTAACAAATTCCTCTGTAAGAAAGAAGTACCATTAATTCTTGGTGATCTGGTGAGTTGATTCCCCTCCAGGAAGAGGCAGCCGCAGGGCACTGCGATTTTAATTGCTGGACCTCATTTCAATTCCACCGGTCCACTTCCAGCTATGGCTCTGTGGGTAGCACAATCGCCTCTAAGTCAGAAGGTTGTGGGTTCAAGTCCCACTTCAAGAATTTGAACACAAAAAAAAATCTAGGCTGACACTCCAGTGCAGTGCTGAGGGAATGCTGCACTGCCGGAGGTGCCGTCTTTTGGATGAGACATTAAAACCAAGGCCCTGTCTGCCCTCTCAGATGGACTTAAAAAAAAATCCCATGGCACTATTTTGGAAAAGAGCAGGGCAGTTATCCCTGGTGTCCTGGCCAATATCTATCCCTCAATCAACATAACAAAAACAGATTATCTGGTCATTATCATATTGCTATTTGTGGAAGCTTGCTGTGAGCAAGTTGGCTGCTGTGTTTCTCACATTGCAACAGTGACTACACTCCAAAAGTTATTTCATTGGCTGTAAAGCATTTTGAGACGTCCGGTAGTCATGAAAGGCACTGTAAAAAAGCAAGTTTTTCTTCCTTTTCTAGAATAGTGCACAATGACAGTCTGGTGCTGACGACCTGCCGGATGAGCAGAGGCCAGACACAGCGGGCATCAGAAACTTAGTGTCATGCCACATGTTGAAGCCATTGCACGGACCCTTTTTATTAGCAGCTTCTTTACATTTAAACAAATTACTGACCTACAAATACAATTAAATTGTCACTGACTGATTGCCGTGTAAATGGAAACAATGATATATTGTTTCAACAAGAAAGCTCTGGTTAAAATCAGTCTGATGCATTTGAGCAATCCCAGGCTCAAATTTCTATCATGAAAGCACATCCAAGAGTTAATTAGCATGTACCGCCTCAGAAAGAAAGGAGGTGAAATGTAACTTCGCCGAGGCACAAAATGGGCAAAAGCAGATCGACTGCCCGTTATACACCCCGTCCGATTAACCTTTCCTTTGAAGTTAATGGAGGATAAAAGAGCAAGATCGGACCTGTGTTTAACAGATGGCCGGCCCACTAATGCTCATTTTGTGCCCTGCACAAGTTGAATTCTAACCCCTATGAGTTTTAATTGCGCCTTAACTGTTGGTTGTATGCCTAGAGTTTGATTACAGCTTTTTTTTGTTACTTCCCCTTTTCTAAATCTTGTTTTTAAAAATCATAAGACTCAGGCAAGTTAGAATGTGGTTATAGAACAGTGTGCAAATGGAGTTGTTGGCATTGATTTTGTGTGCTTTTGAATCAAATGCACATTTGTGAAATGTTGGGTTTTGTCAAATGGCGGATTGTGAATCTTCATATAATTCACCCTGATCTAGAACATTTTGAGATCCTACATCACAACCTTGTGAGGTTCTTTGTCATGGTGGAATGAAAGTAAAGGGGTTGCATGCATGCTCAGATTTGGGGGACTGAAGAGTGCAGGAGTGGCTGCAAGGCTGGAGGGCCATGTAGCGAGGGGAATAACATACTGCCGATACAGTCTCAAGAGGAGATCAATAATTACTTTAGCCAGTGTTTTAAACAAGGCATGGACCAAAGGGGTAGTTGAGTGAACAGGAGTCTAGTGAGGAAGGGATCAAGAGATAAGCTACAAGAGGGCATGGGGAAGAGATGGGAGAGGAGCTGCAGATTGGTAGGGGGTATGGAGGTTGGGTTGGTGGGAGACGGGTAGGTCAGGACCAGCGGGAGAAAGAGTGGGCAGGTAGCAGCAGAGGCAGCTGCATGGATAGTTGCAATGTAAGGAAATCCATGAGCTCTTATGGTTGTGAGCCCTGAGGATGGTGGTTGAGTGTTTAGAAAGGTTGTACTTTGTGCATTAGTGAGTTTCCCTAATATCCAGGTGCTGAAAGAGTGTGAAAGATCAGGAGCTAAGTGAAGGATCTATCAGTGGCAGAGGATATGTGCTGGCACGAGTGCTCTTACTTACTTTGCCGACCCTTGTGAGGCTATTGAACTTTTTTTTGGCAGGATGCCTTTTCCACCTCTGTCCAGACAGCCTGCACCACCCTTTATGGCAGATAAAAAGGAAAAGAGTGGCTAAAGTAAATGTTGGAGCCCAAGAGGACGAGACTGGGGAATAAAAAATGGAGAACAGGAAAATGGCAGAGACGTTGAACAAATATTTTGTATTGGTCTTCACAATAGAAGACTCCAAAAACATCCCAATAGTGGATAATCAATTGGCTATAGGGAGGGAGGAATTTAATACAATCACTATAATTAAAGAAGTAGTACTCGGTAAAATAATGAATCTAAAGACGGACAAGGCCCCTGGACCTGATGGCTTACATCCTGGAGTCTTAAAAGAAGTGGCTGCAGAGATATGCGGATGCATTGGTTCTGATCTATCAAAATTCCCTGGATTCTGGGGCGGTCCCAGCGGATTGGAAAACCGCTAATTTAATGCCCCTATTTAAAAAAAGGAGGCAGACAAAAAGTAGGAAACTATAGACCAGTTAGCCTAACATCTGTCCTTGGGAAAATGCTGGAGTCCATTATTAAGGAAACAGTAGCGGGACATTTGAAAAAGCATAATTCAATCAAGCAGAATCAGCATGGTTTTATGAAAGGGAAATCATGTTTGACAAATTTGCTGGAGTTCTTTGAGGATGTAACGAGCAGGATGGATAAGGGGGAACCGAGGGATGAGGTGTATTTGGATTTCCAGAAGGCATCCGATAAGGTGCCACATAAAAGGTTACTGCACAAGATAAAAGTTCACGGAGTTGGGGGTAATATATTAGCATGGATAGAGAATTGGCTAACTGACAGAAAACAGAAAGTTGGGATAAATGGGTAATTTTCCAATTGGCAAACAGTAGCTAGTGGGGTGCCGCAGGGATTGGTGCTGGGACCTCAACTATTTACAATCTATATTAATGACTTGGATGAAGGGACCGAGTGTAATGTAGCCAGGTTTGCTGATGATACAAAATTGGGTGGGAAAGCAAATTGTGAGGAGGACACAAAAAATCTGCAAAGGGATATAGACAGGTTAACTGAGTGGGCAACACTTTGGCAGATGGAGTATAATGTGGGAAAATGTGGGGTTATCCACTTTGGCAGAAAAAATAGAAAAGCAAATTATAACTTAAATGGAGAAAAATTGCAAAGTGCTGCAGTACAGAGGGACCTGGGGGTCCTTGTGCATGAAACACAAAAAGTGTGCATGCAGGCACAGCAAGTAATCAGGAAGGCAAATGTAATGTTGGCCTTTATTACAAGGTGGATAGAGTATAAAAGCAGACAAGTCCTGTTGCAACTGTACAGGGTATTGGTGGGGCCACAGCTGGAGTACTATGTACAGTTTTGTTCTCCGTATTTAAGGAAGGATATACTTGCATTGGAGGCTGTTCAGAGAAGGTTCACCAGGTTGATTCTGGGGATGAGTGGTTGACTTATGAAGATAGGTTGAGTAGGTTAGGCCTATACTCATTGGCGTTCAGAAGATTGGGCCCAAGTTTCCGGTTTTGGCAAAAACAGCGCACCTCCGAGACTTACGTGACCTGACTGGGCTCGAAGGTGCGCCGGAATCTTGAGCAATTCTCCGGTCCTCCTGGAGCGCGGCGTGGCGTGGCGTAGTCTCCCTGGGGCGGAGCAAGCCTATCGCAGCCTGCAGGGGGGCGGGGCTAAGCCCCTGCGTGTCTGAAGACTGCCGGCTTCCTTGCGCGTGCGCATTGCAACGTGCGCGCCTGTGCAATGGCTCAGCAGTGCGTTTTTCCCCAGTCTGTTTCAGAATGGTGTGGGTACCGGGGAGGGATGGAGGAGCGTGGAAAGGGGGCACTGGGGAGGTGATCGGTGGGGGAGAAACTTGGGGAGGTGATCGGTGGGGGAGAAACATGGGAAGGGATGGAGAAACGTGGCAAGGGATGGAGGAGCATGGGTTGGGGGGCACTCGAAATGATCGAAGGGCCGGAGGAGAGAGCAGGGGTGCCTCCGTCCAGCCGCCCCCCCCACCGTGTTCAGCCCCCCACACCCCCCCTCCACGCGTTCATCCTCGCGTTCAGCACCCCCCCGCGTTCAGCCCCACACCCCCCCGCATTCAGCCCCACACACCCCCCCCACACACACCCACCACACCACACACTCCCCACCACACACACCCCCACCCCCCCCACACACTACCACCCTCACCACACACCCCCACCCCCCACACACACACACACACACACCCCCACCCCCCACGCACACACACCCCCCCACCCCCCACACACACACACCCCACACAGACACACCCACACCCACACACTCCCATCCCCCCCCCCACGCACACACACCCCCACCTCCCCCACACCCCCACCCCCCCACCACCCCCACACATACACACACCCCCACACACACCCTCACCCCCCCCACACCCCCCCACCACACCCCCCCTACTCCACCCCCCCCCCCACTCATCACTGTCAGATAGAGAGAGAGAGAGAGAGAGACACTGACAGAGACACTGACAGAAACACCTTCCTTTCACTTAAAGGTATGACTTCTAATTTTTTATTTTTTTATTGATTGATTGCTTATTACTTTGGTCTTGGTGCTTTAGGTGCAGGGTTCCTTCTATTTTTAATTAATTAATTGCTTATTACTTTTTGTGCTTCGTAAATGTACTGCTTTGTTTTGTGCTTACTGCTTTAAAATGTATTTTGCTTCTTTAATGTTGTTGTGAAGGTGTTTATGGAAAATCCTCTAACTTCCCTTCCCCCCCACCCCCCCGTCTCTGGCTGTGCCTGCACTAAACTTAACTCTAGGTAAGGTTTTGCAGAACTTGCAAAAGTGGACACTTACTCCATCCTAAGTTAGTTTGTAGTAAGTTTTCACTGCCGGAACTTGCAAAACAGGCCTGAGTGGATGGACACACCCGCTTTTGAAAAAGAAAATACCTTACCTAAAGCCAACCTAAACTAACTCACTAGAACTGGAGCAAACTAATATCTGAGAATTGTAATTTCTAACATACTCCAAATTAAACTAGTTGCTCCAAAAAACTAGGATCAGCTCCACCCAAAACTTGGGCCCAATGAGAGGTGATCTTATTGAAACATATAAGATAATGAGGGGGCTAGAAAAGGTGGACGCAGAGAGGATATTTCCACTAATAGGGGAAACTAAAACTAGAGGACATAGTCTCAGAATAAGGGGCTGCCCATTTAAAACTGAGATGAAGAATTTCTTCTCTCAGAGGGTTGTAAATTTATGGAATTCTCTGCCTCAGAGAGCTGTGGAGGCTGGGTCATTGAATATATTTAAGGCGGAGATAGACAGATTTTTGAGCGATAAGGAAATAAAGGGTTATGGGGAGCGGGCGGGGAAGTGGAGCTGAGTCCATGATCAGATCAGCCATGATCTTATTAAATGGAGGAGCAGGTTCGAGGGGCCGTATGGCCTACTCCTGCTCCTATTTCTTATGTTCTTATGTTCTTATAGGAAGATAGGAACAGGAGTAAGCCATTCAGCCCCTCGATCCTCTTCTGCCATTCAATGAGATCATGGTAGATTTGTATCATAACTCCAACCACTTGCCTTGGTTCCATATCCCTTAATACCCTTGGCTAGCAAAAATCTATCAATCTCAGATTTAAAATGATTAATGAGCTAGTATCTACTGCTTTTAATGGGAAAGAGTTCCACACTTCTACCACCTTGTGTGTAGAAGTGTTTTCTAACTTTTCACCTGAATGGCCTTGCTCTGATTTTAAGGTTATGTTCCCTTGTTCTCCACTTCCCCACCAGTGTTTCTCTCCATCTTTCCTATCAATTCCTTTCAAAATCCTGAAAATCGCTCCTTAACCTTCTATATTCCAGGGAATACAAACCTAGTTTATGTAACTTCTCCTCATAATCTAACCCTTGGAGCCCTGATAACATTCTGGTGAATCTACGCTGCACTCCTTGCAAGGCCTCTTATGGGGATTCCTCCCCTCAGTGTCCGTGCAACAGTGCCTCATTGCTCTGTCTGATGTGAAGGGTCAGGGAGATGATGAAATGTCAGAGATGGCCATATCAGTGACTGAGAGCTTGGAAGTGTGGCGACTATGACAGATGGCATGGTTGAGTGGATGGCTGCGGGTATGGGTGGTGGAGTTTATGTGAAGGTTGTGATTGAGTGAGGGTGGGAGGGAAGAAAGGTCAGAGGAGAGATGGCTTGGAAGTTTGGGTGTGTACTGAAATCACTGAGGATAAAGATTAGTTTGGTGCAGAAGCTAATGGAGGCAATCTCTCTGAGAAAGTTGGTGTGTGGTTTTGGAGGGTTGTACACAATGAGGATTTAAAGTAAAATTTCCAGGCAGTAATCCAACCTTAGAATTCATTTGTTAACAAATTGGTTAAGCTACTCTCTTAATTTAGGTATTTATCTAAACTCCTCAGTTAGATTACTACTTAGTAATGTACTGGCAACTATCCAATTTCCTCTATCTAACCTCTAATTAACGTATCATGTTGCAAATTACATGAGCTGAAAAACTGTTGCGCAGGAATGAATCTATCATGAGACACCTGGTTGTTACTGAAGTTCTTGTATTCGTAAAGGGAAGTGCACCCATAGGCTTTATTTTACAACCATGTGCATGTAGTTTTGTTTAGATTGAGAATGAATGATGAAGGGAAAATCTCGATAGTGCACGATTGCACCGAGGTTGAGAAGAGTAAAGGAAAATACAGATTAAATCTGGAAGCAGAGATGCTTGGGTCTTAAAACCCCAAAACATTGGAGAGAAAAAATAACATGGGATGGAAGGAATTCCAGTTTTCAAGGTTCTGGGAAAACATGAGTTGGGCAGAAAGTTGTATGGTAAGTTGTATGATTTCAATACAGTGGGATATAGGGAGGAGGAAGAATGTGTAACATTTAGTATCTGATGCTTAATAATAACAGAGAGAGGAAAGTTCAGAGAATCACTGACTAATAATATAGATAGAATAAAGAAATTATGGACCAGAAGTTCGGGTTTTAGTGATGCGCAGTACACCCAGGGCTGAATCAGCCATTTACAGATAGCAGACACGACGGAAGAAGGAGAGCGGAGCAGGCAGAGAGTGAGGGAGTTCAGTAATGAGGCGAACAAGGCCCTTATCACAACTGTGGAGAGGAGATGGAGGGAATTAAACAGGAGGCACGCAAGTAAACCCTCCCAGCGGTTTATAGGCGTCTTTGGTCCAGCATATCTGAGGAGGTGTCTTTCGTGGACGACATCAGAAGGACCCACACCCAGTACTCCGTTAGCACCTCTGGGGGGCAATGCAGTTTTTTGCCCGGGGGAGGGGGGGGTCGCTATCTCCTTCCGGGAAATTGTCCCAAAGGTTTGAGAGGCGCTATCCCGTGCACCGCGCAACTGGCGATGACATCATCACTGTGCATGGCGACCCCTCACCGCCTTGAGCTGACCCCTTACCGCCCCACGGAGGAAATTAGCCCACGGGTCGCGAAGCTGGCGGACATTTTCTCCCTGGTCGCTGTTTAAAGGGGAGGCCTGTAGCACCCAGTGCAGCCATCTTTATTTGTCAGCTGACTCTTGCCACCATCGTGCAGCCAGGTACACCGTTTTGTGAGCCAGGCTGCTGGCCCAGTGTCACCCTGCCCTGGTGGTTGAGTGCCGGCCACCAAAGGCTCATGCAAACTGTGCAGTGGCCCGCCCCTTTAAGGCAAGGGGACGGGCATTATAGTGCATCAGCGCAACACGGGGCATCCACGTAGTGCTGGCCTCAGAGCCGCCTCGGGAGCATCCCTCAATGGAAGCGGAGTGCCGCAAACCATGCTCCGCTTCCCTTGAGGGGTGGAAGGCCGAATTCCATGTCGGGGGAGGAACTTCCAGGCAGGATACACAAAGCCCCCTGCCCCGGAAGGTTACCACTCCCAATCGGGGCGAGGGGCAATTTCGCCCCGTGTCTGATATATGAATTTGATTGAAGTGAAATGATCAGTAAGATTGGATGAAGTTGGATGAAGGATGGAGGTGTTAATTGACAGGCAATGTAGTAAGAGCAGAGTGGGAGAGGGGACAGAGACCAGAGAATTCAAGTTTAAGGGAGAATTTGCCAGAGGTGAGTTCAAATGCAATACTGTAAGACAAAATCCTTTTGGCGATGTTCCCAATTACCATTTTTTTTTTTAGAGTTTGGCACGTTAAATTAACAGTTTGTGCTTCCTGGGACACCTAAAAAAAAATGGGCCTCATAAATTTGGCAATGGGACCACTGCCTGCGCTGATTGGGCACAGGCTGTTCCACTGCTAAATTCCTATGCTTTGCACCTGTTTTATGCCTAAAAGATGGGCACAAAGCGTGCCAAATTCTACCCCATTAGGTCCAACCCAAGGTTTTTGCGAGAGGTTGAAGCAAAAACTTCAGTAAAAGTACTAAAGGCCATAACAGGCACTTCTATGATACTTTCTCGTGGTGGAGAAGATCCTTAACCAGTTGGAAATGAATGGCATTCATTTCCCTGTGTGATGCCTGAAGAATGACAGAATTTTGATTTATTTATGCTATTAACGGTATAGATGAATGCTGACTGAATGATCAAATTACTGAGGACAGAGATATTCCAATGGCTCGTAATTGCAGTTTGCATGAATTCTATCCAAATGTAGTTTTGATCCAAGTACAAAAAATGTTGGCAAATTATTTATGTATTTTTCTGATTGCAGCTGTGTTTAGATATTCCCATCATCGCTAGGCTGTTCTTTAGTAATTGCTGTAGGTCATGCTTTCTGTATTAATAAGTTATTTGTACTCGTGACATGAATAGAATATTTTTGTCTTGGTAGGCTGGTATACATACTTTTAAAATAAAAGCTGTTTGTTCAAGCCCTCTGGTCGTGATAGTTGTCCCAGCTCTGTGTCTACTTATTGCGGACTTAGTCATCTAGGACTATGTTTCAAGGTTAAATCAATAGCTAAGATTATTCACAATTTATTGCTCACAATGCACTGAACAAACTCATTGGTGTCCTTGAGCTCTACATTTTGAGGTAAAGTTGTGAACATTATTGTATTTCAATGATCTGTTTTATTTGATATTATCTTTCTTTTCATTGCGTTCTACCAACAAAGTATTTCATTGCAATGGTATGACAGACAGAACATTCCAAAATACTCTAACCACAATTGAGAATAATTTTGAATCATCATCTAGTTTTACATTCTAAAGATACTTATCCTGGAAGGCAAGGAGGCATCTGCAGAATAATTCTACAATTAACTTCTCTGCTGGAAACTGCATTTTCACGGAACCCCAATTTACAATTTAGGTTCCCAGTTGTAGATTAAAAATCAGTTTACTCCTAAGATAGATGCCCCAAGAGACTGCAATGTTATGATTTCAAAACAGGATTGAAAATAGGCATATAAATAGTAAACAAGTAGAAAGAGGAGGGGTGGGGCCGAGCAGGGCCCAAAATGGAGACCTACGCATGGAGGCAGAGGGCATGGCTGAGGTGTGAAATGAATACTTTGCATCTGTCTTTACCAAGGAAGCAGATGCTGCCATAGCCATAGTGAAAGAGTAGGTAATTGAGATACTGGATGGGATTAAAACATTGATAAGGTGGAGGTACTAGAAAGGCTGGCTGTACTTAAAGTAGATAAATCACCAGGACCGAATGGGATGCATCCTAGGATGCTGAGGGAAGTAAAGGTGGAAAATGCAGAAGTACTGGCCATGATCTTCCAATCCTCCTTGAATTGGTTGGTGCCAGAGGACTGGAGAATTGCAAATGTTACATCCATGTTCAAAAAAGGGTGTAAGGATAAACCCAGCAACTGCAGGTGAGTCAGTTTAACCTCGGTAGTGGGGAAGCTTTTAGAAATGATAGTCAGGCACAAAATTAACAGTCACTTGGACAAGTATGGATTAATTAAGGAAAGTCAGCCATGGATTTGTTAAAGGCAAATCGTGTTTAACTAACTTGTTTTTTGATGAGGTAATAGAGAGGCTTGATGAGGGCAATGTGGTTGATGCAGTGTACATGGACATCCAAAGGGCATTTGATAAAATGCCACATAATAGGCTTGCCAGCAAAGTTGAAGCCCATGGAATAAAAGGGACAGTGGCAGCATGGATATGGCTAAGTGAGAGTAAATAAGAATAGTGGTGAACGGTTGTTTTTCAGACTGGAGGAAGGTAGACAGTGGGGTTCCCCAGGGGTTGGTACTAGCAGCATTGCTTTTCTTGATATGTATATTAATGACATAGACTTGGGTGTACAGAACACAATTTCAAAATTTACAGATGACACAAAACTTGGAAGTATAGTGAACAGTGAAGAGGATAGTGATGGCCTTCAAGAAGAAATGGACAGGCTGGTGGAATGGGCGGACATGTGGCAGATGAAATTTAACGCAGAAAAGTACGAAGTGATTACATTTTGGTAGGAAGAACGAGGAGAGACAATATAACCTAAAGGGTACAATTGTAAAGGGGGTGCAGGAACAGAGAGAGCTAGGGGTTATCTGTGCTCAAATTGTTGAAGGTAGCAGGGCAGGTTGAGAAAGCGATTGAAAAAGCTTATGGCTAGGGGCCCAAGTTTCCCCAGGAGTTGCTCCTATTTTTTTGGAGCAACTAGTTTTTTTTGAGTATCTTAAAAATCGCAATTCTCCCCATTTAGTTTGCTCCAGTTTAAGTGAGTTAGTTCCGTTTCTTTTTAGTTCAGTTTTATTTCCAAAAGGGGGCGTTACCAGCCACTTGCACCTGTTTTGGCCATTTAAGCAAGTTTAATCAGTGAAAAGTTACTCCAAACTAACTTAGTCTAGCATATGTGGCCACTTTTATATGCTCAGAAAAACCTTGCGGAGACTTAAGAAATCAGCGCAGGTAGCCAGAGATGGGGGGGGGGGGGGAGCGGGGGGGGGTTGTGTGGGGAGGAGGGAAGAGAGAGGATTTTGCAAAGCACTGAACACCTTCACAACAACATTAAAGAAGCATAAGTACATTTAAAGCATTAAGCACTAAACAAAACAGTACATTTAAAGCATCAAGCACTAAATAAAGCACAAAAATAAGCATTCAATAACAAACAAAAAATACAAGGAAGCTGAGAGGACCTGCACCAAGACTTACAAAGCACTAAACAAAGCACAAAAAGTAATAAGCAATTAATTAACAAATAAAAAATGGAAGGAACCCTGCACCTAAAGCACTAAGACCAAAGTAATAAGCAACCAATCAATAAAAATGAAAAAATAGAAGTCCTACCTTTTATATGAAGGGAAGGTGTTTCTGTCAGCCTCTCTCTGTGTTTCTGTCAGTGTCTGTGTTTCTGACAGTGAGGGGTGGGGAGAGGGAAGGGGGGGAAGGGGGGGAAGGGGGGTTGGGGGATTTTTTTGAGATAGAGAGAGAGACACACACACACACTAAATGTATTCGATTTGGTCAACACCACGGACCGATATTGGATTGGTGCCAGCAGCTGTTGGTTGTTTGCCTTGGTTCGTTCAAAGTTTGCTTTTCTGGCCTCAACCAGCTTGGTAATTCAGCTCCAGCCAGGTCCCCATCTGCCTCACCCCCTCTTGGCCTGTTCCTTCGCTTTCACATGTTGCATGCGGCCGTCCCCGCTCTCTGAATGCTTCATGTGCCCCACATGCACATTAACCCTGTTGCTGAGCATCTCCTGCCTTTGACTTGCTGGTTGACAATAATGCCTTCAGCAAGTTCTGCTGTAAAGATCCAATCTTGTCATAAAATATTCAAGATACTTTAAATCAAAGCGTGCGCCCACACATAGGCACAACCACTGAAATAATGCTGGTAGAGCCATTGTGGGCCTGCTCACATGAACGCAGCATCAGGGGAGCCCATTCGGCCAGGGCTAGGGGCGGCATGCTTCGGGCACCTCCCACACAGCCTGCAGAGATTCAGGCTGCGAGGAGCTACTGCACATGCGCGCACACTCTAGCGCACATGTGCAGAGATCCCGGCACTGTTTTCAGCGCCGGGACCTGGCTCCACCCCCCACGTGTTCTGTTGCGCTGTGCCAAGGGCCTGGATCGATCGGACTGCAGGGAGAATACGAAGGTAAATAATAGACGCCGTTTCTGTTCTAAAAAGTTGGCGCACCTCACGGAGCTGCGCCGTTCTAACCCTGGGGGCAAACTTGGGCCCATAGAGTATAAAGGCAAGGAAGTTATGATGAACCTTTATAAAACACTGGTTCAGCCTCAACTGGAGTATTGTGTCCAATTCTGGGCACCGCGCTTTAGGAAGGATGTGAAGGCCTTAGAGAGGGTGCAGGAAAGATTTATAAGAATGGTTTCAGGGATGAGGAACTTCAGTTCCATGGATAGACTGGAGAAGCTCAGGTTGTTCTCCTTAGATCAGCGAAGGTTGAGAGGAGATTTGATGGAGGTGTTTAAAATCATGAGGGTTCTAGACAGAGTAGATAGAGAGGAACTATTCCCATTGGTGGAAGGGTCAAGAACCAGAGGACACAGATTTAAGGTGATTGGCAGAAGAACCAAAGGTGACAGAAGAAAAAACTTTTAAATGTAGCGAGTGATTAGGATCTGGAATGCACTGCCTGAAAGGATGGTGGAGGCAGACTTAATGGTGGCTTTCAAAGGGGAATTGGAGAAGTACCTGAAGGAACAAAATTTGCAGGGCTATGGGGAAAGGGTGGGGAGTGGGACTAGCTGAAGTGCTCTTGCAGAGAGCTGGCACAGGCTCAACAAGCTGAATGGCCTCCTGTGTTGTAACCATTCTATGATTGTACGATTCGAGAAGAAATCAACTTAATTTGGATACTTTGTTGTTGTCATTAAAAATTTGGGGGTGAAATTGCCCCTTTTATTGACGGCCATTAGCGTCTCTCAGGGCGCAAAATGGATTTTGCCTGGCCGCGGTGCAGAGATCACTTCTCCCCCCTCCCCCCCACCCCCGCAGAATTGGACGGGAGTTTTGCGGAGGTGCTACTGCTCCTGCCGGTAGCGCCCCACTGGACCCCTTACCGCCCTGAAAGTCAAATTGCCCCGTGCAACCTACCTTAGCGCCTGGCGATGACAGAGACAGACTGAGCTGTCAAGTTGCAGTCGGGAACTGGATGCAGCAGCGCTATTTAAAGGCGCCATCTTGGAAACTGTTTTCTGTCGGCCATTACTGTTTGCTGCTTTCCAACAGTTAAGCAGAGTGGCTGGTGGACCGATAGCAACCAATTTTACCTCAAAAAGTCTTCTGCCTGCTAACTTTTCCCCTGTATAACATGGCAGTTTTGAAGTTCAACCATTTCTGTTGCTTCATGGGGACTGTGTGGGCACTTGACCTCCAGCTCCAACATCACTGTCAGAGGATGCTTAGACGAAGACAAAGGCACCGACAATTACAGAGGGAAAGACATAGAGAGAGGGAGAGAGAAAGGCAACGACAAGGAGAGGGAGCACCACAGGCAGTGGCCCATGGTGAGGCCCATGGAGCACACTACAGGGAGAGGCACAGGGAGAGGCGAAGGGACAGCACAGACAAATACTTTCAGCAGCACAGGGACAACCTGAGGCAGCAGCACAGGGAGAAACACAGTAACATGTTGCCAGAGAAAGAAGACGCCACAGGGCTGGCCTTACCCTCCCAGGGTATTCCGGCAGCAGTTCTCTTACCTCAATTTCACTGAGGGGCAGTGTGCGCAAAGGCTGCGTTTCAACAAGGATGTGGTCACAAAGCTTTGCCTTCTGCTGCAACCAGACCTCGAGCCTCATACCAGGGTGAGGACGGCTCTCTCAGCGGCATTCAAGGTCACCATCGCACTCAACTTCTACGCCAATGGATAGTTCCAGGGAGCAACAGTAGACAGCTCAAAAATCTCCCAGTTGGTCGTCCATTGCTCTATCTGCGAGGTCACAATGTTCTGTGCAGAAGAAGGAGGGACTACATCTCCTCCACCATGAGCAGAGAGAAGCAGCACGAGTGTGCATGTGGCTTTGCTAGGACAGCGGGTTTCCCCATGGCCATTGACTGCACCCACGTCGCTTTGAGGGCATGGCATAACAATCCTGAGATCTTCCGTTACCGCAAAGGCTACCATTCACTGAATGTCCAGTTGGTGTACGATCACACATGTAGAATACTGACCGTGGAGACAGCCCCGATGCCTTCATCCCGCACCAGACTGGTGTGCCAGCTCTATTCCAGCTCCAAAATGAAGCTCACGGCCGGCTGCTTGGAAACAAAGGATATCCGCTATTCTCCTGGCTCATGATTCCCCTCCACAACCTCACCACTCCTGCCCAGCACTCGGACAATGAGAGCCATCCCATCCCCAGAAACATCATGGAGCAGATCATCGACGTGCTGAAGCAACGGTTCCGCTGCCTTGACCGCCTGGGAGGAGTCCTCCAGTAGTCGGCTGAGCGGGTGTCTCTATTCGTCGTTGTCTGCTGCATGCTGCACAACTTGACCATCATGAGGGCACAGCCATTGCCACCAGGCATAGCTCCACCATCTCAGGAGGAGGAGTAGGACAAGGAAGAGCAAGAGTAGCAACAGCCGCGATAGAGGAGACAGCGAGTCCATCGCGATCCTGCAAGCGAGGTCCGCGACCGTCTCATTCGAGCTCATTTCCACTGATTTCCATCCCACTTCCTGGTTCCTGTGAACGTCCCCATCACCACATCAGTTTGCCCTTTCATACCAAAGCCCCAAGACTGAAATGAGAGTCAACAGCAGACATTAAACATTCCAATCAAAAGTTTTACCGTTTAATGTGAAAATAAAAAATATGACTAAAGACTTCGCCACTTTTTAAAGGGGTAACATTGGCAAAAAAATTGCGTCCAACGATAAAAATTGGTGTTACACGAGGATTCACCATGGAAACCGTGGTCCTTGCCAACTTTAACCTGAGGCCTATCACCGCCAAAAATACAGACACTGGGAGGGGAGAAAACACGCCCAAAAATTGCAAAAATAAAAAAAAAAATAAAACCAGAAAACATTCACTATACGCTTAACTAATGAATTGCTGAAAAAGAATGCAAAAATAAAAACTTCTACTTACCTTTTTGTATGTCTTCATACCTACTGCTGTTTCTGGGGCTTCAACACAGGCTTTTTATCGGGTGTTTTTTTTTTCACCCTGAGTACGGGTTTGCTGAACGGCCAATTTTAAGCGGTGCAGGGTTTTTTTTATGTTGCACGTGGTCGATCCACTTTTCAGCGATACTTCTAAACCGCCATTCGTTAACTGTGGCCAAGTTAGGTGAATACCTTTTACTGGCAAAAAAGGCAAAATATCGCCAAAAAAACGTGTGCAAGGCTGACCAATTTCTCTCCCTTAGTCTATTGTAAAGTTTAGAAATGAAAGAGACTTGTACATATTTAATTCTGAGACACCTGAATGTGCTCTATCTGTAAAGAAAATAGATAGCATCCATGTAATTGGCTGTTTTTCTGTTGCTTAGTAACCCTTATATCATCTCTCAAAACAGAGTTTCTATTTTTTTGCCATTGTTAACCTAGATTAATGGTGGATAGGACTTCAATTCCCTTCGGGTAGATACAGTTGTGTATCATAATACCAGAAGTTACATGGCGTGTAAAATAGCCTTTTGCAACTGTCAAGTTTTCTCCTCTGCACTTTTGTGGTCACTATTTCTGCATTAAGGAGACCCCCATATCAGGATCTAAATTGGGACAAATCTGGGTATTTATGCAACAACCCCAAGCAATTAATTCCGAGCAACCGTGGAGGTTTGTCACTTTCCAGCACATAAATCAAAGAAGCCTCTTGATTGTACTCGGTGCTTTATTCCACATCAGCGAGTCCCATGGAGCGAAGGTGTCCTGTCGCTGGGTCTGCTCACGGACCCCTAACTGCCGAGGGGCCCCGTGCAGTTGCTCTAAATAAGCACAAGTACAGAAAATCTCTCAAATCATGACACCTGACTGAAGCCCACACAAATACAAATTTTAATCTGAAATGAAATTAACTTGAGTTAACTCCAATTTTTGTCAAGTTATGATCATTTTTGTGATTTCTGTTCTGGATTAACAGGGAATGGACCTGTTACAGAACTGACGCTTTCATAGAGTGGATTTTTCAGTTGTGGGAATAGATACATGAGTCATGCTTTTTATCATAGAATCATAGAAATTTACAGCATGGAAGGAGGCCATTTCAGCCCATCGTGTCTGCACTGGCCGACAAAGAGCTGTCCAGTCTAATCCCACTTTCCAGTTCTTGGTCCGTAGCCTTGCAGGTTATGACACTTCAAGTGCACATCCGAGTATTTTTTAAATGTGGTGAGGGTTTCTGCCTCGACCATCCTTTCAGGCAGTGAGCTACAGACCCCCACCACCCTCTGGGTGAAAACATTTCCTGTCAAATTCCCTCGAAACCTCCTCCCAATTACTTTAAATCAAGCCCCCTGGTTGTCGAACCCTCTGCAAAGGAAAATCATCATTGTCATCGGCAGCCCCTCAAAATCGAGGAAGACTTGCTCCCACTCGAAAAGTGGGTTCTCAGGTGGCTGAACAGTCCAATGCGGGAATTACAGTCTCTGTAACAGGTTGGGCAGGCAGTGGTTGAAGGAAAGGGTGAATGGGGAGCTTGGTTTGCCGCACGCTCTTTCTGCTATCTGCACTTAGTTTCTGCATGCTCTCAGCGATGAGACTCGAGGTGCACAGTCCCTCCTGGATGTTCTTCCTCCATTTGGGTGGTCTTGGACCAAGGAATCCCAGGTGCTGGTGGGGATGTTGTACTTTATTAAGGAAGCTTTGAGGGTGTTCTTGAAACGTTTCCTCTGCCCACCTGGGGCTCGCTTGCCGTGTAGGAGTTCCGAGTAGAGCGCTTGCTTAGGGAGTCTTGTATCGGGTATGCAGACGATGTGGCCGCATGCCCGACAGATCACCACAGACCCAATCCACATCCGGACCAGCGTCAAGCAGGACTGCATCATCACACCAACGCTCTTCTCAATCTTCCTTGCTGCAATGCTCCATCTCATTCTCAACAAGCTCCCTGCTGAAGTGGAACTAAACTATAGAACCAATGGGAACCTGTTCAACCTCCGCCGCCTCCAGGCTAGATCCAAAGACTGTCCCATCCTCTGTCTTCGAACTACAGTACACGGATGACACTTACGTTTGCTGTAAGGGGTTTTCAGGGAGTGTTGTTGTGCCTTGGGTGTCTCTCTCTCTGGGCTTCTGCCCTCACAGCTTATGCCTGGCCTGTTAGGTACCCTGAGTGCTACAAGAGCACCCCTGGAGAGACTGTGTCCACAGCTTGTGAAGGGGGTTTTGAGACTCGTGCGTCACCACAGCTGATGCCTAGCCTGTGGGGCACCTGTGAGTGTCAAACACTCCTAACCCCTTTCTTCCCTAGCCTGTGACACACAGTTGAGCGTTTTCGAGGCGCTCCTAGCTTCCCTTACAATGTTCTGACAAAAGACTCACGATCAGGAGATGTAATACAATAGAACTGAGACAAGGTGATTCCAAGAGGAACTTTAGGCTTCCAATTTATTTGACAAGGTGTATCTCAACAAACAGCAATACACCAACAAAACAATCCCCCTAAATCCCACTAAACGGACACAACGAAAATCTTTACACAAGTTTAGCAGTATAATGCCCAACCTCCCACCTTTCCTGGCCTAACTGAGTTGGGAGTTCCGGGGACCAGAGGTTATACTCACTTCTGTGCCTTCTGCAGTCTAGTGGTTTGTTTCTTCTATCTTCGGTGTCTTCGGACACTGGTTTTCCTTCAGTGTCGAGAGTCTTGCTGGTTGTTGGATGACGAGGGCAGGGAACCACCCACACTACGTCAGAAACCCCTTTTTATAGCCAGATTATACAGTCCGCCTCTCCTGCTGAAATCGATTCTTCCCATTGGTGGGCTTTGTGATTTTGAAAAATGCAGCAGTTTTAGATTATTGCGGGTTTTTTCCACTGATGTTAACCTACTCAAGCTTTGAGTGGGTGTTGATTGCGTTGGCCTCCTGTAGCCATTGTGTAGGCCCTTGGGTTGTTTTGGGTTCCCTGGTTTCTAAAGGTCTGCATAATTTTCCTTCAATTCAGTTTTTCTAACCTACTCAAGGTTTGAGTAGGTGTTAATTGGGTTGGCCTCATGTAGCCATTGTGTAGGCCCTTGGTTTGTTTTGGGTTCCCTAGTTTTCTGAAGATCTGCATAATTTCCTTCCATAGTGTAAACATGGGGAAGACAATAGTCCGATAATGGCTGTGAGTCAGTCCCACAGTTTTCGAGCAAGTGCTCTCCCATTGGCTTGAAAGCCCCATGCTTCGGGCTGACTCTGTCTCACCATTGGCCCTCCGGTGTCCTCCCCCGTCCAATCACTGCTCTGCCAAGGTCAAACTGTTATCGGTTTCAATTCACAGCACAGACTGATCCCACAGCCCTTATCCTTCTGGGTATAATGAGGGGATTTTCATCCTCCCCTACATTGCACACACTCAGATGCTGAACTCCAAGCCATTGTCACCGAGGTGTACGAAAGCATGGGCCTAACATCTGTAAGACAAAGGTCCTCCACCAACCTGACCCCGCCACACAGCACTGCCCCCTGGTCATCAAAATCCACAGCGCGACCTTGGACAACGTGGAACAATTTCCATACCTCGCGAACATACTATCTGCAGGGGCATACATCAACGACGAGGTCCAACACTGCCTCCAGTGTGCAAGCGCAGCCTTCGGTCACCTGAGGAAGAGAGTGTTTGAAGACCAGGACCTCAATTCTGGCATCAAGCTTATGGTCTGCAGGGCAGTAGTGATGCCCGCCCTCCTATATGGCTCAGAGACGTGGACTATGTACAGCAGACATCTCAAAGCGCTGGACAAGTATCACCAGCACTACCTCCGCAAGATCCTGCAAATCCACTGGGAGGATCGACGCACCAACGTCAGTGTTACCGCCCAGGCCAACATCCCGAGCATTGAAGCACTGACCAACACTAAGGGAAATAGGTCTTACCTATCCACTCTATCTAGGCCCCTCATAATTTTATACACCTCAATAAGGTCTCCCCTCAGCCTCCTCTGTTCCAAAGAAAGCAAACCCTGCCTATCCAGTCCAGGCAACATCCTCATAGTTCTCCTCTGTACCTTCTCTAGTGCAATCACAACTTTCCTGTCATGTGGTGACCAGAACTGCCGCAGTAATCTAGCTGTGACCAAACTAGTATTTTATACAGATCAAACATAACTTCCCTGCTCTTGTATTCTATGCCTCGGCTAATAAAGGGGACTATTTTTATTCCATACTGGTCTACCCATCACTAAATGCTAGCGAAATCATGTGTTAAAAAAATATTTCCCTTGCAATAGCATAATCTTAAACTAAGCAATTAGAACAGTCAGAGCTATGATCAAAGGAAATGTATTTTCTGTTGATTTGATAAGTTGTCATGACAGCACTATATATTGCATCCCACAAGTGCACCTCATATTCGTCCTCTTTTCTGATTTGTTTTAATCTAAGTCAGTTTTGATATATATCTATGTATATCTATGTATAAGGTGACCCACCTATACTTTCTTGGGAGACCTTAATATCTTTAAACCATATATTATATTTTTTGGGTTTCACCAGTTATTTTGCTTGCACTCAGTACTTAAAGATCTCTCCCATAAACAAGCCCATGCTCCCAGAGCATGACTTTATACAACAACAACAAATTGTATTGATATGGCACCTTTAAAATAGTAAAAAGAACCCAAGGCACTTCGCAGGAGCATTCTCAGACATAATTTGACACCGAGCCACATAAAGAGATATTAGGACAGGTGTCCAAAAGCTTGGTCAAAGAGGTAGGTTTTAAGGAGTGACTTAAAGAAGGAGAGCGAGGTAGAGAGATGGAAAGGTTAAGGGAGGGAATTCCAGAGCTTAGGCCGAGGTAGCTGATGGAGTGATTAAAATCAGGGCTGCGCAAGGGGCCAGAAGTGGAGAAGCGCAGAGTTCTTGGAGGGTTGTATGGCTGGAGGAGGTTACACAAATAGGGAGAGGTCAGGCCATGGAGGGGTTTGAACACAAGGATCAGAATTTTAAAATCGAGGCATTGTCGGACTGGGAACCAAAGTAGGTCACCGAGCCCAGGGGTGATGGGTGATGCACAATAACTGGAAATGCCGCATCGTCCTTGGATCAAGCTGAAACTCTTGTTCCTGTAATAAACTCATTGAATTGACCTGGAGCTATTGTGTCCTCACAGCCTTCACTTCAAATAGAGGAAGAATAAACACACAATCAGACTGCGTGACTTAAGGTATAAACCACAAATAAGGTATAGTAACAGTAAAAAAAAGCAGAAAATCAATAGATTTAATTACTGAACATTTAACTTGCACCTCCTCAGATACATAAAGAGAATAGAAGTGACACTTTGCTCATTCCAGTAGTGCCAACCCCACCCTCTCATAAATCATGAGACAAACTCTTAAAAATCATGGGGCCGAAATTGGTCTTATATGTTAATAAGAATTTTATATGTTTCAATGAGATCACTTCACATTCTTCGAAACTCCAGAGATTATAGGCCCAGTCTACTCAATCTCTCATCATAAGACATCCCTCCCATCCCAGGAATCAATCGAGTGAACCACCACCTCCAAGTTCATGGCACCGTGGCTGGCTCTGCTGCACAGGAGGGCAGGAAAAAGAGTGGGAGAGCGATAGTGATATCGGATTCAATTGTAAGGGGAATAGATAGGCATTTCTGCGGCTGCAACCGAGACTCTAGGATGGTATGTTGTCTCCCTGATGCAAGGGTCAAGGATGTCTCGGAGCGGGTGCAGGACATTCTGAAAAGGGAGGGTGAACAGCCAGTTGTTGTGGTGCACATTGGTACCAACGATATAGGTAAAAAAAGGGATGAGGTCCTACGAGACGAATTTAAGGAGCTAGGAGCTAAATTAAAATGTAGGACCTCAAAAGTAGTAATCTCGGGATTGCTACCAGTGCCACGTGCTAGTCAGAGTAGGAATCGCAGGATAGCTCAGATGAATACGTGGCTTGAGCAGTGGTGCAGCAGGGAGGGATTCAAATTCCTGGGGCATTGGAACCGGTTCTGGGGGAGGTGGGACCAGTACAAACCGGATGGTCTGCACCTGGGCAGGACCGGAACCAATGTGCTAGGGGAGTGTTTGCTAGCGCTGTTGGAGAGGAGTTAAACTAATATGGCAGGGAGATGGGAACCAATGCAGGGAGACAGAGGGAAACAAAATGGAGACAAAAGCAAAAGACAGAAAGGAGATGAGTAAAAGTGGAGGGCAGAGAAACCCAAGGCAAAAAACAAAAAGGGCCACTGTACAGCAAAATTCTAAAGGGTCAAAGTGTAATAAAAAGGCAAGCATGAAAGCTCGGTGCCTCAATGCAAGGAGTATTCGGAACCTAGGAGAGGGCTCTGAGCTAGTTAGAGTGGGTGAGAGCTCAGATGAACAGGACCCCAAGAAAGAATGCAAAAGGCAGGAGGCAACAGAGCAGAGTAGCACTGGGGTAAGTGTAAACCACAAGGTGATAGGAAGGGACAATATGTTTGAATATAAAGGGGCTGCAGGAGGGGTCAAATCTAAAAATCATGGTTTAAAAACTAGTATTAAAACACTCTACCTAAACGCATGCAGCATTCGAAATAAAGTAAATGAGTTGACGGCACAAATCATTACAAATGGGTATGATTTGGTGGCCATTACAGAAACGTGGTTGCAGGGTGGCCAAGACTGGGAATTAAACATACAGGGGTATCTGACAATTCGGAAAGATAGACAAGAAGGGAAAGGAGGTGGGGTAGCTCTGTTAATAAAGGATGATTATTGTGAGAGACGATATTGGCTCTAATGAAAAAAATGTTGAATCATTGTGGGTGGAGATTAGAGATAGTAAGGGGAAAAAGTCACGGGTGGACGTAGTTTATAGGCCCCCAAATAATAACTTCACGGTGGGGCGGGCAATAATCAAGGGAATAATGGAAGCATGTGAAAAAGGAACGGCAGTAATCATGGGGGATTTTAACCTACATATTGATTGGTCAAATCAAATCGCATGGGGTAGCCTTGAGGAGGAATTCATAGAATGCATACGGAATTGTTTCTGAGAACAGTATGTTACAGAACCTACAAGGGAACAAGCGATCTCAGATCTGGTCCTGTGCAATGAGACAGGAATAATAAACGATCTCCTAGTAAAAGATCCTCTCGGAATGAGTGATCACAGTATGGTTGAATTTGTAATACAGATTGAAGGTGAGGAAGTAGTGTCTCAAACGAGCGTACTATGCTTAAACAAAGGGGACTACAGTGGGATGAGGGCAGAGTTGGCTAAAGTAGACTGGAAACACAGACCAAACGGTGGCACAATTGAGGAACAG
The DNA here is from genome assembly GCF_044704955.1 of Pristiophorus japonicus. Taxonomy (NCBI): domain Eukaryota; kingdom Metazoa; phylum Chordata; class Chondrichthyes; family Pristiophoridae; genus Pristiophorus; species Pristiophorus japonicus. The sequence continues at coordinate 100,964,679 of NC_091992.1, forward strand.
TGGGGGACTTTTAAGGAGCTCTTTCATAGTGCTCAACAAAAATATATTCCAGTGAAAAAGAAGGGCGGTAAGAGAAGGGATAACCAGCCGTGGATAACCAAGGAAATAAAGGAGAGTATCAAATTAAAAACCAATGCGTATAAGATGGCCAAGGTTAGTGGGAAACTAGAAAATTGGGAAAATTTTAAACGACAGCAAAAAATGACTAAGAAAGCAATAAAGAAAGGAAAGATAGATTATGAAAGTAAACTTATGCAAAACATAAAAACAGATAGTAAAAGCTTTTACCGATATATAAAACCGAAAAGAGTGACTAAAGTAAATGTTGGTCCCTTAGAAGATGAGAAGGGGAATTTAATAATGGGAAATGTGGAAATGGCTGAGACCTTAAACAATTATTTTGCTTCGGTCTTCACAATGGAAGACACAAAAACCATGCCAATAATTGCTGGTCACGGGAATGTGGGAAGGGAGGACCTTGAGATAATCACTATCATTAGGGGGGAAATGCTGGACAGGCTAATGGGACTCAAGGTAGACAAGTCCTCTGGTCCTGATGAAATGCATCCCAGGGTATTAAAAGAGATGGCGGAAGTTATAGCAGATCCATTCGTTATAATCTACCAAAATTCTCTGGACTCTGGGGAGGTACCAGCGGATTGGAAAGCAGCTAATGTAACGCCTCTGTTTAAAAAAGGGGGCAGACAAAAGGCAGGTAACTATAGGCCAGTTAGTTTAACATCTGTAGTGGGGAAAATGCTTGAAGGAAGAAATAGCGGGACATCTAGATAGGAATAGTGCAATTAAGCAGACGCAACATGGATTCATGAAGGGGAAATCATGTTTAACTAATTTACTGGAATTCTTTGAGGATATAACGAGCATGATGGATAGAGGTGTACCGATGGATGTGGTGTATTTAGATATCTAAAAGGCATTCGATAAGGTGCCACACAAAAGCTTACTGCAGAAGATAAAGGTACGCGGAATCAGAGGAAATGTATTAGCATGGATAGAGAATTGGCTAGCTAACAGAAAGCAGAGAGTCGGGATAAATGGCTCCTTTTCGGGTTGGAAATCGGTGGTTAGTGGTGTGCCACAGGGATCGGTGCTGGGACCACAACTGTTTACAATATACATAGATGACCTGGAAGAGGGGACAGAGTGTAGTGTAACAAAATTTGCAGATGACACAAAGATTAGTGGGAAAGCGGGTTGTGTAGAGGCTGCAAAGAGATTTAGATAGGTTAAGCAAATGGGCTAAGGTTTGGCAGATGGAATACAATGTCGGAAAATGTGAGGTCATTCACCTTGGGAAAAAAAAACAGTAAAAGGGGAGAATGTGGAGAAATTACGACATGCTGCGGTGCAGAGGGACCTGGGGGTCCTTGTGCATGAATCCCAAAAAGTTAGTTTGCAGGTGCAGCAGGTAATCAGGAAGGCGAATGGAATGTTGGCCTTCATTGCGAGAGGGATGGAGTACAAAAGCAGGGAGGTCCTGCTGCAACTGTATAGCGTATTGGTGAGGCCGCACCTGGAGTACTGCGTGCAGTTTTCGTCACCTTTCTTATGGAAGGATATACTAGCTTTGGAGGGGTTACAGAGACGATTCACTAGGCTGATTCCAGAGATGAGGGGGTTACCCTATGATGATAGATTGAGTAGACTGGGTCTTTACTCGTTGGAGTTCAGAAGGATGAGGGGTGATCTTATAGAAACATTTAAAATAATGAAAGGGATAGACAAGATAGAGGCAGAGAGGTTGTTTCCACTGGTCGGGGAGACTAGAACTAGGGGGCACAGCCTCAAAATACGGGGGAGCCAATTTAAAACCGAGTTGAGAAGGAATTTCTTCTCCCAGAGGGTTGTGAATCTGTGGAATTCTCTGCCCAAGGAAGCAGTTGAGGCTAGCTCATTGAATGTATTCAAATCACAGATAGATAGATTTTTAACCAATAAGGGAATTAAGGGTTACAGGGAGCGGGCGGGTAAGTGGAGCTGAGTCCACGGCCAGATCAGCCATGATCTTGTTGAATGGCGGAGCAGGCTCGAGGGGCTAGATGGCCTACTCCTGTTCCTAATTATGTTCTTATGTTCTTATGATCTAAGGCAAGTAACTTAATCCCAAGAACATATTTTGGGGCATTTTTAAACGTTGGAAAATTATGTTCAAACCAATTTCGGGTGCAGCAGAGCTGCCGTGATGACATCACATGCCCTCACTGCGACCATTCACCTTTAACTCCAAGATGGCAGTGCCCATTGTGAGGAGGATGTTAAGATTTCCAGGTTTTAAACACGGAATGAAATCTTTCAGCGGCGAAGCGAGCCCGACACCAAAGGTACTTCCAGCCTGAACCGCCGCAGCTCGTTCAACCCTCTCGGTGTTTAATACCGACTGCTCCAGTCCTCGGACCGATCGCAGCCACTGCTTCCCGGCTGATCCTCGGCCTTGTGTGCCGAGGTCACTGCCCTTCCCGGGGGCGCTGCAGCTAGAAACAAAAGCTGAAGTGCGGCCTGTGTTCACAGCGAGGAGAGTTTAATGGGTTGTTTCAGCAGATGAAGTGAGGCTTTGGATTCACCAACTGATTGAGTATTTTTATGTTGAATGGTTGAATCCTACTGTCGGAAAACCAATGGGTCTCGCGGATCCTCCCCCCACCCCAGTTAAGAACCCCTGATCCAACCCGTGTGTCCCCTGTCGTCAATAACAGGAGGCGGCGACAAAGAATAATACAGCTTGAAAAAAAAAATCATGATTTATCTGAGTGGAATCGTGAGATCGGGGGTTAGAGTGAATTTTCATTAAAAATTGTTTGTCTCGCGATTAAATCGCACGAGTTGGCAATGCTCTCTAGGGTGCGTTTATTCTTTATACACCGATCTGAGATCATTAGCTGCAGTTTGGGTTCCAACCAGGCAGATTCTGTTTAAATTGCTTGGCTCCTGCCTGGCTGGAAATGTTCTATTCAAGAGAGAAATGTTAATGTTTAGGGAAGGATCTCAGTTCCCTGAACCTGTAAATTGAGGTCATTCATTAAGAAATACCAAGGGGGTCCAAGAGATCCCTGAACACCTTGTAAAGCTATTGTGGTGAAGCAATGGATTTATTGTACATGTCGTGTCGCACCCAAGCAGTGTTCGTCTCCAGTTCTCATATGTGCCATGCGTTGGTGCTTTTGATGTGCTTGTGAGCACATTTCCTGGAATGTTGACAGCAAGTGGCCCTTACCTTGTGATTTATGGGGCAGATATGCTGCGATTTTTCCTACCAGGTCGGGAGTGAGGCGGGAAACTTTGGGTGAGTACTGGAACCCTGCTCCCGGCTTCATCCAGTTCTGTCCAAGTGATTTTACGTTGATGGTGCTTGATAAGCCCGCCCTGCGAGGATCCCAGCCAATTAAATGGAAGAGGGAATGACGATGTCACTTGATGACGCGTCATCAGCCGATTTCCTTAAAGGGACCATGCCCACATTCATTTTGACAGTTGTGCTGTCAGTGTTCTGCTACATTGAGTGTGGGAAGTGATTCACTCACTCTTCCAGCCTGCTGACACACCAGCGAGAGGCCGTTCACCTGCACTGAGTGTGGGAAGGGATTCACTCACTCTTCCACCCTGCTGACACACCAGCGAGTTCACACCAGCAAGAGGCCGTTCACCTGCTCAGTGTGTGGGGACGGATTCACTCAGTCATCCAACCTGCTAAGACACCAGCGAGTTCACAAGTGACTGCAGGGGTTGGATTCTGCTGTTATTCACATTCCTACTGAATCGTGTTCATTCTGTTAGTTGGCGTTTGTTTCTGCTGATAATAACCCTTCAACCAGCCTGGAGTTTAATATTTTGATATTTCAAATAACAGTGTGTTGCTATTTGATGTCTCCAAGATAAGAGGAGACTAATTGATGTCCTGTTACTGACTGCTCCATTTTTGATCAGGGTCCAGGAGCATCATGATCAGGGCCCAGGAGCGTCATGATCAGGGCCCAGGAGAGGCGAAGGTTTGGGGCCCAGGAGAGGCGAGGGCCCAGGGGCAGCACGGGCCAGCCCACACGGCGATCTGTGGATAGTAGGATAGTGTTTGCGCACTAGGTCCGTGCAGCAGAGCTTGGTCTCCAGTCGTCTTGGTTAACCCTTGCCACTGGATCAAGACCTAGCTCTGTCAAGCCTGTGTAGTGGCTGGTGTGCAATGGCCACCCCACGTTAAAAGATTCCATGCACAGGCATCTTCCACTTTTAGTATGTAGTTCGGGACCTCGAATGTCAGGTCCCTTATTGAAACACCTGTGAACTCATCTATTTTTGGTGTGGAAGTGGGTCATCCTCGATATGAGGGGCTGCCTAATACTATACTATGCATTGAGGTGCTGCAAACATTGACAGATAAGCAATGTTCATAGATTGAATCTAAATGACTTGCTTTACAAGGTGGACAACATAAGGAACTACAACTTACACTGTGTATTGAAAAAGCAATAATGCAAAATAAATGGTTGACTTCAACATTCTCTAAATTACCAAACCATTGGAAAAAACCATACAAATTGGTTATACAATGAGGTCTGAATATCCAAGGGAGTTTCCGGTCAGTAATTTGCTGAACCATGTTGATCCATATTCACATGGCATAACAAACCACTAGAGGCTAAATTACTTTGGAACAAGCTGCACAAAGAGAATATAAATATCAGCTGGGAGGATGGAGTGTCCAATATTGAAGCAATGAGGAGCAGCTTTATGGCCACAATGTTGCTCACCTCAGGAGGGTCCTCTGGTGGGCAAGTTCGGGTGCGCACTTCATCCGGCTCTGTCCAAGTGATTTTACTTTGATGGGGCTTGTTAAGCTCGCCCAGCGGGTTTCCCAGCCAATTAGAGAAATCGGGTCTGGTGATGCCATTTGATGACGAATCATCAGCCGGTTTCCTTAAAGGGACCATGTCCACATTTCTTTTGATGTTTGTGCTGTCAGTATTCTACAAACACTGACAAGCACTGCACAGAGGCACAGGGCTGCATCCAGATTCTCCCATGACTCCCTCCATATACTTATGGAGAGAGTCACAGCATGCAGGGAGGTCCTCTTCCCTTCCCGTAGGTGACAAAGACCTCCCCAGGAGATCAACACAGTCTGGTTGCACATTGCAGAGGAGGACACAAGCAGGGAAGTGGTCAGGAGGACCTGGGTGCAGTGCCGCAAAACATTAGATCACAATGTAGATCTCAGTAGACCACAAAACATTAGTACAAAGCCACACTCAGTCTTATCCTACTGTGTCTCCCATCACATCCCCATCATTCTGCCTTCCTTACCCTACTCCTACATATCCTTACTCACACCAACTTACCTTGCAACGACACCCATCCCTTTATAACTATATTATCACATCTCCACCTCACCAGCCACACCTCACACTCACTCTCAGCCTTGCCCAATTGTACCAACTAGCAACACACAAGGGTAGTGTGGTGTTAAACATTGAAATCTTTATTTTCAACACTTTGTGTTCTTGGACAGATTTGTTTGCACCTTAGTGAGTTGCAATGAATGGTGAGACATAAGGGTATCCAGTGATGAGTGTGAAATGAATGGTTTGGGCATTGTAGGGATGCTTTATGGTGCTGGCATGGGGTGGTACCAACCTGGCACATCATGTGGCAGCCAGGGTGTACAGCATCAAGTGAAGTAAATCTTGCCATGGTGAGGCCATACCTAGCGTCCCGGTCGGGTGCTGATGCCCTGTGTCCTGTGCAGCATCAGGTGATTGGGAGAAAGTTGTTGTTGTTGTTGTTGTTGAAATATCTCTAAGCAGCTTCTTAAGTATCTCAATGCCCTGACCCATCGTTCAGTGCCAGGTCTGCATTCCGCAGGCAGAGCCGGCACTTGGGAAATTAACAAGGAGTTGGGTTCAGAGCGGATACCGCTTCGCTGTCAATCTTTTAGATTTTGACAGTGGACATGCCTCCAAACCCGCCCTCTGGGTGCCGGCAAGATTACGGCCTCATAGTCAGAGGGTGGGAAATGTAGCCCAGATATGCCACATGAAGCTTCAGTCCATTTGTTAGAGACAAGGAGAGTTGCATAAAGAGACCGGGCATTTTGTTTTTAAGATTTGCTTTCCTTAATGCCAATGAGTTGGGGTGAATTTTACTTTTTTAATAATGCTTTTTTGTTGCTGTGACAAATTCTTCATCCAGCCACCAGAGTTGTACGTTGAACGATACCTTTCTTAACCCCTTGTTCTCTGCGGCTATACATTCCAAGCACATTACTTGCTTTTCAATTTGTCTGAGTCTTCTCTGTGCCTTTGCAGTGTCCTTTCTCCTTGCGCAGTGCAGCACTAAAGCACGTGTGATGTTTGCAGCCATCTTTCATTTAACATATATTATGAGAGAATGAACAATTTAATTAGGTGATACAACAGAATCTTTTGCAGCTACATTCTACATTGTTGCTGCTTGCTATAGTGGAATATCAGAAGTCATTTGTTTTTATTGTTAGCAACATTTCAAATGCAGATTTGTTTTCCTTATGGCGCTGACCTTCCCACTTGCCTGCCCCAGTATTTGTTGTCACAATGGCTACTCATTTTTAGATGGCTCAGATTGGTGTGGTTCTTCTTCAAAACTGTAGCAAAATTGTCTTGTTTCATGTCACTGAGCCACAGATTTTGCAGAGGATGTCAGAGCACCATTGTTTTCCCCCACAGGAAGAATAAACTGCAGAATAAATGATGTTTGTGTTATGTTGATCGGCGATGGACACTGGAGCTGGTGACTTACTGGATACTTAGGTGTAGCAAAGATTGGTTAGATGGATAGTGAAATGCATCCAAGGTAAAATAAATGCACAGAGGATTCCAGAAAAATGTTGCACTTACCTCACCGGTGATCCCCTTAAATAGCGCTCCCCAAGCGACCAGTTTCCCTAACAACACCTTCTGCAGCTAACGGTGTTGACGCCCGGCGATGATGCAGGAGACGGAACCGAAGTTCGCATCCGGGGCAGTGGACACTGGATGATGTCATGATCTCCGGGGCGCAGGAGATCATGGCGTTAGGGGTTACCGCTGCCGCTAACCTGCGGGGCTAGTTTGCGGGCGTCGGTATTCTCGCCGCTCCCGATCGCAGAGCCGGTAGTGACCCATTATCGCCCCCCCAGAGGTGCTAATGAGAAGTGCAAAGAAGGCCAATTTCTCCCCTTTAATTTTCCCCATTTAGATCCCAAGGTGTGAAATCCCCTTCCTAAACCCCTGCACGTCTCTATCTCCCTTTTACTCCTTCAAAACGCTATTAAAACCTACCTCTTTGAGCAAGCTTTTGGTCACTCTTCCTAATATTGCATTCTTTGGCTCACAACAACAACAACTTGCATTTATATAGTGCCTTTAATGCAGTAAAACGTCTCCAGGCGCTTCACAGAAGCGTCACCAAATCGCCAAACAAAATGTGACACCGAGCCACATATTACGGCAGGCGACCAAAAGTTTCACATCCACTTTTGTTTGATTATGCCTCTGTCATGCACCCTGGGATATTTTTCTACATTGAAGTTGCTATGTAAATCTAAGTTGTTGTTGTTGGTCTTGTGTCCGCTCAGGCAGTTTGCTGGTGTCTTCCAGCTTAGATCCCCGAGATTGATAACAGACGGTACTTTGAAGAAAAAAAACAAGAAATCTATGTCAGAGGTCGACAAGAGATGCTTTTTAAATTCAAGTTGTCCTCCGATTTGCATCATGCTCCTCCTGAGGCAAGTATTTCTGGATTGGTATAGCTGTAATATACAAGTGCCTTCTGCTGGAATAAGAGTTCAAGAAAAGCAATAGAGCAGCACCATTTTAAACATTGAAAGATGGCATATTAGACTAGACCTGATGTGCTCCACTTAAGAGACTGCTCCTTGAGATTTTCTCCATGGCAGTGAATGATATTTGGAGACATGAACCGGGGTCCGTAATAAAAAGAAGCCTCATTCAAAGAATGATGAATACTAATATTATGGTATGTGAAGAACCTTTTAGTGAGCCTTCCGCTTTTGCTGAACCAACAAATAGTAACAACCAATGTCACCTTTGAGTCATCAGTGCCCTTAGATATTTGTTGCATTTTGTATTTTTCCTCAGAAATGAAATATTATATATTTTATCCTCCTTTTTTAAGTAGTTGGTTCATGTTTGGGTACCTCATAGAAGTAGTTATTCTTTGTGAGAGCTGGTAGAATCGTCAACCATCGGGCATTTTTGCTGCGCTGATGATAGAAAGGGGGAATTTTAACTGCTCAGCAGAAAATGTGCGGGGGAGCAGTTAAAACGGAACAGCTCCACTTCCCGCTCCATTCCCGCCGAATCCCCATTTTAACGCCTCCGATCTAGATAGTAACTGAGACTTCGACTGGACTCCAGCGGGAGCCTCATTAATCTTTCCATCAGGATCCCATGACGTGTATGGGAGTCCAATGACGTTTTAACCCACTCCAGAGTGGGCCGTCTGCCATTGCCACCAGCCAGGCCAAGATGTTGGGAAGCGAGTGAGAGAGTCCCTTTAATGTAAACGAACAAACTATCCTCTGAGGAGCAGGATATTTCCTCTGGGCCCTACAAGGAAAATCTGGGCTCTTCCCCCGGCCACAAGATCCTCATAACATCCCCCCCGGAGTCCATCATTATAAGCGGTCCCTCGTATCGAGGATGGTTTGCTTCCACACCAAAAAGGGATGTGTTCACAGGTGTTTCAATGAAGGACCTAATATTCCAGGTCCCGAACTACATAATGAAGGTTGGAAGATGCCTGTGCGTGGATTTTATTAACGTGTGGTGGCCGTCGCACACCAGCCACCACATGGGCTTGACAGAGCTAGGCCTTTATCCAGTGGCAAGGATTAACCAAGCTGACCGGAGACCTGCTCTGCTGCTAGGACCTAGTGCGCACACATATCGCAGTGTGGGCTGGTCCGTGCTGCCCCTGGGCCCTCGACTCTCCTGGGCCCTGAACTCACGCCTCTCCTGGACTCCCGACCACATCCCTCTACGAACTCTTGCCGCTATATTAAACTCTATTAAACTGATGTTTCTAATATTTTAAGCTGCTTATTTAGTAAAGAGAGATGAATGTGAAAGCTGCCAATATTAGTTTTGGCTATTCCCTTGTTATGATACCATCCAGAGAAAAAATCTTTGTTTGGAAAAGGATTATTTTGATTAGATTTAGTGGTTTCTTAAATGTTAATTCACAGCTTTAATATTATCTGCTGCAGTTTTAAATGTGAAGCAGTCTCCTGAAGCTCTGTTGTTTAAATAACGAAAGTGATTTACATGCTTTTGAGGAAAGTTCTCGATAATCTTTGCAATTAGCAAAGGTTAAAGACAATGACGAGAAATGTTGGAACAATTATATGGACATTTTTCCCTTTTAATACGTGGAGGAGAATTCCCATCAGCCTTTATTGGAATGCAAATTGTCTTGTAAATAACATTCGGAGCATAGGTTAGGCAAAGGTAATCACCATTTGCTGTCTATTAATCAAGGGACTTCCCCTTCTGTCTCTTAACATCTGGTATCAAGAGGTTTTTCTGATCTTGACATAATGAAGCAAAGAGATGTGTGAAGCAGAAAACTTGCTGCTGCAATAACCAAACTTTGTAACAGTGGTGGGCAAAATACGGCCCGCGGGCCATATCCGGTCATTCTATCCGCCCACTGGATGGGATGGAAATAGAACGTGAGCCGGCGCTCGAGCTGCACATTCGTCTATCTACTTTCACTTCTCGTGGGTCAGAGTCAGACCTGATCTGCAGCCAAGGAAAAACCATACAATACTTAATTCAAATTAATAATTAGCAAAAGTGATTTTCTCCCTGGCCCGATCTTAAAAGGATCCGTTACATGATTCTGGGCCCCAATGGCGGACGTCTGTTCCCAGAATGCACTATGTACTCAAAAATGTCCTATACATTTTAGAGTGGAGTCATGGCTGCTCATCTCCACAACTCTTTTACCGAAGAAAGTGACAGGCACTGAATCTTTCCTCTCCTGGTATCCAGAGTACGACGGCAGGGGAATTCTCATCTGGCACCAATTGGGACGGCATTAGTAATCTTTGCAGAGGAGCATAAGGATGACTGAGATGGGGGAATTGATGCTGACACAGGCTCTAAAGAGGGTACAGTTTTATTTCACAGCACTGATTTACAGAGACCAGAAGATACCACAACATTTTCAACTTTTATCTTGGGTTCATTTCTAAGCAGTATCCAATACATGTTGTGTATGTAAGATAGCATCTGACGACTATCTGAATTTATGTTTATGCAATGTTTATGTTTATGCAATGTTCCCTCTAATTTTTTCATGCACGGTCCCTTTAAATTTGCTGGGCGATCGGCCTCAATGCAGCCGCATATGCGCAATATCTCTTCCAGCGGCAGAAGCTGGGGAGCAGCCTGCGAGATTGCGTGATTGGTCCGTGACCGTGTGACCACGCACCTTAAGGGGAACATTGGTGGGTGGCCCTCAACAGCTCACCAAAACTTGTTAAGTGGCGCTCCAGCCAAAATAATTGCCCACCCCTGCTTCATAATGTGCCCAGCTCACTGATAGATTCACAGCAGTTTTTTGACACATAATCATGATTGGTCTTCGCATTTGGTAAATGCAATGAGAAGTTTTAATGTTGTTTCCTGCCTCAATATTGAGGTAACATTGCATATTTTTTGTAAAATAGAATGTGTCAACACCATGGCCCGGATTTCTTGGACAGCACCGTTCATTACATTTACAGACTTCCTGTGGGCTTTTGCACTGGAACTTGCAATTATTAGAGTGCCAAAATGGTGCAGCACCCTCTACAGGGGATCTGGGACCTGTGTGATCTGGACAAGCAACAATGTATCTCCTTAACCAATCAGATTGAAGAATCCTTACTGAGATGTGCAGTGTCTGAACCAGGAAATGTAAGTTAAAATATTTAATTCAATGTCAAATCATGCACAGAAAGCAAAATAAAGAGAGGGAAAGAAAAATTGGATGAAGAAAGAGAGATAACAGAGACAGAAATAAAAAGTTAAAAACATACATTAAAATCAGAAGGATTGAGACTTGTAAAATTTAATTATCAGTACCAGAGAGGTTGTTTGGCAGTAAGTAAGACTTACCACACTGTTAAAAATGTACTTAAACTTGAATGGGCAAGCTTTAACTTTTCTGGCATGTTTAGTGGGTATCTAATGGGTAATTACAGCAACTTCACGCCCTTCCATGTGTTTGAATGCTGAGTCTCTTGGCAAGATACTGCTATAGCACAGATTCTGCGGGAGCAGGGAAACTCGGACAGCAACTTCCTGATTTCCGTGTTTAACTGCGCATGTGTGGATGCTGTCTGATTTACTCCTTAATAAGGGTGAGTGCGAATAACCTCACCCTTATTTCTCCTGCAAAATCTGGGCCAAATAACTTTCTCCATTTAATGTAGAAATCGGAGGGTTGATGGTGACAGTACATTGGAGAATCAACATGCAGGCACCTTGAAATGATGGGATGCAAGATCCATTTCCAATGCAATGATATTTTTACTTCACGGCATTATTTGGGGATGTGCATAGGTATCGCTGTCAAATCAATCATCAGTGTTTTGCATTCAAATGTTTGTATTTGTGTGAATAGTGGTATTGTGCTCCTTGGGTGTAATAGATTACAATATTTTCGATACTATGTATGTTGTATATACTCATGCTTGTTGTTTCTTACTGTGTTTTGGTATCAGTATAGTTTGTATTAAATGGTGCTAAGATTGGCTGTGGAATGTGCTTCCATGCAGCGAGTTAGATTCTTATGCTGTGGTTTGCATTTTGACTGTTGAATCATGTACTTGAGCAGTGGCCTGATGTTATTGAATCTCATTAGCAGTGATCACAGGGTTTGCTTTGTTGGAGTGTTCATGTTTACCATCGGGCAGAATGCTATATCTTCTGTGTTCGTCTTAGCAAGACTTTGGTCATCTGATAGTTTATACTCCTGATGGCTGCCATTTCAATTCCCTTCCTCCCCCAACCACTGCTACCTCCTAACCCAGTGCTCCTTTCCTGGTCAACCTCCTTTCTCACTTACCTGAGGACTGCTTTTCTGGTGAGCTGCCTGCTACTCTCCACAGTTCATTGGCTCGATGGAAATAAGGCCCGAGGCCCAATACTGGGTGTGCTTCGGGCCTCACCATTCAGGCACAGGTATGGGTCCCTGTGGCCGCCTCCCCCCTCGTGCGCCCAAAAATGGGTGCACCCAAATTTCTAGGCCCATATTTCTTTTCCTATTTTACTAACTTGATTTTTTTTAGAATGTCGTTGCTAACTCTCTCTGTTTAATTGTAGTAAACTATTTCTACCCTGCTTTCACTGTCCCTGACTTAGTATTTACTCCCCATTTGTCAGAGGCAGCTATTATTTCAGAAGGGGAATTCCCCTAAGTTCATTACTGATATGAAGTCATTTTTTTTTGTATAAAAATAAAAATATATAAACACTGGCAAACTGAAATACACACAGAAAATGCTGGAAAAACACAACAGGTCAGTCAGCATGTGTAAAGAGAGAGGCATGTTAACATTTTGGGTGAAAAGCCTTCATTGGGCTTGGATGAAGGGTGTACACCTGAAGCCTTCACTTGTTCTTTCTGTTTACAGCTGTTGATTTGCCTGCTGCACATTTTCTGTATTTTCTCTTTTTTTGTTTACCGTTGTGCATGTGCCGGTGCTGAATAAAAATCCCTTCAAGTACTTGATCATATCCCATCCATTTTTGCTCATAATTGGTCCATAATTGGTGGGAAGTTTTGACAGTATTCAGTTCTTCGTCTGGTGATTATATCCACTGAGCCGCTGCTTTTGAACCTTTCTGGCGTGTGATCCCATAGAATAGCAATGCAATTATATATTTCTGAAATAGGCTGTGGTGTATTTTACTCCTTTTGGAAAAAGTTCCCCAATACAGGCTATATCAGTCAAAACTCTCCCAAAGAAAAAGTACTGAAATTAAGTGAAATGACCCGGGTATAATCCATCAAGACAACAACAAATGCGGACAAATCTTCATCAAATCTTCTTCAGAAGTGTCTTAAAATTGACAAGTTTAAATGGATCTAAAAGTAATAGCAAACACGTCAACTTAAAATCATGTGGAAATTGTACTTAGCACATTTAGGAATTATTCTGCATAAAGGGAGTGAAATTGCTCCTGCCTCAAATATCTGCAAGAAAGTTGGCATGAGTACCAAATCAAACAGGAGGCTTTTCACCCTCAGTCAAAGTGCTTGAAACATCAAAAGTGGTTACACACAATCAATTTCAGAATGATTTACTTCTTGGAATACAGTTTATATTGGAGTCTTAAATCACTGGTTATCTAATTGAAATAAGATGTGTAATGTTCTTTTAGGCTGTGAATCGAAGGAGATTCTTATTGTACATTCAGCATAAACATGTTAATTATTTTGCTACTTAAGAATGAACAACATTGGAATTCGCTGCCTCAGAGAGCTGTGGAAGCTGGGACATTGAATAAATTTTAAGACAGAAATAAACAGTTTCTTAAACGATAAGGGGATAAGGGGTTATGAGGTGCGGGCAGGGAAGTGGAGCTGAGTCTGCGATCAGATCAGCCATGATATTGAATGGTGGAGCAGGCTCGAGGGGCCGTATGGCCTACTCCTGTTCCTATTTCTTATGTTCTTATTGTTGTAGTTGTTGTAAGAAAAGCTAAGTGATATTAAAAATTTAAAGAAACAGAAGAAGTAAATTCAAAGGCTGCCTTAGATTTCAACAGTTACAGGCAATTGAAGTGCCTTTGATCAGAGTATTTTTGAGCACAGGATGCAAGACAACTGATTGTCTCCTTGCTTCCTATTCGGACCATGGGGAAATTATTGATGCAAAAGCATCTGTTGGCTATGTTACTTTTTGATCATTTGTAAATGAGGCCCCTTTTTATAAATAAATAGTGGCAAAATCTCAGCTTCATCTGTTTAATAAAGCAAAAGAAGAACAAAAGAAAAGTTTGACTGGTAGTTTTTTCAAAGTATGCTGCATAAACAGATACGGGGACGCTGAAATTGCCCTTTTCCTTAAGGCTTGTTACCACCGCAAATCGGCGGCCATGCCGCGGAGTAGAGTGGCCGCCGACTTTGGGTGGAATGCCCGCTAAAACCCCAATTGCGCTCCCGAGTTTTCCCAGTGGTGCCCCAATCCCTGCCTTACCACTCCGCTGCTGCCGATCGGTGTTGAACATGTCATCACCGTGCGCACCGCTGATCTAACCACCCGACGACGACGACATTCCCCTCGGAAAATCTTTGGCCTGCCCGGCAGTGCCAAAAACGAGCTTTTTCCCGGTGGTCCAATGAGGTTGTGGCTTTCTGCAATGGTGGTACGGCTTCCCTTAAAGGGGAGGGCTTATTGCCGCTGCCACCTTGTTTTGTTTTTGTCGGCCTGACAATTATGCCCTTGGGTTCGGCCAGGCCGCCAACAGGCAGCCTGGCACCCCCTCTTGGCCAGGCTGCTGGCCCGGCCCAAACCCTCCCTGGTGATCCAGTGGACTGAAGTTTAAAAATCGCGGACGCTCTCCCCTTTAAGTGAAGATGAAAGCTGTGGTGATGCGGTGCCGTGATGAAGTCATTGCGACGGTGACTCCACACCGCCCCCAACTTCCACCGCTCAGTTGCTGTCACTGCCACGTCTTTGCCCCTCAAGTGTAGTCACCGCCCCCATTTACACCGACTCCCAGATCAAAACAAAGAAAACCAATGACTGGCATTGCGCAAAAGAGTCAACCTGAATTGCAGCTGTGGTAAAAACCATCGAAATGGGGTGGGAGCACCCCATTTCGGGCGGGGGGCAGTTTCTACCCCAAGAACTTTGCAGTAAGCTGCTACACGCCTACTTTATTTGGCAAACTTAATACACTTTTCCAGTTACCCCGATCCATCACTAAATCCGCCCATTTCCACCTCCGTAACATCGCCCAACTCGACTCCCGCCTTAGCTCATCTGCTGCTGAAGCCCTCATCCATGCCTTTTGTTACCTCTAGACTTGACTATTCCAACACACTCCTGGCCAGCCTCGCATCTTCCACCCTCCATAAACTTAAGCTCATCCAAAACTCTGCCACCCATATCCTAACTGGCATCAAGTCCCATCCAGCCATCACCCCTGTGCTCGCTGACCTACATTGACTCCTGATTAAGCAATGCTTCGATTCAAAAATTCTCACGCTTGTTTTCACATATCTTCATGGCCCCGCCCCTCCCTATTTCTATAATTCCTCCAGCCCCACAACCTCTAAGATATCTGGGATCCTCCAATTCTGGCCTCTTGACCATCCCCAATTTTAATCGCTCCACCATTGCCTGTTGTGCCTTCTGTTGCCTAGGCCTTAAGCTCTGGAATTTCCTCCTTCAAGACACTCCTTAAAACCTACCTCTTTGACTGTCATCTGCCCTAATATCTCCTTATGTGGCTCAGTGTCAAATGTTTGATAATGCTCCTAATAAGTGCATTGGGACATTTTACTATGTTAAAGGCGCTAGATAAATGTTTGTTGTTTTTGTTAACTTGGGCCATTATTAATCATAAACCTTACTTCTCCTTTCATTTAATTGCTGAACATATAAAATTAGTCTCATGCTATTTATACCACAGAGATTCCAACAGCAAGCCAGTGTACCTGACCCACATTGGCTCAGCTCATAACAGTAGTTGGCAGAGCAGTATGGGAGAGAGTGTGTACGAATGTTTTCTATATTAACTTCCAGAAGACATTCAATAAGGTTCCGCACAAGATTATCAAAAATGAAAGTACACGGAATTAGAGGTAGCCTTGTGATATGGTTTGGAGCATTGTTGGGAGGTGAGAGGCAGAGAGCAGAGATAAGAGGAATATAGTCTGCTTGGTGGGATGTTTCCCAATGAGCTCTACTAAACCATATATATCACTGACTTGGATGAAGGAATAGAGAGTTGTATATCCAAGTTTCAGATGACACAACAGTAGGAGGCACAGTAAGTTGTGTGGATGAGAGCACGAGGTTACAAAGGAACATAGACAGACTAAGTGAGCAGGCAGATTGAGTTCAATGTCAGGAAGTTTGAGATCATCCACATTGGATCCAAAAAAGACAAATCGGAATATTTCCTTAATGGGAGAGACTAGGAGCTGTGGAGAAGCAAAGGGATTTAGCTATCCATGTACACAAATCACTAAAAACTAGTGCACAGTAACAAAAAGTTATCAAACAGACTGATGGAATATTAGCTTTACTCTCAAGAGAATTGGAATACAAAAATGAGGAAACAATGCTTCAATTGTGCGGAGCATTGGGCAGAGTCTACCCGGAATATTACGTTCAGTTTTGGGCTCAGCACCTCAGCAAAGATATATTGGCCTTTGAAGGGGTGTAGCAGAATAATATCAGAGTTTGCGGGGTTAAATTATGAGGAAGATTGCGTAAACTTTGTTTATCTTCCCTTGACTTTAAAAGGTTGCAGGGTGATCTAATCGCTGTGTTTAAAATGATAAAGGGATTTGATAGGGTTGATACAGGGAAACAATTTCCTTTAGGAGAATCCAGAACAAAAGGGCATAATTTAAAAATTACAGGTAGGCCAGTTAGGAGTGAAATCAGGAAACATTTTTTCACACAAAGGTTAATGGAAATCTGGAACTCTCCCTCAAAAGGCTGTGGATGGTGAGTCAGTTAAAATTTTCAAGACTGACATTGATAGATTTGTGTTAAGTAAGGGTAGCAAGGGATATGGAGAAAAGGCAGGCAAACTGGGTTGAGGCACAGATCAGCCATGATCTAACTGAATGGCAGAAAGCTTAAAGTGGCTGAGTGGCCTATCCCTGTTCCTTTGTTCCTTAAGGCAATGGGAGAAATTCATGGTAGAATACATGGACTTTGGAAGGAGCAGACCAATTGGCCTGTTGCTCCCTTGGACCATTTAATTACAACACTGTAATATATATAGCTCCACCCAGTGGACTACTGTGGCATTGCAGCCATTGCTGTTTACAACAATAAAGAGAGAGTCACCTGATTGGCTCCCTGAAGTTATCAGCCATCTTAAAGCCTGTGTGTTTGTGATACACCACCAATGTTATGTAGGATTCATATGACTTTCCTTTGCTTGATTTTGTTTGGATTTCTGTCTTTTTTGAAAACATCAAATATTGAGAAAAAAGTCCTTTAATGTCACTCAATCATGGCACCACTGGATCAGGGTAAGCAACAGGAAGAGATAATGGGCCAACAATTCCGGCCTCCCCGGGTCCGTACTGAGTTCCTACGGACCTGGGAAGGCATCGGAAATGCCGGTTTCCAGCTCGCAATGCGCATGTGCTGGAAACTGGCATTTCCGATCTGTCAAATTTCTGCCTTACAAATGTCCTCAAAAATCTTGCATCTGAAAAAGCAGGTGCATAGCCTACTTTTACAGGCACAAGTGTTTTAAAAAACACAAACGTATAAAAATAAAGTTATTAAAACATATTTTATCATTAAAAACCCTCCCTACAATGGTGAGATTATTTTTAAAAACTTTTTTAAAAAATCGGGAAATTATTTTTTTTTAAGACATTAATAACTTTAATTTAAATGAATGTAGTGCAATTATTTTCTATTTTTTTGGGTGATTGGGGCTGTGTTTTGGGTGTTTCGGGCTCTATCACAATCATCGTACTAGGAGTTTAGGACCCTGCGGAACTCCTATTAGTATGATACTTTACCTGATTGGCTGCCCAGAGCCATGTGACTCCAGATGTAGGCCTGCGCACGCATCGACGTGCACGTGCTGCGACGCGCAGTCAGCTCAGGCCACAGCATCGGAAAGTCGAACATGGGCAGCAGCTTAAGGCAGGTGCGTATTTTTTCTCTAAAATGCCCGCAGGAAGGCCAAAATGGAATTTCAGGGCCAATATCATTGTTGCAAGATGACCCAAGAGGTGTTGTCAATCACTGGTCCTGATTGCTTATCAAGACATGGTCAGATTCAACGCTGATAAAAATAAAAACATTGGCAGATTTTCCTCATGTAGAGCATCAATTTAAAATTTGAGGTTAATCCAGCAATGTTTGTGAGCTTCAAGTAGATCCACAAGATGAACAAAATCATCAGAATCTGAGGCAGTGGAGCATGACTGCTCAATGTGCATTGATTGAACTAACACCAAACAACCCTGCAGCACATTTAAAACTAACTATTGAAGGCACTTTTACGTTTTCCAATTCTGCCTTTTAGATTTTATTTTAGCCTACCTTCAATGAGTTCATGGCTGAACATGCAACTTCAGGAATGGGGTACTGAAGTTACAAGTTCAGCCATGAACTCATTGAATGGTGGTGCAGGCTCGAGCGGCCGAATGGCCTACTCCTGCACCTATTTTCTATGTTTCTATGTTTCTAATGAGACAAGGGAATTTGAAAATATCAATGGTTCTTCCTTGCATATTAAAAAAAAGTTGAATGTGTTTGCTGGTTTAATTTTATATGGTTTAACATCTGTCCAGATTTTTCAACATTTAAGAAATGCAATCTTGTTCTGTCACATTTCATTAAAGCATAATAATAATAATCTAATATTGATTACGTGTAATAAAAATATATAATTTATGTTTCGATAAGCAGTAGGGAATCTCGAATCAGTTCTTGTGTCTCAGTATGTTGCCTGACAGGTTTATTTTTATATATTCATGCTAGTGACAGCACTAACTGATTACATTTTAAATGTACTTAGCTGCCTTCTTCTGTATTATGGTGCAGTTTGATGTCCAAAACATTTGCCACAATACAAATACATTTGTGCCTTGTATTTCATAGATGTTATAGACTTATAAGTGCAATAAGTTTTCAACCCTGAGAGTACACTATTTTTTCTGAGATTTGCAGTTAATCCATGTGCAAATATTATTTCTGATATTGGGGGATGGAGAGGAAACTGGGCTAATGTGGTGCATTTTCTCCCTTTATTTTGAAAACAATTTTCAGTTACAACTTCAGATGAGAACACAATGGGCCAGATTTTGGGATAAGAATCACGGTGAGGGTAACAGTGCTCACTGTTATAGCATCCGCACATGCACAGTTAAACAGACAAATCTGAAGCTGCTGTCAGAGATACCCCTCTCCTCCACAGGGTGCGGTTTGCAGTCCCCGCCTACAGACTCAGCACTGAGATGATTGCAGCGGTGTGAATCTGCTGTACTTGCCCATTAGTTCCGCACTAAAAATGCCTGAAAAAGTTAGGGCTGGTGAATTCAGGCGTAAGTGAGTTTTTAACGGCGTGATAAGTGATAATTACTGCTGATCAACCCCTTTGGCCCTAAAAATTTTATTTTAAAAGTGTGGAGTCTCATTTCCTCAGAAGAAAATTAGTTTTGGAGGTTTTAAAAATATAAACATTAAATTATTTTTTACTTTTGCTGTCTGTCTCTTTTATCTCTCTCCTTTAATCCCATCTGCCTTTCCAAATATTTATTTTGCTTCTGGACATGGTTTAAATCTAATTTATATTTCCTGCTTTATACATCCTGGTTTAGAATCTGCATGTCTCAGTGAGGATTCTTTAATTTGATTGGTTGAAGAGCCCCTCTGCTTCTTGACCTGCTCACCAATGCCACAGATGCCCTGTAGAGGGCACCGTGCTGAAACAGATGGCTGTTTAGCGCAAGTCTGCACTCTAAAGCCCATGAAAACTTTGTGGGCAGCTGTCGGTGAGGTGAATGGCGATCGTCGTTCCTTCGCTGCTGATTGCAAAATCCGAGCCATTGACATTAGCTTTCAGTGTCTTGAAGTAGTGAAATATGGAAATGAATCTATCAGTGCAATCTTTTTTGTGACTAATCAGAAAGATTAGACTAGGCGCCATGTTATGATTGCTATATCATAGTGTCAAGACACAAGGAATGAGTTTGTAATCCCACGCTTCCAGCAGGAAAGCCAGGCTTGCAGCCAGCATGGGTTGTTGATAGGGCTGCTGCATTGTAACCCTAACTGTTTTATCCTACCTCCCTGTAAATGTGGGATTGTAGAATCAGACCAATAGCATCAAGTCTGAGCTTCTTGACAGTTTCATTAAGAAGGTTGTCAAACAATTGTATGACAATGTGATAGAGGCCTAAAAAACAGGGTTAGATGAGGCACATAGCTAAATAAAAATCAATCATCGTCACAGTATCTCCTCCCACTGGGAGAATACAGAGGGTCTAGATTTATAATCAAGCCCGGGAAGAACTCATTGGTATCAGCTGCTAAGGTATAAGTAAATACCAATTTTCTTTATGTCCATGGGAGATCTACTGGTATATTTATAATATTTTCATGTTATAGGATCCACAGTATGGACTAATATGGACAGTCTCACAATTAATTTTGGATGATGTTTGCCAATGAGTTGGGACATTTCCTCCACTCTTTTCAAATGCGTATTTGTTGATATGAAACAACAGCAATGAGGGGCAGAATGAAACTTTGGTACAGGTGAGACATTCTGTACTAATTAGAAGAAGAGAATTAGCTTTATTCACACAGCAATGCATCAAGCAAACAAGGATAGTTAGAATTACAAATGGAAGTGGAACAGATTATTCCAGTGATCCGTGAAATTTGGAGTTGATTGCGTCTAGCAGACACTTTCATGCCTTTAAAGCAGACCCAGAGGTTCAAGTTGGAACTTGTGAATGTGGATGATCAGAAGTTTATAGAGTCACAACTTCTGAACCCATTGATGATATTACTATGAAACACCTGATTCTCATGGCTGCACAAAAATAATTTAACTCTTATCTGTCCAGGGCCGCTTTGGCTCTGTCACCAGAGGAACTGATCGGAGTGTACATGGACACGTGCTCCGACCAGTTCTACTGGGTCCTATATAGGTCATAGGAGCCTGATTTTCATATTAAAATGGCCTACCACCTGAAACAGGTGCTTCATCTGCCCTGTGTTAAACCCCTGTGGAAGTCAATTTTTGGGGTTAAGGGATGGCAAGATTACCAACCCCATTTTTTAGACGGTACCGCCCTGTTAATGCCCATTTCGGCAGGTTATAATTGATCGCACAATATCCAGTTCAGATCACAAAAAGGGACCATTTTCATGTCCCTATAAGATGCTATCATATGAGTAGATATTGGGCACACTCCTGAACATAAGACATAGGGCCACTCATGGGGGTGACTAACACTGTTGTATCCAAGTGAACATCACAGGCAGACCCCAAATTTATAATAATGAGTGACACTTGATTTATACCGGAATATGATTTTTCCTGCAGCTGAATGTTTATTGGAAAACATTTTTATGGCATTGATTGTCACTCAATCGACATCATATATAATCAGCTATGCAACTGTTCCGCATATTGTCACTCATGGTGACAATTTCTCTGATGAAAAGTTTGAATATGTAATTATAATTTTCATTTGCATCTGATATCTGTCATGACTGCTGTGGAAACTAAATATTTGCATAATAAGTAGTTGCGTGTGTGTTTTGACGTAATTCCTTGTATCATTTAGAGTTTTGCGAATCAGTGGATCTCCTCTGAAAACACTGCTGTGAAAATTCTACTCTTCCCATATGACAGAGCAGGACGCATTGGTTCATAATATATTGAAGAAAGCTAATGAGCAAAGCTATCATCTGAAATGTAGTATAGCAAGTATATGCTTCAGTAAGATAAACATCTCCTGGGGAAAGCTTGTTCATATTAAGGAGTTTAATTTTGCAGAAATACAGGAACATAAACATTTGAAATGTAGTACAGCAAGTATATGCTTCAGTAAGATAAACACTTGACCTGTGTAATGAGACAGGAATAATAAACGATCTCCTAGTAAAAGATCCTCTCGGAATGAGTGATCACAGTATGGTTGAATTTGTAATACAGATTGAGGATGAGGAAGTAGTGTCTCAAACGAGCGTACTATGTTTAAACAAAGGGAACTACAGTGGGATGAGGGCAGAGTTGGTTAAAGTAGACTGGGAACACAGACTAAACGGTGGCACAATTGAGGAACAGTGGAGGACTTTTAAAGGAGCTCTTTCTTAGTGCTCAACAAAAATATATTCCAGTAAAAAAGAAGGGCGGTAAGAGAAGGGATAATCAGCCGTGGATAACCAAGGAAATAAAGAAGAGTATCACATTAAAAACCAATGCGTATAAGGTGGCCAAGGTTAGTGGGAAACTAGCAGATTGGGAAAATTTTAAACGACAGCAAAGAATGACTAAGAAAGCAATAAAGAAAGGAAAGATAGATTACGAAAGTAAACTTGCGCAAAACATAAAAACATAGTAAAAGCTTTTACCGATATATAAAACGGAAAACAGTGACTAAAGTAAATGTTGGTCCCTTAGAAGATGAGAAGGGGGATTTAATAATGGGAAATGTGGAAATGGCTGAGACCTTAAACAATTATTTTGCTTTGGTCTTCACAGTGGAAGACACAAAAACCATGCCAAAAATTGCTGGTCACGGGAATGTGGGAAGGGAGGACCTTGAGATAATCACTATCACTAGGGGGGTAGTGCTGGACAGGCTAATGGGACCCAAGGTGGACAAGTCACCTGGTCCTGATGAAATGCATCCTAGGGTATTAAAAGAGATGGCGGAAATTATAGCAGATGCATTCGTTATAATCTACCAAAATTCTCTGGACTCTGGGGAGGTACCAGTGGATTGGAAAGCAGCTAATGTAACTCCTCTGTTTAAAAAAGGGGGCAGACAAAAGGCAGGTAACTATAGGCCGGTTAGTTTAACATCTGTAGTGGGGAAAATGCTTGAAGCTATCATTAAGGAAGAAATAGCGGGACATCTAGATAGGAATAGTGCAATTAAGCAGACGCAACATGAATTCATGAAGGGGAAATCATGTTTAACTAATTTACTGGAATTCTTTGAGGATATAACGAGCATGGTGGATAGAGGTGTACCGATGGATGTGGTGTATTTAGATTTCCAAAAGGCATTCGATAAGGTGCCACACAAAAGGTTACTGCAGAAGATAAAGGTACGCGGAGTCAGAGGAAATGTATTAGCATGGATAGAGAATTGGCTAGCTAACAGAAAGCAGAGAGTCGGGATAAATGGGTCCTTTTCGGGTTAGAAATCGGTGGTTAGTGGTGTGCCACAGGGATCGGTGCTGGGACCACAACTGTTTACAATATACATAGATGACCTGGAAGAGGGGACAGAGTGTAGTGTAACAAAATTTGCAGATGACACAAAGATTAGTTGGAAAGCGGGTTGTGTAGAGGACACAGAAAGGCTGCAAAGAGATTTAGGTAGGTTAAGCGAATGGGCTAAGGTTTGGCAGATGGAATACAGTGTCGGAAAATGTGAGGTCATCCACCTTGGAGAAAAAAAACAGTAAAAGGGAATATTATTTGAATGGGGAGAAATTACAACATGCTGCGGTGCAGAGGGACCTGGGGGTCCTTGTGCATGAATCCCAAAAAGTTAGTTTGCAGGTGCAGCAGGTAATCAGGAAGGCGAATGGAATGTTGGCCTTCATTGCGAGAGGGATGGAGTTCAAAAGCAGGGGGGTCCTGCTGCAACTGTATAGGGTATTGGTGAGGCCGCACCTGGAGTACTGCGTGCAGTTTTGGTCACCTTTCTTAAGGAAGGATATACTAGCTTTGGAGGGGGTACAGAGACGATTCACTAGGCTGATTCCGGAGATGAGGGGGTTACCTTATGATGATAGATTGAGTAGATTGGGTCTTTACTCGTTGGAGTTCAGAAGGATGAGGGGTGATCTTATAGAAACATTTAAAATAATGAAAGGGATAGACAAGATAGAGGCAGAGAGGTTGTTTCTACTGGTAGGGGAGACTAGAACTAGGGGGCACAGCCTCAAAATACGGGGGAGCCAATTTAAAACCGAGTTGAGAAGGAATTTCTTCTCCCAGGGGGTTGTGAATCTGTGGAATTCTCTGCCCAAGGAAGCAGTTGAGGCTAGCTCATTGAATGTATTCAAGTCACAGATAGATAGATTTTTAACCAATAAGGGAATTAAGGGTTATGGGGAGCGGGCGGGTAAGTGGAGCTGAGTCCACGGCCAGATCAGCCATGATCTTGTTGAATGGCGGAGCAGGCTCGAGGGGCTAGATGGCCTACTCCTGTTCCTAATTCTTATGTTCTTATGTTCTTACAGTCTTATTTCTGGGCAGACGAAGCACCTGTTTCAGGTGGTAGTCCATTTTAATATGCAAATCAGGCTCCTATGAAGTATGTAGGACCCGGAATGCCATTTTAGGATAGAACTGGTCGCAGCATTTAAATGGGGATGCATAATCTCTTTCTCTGAAGGCATGATGAAGCATAATTCTGGAGTGGTTTCTTTCTACTGTAAATTCCTGATTTAGTTCTCTCGCTTGAAAATATTCTGCATCTGCACCGTAACCTTAATAAATAACTGAATGTTCTCCTTGCAGTTGCTAAATATTAGCTGAACAGACAAAACTGATCTGAATAGAAATTAGCTGATCGTCTCTTTTAACAGAAAGGTCATGGAATGGCTCTATAACTAGAGCAATCCATTCCACAAATCTAGCCGAAGGATTCACTTGGCCAAATCCAAATCTCCAATAATATTTAACCGTGTCCACACTGAAAAAGTTTGGCTAATTGTGGCTGGGGCCCCAAGATGGTGTATTTAATGCTATTGGAGTATATGAGAGGAAGCATATGAGAGGAAGATCGAATCAGGCTTGTCGCACCTTTTAGAAAACAGGATCGATGAGCTCTTAATGGTGATGCAAGCCAAGATAAGAATCACCAGCCCAAAATGTCTCACCATTCCGGGTGCAGTCAGATAAATAAAAAAGTCCAAAGAGAAGAAATGAAGAAAAATGTAACTTGTTTGCTGTTGATTAACTGAATAATATACGCAAGGTGCAAAAATGAATAGTACAATTCCCACTGCAAGAAGTTAAGCATGTAAAGGTCTTCCACTGGACAAATAGTTGATATCCTTTGTTTGCATGAATGTTACAATGCTTATAACAGATATCCACTGATGTCTCTCATGGGGAGCTCAAACCACTCCAAGTTAAATACTTTGCCAGGCACTTACAGCTTCAACAGTTAAAAACTGTTTCTGTTCTTCTTTGAAAAAATTGTTATATTAAAGATGGAAGTGTGTTCTCCATGTCAGGGCGTGTTTGTATAGACAATGTTAATAACTACTAATACACCATCTTTTTTTTTCTGTTGATCTAAAGCTGTGGGTATTTCCTTGTGGTTTGACTATATATTTACCGTTTTATTAGTTTTTTCTCCCTCTGCCAATTTTAGAGAAAAAGTAGATGCAAGTAAACAATGGTGCAATCTAAGTAACAGGTGCTAGCAGTGTATTTGTTTGTGTTCAGCACAGCTCTGAGGATTTGTACTCCAAAATGGCTCCATGAAGATCAGCAAACAATGAGAAAAATGCTGATATTTCTTCATTATATGAAGCTTGTTTACAGCCACTTAGCAATGGTTTAAACTGACCTTTTGAATTTGACAGCTCACCCACAGTTTCACACTGTTGCTAGACCATGTCTATGAAGCTGTGGCGGGAAGTCAGTGGCCATTGAATTAGCTGATGAGCTGGCAGCTTCAAATGTCAAGTAAAAGCTCCCACCTTTCAGAGATATCTTCCCCTAGCCACAAGCTCTTTCTCACTGCATTTCCACAACAGATTCACCATGCTGCACATCTTTACACAAGTCTCCATTCAATCTGACCACATTTCTTCTCTATCCATTGACAGATCACTTCTGCTATCTCTACTTCACCTTCCATCTATTCCATCAGCATGGGTGTTGTGGGAGCGCAAGCCTACATTTCTGAATGCTTTGCTTCGGTCGCGGTCTGGAGATTGAAAGGGTTAAAAGTTGGAAGATTGCAGTTTGGATTAAAAACAGGATGTTTGGATCGAAAGAGGCTGCTAGACGATCAGAGACACTTAGCCATTCAAATGTGACATTCTGATCACTTGTGTGTTTACAGTACTCCATGGTGGGAATCGATTTATAGCAGTGAGACTTGACTTCAGGATAATAAGTGGCTGGTCATTTGTCTATGTGTTGAGTATTTGAGTGTACCTTGTTACTATGCAAATAATAATAGTAATTCATGACATTGTCTGTATTTGAATGTACCTTGTTACTATGCGAATAATAATTTGATGACATCATCTGTATGTTAAACGTTCTGGTTTGTTTATAGTAATTCAGAAAGCAGCTAGCCGTGATTTCAGGACAATTCTACTTCGTCTGCATGTTAATTGTCTAAATATACTATAAGAGATCAAAGGCTTTTTTGTATAAAGATGAGAGTTTAGACACTGGACACCAGACACTGGAATCTTGGAAGGTGTGTCACAAGCAGCCACGGAAATTGGAGCAAGCTGAGAGCTGCCTTTGCAAGCAGAAAGTTGGCTTATGACGTGTTTGTGGCTCAGTAACTTTCATACTTGGTTTATATAGTATGAATGTCTGAATAAAAGACCAGATCCTGCATTTACTACAACTGAGTGTGTGCGTAATTCGACGTTTCAAGCAGTAAAGCGAAAAGGGCAACAAAGCCTTACAACAGGTGCCCTTTATACTCTCGCACCATAGTCCTCAGAATCCCACCACAATCATCCCTAACACCAGCAGCAGCACCCAGGCACTCCATCAGCACCAACAACAACACCAACCTTCTCTGCAATCAACCAGCGCTGCACAGGACAGAGGGCAACTGCACTCGACCACATTGCTGCCCGGGAGGCCAGGGATGGTCTCACCATGGCCAGATTTACTTCACTTGATGCTGTACACCCTGACTACCACATGATGCGGCAGGTTGGCACCAGCCCACACCAACACCATAAAGCATCCCTACAATGCCCAACCCATTCCTTTCACACTCATCATCATGGTGGGAGTACCCTTATGTCTCACCATTCACTGCAACTCACTAAGCTACTTCCAAAGGTGCACACAAATATGTCCAAGAACGCAAAGTGTTGAAAATAAAGGTAACAATATTTGATACCACATTAACAGAAAATGTACATGGACATTGCATAAAACACCCAAGTTCCTGCCCTTGTGTGTTGTTAGTTGGTATTACACTAGAATGAGGGTGAGTGTGAAATGTGGCTGATGAGATGGGGATGTGATAATATAGATAGAGAGAGAGGGATGGGTGGAGGTGCAAGCTAAGTTGGTGTGAGTAAGGATGTGCAGGATTAGGGTCGGGAAGGGAGAGTGATGGGGATGTGATGAGTGGCACAGCAGGATGAGGGATGTGTGGCGGTGTAAGGTAAATTGGTGTGAGTAAAAAGCAAAATATTGCGACTGCTGGAAATCTGAAATAAAGTCAAAAAATGCTGGAAATACTCAGCAGGATAGGCAGCATCTGTGGAGTTAACTGTTCAAGTCAATGACCCTTCATCAGAACTGAAAAAAAAATCAATTTTCTGTATTGGTGTGAGTAAGTGAGTAAGGATGTGCAGGAGTATGGTAGGGAAGGTAGAGTGATGGGGATGTGACAAGTGGCACAGCAGGATGATGTTGAGTGTGGCTTTTTATTAACATTTCATGATCTACTGAGATCATTGAAATGTTTGTGGCACTGCAGCCGGGGTCTCCTGACGACATCCTTGCTTGTGCCCTCCTGTGCAATGCGCAGCCAGGCTGTGTTGGTGTCCTGGGGAGGTCTCTTCCGCTCATGGATAGTGACAAAAATGAATAGTACCCCGGAATTTCCTGCTCTAGAGTACAGATATCATGGATTTGGCACTATCCCCTACAATAGATGACTACACAAAGTTCAAACCCATGGGGTAAATGGCAACATATTGGACTAGATTTGAAAGTGGCTGGTTGATAGACAACAAGTTGAGGTACAGGCAGAGGCAGCTGGTTGTTAGTGGTGTGCCACAGGAGTTGCTGTCAAGAGTACTGTTACAAAGAGATGGAGAATGGAGGTGTGTCCATTGTGACACCAAACTGAGAGCAGTGACACATGATGATCAACATGCACAAATTGAAATGGAGCTCAAGAGATTGATCTATGGGAAAGGAAGTAGCCGATATAATTTAACACAGAGCAATGTAATGATCTGGGATTCAGCAGAGGAAATAACAGTGGGTTGTGCACTGAATGAAATTTCCTTGCGGTGTCACGGCAGGTGTTTTGATAGACAGACACTTCAGCAGTCAATACAATGTTCACTGATGGTGAGGAAAATAAATAAAATATTTTAATGTCGAGATAGGGATGCAACTTAGCAATCAAAAGAGGTAAATTTTATATGATATTTGGCCTTGGCACAAACACACCTAGAGTCCTAAGTGCAGTTTTGGTCTGCTTACATTTAAAAAATAATAAGTTATTGGACGGAGTAGATTAATTCCACAACTAAGAAGCAGGACTCTGAGGAGATGTGAAACTACACTGGAACTTCTCTTCTTTAAAAAGCAAAGACTGAGGGTTGATTTGATACCAAGTATTAAAATTCAGTTACGTTCTTCCACCATGTAGGAAATTTAACAACAAAGGATCATACTTTCAAATTAAGAACGACAATAGAAAATTCTAAATTCAGGCAAAATATTTTCAATAAAAGAGTGCTAAACATGTGGAACTACAAACAAAGGTGGTGGAACAAGCAACTAGATAAGTTCCAGCGAGCCAAAAAGGATATTGGCCCAGAAATTGCAGTCGGAGGCTTCTGACCCGAAAAGAATCTACGAACTTACTTGATGGTCCGGGAGATTCAACAACTTGCAGTTCTGGGCCTCTCCACGAAGGCCTGCACAGGCCATGTATCTCAGGGAAGCAGGCGTTTCGCAAGCATCCCTGGGATTATATGGGCCGGCCCAACCAATCAAAGTAAGGATATTCCCATTCATACTTGTGGTGAGTTCTGTATATACTGAATCACTATAAGTATGAATGATAATACCCCAAAAATACACAATTAAAATAATGTTTTAAAAAAAATCACATTTAAACTTAATCAAAATGCAATTTAATTAATTATTTAAAACAAAACTGTAATGTTTTGAAAAATAAATGTACATATTTTAAAGGGTCTAAAAATAAACTTACCTTATTTCACAGATTTTTAAATGTTTCAATTATTGAAAAAAAAGTATTTTTCTGTCGTTCAAAGTCTAATGCTGATAGGAGCAGCCTTATGCCTGCTTTTATCAGTCGTAAGAATTTCATGGCCACTCGCTGGTCCACCAGTGAATGTCCATTTTTGTTAGATTGTACGATCTGTCAAGAGGATTCTTGGCAGATCGCAAGTTCTGGGTTTAGGTGCCTGTGCAGTGCATGCCTAAACCCGGAACTTGGGGGCCCCACCAAGCACGTGTGCACCTCGAACGCACCCGTAGGGGACGCTAATTCAGCCCCTTAGTGATATATTTTCAGGCATTAGATTACTTGCATTAGATTTACAAATGCATTGCTGTAATCTTGGGGGAAGTTGGAATGGTAGATTAGATGGGTCGATGGTCCACTGCTGACTGTAAAATGTTACTATATTCTGTTCATCAGTGTGTTTTTGTTTGTAAACATGTAGTACAATAACATAACTTAAAATCCTCCTGTTTGATTAGTTCAATATTGCCAGAGAACTAGTTCTTTCAGAATGAAGTTTGATTAATTATGTATTGCTTTTTGAATGTTAAGTTTTATTGCCATCTATTATGACCCACGTTTCAAATATAATTTTGTTCAGATGACAAGTGCACCGATCCTATTTCTAGTGAACTGTTGTAATATATTTCTAAAATGTTTTGCTGGTTCATAGCTTCCCAATGGCACACAGCCAAAGATTTCTGTTCTGTATTATCAAAAGTGCTGAAACAGAAAACCAATCACGATATCTTGTCAAATGTAACATTTAATAAGATGTCATTTGATACACTCATAATAAATGGTCAGACTGAGTACTGTGTGTAATGAGCAAGTGTGACCTTAGCTCCTTTATTATAGTTCTCGAGTGCAGGTACCTCGTGGGTGGCCTGCTTTTTTGTTGCGCTCCCAAGGGATGCTGGGAGCGCAACAGGTAGGCCCTCTGGTGGTCAGGTGTGATGCAGGTTACAAGGGTTAAATACATAAAATCACTCCCCCGTGAAATCAACAGTACACTTATTTACAAGGTGAGACGATCTGGGGCTTTGCGCTCCCTTGTCGATCGTCTCGGTACAAATGCTAGTGTAGGTGGGTTGATCAGTTTCTCATTGGGCTGCTTGACAGCCAGCCTTGCCGGGCTGCTGGGGATGATGAGTTCGGTTTTGTGGTCAAATGTGATGTCAGTTGCCACTTGTGTGTTGGAAGGTCAAAGTTGGTGGTGTCCTCTTCAGGTTGTTCGTAGCTGTTGGTGAACCACAATTTAATTTGGTCCAAGTGTTTTGTGTTCATTTGTCCATTGGTCAGTTTGACCTGAAATACCCTACTCCCCTCTTTGGCTGTGACCATGCCAGCGAGCCATTTGGGACCATGTCCATAATTGAGCACAAACACAGGATTGTTGATCTCAATATCGCGTGACAAGTTTGCGCGGTCATAGTACACACTTTGTTGATGCCGTTTGTCCTCCACGTGATCATGTAGATCAGGGTGGACCAGAGAGAGCCTTGTTTTAAGTGCCCTTTTCATGAGCAGCTCAGCTGGGGGAATCCTGGTGAGTGAGTGGGGTCTGGTGCGGCAGCTGAGCAGCACTCGGGACAACCAGGTCTGCAGGGAGCCTTCTGACGTGCGTTTCAAGTTTTGCTTGATGGTCTGAACTGCCCATTCTGCCTGGCCATTGGATGTGGTCTTGAACGGGGCAGATGTGACATGTTTTATCCTGTTGCGGGTCATGAATTCTTCGAATTCCATACTGGTGAAACATGGCCCATTGTCGCTGACTAGGACATCAGGCAGGCTGTGCGTGGCAAACATAGCTCGTAGATTTTCAATTGTGGCCGTGGATGTGCTTACAGACTGTATTGCACATTCAATCCACTTTGAGCAAGCGTCCACGACAACCAAAAACATTTTGCCTAGGAATGGGCACGGTTTAGATGGTCAGGACCACAAACTTAACGGTGCATTGCTCAACTGAGAGCAAGTGTTGCACTGGCGCACACATGACTCTAAATCTGAGTCGATGCCAGGCTACCACACGTGTGATCTGGCTATAGTTTTCATCATCACGATGCCTGGGTGGGTGATGTGCAGTTTGCAAATGAATGTGTCTCTGCCTTTCTTGGGCAAGACTACGCGATTGCCCCACAAAAGACAGTCCGCCTGCAGGGACAGCTCATTTTTGCATCTGTAGAATGGTTTAATCGCTTCTTGCATCTCCACTGGGACACTGGACCAGCTCCCATGGAAGACACAGTTTTTTACCAGGGACAGAAAAGGATCCTGGCTGGTCCAGGTCTTGATCTGGCGGGCCGTAATGGTGGATTTCTCATTCTCAAATGCCTCCATGACCATGAGCAAGTCCGCTGGCCGTGCCATTTTCACCCCAGTGGTGGGCAATGGTAGCCGACTGAGAGCATCTGCGCAGTTCTCTGTGCCCAGTCTGTGGCGGATTACATAGTTGTATGCCGACAGCGTGAGCGCCCATCTTTGGATGCGGGCAGAGGCATTGGTATTAATCCCTTTGCTCTCCGAGAATAGTGATATGAACGGCTTGTGGTCAATTTGAAGCTCGAACTTGAGGCCAAATAAGTACTGGTGCATTTTGTTTTACCCTGTAAACGCACGGCAGAGCCTTTTTTTCAACCATGCTGTAGACCCTTTCGGCCTTGGACAAACTCTTGGATGCATACGGAACTGGTTGCAAAATTCCCGATTTATTAGCCTGTTGTAACACACACCCGACTCCGTATGACGACGCATTGCAAGCTAACACCAATCGTTTACATGGGTTATACAGGGCAAGCAGTTTGTTAGAGCACAATAGATTTCTGGCTTTCTTAAAGGCAGCCTCTTGTGAATTTCCCCATACCCAGTCGTCTCCCTTGCGCAGAAGCGTATGTAGGAGTTCTAGCAGGGTGCTTAACCCAGGTAGGAAATGATCAAATTAGTTAAGGAGTCCCAGGAATGACCGCGGCTCCATCACGTTCTGTGGTCGCGGCGCGTTCTTGATGGCCTCCGTCTTGGCGTCGGTCGGTCTGATGCCGTCTGCTGCGATTCTCCTTCCTAAGAATTCAACGTCCTGTGCCAGGAAAACACACTTTGAGCGTTTCAACCTCAGCCCCACACGATCCAACCGACTAAGAACCTTCTCCAGATTCTTTAAATGTTCCATGGTGTCCCGACCTGTAACCAATATGTCGTCCTGGAAGACTACTGTGCAAAGAACCGACTTTAGCAGGCTCTCCATATTCCGCTGGAAGATCGCTGTGGCCGACCGAATCCCGAACGGGCACCGGTTGTAGATAAACAGACCTTTGTGCGTGTTGATGCAGGTGAGGCCTTTACAAGACTCCTCCAGCTCCTGCGTTATGTAGGCCGAGGTCAGGTCCAGCTTGGTGAACGTCTTCCCTCCAGCCAGAGTCGCAACTAGGCCATCTGCCTTGGGTAGTGGGTACTGGTCCTGCAGCGAAAAACGGTTAATTGTTACTTTATAGTCCCCGCAAATTCTAACTGTACCGTTCTCCTTGAGTACCAGAACAATTGGACTGGCCCAGTCGTTGAATTCCACTGGCGCGATGATGCCTTCACGTTGCAGCCTGTCCAGCTCGATTTCCACTTTTTCACGCATCATGTACGGATTGGAACTGGGAAGATCTCTGCGTACCCTCTCCGGCGAACGAGGTCTCCCTTTCCTAAAGGCCGAGCAAACCCCCTCATCCAGCTGAACCAGGCACCGAAGTGCAGATCCATTTGCAGATCCCTGAGGCACAGGCCGCTCATCACAACCATGAGAAGGTAAAGTTCAACCAAGCAGAGATACAGGCACGGTACCCACTACCCGAAACTGACGACCCTTTTGCGACGATGGAAGAGGCTCCAGGTCGACCATGCGGAGTGGGACTCCGGCTGAAACGATCCGAATGCGTCTTCCCGACGCCAGAGGCAAAATACCTGGGGAGGAAGATCACGGCAGTCGGCATGATAGACACAGACGAGTGGGCGCCCAGACCACAGGACGAGAAGGTGTCCAGACCACGGGACGAAGGTGCGTCCAGGCCACGGGACGAGAGAGCGTCCAGACCACGGAAGCTCACTGCAATGGAACGGAGGAATGTGTCGCCCAGCAAAGAAGAAGACTGGGTTCATGGCAAAGGTAAAGGGGCGGCCACGGTGAAGGCCAGGAACCCACCACGCTCAAATAAATTGTGTGCACCATGTAACCTGTGCGAGCGGTTTTTCGCGACCAATGATGTACCATTGTATGGGATTGGAGTTACCTTACAACAAGCCAAAGTAGTGGGCGAACACCAACTATGTATCTGACAAAGTACTTGTCACAAGTGATGTGTTATCACACGGGGTTGGGTGTGTTGTATAGCAAGCCAAAGTAGCGGGCGAACCCCAACCAGTTGTATATTTATCTAACAAAGCATTCGTAGCAAGTGAGATGTTACCACACGGGATCGGGAGTGTTGTACAGCAAGCAAAAGTAGCGGGCGATCCCCAAACGATTGAACATGTATCAAATAAATTAAACAAAGTAGCAACCTGTGTTTATGGGACTAAAGAGACGTACCAAAGAGTGTCCCAATATGTGCTCGAGTCAGACAAGCTGCTCATCCCACAAGCTTGGGAGAGCAGAGGCATCATTATCGATCCGTTGTTTCGAGAATGTCCAACACTGTCTGTGCACTGTAACATGATCCGCCACGGGCCAGGCACAGAAAGCAGCACCCATGCTCTCAGTTGGCCACCGTTGCCCACCCCAGGGGTGGAAACGGAGCAGCCTGCAGACCCACTCGCGGTCGTGGAAGTGCTAGAAAGCGAGGGGTCAACCGTAACGGCCCCCCAGCTTAGGACCTGGACCAACCAGGATCCCATGTTACCGCCTGCCAAAGGTGAACTGCTAGACGGGATGTGGCAACCTATCCGCTGCAGAGACGATAGACCCATCCCAACGTTGCAAAGCAAGGCAGGGCGGCTACACACAGTCGGTGGTCCGTGGCACCCGATCTACGGCCCAACGTCCACTAAGCCTCCCGCCACTACCGAAAGTCTCAAGGCCATTGCGGCCATCCTGGGCTTGCCAGACCTTAGGGTCAACGCCCAAATCACTAAACCTAGCACCACGCATGCCATGGTAGACTTCCTACACACCCGGCTATCCTGAGTGTTATGCAATCAGCAGACAGAATCACTCAGAACCGAGCATTCCGCATGCCATCATCAATCATAAGTGCACGGTTCCTCCATGCGACATCAGAAGACGTGATGTAGACCATGTTCAGGGCTCCAGTCGGGCCGATAGCACCACATTAGCCAAGCGGGGGAATGGAGTGTATGTGACGAAAACGGAGTGTTTGATTGTGAAACCATGTACCAGGCTAATAAGTAAAGCAGTGGGATGAGACCAAACTGTGAACGACAGATAACCAGGAACCACACTGTAAGGACTTGGCCCCCAGCGACCCACCAACACAATCAACTTCACCATCAACCACAAGGACGAATCCACCATGCCAAGACTTCAACCCAGGCGATCGACCCGAGGGCATGGGGCGCCAGATCGCCTCAACTTTCAAACAACTTGCACAATAAGACTTTGGGGGGGAGTGAGTGATATTATGTATGTATGTAGACCTTACCCAAATGTAAAACTTGCCACCAGGGGGCACACCTGTGGGAGACCTAAGGGTCACCTGTGCACCCTGGGGCAAGCAGGTATAAAAGGAGTCTCACCATGCTGCTTCCTTACTCTGGAGTCTGAAATAAAGAGATCAAGGTCACAACAGTTTGAGCTTGCGATATAGTCCTGTGGATTTATTCTGAACATAACAACAGCCACCTAAGTACTCATGTTAAGAGTGGAAGCAAGTCTTCCTCGATTCCGAGGGACTGCCTATGATGATGATGATTTTGAAAGCAATTAAAATTGACATTAATGTTTTTATTTAAATAGTGGACCATTCAGCACATTTAGTAGTAAAATTGTACAGTGTGGGACTTCAACTCATTTATTATCCTTTTTAGTGTCCTTTTTAGTGCTGTGGGGTAATTTATTGAAATGGAGAAAACAACTAATACAAATTCAGCAATGCAGCTCAACTTGAAACAAATGCAAACTTGACAGATTCAAATAATGTTTGAAAGACTATCAACTCCAACTGTGCTGCATTCTCTGCTTCTTTATGACATGCTCCTGCTCTGTAACCAACTAATTAATGTGGAAAGAGCTTTGGGAATCATATAGACTCATTATTTTAAGTAGCTGAACTAAACACTTTTAATTACCATTGAAAAAAAATCAGCCACTGAGACAACAGATCTTCGTCCCTTTATTGCTGGAGGCACTGGTGTCAATTGAGCTATGTAGCATATTGCATTGTTCCAAATTAATTACACAATGAGTGAAATGCTCAATATTTTACTATAATCGGGTTGTAATTTTATAAAAACAACAGAGTGCAAGTTATTCCCAAGATGAAAAGAGTAATGATTGGAAGGACCAACATCCACATCTGGTTTATGGAATGCATTTTAGGAAGCCATTGAGAACAGCTGCCTGATGGTAAATGATACTTAGTGTGGCAGATCAGAAAAATAGGCACTGGAGAAAATTAAAGCCTCATATTTCAGAGCAATAATGCTAAAAATAAACCACTGAATAAGGCTCACTGCAAAATACATCCTCCATAGACAAACCTGCACTTCTGATTACCCATAAGTGCATAGTGAATGAGATGTAGCATGCCTGACAACTACAAATCTACCTTTTTAATCGCTAGATTCTACTGGAATTAGTATTGGTTCCCCATTGGATACTCCTGAGCTTTCCGCTAGGTGGAAAAATACCAGGCCTCATAGATCACATATTTCAGGATAAAGCACGAGTTTGTATTTTATTGTAAAATATAATTTGTTACAGGAAAAAAGTTCACTAGATTCAATATAGTATTTATCACACTCTGATGTTTTAAGTCCAACATAACTTATTTCAGAACTTGAAGAGTCCTTTAACTGAGAGCTGCGTGACCTAACCGTGAGAGATACACAGTATTAATACATAGTAAAACACGGCAGATTGGTCAGAAAAGTAAAAGCCCATGGGATGTAAGGGAAAGTGGCAAGTTGGATCCAAAATTGGCTCAGTAGCAAGAAGCAAAAGGTAATGGTCGGCGGGTATTTTTGTGACTCGAAAGCTGTTTCCAGTGGGGTACCGCAGGGCTCAGTGCTAGGTCCCTTGCTTTTTGTGGTATTATAATCAATGATTAAGACTTCAATGTAGGGGTCATGATTAATAAGTTTGCAGATGATATAAAAATTGGTCATGTGGTTGATAGTGAGGAAGAAAGTTGTAGACAGCAGGAATATATCAATGGACTGGTCAGGTGGGCAGAACAGTGACAAATGAAATTCAATCCGGAGCAGTGTGAAGTAATGCATTTGGGGAGGGCTAATGAGGCAAGGGAATGCACATTGATCCTGAAATTCCGGCCCCTCTGTGTGCGTACGATGTGCACACGCGTCCGAAGAGACCCAGCAAGTTCTGGGTTTAGGCGCGCGAAGCGCATGCGCCTGAATCTGGCACTTGCGATCTGTCACAATGTGTTTTGAGAGATCGTGTGCTTCCCAGGAAAAGGGCCTTTGCGGGCGGAGATTTGGGCTATTTGCCCAACTCTTAGCCAGCGAATGTCCCCCTAACTTTCACGCCTGGTAAAAGTAAGTGTAAGGCCTGCTTTTACCAGCATAAGAGTTTTAATAGATAGAAAAAATAAATGTTATTACTTATTTTTTTATCTTAATAACCCTGTCTATGAAGGTAAGTTTATTTTGAACACATTTACAACAATTTTTTAAGTTTCAAAAAAATAAATTTTTCTCAAAAACATTTAATTTAATGCAATTTCTATTAATTTTAAAAGTGAAGTGTTTTTTTAATTTATGTTTGTGTTTTACTTGAATTTAGGGATATTCTCATTGATAGTAGTGGGAGCTCGGATCTCCCATTAATATAAATGAGAATACTACATTGTGATTGGTGGTCCAGGCCCATATGATCCTGTATGCTCCTGGAATATGTGAGCCTTTGCACTGGGCTGTGCATCAAGGCTTCGGAGCGCTAATGTTTGTTCCTCCAGGACCACCAAGTACTTTCGTTAAAACATTTTCGGTCGGCCCGCAATTTTTAGCCCAATAAATGGTAAGACACTGAGAAGTGTAGAGGAACGTAGAGGCCTTGGAGTACATGTCCACAGATCCGTGAAGGTAGCAGGATAGGTAGATAAGGTGGTTAAGAAGGCATATGGGATACTTTCCTTTATTAACCAAGGCATAGAATATAAAAGCAGGGGGGTTATGCTAGAACTGTATAAAACACTAGTTATGCCACAGCTAGAGTACAATGTACAGTTCTGGTTACCACATTACAGGAATAATATGATTGCACTAGAGAGGGTACAGAGATGATTTACAAGGATGTTGCCAGGACTGGAGAATTTTAGCTATGAGGAAAGATTGAATAAGCTGGGGTTGTTTTCTTTGGAACAGAAGAAGCTTTAGGGGGACTTAATTGAGGTGTATAAAATTATGAGGGACCTAGATAGAGTGGATATGAAGGACCTATTTCCTATAACAGAGAAGTCAAAAACCAAGGGGCATAGATTTAAAGTAATTAATAGAAGAATTAGAGAGGAGTTGAGGAAACCTTTTTCACCCAGAGCGTGGTGGGGATCTGCCTGAAAGGATGGTTGAGGCAAAAATCCTCATCACATTTAAAAAATACTTGGATATGCACTTGAAGTATCATGACCTACAAGGCTATATAGACCAAGAGCTGGAAAGTGGGATTAGGCTGGATAGCTCTTTGTCGGCCGGCATGGACACAATGGGCCGAATGACCTCCTCCCGTGCCATAAATTTCTATGATTCTACAAAATACAAACAATTTGTCTTGGTTGAATTGTTTGTGTCTGTTATTTCTCTTAATTGTGCTCAGCAGAGGAGTGAGAGATATATTTTAGAGCAAACATTAAGAAAGATTACAGGGTACTAATCAAGGCTGAAATTTTGATTTCTGCATTCTACACTCAATTAATTGTGTTTTCCTCAATTGAAAATATATTTTGAGCCCATTGTATTACACAATTTAATTATAAAA
Source organism: Pristiophorus japonicus (assembly GCF_044704955.1). Lineage (NCBI taxonomy): Eukaryota > Metazoa > Chordata > Chondrichthyes > Pristiophoridae > Pristiophorus > Pristiophorus japonicus. The sequence goes on from NC_091992.1 coordinate 101,002,999, forward strand.
TATCCAAGAAGTTGAACATTATAATATTACAGCTGACTGTGTCAACGATAACATTTTAAATTATTTTTTATAAATCATTGTATTAATTTGCAATTAATTCACGATAAATGTTTTCTATGATTTATTATTTAATTAACCAGAAAAGTTTATCAAGTGCATCTTAACCTAAATTATAATTTAGGGTTGTAGGGTTTCAGTTTTTCCAGACACGAAAGGTCAAGAAAAACTGTGACTTTATAATTTTCTAATTTTATTGGCACTCTAATACAACAGTGTTACCAGATAAATTATTCATACATCCTTATTCTGGGGAGCACAGCTGAAAACCAAGTTTTGTCCTGGGAGAATTTGAGAGTCTCTTTTCCATGTCTTCCTTGAATGTTGCTTATACTTCTCCTCCCAATCACTGTAAGCCTGTAAGTTTTTGTGCCTTTTGCTGGGCAGAAATTTTCTCTGCTTCTAGCAGCCCCTTATATCTTCTTTTCTCTCTTTTGTTTTGCAACCACAAGCAAATTTAAACTGATTTATGTCAAGTTGCCAATTACAACCCACAGGCCCTTGCTCAATTGGTGTTTCACTGCCATCAGCCAGTTCCTCGGTAAGCCGCTGATCCCCTATTAGTCTACCTGTAACTGTCTCGATTGCGCTAGCTCCACATGAGCTATTCTTCCTTGGCTTCGTGTGCTTTAACCAATTATATTATCTCACTGAATATCCACCTTTTTAATCCAGGCTTTCAACTCCATTCCTTCATTTATCCCAAGGTTCCCAGGCATGTGTCGCCCTGACGGTTCCGCTCCATACGACTTCACAGCATCAGTCATGCCTCGGTGGTGGATGTCTGAGTCCAGAGACTTGAGCACAACTTCTAGGCTGATACTCCAATGTAGTACTGAGAGACTGCTGCACTGTTGGAGGTGCCATCTTTCAGATGTGATGTTAAACCAAGGCCCTCTCAAGTGGACATAAAAGATCCCATGTCACTATTTTGAAGAAGAACAGAGGAGTTCTTCTGGTGTCCTGGCCATTATTTATCCCTCAACCAACATCACTAAAAGAGATGATCTGCTTATTGTCATTGCTGTTTGTGGGCTGCTGCTGTGCACAAATTGGATGCTGTTCTCCCAACATTATAACTGTGACTACACTTCAAAAATACTTCATTGGCTGTAAAGCACTTTGGGACATCCTGAGGTCATAAATGCAAGTCTTTCTTTTCTGCTTTTTTTTTTTACTTAATCCTCCTTAAGAGCAGTTACCAATATCCATATCAAAACGCCTAGAATCCTTCAGGGTATTCTTAAAATGTCAAATACAAGTGTAGTCTTGTACTTTTTTATCCAAATAAAAGTTCTGCTGTCCAGTGTTTCAGATCATATCTCATGTTCTGTAAATCTCTGGACAGAGCAGATTCATTTTGTTTTTCTTGAGAGTTAGGCACAAAACCAAGTTGCTGATACCACATAGCAGAGGGAAATCATCTAGGCTTTGAAGGTGATGCTGATTACAATTAACTTTTACTTGTTTTATATTGCTGGACTAAATTGAAGGAATTTGGATTACTTTGCTGTGAAATTTAATATATTTAATTTACTAGTAGTATATTTTTATTATGTTGAAGGAACTATTGGTGGCTTTTTATTTTTGATATACGAACATAAGAAAATGAAGAATGAGGAAAGGCTATTGTGCTATGAAGCTAATTTCCTTAATATACTGTGTATATTTTGCTCTGTTGTGGATTCTGTGCAACGCAGTGAATCTCCTGGTATGGGTGATCAATCACGAGTAAAACCTCCCAGGAAATGAGCATCTTATTGATTGCGCCTGTGCTTAAATTTTAGTTTAATTTAAATTCTTTGGGCTCAAAATTGGCCAGGAGTTGCTCCGTTTTTTTGGGAGCAACTTGATTTTCCTGGAGTATCTTAAAAATCCCCGTTTTGCACATTCAATTTGCACCAGTGTAAGTGAGTTAGTTACGATTTTTTTAGTTTAGTTTAGTTTTTCTCAAAAGGGGGCATTATCAGCCACCTACGCCAGTTTTGGCCATTTAGGCCACTTTGGCCAGCTAATAGTTACTCCAAATCTACTTAGGCCAGAGTATTTGGCCACTTCAGAAAGCCCTTGTGGAGAGTTAAGAAATCGGCGCAGGTAGGTAGGAGGCCAGCAGAACTTAATGACTTGACTAAAGAATATGAATAGGATCAAACAGCTATACAGGACATCATATGACAAATTTTGCAAAGTTAATTTACTATACAACAGAAGCATTCATGGAAGCTTAAACTACAAAATTAAAAGAAGTAAAAGATAGTTGAATTAAATTCCTTAATCTCACAATTAATTTAAACAGCTATTTGTTTGCCATGATTATACTAGGTCAAAATTGAGCCCATATTATCTAAATAAAGTCTACTTCAATAAATAAGATATTCTCTCAGTGTTCCTCCGTCACTTATGTTCTTCTTTCACAATAGCACCAGGTGAATAAGCTTGACAAATGGTCACCACTATTCACAAGAGACAAAACATATTTACATAATGTTTTCAAAGTATCCAAAAGTCCAGGAAAATGACAAGCAATTAATAAAATCCAAAAATAGCTACAGTGCTTAACATTTCAAACCTGAGATCGATCGCACCGGGAGACCACTTGGCCAGGGATAGGGACGGGCATCGGGTCCCACACACACAACGGCTGTAGCACGCACACAGAGACATTTACTGGTATCGGGTCCCACGCTGCAGCAACATACTGAGAGGCTGGGGGCAAGGAGCTACTGCGCATGCGCGCACAATCCAATGCGCATGTGCAGACGTCCCAGCACTGTTTTCAGTGTGGGACGCTGGCTCCGCCCCCGACTTGACTGGCCACACTGTGCGAAGACCTGGGAGAGGCCGGACAGTGGCCAAAGTAGGGAGCAATTTTTTCGGAGTACTTTTCAACGCAGAAAAGCGCCGCATCTCCGGTGAGTGCGCCGAAAAAAATGGTGGACCAATTTTGAGCCCAATAATAGTACTTTATACTAAACCAACAAAGATGATTGTAATCAAACACTTTTTTTGCTAAATAATATTTGAAATATATTTACAAATCCATTTTCGATTTGTTCTTGTGGTATCCTGATAAAACGATACATCCTATTCCCTATTTTTGTAACATACACAATTGATTTTGTCAACAGCTAGAAATAAAGGAGGCAGTTTGCCAAACGTATATGAAAAATGATACTTATTAACTCAAAACCATAAATTCTAAATGTACCAAGCGTAAAATGGATACGAGGGATATTACTTTTATTCACATATGTACTGAATAATTGCATTATGTATTTTGAACAGTTATTTAACCAAATTAAATAACAAATACATCATTCGAATTTGAATTAAAATAATAGAATGTTAAAACAAACATTCACTAATGGAAATGTGTTTGCCAGTTGAGTAGGTTTTATCTACAGTGTTTCAGAAACCAGAGATGGAAATACAAAAATCTGTAAATGAGCAATTCTGCATTAAAATAACATTTCTGTGCTAAGATTGCAGGCTTCAAAAGGTTTAATTGTTGGATTGGTATGATTTCTAATTTCATAACAGCTGTCGATTGAGCTTTACAGGGCGCAAGTAACATTATAAAAACAAGCAAAATCCTTTATAATTTGAGTAGCACAATACAAAGAGTCCTGGTAATAAATGAAAAATAATTTTAAATTGTTTTCCAAAATAGGAACTTTATCACAGCTCTAAATGTGTGTTAACCCTTCCTCTTGCCCCCCTCCAGTTTGCTTCAACTAACATGCATTCTTTAACATGCTTAAGCAAATTTAAAATTACCATCTAAACTATTTATGGTTATTTTTCAGTTACTTGTTGTTTATTAGTTTATTTTAAAGCAACTATCTGATCTCATTTGATATTGCTCAGGGTTACTCTATGATCTGAAGTCTGGTTCTGATACTGAATTGCTAAAATTGGAGCTGTGTATATCCTGGCCTGTTTCATTAAGGCCCGAAAGTCATTCAAGGGACCAATAAGGTGGTACCGGAGTTAACCACTGCCTCCAGCAAAAAGTACATTCTACAGGTGCCCTCCACAAGAGGAGAAAGCCACTAATTCAATTGGCCTGGGCAAACTAAAATTATATTGTCATGTTAAATTAGGATTTGATTCTGCCCATCAATTGTGCAAGCTGCATCCAATGGTGCTCACCAGTCGTGGACCAATGGGCACTGTGTGATTTCCCCCCTCCAAGGTCACCTTGGTGTGCAGAAGGCATCGAAAAAGCGACAAATAGTTGCAGCAGCCATTCCGGAAGATCCTGTGCATCCTGGGTCCACAGATGGTGGTCTTAGCTGGGCTGGGAGCAGAACTACCAGGAAGAAAGCCTAGACAGTAGTCTAAATGAGCAACTGCAAGTAATCATAGCTGCTTGTAAATTGCTGAGGTCTCTTAGTAGGCAATTAAAGTTCACAAGAACCCAGCATTAAATGACTGACATTCTCTCTTTTTCAAAGATTGCTTTGCATCAGTTTTGCATCTAACACAGATTTCCTCTTTGCCATATTTATTCCTTTTTGTTGCCTTCCTGCTGCCATATTTGGTAGATTGGCTCAAATGAAAACAGTACAGTAGTAACAATTTCGGGAATGTATGAATCGAAGTGAAGATAAGCAACGAGTAAGCTGCCAATGAGAAACTGGTAAGGGCTTATGAATAGAACGAAGACTGAATGGCCAGTCAAGAGAACCTACCAACAAAAAAGGTGAACTAGGTGAATCATTCAAAATTCTTTATTAAAGGAAATTCAGCCAGCAGTTTTTTCTCAGCAACTGAAATTTCTAACGTCCACAATGAAAATTCCAATGGTGAATTGAATCATATTATTCATAATAATATGATACAATTCAAATCATCTTTGGAATTTTCATGTCTTTTAATACCTTATTGATGTTTTTACTTGAAGGCCTCAGCCTCTCACGAAAGCCTGGGCATGGATTAAATATTTTTGCCCAGAGCTGTGATTCTGTTCGTTGAAGACAGAAGCAGCAGACCGAGCATAGGCAACATGTGCAATTTCACAGGAGGCATCAATGATATTGAGGTAGCCCAACTCCTCCAATTCTTTCTCCTCAGGCTCTAGCGTTATCTTTTTGTCTGTTTTTCGCAAAGTAATTGAAGAAAGTCTAGAGGACAAATTTCAAAAGTTTATCTTGATATTTTTCAAAACAGAAAATTATGCATGAGTGAGAGAGAAAAACAGATATTAATTTCAAACATGGCAGCACTCGTTACAGATCTGTTGTAGTTCTGGTTTGTGTTTGAAATATAAACGTTCTATTAATTTCAAAAGGCATATCAAGCTGAGAAGGAGAGATTGAGAGAGAGAAAGAGAGAAAGAGAGTGAGAGAATGTCATTTTCCCCAAAATAATATGAGGAAAATGAATTGAATTTTAAAATATTCTCAAGCAAACTGAAAGGCTCTGATTACAATAACCTCCGGTTTGTTGCTAGTTAGAAAATATGAACATTCTAATTAGTGATAGTTGTCAGAGAGAGACATAGTTTTAATTTTTACTTTTGGACCTGCCGGGAGTGGGAGGGAATGGGGCAGAAGGGGGCAGTAACGACCGGTTCCCGCATGCTCCACAATGTGCGTGTGTTGCCACAGACAGTCTCCCCGCCCAGAGGTCGTAATCCCAGGTATGTACAATTTCCGACCCTGGGGTTGGTAGGGACTGATCCCCAACCCAAGGGGTATCCGATTCCCTATCCGGGGGGGGGGGGGCCGGAGGGGGGTTTCGCGCACGGGGTGGGGGGAGGCCTGGGTGTCCGATCCCCGATCCCAGAGAGGGGGGGGTCCAATCTCTGAACCTGTGGTTGTTCTGACCCCTGATCCTCAGGAGGACGAGTCTGATCCACGATCCAGGGGGCTCCAATCCATAATCCGTGGGGGTTTGATCCCCAGTCCCGGGGGGTGGGTGGGGGTGGTCCTACTCTCCGATCCTGGGTAGGTACAATCCGGGGGTTCCAATCCTCGCTGCTTGCTGTGTCCGATTGGGGGGGGAGTAGCGGGGGAGGGGGGAGGACGGTGTGATAGGGGGTTGCGTATGCCTTGGGGGGAGCTTGGGGGTTCGGGTGAATGTACACCTGCTCCTCCTTAAAGGGACAAGCTGAGAATTGTCACAAAAAGATTTTTATTCTTTAACTTTTCACTTGTTGCTGCATTCGTTTAGCCTCTTAAACAAAGTTCTGTTCTGTTCAATCCAGCATCCTCCTCCTATTCCTGAATTCCCCCAGTTAAACTGCACAGAGATCGCAATAACAAATTATCAATAGTGTTTCATTGAAACAGATGTATCTGTGTTTTCTGTTCGTCATCAAAGTGATTCTCTTTATCCACTACTTTCAGGGCTTACGGCAGGGGCTCCCTGACTCTTGTTTGGGTGTTGTAGCTATCCTAGAGCTAGCAAAAACACATTCAAAGGGGTGAAGATATTAACATTTATGAGAAAATCAGCTAAGAATAAATCAAAGCTGCAAGGGAGGCAGGCAGCAGTGGATTCTAACTGGCTCAGATATAATGTTGATTTATTCCATGGGTGGATAGTTTAGAGGTGTGGGGAAGAAAAAGGCAGTAACACACTGCGACCTATACACAGAGCTACAAATTGATGTACATGGTCCATTAAATATACGTATCGACATATTTTTCAAGGACTCTTGAATCTGCATCAGGTAATTTAGCTTTACAGCTCAGTATTCTTGGTAACCAAGACAATCTGAATGTCTATTCAGATGCAGAACTTGCCTTGTTATGTCTTATCCCCAAACAATTCTATTAACAAAACATCGAATCAGCACTGATCAGTAATGATGTGCAAGATTATTACCAGCTTAGTGCACATTGGATTCCCCGAACCCAAGCTTTGCAAATGATTTGGATTATTCGTTCTGTTGATTGCTTCAGCACCTGCGTACCATGTAACCTATTTAATTTTAATTTAATTTTCTTTTGTTCCCTCTCCACCAGAAGGGACTGGCTCCTGCTGCAGCTCTGGTTCCATGAACACTGTCCCTCTCTTCTCTGAAGTGGTCCTTTTATAATCTGTGAGATGATTAATTGATTGAGAGAGCGGTGCTGTCATAGCCAAGCTCCATCCACTTCTCACCCAAAGTCCGCACCTGGGCAACTTTCCACAAGTGATTACCGCATAGCAATTGGAGGTGGAAACCCTGGCTGATTACTTTTCTCTTTTCTCCCTAGCCCAAAGGTACTGAGGCTAATTGTAGTGCTACTGCAACGATTGAACCTGGCATCTTTCTGGTTTATCTGGTTCAGTTCCGCACTGAGTACTGCACTGTGCAACTGAGCCATCTGGAGCTTCTCAGGGGAGTTTTATTTTATTCCAAATTTTATTTTATTCAAAATCATGAGGGGCCTAGACAGAGTAGATATAGAGAGAAACTATTCCCATTGGCAGAAGGGTCGAGAACCAGAGGACACAGATTTAAGGATATTGGCAAAAGAACAAAAGACGACATAAGAAAAAAAAAATTCCGCAGTTAGGATATGCTAAGATTTAGAATGCTCTGCCTGAAGGGGTGGTGGAGGCAGACTCAATCATGGATTTCAAAAGGGAGTTGGATAAGTACCTGAAAGAAAAATATTAGCAGGGCTACAGAGAAAGAGCGGGGGAGTGGGACTAGCTGAAGTGCTTTTGCAGAGAGCCGGCATGGGCTCGATGGGCTGAATGGCCTTGTTACATGCTGAAACCACTCTATGATTCTATGATTCTATGATACTTTTATTTTACTGTGAAAGTTCACATGATGGTAATGAGGATCAGGGCATGTACATTTTAAATCAATACTTCATGGCAAGCAGCACTGAGAACAGCTGGAGTTTTTACCATAAATTCTGCTTTCAAAGGAATTGCAATTCAGATTAGCAATTCTGATGATATAAATACAAGAAAAATACATATATTCTTCTATAATATCTCACATTGTGCTTAATGTTGAATGTTAAAAAATAAACTATTAGCTCCTGAGGCAACCAAGTTCCTTGAGCAGCATGTTGGAAGTAGTAACACAATGGTTATTCAGTAGAAAGGCATCATGTTCTTGTAATGTCTATAAAGCAAGATGTGTATGTCACAGTGGATATACATTATAGGTGAGCACTAAATTATATGGGAAAGTGGGATGATATAAAGAAATGCCTGTCTGCTGAAGAGATGCATAGCCACATCATGTGGAGAGATTATTGATGGATGGGGACTTTTGTTGAAAAATGCAAAGCAATAATATTAATGCTAAAGGTAACAAATATGATTTAAGCTATACTGTCCCCATTGCTTACAATGGGTGTTAATGTGATTTGCCTGCTATAGGCGGAAGATGATAAAACAAGTGGCAATGGATGAGGGACAAAAACTTGCAGTTACTGAAGCAGGGAAATCTGTTAAAAGTAGAATTCCATGACAAAGTATGTCCGAAATAGCCGGCTTGCTTAATATGTTAGAAGTGGTGCTTTTGTAATTGTCTGCTAAGGTAATGGCCAAAGATTAGTGCTATTTGCCTGATGTAGTTTGCTGTCTGTGATAGGCATGGTAATATAAGTGGTGGGGGCCGAGTATCACCGAACAAGATGGAGAAGGAAACAAATTTCAATGTAACAGTCATGTAATGTATGCACCTGTGAGTATGCTTACAGGTTTGTAGAACTGTTGATCATTCAGCCCGACTGCCTGCCTCTCTTCCGCGGTTACATCCGAGCCAGAGTATCCCTGGAGATGGAGCACACGGTGTCCACCTGTACGCTCGGGCCTTCGGTGAGAGGTGGGCGCCGGAGGGACTGGAGTGCATCATCACTCCCGGCAACCAAATTTTAATTTGACTTTAATGTCTAAAACTTAATTTGTTTATTGTGTTGGTTTTAGTGCTCCCCCCCTTTTAGCCAGGGGGCACTTGTATAATTTGTGTTTTAGTGTCCTCAATAAAAAACAAAGGGGCACTTGAAAAGTTTTTGGACTGTGCCTCCCCCTTTAATCAGGGGGCACTTGATTTTCTGATTACAATAAAATAGTTGTAAAGCTGTTGAAGGTTGCAGCCCCTCTTCCATTATTTGAAGGGGCTGCTCCTCAAATTCTGGTTGCACTTCAGTCCCACACTCTTGATCTTTGGGCACCCTGTGCGGAGGGGAGCGGGCAGGTCAGTAGGCCTTCTCGTAGGACTGCTCCTGGGCATGGCCAAGGGTGCCATCAACCGGTCCAAGCAGCGGGCGGTCGAGGGGGTCGTTCAGCCCGACTGCCTGCCTCTCTTCCGCGATTACATCTGAGCCAGGGTATCCCTGGAGATGGAGCACGCGGTGTCCACCGGTACGCTCGCAGCCTTCCACGAGAGCTGGCTGCCGGAGGGACTGGAGTGCATCATCACCCCAGGCAACCAAATTTTAATTTGAACCACATGTCTAAAGTTTAATTTGTCTAAGTTTATCGGTTTTAGTGCCCCCCCCCCACCCCTCTTTTAGCCAGGGGGCACTTGTATAATTTGTGTTTTTGGTGCCCTCAAAGAAAAACAAACAAAAAAAAAACAAATGGGCACTTGAAAAGTTTTTGGAGTGTGACCCCCCCTCCCCTTTAATCAGGGAGATCTTGATTATTGTGTCTACAAAAATAGTTGTAGAGCTGTTGAATTGGGGGTGGCTTAGCCAATCACGTGATGTTCACAAGACTCAATGGGTTCGGGGATCCATAATGAGGCAGGTGGTTGATAGCCTGGTGGATGAACTGGTAATGTGGGCATTTGTTTAAAGTGCACAACTAAAATAGTTGAACTGGTAATGTGTAATGTGATTGTTAAACCTTTTGTTAATAAACCAATTAGTTCTTAATTGCAATTTGTTGCTATGAATTCTTAAGTAAATAACCCTTGAAGCAAATACATTACAAGTCATAACTTATATTTTATGACAATGACTATAGACATAAATAGACTTTATGAAACTACTTATAGACCCTAGCACTGTGACATACTGTAAAGCTTTAGTGAGTGTTGTAACCTGTATTGATCATCACTCTTAATAGAGCGGCAGTGAAAAAGATTCCAGGAAGGCAAATAAAATGCTTTTGTGCTTTAGGTCGTAAAATTATGATGCAAGCTAACCAAGTCTATTGACTATTTATAATTTTAAAAAACAATGGACAGAATAGAGATGAAGAAGTTCCTTGTGAGGTCTTTGATGATGCGAGTAACTCACAATCTCTTACTATATACAGTAACATAATGTACAGAGTAACCTTTTCCATATTTGTACACTTTTTTAGCTTTTCTTGCCAGACTCTGGTAACGATTAACTACTTTTAATGGCACTGACATGATTACGGGTTAATAGGAATGATAGTTGGGAAAAGTAATTGTAAGTATTAAATCCATCTTTATTTAGCATTGCTTACACAGTGAGCTCTAGCCAGCCTTGAAATTCTGTTTGTTGTATTATGAGCTGGTAAGGTAGAAACAGCCTGAAATAAGATTGGTTCTGTCATGTATTTAACTATCATTGTAACCCATGTATAAGCTGACCTAAGTTGTACACCTTGAGAACATTGACCACAAGGGGCGAACTTGTGGGAGACACTCCTAACCTGGACTTTCAGGCATAAAAGGGGAAGCTCCACCCACCTTCATCACTTGAGATCTTGGTAATAAAGGTAACTGGTCACAGAGTGACCTTCTCTCAAGTATGGGCCTCGTGTGCATTTATACTGTATATTAAGGGCATATCAGGTTCCAATACCAGCATTGTGTTCTCTATGCTATAGTGTAAATGTTCTCCCATCTACCACCCTCCATAAACTTAAGGTCATCCAAAACACTGCTGCCTGAGTCCTAACTTATACCAAGTCCCGTTCATCCATCACCCCTGTGACCTAAATTGGCTCCCGGCAATGCTTCAATTTTAAAATTCTCATCATTGTTTTCAAATCCCTCCATGTCCTCACCCCTCCCTATCTCTGTAACCTCCTCCAACCCTACACCGTCCAAGATCTCAGCGCTCGTTCAATTCTGGCCGCTTGTGTATCCCTGATTTTAATCACTCCACCATTGGCGACCATGCTTTCAGCTGCCTAGGTCCTAAGCTCTGTAATTCCCTCCCTAAATTTCTCCACCTCTCTCTCCTCCTTTACGACGCTCCTTAAAACCTACCTCTTTGACCAAGCCTTTGGTCATCTGTCCTAATATCTCCCTAACTGGCTCTGTATCAAAATTTTGTTTGATGGCGCTCTGCTGAAGCGCATTGGGATGTTGTACTATATTAAAGTAAGGAAGGTCTGTAAGACCTATTATAGAACCAGATGGTAGCGGAATAAGTAAATGATCGAATTTCTGTTTGTTGCTATAAACAACATAATTTCAATCTAAAAATATCATTACAAAGCAAAGTCAAATGAAATATAAAGTAGAAGGGAAGCAAAAAGAAAGTCCAAGAGAAGGTTTGAAGACAATCTGTCTGATGTCACAAAGTGAAATAGTAAAGGATTTTATACAGGCAGAAAGTAAAGGAATAATTAAAGAATGGCAGGGGCTGATTAGAGATGAAGGAAATATTCTTGTTATGTATGAATAAAAAGTCTGACTGACTGGTGACCGAGGAGTGGACCAAGTGATAGGCAGGGTCGACACTCAGGTAGAGACAACAGACTCCACTATGTGGTTCAAAACGGTTTATTCGCAGGCCTGGTGAAAAAGAATTTGAAACCGCTCTCGGACACTCAAGCTCCGCAGTTAACTTTAATTTACAGTATTATATTCCTTTTTAGTACAAGCTTATCTCACAGCCAAAGCCTGCAGCTCAGCATATCTTTAACTAAAGCATTGTGTGTCTACATTCCTTTCGAGTTACATTTCATTATATCTTATCTTGTACAGATAGTTACAGTGTCTTGTGGTACTCTTCCCAAGGTCTCATCTGCTCGGATGATTCGTGATTATTCTACCACTAATTGGCTGCTTCGCTTTTAGATTTTGTAAGTTAGCATAATTATATGAGGATTGATACAGTGTTTTTTCTACCCTAGCTTTTATACATAGGTTTAAATGATCCCAGGCTATGCACCTTTGGAGTTTTTTAGGGACACTTCAGTCCCCCCTTGTGGCCCATTGGTCACTATACCCAATACAGCTACTTAAATTTAAATACATGTTCCATCTCTTTCCCATTCCATGGCCCCCCTTTTGCAGTCTCCCATTACTGTGCCTCCTCACCTTTTCTGGGGTACCTGATCCACCTGATCCGTACAAACGGTGATCAGTCATCCTGAATCAAGCTTTCCAGTTTACCAGAATACGTCTAGACTCTCTCTGCTAACAACATGTGTGCGCGAGTTTCCTTCCTGTGTTGTAATTCTACCATTGTTACATAATCATTATGTGATGCTGCATTTGCCTGGTGCTGCTTCTGCCCTTTGCGCTGTTGTCGCATTATACATATCATTGCTACCCAACACAGAACCAAGAACAATTGAACGAAAACCAGCACATGGGATATAATCCTAATCCAAGGGTGGATGCTCACATTTATTCCCCAATCCCACAGTTTCCGGTACCAAGGGACCGTGTCCAACTCTTTCCCAATGTCCTCTGTCAATCTCGTAAGGTTTCTTTTGATAAGATGATATCGTTTGATACTGGCAACAAGTGAGTTCTTCAGCCGGTTCAAGTGTTCCAGCGGGTGTGGCATTGGTGGTGCAAGATCACTTGCGTATTGGTCCAGCTCGCCCTGTAAACTGTCTTTTACATTCAGCGTAACTGCCTCCCGCGCATGTATATAGACCATTCGAGCGCGTCCCATGCTTACTGAAATCCTTTGGGTGAAGCAAAAATTTGGGTTTGTGATGTTACGTACAGTTTCACCATACGTATATTCTCGGAGGATCGTTGCCACACAGTATTCTCCCTTCCCGCGATAAGCGATAGGGTGGTCTCCGTGTCTGCCGGAATTTCAACCAAGACACAATTTTGAGTTTGATTATAACCACATTGGTCTCACTCCCCCTGTCCCACCAGGTGGGGACATATTGTTAATCGACCCCTCCGTCTATACCCCTCCAAGGATATTCCTACCATCGTCTTATGGCATATCCGTCGGTAGGATAGTATTGTAAATATTTGTCCCGTCGGAATACCCCTATGTTATCTACTTTGAACTGGGGGTATGGGCCTCCTGCTTTGACTGTCAGTACTGGAATACTGAGAACTAACCCCACCAGTCCTGAACCCTCCCCTACGCATCCCGCTGCTGCTGGGTATGCCCGGGTCATTTGCTTGAGGTGCAGTTATCCAAGGGACCCGGATGTTGCGTCATCCGGGGCAATTGTGTCACATTAATCCAATCTGGCACTTTCCCCGAGTTAACGAGGGACAGGTCGTACCTTAGCTGTCCGACCATCCATCTTGCACATTCTCTCAGGAGCATCAGCACCACGATCAGCTGCACTAGGATTAACACATGGGATATAATTCTAATCCCTATCTTGTAACTTTACTTTGGTATGCCTCGCCTGTCTTTGCACTTGTTACATAACATCACCAACCAACTCAAGGCTATTACTATCTGTACTGCCAATAGGGTATTTGAAAGGATCCTTATCCACGGATGTATAATCTCAAGTACCAAGGCGGGTTTTTCAGGTTATCCTTTATTTCACTGTCCAGCTCTTTTGCTTTATTTTTTAGCTCATAATATCTTTTAATGTTATTTCTTAACAGCCCATTGAGCTCAGTGAAATCTTCAAGTAACCAGGGGAATTGGTGGTGCTTGTTCTTCCATGTAATCATCAATATCTTGCTTAATCTCATCGCTTATATTGTCTTTCTGGCGTGTATATACGTCATGCGTGCTCTTCCCACTGCCACTGACACTCTGGGAGTAAAGCAAAAGTTAGACATTGTAATGTTACAAGTCAAGCCTCCGTAATCGTAGGTTCCCAGGATAGTTTCCACACAATATTCTCCTCGCCCTTGATAGGCGTAATGTGTGGGTTCGGTTCGGGCAGGGCTTATTCCAATGACACATCCTTCCGTAGTATTGTCAAACCCGCAGCTATCCTTGCTCCTGTCTCCCACTGGGTGAGGGCAGAAAGTTAGGCTTCCTTCTCTCTGGCACCCGGATAAAGATATTCCCCTTATATTTCCATTCTTTTTGATCTCATACTGGTCCATCGCGGATGTATTCTTCCCCTCGTATTGTCATGTATTCAACCAGCATTGTAACCCATGTATAAACTAACAAGTTGTATACTGTGAGAACAATGACTACTAGATGGTGAACTTTTGGGAGACGCTCCTAACCTGGACCTTCAGGTATAAAAGGGGAAGCTCCATCCACCTTCATCACTTGGGTGCTATGGAATAAAGGACAGGTCACAGACTGACCCTCTCTCAAGCATGGGCCTCGTGTGCATTTATACTGTATATTAAGGACGTATCAATGGTGACGAGAAACTGGGATTTAAACCATGCGAGCATGGCCACTAGCAGAACAGACGAGAGGTACTGTATTAAGGAATGGTTGGAACAGAGAATCAACATTGTTAAAGCAGCACACAGTTCTCCAGGCAGACAAGTGCAGTCAGGCATGCCCCAACATGTAGTCGAGCCCAGAGGGGGAGTTCGACAGAGACAATGGCTAGCCGAACGGCGATTCACACCATTGCAAGGGACAATGCGGCCAGTAATGGGGCCATCAACACCTGTTAATGGCGCACTTAAGGACAGTCACAGAGGCAGTCAGAGACGATCGACTGGCAAGGGGTCTTTTGTTTCCAACAACAGCTCATGTTGGAGGTGTGGAGGCACACACTCAGCTGGAGTTTGCAGAGATGAGCAAAATACCTGCAGAAATTGCAGAAATGAACACTGGGGGAAATCGTTGGAAGCTGAAGTTCAGCGAGTTCATGTGGAGCACGTATACAGTTCATACACCAGGGTGCCACTGATAATGATGAAAGTGCTCCTCAATGGCATCCCAGTGTCAATGGAGCTAGACACGGGGGCCAGCCAGTCTCTGATGAGTATCAAACAGTTCGAAAAGTTGTGGGCATCCAAGGCCAGGAGGCCAAAATTATCGCCAATTGACGCACAGCTACGGACTTACACAAAGGAGATCATTCCAGTGCTAGGCAGCGCCACGGTAGTCGTGACCCACAAAGGTTCGGTGAACAGGTTGCCACTCTGGATTGTCCCGGGGGACGGTCCCGCACTACTGGGGAGGAGTTGGCTTGCTGTCATGAACTGGAAATGGGACGACATCAATGCAATTTCCTCTGTGAAGCGAGTATCATGCTCTCAGATCCTGGACAAATTTGACTCACTGTTTCAACCCGGCATTGGCACTTTCATGGAGACCAAGGTCGTGATTCACATAAACCCAGACGCCAGGTCAGTACACCACAAGGCCAGAGCGGTGCCGTACGTGATGCGGGAAAAGATAGAAGGTGAATTGGACCGCCTGCTGAGGGAAGGCATCATCTCGCCAGTCGAATTCAGTGACTGGGCGAGCCCGATTGTGCCGGTGCTCAAGGCGGATGGGTCGGTCAGGATTTGTGGTGATTACAAGGCCACTATCAATCGGGTGTCACTCCAAGACCAGTATCCGCTACTGAGAGCGGAGGGCCTCTTTGCGACGCTATCCGGTGACAAACTTTTTTCAAAATTGGACCTGACCTCAGCTTACATGACCCAGGAGCTGGCGAGTGAGTCGAAGAAGCTGACCACCATCACGACACACAAGGGGTTGTTTGAGTATAACAGATGTCCGTTCAGCATTCGCTCCGCTGCCGCGATCTTCCAACGAAATATGGAAAGCCTCCTCAAGTCGATTCCAGGGACCGTGGTTTTTCAAGACGACATCCTCATCACGGGTTGCGATACTGAAGAACACCGATCGGGTAGGGCTGCGACTGAAAAAGGCGAAGTGCGTCTTCCTAGCTCCAGAGGTAGAATTCCTGGGGATGTGGGTAGCAGCAGACGGGATCAGCCCTACTGCATCCAAGACGGAAGCGATCCAGAGAGCACCCAGACCCCGTAACACGACGGAGCTGCGTTCGTTCCTGGGGCTCCTGAACTATTTTGGTAACTTTCTTCCCAAATTGAGCACGCTGCTAGAGCCGCTACACGTGCTCCTTCGCAAAGGTCATGAATGGGTCTGGGGGGACAGCCAGGAAAGGGTTTTTAATAGAGCACGCAATTTGTTATGTTCCAACAATCTGTTAACGCTATATGACCCATGTAAGAAACTTGTGTTAACATGCGATGCGTCGTCCTATGGTGTCGGGTGTGTGTTGCAGCATGTCAATGCCAAGGGTCAGTTACAGCCAGTAGCTTATGTCTCCAGAAGTCTGTCCCAGGCAGAAAGGGGCTTCGGGATGGTAGAAAAGGAGGTGCTTGCATGTGCATATGCGGTAAAGAAAATGCACCAGTACCTGTTTAGCAGGAAATTTGAGATGGAGACAGATCACAAACCCCTAACGTCCCTTTTGGCCGACAACAAGGCCATAAATGCAAACGCATCGGCCCGCATACAGAGGTGGGCACTCACATTAGCCGCCTATGACTATACAATTCGGCACAGACCGGGCACCGAAAACTGCGCCGATGCACTCAGCAGGCTCCCTCTAGCCACCACTGAGGGGGCTACCGAGCATGCTGCTGAGATAGTCATGGCTGTTGAAGCTTTCGGAAGCGAAGGCTCACCCGTGACAGCCCGTCAGATCAAAGTCTGGACAAATAGAGACCCGCTATTGTCTTTAGTCAAGAAATGTGTCCTGAATGGGGACTGGGCAGCCATGTACACATGCCCTGAGGAATTTAAACCATTTCACAGGTGCAAGGATGAACTCTCGATTCAGGCCGATTGTCTACTGTGGGGAAACCGCGTAGTCATGCCCCAGATGGGCAGAGAGGTGTTCATCAGAGAACTCCACAATGAGCACCCGGGCATTGTCATGATGAAGGCAATTGCCAGGTCACACGTTTGGTGGCCAGGGATAGACGCAGATCTGAAACTTTGTTTTCGCAGGTGCAACACGTGTGCCCAGCTGGGCAATGCGCCCAGGGAAGCCCCCCTTAGCCCCTGGTCCGCCAAGCCTTGGTCATGCATCCATGTGGACTACACAGGTCCTTTCATGGGAAAAATGTTTTTGGTTGTGGTATACGCCTACTCCAAATGGATCGAGTGTGACATTTTAAATTCAAGCACATCCTCTGCCACGGTAGAAAGTCTACGGGCAATGTTCACCGCCCATGGTCTACCGGATATCTTGGTCAGCGACAATGGCCCGTGCTTCACAAGCACTGAATTCCAGGACTTCATGGCAGGCAATGGAATTAATGACAGAATGGCACCGTCCAAGCCGGCCTCAATGGCCAGGCAGAGCGAGTAGTTCAGATAATCAAACAGGGGATGCTCAAAATCCAAGGGGGTTCCCTACAAAGCCGCTTATCATGCTTCCTGTTGGCCTACAGATCCCGACCACACTCGCTCACAGAGGTTCCACCTGCAGAGCTGCTAATGAAAAGGACGCTCAAAACCAGGTTATCCCTTATACACCCCACCATGAAAGAAATTGTCGAGAGCAGGCGCCAGTCAAAATGTGACTACCATGACAGGAATGCGAAGGCGCGATGTATTGATGTAAATGACCCTGCCTTTGTCCTCAACTACGCTGCAGGGCCCAAATGGCTCGCAGGCATCGTGATTCCAAAAGAGGGGAATAGGATTCTGGTAGTTAAACTTACCAATGGACAAATCTGCCGCAAACACGTGGATCAAACAAAAAGGAGGTTCAGCAACCCCATAGAAGAAGCAGAGGAAGAACACGATATAGAGTTCACTCCACCACAGTTGACCGAACACCGGAACCCAAAGGGAGGAGAGCCCAGTCACTGTGAGTAGTCCGGACAGGCATGAGGCACCGCAAACAGCAGACACTCAGGCCAACGCCCAACAACCGGAGCCCCAACTCAGGCGCTCTACAAGGGAGCGTAAACCACCAGAAAGACTCAACCTGTGATCCCAATAAGACTTTGAGGGGGGGAGGTGATGTCATGTATTCAACCAGCATTGTAACCCATGTATAAACTGACAAGTTGTACACTATGAGAACAATGACCACAAGGTGGTGAACTTTTGGGAGACACTCCTAACCTGGACCTTCAGGTATAAAAGGGGAAGCTCCATCCACCTTCATCACTTGAGTGCTATGGAATAAAGGACAGGTCACAGACTGACCTCTCAAGCATGGGCCTCATGTGCATTTATACTGTATAGTAAGGACGTATCACGTATTATGTTTGTTTCACCTCACATCCTCCTGTAACCGCATACACCCTAGTCATTCTTTTCAGGGTGCAGGCGTCTCATGTGCTGTGCCATTTCTTTCAACTGGGTGCTATTTATTCAATCTGGAACTCGCCCGGTTTGTATCTGATCCATATTGTGTCTCTCCTGACTGATCATCCATCTCCCATTGGCATGACGTGTCTCTTTTCCTGTCCTCGGCATTGTTGAGTCCTTAACTCTTAAACATAATCACATGAGGCACGTACTGCAGACACAGTAACTCTGTGACCTTCACCTTTATTACCTGGACCAAGGAGTGCTGGCCCTGCGAGGGAACTCCCCTTATATACCTGAATCTCCAGGTAAGGAGTGTCTCCCACAAGTACACCCACTGTGGTCAAGGTGTGCATTTCTAGTTAGTATGTACAGTATGTAGTGGTTACATGAAGGTTACAATTGTATAAGGGTTACAGTAATATGCTGGTTACATACATGACATCACCTCCCCCCTCACGTCTTTTTGACTCAAAGGTTAAGTCTATTAGGTGGTCGACGCTCTCACATGGAGTGTCGCAGTTGAGGCTTTGGTGGCTGAGCCTTGGCATGCGTTTCTGTCACCTGAGGTGATTCCGGCCTGTCTGGGCTGGCCGCAGGGACTGTGCATGCTGGTGATTGTCCTTGTTGCTCGTCCACTGGCAGTGGTATGGTTGACATCTCATGCTCTTCTTCATGTTCATCGGTGTCTATGCTGAACCTTTTCTTTACTTGGTCCAAGTGTTTGCGGCATATCTGCCCATTATTGAACTGACCACTATGACCCTGTTTCCCTCTTTACCAATTACAGTGCCCTCCAGCCATTTGGGTCCCAATGCATGGTTAAGTACAAATACCGGATCATCCATTTCTATACATCTCTCCCTTGAGTTACGATCGTGGCACTCGGTTTGGGACTGGCGCTTGCCCTCAACAATGTCTGCCAGGGTTGGGTGGATGAGGGACAGCTGCGTTTTGAGCGTACGTTTCATGAGGAGTTCCGCAACTCCCGTGAGCGAGTGCGGCTGGGACCTATAGGCCAGCAGGAGGCACGATAGGCGGTACTGCAGAGAGGGTCCTTGGATGCGGAGCATGCCTTGCTTCATGACTTGGACCGCACGTTCCGCCTGGCCATTGGAAGCCGGCTTGAACGGCGCCGTCCGGACATGTTTGATGTCATTACCCGACATAAACTCCTGGAATTCATGGCTGGTGAAACACGGGCCATTGTCGCTGACCAGAATGTCCGGTAAGCCGTGGGTCGCGAAAACCGTGCGCAGGCTCTCCACGGTGATGGATGTCATGCACGAGTTTAATATGATGCACTCGATCCATTTCGAGTATGCATCGACAATTATCAAGAACATTTTTCCCATGAACTTGCCCGCATAGTCCACGTGAATGCGTGACCAAGGCTTGGGCCAGGGCCACGGGCTGAGCGGGGCCTACCTGGGGCGTTGCCCAGCTGGGTACACGTCGTGCACCTGTGAACCCAGTGTTCCAGGTCTGAGTCAATCCCCAGCCACCATACATGTGACTGGGCAATGGCCTTCATTAACACGACGCCAGGGTGCTTGCTGTGGAGTTCCCTGATGAATGCTTCCCTCCCTTTCTGGGGCATGACCACTCGGCTGCCCCATAGCAGGCAGTCGGCTTGGATGGAGAGCTCATCCACCTGTCTCTGAAATGGTCTGACCTCCTCGGGGCATGCCCTGTGCGTGGGCGCCCAGTCCCCTGTCAGGACACATTTCTTTATCATGGATAGGAGGGGCTCCCTGTTGGTCCAGAGTTTGATCTGGCGACTGTGATGGGGGAGCCTGCGGTGTCAAAAGCCTCACCGGTCATGACCATCTCAGCGCTTTGCTCTGCCACCCCCTCGGTGGTGGCAAGGGGAAGTTTGCTGAGCGCGCCAGCGCAGTTCTCGGTGCCTGGCCCGTGCCGTATAGTGTAGTCATACGCAGCCAGCGTGAGAGCCCATCGCTGTGTGCGAGCTGATACATTTGCATTGACCGCCTTGCTGCCGGACAACAGAGAATTTAATGGCTTGTGGTCCGTTTCTAACTTGAATGGTCTGCCGAAAAGGTATTGGTGCATTTTTTTCACTCCATAAACGCAAGCGAGTGCTTCCTTTTCGACCATGTCATACCCACGCTCTGCCTGGGAGAGCGACCTGGAGGCATAAGTCACCGGTTGGAGTTGTCCGTCTCCATTACCCTGCTGCAATACACACCCAAACCCATATGATGATGCATCGCATGTTAAAACTAGTTTTTTACAGGGGTCATACAACGTTAACAGTTTGTTATAATAAAGCAGGTTCCGAGCCCTGTTGAAAGCCCAATCTTGACAGTCCCCCCAAAACCATTCGCAACCCTTACGCAGGAGCACGTGTAACGGCTCCAACAATGTGCTTAAGTTCGGCAAGAAATTCCCGAAATAGTTCAAAAGTCCCAGGAACGATTGCAACTCCGATGTGTTGCCGGGCCAGGGCGCACGACGGATCGCCTCCGTTTTGGATTCGGTAGGCCGGAACCCGTCTGCGGCAACCCTCCTTTCCAAAAACTCGACCTCTGGGGCCAAAAACACACACTTGGCCTTCTTCAACCGCAGGCCTTCCTGGTCCAGTCGGCGTAGCACCTCCTTCAGGTTGTGGAGGTGTTCCTCGGTGTCTCGGCCCGTTATTAGGATGTCGTCCTGGAATACGATTGTGCCGGGAATGGATTTCAGCAAGCTTTCCATGTTTCTCTGAAAGATGGCGGCCGCCGAACGGATGGCAAAAGGACACCTGTTGTAGATGAATAAACCGTTGTGCGTCGTGATGGTGGTCAGAAGCTTGGATTCTTCAGCCAGTTCCTGAGTCATGTAGGCCGAAGTGAGGTCCAATTTAGTGAACAGCTTGCCACCTGCCAATGTGGCAAAAAGGTCCTCTGCCCTAGCGAGCGGGTATTGGTCCTGCAGGGACACCTGGTTGATGATGGCTTTGTAGTCACCGCAGATCCTAACTGAGCCATCCGCTTTAAGGACAGGAACAATGGGACTTGCCCAGTCACTGAATTCAACGGGCGAAATTATGCCCTCTCTGAGCAGCCTGTCCAGTTCACTGTCTATTTTCTCATGCATCACGTACGGCACTGCTCTGGCTTTGTGGTGCATTGGTCTGGCGTCTGGGGTGATGCGTATAACTACTTTTGTGCCCTTGAACGTTCCGACACCGGGTTGAAACAGTGACCCGAATTTTTGTAGTACCTGTGAGCATGAGCTTCGCTCCACAGATGAAATGGCGTGCACATCCCCCCATTTCCAGTTCATCTCAGCTAGCCAGCTCCTTCCCAAAAGCGCGGGGCCATTTCCCGGAACAATCCAGAGTGGCAGCCGGTTCTGTGACCCATTGTGTGTTACCACCATGTTTGCACTGCCTAGCACTGGAATGATCGCTTGGGTGTACGTCCGTAGCTGCGTATTAATTCATTCCAGTTTGGGCCTGCTAGCTCTGTGTGGCCATAGTTTCTCAAATTGTTGTGCACTCATGAGGGACTGGCTAGCTCCCGTGTCTAGCTCCATGTGCACCGGGATGCCATTCAATAAAACTTTCATCATCATGGGTGGTGTTTTGGTGTATGAGCTGTGGACGTCAGCCACCTGAACCCGCGGAACTTCAGCATCCATGGCTTTACCCCAGGCATTGTTCTGCACTGCAAGCCCCTCGCCTGATTCCTCTGTTTCATAGATTAGGCTCGCTACCGGCTGTTTGCAAACCCTAGCTAAATGTCCTCTGGCATTACAATTCCTACAGATGAACTGCTGAAATTTGCAGCTTTTCACATAATGTCTGCCCCCGCATCTCCAGCATTGGCTGAGATCGTTGTTCACAAAAGGACTGTTAGCAGGCATTCCTCTCTGATTGTTCCCTTGGTTGTTTCTAAACACTCTGATGGTGGGTGTTAATGGTCCCCTTGATGGCGTGAATTGCCGCTCCCCTCTCCATTGTCCCTGTCGGGAGCCCACCTGAGAGTCAGTTTCAGCTTGGGCAGTTACAAAATGCCTTTGTCTGACTGATGCAGTTTCAAAATGCCTTTGCCTGACTGCGAGATCTTGAGCCGCGTTTATCACGTTAATTCCTTGGTCCGTTGCCACGTTGGACCCAGGACTACTCACGTAAATTAGCTTGGTCTCTTCTTCCCCGGCTATGAAAGTTTGAGCTATCAATGCTGCCCCTTCTAGAGTTAAGTCCTTGGTCTCTATGAGCTTCCTGAAGATCCCGGCATGGCTAATGCCCTCAATGAAAAAATCCTTTAACATCTCCCCCCTGCAGGCATCTGAGAACTTACAGAGGCTGGCCAAGTGCCGCAAGTCTGCCATGAAGTCCGAGATGTCTTGCCCTTCCCGACGTCGGTATGTGTAGAACCGGTGCCGGGCCATGTGTATGCTGCTCACCGGTTTTAAGTGTTCGCTGATCAGCTGGCTGAGCTCTTCAAAAGAGTTGTCGGCCGGTTTGTGGGGTGCGAGCAGGTCCTTCATCAGCGCGTACGTTTTTATCCCGCAGCTTGTTAGTAGATGCGCCCTCCGCTTGTCAGCCGCATCCTCTCCTAGCCAGTCCTTCGTGACAAAGGTCTGCTGGAGTCTCTCCACAAAATCGTCCCAATCTTCACCCACACAGTAACGTTCCTCTGAGCTACTGGTGGCCATCCTCTGGGTTCAGTGATTCCCGTTTCCCGTCGCCAGGTGTTGAGTCCTTAACTCTTAAACATAATCACACGAGGCACGTACTGCAGACACAGTCACTCTGTGACCTTCACCTTTATTACCTGGACCAAGGAGTGCTGGTCCTGCGAGGAACCTCTACTTATATACTTGAATCTCCAGGTAAGGAGTGTCTCCCACAAGTACACCCACTGTGGTCAAGGTGTGCATTTTTAGTTAGTATGTACAGTATGTAGTGGTTACATGAGGGTTATAATTGTATAAGGGTTACAGTAGTATGCTGGTTACATATATGACAGGCATCGTCCTCTCATTCCTGCTTATTTAGCTCGTTAATTGTTCGTGCATGACCTTCCAATAGGGATATACCCTTTAGCAGGTTTTTTTGGATGTTTTTGATCCTAACTCTGAAGATTCTATCTCTATCTTGGCCTGTTTCCTCATTAGTACCTCTGTCGTTCCCCTCAAACTATCTACACCTGCCTGGATCGCCTGTATATCTAGTGCATGTGCTAGAGAAGTCCCTGTACAGTTAATACGTCATTCCCTGTAGATCTCCTCTGTCTTCCTCCTTTGTGACTCAGCTGCTTGTGTTACTTCCTTGCTCCTGATGTGTCACTTGCTATTCTCAGGATTGTGTCCAGCAATTGTGTGTACCATGCTTTAGTCTTGGGGCTAAACTTTTCTGGCAGGCATATATTCAGGTAACATTTTGTTACCACTTGTGGCTTCAAGAAAAATGCTCCTGACACTCAGATGCTACCCCCTAGGGGCTGCTTTACGCAGTTGTTGTACCCTCCGGTGTGGGTAAATGCTTCTGGGCCCCCTAGGGACAGCCTTGTAGCTTGTCCTTGTAGAATCGGAAGGGCGATGGTGATCACGTTTATATTCTGTTGATAAAACACATACTGGATATTCCAAGTTTTTAGTTAGAGTCTTATCATTTCTATTTCAACTGGATTGTTTGCACCATTTCTCCGATTGTTTGCACCGTTTCTCCGGGCATGTGCCCTTTTCCAGATCCATTTTATTATAGTCAGTACTAATATTGCAAATATCCATCCTAATCCTCTAAAAAGTCCATCTTTATATTCTTTATATCTTTATATTCTATCAGCTGGGACCAGTGCTTCCATCAACCCCTACCTTTCATATTCATGCAAGCACTCGTATCTCCACTAATTAATACCTCATATGGTCCGCTCCACCTAAGTGCGAACCCTGGTTTCTCTGTCACCTCATCAACCATTACCTTCACCCCCACCTTGGGGATTATAGCTGAGGCGGTTATTACACCAGCTTCGTCCTCCTCCTTCTGCCTTTCCCAGACCTCCTGTCACATACCTTTCAACTGTGCGCTCAATTCCCTCACATACTTTCTGATTCTATCTCGTAGGGGGCCGAGGTCAGCTCCTCCTGTCACTATTCCTTCTGGTAACCTCATTGCCTCACTCGAGGAGGTTTTAAGGGTCCGATTCATTCTCTCTACCATCCCTGAACTCTAGGAGTGATATGGGATGTGAAACTTCTGCTTAATGCTGAATATTCTACAAGTTGCTTTCATCACTTGACCCGTGAAATTAGTCCCTTGATCCGAGTCAATCATGTGGTGATAGGACTGCCTCCCATTTAGCATTTCCAGCAGTGTGTGTTTTGTGTGCAGTATTATTTCTCCTGCCATTATGACAGGCTGGCTAATTTTGACTGCCCAAGTGGCACAATCCAGTGCGGCCAGGCATCTGGACAGACCGGCAGCCGCTGGTGATTGCTGTGCCGAGTACTAAGCTACGGGTCTCATCCTATCCCCATACATTTGTGTCACCGCGGCTCCATAGAAGCTTCCCTGGTTCTCACAATATATATGGAATGGGAGATCCCTGTTCGGGAGTCCCAGCCTTGGAGCTGACATTAGGGCTTCCTTCAGATTACCGTATGCTGCTTTTTGTTTGGGGCCCCATGCAATAGTTTCTAAGGATGGTCTTCCCACTTTCACTAACCACTGTATTGGTTCTGCAATTGCCACGGTTAGGTACAAAATTCCTGCAAGAGCCCCAGTACCTTACGCACCCCTCGGACTGTTTTTGGTTGGGGCATAATCCTACTGTCCTCTTTCCTGTCATTGGACATGGTCATAGTTCCTTGGGATATTTCGTGTCCCAGGTATTGTATCACGGCTTGCCTGATTTGTGTCTTTTTGGGATTTACTTTAACTCCTGCTTTCCGTTATCTCAAATGCCTTTTCATAACTAGAACAGAGTCTTGCACGTAGGCTTTGAAAACTGCTTTCCGTTATCTCAAATGTTCCAGTTTCAAGGCCATTACATCTCACTTTCTGTGGTTCTTCAACCACCGTATCTGAAGTCACAAGTTCAACTTATATTGTCCTTTGTTCTAAACTGCTAAAGCCTGCAGTTTTAACATTTTAATTTTTCCAAGATTCCTTTTACACTTTCGCAGATAGCTCCCCACTTGCCCAGGAGTTTGACCTGATCCCTGAAGGTATTGCTAGATTGTTTCCAAACCTTTTAGTTTTATTTCTTTTTTTAAGAGATCAGATTTAACTTTTTATCTTAAATGCATCTCATTTTGTTGTGCCTTTTCTTGACCAGTGGTACTTGAAACCTTCACAACAAAATTAACTCTTCACTGTTCCCATCCTAATTTCTGCTCCCCTTTTGTAGTATTTGTATTTATTATTGGATTCCGAAATGTCAAATATGGTAATATTGTTTTTTTTAATATTGGACTTCTCATTTATGCTTATAGTGATTCACAAATCACAGAATGCAAAGTACTTGTTTTATAATTATGTGCCTAACTTCTGTTTGAGAAGCTGAACATCAAAAACTTTAATCTTTTGCTCTGTAACTTCAATTTTGTGATACAGTGTCTCATAAATTACATCATTTTAAGCTTCAGCTTCTGACGCAATATATGTACTTTTATTAAAAGGCTTCCAAACCCAAGATTTTCCAATACAACCAAAATGTTTATCAAGGAGAATCACCTGAAATATCTCAAAATCCCAATTCAAATATTGTACTGCCAATCTTTTATTTAAAAATCTTTTTACTGAGCTAGAAGCTTTCGTGTCAATGTTTTACACAAAGGAAAATGGGGGCGTACTTCCCCAGTCCGCAGCCTCGTAAGACCATCGCAGGCATTTTTTTTAAGGCATTACAATTTCCCTTCTCCATTTTTTAACTCATTCCAGACTAAATTTATTGTCTTTCAACCCAATGTAATCAATGATTACGTGTTTTCTTTTGACAAGTGAGCGTGTCAAAATTTTTTTTTATATACCAATGGGACCACACATTTTTTATCTTTTTCTCAACAAACCTATCCGTTGTGTATTTCCTAGCTCTGTACCTTATCATCCGAATAAATCCACACCTGCGTTTCTAACTTAAAATGTAATTCAATTCTAGGTTCACACTTTCTTAAAACTTCCCACATACAGGACAACACTGCAAAGGGTGAAAAAAACTTTCACTCTGTCTGAAAAAGTGGGTGGAGCCAAAACAAATGGAGAGCTCCACCATTTTCTCAAAACAGGCTTTCAGACACATGAAACATTTATTAGTTCCCACCTCAAATATTCCGCAGTCAAAAATCACACAAGCACTTTCATTCAAAGACAGACATTCACAAAAGTCTCTCTTCATTCAAAAAAATTTATTGTTTAGACAGCTCTATTTTTGGATCCATACTTCACTTAAGATAGTCACTATCAGGTTTTTTTATGGTCGCCCAAAAAATATCTACTAAGCGAACTGCCTGGCCCCCAATCTAGTGCATCTTTACACGCCATTTCTTTTCTGGGTCCAGGAGATGTCGCTCAGTATCACAATCCTACGGTCTAAGTGTGTTCCCTACACCTAGTTGACCCTGGCCATCACGTGGGAGTAAGTCCTCTTAATTCAGGCTCAGGCTAGGCATTGGAGATATTAGACCGTCTGCTTGTGTCGATCAACCGGCGTCCACCTTCAGCACCCCTGTTTCTTGTTACTCTCGCGCGCTTTGTTAGGTTTTTGCCACCTACCCGGCTTAGAGGATTTGCCGCCTTCCCGGCTTAGAGGATTTGCCGCCTTCCCGGCCTAGAGGATTTTGCCACCTCCCCTGCGACACCGAACCGCACCACTTACTTGAGTCTGCCCCCACTTGTTCTTTGGTCGCGACCTTGTCAAATCCCACAATCCATTTTGTGCACTCTAATTTATGAGTGGTAAATGAAAAGTACTCACCCTCTTTTGCTCAATGTTCCTGGTGAATGGCAAGACGTCATGACTCTGCTCGCATCGCCAAATTGTGGTGACCAAGGAGTGGACCAAGTTATATACAGGGTCGACATTCAGGTAGAAACGATAGACTCCGGTACGTGGTTAAAAACGGTTTATTCGCAGGCCTGGGGAGAAAGAGTTCGAGACCGCTCTCGGACATTCAAGCTCCACAGTTAACTTTAAGTTACAGTATTATATACCTTTTTAGTACAAGCTTTATCTCGCAGCCAAAGCCTGCAGCTCAGCATTTCTCGAACTAATGCATTGTGTGTCTACATTCCTTTCGAGTTACATTTCATCATATCTTATCTTGTACAGATAGTAACAGTGTCTTGTAGTACCCTTCCCAAGGTCTCATCTGCTCGGATGATTTGTGACTATTCTACCACTAATTGTCTGGCTGCTTCGCTTTTAGTTTTTGCAAATTAGCAGATTTATATGAGGATTGATAGAGTGTTTTCTCTACCCTAGCTTTTATACATAGGCTTAAATGATCCCAGGCTATGCACCTTACTTTGGGGCTGTTTAGGGGTACTTCAGATTGGATACTGTGAGCTCAAAATAAAGTGTGACCTTAGTCTTTTATTGCAGATCTCCAGAGTGCCTCTCCAGCCTTAAGTACAGGTGCTCCCAAGGGATTGTGGGATCCCTGGGACTCCAGGGGATGAGCCCTCCGGTGGCTACACAAGATATTTACAGGTTTACATATATAACAACACTCCCCCGCAAAGTCAACAGTGTCATTATTTACAAGGTGAGTCAATCTGGGGCCTTTCGTTCCCTGGTTGATCGTCTCAGTGCAAATGCTGGTGTTGGTGAATCGTTTGTTTGAGCCTTGCTGGGCTGCTGTGCAGCTGGCCTTGCTGGACTGCCTGGTGTGGTGAGTCCTGCTGGGCTGCTGTGGATGATGGGTTCTGCTTCGTGGCCAACCGCAGTGTCGGTTGCCAATGGTGTGTATGTTGGAGGGTCAAAGAAAGTAGGGTCCAATGTGGGTTGCTCTGGATAGTCCGTGAATCTGAGTTTGATTTGGTCCAAGTGTTTCCGGTGAATGAGTCCATTTGAAAGTTTGACCCAAAACACCCTGCTCCTCTCTGGCCACAATAGTGCCGGGAAGCCACTTGGGACCTCATCCATAGTTCAGCACAAATACAGGATCATTGATTTCAATTTGCATGACACATTTGCACTATCATTATATGTACTTTGTTGAAGGCGTCTGCTTTCTACCTGTTCATGTAGATCAGGGTGCACTAGCGAGAGCTTTGTCTTATGTGCCCTTTTCATGAGCAGTTCAGCGGGTGGAATCCTAGTGAGCGAGTGAGGTCTCGTGCTAAGCAGGACTCGGGATAGGTGAGTTTGCAGTGAGCTGTCAGTTACCCTTTTCAAGCTCTGCTTGATGGTTTGCACTGCTCTCTCTGCCTGACCATTGGATGCTGGTTTGAACGGGGCAGCTGTAACATAGAAACATAGGAACATAGAAAATAGCAGTACACCATTCGGCTCTTCGAGACTGCACTGCCATTCAATGAGTTCATGGCTGAACATGCAAGTTCATTATCCCATTCCTGCTTTCTCGCCATACCCCTTGATCCCCCTAGTAGTAAGGACTACATCTAACTCCTTTTTGAATATATTTAGTGAATTGGCCTCAACAACTTTCTGTGGTAGAGAATTCCACAGGTTCACCACTCTCTGGGTGAAGAAGTTTCTCCTCATCTCGGTCCTAAATGGCTTACCCCTTATCCTCAGACTGTGACCACTGGTTCTGGACTTCCCCAACATTGGGAACATTCTTCCTGCATCTAACCTGTCTAAACCCGTCAGAATTTTAAACGTTTCTATGAGATCCCCTCTCATTCTTCTGAACTCCAGTGAATACAAGCCCAGTTGATCCAGTCTTTCTTGATATGTCAGTCCCGCCATCCCGGGAATCAGTCTGGTGAACCTTCGCTGCACTCCCTCAATAGCAAGAATGTCCTTCCTCAAGTTAGGAGATCAAAACTGTACGCAATATTCCAGGTGTGGCCTCACCAAGGCCCTGTACAACTGTAGTAACACCTCCCTGCACCTGTACTCAAATCCCCTCGCTATGAAGGCCAACATGCCATTTGCTTTCTTAACCGCCTGCTGTACCTGCATGCCAACCTTCAATGACTGATGTACCATGACACCCAGGTCTCATTGCACCTCCCCTTTTCCTAATCTGTCACCATTCAGATAATAGTCTGTCTCTCTGTTTTTACCACCAAAGTGGATAACCTCACATTTATCCACATTATACTTCATCTGCCATGCATTTGCCCACTCACCTAACCTATCCAAGTCACTCTGTAGCCTCATAGTATCCTACTCGCAGCTCACACTGCCATCTAACTTAGTGTCATCCGCAAATTTGGAGATACTACATTTAATCCCCTCGTCTAAATCATTAATGCACAATGTAAACAGCTGGGGCCCCAGCACAGAACCTTGCGGTACCCCACTAGTCACTGCCTGCCATTCTGAAAAGTACCCATTTACTCCTACGCTTTGCTTCCTGTCTGCCAACCAGTTCTCAATCCACGTCAGCACACTACCCCCAATCCCATGTGCTTTAACTTTGCACATTAATCTCTTGTGTGGGACCTTGTCGAAAGCCTTCTGAAAGTCCAAATATACCACATCAACTGGTTCTCCCTTGTCCACTCTACTGGAAACATCCTCAAAAAATTCCAGAAGATTTGTCAAGTATGATTTCCCTTTCACAAATCCATGCTGACTTGGACCTATCATGTCACCTCTTTTCAAATGCGCTGCTATGACATCCTTCATAATTGATTCCATCATTTTACCCACTACCGATGTCAGGCTTGCCGGTCTATAATTCCCTGTTTTCTTTCTCCCTCCTTTTTTAAAAAGTGGGGTTACATTGGCTACCCTCCACTCCATAGGAACTGATCCAGAGTCTAAGGAATGTTGGAAAATGACTGTCAATGCATCCGTTATTTCCAAGGCCACCTCCTTAAGTACTCTGGGATGCAGTCCATCAGGCCCTGGGGATTTATCGGCCTTCAATCCCATCAACTTCCCCAACACAATTTCCCAAATAATAAGGATTTCCCTCAGTTCCTCCTTCTTACTAGACCCTCTGACCCATTTTATATCCGGAAGGTTGTTTGTGTCCTCCTTAGTGAATACCAAACCAAAGTACTTGTTCAATTGGTCTGCCATTTCTTTGTTCCCCGTTGTGACTTCCCCTGATTCTGACTGCAGGGGACCTACGTTTGTCTTTACTAACCTTTTTCTCTTTACATATCTGTAGAAGCTTTTGCAGTTCATCATAATGTTCCCTGTAAGCTTCCTCTCGTACTCTATTTTCCCTGCCCTAATCAAACCTTTTGTCCTCCTCTGCTGAGTTCTAAATTTCTCCCAATCCCCGGGTTCGCTGCTATTTCTGGCCAATTTTTATGCCACTTCCTTGGCTTTAATACTATCCCTGATTTCCCTTGATAACCACGGTTGAGTCACCTTCCCTTTTTTATTTTTACGCCAGACAGGAATGTACAATTGTTGTAGTTCATCCATGCGGTCTCGAAATGTCTGCCATTGCCCATCCACAGTCAACCCCTTAAGTATCATTCGCCAATCTATCCTAGCCAATTCACGCCTCATACCTTCAAAGTTACCCTTCTTTACGTTCTGGACCATGGTCTCTGAATTAACCGGTTCATTCTCCATCCTAATGTAGAATTCCACCGTATTATGGTCACTCTTCCCCCAAGGGGCCTCGCACAACAAGATTGCTAATTAATCCTCTCTCATTACACAACACGCAGTCTAAGATGGCCTCCCCGCTAGTTGGTTCCTCGACATATTGGTCTAGAAAACCATCCCTTATGCACTCCATGAAATCCTCCTCCACCGTATTGCTTCCAGTTTGGTTAGCCCAATCTATATGCATATTAAAGTCACCCATGATAACTGCTGCACCTTTCTTGCATGCACCCCTAATTTCCTGTTTGATGCCCTCCCCAACATCACTACTACTGTTTGGAGGTCTGTACACAACTCCCACTAACGTTTTTTGCCCTTTGGTGGTCTGCAGCTCTAACCATATAGATTCCACATCATCCAAGCTAATGTCCTTCAAACTATTGTTCGATCCCATTATAGGTCATGAACTCTTTGAACTCGGCATTGGTGAAGCACGGCCCGTTGTCGCTCACAAGGACATCAGGCAGGCCGTGCATGGCAAACATGGCCCGCAGGCTTTCAGTGGTGGCAGCGGAGGTGCTTGCTGACATTATCTCACTTTCAATCCATTTGGAGTACACATCTACAACCACTAGGAACACTTTTCCCAAAAACGGGCCTGCATAGTCGACATGGACCCTGGACCACAGTTTGGAGGGCCAAGACCATAAACTTAGTGACGCCTCCCTGGGTGCATTGCTTACTTGTGAGCATGTGTTACATTTGTGCATGCAGGACTCTAATCCGCATCGATACTGGACCACCACACGTGGGATCTGGCTATTGCTTTCATCATTACAATGCCTGGGTGAGTACTATGGAGATCACTGATGAAAATGTCCCTTCCCTTCTTGGGGACCACTACCCGATTACCCCACAGAGGGCAGTCTACCTTATTAGACTTTTCATCTTTGCGCTGCTGGTACGGCTTTATCTCTTGCTGCATTTCCACTGGGACACTGGACCAGCTCCCGTGAAGCACACAATTTTTTTTACCAGGGTTAGTAAGGGGTCCTGGTTCGTCCAAGTTCTAATCTGTCGGGCTGTGATGGGTGATTGCTCACTCTCGAATGCTTCCATTACGATGACTAAATCTGCGGGCTGTGCCATTTCCACCCCCGTTGGGGGCAATGGCAGTCTACTGAGAGCATCGGCACAGTTTTCTGTGCCTGGCCTGTGGCGGATGGCGTAGTTGTATGCGGACAACGTGAGCGCCCATCTCTGAATGTGGGCCGATGCATTCGTATTTATCCCTTTGATTTCGGAAAAAAGGGTTATCAGTGGCTTATGGTCAGTTTCCAATTCAAATTTGAGCCCAAACAGATATTGATGCATTTTCTTTACCCCATAAACACACGCTAATGCTTCTTTTTCAATCATGCTGTAGGCTCTCTCAGCCTTAGACAGACTTCTGGATGCATAAGCAACCGATTGCAATTTCCCAGATTCATTAGCTTGTTGCAATACACAGCCGACCCCGTACGACGATGCATCACATGCTAGTACCAAACGCTTACATGCATTATATAACACAAGCAATTTGTTTGAGCATAACCATTTTCTAGCTTTGACAAAGGCATATTCTTGGCTTTTGCTCCATACCCAGTCGTTTCCTTTATGCAGTAAGACATGTAGTGGTTCTAACAGTGTGCTGAGACCCGGTAAGAAGTTACCAAAGTAGTTCAGGAGTCCTAGAAACGACCGCAGCTTGGTCACGTTCTGTGGCCTCGGTGCGTTATCGATTGCCTCCGTCTTCAAATTGGTGGGCCTGATGCCATCCGCCGCGATTCTTCTCCCCAGGAACTCCACTTCAGGTGCCAGGAAAACGCACTTCGAGCGTTTTAACCTGAGCCCCATGTGGTTGAATCGACTAAGAACCTCCTCCAGGTTCTGCAGATGCTCGACTGTGTCCCGATCTGTAACCAAGATGTCGTCCTGGAAAACCACCGTGCACGGGACCGACTTCAGTAAGCTTTCCATGTTTCTCTAGAATATCACCGCGGCTGATCGAATCCTAAATAGGCATCTGTTGTAAATGAAGAGACCTTTGAGCGTGTTGATGCAGGTGAGGCCCTCCGAAGATTCCTCCAGCTCCTGCATCATGTTGGCCGAGGTCAAGTCCAGCTTCGTGAACGTCTTTCCTCCCGCCAGCGTCGCAAAAAGGTCATCAGCCTTTGGTAGTGGGTATTGATCCTGCAGGGAGAAACGATTGATAGTCACTTTGTAATCACCACAGATTCCTCTCGGTGCCGTCTCCCTTGAGGACTGGAACAATTGGACTGGCCCATTCATTGAATTCAATCGATGAAATGATGCCCTCTCGTTGCAGCCAGTCCAGCTCAATCTCCACCCTCTCTGTCATCATGTACGGTACTGCTCTCGCCTTGCGATGGATGGGTTGCTCTCCCGGAATTAGGTGGATCTGCACTTTTGCTCCTTTGAACTTCCCGATGTCTGGTTTGAACAGCGAGGGGAACTTGTTTAAGACCTGGGCACATGAAGTGTCATCAGTGGACGAGAGCGCTCGGAAGTCATCCCAGTTCCAGCGTATCTTTCCCAGCCAGCTCCGGCCAAGCAGCGTGGGACCATCACCCGGTACCACCCAGAGTGGTAGCTTGTGCACCGCTCCATCGTAGGAGATCTTTACAGTAGCACTGCCGATTACGGGAATCAGTTCCTTTGTGTAAGTCCTCAGTTTCGTGCGAATGGGAGTCAGGACTGGCCTTGAGGCTATGCTGCACACAATTTATCGGAAATCTTTTTGCTCATAATAGACTGGCTCAAGCCTATGTCCACCTCCATTGACACTGGGAGTCCATTTAATTCAACCTTCAGCCTTATCGGGGGACATTTTGTGGTAAATGTGTGCACCCCATATACTTCTGCCTCCTCGTTCTGAGACTCTAGTTTGTCGTGATCCGCCGTGGATCTGTTCTCCTCTGCAACATGGTGGTTTGCAGGATTGGCAGGGTTTGCAGCTCGGCTGCACATACATTGGAGGTGTCCCATTGTTTCACAGCCCTTGCAAACATACCCTTTGAAGCAGCATGAATGGAAAAGATAACCACCACCGCAGTGCCAACAAGGTGTTAATGGCCTTGCATTCATCACCCTTGAAGGTGGACTCTGAGATATCTGTGGACGTGCAGCTGCAGGCATATGGGGCCTGCCCTGTATGTTGCGATTTGAAAACAACATCACTTTCTTCACAGTACTTGTAGCAGCACTTATGTGCTGAGAGGCATGTGAAAAAGGAACGGCAGTAATCATGGGGGATTTTAACCTACATATCGATTGATCAAATCGCACGGGGTAGCCTGGAGGAGGAATTCATAGAATGCATACGGGATTGTTTCTTAGAACAGTATGTTACAAAACCTACAAGGGAGCAAGCTATCTTAGATCTGGTCCTGTGTAATGAGACAGGAATAATAAACGATCTCTTAGTAAAAGATCCTCTCGGAATAAGTGATCACAGTATGGTTGAATTTGTAATACAGATTGAGGATGAGGAAGTAGTGTCTCAAATGAGCATACTATGCTTAAACAAATGGGACTACAGTGGGATGAGGGCAGAGTTGGCTAAAGTAGACTGGAAACACAGACTAAACGGTGGCACAATTGAGGAACAGTGGAGGACTTTTAAGGAGCTCTTCCATAGTGCTAAACAGAAATATATTCCAGTGAAAAAGAAGGACGGTAAGAGAAGGAATAACCAGCCACGGATAACCAAGGAAATAAAGGAGAGTATCAAATTAAAAACCAATGCGTATAAGGTGGCCAAGGTTAGTGGGAAAATAGAAGATTGGGAAAATTTTAAATGACAGCAAAGAATGACTAAGAAAGCAATAAAGAAAGGAAAGATAGATTACGAAGGTAAACTTGCGCAAAACATAAAAACGGATAGTAAAAGCTTTTACAGATATATAAAACGGAAAAGAGTGACTAAAGTAAATGTTGGTCCCTTAGAAGATGAGAAGGGGGATTTAATAATGGGAAATGTGGAAATGGCTGAGACCTTAAACAATTATTTTGCTTCGGTCTTCACAATGGAAGACACAAAAACCATGCCAAAAATTGCTGGTCACAGGAATGTGGGAAGGGAGGACCTTGAGACAATCACTATCACTAGGGGGTAGTGCTGGACAGGCTAATGGGACTCAAGGTAGACAAGTCCCCTGGTCCTGATGAAATGCATCCCAGTGTATTAAAAGAGATGGCGGAAGTTATAGCAGATGCATTCGTTATAATCTACCAAAATTCTCTGGACTCTGGGGAGGTACCAGCGGATTGGAAAGCAGCTAATGTAACGCCTCTGTTGAAAAAAGGGGGCAGACAAAAGGCAGGTAACTATAGGCCGGTTAGTTTAACATCTGTAGTGGGGAAAATGCTTGAAACTATCATTAAGGAAGAAATAGCAGGACATCTAGATAGGAATAGTGCAATCAAGCAGACGCAGCATGGATTCATGAAGGGGAAATCATGTTTAACTAATTTACTGGAATTCTTTGAGGATATAACGAGCATGGTGGATAGAGGTATACCGATGGATGTGGTGTATTTAGATTTCCAAAAGGCATTCGATAAGGTGCCATACAAAAGGTTACTGCAGAAGATAAGGGTACGCGGAGTCAGAGAAAATGTATTAGCATGGATAGAGAATTGGCTGGCGAACAGAAAGCAGAGAGTCGGGATAAATGGGTCCTTTTCGGGTTGGAAATTGGTGGTTAGTGGTGTGCCACAGGGATCGGTGCTGGGGCCACAACTGTTTACAATATACATAGATGACCTGGAAGAGGGGACAGAGTGTAGTGCAACAAAATTTGCAGATGACACAAAGATTAGTGGGAAAGCGGGTTGTGTAGAGGACACAAAGGCTGCAAAGAGATTTAGATAGGTTAAGCGAATGGGCTAAGGTTTGGCAGATGGAATACAATATTGGAAAGTGTGAGGTCATCCACCTTGGGAAAAAAAACAGTAAAAGGGAATATTATTTGAATAGGGAGAAATTACAACATGCTGAGTGCAGAGGGACCTGGGGGTCCTTGTGCATGAATCCCAAAAAGTTAGTTTGCAGGTGCAGCAGGTAATCAGGAAGGCAAATGGAATGTTGGTCTTCATTGCGAGAGAGATGGAGTACAAAAGCAGGGAGGTCCTTCTGCAACTGTATAGGGCATTGGTGAGGCTGCACCTGGAGTACTGTGTACAGTTTTGGTCGCCTTACTTAAGGAAGGATATACTAGCTTTGGAGGGGGTACAGAGACGATTCACGAGGCTGATTCCGGTGATGAGGGGGCTATCTTATGATGATAGATTGTGTAGACTGGGTCTTTACTCGTTGGAGTTTAGAAGGATGAAGGGTGATCTTATAGAAACATTTAAAATAATGAAAGGAATAGACAAGATAGAGGCAGAGAGGTTGTTTCCACTGGTCGGGGAGACTAGAACTAGGGGGCAAAACCTCAAAATACGGGGGAGCCAATTTAAAACCAAGTTGAGAAGGAATTTCTTCTCCCAGAGGATTGTGAATCTGTGGAATTCTCTGCCCAAGGAAGCAGTTGAGGCTAGCTCATTGAATGTATTCAAGTCACAGATAGATAGATATTTAACCAATAAGGGAATTAAGGGTTATGGGGAGCGGGTGGGTAAGTGGAGCTGAGTCCATGGCCAGATCAGCCATGATCTTGTTGAATGGCGGAGCAGACTCGAGGAGCTAGATGGCCTACTCCTGTTCCTAATTCTTATGTTCTTATGTTCTTATGTTCTTAATATTGTCACTGGTGGCAATGAACGCCTGGGCTGTCGCTATGGCTTTACTCAAGTTTGGGGTCTCCACATTCAAAAGTTTGTGAAGTATCACTTCATGGCCAATGCCAAGTACAAAGAAGTCTCTGAGCATGTGCTCCAAATGTCTTTCAAATTCGCAATGTCCTGCAAGGCATCTCAGCTCGGCGACAAAGCTCGCCATTTCCTGGCCTTCAAACCTCTTGCACATGTAGAACGCTTTCCTTCAGGTTCAGATGCTCCCGGACCAGTGTGCACAAATCATCGTACAATTTGTGTGTGGGTTTTGATGGAGCAAGTAGATTTTTCATGAGGCCATACGTTGGTGCCCCACAGATGGTGAGGAGAATCGCCCTTCTTTTGGCAGTGTTCACTTCTCCTTCCAGCTCATTAGCCATGAAGTATTGGTCGAGTTGCTCCACAAAGGTTTCACAATCATCTCCCTCTGAAAATTTCTCCAGGATGCCCACTGTTCTCTGCATCGTTGGGTTCGTCATCTGTATCTCGTCGCCAGTTGTTATGTATGAATAAAGAGTCTGACTGGATACTGTGAGCTCAAAGTAAAGTGTGACTTTAGTCTTTTATGCAGGTCTCCAGAGTGCCTCTCCAGCCTATGAGGCCTTCTTAAGTACAGGTTCTCCCAAGGGATTGTGGGATCCCTTGGGATTCCAGTGGATGAGTCCTCTGGTGGCTACACAAGGTATATACAGGTTTACATATATAACACTTCTTATGGAGGATGAAGGAATGGCAGAGATGCTAAAAAAGTACTTTATCTTGATTTTCACAGAAGAGTGTGGTAGTAGGAATGGAAGAGTACAATACGAGGAGGTGGAGCAATTAGATGGAATATTTTTCCAGAATGAAATAGTGCTGAAAAATAATTGTTGCAACTCAAATTAGAAATGTCACAGGGTCATGATGACATACAACCTAGATTGTTGAGGGAAATGCTGGAGGCTCTGACCACAATCAATAAAATATTTTGCCATGTTGAAGTAGTGCCAGAGAACTGGAGAGCTGCCAAGTGTAAGGCTTCTGTTTAAAATAGGACAAAAGGATAAGCTGGGTAACTATAGACTAAACAGTCCGATCAATGGTAATGGATAATATTCTAGAAGCCATGATAAAGGATAAAATGAATACTCCTTTGAGAGAAATGGGTTAATTAAGGACAATCAGCTGGATTTGTAAAAGACAATTCACGTCTGATAAATGTAATAAAGTTCTTTGAGGAAATGCACTAGATGTTGTGTATATGTGTTGTGTGTATTTATCTATATTACATGACATCTGCCAGACATGGACCCATCCCTCCAACACATCTAGATGCGCCTGCAATCTATTTTTCTCATCTAAAGTCCTACCACCCCACGAATCTTTGTATCATCTGTGAAGTTCTGGACAAGTTTTCAACCCAAAATTTGCCTGCTAATTCCACAGGACTCAATCTTATTAATTAGCTTATAATATGCCACCTTGTCAAAGGCTTTTTTGGGTTTGAAAATCAAGGTATACAGTGTCAACTGGGCTACCTGTATCCATCAACATAAGAACATAAGAAATAGGAGAAGGAGTCAGCCATTTGGCCCCTCGAGCCTGCTCCGTCATTCAATGAGATCATGGCTGATCTTCTAACTCAACTCCACTTGCCTACACTATCCCCATATCCCTTGATTTTGTTTAAAAAGTACTTCCAAATGGGAATTGGATATATGCTGGAAAAGGAGATGTTTCCAGGGCTGTGGAGAAAAGAGCCAGTACAGGCACAAAGAGATAAATAGCCTCCTTCTGTGGTGTACGATTCTATGACAGTTCTCACAAACAATTTATTCAGGGCATTGATAATGATGGTAAAACCAAGTAACAGTTCTAGTGCTGATTCTGGGAGACCCCATTAGTCCATTCATAGTGAACTTCTGTCTATGAGAATACAGCAAATTCTTTATCCAACACAAAATCTGGCTGATAATCTGACAGTACTCAATCTTATTAAATAGTCTATAATGTGGCACCTTATCAAAGGCTTTTTTGAACATCAAGGTAGACAATGTCCCCAACCTAATGACTTCCTTATAGAAATAATTACAATGAAACATGACCTTTTCCAGAAGTCATGTTGAGACTCTGTAATGACCCCTCCTCTGTCAAATAAGTACTGCATGATACATGTTTGAGAAGGCACTTTTGCACTTTGAAGTATTTATATTTTATAATGTATAAATGATTAAAGCAGCCACATTTCTTGCATTTATGTGCATCAGGATATAACTCAAAAACAACTATTGAGGAAGTGGAAAATTCTGGAAGGACTATACCAATACTTGTTTGGAGGGAGATTCTGAATAAAAGTCCTACATTTAGGATTTGAGTTCTCATAGCCGAATCTTTTAGCAACATTGAGCACTGTTGCAGAGATATTTAATGAAAAAAAAGAAAAGATGGATGTTTGTTTATTCTTTTCTTAAGTTTTATATATTTCTTGGCCTTACATACAAAATCCCAAGTCCTTAACAGATCCACAGTAAAATTAAAGGGCTAGAAATTTGGTTGGAGGGTTCCTAAGGTGCTAATGTCAGGCGGCCGCTAAATTTAGCGTGGGAAAATGTTTAGCGACGGGAACAGCGAAATTCAGTGTTTGCGCCCTGAGAGTGGAGTGGAGTACTAAGGGAAGCGTTTCACACTTCTTAAAGGGCGCTAGCCCGGGTGCGCAACTGAATATCCCGTGCAAAAGAGCCGGCTTCGTAGCGACCTAAGAGAGGCCACCCTGCAAAAACAATCGGAACAAGAAACATGAAACACATTCGCTATACATTATTCACCCCAAATAAAGTGAAATCGAAAGAAAAAAATATATATCAATCGCACTTACCTCATGCAGTCATTCCTTCCCTTACTGCCCCGGGACAGCTCTGCACACTAGCCTACTCTGGCGGGGTCACTATGGGGCACTATGGGTGCAGCACAAACCAAATTTTGCTTCCATGTCGATACCGGGGGTGTTGCACACCGGCGCTCACTCCCAGGTGACACTCCTCAGCGCTGCCGGTACCGCACACTGAATTTGTTGAGCGCCACGAATGTCGGCGCTCACGGCTGCAAACCCTTTAGCGCCACTCGCGAGAGGTGCTATCCAACCAAATTTCTCCTCCAAAGAGTTACAGTCCGATGTTAAACATTTGGGGGAAAATTCAGGTCGGAGGCTTCCTTCTTACGAATGCATCCGACCCAAAATTACCTGTTGGTCCCGGAGAAGCGTAGGATTCCGGTCTGAGGCCTTCATTTGCTGCGCAGTGTACGGGGATCTGTCTTTCAGGTACAGACGTCTATGTTGGAATCACATGGGCTTGGAACACCAATCACTGTGTAGTATTTTCATTGGTAATAATGGGAACTCCATTTGTAAGAGTTCCCCTTACTATCAATGAGAATAACCCACTAAAACATCAAACACAGCACAATAAATTAAAAAAACCTCGCATATTTAAAATTAATTGAAATGAAATGTAATGAAATGTTTTAGAAAAAAAATATTTTTTGGAATTTTTTTTTTAATGTGTATTAATAGGGTTAAAATAAACTTACCTTAATGGACAACATGAAAATGAATGATTACATTTAATTTTTCTATGTCTTAAAAGTGTTATGCTAGTAAATTTAAGCTTTGCACCTGCTTTTACCAGACGTAAAAGTTTGAAGGACATTCGCTGGGCATGAGTTGGGCAAATAGCCCAATCTCTACAACGCGAATGTCCTTCTCTCGGGGATGCATTCGATCTATCCGAAGAAATTTTGACAGATCGGAAAAGCCGGTTTTTGGCTTGCGCCCTGAGAACTGACTCTTGCGACGCTTCACCGGGGGTTTGTGCATTTCATACGGACCCAGCGAGGCCACAATTTACGGCCCATTGAGATTAATGTACTTATTTATTTATATAACTGTGGTATGTGAGAAGACAAAACTCTGGTCCGTGAGGATCAACAAATAATTTATTTACCTGCCATGGGTAAGGAAAATGCTCATTTGCAATCTAAAAGTACTTCACCATTTCTAATGAGATATCTTACAAACTTCTTTCCAGGTTTGTTCCATGTAATGCACACCCTTTCCCTTGCAATGATGTAACCTCTGCCTCAGTGAGCAACATGATAGGAGGTCAGCTAGTGTTCTAATTTGGGTTTTAATTGTCTTTACAAAGTTAAAAAAATTACCTTTAAG
The DNA here is from genome assembly GCF_044704955.1 of Pristiophorus japonicus. Taxonomy (NCBI): domain Eukaryota; kingdom Metazoa; phylum Chordata; class Chondrichthyes; family Pristiophoridae; genus Pristiophorus; species Pristiophorus japonicus. The sequence continues at coordinate 101,044,095 of NC_091992.1, forward strand.
TCTTTAATATGGAACAAATCTGTTCTGAAACAGATTCTCAAACAGAACAATTTTGTTTGAATTGTACAATATTGCATTTGCATTCCTTTCAGGTATATGATTATGTGCTTACTTATTGTTTGTAAAATTTCTGAGACCAGTCAGTTTAACTAAAGATTATTTTCCCTATAAGTGGTACTGTTTTTTGAACACGTAACAAGTTCACTGAATATTATTTTACAGAACTCAATCATATCTCTCATTCTGAAGCTCATCATTGACGGCACTTCAATCTTTATTTGCCAAAGGCAAGGTACCATTATCTAAATCATTTCAGCTATCAAATCCATCAAAGGAATTGCTATAGCGGTTGCGTTTCTTGGCATTCTTTTCTGTGTTGCCTGCCTCTGAACTCACTGTCTACAGTTTTCTCATTTATATTATCCTTGAGCTGTCCTTTCACGAAGCTATGCTTTTCAAAGCCTTCCTGATTCAATTAAACTATTGAAAGTATTCATGTCATTTTTTAAAATATATTTGACCAATTCCCGTCAGCTTGGAACAGATGATTCCTTTTCAAAATCTCAATTATTCTTCTTTGCGAGTGAGATTCGTCTCATTTTATTCACAAACGTAACATGTTTTGACATCATTCTAAAATGAAATGAACACCGTTGTATATATTTAAATGGGATTCTAAACTCTACATACTTGTCCGATAGAGCAGTCTTTTCATGATTCTCATGGAATTCAAAGGACCCTTATGATCTCATGGAATGGTCCATGGATCTTGCAGAAATTGGTCCACCATTGAAGTCCTAAATGTATGTTTATGATATTTGAGCAAATGACGAAATCCATTTTATTTCGGAACAAAGAAATGCGTTATCAAACTAATTACTCCTCAAACTGATTTAATCTGCTGCACCAATTTAAATTGTACACTTTTCATACCAGTCACCATAAGGTTCCTTCAAGTAAACTTGCCTGTTTGTAGATAGTTCTGAGCTGTGATCTAATGCTCTCTACGAATTAGGTTGAAATTGTCAAAGTTTATTTCATGTAGGACTCTTGCAGCTAGAAGCTTGAGGAGACTTTTATTGTACCAGTCCAGGCTGAATTCGAAGCTCAGAGGTGAGTACAGGCTGTTCAGATATTAAATTGCACAGTTGACCACTCTCCCTCCCCCAAATTAATGTCATTGTCATTGCTTGAAATCTCTTTAACAGAGACAGTGTATACTGTAAAGAGGCAGCATATAATACAATGGGGGCTATCTTGTTTGTTTCACTGAGATGTCTGAGGATCTGTACGCTCTCCAATTTCTGAGGAGACGCTTCCACCTCACCAAATCAACACAACAATGGCTCTTTAAAAGGAAACTTTCTGCAAAGGGAGTGTTCTGAAACTTTGACAGGCTACAGGACAAATATAACTGAGGATTTAGTTTCAAATGCTATCTCTTTATTTCTAATTTATTCAAGAGACAGCACACCATTTGTTTCTGGTCTTGTTAGTGATTGATGGTTTGGACTGGTCCACTGAGTGTGAGTGGTTCTTGTGTATCTTCTGTAACTTAGTACTTGCTTTATTGCATGGTAAATATTGCCCGATAAGAAAGCATGGCGAAAAGCCATCCACGAAGGCACCATGAGGTGAGACCCATCGCATTGTCGATGCTGAACGTAAAAGCCAGCTGAGGAAGTCTCACCTGAAAAGTCAGGATCCCCAACCTGGTGTATCTGGGATCCACTGGATGCTCATTCCTAGCAAACATCAATCTCAACAGTCATCAAAAAACTCAGTGGAGAAAATGAGATGAGATGATGCTTCTCTGATGCTAAAGGATGAACAAAAGGTGAGTCATGTCCTGCTCATAAACAAACTGGCCTAGAGGCAGCATGGGCATCCATTTTAGGAATATTTATTGACTTAATTGAAAAACTCTGACAATTATATCTTGAAAGGTTTCTTCCACTGAAAGTAAATGAATCAGGGTGAATGTACATGAGGCTGTAATTATATGGCCACTCACTTGTCAATGCACATTGATGTGACAGTGGCAGCACAATTCTGGAGTAAGGTCCTGGCCTAACTCTAGCCAAGTAGTGAAATACTCACTTCATAATGCTGTTTCAGTGCTTGGGCTAAGTACCATGAGCAGCATAACTCCAGACTGGTGTGAAGCTTGAGTTTATTTAATATTATGAGAAAACTGATGCTCCCGTCTATGCTGTCCCAACAATAAAAAGTAAACTCTGCCGGAGGATATTTCCACATGAAGGTGTAAACATGCTTGTGCAAAGTTGTGTCCTAGCAGGCAGAATGCAATTCGCAGCATGCAGTATGACTTGAGTTTAGTCAGCTGAGCTTTGCGATTTGCAGCTGCCAATCTCAGACAATGAATGCAGTATAACTGAAGCATTATATTGAAAAGGATGTGGACGTGCAAGAGGGTGATATGAAGACCGAGTGTAAAACCTGTTTAGGTGTGTACTACAACACCGTTGTTTGGGAGGGGCAAAAACCTAATCCAATGAAGGGAAAACATTGTTTACAAAGTGGACTACTGCTCCACCTAGTGGACTACTGTGGTAATGCAGCCATTGCTGTTTGCACAATAAAAGCATCAGGTGACTAGGTCACCTGATATGTTCCTGAGTTGAAACCATCCTGTAAGTATATGCTTTAGTGATGTCGTAGAGAATATATCACACAAAGCATTTCAATTAGGTTGTAGAAAAAAAATCTAAAATCTAACAAAACAAAATGCATATATTAACAGAATTTGGCAGCCCCTGTTTCTCTCTGGTCCAAGCCAGTTGTATTTCAAATAGGATAGATTAGTAAACCCAGATGGATATTTACTTTATATCTTGTATGATTCTAGTGCTTTGGTATGAAAATTTAGCATTAACTTTCAGAGTTGAAATCTTTATACCTTACATTAATTAGTATGCAACATTCTCAGTCCTTGAAAATATTTTCTTGATCCTGTTCACAGGCATGTGCAAGTGAAACTAATCTGATTTGCAAAGCAGCTATTTCAATGTTCCACTTTTTAAAATTCCAATTAATGTCAGTTGAAAAGCCCCAAGATAAAATTGAATACCTATGATTGAAAGAATAATAGATTCATAAATTTAAATGTCAAGAGTAGAGTTTGAGGGATTGGATAAGTCTTGCAAGGAGTGTGTCACAGGGATTTGAAAGTCACTGAATGATGTCAGTTTCTAAGTTAATCGATAAAAGGCCCATCTGATACAATGGCTTTTATAAAGGTGGCTATGTTGAAAAACTGAAACATTTTGGCACTTGGTAATACTTATCCCCTGTGGTTTCATTTCTGGGATCAATCTGTTGTTTTTTAAATATTTGCTTTTGTGATGTGGGTGATGCTGGCAAGGCTGTATTTATTGGCCAACCCTAGTTGCTCTGAGGTTATTAAGAGATAACCATGTAATATAGGACTGGGGTCACATGCAACGTTTCCTTTAACATAAGAACATAAGAAATAGGAACAGGAGCAGGCCATACGGCCCCTCGAGCCTGCTCCGCCATTTAATAAGATCATGGCTGATCTGATCATGGACTCAGCTCCACTTTCCTGCCCGCTCCCCATAAGCCCTTATCCCCTTATCGTTTAAGAAACTGTCTATTTCCATCTTAAATTTATTCAATGTCCCAGCTTTCACAGGTCTCTGAGGCAGTGAATTCCTCAGATTTACAACCCTCAGAAGAAATTTCTCCTCATCTCAGTTTTAAATTAGCGGCCCCTTATTCTAAGATCATGCCCTCTAGTTCTAGTCTCCCCCATCAGCAGAAACATCCTCTCTGTATCCACCTTGTCAAGCAACCTCATAATCTTATACGTTTCGATAAGATTACCTCTCATTCTTCTGAATTTCAATGAGTAGAAGCCCAACCTACTCAACCTTTCCTAATAAGTCAACCCCCTCATCCCCGGAATCAGCCTAGTGAGTCTTCTCTGAACTGCCTCCAAAGCAAGTATATCCTTTCATAAAATATGGAAACCAAAACTGCGCGCAGTATTCCAGGTGTGGCCTCACCAATACCCTGTATAGCTGTAGCAAGACTTCCCTGCTTTTATACTCCATCCCCTTTGCAATAAAGGCCAAGATTCCATTTGCCTTCCTGATCACTTCCTGTACCTGCATACTATTCTTTTGTGTTTCATGCACAAGTATCCCCAGGTCCCGCTGTACTGCAGCACTTTGCAATCTTTCTCCATTTAAATAATAACTTGCTCTTTGATTTTTTTTCTGCCAAAGTGCATGTCCTCACACTTTCCAACATTATACTCCACCTGCCAAAATGTTGCCCACTCACTTAGCCTATCTATGTCCTTTTGCAGATTTTTTGTGTCCTCCTCACACATTGCTTTTCCTCCCATCTTTGTATCATCAGCAAACTTGGCTACGTTACACTCAGTCCCTTCTTCCAAGTCGTTAATATAGATTGTAAATATTTGGGGTCTCAGCACTGATCCCTGCGGCACCCCACTAGTTACTGGTTGCCAACCAGAGAATGAGCCATTTATCCCAACTCTCTGTTTTCTGTTAGTTAGCCAATCCTCTATCCATGCTAATATATTACCCCCAACCCTGTGAACTTTTATCTTGTGCAGTAACCTTTTATGTGGCACCTTGTCAAATGCCTTCTGGAAGTCCAAATACACCACATCCACTGGTTCCTTTTTATCCACCCTGTTCGTTACATACTCAAAGAACTCCAGCAAATTTGTCAAACATGACATTCCCTTTATAAATCCATGCTGACTCTGCCTGACCGAATTTTGCTTTTCCAAATGTCCTGCTCCTGCTTCTTTAATGATGGACTCCAACATTTTCCCAACCACAGATGTTAGGCTAACTGGTCTATAGTTTCCTGCTTTTTGTCTGCCTCCTTTTTTAAATAGGGGCGTTACATTTGCAGTTTTCCAATCTGCTGGGATCTCCCCAGAATCCAGGGAATTTTGGTAAATTACAACCAAAGCATCCACAATCCCTGCCGTTACTTCTCTTAAGACCCTAGGATGCAAGCCATCAGGTCCAGGGGATTTATCTGCCTTTAGTCCCATTATCTTACTGAGTACCACCTCCTTAGTGATTGTGATTGTATTAAGTTCCTCCCCCTGCTATAGCCCCTTGACTATCCACTGTTGGAATATTGTTAGTGTCCTCTACCGTAAAAATATTTGTTCAGAGTTTCTGCCATCTCCATGTTCCCCATTACTATTTCCTCAGTCTCGTCCTCTAAGGGACCAACATTTACTTTAGCCACTCTTTTTCCTTTTTATATACCTATAGAAACTCTTGCTAGCTGCGCGGCCATGTGGCTGCACAACCCGCAGTGCTCCAGGGATCCTGTGCAGCAGGCTTTTCAATGTAAAATCTGCGCATGCCGTCCTGGGACTCGCTTGCCGTGACGTGACTCGGAGTAGAGGGCTTGTTTTGGGTGTGGACATGCGGACAATGTGGTCAATGCCTTGATGCTGGGATGTTGGCCTGAGAAAGAACGCTGACGTTGGTGCGCCTATACTGCCAACGAATTTGCAGGATTTTGCGGAGGCAGCGTTGGTGATATTTCGCCAGTGCATTGAGATGCCTACTGTACATAGTCCATGTTTCTGAAGAATATAGGAGGGCGGGTATCACTACTGCTTTGTAGACCATGAATTTGGTGCTGGGTTTGAGATCCTGGTCTTTGAACACTCTTTTCCTCAGGTGACACTGAAGGAGATGTTGAACCTCGTCATCGATGTCTGTCCTTGCTGATAGTAGGCTCTCAAGGTATGGGAAGTGGTCCACATTGTCCAGGGTCTCATCATGGATCTTGATAACCAGGGAGCAGTACTGTGTGGCAGGGGCTGGTTGGTAGAGGACGTTTGTCTTACCGATGTTTAATGTGAGGCTCAGACTCTCATACACTTCAGTGAAGGTGTCAACAATGGTTTGGAGTTTGTGTTCCGAGTGTGCACAAACGCAAGCGTCATCTTCATATTGTAATTCAAAGACAGAGGTTGGAACAATCTTGGATCTGGAGTGGAGGCATCGGAGGTTGAACAATTTCCCACTTGTCCTGTAGGTTAACTCCACTCCAGCGGGGAGCTTGTTAAGGGTGAGATGACACATTTCAGCGAGGAAGATTGAGAAGAATGTTGGTGCGATGACAGCTTTGCTTGACCCCGGTCTGCACTTGTATTGAGACTGTGGTGGATCTGTTGGTAAGAATCACGGCTTGCATGTCATTGTGAAGCAGACGAAGAATGGTGGCAACTTTGAGAAGTACACGCCATAATCCCTCGCGGTTGACTGAGTCAAAGGCCTTTGTGAGAAACATAAAAACAGGCCATTCGGCTCTTCTAGCCTGCACCGCCATTCAATAAGATCATGGCTGATTATTCAACCTCAGTACCCCTTTCCTGCTTTTTCTTCATATCCCTTGATCCCTTTGGCCATAAGAGCCATATCTAACTCTCTTTTGAATATATCTAATGAACTGGCCTCAACAACTTTCTGCGGTAGAGAATTCCACAGGTTAACCACTCTCTGAGTGAAGAAGATTCTCCTCATCTCGGTCCTAAATGGCTTACCCCTTATTCTTAGACTGTGATCCCTGGTTCTGGAACTCCCCAGCAAATGGGAACATTCTTCCTGCCCCTAACCTGTCCAATCCCATCAGAATTTAATATGTTTCGATGAGATCCCCTCTCATTCTTCTGAACTCCAGTGGATACAAGCCCAGTTGATCCAATCTCTCCTCATATGTCAGTCCTGCCATCCCGGGAATCAATCTGGTGAACCTTCGCTATACTCCCTCAATAATAAGAACGTCCTTCCTCAGATTAGGGAGCCAAAGCTGAACACAATATTCCAGATGTGGCCTCACCAAGGCCCTGTACAACTGCAGTAAGACCTCCCTGCACCTATACTCAAATCCCCTAGCTATGAAGGCCAACATGCCATTTGCCTTCACCGCCTGCTGTACGTGCATGCCAAACTTCAATGACTGATGTACCATGACACCCAGGTCTCGTTGCACCTCCCCTTTTCCTAATCTGTCACCATTCAGATAATCTGTCTTCCTGTTTTTGCCAACAAAGTGGATAACCTCACATTTATCCACATTATACTGCATCTGCCATGCATTTGCCCACTCACCTAACCTGTCCAAGTCACCCTGCAGTCTCTTAGCATCCTCCTCACAGCTCACCCAGCTTAGTGTCATCTACAAACTTGGAGATATTACACTCTATTCCTTCATCTAAATCATTGATGTATATTGTAACTGAACCCTGCGGCACCCCACTGGTCACTGCCTGCCATTCTGAAAAGGACCTGTTTATTCCGACTCTCTGCTTCCTGTCTGCCAACCAGTTCTCTATCCATGTCAATACATTACCCCCAATACCATGCTTTAATTTTGCACACTGATCTCTTGTGTGGGACCTTGTCAAAAGCCTTTTGAAAGTCCAAATACACCACATCCACTGGTTCTCCCTTGTCCACTCTACTAGTTACATCCTCAAAAAATTATAGAAGATTTGTCAAGCATGATTTTCCTTTCATGCTGACTTGGACTGATCCTGTCACTGCTTTCCAAATGCGCTGCTATTTCATCTTTAATAATTGATTCCAACATTTTCCCCACCACCAATGTCAGGCTAATCGGTCTATAATTCCCCGTTTTCTCTCCCTCCTTTTTTAAAAAGCGGTGTTACATTACCTACCCTCCAGTCCATAGGAACTGACCCAGAATCAATAGAATGTTGGAAAATGATCACCAATGCATCCACTATTTCTAGGGCCACTCCCTTAAATACTCTGGGAAGCAGCCTATCAGGCCCTGGGGATTTATCGGCCTTCAATCCCATCAATTTCCCTAACACAATTTCCTGACTAATAAGGATTTCCTTCAGTTCCTCCTTTTCGCTAGATTCTCGAAGCCCTAATATTTTCGGAAGGCCATGTACAGAGGTTGATGCTGCTCCTTACATTTTTCTTGGATTTGTCCAACAGGTGGTGTGATTGTGCTGGAGGTGAGGCAGCTACGTTAAACCTGCTTTACACTTGCTTTGACATGGGATGCGGGAGGGAGGGAGCGGAATAATCACTTTTTATCATTTGGCTTTTCATTACTATTTAACTACACAGAGCTACAAAATCTTGTAACAGGGTTTTTTTAATGAAAGAAACACATGTCAAGTGCTGACCAGGTAAGTCATCTCAGCTAATGTATGATTTTGTTTTCATGAAATTCCCATATGTAAAGAATGCGTTAGATATCTGTTAAGTACCCCCTCATGGAGCTTAAATGTGAGGCAAGACTGGGCTGGATTTTCGGCTTTCCCGATTTTGAGGTGCTAATTGTGACGGGGCGGCCCTGGAATCTCGGAGGCCAGCTCCCCGGAGGGTGAGTTGGCAAAGTCGGTCTATTCAACAGCAGGCAGACATGGAACTGGACTTGGTGAAAATGTCCAGGGAAAACACAGGCATGCACCGTGAACTCATGGCTGCATTGGGTCGGATCCCAGAGCGCATCCACAAGCTTTCTGTGAGTGTTGCGAAGGCAGCGTCACGAATTGTCGGTGCAACTCAGGACCCCAGCGAGGCCATCATTGCCCACTCACAGTGGCAGGTGGCCTCCAGCAGCGACATTCCAGTGTGGCGCGTGCCCTTGATCACATTACAGCATTGCTTGAATCACAGGCACAAGCTACGTTGCAGCTTGGTAATGTGATACGGTCGATAACTGGTGCAATCCTTTCTGTGCATCCTCCACTGTCCAACGGGGAAGGGATGCTGCCAGCAGGCCAACAAGTTGTGCAGACCCATTGGAATCTCAGTAGCTGGAAGGTGCTGTCCTTTCTCAGGATGACAGCATTTCGGCTCCCACTAGTGACTCTCCAACCATGCAACCTACACCGTACACACCCAAGCCACCAGTGATTGCTTCTGCCGATGTTGAGGTGCAGCAGTCCGCAGCCTTCCAGCCCCAGAGCTAGTCCAGGGTGTCCTCATATGCCGTCTGCACTGTCTGCCTCCCGAACACAGCAGCCCTCAAGCAGCCTTGCTGTAGGCACTGAGGCCTCATTGAGGAGGAGCAGCAGGTGTGGGAGGAGGATGAAGGGAAGGGGCAAATCTCAGGGCAAGTCACATTAAGGGGTGGGACAGCCTTTTGCAGATGGCTTGGTCTATTATGAGAACACCTGTAAATAGTTGTTTTTTAAGAATCCACTTGTTAAGTTACTTGCAACCGAACAATGTTTATTGTATTGTTTGGATACGATGGTTTATTGTCTCATTTGGTTTTGTTGGGGGTGCATGGTTTGTAACTCTTTTTGATAAAAAATTCACTTTGACCCTTTGCCATTGGTGTCATTTTTATTATTTAAAAGCTCAGCGTAGATGGTGGCACATAGCATGGACAGTATTAGATGCATCCCTCAGCTTCCTCCATTCAACCAAAGCGGTCCTTTATGAGCTGGTGACGTGTGGCCCCTGCTCCCGCAGTATCTGGATGCGGCCTCCCTCGGGGGTCGGGTGGCTGTGCAATCGGGAATTCACCAGGCTCCTCTTCATCGTCCTCCTCCTCCTGAGGTGAGCCTGAAATCCCCACTGGCAATGCCTGGCCCCTCATGATGGCCAAGTTGTATAGTATGCAGCACAGCACAATGAATTCTGAGACCTGTTGAGGGGAGTATTGAAGGCTGCCTGCAGAGTGGTCCAAGCATTGGAAGCGCTGTTTGAGCACCCCAATTGTCTGTTCGATGATGTTGCGGATGGTTGCATGGCTCTCATTATAGCGATGCTCAGCTTCTGTGGTGGGGTTGCGGAGGGGGTTCATGAGCCAGATGGCTAGGCCATAACTTTTGTCCCCGATCAGCCAGCCCTGCCCTTGTCTTTGTTGAAACAGTCGTGAGACACGGCTCACATGCAAGATGAAAACATGATGTGCGCTCCCTGGATAGCAAGCATTCATTGTGAGGATGCACTGTGTGTGGTCACACACCAGCTGGATATTTAAGGACTGGTATCCCTTTTGGTTTCAGAATACCTCTGTGTTGTCCAATGGTGCTCGCAAGGCAATGTGTGTGCCGTCAATGGCTCCTTGAACCCTTGGAAAGCCTGCAATTCTGCCAAACCAACATGCCCTCTCATTTTGTCTGTCCCTGCTCCTTGCGAACTTTACGAAGTCCATTCTGCGGGCGTACAGAACCTTAGTGACTTGGCGAATGCAGCGATCTGTAGTGTACTGAGCGATGCTGCATATGTCCCCTGCTGTTGCCTGGAAAGAGCCGGAAGCATAGAAGGCCAGCACAGTCACCTTCACTGCGACGGGCAGCGCAGTTGTGTTGGCGTTGGAAGGCTGTAGGTCTGCCTGTAGGAGCTGGCAAAAGCCTGCCAGCACTTCATTTCGGGAGCAGCCTTCTCACACAATGCTCCTCAGAGAGCAGGAGGTATGAACGGTGTGCCCTGTAAACCCATGGGGTGGGGGGTAAGGCCTCCTTCCCAGACGTTGTCGGCCTCTCCTCATCCGTGGCCTGACATGGCCAGCAGCCCTTCTTCTAGCTTGAAGCCGTTTGCCAATAGTAACCAGCATGATACGCTGGCGAACTGGTATTGCCCCATTAAATTCTTTCACTGACCTTAAAAGGACACTGTAATTGCAGATAAAAGTGCCGTTTGCAAGTTGGAGCGTGACGCAGTGTGCTGTGTGCAACCATTGCAGTTAATGTGAGCTGCAATGTAGGTTCCTCCGCCCTCCATTTGAATACGCTACCAGCACCGCCTGCTGCACCCTGAGAATGCCGATTTGTCATACCTTTCTTGAGACGGACATTAAATGAGGCATAAGGGCCGAATTTTCCATCTGGGTCGCATCGCAGCGTTGCACGACGATTGACGTCATGATCTCAGTTAAACTAGAGGGTGAGGCAGTAAGTTTTTGCACTGCCACAAATCAGGAGCCTAAATTACCGGCCGGGCACTATAACCTGGAAGCCTGGTGTAACGCTCAGAAACACCATTTACTGCCCCTCCGGGGCACAAAAGAGTGGAAAATCCAGCCCCACAGCTGTTCCTCCAGTTAGTTCAAATGATAATCTGTAGGTACCATGTGGCGAGGGATGAGAAGTGAGTGCCTACTTACCTAAGGATTATCAGAATTATTCTAATGGGAAGTCTGTTTACTGTAAAGGTCAGCCAACTTTCAAGGATTAAATTTCTATTTTCAGAACATGAGTGGTTTGGGTGAAAATGCAAAGCACTCCAATTTACTAAATGTTTCTAATCATTACATTGTGCTGCGTAAAATAAAACAACAGTACTTGGGGAGTTTTCCTCATGAGGATCGCCAGTAAAGGAAATGGAAATGTCACCTGTGTATAGTAGAAGTGCTTTCCTGAGCTTGGAGTTGAGCATTAGTCCTGACTCTCTCTATGTTTTCCCTTACACTCATGTTCATTTTAATGGAGACTACTGCTTAGTTTCTCACATGACATAAGCCTTCTGTTTATCATTATGAATTAATGCAGTGGGACTTTACATAACCTAACAACAAAGACTGAAATTATGTTAGCATTCAGAATAATGCTATAAAATACTTCACAAGGCTCATAAATTTTCAATGGTAACTTTTTACACATGGATTTTAAACCTGATTCAATTGAAAATGACTTGAGCCCTTGAGGTGACAGGAATTATAAGTTCTTTAGTAAAGCACTTCAGTACAATTGTATCTAATACAGATGAAAACTAAGATGTCTAGTGCAGCTTTGTGGTAAAGCTGTGGTAAGTATCATGATATGAAATTATTCAGTTTTATATGTATATGAGCAGATAAACTAATGAGGTAATCCTTATTACAGGAATATTAGGAGTTGAAAGTATCTTCTCTCAGTATATTATAAAATTTATCATTTGGCCAATAATGATTTTATCAAAGTTTATCTTCATCTATGTTGTGTATGTAAACATTGTCAATGTGTAAGACTTGCCACCAGGTGGCGCACCTGTGGGAGACCCGAGGGTTACCTGCACACCCTGGGCAAGCAGGTATAAAAGGCAGACTGAAATGCTGCCTCTTCGCTCTGGAGTTACAATAAAGAGACCAAGGTCACAACAGTTTGAGCTTAAGATATAAAGTCTTGTGGAGTTATTCTGAACGTAACTATTGGCTTCGAGTAACAGATCACGAACTTTCACGCAGTTATGGCTGCTGTTGGTATTCTTGAGAGATTTGTGGAAGGTGATGATTGGGAAGTCTTCGTTGAGCGTCTTGACCAGTACTTCGTGGCCAACGAGCTGGAAAAAGAAGAAACCGCGGTCAAGCGCAGGGCGATTCTCCTCACCGTTTGCGGGTCCACGATATATGGTCTCATCAAAAATCTGCTAGCACCAATGAAACCAACGGAGAAGACATATGAAGAGTTGTGCACGCTGGTTCGGGAACACCTCAAGCTGAAGGAGAGCATCTTGATGGCCAGGTATCGCTTTTATATGCACCGCCGCTCCTAGGGCCAGGACGTGGTGAGCAATGTCACTGACCTAAGACGCCTTGCGGGACCGTGCGTATTTGCTGGATTTTTGGGGGAAGTGTTGCGGGACTTTTTCGTGCTTGGAATTGGCCACGAGGTCATTCTTCGCAAACTGCTGTCTGCCGAATCCCTAGATCTGAGCAAGGCCATCATGATAGCCCAGGCTTTTATGTCCACGAACGATAACACTAAATAGATATCATTGCAGCATTGGAACTCACCAGCAAGTACTGTGCATAAAATAACACCTTCAGCAGGCAGAACTGTACATGGCAGAGCCTACACGCCCGCAGAGGCCAGACCTAGGATGACTCAGAGTCCACCGTGGGGCATGAATGCGAATCCATTAGCACCATGTTGGCGCTGCGGGGGTAATCATCGAGCCCATCAATGTCAATTCAAGCACTATGTGTGCAAGAACTGTGGAACAATGGGGCACCTCCAGCGAATGTGCAGAAGTGCTGCGACTCACCACGTGGCAGAGTCGGCAGAAGATGACCGATCCGGCGCGGATCACGCTGAACGAGTAAGAGAGGTAACTCAACCCGAGGTTGAAGAGGAAGTGTATGGGGTACACACCTTCACCATCAAAAGACCTCCGATAATGTTAAAAGTCCAATTAAACATCATTCCAGCTTCCATAGAATTGGACACGGGGTCGAGTCAGTCAATTATGAGCCAGAAGGCTTTTGAGAAACTGTGGGGTAACAAGGCACAAAGGCCAAAACTAATCCCAATCCACACCTAGCTGCGCACTTACACCAAAGAGCTCATACCAGTCATTGGCATTACGGCAGTGAAGGCATCATACGATGGAGCTGTGCATGATTTACCACTATGGATTGTACCAGGCGATGGCCCAACGCTGTTCGGCAGAAGCTGGCTAGGAAAGATCCGATGGAACTGGGATGACCTCAAAGCACTGTCTTCAGAGGATGATGCGTCCAAGTGCAAAAAAATTTTCGTCATTATTCGAGCCAGGCATCGGCAACTTCACAGGCGCCAAAGTGCAGATCCATCTAGTCCCTGATGTACGCCCTGTTCATCACACGGCCCGAGTGGTTCCATACATGATGTGAGAGAAAGTCGAGATCGAGCTGGACAGACTTCAATGAGAGGGGATCATATCGCTAGTCGAGTTCAACGAGTGGGCCAATCCATTTGTGCTGGTGTTGAAGAGCGATGGGACGGTCAGAATCTGCGGGGACTACAAGGTAACGATCAACCAAGTCTCGTTACAGGACCAGTACCCACTACCCAAAGCAGATGACCTGTTTGCAACATTAGCAGGGGGGAAGTTGTTCACCAAGCTGGATCTAACCTCTGCTTACATGACATAGGAGCTGACTGAACCTTCGAAAAAATTGACGTGCATCAACATGCATAGAGGACTGTTCATATACCACAGATACTCCTTTGGGATTCGTTCCAGAGGAACATGGAGAGTCTGCTGAAGTCGGTTCCGCGCACCATGGTGTTCCAAGACGACATCTTGATCACTGGCCACAATACCACCGAACACTTGCACAACCCGGAAGAGGTTCTCAAGCGACTGGACAGAGTGGGACTCAGGCTGAAATGCTCCAAATGTGTTTTTCTGGAGCCAGAGGTCGAATTTCTAGAGAGAAATATTGCGGCAGACAGCATCAGACCCACGGACTTCAAGATGGAGGCCATCAAGAATGCACCCAGACCACAGAATGTGATGGAGCTGCGTTTGTTCCTGGGACTCCTCAACTATTTTGGTAACTTTCTACCGGGGTTGAGCACTTTGCGAGAACCATTGAATTTATTGCCACGCAAGGGTGATGACTGGGTTTGGGGTAAATCTCAAGAGGCAGCCTTTAACAAAGCCAGAAACCTGCTATGTTCTAACAAGTTACTTGTATTGTCTGACCCATGTAAACGTTTAGTACTAGCTTGTGATGCATCTTCGTACAGGGTCAGTTGTGTGTTACAGCAAGCCAATGGGTCAGGCAAACTGCAACCGGTTGCATATGCGTCCAGAAGCTTATCTAAGGCTAAAGAGCCTATAGTATGGTTGAAAAAGAAGCATTAGCATGCGTATACGGGGTTAAGAAAATGCACCAATACCTATTTGGGCTCTGGTTCGAGCTCGAAACCGACCACAAGCTGCTCATTTTGTAGTTCTCAGAAAGCAAAGGTATTAACACCAATGCTTCATCCCGCATCCAAAGATGTGCCACTAACATCATCTGCGTATGATTATGTAATCTGCCACAGACCAGGCACTGAGAACTGTGCTGATGCCCTCAGTCGGCAACCATTGCCCACCACCGGGGTGGAAATGGCGCAACCCGCAGACTTGCTCCTTGTAATGGATGCTTTTGAGAGCGAGGGGTCACCCGTCACGGCTCACCAGATCAAGACCTGGACTTGCCAGGACCCTATGCTATCACGAGTAAAAAGCTGCGTCCTCAATGGGAGCTGGTCAGCGGTCCCAGGGAAAATGCAAGACGAAATTAAGCCATTCCATAGACGCAAGGACGAAATGTCCATCCATTCGGACTGCCTCCTATGGGGGAATCATGTAATTTTGCCAAAAAAAGGCAGGGAAACATTTATAAGCGACCTTCACAGTACTCACCCAGGCATAGTCATGATGAAGGCTATCGCCAGGTCGCACGTTTGGTGGCCCGGCATTGACTCGGAATTGGAGTCATGCGTACACCAATGTAACACTCGCTCACAGTTGAGCAACGCACCAAGAGAGGCCGCACTGAGTCTGTGGTCATGGTCCTCCAAACCGTGGTCAAGGGTCCGCGTAGATTTCGCTGGCCCCTTTCTAGGAAAGATGTTCCTAGTAGCAGTGGACGCCTACTCTAAATGGATTAAATGTACAATAATGTCGTCATGTACATCCACTGCCACCATTGAAAGCTTCCGGACCATGTTCGCCATCCATGGTTTGCTCGATGTCCTTGTTAGTGACAATGGACCATGCTTCACCAGCTCGGAATTCAACAAGTTCAGGACCCGCAATGGCATCAAGCATGTCAGGTCTGCGCCATTTAAGCCCGCATCCAATGGTCAAGTGGAACGGACAGTCCACACCATCAAACGCGTGATGGACAGTTCCCTGCAGAGCCGGTTATCTCGGATTCTGCTCAGCTACCACACGCGACCCCACTCGCTTACCAGGGTTCTCCCTGCAGAATTGCTAATGAAGGGAGCACTCAAAACCAGGCTCTCCTTAGTCCACCCGGATCTCAATGATCATGTACAAACCCAGCGTCACCGGCATAACATGTACCATGATCGTGCGACTGTATCACATGACATTGAGGTTATGATCCTGTATTTGTTCTTAATTATGGTCATGGTCCCAAATCGGTTACTGCCACTGTGTTAGCCAAGGAGGGGAATAGAGTGTTTGTTGTCAAATTTTTGAATGGAGAAACGTGCAGAAAGTACTTGGATCAGACCAAACTGCAGTTCACCGACAACTAAGAACAGTTTGAAGAGGACATTACCATCATTGATCCACCCACACACACTCAACCAGCAATCAACCTTGCGGTCAACCACGAGGATGAACCTACCATGCCCGACGGTCCGATCAAACCAGCCACACCGCAGTGCAGCAATGATCCGACCGACTCACCAATGTCAGGACTTTAACTCAGGCGATCGACCCGGGAACGCAGAGCCCCGGATCGCCTCAACTTGTAAATAACTTGTACATAAGACTTTGGGGGGGAATGATGTTATGTATGCAAACATTACCAATGTATAAGACTTGCCCCAGGTGGTGCACCTATAGGAGACCCATGGGTCACCTGCACACCCTGGGCAAGCAGGTATAAAAGGCAGACTACCATGCTGCCTCCTCACTCTGGAGTTACAATAAAGAGACCACGGTCACAACAGTTTGAGCTTAAGATATAAAGTCTTGTGGCGTTATTCTGAATGTAACAATCTATGTGAAGACTGATTGCATAAATTTATTTCAATAAATCTGAAGGAATGTGACACTAAATGTAATGGGCTCAGATGATACACAATTAACAGTAGATATGGTTTAACCATTGAAGTATACAGCTAAACTACTGTTTCCAAGTCACCTAGCATTCTCTTAAATTTCAGTGTGCTTATTTTCAAGTTCAGCAACACTGTTAACACAGCCTCTGCTTGTGAATTTTATGCCAATCCAGAAATATCAAACTTATTAATGGGATAACATTTTGTTGCAAACTTGTAGCGTATAAGCAACTCTGTGCGAAAGTGCAACTTTACAAAATTAAATACTATAAAGTAGACTGAAAGTAAATGCCATGATTAATGTTAATCTATCTTGTATGCCCTGTTGTGTATCTGTAAAGCATGCACTTCAATGTTCCGCCACCAGGGAGCGCATCCCCTGAAGTCCCAAGGGATCCCAGCATCCCTTGGGAGCATTGTATATAAGCCGGCCCCCTAAGGCCGGTTCCTCACTCTGGAGTGTCTTAATAAAGACTGAGGTCACTGTTACTTTAACCTCCTTGTGTGCAGTCTCATTTGTGTTAGGCACACAATAACTGGCGATGAGTATACGAATCCAACGCAAAGATGCAGCAAACTGGGAAGCATATGTCGAATCGCTAGACCAGTACTTTGTAGCCAACGAGCTCGACAGAGAAGGAAGTGCTGCAAAAAGAAGAGCGGTCCTCCTCACGGTCTGCGGGGCACCGACCTACAGCCTCACGAAGAATCTTCTGGCTCCGGTGAAACCCACAGATAAATCGTATGAGGAGCTGTGTACACTGGTTCGGGAGCATCTTAACCTGAGGGAGAGCGTGCTGATGGTGAGGTATCGGTTCTACACGGCCAGCGATCTGAAGGTCAGGAAGTGGCGAGCTACGTCGCCGAGCTAAGGCAACTTGCAGGACAATGTGAGTTTGATGGCTACCTGGAGCAGATGCTCAGAGACTTTTTTGTACTGGGCATTGGCCACGAGACCATCCTACGAAAACTTTTGACTGTAGAGACACCGACCCTCAGTAAGGCCATTGCGATAGCACAGGCGTTTATGTCCACCAGTGAGAACACCAAACAAATCTCTCAGCACACAAGTGCTAGCAATGTTCATAAATTAACTGGAACTGTGTTTGTGAGCAGAAATGTACAGGGCAGAAACCATGAGTCTGCAACTGCCAGCAGGCCTCAGGTGTCCCAGATGACTCAGAGTCCGCAACAAAGGATGAATGCAAGGCAATTCACACCTTGTTGGCGTTGTGGAGGTTTCCATTCATCCTATTCATATCGCTTCAAAGGGTATGTTTGCAAGAGCTGTGGAACAATGGGGCACCTCCAACGAGCTTGCAGACGAGCTGCAAGCTCTGCAAAACCTGCTAACCACCATGTGGCAGAGGAAGATCGGTCCATGGTGGATCAAAGCAATTTCGAGCCTCAGAGAGAGGAGGCAGATGCTGAAGTACACAAGGTGCACACATTTTCAATGAAATGTCCACCTATAATGCTAAATGTAAAATTGAATGGCTTACCCGTAGCCATGGAACTGGACACTGGCGCTAGCCAATCCATCATGAGTAAAAAGATGTTTGAAAGACTGTGGTGCAACAAGGCACTCAGACCAGCCCTGAGCCCCATCCATACAAAACGTACACCAAAGAGCTCATCACTGTCCTGGGCAGCGCCATATTAAGATCACCTACGAGGACACGATGCACGAACTGCCACTCTGGATTGTCCCGGGCGATGGCCCCACACTGCTTGGAAGGAGTTTGCTGGGCAAAATCCACTGGAACTGGGATGACATCCGAGTGCTATCACATGTCGATGAGGCCTCATTTATCCAGGTTCTTAACAAATTTCCTTCCCTTTTTGAGCCAGGCATTGGAAACTTTTCTGGGGCGAAGGCATGACCCATTCACCACAAGGCGCAAGTGGTACCTAACATGATAAGGGAGAGAGTGGAAATCGAGCTGGACAGGCTGCAACGTGAGGGCATAATCTCCCCAGTGGAATTCAGCGAGTGGGCCAGCCCAATTGTTCCAGTACTCAAAAGTGATGGCACGGTCAGGATTTGCAGCGATTATAAAGTAACTATTAATTGTTTCTCGCTACAGGACCAACACCCGCTACCTAAGGCAAACTATTTGCGACGCTGGCAGGAGGCAAGACATTCACCAAGCTCGACCTGACTTCGGCCTACATCACGCAGGAGCTGGAGGAGTCCTCGAAGGGCCTCACCTGCATCAACACGCACAAGGAACTGCTCATCTACAACAGATGCCCGTTTTGAATTAAGTTGGCTGCAGCGATCTTCCAGAGAAACATGGAGAGCCTACTCAAGTCGGTACCACGCACGGTGGTTTTTCAGGACAAAATATTAGTCATGGGTCGGGACACCGTCGAGTACCTACAAAATCTGGAGGAGTTCCTCCAGTGACCGAATCGCGTAGGGCTGCGGCTGAAGAGGTCGAAATGCGTCTTCATGGCAACAGAAGTGGAGTTTTTGGGGAGAAAGATCACGGCGGACGCCAAGACAGAGGCTATCAGGAACGCGCCCAGGCCACAGAACGTCACGGAGCTGCGGTCGTTCCTGGGACTCCTCAACTATTTTGGTAACTTCCTACTGGTGTTATGCACCCTCATAGAGCCCCTACATGTGTTATTGCGTAAAGATGAGAACTGGGTATGGGGAAAAAACCAAGTAATTGCTTTTGAGAAAGCCAGAAACATTTTATGCTCCAACAAGCTGCTTGTATTATATAACCCGTGTAAAAGACTTGTGCTAGCATGTGATGCATCGTCGTATGGAGTCAGGTGTGTATTACAACAAGCTATCATTGCGGGGAAGTTGCAACCTGTCGCCTATGCCTCCAGGAGCTTGTCTAAAGCCGAGAGGACCTACAGCATGATTGAGAAAGAGGCATTAGCGTGTGTGTTCGGGGTAAAGAAAATGCATCAGTACCTGTTTGGCCTCAAATTTGAGCTGGAAACTGATCACAAGCCCCTCAGATCCCTGTTTGCTGAATACAAGGGGATAACTACTAATGCCTCAGCCCGCATACAAAGGTGGGCATTCGCGCTATCAGCGTATAACTATACCATCCGCCACAGGCCAAGCACCAAGAACTGTGTGGATGCTCTCAGTCAGCTACCATTGCCCACCACGGGGGTGGAAATGGCGCAGCCTGCAAACTTGTTGATGGTGGCGCAGCCCGCAGACTTGTTGATGGTCATGGAAGCATTTGAAAATGATAAATCACCTGTCACAGCCCGCCAGATTCGGACTTGGACCAGCCAAGATCCTCTTTGTCCCTAGTAAAAAACTGTGTACTGCATGGGAGCTGGGCCAGCATCCCCGTTGAAATGCAAGAGCTAATCAAGCCATTCCAGTGGCGAAAGGGCGAGCTGTCCATTCAGGCAGACATCCTGTTGTGGGGTAACCGCGTAGTACTACCCAAAAATGGGCAGGGAGACGTTCATCTCGGATCTCCACAGCACACACCCGGGTATAGTAATGATGAAAGCGATAGCCAGATCCTACGTGTGATGGCCTGGTCTCGACTCTGACTGAGAGTCCTGTGTACGGCAATGCAGCGTGCATGCTCAGTTGAGCAACGCGCCCAAAGAGGCACCACTAAGTTTGTGGTCCTGGCCCTCCAGACCATGGTCGAGGATCCATGTCGACTATGCGGGCCCGTTTCTCGGTAAAATGTTCCTGGTGATGGCGGATGCTTTTTCAAAATGGATTGAATGTGAAATAATGTCGGGAAGCACCGCCACAGCCACCATTGAAAGCCTGAGGGCCATGTTTGCCACCCATGGCCTGCCTGACATACTGGTCAGTGACAACGGGCCATGTTTCACCAGTGCCGAATTTAAAGAATTCATAACCCGCAATAGGATCAAACATGTCACCTCAGCCCCGTTTAAACCAGCATCCAATGGACAGGCAGAGCGGGCAGTACAAACAATCAAACAGAGCCTTAAACGAGTCACAGAAGGCTCACTCCAAACCCACCTGTCCCGAGTACTGCTCAGCTACCGCACGAGACCCCACTCACTCACAGGGGTGCCCCCGGCTGAGCTTCTCATGAAAAGGACACTTAAAACCAGACTCTCGCTGGTTCACTCCAACCTGCATGATCAGGTAGAGAGCAGGCGGCAGCAACAAAATGTAAACGATGGTCGCGCCACTGTGTCACGGGAAATTGATCTGAATGACCCTGTGTGTGTGCTCAACTATGGACATGGTCCCAAGTGGATCGCGGGCACGGTGATAACTAAAGAAAGGAGTAGGATGTTTGTAGTCAAACTAGACAATGGACAAATTTGCAGAAAGCACCTGGACCAAACGAGGCTGCAGTTCACAGACTGCCCTGAACAACCCATAGCAGACACCACCTTTTTCGAGCCCACAACACGCACCCAAAGGATCAACGACACCACGCCGGACCAGGAAATTGAACCCATCACGCCCAACAGCCCAGCAAGGCCAGGCTCAGCCTGCAGCCCTGCAGGGCCAACAACACGCCAGCCCAGCGAGGGCACAGCCAACACACCAGAACAGACATTTGTACCGAGTTGGTCCACCAGGGAAAGAAAGGCTCTTGATCACTCACCTTGTAAATAGTTTTCACTTTGACTTTGCGGGGGAGTGATGTTGTGTATCTGTAAAGCATGCACTCCCATGTTCCGCCACCAGGGAGCTCATCCCCTGAATTACCAAGGGATCCCAGCATCCCTTGGGAGCACTGTATATAAGCCGGCACCTCAGGCCTGTTCCTCACTCTGGAGTGTCTTAATAAAGATTGAGGTCACTGTTACTTTAACCTCCCTGTGTGCAGTCTCATCTGTGTTAGGAACACAATATGCCCTGTAAAATCTTTCTTACTGTCTTGCTTCCAAATTTACACTCATGCTTTTCAGAGCTAAAGAGTTGGGCTGCATATTCTACAAAGTGTGATGGCAACAATACATTTTTTTGCTTATGACCAGTGGGTCAAGTGTAAGTTTTACATATGAAGACTAAAGATATTGTGGCTCATTGTGTTGTCCAGCTGCACTGATTAGCATAAACCAGCAGTGACTGGACCAAGCCTACTTGCAGTATAATATCTAATACTGGATACAATACTGCACTTGAGGTGGGATCTAACTATTCCTTGAACTAAATGGGCTAATTTTACTTTGTACTAATGTTGGAATGCAACATATAGAAGATAAAACTGTTTGTTACATCTTCATATAAGTAAGCTTTACCTTTACAAAAAATGTACAGGTTGAACCCCCCTTATTCAGAACTCCCTTATCTGGCACCACCCCTTAATCGGCACCATGCCCGGCCACTCCAACATGAACAACGTAAACAAATTGAAGTCTTTCCTCGCTGCCGACTCCTGTAATCGCTGGTCTGACCCCGTGATCCACTGCCCCTGCCCCCCCTCCCCCATTATCTCTCTGCCGCATTTCCAGCCCCAAGCCAGCCAGCCCTGATATCCCCTTGCTCAGTACCTGCTCTACTCGGAACTCGTCCACGGCAAACGAGCCAAAGGTGAGCAGAGGAAATGTTACAAGGACACCCTCAAAGCCTCACTGATAAAGTGCAACATCCCCACTGACACCTGGGAGTCCTTGGCCATAGACTGCCCTAAGTGGAGGAAATGCATTCAGGAGGGCGCTGAGCTCCTCGAGTATCGTTGCCGAGAGCATGCAGAAATCAAGCGCAGGCAGCGGGAGAGCGTGCGGCAAACCAGGCTCCCTGCCCACCCTTTCCCTCAACGACTATCTGTCCGACCTGTGACAGAGACTGTGGTTCTCGTATTGGACTGTACAGCCACCTAAGAACTCATGCTAAGAGTGGAAGCAAGTCTTCCTCGATTCTGAGGGACTGCCTATGATGATGATGACCTGTATCATCCAATTTAATGTGACATTCCCTCATCCAGCAAAATCCCTTATCTGACACATGCTAGGTCCCGAGGGTGCCGGATAAGAGATGTTTAACCTGTGTTAGTTTTCAATCTTTGGCCCAGATTTCCGTGGTCCTGCACCTTAGAGCAATGGACATAAAGAATACAGGAAAACTGACGGGAAGGAGTGTACTCCCATAAGGGAGCTTGCTTGATCTTCTGTCCATAATTTAGGTGTGTTGAGATGGGGGGAATTTCCTTAAAGGAATGTACTACTCTCCACCCAATTTTCCTGTATTCATTCAATCCAGATTATTCAATGTGCCCAGATATATGAACCAGGAAAATCTTCTCCTATACATTAGAATTAACAGATGTTAAGAATGCAGATGAATCATTAAAAACCAATCACTACTGGATAAGATTCCTTGTTTTTATCACATCAGCCTCTGCCGCTGCTAATGTTTTGAGAGATGTTTGAGAACAGTTCAAGGATCAACCTCGCTCCCTCTGGGGAAGAGCCTAACTTCTGCTCATGTGTGACTGAGATCAGGAATTAAGTGGTATTGGATTATGGGGGCTGCATTCATTTCCACCTTCACCCCGTTGCTCCCACCAACACTAGAATGCGTGGGAACATCAGCGGCAGGTCGGGGCCATAAAAACAGTGGCAAGTGGCGACCTGGCAATAGCGTGGCGGAGCACCACTACAGGGTACAGTGCGAGCTCATCCGGGAGGACCACTGTATTGGATGTCACCAAGGTCCAGGTCACTGATTGGAGCGTGGGCAGGCACAGCAGGAATGGCAAGGTCGGGGCGAAGGAACGGCGAGAGATTGCAGAGCGAAGTGATCGGGGCCCAGGAGAGCCGTGGGTCCAGGTGCAGCACCGGCCAGCCCATACTGCGACATGTGCGTGCACTAGGTCCATGCAGCAGTGCTGGTCTCCAGTCATCTTGGTTAACCCTTGCCACTGAACTAAGACCAAGCTCTGTCAAGCTTGTGTGATGGCTGGTGTGCAATGGCCACCACATGTTAAAAAAATCCACGCACAGGCATCTTCCACCCTTCAATATGCAGCTCGGGACCAGGAATATTAGGTCCTTCATTGAAACACCTGTAAACTCATCGAACTCATCCCTTTTTGATGTGGAAGCAAGTCATCCTTGATTCGAGGGACCACCTGAGAAGAAGAAGAGAATAGTTGAATGACATGTTTCATGTCACTTAGCTTCCTGTGGAATATCGATGTTGGAGTTTTTTTTAGGAGGAGGAGGAGGGTTGGATGCTGCTTAGGCTACAAACATAACTTGTCGGTTCTTTCTGACTGGTGCCAACAGATCTTTAATAACTAATACTTCAGAGAAGCAGGGCCTTAATTCAAAATTGCATCCTCAGGCTCACATTTCTAACTTTGCCGGGCATTTTCAAGTTGTACGGTTGTATATTAGACTTGATTAAAAAATCCATCAGCTTAAAACTAATATTCTCGTTGAAATGCAAAATCACCAACAGTTTGTACTCATAACACCTGGAAAATTAAGCCACATAAATGAATTGATCAAGAGTAAAGCCAAATGCTGACCTCTGACAAAAGGTCAAAGACCTGAAACGTTAACTCTGTTTATCTCTCCACAGATGTTGTCTGACCCGCTGAGTATTTTCAGTATTTTTTGTCATTATTGCAGATTTCTATTCAGATATTTGGAAGAGTTATCTCTCACAGCAATCAAAACTTAACTGTTTAACCACAATGAAATGGTATTTTAGTTACCAAAAGGAAAAAGAGTAAACTTTGGGTGCAAACAAGGAAACAAATCTGACTCACACAAAAACAATTCTATCATCTACAGTGCCAAAGGGCAGCTACACAAAGCGTGCTTGCAGCTGCTTTTGATCTTAATTTAATATGCACATACTCATTTAAGGGATTTTTCACAGCATTTGATAGTATTAAATACCAAATAAGCAAAGTTTTTAAAAAGACCATGGCAGAACTTTCAAATGCTCCAGGCCACTGGCAGCACCTCAGAAACAGCAGGCAATTTACCATGGACATTAATGGATGGAAAATCTTGAGCAATACAAAGACAATTTGGCAATAAGCCTCTTGCTGTATCCAAAGCCACACCAGTGGCAAGAGCCTCGGAAAGTTCTAACCTCATTGTTTAAGACTGCGGCAGACTTCTATCTGGATTCATCTCTCAAGAATATTTATATATTTTTTTATACAAATTGTTAGTTAGACCCAGTATTGCAATCATTTATAAAGAAAGAAAGACTTGCATTTAGACAGCGCCTTTCACGATCCCAATGCGTTTTACAGACAATTAAGTACATTTTTGAAGTGCAGTCACTTTTGTAATGTACGAAATGCGGCAGCCAATTTGCACACAGCAATGTAATAGTGACCAGATAATCTGTTTTACTGATGTTGATTGAGGGAGAAATATTGGCTAGGACACTGGGGAAAACTCCCCCGTTCTTCAAAATAGTGCCATGGGATCTTTTATGTCCACCTGAGAGAGCAGACAGGGGTCTCGGTTTAATATCCCATCTGAAAAATCGCACCTCCGGCAGTGCAGCACCCCCTTGGTACTGCACTGGAGTGTCAGCCTGAATTTTTGTGCTCAAGTCTCTGGAGTAGGACATGATCCAACTGTGCTGATTTTTTTTTTGAAAATCTGCTTGGGTCTGGTTATAAGTTTTTATATGTTTTCTTTTTGTTTTGTGAATTGGTAGCTTTGAGGAGATAGTAGAGAAATGCATATCATATTTTGTGTGAGACTCTAGTAAACAATTGTTTTTTCTCTGATGACTTGAATTAGTTTTCGCAAAATACATGTATCAACCTGTATTTTGAATCCAATTTAGTCAATTATGGTTAGAGTAGATGTTATTTGTTGAAGTTACTTTGTAGATTCACTCTCAGCTCTGAGTATTTGAAAATAATATCTCATTTCTTTTTTCTTTTATGTTGGTTTGAATGTTAAAGCAAAATGAAACACACATTTGAGTGAGCGTTCTTCAGTTTCCTATTTTGACGTGGTATGGGTTCAAAACTAATAGGAGTTCCATGAGGTTCCTTTCGTATGTAAGATTTGTGTTCAAAAAAATTGAAGTAAATAATTATGGTTTGGAACTTTGATTATTTTGGAGCAGGTGATGTTGAGTTAATTTCATTTGCTGATTCATTCTTGATTCTGTGCATCCTTATTTTTAGTAAATGCAGTGTGTAGGCCATTTTATTTCCTGGGTATACCACAACAGTCGAAGAATTCATTACTCGTCTTGTGGCAATACGATCGTAAATATTTTGTATTTAAGCTCAGGTTTTGATTCGTAGGAAGGATAGACTTACCTATGAAAGCTAACTTTTACATTAAACAAGAGTAAAAAGTAGCAGGAAGAAGTTCAAATTGTAACAACAACAACTTGTAATTTATACAGCACCTTTAACGTAGTAAAACATCCCAAGGTGCGTTATAAAACAAAATTTGACACCATGCCACATAAGGAGGTATTGGGGCAGATGACCAAAAGCTTGGTCAAAGAGGTAGGTTTTAAGGAGCATCATAAAGGAGGAAAGAGAGGTAGAGAGGCGGAGAGGTTTAGGGAGGGAATTCCAGAGCTTGGGGCCTAAGCAACAGAAGGCACGGCCATCAATGGTGGAAGGATTAAATCAGGGATGGTCAAGAGGCTGGAATTAGAGGAGCACGGATATCACGGAGGATTGTGAAGCTGGAGGAGATTACAGTGATGGGGAGGGATGAGGCCATGGAGTTATTTGAAAACAAGGATGAGAATTTTAAAATTGTGGCGTTGCTTAACTGGGATCCAACGTAGGTCAGCAAGCATCATCATCATTATAGGCAGTCCCTCAAAACTGAGGAAGACTTGCTTCCACTCTAAAAGTGAATTCTCAGGTAACTGAATATTCCAATACGGGAATTCCAGTTTCTGTCACAGGTGGGATAAACAGTCATTGGAGGAAAGGGTGGGTGGGGAGTCTGGTTTGCCGCATGCTCCTTCCGCTGCCTGCGCTTGCTTTCTGCATGCTCTCAACGACGAGACTCGAGGTGCTCAGCGCCCTCCCGGATACTCTTCCTCCAATTAGGGTGGTCTTTGGACAGGGACTCCCAGGTGTCGGTGGGTATGTTGCACTTTATCAAGGAGGCTTTGAGGGTGTCCTCGAAATGTTTCCTGTGCCCACCTGGGGCTCGCTTGCCGTGTAGGAGTTCCGAGTAGAGAGCTTGCTTTGGGTCAGCAAGCACAGAGGTGAAGGGTGAACAAAAACCATAGGATATGGAAGCTACCTGTTATTTTGAGATAACATTAAACCAGGTAACCTCATTTCAAAGCTTCTTGATATACCCCAGAGTAAACGCATTATCTGAAAGTGTTTCGAGATTTGCTTTCCATTTTATGCGAGAAAAGATTTAGGAAAAGTTTAAAAGTTGTGAACCAAGTCATTGTTTTCAATCCCTCCCGGTAAAATGGAACATTATCATAACAGCAAGCCAATAATTATAAGATGCATATAGATTAGTCTACAAGTATGGTGGCAATGAAGACAACAGCTTTCCTTTTATAAATTATAAGACACTAATTATCATTACAATTGAAATACCATCTGCCACATCAAAGAACAATATAATGTGATTCAGCATTATACTTAAAAACTAAATCCATTGATCAATTCAGCAGTAAGCATAATGGGATCACATAGAAGGTTCATATACAGTAAAATTATTATAAAACTTCTTGCAAATCTCATCTATTATCTCAAGGCTGGAATGTTTCCCATCACTTGTTTCTTGGGTGGCATACTGAATATTTTATCAGCTGTGTCTTAGGTTTTTGCTGTTTCTCTAATGTCCTTTGAAGAGCCCTTATCAATTATATATGCATACTCTTTTGTCACAAGCAAATTCTCTCTTCCGCTTTTTGGAAAAATATTTAATAAAAATCAAATGGATCATTGTAGTCACATTATTCTGCAGATTAATAATAGATAGGTTCTCTTATTATAATCCTGGATATTAATTTAGAATGACTTAATGAGCCTGTAACCAGCACATTGTTATCTTTCTGAAGATCGTGATCTATACTTTTCATATTTTTCGTTTAACGGTACAAGGGAAAAACAGTTATTTCAGCATACTGATAAAAGCTCTAGGGGGAGAAATTTGGTTGCGCCTCTGTTGTGGTGTTGTCCCGGGTGGAACGTTACATTTTGCGCCGGCAAATGGATTGTGTCTACTGCCGCAAAATTCATCAGCTGGGTCCGGAGTTTGGAGCAGCGAGCTAAGCGAGACGTTGCACTCCTCTTTTAGGGTGCTAGGCCGGCTGAACAAGTGAAAATCCCGAGCTAAATAGTCGGCCTTGGAGCAACCTAAGAGAGGCCTCAGGGGAAAAAATCGGAATAAAACACACCAAAAACATTCCCAATAAACAACTCAACTCATACCACCACAACATAAATCGCAAAAAAACCCCAAAAAACAATCACACTTACCTCAGGTCGGCATTACTTCCCTCACTGCAGCCGCTACAGCTTGGACCGCCAGCTTCCCTAGGCATTCCCACCAGGTCACACTACGGGGCGCTAAGGATCGGGTGCGATCCAAATATCGAGCTGGTGTCACAACCAGCGACATTGCACACCGGCCCGCCACTTCTGGGCGGTAATGCTCTGCTCCGCTCGAAACCGCCACCGAATGTCCGGCGGGGCGCTGGAATCTGGCGCGCTTGGACGTGCTTACCACCGCCATTGCCACCCCTCCGGGGCGCTAACAGGGGTGGCAGAAAACCAAAAACCATAATCTATTGTTGTAGAGCTTTTATTTCATGCATAACATTCAAATAATTTAAGCTTACAGATAATAATGATAAACACTGCCTTTTCTAAACCACGTGAAATGATAGGTATTACTTTTCCCATTGCAAAATATTCCTTTTCCTTTTTTCCATTCAATCTTTGCTGCTATTGTAAGTGGCTGATCAGGGTCAGCAGTGGTCATGGCTCCCCCTGTGTTAAAAGTGAATTGAGTTGGTTCAGATACAGATGTGTGACAGGCTCCAGATGTTTTTGCAACCCCACAGGCATGAATTCTGTCAAAACAATAGTGCTAGGCAGATATACCGAGCTCCTTCTGCAGACAGCAACTTCACAGTTAGTCAGCTACCAAACCAAACACACAGTGATATCGGGGCCGATTTTCATCAAGGCCTCTGCCCACCAAGTGCTGCCCAAAGTGCCGCTGATGGCCGCCGAGGCACCGGACGGTACTTTGGGCGGGATATTCATGGCTGAGGTCCCTCGAAGGGCGTCAAATGAACGAGGTACGTCACCAATCTGGGCGGCAGTGGGCGGGAGCTCTCATTCTCGGCGGCAGAGGCGCTTGCCACCCAAGTGCCGCCGAGGATGGAGTCGGGCCCACGGAGGGTCGAAGAACTGAAAAAAAAAAATCACCAACAAAAAATACAAAAACTATCCGAAGACCTTCAGGGGACCCCATGCAGGTAAGTCGCCGTTGGAAAAAAAAATGTCAACTGTTCGCTTACGTTTTTTTCAGGTTCTTCAGACTTACCGTCGGGGACAGACCAGCCTCCAGCCAGCGGTCCAACCCTGTTTGCCGCCGAGTCCCGCCGACTCCCGCCCACAGGAATCTGGGAGCTCGGCGGGCGGGAGATCAGTTGCGCCACTCGGCCGTCCGTTGACGTCAGTGGGCGGTTCCCGGTGGCTCTCTCCTCCCGCCCGCTCTAGCCCGCTCCAGGCCACCTCGAAAGTGGCACTGGGCGGATCGTCAGGAGGAATGTCGGCGGGAGTGGGCGGCAGCGGGCGGTGGGCTGATGAATTTCAGCCCCATAGAAGCTCAGTATTTTAAGAGGTTAGTTACACAAATGCAATAATTGGGCTGCTGTCTCCAATCTATAAACCTGCACTGGGTGGTGCAGGCAAGAATTAGCGACTTAAAATTTCTCTTGTAGCATAGGCCCAAAAATTGCAGTCGGAGGCTTCTTGCATGCAGATGTCTCCGACCAAAATTCTTTTTACAAAAATATGTGGTGGTCCCAGAGGAACGTAGAACTGCGCTCTGAGACCTACTTTTGCATCCCAGCACAGAGGCCCATGTCTTCCAGGAGCGTATGTGTATCCTGGGATCATGTGGGCCTGGACCCAGGAGCTCCGAGCTCCCATTACCATTAATGAGAATATCCCTAAAATCAAATAAAACACCAAAGTAAATAAAAAAAACACTTCACTTTTTTTACTTAATGGAAATTGCATTAAGTTAAATGTTTTAGAGAAAAATTTATTTTTTTGAATTTTTAAAATGATTGTAATCGTGTTAAAATTAAACTTACCTTCACAGGCAGGGTGTTTAATATAAAAATAAGTATACAGGGTACTTTATAAGTATATAAGTGTACGGCATTTGTGAGGCCTCTTCAGATGCGTGCGTACATCGTATGCACCCGGAGAGGCCGCAATGTTTGGGCCATTATGTTTTAAATTTAATTTCACAATAAATCAGCTTTCCATTACAAAATCGGATTTAAAATGTTAGATTTGAATTATGTTTATTTTTTAAATAATTTATAATTTGGGAATGAAAGTTTATCATAAAATGAGTGACACTTTTGTAGCGATTGTAAATGATCAGAAGATGATGGAATTCTTTACGTGATTTATTCACACGGGATAACGAGACAGAATTTAAATATTTATTGTAAGTGAGGGAGACATATATTCTAACCTCTCATTTTATGATTGATGACAGAACATTATTGTGATCTAGTGATCTCTTTAAGTGTAGTAAAATTGTTCAAACATTTAGGGCATAGATCTCGGTCACAACAGAACCAATTTATTTTGCCCATAAAAGACAACAGAACAAACAGATCATAAATCTTACTTGATTCAGGAGCATTAATGTGATGTGCTGCACCACTAATGAAAGTACATCTTTGACTTAAATAAATCACTTGGCACTCAAGAAGAAAATGATAGCGTTTCCAAGTAGGAACAGCTGGCAAGAGGATCCAATCAGTACTGCTGTTGAAGTTAGCATTACACACAAATGTTTATTTACTTTTACTTTACAAACTGATTTTACTGTGAGATAAGTTGCTACAGTCCAGATCTAAAGGCAAATCCATGGCAGATGTATATAAGAACTGTTTCTTTTATTAATGGTAATTGAAAACTGCTGAATCGCATACTTACAATAAAAATGGGTTTGGAGAGTGGTTAGGAACCTCGGCCGTTCAGTTCCTCGAGTCTGCTCTGCCATTCAATTAGATTATGGCTGATCTGTATCTCAACTCCTTCCACCTGCTTTGTTTCCATGTCCCTCAATACACTTGCCAAACAAAAATCTCTCAATCTCAGTTTTGAAATTTTGAATTGTCCTAGCCTTAGCAGCTATTTTTTTTTTGGGGGGGGGGGAAGAGAGTTCCAGATTTCCACTACCCTCTGTGTGAAGAAGTGCTTTCTGATATTACTTCTGAACGGCCTAGCTTTAATTTTCAGAGGATAACCTCTTGATCTGGACGTCACCACTATTTTATGGGTTTTATCATGGGTTTACTCCATTTTATTAGTTGGCTTACAACTTTCACTTTGATATTGAGAAAATATGAACTTCTGTGAATTTAGCGACAAAACTAAACACTTTTGGCAGCATGGTACCTCAAACATGTGCACAGAAAAATAAGGCCCCTTCTGTACTCTGCAGTCAGGCTTATGTCTACGTGTTGCCAGAAACATTAAAAATACGAGACTGCAGTCAAACTATTACTTTTAATAACAATGGAAAGCAGTTTCTGCGGTGCATTGATGCAGAAGTGGCTGCATCACTGTAAATAGGTCTAGAATATATTAAAAGCCAAGTAATACGTAATTCCTTTTGGGATGCAGAATCACACTATTGAGGGTTTGATGCCATCTGTGGTATGGTGTGCTGTGAAACCAGGTTTGAAAATGGCCTTGTTGATCTATTGGACCGTCTGTTTATTTCATAAATTTGCTGAAGAACCCTTTAATGGTTTGATAAGGCAGATGCTTTCACACAGACGCTCTTAATGTTAAAAAAAAATAGCAGCTGGGTGAGAGAAGCTCTAATCATGTGTTAAAGCACACCGGCATAGAGCTATTTCCTTGTGGATTGATGACAATTCTCAGCCAGCCACAGCTCCTAATATAACTTGGGTGTTGCTGACTGTGCTTTGCACTCCACAGCTACTGGTCTCAAATCAGTTGTGCAATATAGATAATTCTGTCTTAAACAATATCCCAGATAATTGTGTGCTTCTGGGATTTAACCACTTGTGAACCAAGTTTAACTCCACAGCAATATCATTATATAAATTAACAATAAATCCCTTGCCATCCAAATAAGTCATAATCGTGAACCATGACAGGTACCTAACTTACCTAACAGTTACCTGGGCTCTGATTTTGCTCTCAGCGGGGAAGGAATGGCGCCAGCCATTCGCCTTGCTGATAGTTGCCCATAGAGATTTTGCAGGTTTCTCAGTGCAGATTTCCTCTGATCCAGTGACTTTTCTAGCGCAGCGCCCTCTATAGGGGATCTGTCACATCTGTGAGCAGGGCAAAAAACAGCAAGGCTCTTTGACAAATCAGACTGAAGAATCCTCACTGAGGCAAGCAGAATTCAAACCAGGAAATATAAATGAGATTTAAATGATGTACAGAAAGTCAAATAAAGATTGAGAAATATAGATGGGATTAAGGGAGAGTGATAAAAGAGACAGACAGAAAAAGTAAAAACAAAAATAAAATAAAAATATCCAAGAGTAATTTTCTTATGAGGGAATGAAACTCCACACTTGTAAAATTAATTTTTTGGGGATCAGAGAAGTTGTTCAGCAGTAATTATCACTTATCACACCATTAAAATCTCACTTATGAATCACCAGCCCTAATCTTCTCAGATGTTTTTAGTGCAAAACTAGTGGGCAAGTACAGCAAGTTCAAGTCATTGCAATCAATTCAGTGTTGAGTCTATAGGCGAGGCCTGTGGAGGACTGGGATATCTCTGATAGCAACTTCCAGATTTCCTCATTTAACTGTACATGTGCGGACGCCAGAAGTTGCTGTCAGATTTGTGCTGATAGCTTCACTGTTAATATGTGCAAAATCAAGGTCATTGTACTTTGCCTTTCTATATCTTTGTATTAGTTCAATTAATCAAATAGCTGTTACCAGAGATAAATTATACCAAGAAGGGGCATTTCTTATTCAAAATGGTTTCTTTGATTGTCAGCTCCACAAGCCAATCCTCCACACAAAGAGCTGATAGGAGGCTCAGGATTTAAAGCTTTCAACTTCCTGAATTTCAGTGGAGGAAAGACATCCTAGGACAATGTTTGGAACAGTGACAGAGACAGAGGACTCTCATTTCATGCAATCAGTTCTTTTTTTTTCATTCATGAGATGTGGGCATCGCTGGCGAGGCCAGTATTTATTGCCCATCCCTAATTATCCTTGAGAAGGTAGTGGTGAGCCGCCTTCTTGAACTGCTGGAGTCTGTGTGGTGAAGGTACAAACACTGTGCTGTTAGGGAGGGAGTTCCAGAATTTTGACCCAGTGACGGTGAAGGAACGGTGAAATACTTCCAAGTCAGGATGGTGTGTGACTTGGAGGGGAACTTGGTGGTGGTGGTGTTCCCATGCGCCTGCTGCCTTTGTCCTTCTAAGTGGTATGTCGTCCATGTCATGCTACTTGCGGGCATGGACTGCTTCATTATTTGAGGAGTTGCAAATGGCACTGAACACTATGCAGTCATCAGCGAATATCCCCACTTCTGAACTTATGATGGAAGGAAGGTCATTGATGAAGCAACAGAAGATAGTTCGGCCTAGGACACTGCCCTGAGGAACTCCTGCAGTGATATCCTGGGGCTGTGATGATTGACCTTCAACCAGAACAACCGTCTTCCTTTGTGCTAGGTGTGACTCTAGCCAGTGGAGAGTTTTCTCCCGGATTCCCATTGACTTCAGTTTTACTAGGGCTCTTTGATGCCCTAGTAAACTCAGTCAAAAGCTGCTTTGATGTCCTCACCGCTGCTGTTTTGTAAAATGAGGTAGGCACATATCAAAGAGAAAAGTTTGTATAATCTATTTATCTTGAAGCTACAAGGAGTGACATGAAATACTTTGGGCTGGATTTTACGAGCCTTGGCGAGTCCGTGGCGGGCGATGTTGTTGGCGGGTTCCAGCTCCACTGTCGACTCCAGCCCGCTGTGTATGAATTTCTCTTAATTGGGTTTGTTAAGTCCGCTCAGCATGTTTCCCGGCCAAATACAGGAAGCGACTCTAATGACGTCATTTGATGATGCATCATCAGCCAGTTTCCTTAAAGGGACCATGGTCAACGTTAATTTGACATTTGTGGTGTCAGTGTTCTACAGCATTGAAGTGCTGCAAACTCTGACAAGCCCCAGGCTCTCCCATGACTCCTTCCAGATGCTTATGGAGAGGGTCACAGCATGCAGGAAGGTTCTCTTCTCTTCCCATGGGCAGAGAAGAATACCCGAGGAGGTCAACACAGCTGGTTGCACATTGCATAGGAGAGCACAAGCAGGGACATGGTCTGGAGGGTCTGGGTGCAGTGCTGCAAACATTTCAATGATCTCAGTAGAACATGAAACATTAGTACAAAGCCACAGTCAACCTTATCCTGCTGTGCCTCTCATCACATCTGCATCACTCTACCTGCACATCCTGAGTCACACCACTTACCCTGCGCCTCCACCCATCCCTCTCTATCTACATTATCACATTCCCATCTCACTAGCCACTCCTCACACTCACGCTCATCTTAGTACAGCCATACCAACTAACAACACACAAGGGTAGGCATTTGGGTGTTTTATCCAATGCTAATGTAAAATTTCTGGTTATGTGTTGTCAAACATTGAAACCCTTTATTTTTAACACTTTGCATTCTTGGACAGATTTGTGTGCACCTTTGGAATTGGCTTAGCAAGTTGCAGTGAATGGTGAGACATAATGTTATTCCCCACAATGGTGATGAGTGTGAAAGGAATGCCTTGGGCATTGTAGGACTGCTTTACGGTGTTGGTGTGGGGTGGTGCCAACCTGGTGCATCATGTGGCAGCCAGTATGTACAGAATCAAGTGAAGTAAATCTGGCCATGGTGAGGCCATCCCTGGTGGTCCGCACAGCAAAGTGGTCAGGTGCTGATGGCCTGTGTCCTGTGCAGCATTAGTTGATTGTGGAGAAGGTTGGTGGTGTTGTTGGTGCTGCTGGTGTTGGGGCTGACCATGGTGGGATTCTGAAGACCAAGGTGAGCAAGTACAGAGTGCACCGATGCTGTTGGCAGGTGCTGTTAGAGATGGCAGAAATGATCTATCAAAGCTGGCTGAGGTAATGAGGTCAAACTGCATGGAAACTTATGTAAAGACTTGCAGCATTCTGAATCGGTAGTGCAAATGCAGTTTAGAGAAGCTCGTGGCTAAGGGAACATTTCACAATCAGCTGGGAGCTTTTACTTGACATTTGAAGCTGTCAACTCATCCATTGAATCAATGGTTGATGACCTCCTGCCTCAGCTTCACAGTTGAGGTTTAGGCACAGCGGGAAACCGATGGGTGACCTGTGAAATTCAAGTGTAACCCCACTATTTAAGAAAGGTGGGAGAGAGAAAACAGGGAACTTCAGACAAGTTAGCCTGATATCAGTAGTAGGGAAAATGCTAGACTCTGTTATTAAGGACATGGTAATGGGGCACTTAGAAAATAATAATAAGATTTGGCAGAGTCAACGCGGATTTATGAAAGGGAGGGGAGAACCAGTGGATGTGGTGTATTTGGATTTTCGGAACCACACAATATGTTATGAAACAAAATTAGGGCTCATGGGATTAGGGGTAATATACTAGCATGGATTGAGGATTGGTTAACGGACAGCAAGCAGAGAGTAGGAATAAATGACTTATTTTCAGGTTGGCATGCTGTAATTAGTGGGGTGCCGCAAGGATCATGCCTGGGCCTCAGCTATTCACAATCTATATCAATGATTTGGATGAGGGGACCAAATGTAATAATTCCAAGTTTCCTGATGATACAAAGCTAGGTGGGAATGTAAGTTTGGAGGAGGATGCAAAGAGGCTTCAAGGGGATATAGACAGGCTAAGTGAGTGGGCAAGAACATGGCAAATGTAATATAAAGTGGAGAAATGTGAAGTTATCCACTTTGGTAGGAAAAATAGAAAAGCAGAGTATTTTTTAAATGGTGAGAGATTGGGAAATGTTGGTGTTCAGAGGGATCTGGGTGTCCTTGTAAATGAATCACTGAAAGTTAACATGCAGGTACAGCAAGCAATTAAGAGAGTAAATGGTATGTTGGCCTTTATTACAATAGGGTTTGAGTATGAATAAAGATGTCTTATTGCAATTATATAGGGCCTTGGTGAGACCACACCTGGAGTATTGTGTACAGTTTTGGTCTCCTTACCTAAGGAAGGCGACACTTGCCATAGAGGGAGTGTAATATAGGTTCACCAGATTGATTCCTGGGATGAAGGGATTGTCCTATGAGGAGAGATTCAATAGACGAGGCCTATGTTCTCTAAAGTTTAGAAGAATTGAAACAAAAATTCTTACGAGGCTTGACAGGGTAGATGCAGGGAGGTTGTTTCCCCTGGCTGGGGAGTCTAGAACCAGGGGTCACAGTCTTAGAATAAAGGGTTGGACTCTGTTGAGGAGAAATCTCTTCACTCGGAGGGTGGTAAATCTTTGGAATTCTCTACCCCAGAGGGCTGTGGAAGCTCAGTCGTTGCGTATATTCAAGACGGAGGTCAATAGATTTTTGTATATTGAGGGAATCAAGGGATATGGGGTTAGTGCAGGCAAGTGGAGTTGAGGTAGAAGATCAGCCATGATCTCATTGAATGGCGGAGCAGGCTTAAGGGGCCAAATGGCCTACTCCTGCTCCTATTTGTTATGTTCTTCAAAAGTTGGAAAAAAAGCATTGTTAAGTGGTTGTAAACAAGCCACTAATGATTTTAATTGCCTCCCCCGCCGCTGCGTGTTGGGTCTGCTCAGCGTTGATATACCGGTCATTTGGTAAAGGCACATGGCGGCGGGTTGACAGCAGGTCCTGACCCGCTGTGAAACGTTCCTGTCCGAGCCACTACCAATCGCACCTGCTGACCCCCGGAAAATCCCCCCCATAAATTCCAGTAGAAGACTGCATTCTGTTCATTCATTTATGACATGTAAACTAAACCAGCTTATTGATCTACAATTGGCCTCATCTCACAAGAGTACTTTTCCATCCTACATCTGAAAGCTATAATAATAAGAAAGAACGAACTTGAATCTATATACCACATTTCGCATCTTCAGACCATCCCACAGGACTTCACAGCCAATAAATTACTTGTGAAGTATTGGCACTGTTATATGGAAAAATGTGGCAGCCAACATGGCAAGAATAAATGCTGAAAAAAAATGTACATACGTGATCACTGTATTGAACACACAAACTACTGTATCCAGTGCAACCATTATTCCAGTACAATCAATTAGATATGATGATTAAAAACTGTTTGTTGCATGTAGATAGCAATTCAGGCCCTGATATTAATGGGGAGATGGAGAGGGTAATCCGGCCGGCCAGAGTCAAACGTAAAATAGAGAGAAAATCTGACGTGCACAGCCTCATTAAAATATTTAAATGAGCAATACGCCTCCTGGGAGCAGGTTGCTTGCCCAACCGCTGTCCCACCTCCATTATAACCGGAAGTGAACGGGTTCGAGGCGGGGTGGGTTCGGATTTGAGATTTTTAACATTTTTACAGCTCACCCGACCCAAATCCATCCATTTTTGGGGGTTAAAATTCTCCTCTCAATATCTAACTTTGGTTTCACTCATTTATAGTTTGAACTTATTACTGAGTTTTCTTTGTACTTTTTGAGGCAACAAGGCAAATTCTCAAGAATGTTGCACAATCACAGTAAAAGAAGCCTTTCAGAAGTATAACACTACAGCCTGGTTAGTTCTGTGTGGCGTGGCTGTGCCTCAGTCATGCTTGACCAATGTTGTAAGCAAATTGATGTCTCTGGCTGCCACTTCCCTTCAGTGTTACCTCCCATTGCTCTCCCACAGAGCAATTATTCTACGATCCAATCCTAGCTAAGAACTGTCAAAAGTTTCCCAACAAGAGAAGTCAAGTGTAGTGTGGAAACCCAATCTGCTTTTCCATACCAAATTGCTCCTAACATTTGTGCTTATAGGCTTTTAAAGTATTGTTTAATTTTGGTTAATGTTTTTAGAATGGCAAATCGTCATCACATAGGCAGCCCCTCGAAGCGAGGATGACTTGCTTCCAAGCCAAAAAAGGATGAGTTCACAGGTGTTTCAATGAAGGACCTAATATTCCAGATCCAGAACTACATCTTGAAGATGCCAAATATTGGAACTACGGAGTCCTAAGAACCCTCAGGAACACATTTTTTCTGCTAAAGTATCACATACGACAAATGATTGTTAAGCAGCATAGCACCGTGTCACCTGCTCTGTAGCTGGCAACTTCTGCACGTTTAGTCATGGCCATCTGGTTGGGTTTGAAACGCTTGCCATCTACTACATGTTCCACTAGGTCACTCACACTCGTCTTGTACTAATGATGCTATATTCCTTAGACTTTTTGTTTTGTTTTGGGAGGGAGTGTGTTTCAAGTTTTAACAGCAATCTCGACTGAATGGTACAGGAGGTCTGCTGTTTGTTTAAAGGTTCAGACATTTTTCTGACATGTCCTGATCAGCTGCCCTTGCTGACAATTTTTTGTCACAGTGCATGGCAGCTGCTCAACATCTGATCATATTTGTGGAACATTATCAAGCAGCCACAAGACTGCTAGACTAGTTTTTTTCTGTTTTTGCATGGTCCGAGTTTCTCTTGGCAGGTGAACGTTGAAGTTGAATTCTGTCCAATTTCATCAATCAGCTTGTATAATCTCAATTCCACCACCCTCCTCCCGACACACATTATTCTGAGTTCTTCACTGTATAAACCTAAAAATAAAACTTAGAGCCGACAGCCGTAAGAACTTTGCTCACGGGTCACATTTATTGCCTTGGCAGCAATGGTCAGGGACTTCTTAATAGAGTGGGAACATCAGCAGATATCTAAACAGTGACATAAAATATATCAATATTCTATATACATGCAAATTGGGCATGGTATAATACTGTTCATGAAAGCTTTTATATAAACCGCTAGGATTTCATTCAGATTATGGAAAGATAGAGAGGCATGTAGACCATGAAGGTTGATCACTGGTATGTGCTAAATTAATAGATTTTAGACAACGCAATGTTGGAGACATTCCAATTGATGTCTGTGTCCTTGGTTAAGATGGGGGTAACCAGCAAATGGCTCATACTCCTTATCATATTCAACAACCCCTGCTGGAAATTAAATAGTTGTGTGCGTGAGTCATGACAGAATCGAGTTTGTCTCTGATACTCCCATGCTCGTGGTCAAGCGGCCAATTGGAAATCATGGTTTGGACTCGCTTGTGAAGAATGGCATCTGATCCTTGTAGAATCTGGCTCTTTGCCTTCAGGAGAGGAAAACAGAAAATTGGGCAAAATAAGTTGTTGTTGCACAGCCAATCTGCTTCCAGAGCTCCTGGCAACTTTCTCAGGCACTGGTCTGGTAAAAGAGAATGCGGAGCTCGTTACCACAGGGAGTAGTTGAGGCAACTAGTATAGGTGCATTTAATGGGAGGCCAGATAAGCATATGAGGGAGAAGGGAATAGAGGGTTATGCTGATCGAGTTAGATGAGGAAAGACGGGTGGACTCTCGAGTGGAGCATAAACGGCGGCATGGACTGGTTGGGCCGATTGGCCTGCTTCTGTGCCGTATATTCTATGTAATCCACTCAGTGCTTGAATGGCACAGAGAGACCTAAACAGACCAAATAATTATACCCAAAAGTGTGTGAATAATGCTGAAGTCTAACCTCACTGAGGAGAGAGGTTGGGAGGAATTTGTTTCACGCAGAGAATTGTTAGAGCTTTACCAGAGGAAATAGTTCAGGCAGAGGTCGTTGCATCTTTTAAGGAAATGTAGATAAACATTTGAAGCAGTGGAAGAAATAGGGTGAAAAGGCAAGACAGTGGGATCAGTTATTGATTGTTCTAGCGAAGAGTAGGTACAGACAAGATGGGTCAAATGGTCTCTTATTTTGTAAACTTCTATAGTTCTATGTATATATTTTCCCAAAATAATAAAAGATAGTACCTGTAGCTGCCAACTAACTTCAAGTGGAAATCAAGAGTAGAAATGGTTTATATAGTGGTTGGAACTGTATTGTGCAGGAATGCTATAATAGAATCATAGATCATAGAATCATAGATACTTACGGCACAGAAGGAGGCCATTCGGCCCATCGTGCTTGTGCTGGCTCTGTGAAAGAGCAGTTGTGCTTAGTCCCACATTCCTGCATTATGTCCATAATCCTGTAAGTTCCTCATTCTCAAGTACCTTCCCAACTCTCTTTTAAAATTATTTATGGAATCAGCTTCCACTGCCTTTTCAGGTAGAACGTTCCAGATTCCGACAACTCTCTGAGTGAAAAAAATTCTCATATCTCCTCTAGATCTTTTTACAATGATTTTGAATCTTTAGTCATGGACACACTCGCCAGAGGGAATAGTTTTTGTCATGTATTCAATTGTCATTGCAACCCATGTATAAGCTGACCTAAGTTGTATACCTTGAGAACACTGAACACAGAGGCGAACTTGTGGGAGACACTCCTATCCTCAGGGGAAGCCCTACCCACCGTCTGCCTCTTGAGATCTTGGTAATAAAGGTAACTGGTCACAGAGTGATCTTTTCTCAAGTATGGGTCTCGTGTGCATTTATACTGTATAGTAAGGACATATTATTGGCGACGAGAAACTGGGATTTAAACCATGCGAGCATGGCCACTAGCAGCACAGAAGAGAGGTACTGTGTTGGTGATGATTGGGACGACTTTATTGAGAGACTACAGCAAAGTTTTGTCACTAAGGAATGGTTGGGACAGGATTCGGCCGATAAACGCAGGGCTCATCTCCTGACGGTTTGTGGATCCAGAATGTACTCCCTGATGAAGGACCTTCTAGCGCCAGAGAAGCCGGCGGACAAGACGTTCGAAGAGCTCAGTAAGTTGATCGGGGAACACCTTAAACTGGCGAGCAGAATGCACATGGCGAGACACTGGATTTACACGCACCGGCGGCGAGAAGGGCAAAGCGTTCCAGACTTCGTGGCAGATCTCAGGCGACTGGCGAGCCTATGTAAGTTCCCAGATGTATACAGAGCAGAGGTGCTGCGAGACTTTTTTTATTGAGGGCATCGGGCACGCTGGGGTTTTTAGCAAACTGATTGAGACCAAAGACTTGACTTTGGAAGCGGCGGCTATGATAGCCCAGACAATTATCTCAGGGGAGGAAGAGACCAGAATGATTTATGGCAAAAATCTTGGCTCAAATGCGGCAAACGACCAGGGAGTCAACATTGTTAACACGGCACACAGTTCTCTAGGCAGACAAGGGCAATCAGACATGTCCCAGCATGCAGTCGAACCCAAAGGGGGAATTCAGCAGAAACAATGGCTAGCTGAATGGCGATTCATGCCATCGCAAAGGACAATGCGGCTAGTTAAGGGGCCATCAACACCTGATAATGGTGCGCTTAAGGACAGTTACAGAGACAGTCAGAGACGATCGACTGGTAATGGTCCTTTTGTTTCCAACAATGGGGCCTCCAGCTCATGCTGGAGGTGTGGAGGCATACACCCAGCCAGAGCTTGCAGGTATCAGCAATATACCTGCAGAAACTGCAACGTCAGCAGTCACTTGGCACGTATGTACAGGAAGCCTGCAGCCAGGTTGATGTACGAGGAGGACGGGCCCGATGTAAGCCCTACGAGGCCAAATGAATATTGGGGGAAATCGCTGGAAGCTGAAGTTCAGCGAGTTCATGTGGAGCACATATACAGTTCATATACCAGAACGCCACCGATAATGATGAAAGTGCTCCTCAATGGCATCCCAGTATTAATGGAGCTAGACACGGGGGCCAGCCAGTCCCTGATGAGTACCAAACAGTTCGAAAGGTTGTGGGTGTCCAAGGCCAGGAGGCCAAAATTATTGCCGATTGACGCACTGCTACGGACATATACAAAGGAGATCATTCCGGTGCTAGGCAGCGCCACGGTAGTCGTGACCCACAAAGATTCGGAGAACAGGTTGCCACTCTGGATTGTCCCGGGGGATGGTCCCGCACTACTGGGGAGGAGTTGGCTTGCTGTCATGAACTGGAAATGGGGCCATGTCAATGCAATTTCTTCTGTGTAGCGAGTATCATGCTCACAGGTCCTGGACAAATTTGACTCATTATTTCAACCCGGCATCGGCACTTTCATGGGGACCAAGGTAGTGATTCACATAAACCCGGACACCAGGCCAATACACCACAAGGCCAGAGCGGTGATGCAGAAAAAGATAGAATGCGAATTGGACCGCCTGTTGAGGGAAGGCATCATCTCATCAGTCGAATTCAGTGACTGGGCGAGCCCGATTGTGCCGGTGCTCAAGGCGGATGGGTCGGTCAGGATATGTGGCGATTACAAGGCCACCATCAATCGGGTGTCACTCCAAGACCAGTACCCGCTACCGAGAGCGGAGAACCTCTTTGCGACGCTATCCGGTGGCAAACCTTTTTCAAAATTGGACCTGACCTCAGCTTACATGACCCAGGAGCTGGCGAGTGAGTCGAAGAAGCTGACCACCATCACGACACACAAGGGGTGTTTGAGTATAACAGATGTCCGTTCGGGATTCGTTCGGCAGCTGCGATCTTTCAGCGAAATATGGAAAGCCTCCTCGAGTCGATTCCAAAGATGATGGTTTTTCAAGACGACATCCTCATCACGGATCGCGATACTGAAGAACACCTCCACAACCTGGAAGAGGTGCTATGCAGACTGGACCGGGTAGGGCTGTGACTGAAAAAGGTGAAGTGCATCTTCTTAGCTCCAGAGGTAGGATTCCTGGGGAGGAGGGTAGCAGCAGACGGGATCAGACCTACTGTGTCCAAAACGGAAGCGATCCAGAGAGCACCCAGACCCCTTAACACGACGGAGCTGCGTTCGTTCCTGGGGCTCCTGAACTATTTTGGCAACTTTCTTCCCAAACTGAGCACGCTGTTAGAGCCGCTACACGTGCTCCTACGCAAA
This sequence comes from Pristiophorus japonicus, assembly GCF_044704955.1. Lineage (NCBI taxonomy): Eukaryota > Metazoa > Chordata > Chondrichthyes > Pristiophoridae > Pristiophorus > Pristiophorus japonicus. Next base: position 101,086,813 of record NC_091992.1, read on the forward strand.
GGTCGCGATTGGGTTTGGGGGGACAGCTAGGAAAGGGCTTTTGAGAGAACACGCAATTTGTTATGCTCCAACAAACTGTTAACGTTATATGACCCATGTAAGAAACTTGTTCTAACGTGCGATGCATCGTCCTATGGGGTCGGGTGTGTGTTGCAGCATGTGAATGCCAATGGTCAGTTACAGCCGGTAGCTTATGCCTCCAGAAGTCTGTCCCAGGCAGAAAGGGGCTACGGGATGGTAGAAAAGGAAGTGCTAGCATGTGTATATGCAGTAAAAAAAATGCACAGTACCTGTTTGGCAGGAAATTTGAGCTGGAGACAGATCACAAACCCCTAGCATCCCTTTTGGCTGACAACAAGGCAATAAATGCAAATGCATCGGCCCGCATACAGAGGTGGGCACTTACGTTAGCTGCCTATGACTACACAATTCAGCACAGACCGGGCACTGAAAACTGTGCCATTGCACTCAGCAGGCTCCCACTAGCCACCACTGAGGGGGCAGCTGAGCATGATGCTGAGATAGTCATGGCTGTTGCAGCTTTCGAAAGCGAAGGCTCACCTGTGACAGCCCGTCAGATTAAAGTCTGGATAAATAAAGACCCGCTACTGTCTTTAGTTAGGAAATGTGTCCTGAATGGGGACTGGGCAGTTACTTATGGGGCATGCCCTGAGGAGTTTAAACCATTTCATAGGCGCAAGGATGAACTCTCGATCCAGGCCGATTGCCTACTGTGGGGAAACCGAATAGTCATGCCCCAGAAGAGCAGAGAGGTGTTCATCAGAGAATTTCACAATGAACACCCGGGCATTGTCATGATGAAGGCAATTGCCAGGTCACACGTTTGGTAGCCAGGGATAGATGCAGACCTGGAACTTTGTGTTCGCAGGTGCAACGCGTGTGCTCAGCTGGGCAACGCACCCAGGGAAGCCCCCCTAGCCCCTGGTCCTGGCCCGCCAAGCCATGGTCACGCATCATATGTGGACGACACAGATCCTTTCATGGGAAAAATGTTTTTGGTTGTAGTAGACGCCTACTCCAAATGGATTGAGTGTACCATTTTAAATTCAAGCACATCCTCTGCCATGGTAGAAAGTCTACGGGCAATGTTCGCCGCCCATGGTCTACTGGACGTCTTGGTCAGCAACAATGGCCCGTGCTTCACAAGCACTGAATTCCAGGACTTTATGGCAGGCAATGGAACCAATCATGTCAGAACGGCACCGTTCAAGCCGGCCTCAAACGGCCAGGCGGAACGAGCAGTGCAGATAATCAATCAGGGGATGCTCAGAATCCAAGGGGGTTATCACGCCTCCTGTTGACCAATAGATCCCGACCACACTCGCTCACAGGGGTTCCACCCGCAGAGCTGCTAATGAAAAGGATACTCAAAACCAGGTTATCCCTTATACACCCTACTATGAAAGAAATTGTTGAGAGCAGGCGTCAGTCACAATGTGACTACCATGACAGGAATGCGAAGGTGCGATGTATTGATGTCAGTGACCCTGTTTTTGTCCTTAATTACGCTGCAGGGCCCAAATGGCTTGCAGGCACTGTGATTGCCAAAGAGGGAAATAGGGTTTTGGTAGTTAAACTTCCCAATGGACAAATCTGCCGCAAATATGTAGATCAAACTAAAAGGAGGTTCAGCAATCCCATAGAAGAAGCAGAGGAAGAACACGACGTAGAGTTTACTCCACCACAGGTGACCGAACACCGGAACCAAATGGAGGAGAGCCCAGTCACTGTGGGCAGTCCGGACAGGCCTGAGGCACTGCAAACAGCAGACACTCAGGCCAGCGTCCAACAACCGGAGCCCCAACTCAGGCACTCTACAAGGGAGCGTAAACCACCAGAGACTTATCCTGTGATCCCAATAAGACTTTGGGGGGGAGGTGATGTCATGTATTCAACTGTCATTGTAACCCATGTAAAAGCTGACTTAAGTTGTATACCTTGAGAACACTGACCACAGGGGGGCGAACTTCTGGGAGACACTCCTATCCTAAGGGGAAGCTCCACTCACTGTCTGCCTCTTGAGGTCTTGGTAATAAAGGTAACTGGTCATAGAGTGATCTTTTCTCAAGTATGGAACTCTTGTGCATTTATACTGTATAGTAAGGACATATTCGTTTTTTTCTCTGGTTTACTGTCAAAACCTCTATTAGGTCACCGCTTAACCTGCTCTGATTCAAGGAAAAAAGCCCTAACTTTTCCAATCTCTCCTCATAACTGAAGGTCCACATCCTTGCAAACATCCTTGTAAATCTCTCTCTACCCTTTCTAATGCCTTTACATCTTTCCTGGTGTGGTGCTCAGAATTGTCCAAAATATTCCAGCCAAGGCCTAACCTGCGATTTATGAAGTTCTAGGATGTTCTAGCTTTGTATATTCTGTTACTCTATTTATAAACCCATATGCTTTTTTAATCACCTTATCAACTTATCTTGCGACCTTTAACGATTTGTTTATATGGACACCAAGGTGTCTCTGCTCATCTACACTTTTCAAAATCATGCCATTCAACAAATAAATAAGTAATTTATATTGTAATACAATGATTCCAACCACTTTTAATTTTCCAACTTTTAAGCTTTGGGAACTGAAACACCTTCTTCACTTGGAGAAAGTTCAATGGTGGCTAAAATGAGTTGGTTATACAGAAATTCAGTAATTTATTCTGCAGGAGAGAAGTAATGTGGAGACTTTTTAATACTGTGAGAAACTGCAGCTTGTACAAGTGAAACTGTATCTGCTGAAATCTGCCCTTTATTCCCTTAGACACAAATATTTCATCTTGGAAATGCATTTGTACATTTTAGTTAGAATGCCATGATTAAAATGAAATTGAGATTCTGACATTAGAAACATACTCTGCATACCATTCTAATGTCTGAAATGAAAAAGCAGAGAAGCAACCTTTGCCTAAAAATGGCTGTATATAGTGTCTCGTAAAAGTAGAAACAGTAAAGTGTCCGAGCAGGATCTTTCAAGTCTTTCAAGTTTGGCGCCATAATAAGAGTGGCAAGGACATGGTATAACTAAGGCAAAAATGGATTTCTTCTCCCAGAAAATGAAGAATTGCAGCAAGTAACTGGAAAAAGAACGAGCCTTGCCGAATAAATCTCCAAAGTAAAAGAAATGTTAAATTGGACAAATTGCAAGCTCCACCTACCTTCATGTGGAAAATCATGAAGAAAATTGGAACTGGTTTAATCAGTGTTTGGAAGTGTTTTTGACAACTACTGAAATTATTGGAAGTATGTTTAGCAGCTGTCTGAGCAGTTGGAAAGACAAAATGAGCCAGATATCCATCTCCCTATATGTTATTGGGGAAGAAACATTAAATATTTATCAGAATTTCAATTTTGAGAAAGGAGAAAATGCAATACTGGATATAATAATAAACTAGTTTGAGTAAAACCACAATCCTAAACTAAACATTAACTTTGAACAACTCTTTTTTTTTTTAAAAAGAGTGCAGTAAATGAGAAAAATCATTGACTATTCTTTAACTGCATTGAAAATGCGTAGTAATAACTGAATTTAGGGAATATTCAGAATCATTAATAAAGAACAAAATAATTTGAGGAATACCAGAGATTTATCCGAAGGAGCAAGACCTGACCTTTGTCCAAGTCGCAAGGGCAGGAAACACAATGCAGTTGTGCAGTGACAAAAACTAAATCATTCATACAGCAGTTGGGAAAGAGATTAAGAAAGAGTTGTGTTAATCCCTCCTACATACCTTACATGTACCTTGTTGACACCCAGCTCGAGCTCTCCATCACCTCACTTGAGTTTAGTAGGACCTCACTTCACCCATTGTTTGGGTGCAAAGTGGGCCCAGGTATTACCAGTCTCTGAGATCGAGTACAACCGTAACGCACCAGAAGTGTGTTGGTTTCCATATCAGTGTGGGTGCTCCTTACTCATCCCAGGTGCCTGCCTAAGTTCAGTGCAGAGCCAATTAAAGTATTATAATGGGGGTCCTTACACTGATTTTGGACCGATTTCTGAAATTGATTTGTGCCAGTGACTGATTGGTCAGCTCTTTAGCTCGCCCAGTAAATCGTGGCGCGAACAGTCAGGAAATAATCTATTTAAAGGGGTCCTCATCGCCATCAAGCTAAGTCTCTGGTTAGTCATTTCAGGCTGCTGGGATGCTTTTCGGGCCAGTTTTGGGTGTTTTGGCTAAAATGGCCATGTTTCAAAACGTAGTTAGTTGATGAAGATGCAGCAGGTTTTCTGTCTTTACAATTCTGCACAGGTGCTGCTGTTATGGGTGTCTGCAATGGGGCCAGTACCACCAGCAAGGGAGAGTCCCTTGGCTCATGAGTCCTGTCAAGATCCTGAGCACAGAAATTGAATAATGATATAATCAGAGCCGTGCTTCCACAAGAGCTCTGACTGACCAGGCCATCGGCCTTCTGAAGTAAAGGTTCCAGTGCCTGGACCATTCTGGAGAAGTTCTGCAGTATGGCCTGACAGGGCCTCCAAGTTCCTCATGCTCCAAATCTTTGCCCTCCAAAGGACCCGATCCTTGGCAACACCTGGGGAGGCTGAAGATGATCAGGAAGATGAGGATGGTGAAGCAGAGCGGGAGCGACCAATCACGCCAGCTGCTAGAGCTGTGAGGCAGCAATTAATCGAGGAGAGGGTTATCTGAAGAATCCCTCCCTTCCCAAAACAGCAACAGCCTTCCTCCCATCTTAACAAGGTCCTTTCACCCACCACATTAATGCCCTCAAGGTCTAAACTGTTAGGTATACAAGAACTCCACGAGGCTGAGTACTGTGAGCTAAACTTAGGGTGACCTTAGTCTTCTCTATTACAACTCCAGAGTGCCTAAACAACATGGCAGCCAACCTTTTATACTGGCCCTGCACGTGTGTGCAGGTGACCATTAGGACTCCAACAGTTGCACCCTCTGGTGGCAAGTATTACATAGTTACATACATAACATAAACCTTCCTGCATCTCACAGTATTAACAATAGACAACTAAACATTACCATAGTAATACAAAAGCAAAATACTGCGAATGCTGGGAATCTGAAATAAAAACAGAAAATGCTGGAAATACTCAGCGGGTCGGGCAGCATCTGTGGAGAGAGAAACAGAGTTAGTGTTCCAGGTCAATGATCCTGCATCAAAACTGGAAAAAAGTGAGAGATGTACAGCTTTAAGCAAGTACAGAGGCAGGAAAAGGAGGGAGAGGACGAAAGAACAAAAGGGAAGGTCCTTTTTGTTCCAGGCGCAGGAGATCGGGCGGAAGGTTTTTAGTAGCGGTGCTAAGCCGCCATGGAGGTTCCTGGTCGGTAAGCCATTAGTGCCCCATTATCGCCTGCCAGAGGCGCTAACAGGAGGCACAAAGGAGGCATATTTCTCCCGCGTTAACTCTGTTTCTCTCTCCACAGATGCTGCCTGACCTGCTGAGTATTACCAGCCTTTTCTGTTTTTATTACCATAGTAATACCTGACTTTTGTTCCCTTTTCTCTTTGAGGTGATACTCCTGTGACTGGAGCTTGGGTGGTGGAAGGTTGCTGAGCCTCCACTGAGGGCACTTGAGATGGTCGTGGTGGATGACCTTGAGGAGCTCTGGCCTGGCTGCAAACTTGCTGTATCTCGGCAGTGGCCAGGGCAGTCTGACCTAGCTGGCAACTTTGCACTGGTTGAAAGGCTGGAGGGATACCAGGGCATGTTGCCATCATGACAGAGGACAGCATGTGCCTCTTCTACGGTGTCACTGCCATTGACGTGAAGCTGAACCTCTGTACTCTCACCGTTGGATATATTCAAGAGGGAGTTAGATGTGGCCCTTATGGCTAAAGGGATCAAGGGGTATGGAGAGAAAGCAGGAAAGGGGTACTGAGGTGAATGATCAGCCATGATCTTATTGAATAGTGGTGCAAGTTCGAAGGGCCAAATGGCCTATTCCTGCACCTGTTTTCTATGTTTCTTTGTTTCTCCATGAGAACAGAGTGCTGGTGTGATGTGAAGGTCTTGAGGCCCTTCTCCATGGCTTGAAAGCAGAGTAGACGGCAGCAGTCTAAACTCCCAGTTCAGCCACCAAAGGCTGTATCGCTGTGGATGTCCCTTGCAGTGTTCACAGAGCTGAGCACTTGCTTTATGTTTGGCTGCAGTGTTCCGATGGTACCGCGCGAAAACTCCACATAGGTTGGAGCTGGACTCTTTCATACTCTGCCATTGTGCGGAGGCAACCCACTGTCCCAGCTAGAAGTTGCTGGTGTACAGCCATCCATATTCAATACGCTGGGCCCTCAAAGTCATCACATGTTTCAGCTATGTGAGTGTGGGGTATAATCTGTACCTGTCAGTTTCTGGTATGTGAGTGTGGGGTATAATCTGTATCTGTCAGTGTCTGGTATGTGAGTGTGGGTTTAATCTGTACCTGTCAGTGTCTGGTATGTGAGTGTGGGTTTAATCTGTACCTGTCACTTTCTGGTATGCGACTGTGGGTTTGATCTTTACCTGTCAGTGTCTGGTACGTGAGTGTGGGTTTTAACCTGTACCGGTCAGTCTCTGCTATGTGAATGTGGCATTTAATCTGTACCTGTCACTTTCTGGTATGTGAGTGTGGGTTTGATCTTTACCTGTCAGTGTCTGGTACGTGAGTGTGGGTTTTAACCTGTACCAGTCAGTCTCTGCTATGTGAATGTGGCATTTAATCTGTACCTGTCAGTTTCTGGTATGAGAGTGTGGACTATAATTTGTCCTTGTCAGTTTCTGTTATGTGAGTGTGGGTTATAATCTGTACCTGTCCGTTTCAGCTATATGAGTGTGGGTTTAATCTGTACCTTTCAGTGTCTGGTATGTGAGTGTGGGTTTAATCTGTACCTGTCAGTTTCTGGTATATGAGTGCGGGTTAATCGGTACCTGTCAGTTTCTGGTACGTGAGTGTGGGGTATAACGAGCATGGTGGATAGAGGTGGCCCGATGGATGTGGTGTATTTAGATTTCCAAAATGCATTCTTTAAGGTGCCACACAAAAGGTTACTGCAGAAGATAAAGGTACGCGGAGTCAGAGGAAATGTATTAGCATGGATCGAGAATTGGCTGGCTAACAGAAAGCAGAGAGTCGGCATAAATGGGTCCTTTTCGGGTTGGAAATCGGCGGTCAGTGGTGTGCCACAGGGATCGGTGCTGGGACCACAACTGTTTACAATATACATAGATGACCTGAAAGAGGGGACAGAGTGTAGTGTAACAAAATTTGCAGATGACACAAAGATTAGTGGGAAAGCGGGTTGTGCAGAGGACACAGAGAGGCTGCAAAGAGATTTAGATAGGTTAAGCGAATGGGCTAAGGTTTGGCAGATGGAATACAATGTCGGAAAATGTGAGGTCATCCACTTTGGAAAAAAAAACAGTAAAAGGAAATATTATTTGAATGGGGAGAAATTACAACATGCTGCGGTGCAGAGGGACCTGGGGCTCCTTGTGCATGAATCCCAAAAAGTTAGTTTGCAGGTGTAGCAGGTAATCAGGAAGGCGAAAGGAATGTTGGCCTTTATTGCGAGAGGGATGGAATACAAAAGCAGGGAGGTCCTGCTGCAACTGTACAGGGTATTGGTGAGGCCGCACCTGGAGTACTGCGTGCAGTTTCGGTCACCTTTCTTCAGGAAGGATATACTAGCTTTGGAGGGGGTACAGAGACGATTCACTAGGCTGATTCCAGAGATGAGGGGGTTACCTTATGATGACAGATTAAGTAGACTGGGTCTTTACTCGTTGGAGATCAGAAGGATGAGGGGTGATCTTATAGAAACATTTAAAATAATGAAAGGGATAGACCAGATAGAGGCAGAGAGGTTGTTTCCACTGGTCGGGGATACTAGAACTAGGGGGCACAGCCTCAAAATACGGGGGAGCCAATTTAAAACCGAGTTGAGAAGGAATTTCTTCTCCCAAAGGGTTGTGAATCTGTGGAATTATCTGCGCATGGAAGCAGTTAAGGCTAGCTAATTGAATGTATTCAAATCACAGATAGATAGATTTTTAACCAATAAGGGAATTAAGGGTTATGGGGAGCGGGCGGGTAAGTGGAGCTGAGTCCACGACCAGATCAGCCATGATCTTGTTGAATGGCGGAGCAGGCTCGAGGGGCTAGATGGCCTACTCCTGTTCCTAATTCTTATGTCCTTTGGAGTCGGGCTCGGTAGCGAGTTCTTCCTTTGACGATTTGCTTCCTGGGCCGCCCTATCCCTCTGCCCTTGCTCCAGCACAGGTGTGTCTCCCTGTGCAGAACCACCTCTAAACTAGATAGGGTGCCATGACCTTTAGTCTTTTTATTATTCGTTCACAGGATGTGGGCAGCGCAGGCAATGGCAGCATTTATTGCCCATCCCTAATTGCCCTTGAGAGGCTTTAGGCCACTTCAGAGGGCATTGCAGTGGGTCTGGAGTCACATTTAGACCAGACCGGGTAAGGGTGACAGATTTCCTTCCCTAAAGAACATTAGTGAACCAGATGGATTTTTACTACAATTCGGTCACCATTACTGATACTAGCTTTTTATTCCAGATTTGACTGAATTTAAATTTCCCAGCTGCTATGGTGGGATTTGAACTCATGTCCCCAGATCATTAGTCCAGGCCTGCTGCATTACTAGTCCAATAATATTACCACTATGCTACCATTCCCATTCTATTGTGCTGCCCTTCTCTTTCCCTGCTCATCCAGGGCCCCATATAGTTTCTAGACCGAAATGGAAAGGAGGGGCAGTTTGTGATGAGGATGAGCAGAGGCAGATGAGTGGCTGCTGAAAGCTGTGAGAGCTTTCACCAAGACAAAGAGGTTAGAAAAACTGAAGGACAATTAGATGTCCTCTTGTAAAGAAAATCAAAATACATTTTTTTTTGCACCATACTTTTAACATAATCTTGAAAAAGCATCAATTAATAAATAAATTGTCTATGAATATTAAACAAAACAATAGCCTAATGGTTCATTTTGAGTGCTTCCACTAATCTTCAGGCTTAATTAGAAAGGAAATGAATTAGTTAGCTCTGGTTGCTGCATGTGGACTCTGTAAAGATGCACATTAAAAGGAAGCAACTACACAAGTACCTATTGGGCAATTTGTTAACTCATATTTTGGTGGAAAAAATTGTACACCTAGGGCTGGAAATTCATGAAAAACCGCTACCACCAGTTTTCTGCCAAAAAAGCGCTATGACTCCGCTATGATTTCGAGGTGGAAAATTCATGAAAAAAAAAGGTGAAAAAAATCCACCCAGCGGGAAAAATCGGCGTTGCACGAGGATTTGCGGCAGAAACTGCGACCCTTGCCAACTTTTCTCCGATACCGACACAGTTGTCAGTTGGGCCTAAGGAGGGGGGAAAAAACAAAAAATATTTTTACAAAAAACAGAAATTAAAAAAAATCACAAAACATTCACAAGACCCTTTTCTAGTGAATCACTGTAAAATAAGTTAAAAATAAACTTTAACTTATCTTTTTTGCAGGTTTTCATACCTACCGCCATTCCAAGGGCTGCACCAATATGTTTTTCCTCAGCGTTTTTTCCGACCCTATCTACGGGTCACCACTGTGACCAAACTCGGATGAAAGCGCTTTTTTTAATCTTGCACGCCGCGGACCGCTCCCCAGCAGTATTTCGAAACCACCGGCGGAAGACTTCACCGAATTTCCCGCCGCACAGTTTTCCGCCAAAAAACGTGGCGGAAGGCTGATGAATTTACAGCCTGGAATCTGACTCCGAGGCGAGTGTTTGGTGCTACTTCCCCAAGGCTGGTCTGTGGTTAGTCAGGCATGATTCGATGGTGTTACACTTTGAACTTGCAGCTATTGAGCACCTGTTTATGGTGATTTTATCATTAGCAAGAAAATTTGAATTTTGGAGGATTTATTTCAAATGGGTAATGAAACAAAATCTTGTAATGAAACAGAATTTATTTTAACAGTTCTATTTTACAGTGGAGTGAATGGAATTTATTTTTATTTTTTTTACTTGGAGTTAACTTTATCTTTATTTGTGCCAGAAACACAGATGCTTGCTGTTTCCCACAGCTGACTGCTGTACTAGTGTTGGAAAGAACAGAGTTCACACAATCACCAGAACTAATTTTACAGAATTTGCAATGTTAATAGCTTTTGCTAACAAGAAAGGGAAGAACAGGAGGACACAAGCAGTGGTCCTCCTTTCCCTGATCACTGGAGTAATTTATGTACCTTCGAACTGGGAGGTTTGTTTTGAATTAGTCCCCAAAAATTGAAATTTGCATAGTTCCTCTTAAGATGATTATCATACATGTTTAAGTCATGACAAGAAGGTGATGATGACACACTAATGGATTACCAAGTTAATTGAACTAACAATAAAGTGAATGTGTGCTTTCAATATAAATCAGAGCATTCTACAGCTGAAATAAGCAGAGAAAATAATGAGAAATATTTCCTTATTGTGATTAAAATAGTATTTTACTTTTGATCTGTTTAGACTGACAAGCTTACCTGCTGAAAAATGAAGTTACCTGTAGACTTGTTTTCTTTATTTTCAGCAAGATCTAAAGGACTAACTGCTAAGCGGTCACTGTTTTGCACATGTATAATTGCTCATTAACTTGTGTGTTGCATAATAAGCTATTAACATATTTTGGAACATATTGTGAAATAGAAGCCAAGTGTATATTTTGCCAGAACACATATTTCAGATAGACAATGACAATTCAATGTTTCTGTTTAAATAGTCTACGAGTGGGGAGTAGAGCAATAGCTATTAATATGACATAACAATAGTGACAGCATTAGTTATTTAAAATTAAATCAAAGCAACCTGTCGAATGCCTGTATAAATGCAATATCAATTGATTTGCTGAAATATGTTAAATATTTGTAACTCACTTGTCGCTTTAAGCTATTCTGTTGGGTCACTGTGAAAAACATTTATTTCAAATGGGTAATCATTTACAATTCTGTCTGTCTGGCAGAAAGCATATCACTTTTCTGAAAGATTAATTGGGGATTCAAATTTAAAAGTCAAAGATACTCATCGCGTGTTTATTACTTTATAGATTTCATGTTCCTTTCCCCTTGTTTTCCCCCCAGTCCTTCTGCCATCCACACTATCCTCAGTCACGGGGGTTGGATAGGGCAACGTGCAGTCATCTCCATGAATATTACCAATGCTATTCCTTATCTGATTGACTAGGTAGCATTCCTGAGAAGATGTAGAAATATACCTTTGCAGGTCAGTTTAACTCCATGCCTCATGCAACAAGGCCTTCAACCCTTCAAGAGAAGCTGAAGTGTTAACGACAGTTGAGACTATAATTTAAGGTCTGTAAGACTGTAGAAGTATACAACACAGAAGGATGCCAGTCACTATGAGGTTTGTGCCAACTTTTTACTAGAGCGAACCAAAACTAATCCAACTGTTCTGTTCTCTCTTCATTTCCCTGAATATTCTGCTACAAATATTTATCCAATTTTCCCATAAAAGATGCAATGGTCTCAGCTCAATTATCCTTCTGACTAAGCATTCCGAGCTCCAACAATTCTCTCTCTGAAGTCATGTCTCTTATCATCTCTCCTCCCTTTTAGTGACAGTTTTAAATTGAAGAACCCCTTATCACTGACTCCCCAACCAGAGGAAATAATTTTTCAAGATTCACTATCAAAACCCTTCATAATCTTAAAACTTTGATTAAATCTCCCCTTAGAATTCTCTATTCCAGTGGAAATAGTTTAAAGCTCAAGTTTCTCCTCTCAACTATATTTTTTAATTTTGGGGATTATCCTGGGTGAATCTGTACTGTATGTGCTCTGTTGCTTTAATAGCCTTTCTATATGCACACAGTACTCTAACTTTAGCGGAATCAATGCTTTGCAGAACATTTATCTGTGCTTCATTACTCTTATGCTCCTTGCTTCTATTCATAAATTGCAGCTTTGTACAAATAGCTTGTACTGTTGTTCTGCAGCAACTAAACAGTCTTTTATTTTTTAGCAAACAACTGTCAACTGTTACCGAAAAGTAAAACATCATCCGGAATTTTCCAGGGTGCTAGCGGGCACGATCAGTGGCGGGTCGGGTGAGAAAGTTGTTATTTTTGACTGCGGGTTGGGAACCCGCTGTCATCTCATCCCCATGCGCCTTTCCTCCAGGCACATCTGTCATCCTGGAACTGACCCGACCAGCAGCGATAGGCGACTCAATTTAAATCAACATCAGGTAGTTTATATGCACTTTTTTACCTTACTTTTTAAATTTCCCTGCATGGCCATGGGATTCACACAGCTCGGGAACCATGTCTGTCAACCTGAAGTGAGGGGTTCAGTGGCCATTGCTCCAGCTGATTACTTGACAGCATCAAATGTACAGTAAAAGCTCCCACCTGACAGATGATCACTTTCCTCAGGCAGAAGCTGTTGCTCCGTCCATTTCCAGCACAGATTCTGCAGGCCGAAACTCTTTCCAGCAAAGTCTCCATCCAGTCTCACCTCATTAGAAGAACTTTCTCACCATTGACAGAATGTTTAAGTCATCTGTAATTTCACCTGCCATCTATTCCATCAACATGGGCACCATGGTCCTCAGAATCGGACCACGATGAGCCCCAACATCACAGCACCAGGCACACCAACAGCACAAACAACAGCACTAACCTTCTCCGCAGTCACCTGGTGCTGCACAGGACAGAGAGCATCAGCAGCTGAGCACATTGCTGCCTGGGAGGCCAGGAATGGCACCATGGCCAGATTTACTTCACTTGACGCTGTACCCCCATTGCTGGGGGTACCATTATGTCTCAGCATTCACTGCATTTCACTAAGTCACTTACAAAGTAATGGGTGTGAAAGGACTGGCCTGGTCCTAAAATGATTGCTTTATAGTGTTGGTGTGCATCATGTGGCAGCCATATGGGGGTACAGCGTCAAGTGAAGTAAATCTGGCCATGGTGAGACCATCCCTGGCCTCCCGCACAGCAACATGCTCAGCTGCTGATGCCGTGTCCTGTGCAGCACCAGGTGATTGCGGAGAAGGTTAGTGTTGTTTGTGCTGCTGGTGTGCCTGGTTCTGCGGTGTTGGGGCTCGTCGTGGTCCGATTCTGAGGACCATGGTGAGATAGTATAAATGGTGCCCATGTTGGTGGAATAGATGGCAGGTGAAATACAGATGACATAAGCATTCTGTCAATGGTGAGAAAGTTCTTCTAAAGAGGTGAGACTGGATGGAGACTTTGCTGGAAAGAGTTGCAGCCTGCAGAATCTGTGCTGGAAATGGATGGAGCAACAGCTTCTGCCTGAGGAAAGTGATTTGCACACAAATCTATCCAAGACCAGAAAGTATTGAAAATAAAATATTTTATGTTTGACACCACATTAAAAGGAAACTTTACATAAACATTGGATAAAAAAACCCAAGTGACTACCCTTGTGCATTGTTAGTTGGTATGATTGCTCTAGGTTGCATCTATCCAGTGGATTTGCAGGATCTTGTGGAGGCAGCGCTGGTGATACTTCTCCAGCGCTTTGAGGTGCCTACTGTATATGGTCCATGTCTCTGAGCCATGTGGGAGGGCTGGTATCACTACTGCCCTGTAGACCATAAGTTAAGTGGCAGATTTGAGGTCCTGGTTGTCAAACACTCTTTTTCTCAGGCGACCGAAGGTTGCGCTGGCACACTGAAGGCAGTGTTGAACCTCGTTGTTGATGTCTGCCCTTGCTTATAGTAGGCTCCCAAGGTATGGAAAATGTTCCACATTATCCAAGACCGTGCCGTGGATTTTTATGACGGGGGGCAGTGCTGTGTGGTGGGGTCAGGTTGGTGATGGAACTTTGTCTTACGGATGTTTAGTGTAAGGCCTATGCTTTCGTATGCCTCGGTGAAGATGTTGATGATGGCTTGGAGTTTGGCCTCTGAATGTGCACCGACACAAGCAAATCCACTGGGAGGATAGATGCACCAACGTCAGTGTTCTCGATCAGGCCAACATCCCCAGCATCAAAGCACTGATCACACTCGACCAGCTCCGTTGGGCAGACCACATCATCCGTATGCCCGACAAGAGACTCCCAAAGCCTCCTTGATAAAATGCAACATTCCCACCAGCACCTGGGAATCCCTAAGACCGCCCTAAGTGGAGGAAGAGCATCCGGGAGGGCATCTCGAGTCTCGTCGTCGAGAGCTTGCAGAAACCAAGTGCAGACAGGAGAAGGAGTGTGTGGAAAACCAGACTCCCCACCCACCCTTTCCTTCAACCACTATCTGTCCCACCTGGGACAGGGACTGCAATTCCCGTATGGACTGAACTGTCACCTGAGAACTCACTTTTAGAGTGGAAGCAAGTCTTCCTGGATTTCGAGGGACTGCCTATGATTATGATGAGGATGAGGGTGAGTGGGAGGAGTGGCTAGTGATAATGTAGATAGAGAGAGGGGATGGATGGAGGTGCAAGGTATGTTGATGTGAGTAAAGATGTGCAGGAGTAGGGTAGGGAAGGCAGAGTGATGGGGATGTGACGAAGTTGAGTGTGGCTTTGTACTAACATTCCCTGATTTAATGAGATAATTGAAACTTTTGCGGCACTGCACCAAGGTCCTCCTGATGATATCCCTGCTTGTGACCTCCTCTGTAATCTGCAACCAGGCTGTCTTGGTCTCCTGGAGAGATCTCTTCCACCCACCAGAAGGGAAGAGGACCTCCCTGCGTGCTCCTCGGAGAACCTGGGTGTAGCCCTCTGCAGTGTGCAGTCACTGACAGTGTTTGCAGCTCTCCAATGCAGTAGTGCACTGACAGCACTATGTTAGATCAAACTTCAAATGTAATGTGGCCATGGTCCCTTTAAAGATCGCAGCTTTAAACGCATCATAAATGATGTCACCAGACTCGCACCATCTCATTGGACCAGGTAACTCGCTAGGCGGGCTTGATAGGCTCGATTAAGGCAAGTTCATTTGCAACAGTGGGATGGAACCAACAGGAAGGTCACGAACTCCCCAGGCAGGCAAAATTCCAGCCATCCTCTCTGTAATCTGTACTCATATGGTGCCAAGAGGAAGAAATTGTAAACACTTTTCAACTTCAAATAATTTAACAATAGTTTCATTACCTATAATCTGCCTACTTACATTTGGCATTGCTTCAAAATAAACTCAGAGCAACAAGATAGAACAGTATATTTATATTTAAACTTGCAACGCACTTGAAGAATTGAAAATCAGTTTATTTATAGGAAGCCAAATTCAAATTCTTCAGTATACTGTAGACAATGCAGTTAGGAACCAGATATTCTGTGGTATACTGTGTGTCATTTGTTGTTTTACTTTAAGGGCTGAATTTTAACACTCAAAAACGGGTGGGTTGGAATCGGGTCAGATGTTAAAATTTTACAAATCGGAAACCCAGCCGTAACCCGCCTCCAACCAGTGCACTTCCGAGTTTAATGGAGGTGGGACAAGGTGTGGGCAGCCAACCCATACCCAGGAGGTGGGCTAGCAATTCAAATATTGTTATGAGGCTGGCAGCCTCTTATCGAGCCTGCTTTGTGGGTTCGACAGGCCTCAGGAAACCCGGCAGCTGACAGGAGGCTAGGGCAGTTTTGGGGGAAAAGCCTTTACAGTACTACTTGTGGGCCAGGAGTTGCAGGAATGCTGCTCCCGTGGCCCTCCCAAGCTCTCCTCTCATCAGAACCACCCCCCTCCTCTAGGTTCGGGCATCAGACACCCACCCTGGGAACAGACCGCCTCCCTCCCTCTCGCTCGGGGATCAAACAATACCCCCAGCCCCAGGATCGGACCCCACCTGGGGTCGTGGAACAGACCCACTTGGTCCTGCAACAGACCCACTTGGTCCTGCATCCTGCTCCGGAGTCCTCCCCACCCGACTGGACGTCAAGTCTGTCAATCAGGTTGACTTCCAGGCGGGGAACCTGTCGAGGAGAAAAGATGCATGCTCTGGAGATGAAACTCCACAACATGCAGGGAAACACAGACTTCCGAGCTTCCCATCGCATACGTAACCCGCCCCGTTAATATTCAGGCCTTGATACCTGAAACCAATGATTCCCAATGATTCCCAAAAGGGGTAGGGGTAAAATGTTGTCTTGGGAGGTAGCACAAAATGGCCATTATCACATCGTCCTCCTGCTGTACGTCTCGCTCGCTGGTCGGTTCTATTGCAGACAACGGCACTGAACATCGGGCCATAAAGCGGATGAGACACCACTAGTTTTGTGCTAAAGACAAGACAAGCTTTTACCTCGCAGTGTCTGCAGCAGTTTACTCTCTTCATGGATGTGACTGGTTTGATTAATTTAATTCCTTGTCTTCTCGTTCCATTCTGCTCATCCATTGTTTTGGCATGCATGTTTGTCTGGACCTTTCCTCAGTTACACAGTACTTATGTGATGGTATAGTTCAGCTTTTTCTGGAAATGGGAGAAATATACCAGCACGTGCACTGGTTCTCTGGCGTTTGTTTAGTTTTGAGTGTTTATTTTTGTGACAGCCCTCTGATAGGTTAAAATCTTGCATCGTGACCAATCCTTTCAATGCCAATGGAGCTGCTGTGTCTTTCCAGTATTTTCCGTTTTCATTTCTTGTTTTAAAGCTAGCAAAGAAATGGTGAGAGTTTCCAAACTATAAATGCTCAAGGGATACAAGAGTTAACATAGATTTGTACACCTCAGAGCATACAGGCAGCTCTACCTCGTCCCAGATCTCTATTGTAAGTGGAGCCTGAGACATCAAGCAACAGTGAGAAAACCCTTCAATTCAATGACTTTGTGAAAAAGAATTTCTAGAATTTGCATTAAAGGAAAGAGAAGCAAAAAGTTCCCAATGGTATCAGGGGGAATTAAAATGTAGCAATGACAGATTTTTGTTTCAACTATTCAGGGACTCCGAATATTTAATCTACATCTTTTAAACATTTAAGCCAAGGAAGTCATTCTGTGAAAACATGTCTTAATGAAGGGCTTCCCTTCTAGGGAAAATGCACATCTCTCCACTCTTGTATCAAAGGAATTATCTCAAAATCAAGGTATTTTCAGTCAACAGAATATCAGATGTGCAGAAACCCATCACTAAGTTTCAAAGGGGGCAAAATTGGGCTCCTTTGTGCCTCCCATTAGCGCCTCTGGGGGAAGTAGGATGAAAAAGGAGAGGGGATGAGGATACGTTGTTGCCCCCAACAGGGTTGATGTCACAGACGGCCACACAGCCCACCACTGCTGCCCAATCAGTCACAGCACTCGCTTCTCCAGATCTGAGAGCTACTGGAGCTGAATATCACTCCTGCCTGTCCTCTGCTGCTCCCTCCTATTGTGGGAAATATAAAATAAACAAATGTGTGTGAGTCAGAGTCCGGCTGTGTGCCTGGGAGATATGTCTGCCATCGTTGAATAGCTATGATTGTAGGCAAGGCATGAGATGTGGATGTGAGTTTGAGTAGATGCAGATGTTTGCTGGGTGAGTGGTGGGGGTGTGGTGCTTTGTGCAGTGTACACAGACTGAGGTTCAGATGCTGCTATGTAGGACCTGTTGAAGCATGTACTCACCTTGACCAACCGAGTGAGGTAATTGAAATTTTTCCATACTTTGTCAGGCTGCATTGCACGACACTACTGGCTGAGACCTCCTCTGCCACTTCCCTCCACATTGCCCTGAAGACCTGGGCAATGGCCTCCTTCCACTGGCCAAGAACAGCACTTCCTTCCTTTGCTCCACTCCAGCCAGCAATGCCTCCAATGACATGTCTGTGAAGTGACGAGCTCTCTTCTTGGAATTGGGATCAACCATTGCCATCAGAGGATTCACTTCCTCACAGGTTGCATTCAGATTCAGGAATGCTGAAAATGAACAGCTGTACAATGATACAACCTCCCCTTTAAGAGCTGGAATGAGCCAGTGTGAAGGATGGAAGGATCATTGCTCATTGCTGAATGCATTGCACCTGAAATTCATTAGCATCCCACTGAGATCATTAATGCTTGATTTAGTGCCCCGCTTCCTTCCTGGGGCGCTAAAGCCCAATTTAGTAAAAGTTCAGAATCATTAGCTCCTGGCGCTAAATTTTCAAAATTTCTAATTTTAGCGCTATCAAATTTCTCCACCAAAGTCTCGAAACCAAGCTCCTCAAAAATCACATGGTTAGAGTTTCTGTTTGGCTGATAGAGTGCACGCACACGCTCATTAGCTACACCCTCCTCTTGCCCAAGTATAGTGCGTTCAGGCAAAAGTCGACAACAGTCAAGGCTTAGCGACTACCAAGTCTGCATAGGAGTACTGCTGGAAGCTAATCAGCTAAAATAATCCAGCCTACCTGCATGGAGCACTGGTAAGCTTTCCA
The DNA here is from genome assembly GCF_044704955.1 of Pristiophorus japonicus. Taxonomy (NCBI): domain Eukaryota; kingdom Metazoa; phylum Chordata; class Chondrichthyes; family Pristiophoridae; genus Pristiophorus; species Pristiophorus japonicus. The sequence goes on from NC_091992.1 coordinate 101,105,156, forward strand.
CTGACTGTCCAGCAGGATCCCACGTGTGAGGTCATTGACTGCAGGGTTATCTGGAGCTGAATTGGAAGAATCCTATTCCTTACTGATAGGTGTATCCAGAAGTTCTGTGGATCTACCTGCCTCAGTTATCAGCTTTCTAAGTCTGCCACAGAGGTTTGACCTAGTTTTGAACTTCTATTGCTCAGTGTGTCATTTTGGAGCTAACTTAACCCCAATGACACCCTGTTTATGTCCCCCTCCTCTCTTCCCCTCTGCCCAAAACCCCCCAAAAGTAGTTGGTCGGTAATTGATCATTTTTTATCTTACAGACATAAGTTGGAGACCTTTCTGATGGACAGCAGGCACCAGGAACTGGACACAAGTGACATGGATAGTGACCTACATGTTCTCACTCCTCTTCTGACAGTATCTCTTGCTTTTACTCACCTGTACTATGTGACTCACTCAGTACTACCCCATCAACTTTACTAACTGTATCTCTGAGATGTGACTAGCTGTGTTGGTACTTGTAAATGCTAATGAAAGGGAAATAGGGTGCTTGTTGTGGCTCATTGATAATGCTGGCAGTAAAGTGACCAATATTTCTCCAACAGAGAACATGTAAAAGAGCATGCATTACAAGATACTAACTGCTGTTTCTATGGTTGTGGGTATGACCATGAACAAAGTGAGTGAGAAGAAAAGTATGACATAATGTCTAGATGTTAGTAGTTCATAGTTTCAGCTTCACTTTCTCTTACTCCTATTTTGACTCACTTGGAGCTTTTACAGATAAGATAGTCCAGGGTGGCCTTCTGTAAGGAGGTCTCAAGCACTTTTTATTTTTTTCACCTTGAAGTGGGGCTTTCGAGCTCTGCTATACTTAAAGGGTTAAGAATGGATCTTGGAACTAAAAAGGGCTTTTGTAGTGGTAAACTTTACAAGCTGTGTAACCTGAGGACATTTACAAATAGCCAAACTATTAAACCACAGGAGGCCCAGAGAGGCAGTTAAACAGGGCAAGGGGACAAGAGTGATACGTTGGAGAAACTCCCTCTGGCATGAGACATAGGCGAATGATTGTGTGACATGAAAGGGAATTAGTCAGTAGCAATTGTGCACGTGGGCTTTGGGCTAATTAAACGGCATAGGGGGGCCGTGCATGAGGCTGACATGCATCATTCAGTGTATAAAAGGTTGCTTGGAACTTTGTATCATTGGAGAAGCCTAGCTACAGACAACCAGCAGGCAGGCTCCCCACTGGTGCAAAATAAAGACTACTTGAATCTTCGAACCCAGACCTGCTGTTGAGTGTTTATTTTAAATACTCCACTACAGGCCTCTTTCTGTTTGGGTTTGTTTCCTATTGCAAGCTGAAGAAGCACACATATTGTGACAGTTAATGTGCTGAAGCTTCAACTTATCCTGCGCGTCATGAAGTGACCGTGCATCATGCAACTAGGTTGTGTTAAAATGCTTTATGTGTGAAGTCCTTTGAAGATGTAAGTATGTAAGGCTTTCAGTTCTAAGTTACTGATATAATGTGTATCCTACAGGTCTGCATGGCCCTCATCGGACCTGTTATATATATGTAAACCAGTAAATACCATGTTTAACCACCAGAGGGCTCATTCCCAGGAGTCCCAAGGGATCCCACAATCCCTTGGGAGCACCTGTACATAAGGAGGCCTTACAGCTGGAGAGGCACTCTGAGATCTGTAATAAACGACTACGATCACACCTTACTTTGAGCTTGCAGTATCTGGTCTGATTCTTTATTCAAGACATAATAACTGGTGACGGGCTACAGATGACGAACCCCACCACAACAATGCAGAGAACGGTGGGCATCCTGGAGAAATTTTCGGAGGGAGATGATTGGGAAATCTTCGTGGAGTGATTCGACCAATACTTCATGGCCAACGAGCTGGAAGGAGAAGCGAACGCTGCCAAACAAAGGATGATCCTCCTCACCGTTTGCAGGGCACCAACTTATGGTCTTATGAAAAATCTACTCGCTCCAGCGAAACCCGCAGAGAAGTCGTATGATGATTTGTGCACACTGGTCCAGGAGCATCTAAACCCGAAGGAAAGCGTTCAGATGGCGAGGTATCGGTTCTACACGTATAAGAGGTCTGAAGGCCAGGAAGTGGTGAGCTAAGGCGCCTTGAAGGACATTGCGAATTTGAAGGTTACTTGGAGCACATGCTCAGGGACTTCTTTGTACTTGGCATTAGCCATGAAGTAATACTTCGCAAACTTTTGACTGTAGAGACTCCAACCTTGAGTAAAGCCATTGCGATAGCCCAGGTGTTTATCGCCACCAGTGACAATACCAAACAAATCTCTAAGCACATGAGTGCTGCTGCAAGTACTGTGAACAAAGTAATGTTGTTTTTGAATCGTAATGTATAGGGCAGGACTTACATGCCTGCAGCTGCACGTCCGCAGGTGACTCAGAGCCCACCATCAAGGGTGGTGAATGCAAGGACATTAGCACTTTGTTGGCGCTGCGGGGGTGATCATCGTTTCCATTCATGTCGCTTCAAAGGATACATTTGTAAGAGCTGTGGAACAATGGGACACCTCCAATGAGTGTGCAGGCGAGCTGCAAGCCCTGCTAATCGTGGAAACCACCATGTTTGTATTGTATCGGGTTAATTATGATCCGACATTTACAGTGTGTTTTCTGCTTCATGCCTCCTGGAATGTTGTTGATGCAGCAAGAGAGAGAGACCTTGATGCGCACACCACCTTGTTTATGGGATGATCGGCGCCTCGAGGTCTCATGCTTTGTGGAAGAACAGCTGGGGCCTTGCAGATTAGGAGTTAGCCATAAGCCACATGCACCCATGTTTGTTCAATAGTATAAAGGAACGGAACTGTCCAGTAGCTCTTTGAACTTCACCTTGGACCGTGATTCGCGAGCGGTGCTGGAACCCCCAAGAATCCTGACCAGCCGCCTTTGCGGAGTTCCCGACGGGCGGAAGGCTGTGAGCTTTGTTGCATCTTACCATACTTCTCTTTTCTTCATAAACTGTATTATGTTTCTTTTCTCTCAGTAAACGGTGTTTTATCTTTACTTCATTTGTCTTGTCTCTTATTTAACATTCTGGCATAGTCGGCAGGATCTGGTAAAATGTTTGAGAAGACAAGAAGCAGTCTCCTCCTGCAGAAGATACCAGGGCGGAGCATGAGGGATGAGGGTTTTGGCTCTCTTGCCAATGTGCTAGCCCAGTTTGGACCCTCGCAACATTGGGATACACAGTTATTGGAACAGAGCAAAGATAGAACTGTACCCCACGTGGTACTGTCCTTCCTGGAGGAAGCGGGATTCCCACAGGAGAAAAGTAGTCCCCCACAAATAGGATGGATTTTGTTGACAGCATTAAGGACGATGTGTAAACAACTTAAGGAAAGTGAGGCAGAAAACTTATAGTTTAAAAACAGCTGTTAAGGTTTTGGAAAGTCAAAACTCGACTCTGACTGAAGCGGTCCGCACTGCACAAGAACGGGCGGATAAAGTCAATGAACAATCAGAAACTTTAATATGCCATCTGGCGACAGTACAAAATAAAAAGAAAGCCAGACGACGGAATTTACAGATAGATCGGTCAAAGGTACATGCATTGGTAGCTGGACCCACTTGGGATCCGGCTCGTTGGGACAGAGATATCTGGTACTCCTCTGACTCAGAATATGAGTGGACAGGTGGAGAGGGGGGGAGGGGGGGGAAGCGGGAGGAAACTAAAGACCCTCCCCCATACACTCCGAGCACGGAAGCTAGACCTCTTATGACAAATAAGATGAAACAGCAAGATGTGGAACAGCCGGTTACCACTAGAGGGGTGCTTGTAGTGAGTTACAAGAAATAGGGTCTCAATTTCGCCAAAAACCCGGGGAATCATTGTCAGAATGGCTAACCAGGATTTGGGACCAGGGAGCATAAGGCATAATACTTAACCCCGAAGTGTTAACAAAAATGGGGACTATGACTATGGATCACCATATCACAGCAGTGCTACGGAATGTCCAGGGCACAGGTACGCTATGGGACATGATTACTATAGGGGTCCGGCAAAAATATCCCTCTGCCGTTGATTGGGAAGGGGAGGTAAAACCTTGGAATACTATGGCGGAGGGTGCGATATAGTTGCACAACATGGCAACACAGGGAGGATTATATCACCAACCATATGGGGGGGCCAGATCAGGAGCTCTTTACGGCAGGAATGCGGAGCAGGCTGATGAAGAGTGGCCCTCCTATGATGAGGGGTGCGCTACTCACATTATTGGGACCAGCCCATGGGCAGCGGGTGAGGCACGCTTGCCTATTGTTAGGACAGTTAGAGGATGTAGAAGATAGTGTGTGAGAGTCGAGAACGGCTAATGTAGAGGGGCATCGGGACCAGTGACAAGGTTCGACCTCTGGGAAAGGTACAGGGTCAGGAAAGACAAAAAAAAGAATTATGCGGAGGGACATGTTCGCGGCTTTTCTGAAGGCAGGGGTCCCCAAGGAAAAAATTGATGGATTCCCAACAGGAGCGATGTATTCTATGTGGAAGCAACAGTGTGTCCCGGGAACAGGGAAGGGTGAAAAGAGGGAGATAAGGGAGACCAAGTCGGATAGCGATAAGTCAGCGGATGTGGAGAAACCACCTCCCGCTAGCCTATACCCCAATGTAGAAGAGCTGTGGAAGGCTAGTAATCCCCTCGACTAGGGGTGTGGCTGGGATCCGGGAGTACTCCGTTAGAACCACATCAACCCAAGCACCCGGGGACCTGAGGCCACACATTCCGATTCCGATACATTGGTGGGGGGAGGGGAAACATACAAAGAGATATTGCTTTAATAGACACAGGGGCAGAAGTTACTATTATCCATGGAAATCCTAGGAAACACACAGGGACCCGTATGATGACCCAGAAATGCCCACTGTCCAAACAACTATCAGAATGGCGTTGGGAAATGGGCCTCCGCGCTGGGTAACGGTCTTAATATCGGCAGTAAAGGAACATATCATTGGGGTGGACCTTTTAAAGGGAACCACACACAACACCTCGTTCGGGCGATTCTCATTCGGGATATGGGCGATCACTGTGATTGGAGGGGAAGCAAAGTGGGAACCAGTGGTAATAGCACGGCCATTGCGTATAGTGACTATGAAACAGTACCGAATACCTGGGGGACACAAAGAAATAGGGGAAACCATACAAGGGCTCTTGGAGGCAGGTATCATTAGACATGCGGTGTCCCCCTACAATAGCCCTGTTTGGCCTGTGCAGAAACCCAACAAAAATTGGAGGATGACTGGGGACAACTGAACAAATTTGCCCCTCCCCTGGCAACCGCTGTCCCAGATGTAGTAATTATAACAGAGCGGCTGTCAGAAGAAGGTGCGGAGTGGTATGTGGTAATCGACCTGGCCAATGCCTTTTCTCCATTCCAATAGCGGAAGAATCCCAGGACCAGTTTGCATTCATTTGGGAAGGGAGGCAATACACGTTCAAAAGCATACCTCAAGGTTACCTACATAGCCTACCCTATGCCACGGATTGGTGGCCCGGGACCTGGACATGTGCACGTTGGCTCCTAATGTCTCACTGGCACACTACATCGATGATGTACTAATAAGGGGTCCCACCGAGGCAGTGGTGTCAGAAGCCCGAGCTACTTTAGTCCAACACATGTGAGACAGGGGCTGGGAGATAAATCCGAAGAAGGTGCAGGGCCCTAGCCAGACTGTCCAGTTTCTGGGGATCCAATGGTTTCGGGGTGAGCGCATCATACCCGAGCCTGTGAAGAATAAAATTCAAGAAATGGCCACCCCCACAAATAAAACTGAGACACAACGGTTTGTGGAACTACTGGGTTACTGGAGGAGACACATACCTCACCTCACAATGTTATTAAAACCGCTGTATGCCGTAACATGAGAAAAGGCCCACTTCGAATGGGAAAAGGAACAGCAGATGGCTTTGGATGCAGCCAAAGAAGCCGTAGCTCAAGCTTTACCCCTCGCCCCGCGAGTGCCTGGGCAGCCTTCTGAGCTACAGGTATCCATTACCAATGATACTGCAGTATGGAGTTTGTGGCAGGTTCAACATGGCAGTCGTTGGGGTTAGGGTTCTGGTCTAGAAAATTAATAGATGCTGCTACTCGTTACACTCCATGTGAGAAACAATTATTAGCATGTTATTGGGTCCTAACAGAAACAAAAGGACAGACAGGGGACGACAAAGTCAGTTTAAGACCAGACCTACCCATATTATCCTGGGTTCTCTCAGGAAATGAGACACACAAGGTCGGGCGAGCGCAGCAAAGCTCCATAGTGTGCTGGAAATTTTTATATCGCAGACAGAGCAAGTAAAGGAAAAGAAGGAATCACCCGACTACATGAGCATATGGCTGAATACCCACAAACAGCTGAGAGTGAACTTACGCAGTCGTCTGTCAGTTTAACCAAAGAGTCACCGATCTTCTGGGGCGTGTCTTTTGAACAGTTAACACCTGAGGAACGTAGCCATGCCTGGTTCACAGACGGCTCAGCGGTCTGGCGAAACGGCCTTCGGCGATGGTGAGCTGCTGCCTTCAATCCAAAAACCCAGACAATTGTGCATGGTGAGGGCGTGGGAGGCTCCAGCCAGCTAGCAGAACTAACAGCTGTAGTCCTTGCGTTAGAAGAGGAACAGCAACAAGTACACATATATACTGACTCATGTGCAGTAGCCAATGGCATGGCGAGCTGGATGCGAAACCGGCATGAACATAACTGGCAAATAACTGGGAAAGACTTGTGGGGAAAGCACCTATGGGAACAAATATGGTCCAAAGCCCAGAAGATGAAAATAACTAACATGTGGACGCTCACATGGAAAACACTTCAAAGACCTCTGAATATAATAACACCGTTGATAATATAGTCCAGGTACGGCCTGTCAAAGAGGCGGAAGAGGAAGAATATGGCATAGGCAAGTGGGCCCACCACAAATCTGGACATTTGGGCATTCAGAATACGATACAATGGGCACGAAATAGGGGGTTACATTTGACTACGGACGGTGTTAAACAGATCATAAACACCTGTGAAATTTGTCAAAAGGTGAAGCATTTTCCCCTACAACGACAACCCGGTGCCCATATTAAGAGGGACTCAACCAGCACAAATGGCAAGTTGATTATGTAGGACCTTTACCATTGCAACAACGGTTCCAATATTTGCTCACTGCTGTTGATACCTATTCTGGACTTTTGATAGCTTATCCAGTGACTAAAGCGAATCAACAAAGTACGATTAAAGGACTGGGGAATTTAATCACATACTACGGTGAGCCAGCAGAAGTACAGTCCAATAATGGGTCACTCTTCACAGGTCAAATAGTGCAACAGTGGGCGGTAGACAACGGGATCTATTGGATGTTTCACATACCTTACTATCTGCAAGCTGCAGGGTTAATAGAACGCATGAATGGACTACTTAAGCAATAGATTAAAATATTAACTCCCACTAACACATTGCAAGGGTGGTTAAAGGTCTTACCACAAGCAGTGCGCAATCTGAATCACTGACCATTGTGGGGGGGAGCTCCCATAAGCCACATGTTAGGCAAAGTTAGTGTCCCTACTATTGAAAAAGAAAATCAGACTCAGGACACCGTTTGTGAAGGAGGAAAAGTGTGGGTGAAGTACCCCCAGAAACCCTTACAAGCAGGGGGAATCTTAGTGGAAGGAGAAGGAAACACTTATTGGTTGCTCCTGACTGGTCAAGATATTCCTCACTGTGTTGACAAGGGTAAATTGACTAAACGGGGTTGAATTAATATACTTATGCTTCCTCCCACAGGAATGGCGACTTACCAACTCGTGCTGGCAAGTCTCTGTCTCGTTATCTGTGATTGTGCTACTTCCATCCTCAAACACAGCATGGAATGGCCGTATAGGGTGGCGGTTAGTGAATACTGATCATACGCAAGACAATTTTACCTGTCCTTCTGGGCAAGCCTTCACTATAGGACACTGGGGCGTCACTTGTGACGCATGCGGGTACTGGGGAGGCCCAGGACAGGTGCTATTAACAGTAAGCACGGGGGCCAACATCACGTTATCAATCAAGTGGCAAAAAAATATGACAATGATATGCAATGTACACTTCAATGTTTCGTTATTGCACAATGTCACATGGTTAAGGAGTTGGGCCCGCAACATTACGTCAAGCAATGACACTATGTCAGACGAAATTAAGTTAAATGCGTCTCTATGGTATGGATGTACAAATGCCTCCGTAATCACTGGTAGGGGGATTATGGGCCACTTTTGGTCAATACGTGTAGTTAAGCATTCTAAGAGCCCCATGGATCATTTGCAACGACTACACCCTACATGTACACCTGTGCTTACATCCTCACCCATACTAAATCTCACACTACAAGTCCGGTATGCGGACAAGCCGTCTGATACTTGTAATATAACAACAATTAAAGCAAATCTGAAAACGTCAGTGAGACAAAGGCGTGATATATTAGCCACAATATTAGGAGGCGTAGGAACAGGAATAGGAGCATTAAACTCTATGAATATTGAGACCTTACAAAACAAAATACAAAAGGTAGGGAGACTCACTGGAGATGCAATTCGATTGCGAAATGCATGGGACAGAGTGTCACAGGTCAGATGTTTTCTGTCGGACGTAATGCGGTGGGAACACATAGATAAAACTATTCAAGAGATAGGGAGTGTCACCGGGTGACAGCAAAAATTAGGTCATCACACACAATGCATGTTTGAAGAAGTAACCCGATAACTATTAAGGGCCGAGTTAGAACATATTGCCATGTCAGGGCATGCAAATAGTTGGAGCAAAATATTCCACTTCGGCAATAGAAATCTAGGGGTAAAACCTGAAATGCAACATACACATTGTGATGACCAGGGGTGTAATTTTACTATGAGAATAGTCAATATCACAAAAAACAACATTTGGTGCCAGTTTATAGTGCTTCCCCACCTGTATGGCCAAAATCTGCGGGTACCCGAGTTCAGGGGTGGATGGATTGATACTAGCAATAGAACTCACCAAGCTCATCAAATATGGCCTTTCGGTATGCTGTGTCCTTTGCACACACCTGTGTTTGAACCATGCTCCCTACAGCATACAGCAGGAATATGTATTTGGACACTTGTACCATGCAATGATACAATTTTACATGAAATCGGACAGAGTCATGTTTGTATTACTAGTGTCTATCCCATTATCTTGACGGCGCCCGTAAAGATCCTCCTCTAAATGTTTGCTTTAAAGATGTGTATATCATATATGACCTTCATTCTAATAGGTCATATCGATTGGGACGATGGAAAAATGTTGTGCGTCATCGCACCGTCCTAGGCATTACTAACCTTCCTCCCACTGTAGACCTAACTCGTTTAGCTCAATTTCTAAAAGATAACCAAAAGGTCATAGATGAATTGAGCAAACTAGGGCATATTCTTCATACTCTGCAAGTTGCTATGAGTTACAGTGAAGGCGCTTTGGTCAGAGTTGCGACAACGGTCACTGACCTTACGGTACACCATTGATGGGACAGCTTTTATGGGTGGTCCCCAAAAACATCTGCCGCTTTGAAGCTGTTAATACATCCTATCATTGTTTTACTTGTCGCGTTATTACTGATATTACTGCTTGTATGTATTCTTTGGTGTAGATTGCGCATACTCAGCGTGTAACTGATGCATTACGCCTTCAACTCGATTATATTACTTAGAATGTCTAAATATCAAGGGTGGATTGTATTGTATAGGGTTAATCACAGGGTTAATTATGATATTCCGACATTTACAGTGTGTTTTCTGCTTCATGCCTCATGGAATATTGTTGATGCAGAGAGAGAGACCTTGATGCGCATACCATCTTGTTTATGGGACGATCGGCACCTCGAGGTCTCATGCTTTGTGGAAGAACAACTGGGGCCTTACAGATTAGGAGTTGGCCATAAGCCACATGCACCCATGTTTGTTCAATAGTATGAAGAAACAGAACTATCCAGTAGCTCTTTGAACTTCACCTTGGACCGTGATTCACGAGCGGTGCCAGGACCCCCAAGGCTCCTGACCAGCCATCGTTGCAGAGTTCCCGACGGGCCGAAGGCTGTGAGCTTTGTTGCATCTTATCATACTTCTCTTTTCTTTGTAAACTGTATTGTGTTTCTTTTCTCTCAATAAACGGTATTTTATCTTTACTTCATTTGTCTTGTCTCTTATTTAACATTCATCCAGATCCCGAACCTGGGTCTATTATTATCGATCCAAAACAATGTTGCAGAGGACAGATCCATGGTGAATCACGACGAACCAGAGCCTCAGACTGAGGAGGCAGAGGTATATGGGGTGCACACATTTACCACAAAGTGTCCCCCGATAATGCTGATGGTTGAATCAATGGAGCTGGACACGGGCACAAGCCAGTCCATAATGAGCAAAAAGACTTTCGATAAATTGTGGTGCAGCAAGACCTCAAGGTCAGTCCTGACCCCCATTTGTACTAAACTGAGAAAGTACACAAAGGAACTGATTCCCGTAATTGGCAGTGCTACCGTAAAGGTCTCTTACGATGCAGCGGTGCACAAGTTACCACTCTGGGTGGTACTGGGCAATGACCCCACGCTGTTCGGCAGGAACTGGCTGGGAAAGATACGCTGGAACTGGGATGACGTCTGAGCGCGTTCTCATCCATCGATGACACTTCATGTGCCCAGGTTCTAAACAAGTTCTCCTTACTGTTCGAACCGGGCATCGGGAAGTTCCAAGGAGCAAAAGTGCAGATCCACTTGATTTCGGGGTCACGACCCATCCATCACCAAGGCAAGAGCGGTACCATACATGATGAGAGAGAGGGTGGAGATCGAGCTAGACAGGCTGCAACGAGAGGGCATCATTTCGCCGATCGAATTCAACGAGTGGGCCAGTCTGACTGTTCCAGTCCTCAAGGAAGACAGCACCATCAGAATCTGTGGTGAAAAGCAAAAGCAGACGACCTATTTGCGACACTGGCGAAGGAAAAACGTTCACGAAGCTGGACTTGACCTCGGCCTACATGATACAGGAGCTGGAGGAGTCATCGAAAGGCCTCACCTGCATCAACACACACAAAGCCTGTTTGGGATTTGATCGGCCGCGGCGATATTCCAGAGGAACATGGAAAGCTTGCTGAAGTCAATCCTGCGCACCGTGGTCTTCCAGGATGACATCTTGGTTACAGGTCGGGACACTGTCGAGCATCTGCAGAACATGGAGGAGGTTCTTAGTCGGCTTAATCGTGTGGGGCTCAGGTTCAAACGCTCAAAGTGCATTTTCCTGGCGCCTGAAGTGGAGTTCCTAGGGAGAAGAATCGCGGTGGACGGCATCAGGCCCACCAATTCGAAGACGGAGGCAATCAGGAACGCACCGAGACCACAGAACGTGACGGAGCTGCGGTAGTTTCTAGGACTCCTGAACTACTTTGGCAACTTCTTATCGGGTCTTAGCACATTGTTAGTACCACTGCACTCTTTACTGCGTAAAGGAGATGAATGGGTATGGGGTAAAAGCTAAGAAAATGCCTTTGAGGAAGCTAGGAAACTGCCATGCTCAAACAAATTGCTTGTGTTGTACGATCCATGTAAGCGTTTGGTACTAGCATGTGATGCGTCGTCATATGGTGTCAGGTGTGTATTGCAACAAGCAAATGAATCTTGGAAATTGCAACCAGTTGCTTATGCATCCAGAAATCTGTCTAAGGCTGAGAGGGCCTACAGCATGATCGAAAAAGAAGCATTAGCGTGTGTTTATAGGCTAAAGAAAATGCATCAATATCTGTTTGGGCTCAAATTTGATTTGGAAACCGACCATAAGCCACTTATATCCCTCTTTTCTGAAAGTAAGCGGATAAATACGAATGCATCGGCCGGCATCCAGAGATGGGCGCTCACGTTGTCTGCATACAACTACGCCATGCGCCACAGGCCAAGCACAGAAAAATGTGCCGCTGCTCTCAGTAGGCTGCCATTGCCCACCACAGGGGTGGAGATAGCACAGCCCGCAGATTTAGTTATGGTAATGGAAGCATTCGAGAGTGATCAATCACTTGTTGCCGCCAGACAGATTATAAGCTGGACGAGCCAGGACCCCTTACTGTCTTTAGTAAAAAACTGTGTGCTCTACGGGAGTTGGTCTAGTGTCCCGTTAGAGATGCAGGAAGAAATAAAGTCATACTAGCGGCGCAGAGATGAAATGTCTATACAGGCAGACTGTCTCCTATGGGGTAATCGGGTAGTGGTGCCAAAAAAGGGCAGGGATACTTTCATTATTGACCTCCGCAGAACCCATCCAGGCATCGTAATGATGAAAGTGATAGCCAGATTCCACGTGTGGTGGCCTGGTATCGATGCAGACTTAGAGTCCTGCGTGCACAAATGTAATACAGGTTCACAGTTAAGCAATGCACCCAGGGAGGCGCCACTAAGTTTATGGTCCTGGCCCTCCAAACCAAACGTGGTCCAGGGTCCATGTTGACTATGCAGGCCCATTCTTGGGAAAAATGTTCCTAGTGGTTGTAGATGCATACTCCAAATGGATTAAATGTGCAATAATGTCGGCAAGCACATCCGCTGCCACCATTGAAAGCCTGCGGGCCATGTTTGCCACGCACAGCCTGCCTGATGCCCTTGTGAGTGACAATGGGCCGCGCTTCGCCAATGCTGAGTTCATGACCCGCAATGGGATCAAACATGTCACATCTGCCCCGTTTAAACCAGCATCCAACGGTCAGGCAGATCAAGCAGTACAAACAATCAAGCAGAGCTTGAAGAGGGTAACCGAAGGCTCATTGCAGACTTGCCTATCCCGAGTTCTGCTTAGTTACCGCACAAGATCCCACTCGCTCACTGGGGTTCCTCCCGCTGAACTGCTCATGAAAAGGGCACTTAAGACAAGGCTCTTGTTAGTCCACTCTGATCTACACGAACAGGTAGAGAGCGGGCGGCTTCAACAGAATACATATCATGATCACGCAAAAGTGTCACGCGAAATCGAGATTAATGATTCTGTCTTTGTGTCGAACTATGGACAAGGTCCCAAATGGCTTCCTGGCACTGTCTTGGCCAAATAGAGGAGTAGGGTGTTTCTGGTCAAACTTTCAAATGGACTCACCTGCAGGAAACACTTGGACCAAACCAAACTCGGATTCACGGACTATCTAGAACAACCCACGATAGACTCTACCTTTTTCGACCCTCCAACACATACACAAGTGACAACCGACCCAGCGGTTGACCATGAAGCAGAACCCATCACCCACAGCAACCCAGCAGGACTCACCACGCCCAGCAGCCCAGCAAGGCCAGCTGCACAGCAGCCCAGCGAAGGCCCAACAAACGACTCACCAAAACCAACATTTGCACCGAGACGATCAATCAGGGAAAGGAAGGCTCCAGATCGACTCACATTGTAAATTGTTACACTATTGACTTGGGGGGGGGGGGGGGGGGTGGTGGTGGTGTTATATATGTAAACCTGTAAATACCATATTTAACCACCAAAGGGCTCATCCCCTGGAGTCCCGAGGGATCCCACAATCCCTTGGGAGCACCTGTACTTAAGGAGGCCTCACAGGCTAGAGAGGCACTCTGAGACCTGTAATAAAGGACTACGGTCACACCTTACTTTGAGCTTGCAGTGTCTGGTCTGACTCTTTATTCAAGACATAACAGAAGGAGCTTGAAGTTGTGGCAGTACTTGGAATGGGGCAGGAGTAATCATTCAACAAGTCGCTCGGCTTTGCTTTGTGGCATGTGTTTGTGATTCATGTACCTGGTTAAAATTAACAAAGGCTTACCATGGCAGCTTCTTTAAGGTGTACCATCTTCTTCTGAGACTGTTTCTAGGTTTTGCAGATTGTGCACACAGCATTGGCCACAGCTGTCACCTCATGCTAGGCGTCCTGCATTGCTATCTTCCAGGGATGGTTCCTCGAGTGCCATTCCGACAGCACTCTATCAAACCACCTCAGGCTGCAGCACCTCCACTTTGCCAGTAAACAATCAGGAGGCGTGAGTGTTGCCCTGTTCCATCACCAGCTCGCAGATTCACTTCTCTACCTCCATTTTTATTGTGGCAGCCATCGGGTTTTGTCAGACCTTTTCTTCTTTGCCCTAAACAGCATTTGCAGAGACTGAAATAGATATTTGAAACATTTACGATCTTTTTAAAGGCTAACAAATTGTTTTCTCTCGAACATGTCCACTTAACGTCATGTGCATCCTTTTTCAGAACACAAGACCACAAGAAATACGAGCAGGAGTAGGTCATTTGACCCCTCGAGCCTGCTCCGCCATTTAATAAGATCATGGCTATTCTGATCATGGACTCAGTTCCACTTCCCTGTTTGCTCCCCAAGTTTTTAAAGGAACTGACCAGGGGAAATCCGGTGTGGTCAATGTTGACACAAAGTGGCATTCGTCTTGTCTGCCATGCTCCAGTCCTGCTGGTTTTGTGCTCAGACTAGAAAAGCTTCACTACTATGTCTCGGTCTTTGAGGCATAAACAGGCTGCTTTTGATGGTATCTTACATGGGTCAGTCAAGGTCATTTTTCACACATAAGTGAGCTTTAAGGAGCTTGTAAATCTTTAAGTTAGAGAATCTTGGGCAGAGCTCTGCTGCCATTTTTGACATTGATGTAAAGTGCCTTTGATGTATGTCAACATAAAGTCGAAGTTTACATCAGGAAATTATCGAATGCACCAAAGCCTTGAGGAACAAAATCTGTTCCGGATGGCTGCCTCATAGTGATTTGAGTTTGAATAAAGGCCGTGTAACTATAGTCCAAGCACTCTAGATTCTGTCAAGTTGGCTGTCAAACTGGGCCAAAATATTTCAATCTAATTCAAGAAGAGATGTGCACCCGCTCCGAGGCAGAAAATGGATTAAAGGAAAAAAGTAATGGGGAAAAAAGAAAATGAGATACAGTGTTAAGAACAAATAGCCACTAGTCAGCGGAATCAAAAACATTAAGGAATGGTAAAGAGTCGTGATCAGTAAAGTAGAAAAATAAATGCAAATGGCCTTGTGTATGTATCAATGCAAAAGTGCCAATATAACACTGTCAGATCCCAATCTAACTTGAGAATGAATTCAAGCGACCTGCTACCCTCCAGGGATGCATTTCACACTATTTGAACTTAGCACTAGGTGGAGTTTAACAGCTTCGTGAATATCCTTCAATTACTTTTTTCGATCATCTGTTAGCTTTCTTCTTCCTCAACGGTTAAGCATAATTTCTTCTTACTTATTAGTTAAAAGTCCAGGAGCTACTCGGGAGTTTTGCCAGCATGTGGAGTCAAGGCAATCGTAGGTGTGCTGTCTCTCAGTGAGAATGGAGCTCTTGTATCTCAGGGCCATGTCAGGCTAATCCTGGCGACTAATTAGATGATCTCTTGTAGTCTCCTGTGCTTTCCAATTCACTATTGAATTGAAGAATCTCAGATTTAAGTCAGTGTACTAAATAACAGAGTTAGTCAAAACAAAAACTTGGAGGTGCGGGTGAGGAAAATGGTGGTGGGGAACAGGACTGAGGATTGTGACGACCTTGAATCCTATGGAAGCCCCTGATACTACAGGTTGTGCAGGATAGAGAGGTACAAATGCTTTATTCCAAATGGGCAATAAACAATGTGGGAAAGTAATGAATCAATAAATAGTTCAATGGGAAGTTGAATCTTTACCATTTTGGCATAGGTTTTGCTAGAGCATGACATCTCACAGTAAACCCCATTTGTTTGGCTTTTTCCCTCCCCCTTCAGCTTGATGATTTTTTTGTCCTGGATGTTGCTGGAAGTCTGAGCTGATAACGGTACGGCGAGGGCAACAGGGCATCTGGGACCTTGGTGAATGACAAGACTAATCGTCTATCTCCTTAACCAATAAGATTTAAGGATTGAGAAAGAACCAGAGGTACGACAGAGAAAGAAAGAGGGTGAATTTGAATCAAATGTGGTAGAGAAAGAGAACTAAAGAGAAGGAAAGAAAGATTGGATGAAGAGAGAGAGAATTAAAAAAGTCTCTCGCAGCAATTTGCTAACTGTAGGAATGAGATTCCACAGTTTAAATTGTTCCCTTTCTGAGCCAGAAAGGTTGAGTGGCATTGCAGGAACACAAATCTCCTCATTAAAAAGGTACTTAGGCTATTAAGTAGCAGTCCTACATTTCTGTGGTGAGTTTAATAGCCAATTAATGTTCAAATGCAGCATTTTCATGAAACTCACGGGGAGGTTGAGGGCAAGCTGCTTGTTTTGCGTGGCTAACAGCAATATGGAAGTGATTTATGAAGAGTCAATACAAATGGAATTGAAACCCCATTGTATCTTAAATTGAATAATACTCAGTTTCTTCATAACTACTCAAACGGTGCTTCCTTAAAAACATTTTAGTTATAAACAAAATGAGAAAATAACAGTGCTTACGTTGTATATAATATGCATTCTGGAAGTTCAGGTCAGAAGGACTCAAAATGTTATGCATCATGAAAACGAAGGCCCTTGTGGGATACTGGTGTATGATTGTTCAACACATTCTTCTGAAGTTTCTCTTTCTGCTGTTTTAGTGAAGGCATTAATCCATTTATTTTAAAATGGGTTAGTGCTTCTGTTAATGGGCAGAGGGATTTCAGACAAACGTATTAAATATTTTGAATTTAATATTCCACAGTGTAATTTCAGGTAACCAGCTTTTTCTTCTCTCAGTTACTTATTTTCTGAGTATCTGCATCATCTATTTTGTTGCTTTTATTTTTGATTATACAGCGGGATTCTTCCATTTTATTTTCCTGCTTTGCCCCTGTGGTTGCTCGGCCTGTTATAGTTTAAGAACGTTAGTTGGAGATTTCTATTTATGGCAGTGACCTACTACAGATGTGTTCAAAAATTTACATCATCCAATCTTTCATTTCTATCATTTTTGAACTATGTGACGTGGCATAAGCCAATCATGACAAAGGATCAGAAATTGTTTGATCTTGAATAAAACTATTGATACGTAGAAGTGAACATCCTTAGATTTCAATCAAATTTTGTTGACCTACAAACTGACATTGTAACTTCACACAGAAGCTAATGAAAAATGTAGTAATTCTGGAAATACAGCTGCAGCATAACCAATTCATTTGTGCCATATTCAGTGCTGAAGTAAGGGGCAGTAAGCAGTAAAATGTGCATTCAGTGGATGAGAGCTATTTTATACCGCCATTTATCTACTTTGACTAATTATTATGACTCCTACAATTCCTATGTAAAATGCAATGCCAATGATGGAAAATTTGTTTGTTCTTTTATTATTTTGAAAGTATTCTTTATTCTGTAGTGGTTTCGTTTTCCTCATTCATTCTTATTTGGCCTAGGCTGATAGTAGGCAGTTTTGCCATCAACCTAATAATCTTAAACTAAAAACAGAAAATGCTGGAAATCTCAGTGGGTCAGGCAGCATCTGTGGAGAGAAACAGAGTCAAGGTTTCAGATCGATGACCTGACAAAGGATCATTGACCTGAAACACTAACTCTGTTTCTCTCCACAGATGATGCCTGACCCGCTGAGATTTCCAGCATTTTCTGTTTTTATTTCAGACTCCAGCATTCGCAGCATTTTGCTTTTGTAACCTTAAACGAACTTTCAGCTGAGTTTGATGTAACTTGAAAAAAAGTTTCCATTCACTTGATATGTATTTCTCAGGTTGAAACTCTCAATTTGTGCTGTGAATTAGATGGGGACTAAATTGAAACCGTCAAGAAGATAGTTTTACTTGGGATCTTTGATCTTCAGTAGAAGCTACCTATTCTTGATATCTATTCATGAGGTGGATTTGGATTCAGATTGCCAGAAATGTACATTTTCAAATTTCAGATCACAACAGCGGCATTTCATCATCATTTTGTTTAATAGACTAATAAAATGTCTTGTTTCAAAACACTCTTAAAACATTAGCACACCGCCACCCAGCTTAGTGTCATCTGCAAACTTGGAGATATTACATTCAATTCCTTCATCTAAATCATTGATGTATATTGTAAATAGCTGGGGTCCCAGCACTGAGCCCTGTGGCACCCCACTGGTCACTGCCTGCGATTCTCAGAATGACCTGTTTATTCTGACTCTCTACATTCTAGCCTTGATGAAATTCACAACAAAAACCATATAATATTTTCTGGAATTCTTTCATGGGTAAAATTAATCATGCACTAGTGTTCAGCCTGAAAATCAGTTTTAGTAAATGTGTACGTGAAAATATTTCAATAAAGAAGCCCAAGAAAGCTGCTGCCGTGGCAATTTTGAGCTAAAGTATAACTAAGTGAACTGCCTGCCCAGCTAAGTAAAGAGAAATGGATGCTGAAATCTTTATTTCTTTTTATTATCTTTTTTCTAACTTCTGAGAATAAAGTTTCCCTCGTAAGCCATTGACTTTAAATCACTTTTTTGGTAAATAAAGATTCATAAATCAATTCCCAGTTGAAGGGCAAACAATTTTTCAGGATTTCTTCTCACACAACAAAAAGATGTCTTTTTGAGGAAAAAATGTCGACCTGATAATATTTCAACATAAAATGAAACTCAAAGAGTATGCTGAATAACCTGCTGATTGACATCTGGCATATTTGGTAGAATTCCTCATTATCTCCAGACAACATCTGGAGTAGCTGCATAATCAAGAATATTCAGACAACCTTACAGCTTCAAAGTTATTGCTTGTGGCTTATTCCAATTCGAAAATGCTACCTTTTATTTAATTACATTATCAAGTTTCGTCCATTCATAAATCACCCACAGCCTTAGATATGGAAAATTAAATTCTTGTGCAGATATTTTGCATAACTGAATAGTAAAACTTGTAAATAGATGATGGCTGACTTTCATTTCATTTAAGACTTTCCTTTTGACTCGCTGGCGCAAAGGACTGAAGAGTTGAATGATTGCAAAATGACTGAACCATACACACTGAAAGGGTGTTTGCATTGACTAATGTAGTGAAGAAATCTTCATGTGGATCCGTCTGTTGGATGAGATGTTAAACTGAGGCCCTGTCTGCTCTCTCAAGCGGATGTAAAAGATCCCATGGCACTATTTCGAAGAAGAGCAGGGGAGTTATCCTCATTGTCCTAGCCAATATTTATCCCTCAATCAACACAAGAAAAACAGATTATCTGGTTGTTAACACATTGCTGTTTATGGGAGCTTGCTTGTGTACAAATTGGCTGC
Organism: Pristiophorus japonicus; assembly: GCF_044704955.1. NCBI lineage: Eukaryota > Metazoa > Chordata > Chondrichthyes > Pristiophoridae > Pristiophorus > Pristiophorus japonicus. The sequence continues at coordinate 101,124,409 of NC_091992.1, forward strand.
CACGTTTCCCACATTGACCACAACAGTGACTACACTCCAAAAGTACTTCATTGGCTGTCAAGCGCTTTGAGACGTCTGGTGGTTGTGAAAGGTGCTACACAAATCCAAGACTTTCTTTCTTTTATATTTTCAATGCCAAAACTACTACACTTGAGGTATTTGATTTAAGACTTAGTCATTTGTAACACTAATATACATCGTGGGTCGCCCCGACCTGTGTGAGAACACCACCGCAGGTTGGGGCTATAAATAGAGCTGGAGTGCCGGGCCCTGGAACATCGTAGCGGAGGTGTGGTGAATGAGGGTACGGGGCCCAGAAGAGCCGAGGGCCCAGGGGCAGCACGGACCTGCCTACACTGCGGTATGTGTGCGCACTAGGTCTGTGCAGCAGAGCAGGTCTCCAGTCATCCTGGTTAATCCTTGTCACTGGATAAAGGCCTAGATCTGTCAAGCCCGTGTGGTGGCTGATGTGCAACGGTCACCACACGTTAAAAAAATTCAAGCACAGACATCTTCCACCCCTCAACTGGAGTTCAGGACTGGAACATCGGGTCCTTCATTGAAACATCTGTGAACTCTCATGGAAGCAAGTCATCCTTGTAATGTCCTTACTCAATGGCACAAAACCCACATGCGGCATATTCTATGGACAAGGTCACTCTATGACCGGAACCTTTATTCATAGGACCAAGAAGTGATGACCCTGCGTGGGACCTCCCTTTATATACCTGGATGACCAGGTAAGGAGTATCTCCCACAAGTTCACCCCCTGTGGTCAAGGTGTGCATTGCTTAAGTATATACAGTATTGCAGTGGTGATACATAGAGGTTACATACATGACTTCACCTCCCCCCCCCCCCCAAAGTCTTATTGGGATCATAGGTTAAGTCTTTCAGGTGGTCTACGCTCCCTCATGGAGCGCCGCAGTTGGGGCTCTGGTTGCTGAGCCTTGGCGTGAGTGTCTGTCACCTGTGGTGATTCCGGCCTGTCCAGGCTGACCGCCGGGACTGTGCATGTTGCTGAATGTTCTTGTTGCTCGTTCACTGGTGGTGGTGTGAATACCATCTCATGATCTTCCTCGGGTTCCTCAGTGTCCATGCTGAACCTTTTTTTGCTTGGTCCAGATGCTTACGGCATATCTGCCCATTGTTAAGTTTAACCACGATGACCCTGTTCCCCTCTTTGTCTATTACAGTACCCTCAAGCCATTTGGGCCCCACGACATGATTGAGGACAAATACGGAGTCATTTATTTCTATACATCTCCCCCTTGAATTTCGGTCATGGTACTCGTTTTGGGACTGGCGCTTACCCTCAAACTATGTCGGTTAGGACTGGGTGAATGAGGAACAACCAAGTTTTGAGTGTTCGTTTCATTAGTAGCTCAGCGGGCGGGACCCCTGTGAGCGAGTGCGGTCGGGACCTATAGGCCAGCAGGAGGTGCGATAGGCGGCATTGAAGGGAGGGTCCTTGAATCCTGAGCATGCCTTGTTTAATGATTTGGACCGCACATTCCGCCTGGCCATTGGAGGCCGGCTTGAACGGTGCTATCCTGACATGTTGATGCCATTATCCGACATGAATTCCCGGAATTCGTAGCTAGTGAAACATGGGCCATTATTGCTAACAAAGATGTCCGGCAAACCGTGGGTCACAAAGACCGCACATAGACTCTCCACAGTGGTGGATATCATGCATGAATTCAAAATGATGCACTCGATCCATTTCGAGTATGCATCTACCACAATGAGAAACATTTTTCCCATGAACAGTCCCACGTAGTCAACATGAATACGTGACTATGGCCTGGTGGGCCAGGGCCACGGGCTGAGCGGGGCCTCCCTGGGGGCATTACCCAGCTGGACACACGTTGCGCACCTGCGAACACAGTGTTCCAGATCTGAATCAATTCCCGGCCACCAAACATGTGACCGGGCAATGGCCTTCATCAGCACGATGCCTGGATGCTCGCTGTGGAGTTCCCTGATGAATGCCTCCCTGCCTCTCTGGGGCATGACTACCCGGCTGCCCCATAGTAGGCAGTCAGCTTGGATGGAGAGCTCATCCATCCGCCTGTGAAACAGTCTGACCTCCTCAGGGGATGCTCCATGTGCAGGCGCCCAATCCCCAGTCAGGACACATTTCTTAATCAGAGACAAGAGGGGATCTCTGTTTGTCCAGATTTTGATCTGGCGGCCTGTGTTGGGGGCGCCTGCGCTGTCAAAGGCATCAACGGCCATGACCATCTTAGCGCTTTGTTCCGCTGCACCCTCGGTGGTGGCCAGTGGAAACCTGCTGAGCGTGTCAGCCCAATTTTCAGTGCCGGGCCGGTGCCGGATGGAGTAGTCATAAGCAGCCAGCGTGAGAGCCCATTGTTGTATGCGAGCTGACACGTTGGCATTGAGAGCCTTGCTGTCTGACAACAGGGATGTTAACGGCTTGTGGTCCGTTTCTAATTTGAACCTCCTGCCAAAAAGGTACTGATGCATTTTTTTTACACCATAGACACTTGCGAGTGCCTCCTTCTCAACCATCCCATATCCCCGTTCTGCTTGAGAGCGCGACCTGGAAGCATAAGCCACAGGTTGTAGTTGGCCCTCAGCATTACTCTGCTGCAACACGCACCCAACCCCATAGGACGATGCATCACATGTCAGAACCAGTTTCTTTCAGGGGTTGTACAGGGTCAACAACTTCTTTGAACAAAGTAGGTTCTGCGCCCGATTGAAAGCCCGTTCTTGACGGTCCCCCCAAAACCAATCACAACCCTTACGCAGGAGCACGTGAAGCGGCTCCAACAATGTGCTAAAGTTCGGCAGAAAGTTCCTGAAATAGTTCAAAAGTCCCAGAAATAAACGCAATTCCGATGTGTTGCCGGGCTTGGGCGCTCGTCGAATCGCCTCTGTTTTGGATTCGGTGGGCCGAATCCCATCTGCAGCAATCCTCCTGCCCAGGAACTCAACCTCAGGAGCCAAAAACATACATTTAGACTTCTTGAGTCGCAGGCCTACCCAGTCCAGTCGGTATAGCACCTCCTCCAGGTTGTGGAGGTGTTCCTCGGTGTCACGACCCGTGATGAGGATATCGTCCTGAAATACGATTGCTCCAGGAATGGATTTGAGCAGGCTTTCCACGATTCTTTGAAAAATCGCGGCCGCTGATCGAATGCCAAACGGGCACCTGTTGTAAACAAACAGTCCCTTATGCGTAGTGATGGTGGTCAGTAGTTTAGATTCGTCGGCCAGTCCTTGGGTCATGTAGGCTGAAGTGAGATCCAACTTGGTAAACAGCTTGCTGCCTGCCAGCGTGGCGAAAAGATCCTCCGCTCTCGGGAGCGGGTATTGGTCTTGTAGGGACACTCGATTGATAGTGGCCTTGTAGTCGCCATAGATCCTGACAGAACCATCTGCTTTTAAGACGGGACCGATGGGGCTCGCCCAGTCGCTGAATTCAACGGGCGAGATGATGCCCACTCTCAGCAAACAGTCCAATTCGCTCTCAATTTTCTCCCGCATCACATACGGCACCGCTCTTGCTTTGTGGTGCACTGGTCTGGCGTCCAGGGTGATGCGTATCACTACTTTGGTACCTTTGAAAGTCCCGACGCCAGGTTGGAATAGTGAGTCAAATTGTTGTAGGATTTGTGAACACAAACTTCACTCCACAGATGACATCGCATGCACATCCCCCACCCCACCCCATTTCCAGTTCATCTCAGCTAACTAGTTCCTCCCCAACAGTGCGGGACAATTGCCTGGGAAAATCCAGAGCAGCAGCCATCCATTGTGTGTGACCGCCAACATTGCACTGCATAGTACTGGAATGATTTCTTTGGTATACGTCCGTAGTTGTGTCTCAATGTGTTCTAGTTTGGGTCTATTGGCTTTGAGTGGCCATAGCTTTTCGAATTGTTGAACGCTCATGAGTGATTGGCTGGCTCCTGTGTCCAGCTCCATGCATACAGGGATGCCGTTTAATAAAACCTTCATCATCATTGGTGGCGTTTTGGTATATGAGCTGTGAATGTTTGCCACATGAACCCGCTGAACTTCAACGTCCATTGATTTGCCCCAAGATTCATCCTGCCTCACAGACCCCTCTTCTGTTCCATCCGCCTCATAAATTAGCCTAGTTACAGGCTTTCTGCACATTCGAGCTAAATGGCCACTGAGGTTGCAATTGCTGCAGACAAATTGTTGAAACCTGCAAGTCCTGGCAGAGTGTTTGCCCCCACACCTCCAGCATGAGCTGAGATTCCCATTGTTGTGAACAAAGGAGCTATGACCTGGCATTCCTCGCTGATTGTCCCTTTGACTGCCCTTGAGTACCCTGTTAGTGGGTGCCAATGGCACCATCCCGGACCGCATTGTCCACTGTGATGGCGTAAATGTCCGTTCAGCCTGCCATTGTCTCTGTTGAAAACCTACTCTGGGGTCTATTGTTGCCTGGAATGTGTCGAACTGCCCTTGCCTGCCTGCAGGGCTCTGAGGCATGTTTATGATATTGACTCCCTGATCCCCCGCTGCGTTGGAGGCAGAACTGCGCGCGTATATTGTTTTGGTTTCCTCCTCCCCGCCATGAAAGTCTGAGCCATCAACACCGCCGCTTCCAAATCAAGTCCTTGGTCTCAATTAACTTTCGGAAAATCCCCACATGATCGATGCCTTCAATAAAGAAGTCCCTTAACATCTCCCCCCTGCAGGCGTCTGTGAACTTAGAGGCTGGCCAAATGCCGGAGGTCCGCAACGAAGTCCGGTATGCTCTGTCCTTCACGACGTCGGTGGGTATAGAATCTGTGTCGGGCCATGTGTATGCTGCTCGCCGGTTTGAGGTTCTCACCGATTATTTTGTTGAGCTCTTCAAAGGTTTTGTCTGCCGGCTTTTCGGGTGCTAGTAGGTCCTTCATGAGCGCGTAAGTCTTGGGTCCGCAGCTGGTCAGTAGATGAGCCCTTCACTTGTTGGCTGCTGCATCTCCCAGCCATTCTTTTGTGACAAAGCTTTGCTGGAGCCTCTCAATGAAATCGTCCCAGTCCTCACCAACACAGTGCCGTTCCTCTGTGCTACTGGTGGCCATTCTCGTGGGTCGTTGATTCCCGTTTCTCGTCACCAATGTAATGTCCTTACTCAATGCCACAAAACCCACACGAGGCACATTCTATTGACAAGGTCACTCTATGACCTGAACCTTTATTCACAGGATCAAGAAGTGATGACCCTGCGTGGGACCTCCCTTTATATACCTGGATGACCAGGTAAGGAGTGTTTCCCACAAGTTCACCTCCTGTGGTCAAGATGTGCATTGCTTAAGTATATACAGTATTGCAGTGGTGTTACATAGAGGTTACATACATGACAATCCTCGTTCGAGGGACCACATATGATGATACAAGCTAACAAGAGGATTTCTACAAATTCTCTTGAGTACTAACCTATTGAATATCATTAATTGATGGGATTAATTGGGAGCACCACTACTGTTCCGGTGTGCAAAATAATGACTACAAGTAGTTGCTTCTAACTAGGGAAGTCTCTACATTTTCATTTGGTCAAATAGACATGATAATTACTTAAATGAGTGATTTAAGCAAACTAGATTTAGATCAGTGCACAAACTGACAGGCTTGCTAAGAGAGCAATTCTCAGGAGAAGGCGCGTATCACAACTCAGTTCTCCTATTTATCCTTCCTTTTCATTGATTTTGCCTTCTTACTAACCCTGTGTAATTCACAATAACGACCCATGGAAAGTGCAATGATTATAGGTTGGAGAAGGAAGAAAATTTGGCCAATGCTTATCATTTAAATTCCATTAAAGATAATTAATTAACAGCAGTAGAGTGGCTGCAGAAAGTTTCTAGGGGGAAAGTAATAATACAAAAACAGATCAGGTTAATGGTTTTCTCCCTTGAAACGTCAATCAAATGTGCTTAAGTTATTAATATATTTATAGCTTCACTTACCCATGCACTGTACAGTTTAACAAAGTGAATTGCATGAGTACACAAATGTGCATCGAATATTTACAGAGCTCAATGAACATAATCTTCCCTTTATCTTTGACAGACGGCCAGCAGTACCCACCTCATAATTCATTCCTTTGCTGCCATTGATTGTTGGTGGGAATGAGATAACAATGGAAAATAATTTTCATTCAGGCAGGTTGAATCTTGCATACCTACCCATGTCCCCTTCTCTGATAGGGGAAGAAATGACGGATGTGAGCTATCTCTGTCCGCATTTCACCTCCTGGCACGATTAGGTTGACTTATTTTTTCACAATGAGAACTTTAATTTTATGCCAAAAAATATATGTTAAGAGTAGGCAATAATATATTCTAAAATTATTGCTACACCAGGTTTAGTCCTTTGGGACATTTGGCAGATCTTGGAAAAATCTCGTTTGACTCCATTCAAAATCCACAAACTATCCAAAACTTCAAACTACTGTACAAAACAATAACTTATTAAACACTGGAGTTAACCCAAATGATGTTATCAATAAAACTGTTTTTCTGCTCACATTGATTCGAGGATAACATTAGATGTGTAGAAACATCATCACTTTCTCTGCGTGCAGGTAGACATCTGTTAGTTTAACGTGCAACTCTAGTCTAATAAGGGTTAATTAATTGTCATTCAATCCATACTTGTTCATCCTTCATGTTCATCTGCCAAGTTCTCAGTTGAAAACTTCTATTTGTTTTTTCTCCGTGTTAGGATAATGCTCATCATCAAGAAACATTTTATCAAGTCCCTATTCTAAATATAAAGCTGCTCAATCTCATTTCATCTAACAACCTTACAGGGATCAACTGGGTTAATTTCAAACAACAAAATAAGCCATGACTTACACTTTTATAAGGCTCTCAAATGGAAGAAGCATATCGCAGCGCACTGTATGGGAGGGTTGAGAAGGTAATAGACAAACATGGTTGAAGAGAGAGAGCGCAAGGCAAAATGCTTTTAGAAGAGTTAAGAGAAGAGGCTAGTGACTGAAGGAATGGCCATTGATGGTGGACTGGAGGGATTGAGGACTAAAACAGTATGACAATATGGAAAGAATGGTAGGTGTGAGCTGGCACATAAGGCTGAAAGAGATTGATCAGATGGGATGGAGCAAGACGGTAGACGATCTTGAAGTTGAATATACTGGGGAGAGGAGCTTACCAATAGGAGGGGTGATAAATGTGCAAGACTTTGTTTGAGACAAGGAGTTAAATTAAAAAGTAGGACCTCAAAGGTAATAATCTCAGGATTGCTACCAGTGCCACGTGCTAGTCAGAGCAGGAATCGTAGGATAGCTCAGATGGCTTGAGGAATGGTGCAAGGGGAAGGGATTCAAATTCCTGCGACATTGGAACCGGTTCCAGTGGCGGTGGGACCAGTACAAACCGGACAGTCTGCACCTGGGCAGGACCGGAACTGATGTCCTAGGCGGAATGTTTCTTGGTGCTGTTGGGGAGGGTTTAAACTAAAATGGCAGTGGGATGGGAATCAATGCAAGGAGGCAGAGGGAAGTAAAAAGGGGGCAGAAGCAAAAGGTAGGAAGGAGAAAAACAAGAGTGGGAGCAGAGAAATCAAAGGCAGAAATCAAAAAGTGCCACATTACAACATAATTCTAAAAGGACAAAGAGTGTTAAAAAAAACAAGCCTGAAGGCTCTGAGTGTCAATGCGAGGAGCAGTCATAATAAGGTGGATGAATTAACTGCTCAGATTGCTGTTAACAGATATGATATAATTGGGATTATGGAGACATGGCTCCAGGGTAACCAAGGCTGGGAACTCAACATCCAGGGGCATTCAATATTCAGGAAGGATAGACAGGAAGGAAAAGGAGGTGTGGTAATGTTACTGGTTAAAGAGGAGATTAACGCAATAGTAAGGAAGGACTTTAGCGGGGATAATGTGGAATCTATATGGGTAGAGCTGCGAAACACCAAAGGGCAGAAAGCATTAGTGGGAGTTGTGTGCAGACCAAACATTAGTACTGAGATTGGCGACGGCATCAAACAGGAAATTAGGGATGCGTGCAATAAGGGTATAGCAGTTATCATGGGTGACTTTAATCTACATATTGATTGGGCTAACCAAACTGGTAGCAGTACTGTGGAGGAGGAGTTCCTGGAGTATAAAGGGGATGGTTTTCTAGACCAATATGTTGAGGAACCAACTAGAGAGCAGGCCATCCTAGACTGGGTCTTGTGTAGCGAGACAGGATTAATTAGCAATCTGGTCGTGCGAGGTCCCTTGGGGAAGAGTGACCATAATATGGTAGAATTTTTCATTAAGATGGAGAGTGACACAGTTAATTCAGAGACTAGGGTCCTGAACTTAAAGGCAGAAAACTTCGATGGTATGAGACGTTAATTGGCTAGGATAGACTGGCGAATGATACTTAAAGGGTTGACGGTGGATAGACAATGGCAGACATTTAACGATCACATGGATGAACTACAACAATTGTACATCCCTGTCTGGCGTAAAAATAAAAAAGAGAAGGTGGCTCAACCGTGGCTAACAAGGGAAATTAGGGAAAGTGTTAAATCCAAGGAAGAGGCATATAAATTGGCCAGAGAAAGCAGCAAACCTGAGGACTGGGAGAAATTTAGAATTCAGCAGAGGAGGACAAAGGGTTTAATTAGGAGGGGGGAAATAGAGTATGAGAGTAAGCTTGCAGTGAACATAAAAACTGACTGCAAAAGCTTCTATAAATATGTGAGAAAAAGATCAGTGAAGGCTAATGTAGGTCCCTTGCAGTCAGAATCAGGTGAATTCATAATGGGGAACAAGGAAATGGCAGACCAATTGAACAAATACTTTGGTTCTGTCTTCACTAAGGAAGGCACGAATAACCTCCCGAAAATACTAGGAGACCGAGGGTCTAGCGAGAAGGGGGAACTGAGGGAAATCATTATTAGTCAGGAAATGGTGTTAGGGAAATTGAAGGGACTGAAGGCCGATAAATCCCCAGGGCCTGATAGTCTGCATCCCAGAGTATTAAGGAAGTGGCCCTAGAAATAGTAGATGCATTGGTGGTCATTTTCCAACATTCCATGGACTCTGGATCAGTTCCTATGGATTGGAGGGTAGCTAATGTAACCCCACTTTTTAAAAAAGGAGGGAGAGAGAAAATAAGGAATTATAGATCAGTTAGCCTGACATTGGTGGTGGTGGAAATACTGGAGTCAGTTATTAAAGATGTAATAGCAGCACATTTGGAAAACAGTGACACGATCGGTCCAAGTCAGCATGGATTTATGAAAGGGAAATCATGCTTGACAGGTTGAATGATCAGCCATGATCAAATTGAATGGCGGTATAGGCTCGAAGGGCCAAATGGCCTGCCCCTGCACCTATTTTCTATGTTTCTAAGATTTGGGGCAACAGATGAAGCCATGCCATACAGCACAGGTGGACAGATCAAAGTGCGCTGCAAGACACAAGGAGCCATGATCATACAGGGTGGTATTCAAGAATTTCATCGGCACAGTCTCATTGTTATGGACTTGCTGGATGAACTTGAACAGTGAATGGGGTCGCTGATGATACGTTCAAGGATCTTAGAGCAGAAAGACAGATTAAACAGCGGGTAGTAGGTGGTGACGTTTGTACTTTTAAATAGGATGAGGACAGTCTTGGAGCATCAGGACAGACTGACAATGTTATGAGAATGCAATTAAGGACAGAATAAGTTGTCAGAAATGGGATTGGGAAGAATCAAGGGAACAGATGGTGGACGTAATAGAAGAAATGAGGTCAGAAGAGATGGGGAGATAACATACCAAGTGAGGCATCTATCTCAAGGAGAAGGTGGATTAGAGGAGAGCAGAATGAGTAAGATGTATAGAGGAAAGAAGGCGGCAGAGGAAATAGTGACAATTGAACAGATGCTCTTAACTATGGCGACAAAAGTCCAAAAAATCCTCAAGTTTAGTGCCAGAGTTGAGACTGGAGGTTGCAACAGAGTAGAATCTAAGGATATATTTGGTGGTAAAGAAGAGGAGTTTGAGTCAATTCTCATTTTACAGGATGATTCTGTAGCAGTAGATGAACTTGGTTGTGGGCAGAGTGCAGTTAAGACTGTCAAAGAAGGTCAAGCCAGATCTAGCAGTGGCTAGCCAGGACAGCAACATGTGACATGTACTTAAGTCTAGAATCTGCAGACAATAAGGGATAGAGGCTGGGATCTGGTGGGATAAGAGCAACAGAGGTGGAGGTAAGGCAGTTGCAGAGTAGGTTAATAAAAGCTTTGAGGTTAGCACAGATGGTGGGCCAAAGGATTGGGAATCAAGGGATCGCATGTGAAAAGGTCAAGGATTGAATAAGAGAGTAGTGGGATTTGAGGCAGAGATGAGGAAATGATTGGAGATGGCCTGTTCTCCCAGACCTGAAATTTATGATCCCCATGCGATAGTGAGGCCAAGGAAATAGCAATGCATATGTGTGGGAGAGTCCATATAGTAGTTGAGGTTAAGGGAAGAAAGGAGGGGAGAAGTGCAAAGAGAGGGTCAGGATCAGGATCAGTTTACTTGCAAGTTGAAGTCTTCAACAAAGAGGAGTTGCTCGCTACAGTGACTAAGGTCAGACTAAGGGTGTCAGCTTTGGTTAAATAATAGTATTCTTATCTCTGTGTCAGAAGATCATGGCTTAAAGCCCCACGCCAGAGAATTGAGCATATTATTTAGGCTGAATTTATCAGTTATGATTTCTCCTAGTTGTAAAATGTCTACATTTCCTTATTTAGTAGTAACTATTTTTCACTTTTACATTGTAGTTTAAAAACATTTTCTGAAGTAAGCCATAATTTAGACCATTTACCAGTTAACAGTGTTTTCGATGGATTGAGCCGTCATAATTATTGTGAAAAATATATATGAAAAATACACCATATCTCTTGTCAAAAGCAAAATATAATTCAAATAGTAACTTACATGTTTTTTCCGAAAGTAAAATCATTAGATTCTTAGGACCACTGTGGTGGGACCACAACGAGCCTCAAGTCTAGGTGCCCTCAAGCCTGGAAAGAAAGAACCAACTAGACTTCCACTCTTAATGGAGAAACTGTAGATGTCAGGTGAGAACATGATCAGATTTGAATGTAATGTCTGATAGTCTTCCAGCACTGCCATAGCTTACGTATGAAGAATTGCTATTTGGGTGAGGTACCAGAGGATTGTGCCTAGTATGAGGTATTGTCTTCAAGAGGGAAAAAAAGAAAACGGGGGAAAAAATGATGTTAAATATCATGGCAAACCATGGTTGCAAAATATAGTAGCCTCTTTTGTTCAATTGCATTTCTTCATTACCTCATTTATGAGATGAAAGTATTGGCTGTTATAGAGAAAAAAAATCAGCATCACTATGCTAATAAAGCGAAGAAGATAACTAGCTGCTGTCGGGCAGATAAGGTTGCCGTTCTATTGATGCAGTGATTATTTAAATGTACTTGTTGAAGCATACCCAAGGGACAATTAAAAAAAAAAATGTTTGTCTCTTTATGTAATTAGAACCATAGAAATTCACAGTACACAAGGAGGCCATTTAGCCCATTGTATCTGTGCTAGCTCTTTGCTAGAGCAATCCAAAACTAATCCCACTGCCCTCTGTTCCCAAAGCCCTGTATCTTTCTTCAAATGTTGGCCCTGAAATTCTGGTCGGAGGCTTCCTTCGGACAAACGCCTCCGACCTGAAATGTTTTTGCGAAAGTACCTGATGGTCCCGGAGGCGCCTTCGATTCCGGTCGGAGGCCTTCATTTTCCCATGAATCGCAGCGCGCCCCTGTCTTTGAGATACGGAGAAACTGGAGTCACATGGGCCTGGACAACCAATCATGGTACAGTATTCTCATTGATAGTAATGGGAACTCCAATGTTACGAGTTCCCTTTGCTTTCAATGAGAATAACCCCCTAAAACACCCAAACACAACATAATAAATAAAAAAAAACTCACATATTTAAAATTAATTGCAGTTATAGTTAACTAAATGTTTTAGAAAAAATATATATTTTGGGGATTTTTTTTAATGTGTTTTAATAGAGTTTAAAATAAACTTACTTTACTGGACAGTGTTTTTACTGTTAAAATGTGTATTTAAATTTAATTGTTATATGTTTTAAAACTCTTACACTGGTAAAAGTAGGCTATGCACCTGCTTTTACCAGGTGTAAAAGTTTCAAGGACTTTCGCTGGGCAAGAGATGGGCAAATAGTCCAATCTCACCCGCGCAAATGTCTTTGCTGCGGGGATGCGAAAGATCTATCAAGAGATATCGTGACAGATCGGAAAAGCCGGTTTTTGGCGCATGTGCATTCCGTATGGACCCGACGAGGCTAGGATTTCACATCCAATAATTCAGTTTTCTTTTAAAAGATGCAATGGTGTCTACATCAACCACTACCTGTGATAAGGTGCTCTAAGCTCCAACAACCCTCTGAATAATGTAATTATAATTTTTCCACAGTTTGTCTGTCTGCTTTCTCTCATTAGTTCTTTTTCTCTCTCTTTGTGTTCCACTTTTCCTACCTTTTCACACAATTTTAGTCTATCTCTGACACATTCTTGTATCTGTACTTCTGTTTGTGTTGAACTCTTTTCCCACTCATTCTCTTTCTCTTTTTGTAATCATTTTATTGGCTCGGTCTCATCTCTCCTCTATATCTCCAATTTTTCTGTGCGCCTCTTACAGAATTCTTTATCTTTCTGTCTCAGTGCCTTTTTACCTTTTTCTATGAATGGCTTTCTCTCTTCTGCATATTACCACTTTCTCTGAATAGTTTCTATTTTTATATGTATATCTCTTTCTTTCTGTATATTTATTTATTTATTTGTTCGCGGGATGTGGACGTCGCTGACAAGGCCAGCATTTATTGCCCATCCCTAATTGCCCTTGAGAAGGTGGTGGTAAGCCACCTTCTTGAGCCGCTGCAGTCCATTTGGAGAAAGTGCTCCCACAGTACTGACTTTGTCGTTGCGGTTTGGTACAATTGAGTGGCTTGCTAGGCCGTTTCAGAGGGCAGTTAAGAGTCAACCACATTGCTGTGGGTCTGGAATCACATATAGGCCATACTGGATAAGGGCAGCAGATTTTCTTCCAAAGAATATTAATGAACCAGAAGCATTTTTACAACAATCTGGTAGTGTCATGGTCACCATTACTGATACTTGCTTTTCATTCCAGATTTATTTTTCATTGAATTTGTAAAATCCTTACTCTACAGCATGAAACCACACGAGGCACATTCCAGGGACAAGGCCACTCCGTGACCTTAACTCTTTATTACAGCACTCCAGAAGTGATGACCCTGCATGGGACCTCTCTTTATATACCTGAGTGATCAGGTAAGGAGTGTCCCCCACAAGTTCACCCTCTGTGGTCAAGGTGTGCATCTGTGTTGAGTGTATACAGTAATACAGTGGTGTTACATTGTAGTTACAAACATGACATCATCTTCCCCCCCCAAAGTCTTATTGGGATCATAGGTTCAGTCTTTCAGGTGGTCTGCGCTCCCTCGTGGAGCGCCGCAGTTGGGGCTCTGGTTGTTGGACACTGACGTGAGTGTCTGTCACCAGTGGTGATTCCGGCTTGTCCGGGCTGACCTCAGGAACTGTGCATTCCTCTGATTGCTTTTGTTGCACGTTCACTGGCGGTAGTGTGAGCGCCATCTCATGGTCTTCTTCAGGTTCCTCCGTGTCATTGCTGAACTTTTTTTTTACTTGGTCCAGATGCTAATGGCATATCTGGCTATTGTTGAGTTTTACCACAATGACCCTATTCCCTTCTTTGTCAATTGCGGTACCCTCAAGCCATTTGGGCCCTATGGCGTGATTGAGGACGAATACAGGATCATTTATTTCTACACATCTCCCCCCTTGAATTACGGTCATGGTACTCGTTTTGTGCCTTACGCTTGCCCTCAACTATGTCGGTCAGGACTGGGTGGATGAGGGACAACCGAGTTTTGAGTGTCCGTTTCATGAGTAGCTCTGCGGGCGGGACCCCCATGAGCGAGTGCGGGCAGGACCTATAGCCAGCAGGAGGCGCGATAGGCGGCATTGTAGGGAGAGTCGTTGAATCCTGAGCATCTCTTGCTTAACGATTTGGACTGCACGTTCCGCCTGGCCTTTGGAGGCCGGCTTGAATGGTGCAGTCCTGACGTGGTTGATGCCATTGCCCGACATAAACTCCCGGAATTCATAGCTCGTGAAACACGAGCCATTATCACTTAACAGGATGTCCTGCAAGCCATGGATTGCAAAGATCGCACGTAGGCTTTCCACGGTGGTGGATGACGTGCATGAATTCAGGATGATGCACTCGATCCATTTCGAGTACGCATCTACAACGATAAGGAACATCTTCCCCATGAACGGGCCCGCGTAGTCAACGTGAATGCGTGACCATGGCTTGGTGGGCCAGGGCCACGGGCTGAGCGGGGCCTCCCTGGGGGCATTGCCCAGCTGGGCACATGTCGTGCACCTGCAAACACAGTGTTTCAGGTCTGAGTCAATTCCGGGCCACCAAATGTGTGACCGAGCAATGGCCTTCATCATCACAATGCCTGGGTGCTCGCTGTGGAGTTCCTTGATGAACGCCTCCCTGCCCTTCTGGGGCTTGACTACCCGGCTGCCCCATAGTAGGCAGTCAGCTTGGATGGAGAGCTCATCCATCCGACTGTGGAATGGTCTGACCTCCTCAGGGCATGCTCCGTCTGCGGGTGCCCAATCCCTACTCAGGACACATTTCTTAATCAGGGATAGGAGGGGATTCCTGTTTGTCCAGATTTTGATCTGACGGGCTGTGATAGGGGAGCCTGCACTGTCGAAGGCATCGACAGCCATGACCATCTCAGCGCTTTGCTCAGCTGCCCCCTCGGTGGTGGCCAATGGGAGCCTGCTGAGCGCGTTAGCGCAATTTTCAGTGCCGGGCTGGTGCCGGATGGAGTAGTCATAGGCCGCTAGCGTGAGAGCCCATTGCTGTATGCGAGCTGATGCGTTGGCATTGACAGCCTTGCTGTCTGACAACAGGGATGTGAGTGGCTTATGGTCCGTCTCTAATTCAAACTTCCTACCAAAGAGGTACTGATGCATTTTCTTTACACCATAGACACATGCAAGCGCTTCCTTCTCAACCATCCCATAGCCCCGTTCTGCTTGAGAGAGCAACCTGGAGGCATAAGCCACAGGTTGTAGCTGACCCTCAGCATTACCCTGCTGTAACACGCAACCTATAGGACGATGCATCACATGTCAGAACTAAACTTTTGCAAGGGTCGTACAGGGTTAACAGCTTGTTTGAACACAGTAGGTTTCGCGCCCGATCAAAAGCCCGTTCCTGACAGTCCCCCCAAAACCAATCACAACCCTTACGCAGGAGCACGTGTAGCGGCTCCAACAAAGTGCTCAAGTTCGGCAGAAAGTTCCTGAAACAGTTCAACAGTCCCAGGAATGAACGCAGCTCCGATGTGTTGCAGGGCCTGGGTGCTCGTCGAATCACCTCTATTTTGGATTCGGTGGGCCGAATCCCATCTGCAGCAACCCTCCTGCCCAGAAACTCAACTTCAGGAGCTAAGAACATGCATTTAGACTTGTTGAGTAGCAGGTCGACCCGGTCTAGTCGGCGCAGCATCTCCTCCAGGTTGTGGAGATGTTACTCGGTGTCTCGACCCGTGATGAGGATGTCGTCCTGGTATACAATCATTCCAGGGATGGATTTGAGCAGGCTTTCCATGTTGCGTTGAAAAATCGCGGCCGCTGATCGAATGCCAAATGGGCACCTGTTATACGCAAACAGTGCGTGGTGATGGTGGTCAGCAGTTTAGATTCGTCGGCCAGTTCCTGGGTCATGTAGGCTGAAGTGAGGTCCAACTTGATGAACAGCTTGCTGCCTGCCAGTGTGGTGAAGAGGTCCTTTTCTCTTGGGAGCGGGTATTGGTCTTGTAAGGACACCCGATTGATGGTGGCCTTGTAGTCGCCACAGATCCTGACAGAGCCGTCCGCTTTAAGAACGGGAACGATGGGGCTTGCCCAGTCGCTGAATTCAACAGGCGAGATGATGCCCTCTCGCAATAGCCAGTCCAATTTGCACTCGATTTTCTCCCGCATCACATACGGCACCGCTCTGGCTTTGTGGTGCATTGGCCTGGCGTCCGGGGTGATGTGTATCACTACTTTAATGCCTTTGAAAGTCCCAACACCCGGTTGGAAAAGTGACTTGAATTGTTATAGGACTTGTGAGCACGAACTTCGCTCCACCGAGGACATTGCATGAACATCCCCCCATTTCCAGTTCATCTCGGCTAACCAGCTCCTCCCCAACAGTGCGGGACCATTGCCCGGGACAATCCAGAGTGGCAGCCTTCACTAAACCATCGTGCGTGACAGCCAACATTGCACTGCCTAGCACCGGAATAATTTATTTGGTGTAGGTCCTTAATTGTGTCTCGATACGTTCTAATTTTGGTCTACTAGCTTTGAGTGGCCATAGCTTCTCAAATTGTTGAATGCCCATGAGTGACTGGCTGGCCCCTGTGTCCAGCTCCATGCATACTGGGATACCGTCCAATAAAACCCTCATCATCATTGGTGGCTCTTTGGTATATGAACTGTGAATATTCGCCACATGGACCTGCTGAACCTCGGCGTCCATCGATTTACCCCAAAAGTCATCCTGCCTCAATGAACCCTCTTCTAGTCCATCGACCTCATATCAGTCTGGTTGCAGGCTTTTTTGCACATACGAGCTAAATGGCCACTGAGGTTGCAGTTTCTGCAAACAAACTGTTGGAATCTGCAAGATCTGGCTGAGTGTTTTCCCCCACACCTCCAGCACGAGTTAAAGTTTCCATTGTTGGGGACAAAAGGGACTATGGCCAGGAATTCCACGCTGACTATCCCTCTGACTGCTCTTGAGTACCCTATTAGTAGGTGTCAATGGCCCCATCCTGGCCGCATTGTCCACTGTGATGGCGTGAACATCTGTTCAGCCTGCCATTGTCTCTGTTGAGGTCCTACTCTGGGGTCTATTACTGCCTGATGAATGTCGGACTGTCTCTGCCTGTCCGCGGGGCTCTGAGTAGCATTGAGGACATTGACTCACTGATCCATCGCTGCATTGGAGGCAGAATTGCGCACGTAAATCATTTTCGTCTCTTCCTCCCCCGCCATGAAAGTCTGAGCCAACAACGCCACCGCTTCCAAGGTCAAGTCCTTGGTCTCAATTAACTTGCGAAAAATTCCCGCATGACCGATACCCTCGATAAAGAAGTCCCTTAGCATCACCCCCCTGCAGGCATCTGTGAACTTTGAGGCTGGCCAAGTGCCTGAGGTCCGCTACAAAGTCTGGTATGCTCTGTCCTTCACGACGTTGGTGGATGTAGAATCTGTGTCGAGCCATGTGTATGCTGCTCGCCGGCTTGAGGTGCTCCCCAATCAACTTGCTAAGCTCTTCAAAGGTTTTGTCCAATGGCTTTTCGAGTGCCAGTAAGTCCTTCATGCACGCATAACTCTTTGGCCCACAGCTGGTCAAAAGATGAGCCCGGCGCTTGTCGGTCGCTGCATCCCCCAGCCAGTCTTTTGTGACAAAGCTCTGCTGAAGCCTCTCAACAAAATCGTCCCAGTCTTCCCTAACACAGCACCATTCATCTGTGCTACCGGTGGCCATTCTCATGGGTCGTGAATTCCCTTGTCTCGTCGCCAATGTAAAGTCCTTACTCTACAGCATGAAACCACGCGAGGCACATTCCAGGGACAAAGCCACTCCGTGACCTTAACTCTTTATTACAGCACTCCAGAAGTGATGACCCTGCGTGGGACCTCTCTTTGTATACCTGAGTGATCAGGTAAGGAGTGTCTCCTGCAAGTTCATCCCCTGTGGTCAAGGTGTGCATCTGTGTTGAGTGTGTACAATAATATAGTGGTGTTACATTGTAGTTACAAACATGACAGAATTTAAATTCAACAGCTGCCATGGTGGAATTTGAACTCACACCTCCGGATTATTAGTTGAGGCCTCTGGATTAATAGTCCAGTAACATAACCACAATGCTACCGTACCCTGCATTATTTCAAACTCCTTCATTATTTATTTCTGAATGTTGATCACCCGATCCCATTTCAATCTCAGGCTATTGTTGTACTGAATCTCAAGCCACGACTCTCATCAGTGCTGGTAAATCTAAGAATTGCTGCAACGTAGATGGGGGAAGGAATAACATGCTAACCTATGCATCAATCACCTGTTTGATACATGTGGCAACAAATTGATTGATACTATGTCGGCCTGAAAGGAGGTGGAAAGAAACGTTGAGAGGAAGGTGCCTGTGCAATTGATGGCACAGATCGTGAACTGGCTCCATACTGACCTGGAGTCTGTGAAGCTAAGTGGATGTGCCAGGGCTTCAGATACTATTGGTGGCAAGTTAGTGGATACAGGCATTCTGACTCATAGGAACATAGGAACAGGAGTAGGTCATTCAGCCCCTCTAGAGTGTTCTGCCATTCAATTAGATCATGGCTGATCCGTACCTTAAATCTATTCACTTGCCTTGGTGCCATATCCTTTAATACTCTTACCTAACAAAAAAAATATTAATCTTTGGTTTAAAATTCTCAATTGTCCTCTTCTATGATTCTATGACCTAGCCTCAACAGCTTTTTGGTGGAGAGAGTTCCAGATTCCCACTACCCTTTGTGTGAAAAAATGCTTCCTGTCTTCACCCCTGAATGGCCTAGCCCCAATTTTACGGTTATCCCGCCTTGTTCTGGACGGCTCCACCAGAGGGAATAGTTTATTTCTATTTACTCTATCGACTCTGATACCTGCTAGTCTCCTTGGCATGCCATATTTTACTGTATACCACTTAGACTATTTGTGGTACTTCAGAACCAAACCCCATCACTAATTTTAAGGAGTCTTGCTGACCCTCACAGGGACTGTTCACATAAATGTTATCCCACTGCTTGAGTTTCCAGGAAACTTTGTCGTGTAAGAATTTGTTTTTCATGTCCCTTACTTTATTCAGCAGTTCCTGTTGTCTTGAAGTTTTGGAAATGCTTCAATCACAGTAGACTACCCAGTGTCAAAGCAGGCAACCTGTCAAAGAAATAAAGAAAGAAAGACTTGCATTTATATAGCGTGTTTCATGACCAGCAGACGTCTCAAAGCTCTTTACAGCCAATGAAGTACTTTTGTAGTGTAGTCACTGTTGTAATGTGGGAAACATTACTTAAATATGCCACATAACCACTGCATAAGATTGAGAATTTTTAAAAAACAGTAAAAAAGTGAAAAAAATTCTCTTAAAAATGGCAACAAAAAATGACAAAAACCAGTCGTGAAACAAACTTTAAATGGAAAATGTGACTAAAAAGCCCATGAGCTTTGAGCTTCATTGCCTGTAGTTTTCCTTAGGCACACTTTACATAGCTGAAGGCAGTGTCCAGCAATAATACTCTGCTATATTTACAGAAAATCATGCTACGCTTCGCTTCATTTAAATGTATTGTGATATTTAAATGAAGCTATGACTCATTTTTGACCAGGTCACATTCGGCCAGTTTAAAAGGCCCTCTGGAAGATTGCACTCGTCTGTATAGATACGAGTCAGATTTTCCAGTCTTCCTGTGCCTGTTCTGCTCCTGCACCAGCCTGATTGTTTATTTTTATCGTACACAT
This sequence comes from Pristiophorus japonicus, assembly GCF_044704955.1. NCBI lineage: Eukaryota > Metazoa > Chordata > Chondrichthyes > Pristiophoridae > Pristiophorus > Pristiophorus japonicus. The sequence goes on from NC_091992.1 coordinate 101,144,083, forward strand.
TGAAATATATTCAGCTGGAGCCCAATATAGAAAATCTGGCAGTCATGAAATGCTTGTGCTTCAGAAGTCAAAATGCCATTAGATTTGATATTGTGACGGGGTTAAGAGAAAGAAATAAAATTTGGGCTAGATTTTCTGGTCCTGCCCACCTCTGTTTTCGCCCCGGAGGGCTGGCAATGGTGGCGGTGACCTCCTCCAGGCGGGCGACCAGCTTCCAGTGCCACATCGGGGTTTTTGGGGCTGGTCTCGGTGGGGCGAGAAACATTACTGTCCGGAAGAGGCAACGCCCCAGGTTGCAACACCGGCTTGATTTTTGAGTCCCGCCCGACCCATAGTCATGTCCACCTTAGGTAAGTGGCCTCCAGGCCAGATCCAAGACCGCCCCACTCTCTGTCGTCGAGCTACAGTACACGGACGATGCTTGCATCTGTGCACATTCAGAGGCTGAACTCCAAGTCATCGTCAACATCTTCACTGAGGCGTACGGAAGGATGGGCCTTATACTATCATCCATAAGATAAAGGGCCTCCACCAACCTGAGCCCGCCACACAGCCCTGCCCCCCAGTCATCAAGATCCACGGCGCGGCCCTGCAAACAAGTTGCAGAAAAACTAATTTTGAAGTGATGAAGCTATGATATGAGATGATATATTGGGAAACAATGCCAGAAAGGAAAATGCCAACCAAAACTGGAATGAATGTATTGAAGGATCTATTGGAAAGAGTAACAAGTTAGACATATATCACAAAGAAATAGAGTCTTAATATCAAAACCTAGACATAAATGGTTCAGTATTATAAAATCTTTTACAGAGAGTTACATCGAGCTACATAGTGGGAGGGGGGGGAAATTGCGTCGCCCTCTGTTTGGGGCAGTGACAGCCATGAGGTAGGAGTTCCTGCGGGGCAGAAGTCCCGCCCCACTCGTGATATTGGGGTTATAAGCCTCGAGAGGAAGTGGAGCACAAAATAATGTGCTCCAATTCCTATGTGGGGCGCTAAGGGACCGGAAACGCAGGGAGAGGGACGCAGCGCCACGCACTGGGAGGAAGTTAAAGGGGAGGGCCAAGCTGCCGACTCTGCAGAGCCCTAACTGAATGCACAGCACTTCGCTCTCTGACCAATCAGCCTGGCATTCAAGTGGAATTCCGGGCTGCCAGAACACGGCACGGACCCCGTGGTAAATGATGCAACGTCCGTGACCGGTACTGTTATGTATCTGGACTTGTATATAATCTGTACAGCCACCAGAGGGCTCATTCCCCGGAGTCCCAAGGGATCTCATAATCCCTTGGGAGCACTGGTATTTATGAGTGCTTCACAGGTTGGAGAGGCACTCTGGAGACCTGCAATTAGAGACTAAGGTCACACTTTACTTTGAGTTCACAGTGTTCAGTCTTACTCTTTCTCCATACAATACAACTGGTGATGAGATACAGATAGCGACCCAAAGATGCAAAGAACAGTGGGCATCCTGGAGAAATTCTCGGAGGGAGATGATTGGGAAACTTTTGTGGAGCGACTTGACCAGTACTTCGTGGCCAACGAGCTAGATGGGGAAGAGAGCGCTGCCAGACGTAGAGCGATCCTCCTCACCATCTGTGGGGCACCAACATACGGCCTCATGAAGAATCTGCTCACTCCAGCGAAACCCACGGAGAAATTGTACGATGATTTGTGCACACTGGTTCAAGAGCATTTGAACCCTAAGGAAAGCGTTCTGATGGCGAGGTACTGGTTCTACACCTACAAAAGGTCTGAAGGCCAGGAAGTGGCGAGTTATGTCGCCGAGCTAAGACGCCTTGCAGGACATTGCGAATTTGAAGGACATTTGGAGCACATGCTCAGAGACTTTTTCGTACTTGGCATTGGCCATGAAACCATACTTCGCAAACTTTTGACTGTAGAGACTGAGTAAGGCCACCAGTGACAACACTAAGCAAATCTCTCAGCACATGAGTGCTGCTACAAGTACTGTGAACAAAGTGATGTTGTTTTCAAATTGTAACGGACAGGGCAGGTCACGCATACCTGCAGCTACACGTCAGCTAATGTCTCAGAGTCCACCATCAAGGGTGATGAATGCAAGGCCATTAACACCTTGTTGGCACTGCGGGGGTGATCATCGTTTCCATTCATGCGATTCAAAGGATACATTTGCAAGGGCTGTGGAACAATGTGACACCTCCAACGAGTGTGCAGGCGAGCTGCGAGGCCCGCTAAACCTGCAAACCACCACGTTGCAGAGGAGGACAGATCCACGGAGGATCACAACGAAACAGAATCTTTGATAGAGGAGGCAGAGGTACATGGGGTGCACACATTCACCACAAATTGTCCCCGATAATGCTGAAGGTTGAACTAAATGGACTCCCGGTGTCAATGGAGCTGGACATGGCCGCAAGCCAGTCCATCATGGGCAAAAAGACCTTCGAAAGGTTGTGGTGCAACAAGGCCTCAAGGCCAGTCTTAACTCCAATTCGCACGAAACTAAGAACTTACATGAAAGAACTGATTCCTGTAATCGGCAGTTCTAACATAAAGGTCTCCTACGATGGAGCGGTGCACAAGCTACCACTCTGGGTGGTACCGGGCGATGGTTCCATGCTGCTCGGCAGGAGCTGGCTGGGAAAGATACACTGGAACTGGGATGACATCCGAGCGCTATCGCCCGCTGACTACACTTTGTGTGCACAGGTCTTAAACAAATTTCCTTTGCTGTTCGAACCAGGAATCGGGAAATTCCAAGGAGAAAAAATGCAGATCCACCTAATTCCAGGGGCGCGACCCGTCCATCACAAGGCAAGAGCAGTACTGTACATGATGAGAGAAAGGGTAGGGATTAAGCTAAATCGGTTGCAAAGAGAGGGCATAATTTCACCGATCGAGTTCAGCGAGTGGGCCAGACCTATTGTCCCAGTCCTCAAGGTAGATGGCACCATCAGAATTTATGGCGATTACAAAGTAACTATCAATCGTTTCTCCCTGCAGGACCAATACCCACTTCCAAAGGCCAACGACCTCTTTGCAACGCTGGTGGGAGGAAAGACGTTCACGAAGCTGGATCTGACTTCAGCCTACATGACGCAGGAATTGGAGGAATCATCGAAGGCCCTCACCTGCATCAACACGCACAAAGGTCTTTTTGTTTATAACAGATGCTCATTTGGAATCCGATCAGCGGTGGCGATATTCCAGAGAAACATGGAAAGTTTACTGAAGTCGGTCCTGCACACCGTGGTCTTCCAGGACAACAGCTTGGTCACCAGTCGGAACACAGTCGAGCATCTGCAGAACCTGGAGGATGTTCTTAGTCGGCTCAACTGTGTGGGGCTCAGATTAAAACACTCGAAGTGCGTTTTCCTGGCACCTGAAATAGAGTTCTTGGGAAGGAGGATTGCGGCGGACGGTATCAGGCCCACCAACGCAAAGTCGGAGGCAATCGAGAACGCACCGAGGCCACAGAACGTGACGGAGCTGCGGTCATTCCTGGGACTCTTGAACTACTTTGGTAACTTCTTATCGGGTCTCGGCACCCTGCTAGAAATATTACATGTCTTATTACGAAAAGGGGGCGAATGGGTTTGGGGCAAAAGCCAAGAAAATGCCTTTGTAAAAGCGAGAAAATTGTTATGCTGAAACAAATTGCTTGTGTTGTATGATCCATGTAAACGTTTTGTACTAGCATGTGATGCATCGACATATGCCGTCGGGTATGTATTGCAACAAGCTAATGATTTCAGGAAACTGCAATTGGTTGCTTATGCATCCAGGAGTCTGTCTAAGGCCGAGAGAGCCTACAGCATGATTGAAAAAGAAGCGTGTGTCTATGGGGTAAAGAAAATGCATCAATACCAGTTTGGGCTAAAATTTGAATTGGAAACTGACCATAAGCCACTTATATCCCTGTTTTCCGAGAGCAAGGGATAAATACCAATGCATCGGCCCGCACCCAGAGATGGGTGCTCACGTTGTCCGCATACAACTACACCATCCGCCACAGGCCAGCATAGAAATCTGCGCCGATGCTCTCAGTAGGCTGCCATTGCCCATCACGGGGGTGGAAATGGCGCAGCCCGCAGATCTAGCCCTGGTTATGGAAGAATTTGAGATTGAGCAATCACCTGTCACTGCCCGGCTGTCGCTGGCATCGCCTGACGCAGCTTCAGGGGACGCTCCCGAATTTTTGCTCCGGGAATAAAACGGGTCGCTGCGCATGGTGATGATGTCATCGCCAACGCAGTGGAGCAGCGCGCTACTGGTTACTGCTGATGCTAAACTCCCGTGGAAGTTAAGCAGTAGTCGTTAGCGGTCCTGCGCCCAGGTGAAAAGTTGTTTCCGTTCGTAACTGGAGGCGCAAACAACCCCAATTTCTCCCCCATAGGGTCTACAGCACAAAAACAGGCCAACCGGCCCAACTGATCTATGCTGGCATTTATACTCCACGCAGGCCTTCTCCCCTCCCTCCTTATCTAACTCTATCAGCATATATTTCTATTCCTTTCTCCCTCATGTACTTATCTAGCTTCCCCTGAAATACATCTAAGCCAACAGCTCCTTGTGACAGTCTGTTCCACATCCTTACCACTCTTTGTGTAAAGAAGTTTTTCCTGAATTCCATATTGGATTTATTAGTGACTATCTAATACTTATGACCTGTAGTTTCGACCAAGCCCTTTAATAATCCTACAGGCCTCTATCAGGTCACCCCTCAGTCTCTCTTTTCTAAAGGAAAGAGTCCCAGCCTGTTCAGCACTTCCTAATCGAGATATCCTTACAGTTCTGGTATCATCCTTGTGAATCTTTTTTGCATCTTCTGTGCTTCTGCATCATTTTTATAATATGGAGACCTGCACAGTATTCCAAGTGTGGTTTATCCAAGGGTTTTTTTTAGGTTCTATAGAAGTTTAACATAACTTCTCTGTTTTTTAATTCTGTCCCTCTAGAAATGAATTCCAGTGCTTGGCTTGCTTTTTATGGTCTTATTAACCTGTTACTAGTTTTAGTGATTTGTGAATCTGTACCCTGTGGTCCCTTTGTTCCTCTACCCCTTAGACTCTGATTATCCAAGCAACATGTGACCTCCTTATTCTTCCAACCAAAATGCATCACCTCATACTTAACTATATTGAAATTATGTCTTCTTGTATTTTGTCGCATTCTTCCTCAGTATTATCTATACCCTCAATTTGGTGTTGCCTGCAAATTTTGAAATTCTACTTCCAATTCCCGAGCTCAAATCATTTATGTGAACAACTGTGGTCCCAGCATCGCTCCCTGTGGAACACCACTTTACACTTTGTGCCAGGCTGAGTAACTACCCTTAACCCCTACTCTCTGTTTTCTATGTTGTAGGTAGCTTGCTAACCATTCTGTTACTTGTCCCCTGACTCTCCATGCTCTGACCATAGTCTTGAGTCTATTAATTAAAAGTTAATGAAATCAGGGAAGTGAGGAATTGGGACATATATGAATCTAAACTAAGAAATGTTGAAAGATAATCTGGGCTAAAAATAAATTGAAGGGGATGTTGAAGAGAATAAAAGACACAATTTTAAGGAACATGTTGAGCATATTACAAACCCAATAGCATATTACAAACCCAAAAGCAAGAAATGCTTTGTGCGTTGTTTAGCTCATCTTAACTGGGCCACCAATGACAGCACTGCAATATGCCTCAGTAGTCCTGGCCCAGAGAAGTTAAAATAAAATTGCTAGGGTTGCCAGTCCTAATTACTATTCATTGTTTTTGCTGGAAGTGCCCATATTTGGATGCTGGATATCAACTCAGATCAAGTTTGGCTATGATATCTGCCATAATAGTCATGTTTTGTGCATGATACTGCTTTGAGGAGAGAAAAAGATCTCTGGAATAAAATATGAGGTCATTGAAGAAGAAAATCATAGTGGATTGATTATAAGAACATATGAATAGTGGAGGATGAGAAAAAGCCATTCAACCTATTGAAGTGCACTGTACAGCACATTAACTCTACCATCTGGTATCTTGCCTCTGTTTACAGTGCTCGCTAAATTATTCCAAATATTTATAATACTTGGAAGAAATTTTCAAATATTTTGACAAATTTCCACTGTAGATAATAATGTATGGCTGTTCCATTAGCGGGATAGGAGATGTAGCAAATGCATGTAGATTAATGGGGATTAATAATGAAATTGTCATTAAGAATATTCATAAGGGAACAAAGCAGATGGAATGCTTCCACAGCTACTTAAGAAATGAGAGTAGAAATGAGGCAGCTGTGACTGGAATTTTTGCAGCTCAATAAGTGCAAAGGTAGTGTCAATTGGTTGAAAAATTGTTCATGTTTTTCTCTATTTTAGAAAGATCAGAATTGCAATCCCTGGAATTATTGGCACCTTTTATAGGGAGAAACATTTGAGTCTATATAAAGGAAAAAATTCAAGCGCATTTGACAACTGTAATCCCCCATCATACTGAGTTTTCTTTGTGGATACTATTTCTGTTCACTTTCAGAAAGCAAAATAATTGCAATCCTATCGGATAACAAGCCAGAGGTCAGAGGTGACATGCACTTTCCCCACAGAATAGAGTATATGCAGAACAGACGGTCTTCAGAAGTAGCTAAGCACATGTTGATTAACTTATTTAAAAAGAACTCGATAAGTTTCTATTCCAGTACAGAGAAATTCTCTCTGAACTTAATCATCATCATCATAGACAGTCCCTCGGAGTCGAGGATGACTGGTTTCCACATTAGAAATGAGTTCTCAGGTGGATGAAGAGTCCAATGTGGGACCTACAGTCTCTGTCACAGGTGGGGCAAACGGTGGTTGAAGGAACGGGTGGGTGGGGTGCCTGGGTTGCCACCCGCTCCTTCTGCTGTCGACGCTTGACTTCAGCTTGCTCTCGACGAAGAGACTCGAGGTGTTCAGTGCCTTTCCGGATGCTTTTCCTCCACATTGGGCGGTCTTGGGCCAGGGATTCCCAGGTGTCAATGGGGATGTTGCATTTTTTCAAGGAGGCTTTGAGGGTGTCCTTGTAGCGTTTCCTCTACCCATCTGGCGCTCACTTGCCGTGTCGGAGCTCTGAGTAGAGCGCTTGTTTTGGGAGTCTCGTGTCAGACCTGCGGGTGATGTAGCCCATCCAGCGGAGCTGATCGAGCATGGTCAGTGCTTTGATGCTGGGGATATTGGCCTGAACAAGGACACTGACATTGGTGCATCTATCCTGCCAATGGATTTGCAGGATCTTGTGGAGGCAGCGTTGATAGTTCTTCTCCAGTGTTTTGAGGTGCCTGCTGTACAAAATCCATGTCTCTGAGCCATTTAGGAGGGTGGGTATCACCACTGCTCTGTAGACCATGAGCTTGGTGCTGGGTTTGAGGTCCTGGTCTTCAAACACTCTCTTCCTAGGCAACCGAAGGCTGCATTGGCACACTGAAGGCGGTGTTGGACCTCGTCATCAATGTCTGCCCTTGTTGACAGTAGGCTCCTGAGGTATGAAAAATGGTCCACCTTGTCCACGGCCTGATCGTGTATTTTGATAACCGGGGAGGGGCAGTGCTGTGTGGCAGGAGGAAGGTTTGTAGAGGACCTTTGTCTTATGGATGTTTAATGTAAGGCCCATGCTCTCGTACACCTCGTATTTACTGAGGCGTACGAAAGCATGGGCCTTATGCTAAACATCCATAAGACAAAGGTCCTCCACCAGCCTGTCCTTGCCGCACAGCACTGCACCCCAGTCATCAAGTTCCAACGTGGACCATTTCCCATACCTTGGGAGCCTCTTATCAACAAGAGCAGACATTGATGACGAGATTCAACACCACCTCCAGTGCGCCAGTGCAGCCTTCGGCCGCTTGAGGAAAAGAGTGTTTGAAGACCAGACCTTCAAATCTGCCAGCAAGCACATGGTCTACAGGGCTGTAGTAATACCCACCCTCCTTTTTGGCTCAGAGACATGGTCTATGTACAGTAGACATCTCAAGTTGCTGGAGAAACCCCACCAACGATATCTCCGCAAGATCCTACAAATCCCCTGGGAAGACAGATGAACCAATTTGAGCGTCTTCGACCAGACATTCATCCCCAACATTGAAGTACTGACCACACTTGATCAGCTCCACTGGGCAGGCCACGTTGTTCGCATGTCAGACACGAGGCTCCCAAAGCAAGCGCTCTACTCGGAACTCCTTCAAATGAGCCAAAGGTGGGCAGAGGAAATGTTACAAGGACATCCTCAAAGTCTCCCTGATAAAGTGTGACATCCCCACTGACACCTGGGAGTCCCTGGCCAAAGACTGCCCTAAGTGGAGGAAGTGCATCCGGGAAGGTGCTGAGCACCTAGAGTCTCATCGCCGAGAGCATGCAAAAATCAAGCACAGGCAGTGAAAAGAGCATGCAGCAAATCAGTCCCACCCACCCTTTCCCTCAGCGACTATTTGTCCCACCTGTGACAGGGACTGTGGTTCTCATATTGGACTGTTCAGCCACCTAAGGACTCATTTTAAGAGTCAAGCAAGTCTTCCTCGATTCCGAGGGACTGCCTATGATGATGATGACGCCTCGGTGAAAGTGACGATGGCTTGCAGTTCGGCCTCCAAGTGTGCGCAGACACACACGTCATATGCATACTGTAGTTCGATGACCGAGGATGGGACGACCTTGGATCTGGAGGTGGCGGAGGTTGAACAGATTCCCGTTTGTCCTGTAATTTAACTCCACTCCAGCGGGGAGCTTGCTGAGAGTGAGAAGGAGCATTGTCGCAAGGAAGATCAAAATTGATGCAGGCATATTCGCTGCAGCATACAGCTCATCAGGGAGAACTACAAGTGTAATGCTAGGTTACTGTCTTACAATTTTTCAAGATTAACTTGGATAGTCAGCACACATTTCATACAATTTGTAAGTTTTCTCCACAGTTAGTCAGTGTGTCAGGAAATTTGAGGTGTTCAGTAAAGTGATTAATGGTGAACACTTACATAGTCTATGACAAGAATGGGCTTTGTGACCAAATGGGCTTTTTCTGATGTGTTTTTTTTGTATAATTAGATTCATATCTTCCATGAGATACTTTTGGGGTAAAATCTATGAACATACCGATAACTTTTCATGAGTTTCTGGTATGTTTGTGGAACTTAGGATGCTCAGGAAATGTTAGGAGTAAATTTTAGTTTATTGGACAACTAATGGAAAACCCCTTCTTCTCTTTATTGTTCTGAAATGTCCTGACTTGTAGCAGCACAACTGCTATAGTTTTGAATATAAGCAAGGAATGGGCAAAGTATATATTTCTAAAACAATAAATATGTGAGGAACAAAGGTGATAAACAAAGTCCTCGATATTAGATCATGCCCAAAAATGGGCACACAGGAAGTGAGGTGCGCGCTGCATGGGCCTGTTCACGTAGATAGCTCGACTGAAGGAAGGTAATCAGATGTGAGGACCATGCTGATGAGGATTGTAGGACTTAGTGTATGGGAAAGAGAGGGATGGCTCGGGTGAATCGCTCTTGGATGAGTTGCTCTCTGAGAACTCCAGCAGCTTGGGGCACGGGTGCTGATCCTGCACTTCCTCCTCTCTCTGTTGCTCTTCTCCTCCATTTTCTACTGCCAGGTGGTGGTAAGGGTTGCTCCTTCAGTGCAGCATGGCTATTAGCGCTATGAGTTGCTGGGTGTGATTATCACGCGGCAACTGAGAAGCTGAAGCAGACCAATTTTTCAAGAGTCCGACAACAGACATAGGACCCCAATTTAAATATGTTAACAAAGATTTTGAATGCTTTCCACCCACTATATTGGATCTATAGGCACTTGTTTTATGGCTGAAAATGGCCAAGGTGTGATCAAATTTCTAGGCCAAAGTATTTTGCTTTTTCATTCAACAATAGTAAATACAGAAGAAATCTTCACAAACAAGCCTCTAACACTGGACTCAATATCCAATCTCTCCACTACCAGAACACTGGTTGCAGTATGTACTATCTACAGGATGTACTGCAGCAACTCACCAAATTTACTTCTGCAGCCCTGTGACCCCTACCATTGAAAATAAAAGGAATAGCAATGTCATGGCATCACCACTAAATTCCCCTCCAAGTCACGTGCCATTCTGACGGCCATATATTGCAGCTTCTCCATTGTTGCTGGACCCAAATCCTGGAAATTCCCTACCTAATATCATTCAGGAAGCACTGTAAGTAGAAAAACTCTAGTGGATCAAGAAGATCTAATATGGATGGGCAATCAATATCCAAAATAATATGGAAAACAAACAAGAAAAAGGTGTTGCTACATGTAGCAATCACAGGAGTTCTTTTAAAAAAAAAACTCCAAAATGCAAAGCGAAAGCAAGCAGGTAAGTGAAATATTTTAAACCTTTTTTTCCAAAGGAAATTAGGATTTAAAGGTGAGATTAGGTAGAAAGTAGGAAAATAGATATTTTAGAAAAGGACTGAAAGAGAAGAGAGCAGAAGAGAGATAATGAGAAAAATTAGAATGTTAAAGTAGTTACATTTTTTATAAATTTTATTTCAATTTCTGTTCATTGTTTTCATTCAATTGAGTTAATAATGTTTAACTAACGCATTAGTATGTTTATTTCAGAATTGCAGTTGGGTGAATTGAACAAATAGAACATTCTCCAGCCCAGGGAGATGGTGATCTCATGGGTGCTGTTGATAGTTGAAGGGTTAATAAAATATTGCCTGCTCTAATTGATTAGCAGTGGAACTTTAAAATAATTCTCATCTGTAACTATATTGGAACCTGACCCTTTCACTCAGCTGTAAAACTCATCACTCATCAAAACACACTGACGTAAACCTGCTGGTTGCAAATCTAATCTTAATTGTTGTACAGAATGTTTGTAAGACATGCAGCAACATTTTAAAAAAATTATGTCCTACATCTGTTCTTCTGTTCCATAATGGAATATGAAATTCGAAGAGCTAATTGGATTTCTATGGAGCCTTTTAAATGTAAATTTTGAAATTTTGCACCAGTGGAATAGAAAAGTAGGATTCTCAGTTGCGGGTTTTGAATCTTCTACCCAGTTATAGTAAAAACTCAGAGAATGAAGGTAGTATTGAAAAATAAATTGCTACCTTAATTACATATTTGGTTCACAATAAATATAACTATTATGGGAAGACTAGGGGCCGGATTTTCGGCAGGTTTGCAACTGGGCTTTGCCGCAATTTGACCTTCAGCGACAAAAACCCGATTGCAAAGCCCAGGCAAGATTCTCGGTGTCATGTATCTTACATTATTATATATAACTGTATCCTAACATGCTATACATGACTGTAATAAGATATGACCTGTAACCACCAGCATACCTTACCACCAGGCAAGTGCAGCATTCCAGAGCTGTGAAATAAAGGTGCAGATCCAGAGTGACCTTGATTCACTACATGCCTCGTGTGAGTCTGTACTGAGGGGACAGGACTTTACAGTGGCGACGAGTTACGGGATTACAGAATCCACAGAATGGCGAACAACGGATCAGATGAAAAGTACAATGCGGGAGACAATTGGGAGGACTTTATAGAAAGGCTCCAGCAAAGCTTTGTAACCAAAGACTGATTAGGCGACGATAAGGCAGACAAGAGACAAGCCCATCTCTTGACCAGCTGTGGCTCGAAAACATACGCTTTAATGAAGGATCTGTTGGCACCCGAGAAACCAGCAAGCAAGTCGTTTGAAGAATTGAGCACACTGGTAAGAGACCACCTGAAGCCAGCGAGCAGCCTACACATGGCCAGACACAGGTTCTACAACTACAGACGCTGTGTGGGCCAGAGCATACACGGCTTCGTGGCGGAACTTCGGAGGTTGGCTAGTTTATGTGAGTTCTACAATGAACTGAGGAGAGAAATGCTGAGAGACTTTTTCATTGAAGGAATAGGCCACGCAGGCATATTCTGAAAGCTCATAGAGACCAAGAACCTGACCTTAGAGACAGCAGCACTGGTTGCACAGACATTCTTGGTAGGGGAAGAAGAAACGAGGTTGATTTACAATGCAGGTACGACAACTAATGAAATATCGGAACAAGAAGTTCACAGCACTAAACAAGCTGCTACCCCCACACACAGAGAGAACCGGGAGAACAGGCTCTCGACAACAGGCAGAAGCCATGAAGGGCCACAGGAATGGCTGTTCACACCTCATCAACCCACAATGCAAGCAATCAACTACAAACTGAGAGAAGCTCAAGAGAGATCAGCCAGACGCAGCTCATTCTTTGGGAACACATTAAACAATAGAACAGGTCTCTGCTGGAGATGTGGGGGTGGGCACTCTTCAAGGGGATGTCGATTTCAGCAGGCTGTTTGCAGAAATTGTGAATATACAGAGCATTTGGCCCGCATGTGCAAAAAAACGGCAGCTCGGCTGGTATACGAATCAGATGGGTCGGAAAGCAGACGAGAAGATGGTGGGGACAGTACCCGGGACACCGATGTACAGTGGGTCAACATGATCAATGGCCGCTGCTCCTACAACAGGACGCTTCCTATAATGATGAGGGTCCTACTCAACGGGATATCTGTCAACATGGAGCTGGATACGGGAGCGAGTCAATCTCTCATGGGCGCTCAACAATTTGAACAACTGTGGCCGCATAAGAGACAGACCAAAACTCACAAGGGTCGACACCACACTAAGGACCTATACCAAAGAAATCGTACCAGTCCTCGGCAGCGCCATGCTCTCTGTCACACACAAAGGGACAGTGAACCGACTTCCCCTGTGGATTGTCCCCGGAGACCCCCCCACGTAGACTATGCGGGCCCATTCATGGGCAAAATGTTCCTCGTAGTTGTAGATGCATTTTCAAAGTGGATCGAATGCACCATTTTAAACTCGAGCACAACCTCCACCACTGTGGAGAGCCTCGCAACCATGTTTGCAATGCACGGAATCCCTGACATATTGGTCAGTGACAATGGTCCGTGCTTCACCAGTGCAGAATTCCAAGACTTTATAATTGACCACGGCATAAATCACGTCAAGACGGCACCGTTCAAGCCGGCGTCCAACAGCCAGGCGGAGAGAGCAGTACAAATCATTAAACAAGGCATGCTCAAAATCCAAGGTCCCACGCTGCAGGGTCGCCTGTCACGACTGCTGCTGGCATACAGATCTTGTCCGCACTCACTGACTGGGATCCCCCCCCGCGCAACTATTGATGAAAAGGACTTTAAAAACAAGGCTCTCATCAATCCTCCCAGACATGCATGAAATCGTTGAGGCAAAGCGCCGTAAGCTGACTGAGTACCATGACAGAAATTCGAGGGGGAGATGGAACGAGATAGGGGACAAAGTGTTTATACTAAACTATGGCAGGGGTCCCAAATGGCTTGCAGGGACAGTAACGGACAAGGAAGGAAACAGGCTACTGGTAGTACAAATGGACAATGGCAAAACCTGCCGGAGGCATGTAGACCAAGTCAAAAGCAGATTTACCAACAACACTGCGGAACCAGAGGCAGACTACAATGTGGAAGTCGCACCACACCTGATGGACAGACAGAGGGAACAACCTGAGGAAAGGGCAATCCCAACAGACAGCCCAGGCGAGTCAACAACAATCACACCAATCGAAACAGACAGCCGAGGTGAGATACCAGCAACCACACCCAAAGAAAAACAGACACCAAGGCAAACAACTGAACCACAACTCAGACGCTCCACGCGAGAGCGTAGACCACCTGAGAGACTGAACCTATAAAGACAATAAGACCTTGGGGGAGGGTGATGTCATGTATCTTACATTATTATATATAACTGTATCCTAACATGCTATACATGACTGTAATAAGATATGACCTGTAACCACCAGCATACCTTACCACCAGGGGTGCACTTGCAAGAGACAGGTATATAAGGACAGGTCTCAGGCAAGTGCAGCATTCCAGAGCTGTGAAATAAAGGTGCAGGTCCAGAGTGACCTTGACTTCACTACATGCTGTTAGCGTGAATGTTTTCTCAGAAGAATCACTCAACACTCAGAGTCGGTTCCAACGCCAATGCGGCCTTTATTAACGCTCAGCAGGGAGGAAGTCTCAGGACTGTATCCAGGCTTCTCTCCACTGAACAAAGGGTTTCATGGATCTTTATATGTTTTACAACAGTTTGCTACAGTTACATACAACAGTTTACTACAGTTACATTAGACCAATAGCGTTAGTCTCTAAACGTAAAGTGGCTCATGTGTTGCCAAGAGATGTGTTGCTAAGGGGTGTGTTGCTAGGGATGACTCATGTGTCTTGTAACATGGCCTGGGCCTCTCTTATCTTACTGTCCTTGGATGCTGGCATTGGGTAGCCTCCTTATTAGAGTTACATATTCGGTTCTTGTCAGCTCGGGCTGATTCATGCCCTCGTTATGTGATGTAGGCCCCTCTTATCTCTATTTCTCGGGGCTCTGCTGTGTGGAGTTATAATGGTTTGTTATAGTTATCTTGTATCCAAGGCATTCCTGGCAGTGGGCCTCACAGGGTTATTGCTCGGTCAGCCTCAGTCAATAGTTCACAGCTTGACTACCTGATTTCCCATCATGCCTGGGCAGCCATTTTATGTGTGGCCACTTTAAACTTATATGAGTTTAGATATATTCAGCAGGTGCCTAATGCCTGCAACAATGCCTCGTGTGAATCTGTACTGAGGGGACAGGACTTTACACTCTGCTCATTGTTTGCCACGGATTGTGTTACCGTCGGACTTTCGGCTCTCTCCTGACCCGTATGCCATACCCAGAATACCGACAGGCTCAAACCTGTCGGTGCAGTCCTGCCAGCATCAGTAAGTGTGAAAACCTACAAAAAAGGTAAGTTAAAGTTTTTTATTTTTTTATTCTTTTTCAGCGATTTGCGAGCTAAGGGTTTTGTGATTGTTTTTGGTATGCTTTTTGCAATGTTTTTTGTTCGCCCTCCCAAGGCCACGCTCCCAGCCCTGGCCGCCATGTCTTTATCTTTGCCGGCCGACTTCCTGATCAGTCGGCAAAATATTGCTTACGATTTCGGCCGAGCCGCCAACAGGCAACATGGCATCCCCTCTTGAGTGCCAGGCCGCTGGCTCGGACGAAACCCTCCCTGGTGGCCCAGTGGCCAAAGGTAAAAAATGCCCGATTCTCTCCCTTTTAACGGAGGGGAGAGAGCATGGTGACGCACACGCGCTGTGACGTCACTACCGCTCCGCTTAGTGACTGCGGCGGAGACTCGATCTAACCCCTCAGACTGCCTTACCGCCGCAATTCCACCCCCACTATGACCGACTTCTGGTCCAATGGCAAAAAAATTACAAAGTCCCGAAAATCGATGGAGGAGCCTCCTCAACGATCCAGGCAGAAAAAACGTTTTAAAAAAGGTAGGTGCGCCAGCTTTCTGGCGGCCCGGAATTTCGGCCTCCTAGTATCTTGATTTCTCTCGTACCTTCTTCCAAGCTCCTCAGAAATTATCACCGTGTGCTACCTCACCCTGACCCCTCCCCAATATTCCAGAATTGGGCCTGTTTCGGACAATTTGCAAAATGCAGATTTTAAAATGAATAAGTTACACCACCTACTCGTGGAACTACAATAATACTTTGGTTCTGTCTTCATGAAGGAAGACACAAATAACCTTCCGGAAGTACTAGGGGACCGAGGGTCTAGTGAGAAGGAGGAACTGAAGGATATCCTTATTAGGCGGGAAATTGTGTTAGGGAAATCGATGGGATTGAAGGCCGATAAATCCCCGGGGCCTGATAGTCTGCATCCCAGAGTACTTAAGGAAGTGGCCCTAGAAATAGTGGCTGCATTGTTGATCATTTTCCAACAGTCTATCGACTCTGGATCAATTCGTATGGACTGGAGGGTAGCTAATGTAACACCACTTTTTAAAAAAAAGGAGGGAGGGAGAAAACAGGTAATTATAGGCTGGTTAGCCTGGCATCAGTAGTGGGGAAAATGTTGGAATCAATTTATTAAAGATGAAATAGCAGCGCATTTGGAAAGCAGTGACAGGATCGGTCCAAATCAGCATGGATTTATGAAAGGGAAATTGCTTGACAAATCTTCTAGAATTTTTTGAGGATGTAATAGTAGATTGGACAAGGAAGAACAAGTGGATGTGGTGTATTTGGACTTTCAAAAGGCTTTTGACAAGGTCCCACACAAGAGATTGGTGTTCAAAATTAAAGCACATAGTATTGGGGGTAATGTACTGACGTGGATAGAGAACTGGTTGGCAGACAGGAAGCAGAGAGTCGGGATAAACGGGTCCTTTTCAAAATGGCAGGCAGTGACTAGTGGGCTGCCACAGGGCTCCGTGCTGGGACCCCAGCTATTTACAATATATATTAATAATTTAGATGAAGGAATTGAGTGTAATATCTCAAAGTTTGCAGATGACACTAAACTGGGTGGTGGTGTGAGCTGTGAGGAGGACGCTAAGAGGCTACAGGGTGACTTGGGCAGGTTAGGTGAGTGGGCAAATGCATAGCAGATGCAGTATAATGTGGATAAATGTGAAGTTATCCACTTCGGGGGCAAAAACATGAAGGCAGAATATTATCTGAATGGCGGCTGATTAGGAAAAGGGGAGGTGCAACGAGACCTGGGTGTGATGGTATATCAGTCATTGAAAGTTGGCATGCAGGTACAGCAGGCGATGAAGAAAGCAAATGGTATGTTGGCCTTAATAGCTATGGGATTTGAGTAGAGGAGCAGGGAGGTCTTACTGCAGTTGTACAGGGCCTTGGTGAGGCCTCACCTGGAATATTGTGCTCAGTTTTGGTCTCCTAATCTGAGGAAAGACATTCTTGCTATTGAGGGAGTTCAGCAAAGGTTCACCAGACTAATTCCCGGGATGGCTGGACTGACATATGAGGAGAGACATTGGTCAACTGGGCCTGTAATCACTGGAGTTTAGAAGGATGAGAGGGGATCTCATTGAAACATATAAAATTCTGACTGGACTGGACAAGTTAGATGCAGAAAGAATGTTCCCGACGTTGGGGAAATCCAGAACCAGGGGACACAGTCTAAGGATAAGGGGTAAGCCATTTAGGACTGAGATGAGGAGAAACTTCTTTACTCAGAGAATTGTTAACCTGTGGAATTCCCTACTGCAGAGAGTTGTTGATGCCAGTTCATTGGATATATTCAAGAGAGAGTTAGATATGGCCCTTATGGCTAAGGGATCAAGGGGTGTGGAGAGAAAACAGGAAAGGGTTACTGAGGTGAAGGATCAGCCATGATCTTATTGAATGTTGGTGCAGGCTCGAAGGGCAGAATGGCCTACTGCTGCACCTATTTTCTATGTTTCTATGTTTCTGTAAACAGAAAGCACTGGAAAAAAATCTCTAATCATATGACAACCAGGCAGAACATTTGCAAACATTTGTGAAGTATGATTGCTGGGGGAATCCAAATAAAAGTTTTTTTTCAGCATTTTGTTCAATTTAAGCTGTCCCATAAAGCTTTTCAGCCTAAGATAGTATTTGGGATGTGTTTTTTTTTGTGTCACTGAGTTTAAATGATAGTTGCATTAGGCCTAGAGTGAATTTTTATGAGGTACTTTGATACTAAGCTCCACCATTACAGCCAAAATCAGTCAATGGCAAACTGTTTAAGGTGCTTGTTCTTGGATACTTGACTCTGGTAAAAAGCTGTCTCTTGCAATGTCTCACCAATAACAGCTTCATCATGAATTTAACATTCACTGTGGGAAAAAAAGACAAAAAGATAAAAATATATTTTACTACATCATGTCAGAGGCAGTCCCTTGAAATCGAGGAAAACTTGCTTCCACTTTAAAAGTGAGTGCTCCGGTGACTGTACAGTCCAATACGGGAATTACAGTCTCTGTCACAGATGGGACAGACAGTGGTTGAAGGGAGGGGTGGGGCGTCTGGTTTGCCGCACGCTCCTTCTGCTGTCTGCACTTGTTTGATGCATGCTCTCGGCGACGAAACTCGAGGTGCTCAACGCCCTCCCGGATGCTCTTCCTCCACTTAGGGCAGTCTTGGGCCAGGAATTCCCAAGTGCAGGTGGGGATGTTGCACTTTATCAAGGAGGCTTTGAGGGTGTCCTTGAAAGGTTTCCTCTGCCGCCCTCCTATATGGCTCAGAGATATGGACCATATACAGTAGACCCCTCAAAGCGCTGGAGAAGTACCACCAATGCTGCCTCCACAAGATCCTGCAAATTCACTGGGAGGATAGACTCACCAGCATCGGTGTTCTCGCTCAGGCCAACATCCCCAGCATCGAAGCACTGATGACGCTCGACCAGCTCCGTTGGGCAGGCCCCATCGTCCACATGCCTGACACGAGACTCCCAAAGCAAATCTTTTACTAATCATGTAAATAATTGAGAAAAAGTAAGAAACTGACAGTGAAGAAGGCAGAATACATAATTAAGCAAAGGACATTCGCCTTAAACAAAAACTCCCTACGTAAGTAAGGTTTTAAATTGAGAAGGACTATGTTACTGCTGTGCAAAAAGGCAGCACATTCGAAAATCTGCCTCATACATCTTTTATATAATGCTAGGTTTGAAGGAGTGAAGAACTGACAGAAGGCACTTGCTTGTTCAACAAGTTTTGTAGTTATGTCAACAAAATCCAAGCATTGGTCAGATGAGTTGGTTTTACTTACATTGAAAGACTATTTTTTTCTAACACAAAAATGTTGAGAACAGATGCCAGGTCAAAAAGGAGTCAAGAAGAAATAAATGAAACAGTCTAAAAAAGCAAAGAAGGAATTGGATGGGGATGAACTTGCTTTGAGACAGAAGGAGCAAGATGAGTATAAGAAGCTGCAAGAGTTAAAGGTGAAAGCTGTGGCCAAAGGATCAAATACGCCAGGCAGAAATGAACTGGTAAAACTGGAACATGCAAAATAAACTGTGCTGACATTGCATAGTTTGTGTATCTCTCAAGAGGGTGGAAGATTACATTAGAAACCTGTTTTTTGTGACTTCTTTTGGTTTGAGCTTTGTACCTTTCGCTGTATGTTGTATATTTGTTTCATCATCATCATAGGCAGTGCCTCGGAATCGAGGAAGACTTGCTTCCACTCCAGAAGTGAGTTCTTTGGTGGCTGAACAGTCCAATACGAGAGCCACAGACTCTGTCACAGCTGGGACAGATAGTCGTTGAGGGAAGGGGTGGGTGGGACTGGTTTGCCGCATGCTCTTTTCGCTGCCTGCGCTTGATTTCTGTATGCTCTCGGCGACGAGACTCGAGGTGCTCGACACCCTCCCGGATGCGCTTCCTCCACTTAGGGCGGCCTTGGGCTAGGGACTCCCAGGTGTCAGTGGAGATGTCGCACTTATTCAGGGAGGCTTTGAGGATGTCCTTGTAATGTTCCCGCTGCCCACCTTTGACTCGTTTGCAGTGAAGGAGCTCCGAGTACAGCACTTGCTTTGGGAGTCTCGTGTCTGGCCTGCGAACAATGTGGCCTGCCCAGCGGAGCTGATCAAGTGTGGTCAGTGCTTCAATGCTGGGGATGTTAGCCTGAGTGAGGACGTTGATGTTGGTGCGCCTGTCCTCCCAAGGGATTTGTGGGATCTTGCAGAGATGTTGTTGGTGATATTTCTCCAGTGACTTGAGGTGTCTGCTGTACATGATCCATGTCTCTGAGCCATACAGGAGGGCGGTTATTATTAAAACACCAGTGAAGTATTTTTTTCCAGAAGAAAATACTAGATACTAAAATTTGTGTATTAATCCTTGTCTCCGAGTATCAGAACACTCTACTAATGAAATGAAACATTTTTATTCTGTGTATTAGACTTTACATCTGGCCAATTACCAACTGTTTACATTAAGTGGCACTGAATGTCTCATTGCTATTGTTCCGAAGAATTCTTTTAAAGATATCGGCACTGAGTGCTATGTACATTGTCTCAATTAGCGGGTTATTTTAGTATTGACTGAGGAGAATTTGTTGAGTTCAGTTGCAATGTTAAATTAATTTGGTCATTGAGAGAAATCAGTCAACATAATAAACTGCCTATTCCAATGTTTAGCACTTTGATACTAAATGTGATGTGATATTAATGGTTCTTTTACACCCGGCTAAAGCATATTTAGTGAGTTGGTGTTTTGTGACAATGTGATTAATTTCCAAACTTTGTGAAAAAGATTTTCAGCGTTATGACTAGCCACTGACTCCATCCCTCTCCCTGGAAACTCTCTGAGGCTGAACCAAACCGTTTGCAACATTGGTGTCATTTTTGACCCCGAGATGAGCTTCTGACCACATAGCCGCGCCATCCATAAGACCGTTTATTTTCACCTCCATAACATCTCCCGACTTTGCCCCATGCCTCAGCTCATCTGCTGATCAAACCGTAACAAGGTGGATGAATTAACTGTGCAAATAGATGTTATCAGATATGATGTGATTGGGATTACAGAGATGTGGCTCCAGGATGATCAGGGCTGGGAACTCAACATCCAAGGGTATTCAACATTCAGGAAGGATAGAATAAAAGGAAAAGGAGGTGGGGTGGCATTGCTGGTTAAAGAGATTATTAATGCAATAGTTAGGAAGGACATTAGCTTGGATAATGTGGAATCTATATGGGTAGAGCTGCAGAACACTAAAGGGCAAAAAACATTAGTGGGAGTTGTGCACAGACCTCCAAACAGTAGTAGTGATGTTGGGGAGGGCATCAAACAGGAAATTAGGGGTGCATGCAATAAGGGTGCAGCAGTTATAGTGGGTGACTTTAATATGCACATAGATTGGGCTAACCAAACTGGAAGCAATACGGTGGAGGAGGATTTCCTGGAGTGCATAAGGGATGGTTTTCTAGACCAATATGTCGAGGAACCAACTAGGGGGGAGGCCATCTTAGACTGGTGTTGTGTAATGAGAGAAGATTAATTAGCAATCTCGTTGTGCGAGGCCCCTTGGGTAAGACTGATCATAATATGGTGGAATTCTACATTAGGATGCAGAATGAAACAGTTAATTCAGAGACCATGGTCCAGAACTTAAAGAAGGGTAACTCTGAAGGTATGTGGAGTGAATTGGCTAGGATAGATTGGTGAATGATACTTAAGGGGTTGACAGTGGATGGGCAATGGCAGACATTTAGAGACCGCATGGATGAACTACAATTGTACACCCCTGTCTGTCGTAAAAATAAAAAAGGGAAGGTGGCTCAACCGTGGCTATCAAGGGAAATCAGGGATAGTATTAAAGCCAAGGAAGTGGCATACAAATTGGCCAGAAATAGCAGCGAACCCGGGGACTGGGAGAAATTTAGAACTCAGCAGAGGAGGACAAAGGGTTTGATTAGGGCAGGGAAAATAGAGTACAAGAGGAAGCTTGCAGGGAACATTAAAATGGACTGCAAAAGCTTCTATAGATATGTAAAGAGAAAAAGGTTAGTAAAGACAAACGTAGGTCCCCTGCAGTCAGAATCAGGGGAAGTCATAACGGGGAACAAAGAAATGGCAGACCAATTGAACAAGTACTTTGGTTCAGTATTCACTAAGGAGCACACAAACAACCTTCCGTTATAAAAGGGGTCAGAGGGTCTAGTAAGAAGGAGGAACTGAAGGATATCCTTATTAGTTGGGAAATTGTGTTGGGGAAATTGATGGGATTGAAGGCCGATAAATCCCCAGGACCTGATGGACTGCATCCCAGAGTACTTCAGGAGGTGGCCTTGGAAATAGCAGATGCATTGACAGTGATTTTCCAACATTCCATCGACTCTGGATCAGTTCCTATGGAGTAGAGGGTAGCCAATGTAATCCCACTTTTTAAAAAAGGAGGGAGAGAGTAAACAGGGAATTATAGACCGGTCAGCCTGACATCGGTAGTGGGTAAAATGATGGAATCAATAATTAAGGATGTCATAGCAGCGCATTTGGAAAATGGTGACATGATAGGTCCAAGTCAGCATGGATTTGTGAAAGGGAAATCATGCTTGACAAATCTTCTGGAATTTTTTGAGGATGTTTCCAGTAGAGTGGACAAGGGAGAACCAGTTGATGTGATGTATTTGGACTTTCAGAAGGCTTTCGACAAGGTCCCACACAAGAGATTAATGTGCAAAGTTAAAGCACATGGGATTGGGGGTAGTGTGCTGACGTGGATTGAGAACTGGTTGGCAGACAGGAAGCAAAGAGTAGGAGTAACTGGGTACTTTTCAGAATGGCAGGCAGTGACTAGTACCGCAAGGTTCTGTGCTGGGACCTCAGCTGTTTACATTGTACATTAATGATTTAGACGAGGGGATTAAATGTAGCATCTCCAAATTTGCGGATGACACTAAGTTGGGTGGCAGTGTGAGCTGCGAGGAGGATGCTATGAGGCTGCAGAGTGACTTGGATAGGTTAGGTGAGTGGGCAAATGCATGGCAGATGAAGTATAATGTGGATAAATGTGAGGTTATCCAATTTGGTGGTAAAAACAGAGAGACAGACTATTATCTGAATGGTGACAGATTAAGAAAAGGGGAGGTGCAACGAGACCTGGGTGTCATGGTACATCAGTCATTGAAAGTTGGCATGCAGGTACAGCAGGTGGTTAAGAAAGCAAATGGCATGTTGGCCTTCATAGCGAGAGGATTTGAGTACAGGGGCAGGGAGGTGTTACTACAGTTGTACAGGGCCTTGGTGAGGCCACATCTGGAGTATTGTGTACAGTTTTGGTCTCCTAACCTGAGGAAGGACATTCTTGCTATTGAGGGAGTGCAGCGAAGGTTCACCAGACTGATTCCCGGGATGGCGGGACTGACATATCAAGAAAGACTGGATCAACTGGGCTTGTATTCACTGGAGTTCAGAAGAATGAGAGGGGATCTCATAGAAACGTTTAAAATTCTGACGGGTTTAGACAGGTTAGATGCAGGAATAATGTTCCCAATGTTGGGGAAGTCCAGAACCAGGGGTCACAGTCTAAGGATAAGGGGTAAGCCATTTAGGACCGAGATGAGGAGAAACTTCTTCACCCAGAGAGTGGTGAACCTGTGGAATTCTCTACCACAGAAAGTTGTTGAGGCCAATTCACGAAATATATTCAAAAAGGAGTTAGATGTAGTCCTTACTACTGGGGGGATCAAGGGGTATGGCGAGAAAGCAGGAATGGGGTACTGAAGTTGCATGTTCAGCCATGAACTCATTGAATGGCGGTGCAGGCTCGAAGGGCCGAATGGCCTACTCCTGCACCTATTTTCTATGTTTCTATGTTTCTAAACCCTCATCTATGATTTATAACCTCTGGATTTAACTATTCCAACACACTTCTTGCCGGCCTAGCATCTTCCACCCTCCATAAACTTGAGGTCGTCCAAAACTCAGCCCCCTATATCCTAACTCGTACCAAGTCCTGTTCACTCATTACCCCTGTGCTCGCTAACCTACATCGGATCGAGTTAAGCAACGCCTCGATTTTTAAATTCTCATCCTTGTTTTGAAATCCCTCCATGGCCTCGCCCCTCTCTTTCTCTGTAGCCTCCTCAAGCCCTTCAACCTTCTGAGATCTCTGCACTCCTCCAATTCTGGCCTCTTGCAGACCCCGATTTTCAGCTGCCTAGGCCATAAACTCTGGAATTCCCTCCCTAAAACTCTCCACGTCTCGATCTTTCTTTCCTCCTTTAAGATGCTCTTTAAAACCAACATTTTTGACCAATTTCTTGGTCATTTGCCCTAATATCTCTTCATTTGTTTGATGATGTTCCTGTGAAGCTCCTTTGGGCGTATTACTACGTTAATAATGCTATATAAATGCAAGTTGTTGTTGCAATAAGTGTTGTTCTTCAGGTCCATGGCTTATGGGAAAGCCCAATTGGCACCAACATTTATCAAGCTCAATACTGTTGAGTGCCAGAATATCTTCAAGTGACAGTCATAATTTAAACAGATATCTTTCTGGGAGGCTCACCAAGATGTATATCCAGCAAATCTGACTGTGATATGAGAGGGAATGCCAAATTTGGATTTAATGTATGGAAAACAATTTGAATGTGCCAGTTGGCATAATTTCAAAGCTTGCAGATGACACGAAACTCGGAAATGTAATAAACAATGAGGAGGATAATAACGGACTTCAGGAGGACAGAGGCAGACTGCTGAAATGGGCAGACGCATGGCAGATGAAATTTAACAGAGAGAAGTGTAAAGTGATATATTCTGATATGAAAAATGAAGAGACACAATATGAACTAAATGGTACAATTTTAAGGGGGGTGTGGAAACAGACACCTGGGGGTAGATGTATGCAAATTTTTGAAGATGGCAGGACAAGTTGAAAGGATGTTTAAACATGCATATTGGACCCTTGGCTTTATTAATAGAGGAATAGCGTACAAAATCCAGGAAGTTATGCTAAACCTTTATAATACACTGGTTAGACTTCAGCTGGAGTAAAAGAAAGATTTGCATTTATATAGCATCTTTCATGACTACCAGACATCCCAAAAAGCTTTACAGCCAATGAAGTACCTTTGAATTGTAGTCATTGTTGTAATGTAGGAAACATGGCAGCCAATTTGCGCATAGCAAGCTCCACAAACAGCAATGTCATAATGACCAGATAATCTGCTTTAGTATTTGTGTTCAATTTTGAGCATCACAAGAAGGATGTCAACGCCTTAGAGAGGGTGCAAAATAGATATACTAGACTGGAAGCAGGGATGAGGGATTTCAGTTATGTGGAGAGACAGGAGAAGCTGGGATTGTTCTCATTAGACCAGAGAGGGTTAAAAGATTTGATAGAGGTGGAAAGGCACTTACCTCCTGCAGCCAGCAGGGAAAGCTGGCCAACCAGAATTGAATTTAAAATAGTAGTTAATTCTGAGGCATGCAGCCTGGTTATAATATTTAAATGACCAACCCACTTTTTGTGAGCGGGTTGGTTGTCCACCTCTGTTAAAACCAGAAGTTGGTTGGTTGGAGGTGGGTTGGGGGCGGTTTTGAGATTTTTTAGATTTTTACATGCGACCTGACCGAAACCCACCCATTTTTGAGGGTTAAAATTTCCCCCATTGCTTCTTGATGGTGTTGAAATAATCGATAATGGACTTTAAAATGACTACAGACCGCTGCAAATAGCAACAGCTTCACCTTAATTACACCTTTCAGCATCCCATAATAATAATTTAAACATTTATGATCTCCTTTACTATTATTATCTGGTTGCTAGATCAACTGAAATGTTTTTGCCTGGAAGAGCAGCTGTTTGTAGATGTGGATTGCTGCACAGCAGGAAGTGCGAGAGGCTTTCATAGAGGGTCTCGTTGGATGTGAGAGACTGATGCATTCAGTTGTCATTTTCTGGACTCGTGCTGCTGCTACCATCGGTACTCATACCATATGAGGGGAAATTTCTTCACCCAGAGGGTTGTGGGGGTCTGGAACTCATTGCCTAAAAGGGAGATAGAGGCAGGAACCTTCACCACATGTAAAAAGTACGTAGATGTGCACTTGAAGTGCTGTAACCTGCAGGGCTACAGACCAAAAGCTGTAAAGTGCGATTAGGCTGGATAGCCTCTTGTTGGTCGGCACGGACACAATGGGCTGAAATGGCCTCCTTCTGTGCTGTAAATTTCTATGATTCTATGGGCCCGAAATTGGTGAAGGCTCCCGCTCGCCCAAAGGACCGCCGATGGCCACCGAGGTACCTGACGGTTCTTTGGCCGGGATATTCATCAACAAGGTCCCTCGAAGGCCATCGGGCAGCAATTGAGTGACTTATGCCGCCAATCTGGGTGGCAGTCGGCGGGAACTCCCATTCTCGGCGGCAAAGGCGCTTGCTGCCCAAGTGCCGTCAAGGATGGAGTTGGGCCCACATTGGGTCGAACAGCTGAAAATAAAAATCATCAGGGGACCCCATCCATCGCTGTGGAAAAATAAATTGTGCACTAACCTTTTTTTTTTAGGATCTTCAGACTTTCCATCGGGGACAGACCAGCCTCCAACCAGTGGTCCATACCCATTCTGGCGCCGACACCCGTCGACTCCTGCCCATATGAATATGGGAGCTTGGCGGGCGGGAACTCAGTTGTGCCACTTGGCTGTCCACTGATGTCAGCAGGTGTTTCCTGGCGGTTCTCCCCTCCTGCCCGCTCCAGCCCACCTCGAAAGTGGCTCTGGGTGGATCTTGCAGAGGTATGTTGGCAGCAGTGGGCGGTAACTTGATCAATTTCAGGCTCTATGATTCTTTATGTAAATTAACGTACACAGTGGAGCCACAGTTACATTGTCCACTCACATCACTAAAGTGGGGACAGAGATTGGAGTGCCTATTGACTATTGAGTCAACCAATGAGTTGGAGGTGGGGCGGGACTTACGACAGAAGTAACAGCAAACAAGTCGATTTACACATCAAACAGCAAAATAAACAGAGTCTATTTACAAAGAGTCTCTAAGAACTGCAGCAAAGGGAACTCATGCATAGTCGAAACTGCAGCAACGTCTCCTAATAAAAGCACAATGATTTCTCCAGCAAACTGCAATAGTTACATACAAATTATGGACTCAATTTTCCCCAAGCCCGTTTTCTAATGTACTTGCCGAATTGAGCTGCTTAATTACGTGAATAGATGCGCTCGGAAAAATTCTTTGTAGTTTCCCCAATATTTGGCCTCTGTAAGGGATATAGAGTTGTAGCAGGCAAAGAGCCGACAGAGAGGTGGTCACAACACAATGCTGAAGGTAGTGGACTAATCAGGATTAGGAGGGTCTGAGGAATCGGTGATGGTATGAATTATAATTGCCTATTGTATGTAACACTTGCTTATATATGTAAAGCACACTTATAACGAATTAAGCCTGATGGTTAATGAACCATCCTTAACCTTAGTAACACTTAACAAGACAGTAGAGGTCAGCAGTTGCATATACATAACATTTTGATTAGAAGTCTCTGAGGAAGAGATAAGAAAGCCAGTATTTTGGAACAGTTACTTCAGGTGTCATATAGACTAAGGCAAAGTGCACATCACTGAACAAACACAATATGATGGGAGATGGACAATTGCATGTACCACTCAGAGCCAGTCTGATAAGAGATGACAAATTAATGTAACTTCGCTGATAGCAGTAGACCTATCGATGATTTTGCAGGAAGGTAGACCCCCTCAAAAAACTGTATAAATTGTACTTGAAACCTCTTGTACTTTGAAGGTTCCACGATTGAACTTTCCCTTGCATTTGCTTGAAAAAAAGCTGGTTGAACCGAAGGTTTCATTTGTTTGATTCCATGATCGTTATATGGAGGGCGAGGGCGAGGTGTCAACTTCCTATATCAGGTAGTCCGCCTCTAGGAAGAGAAGTCTTCCTTTTACTCCAACAGAAAGGGCAGGTGTTGACTTCCTATATCAGGTAGTCCGCCTCGAGGGAGAGAAGTCTTCCTTTTATCCCAACAATTGGCGCTGCTAGCAGGGTACAGACCCTTCGACCTGGATGATGTGACAGCTAGCAATGGCAGTGAGTATGTTTTTTGTACCACCTGCAGCTGTAGCATTAACGGGGAAGGAGATAATCTGTATAAAGAACGAGAAGGGGGTAATCTGTAGAACAAAGTTATAGTGAACCACGGAAGGACAAAAACCAAGGTAGGGGATAGGTGTATTGCCTGAACAAGAAGGAATAGAACCTTAAGGGGTCTACAAAAATGACCAAGGGATAGGTGCATTGCATGAACAAGAAAGAATACAACCTAAAGGGGGGTGGGACCCCAGGATGTTTAAGAAAAACTGGCCAGTGGGATAAAATGAAGACCAAGGGGGGTCTCTTGAGATATGGACCAAAAGGGTCCCGGGTATAAATGCTAGCAGGAAAGACGAAAAAATGAAAACTAAACATTTAAATTGCGGAGGAACCAGATTAGGAAGGCAAGCAGTATTTTAGTCCGGCCGGACGTTAGAGGAGTCCAAGGGCTTGGACACAGTACACGGAATCTGGTAGAGGGGTAAATGTACCCAGACGAAAAATGGCATGCATTAAGTTGCTGAAAAAAAACATAGGATAAACTGTATTGAATGAAAAGGGGTAAACCTACCCAGATGAAAAATTAAATTCACAAAGGATAGCTTGCTTTTAATCAAAAGATAAAGATGCAACCTTGTAGCTAGACTGCTAAAAGGAAAACAAATTGAACGTCTAATTGGGGAAAAAAGTGTTTGCGATTGTCTTTTTTTAAAAAAGCCTGTATGTATACAAGTTTCTCACATTTAAAAAAAAATCTTTGGCAAGTATTTGAATTGGAAGTTTAGAAACCATTGGAGTTTAATCTAAAATGCTGCCCTTTTCGATGAGAATGTTTTATTTAAAGCTAATGACAGCTTTACTAATGATTTCTGCTGTTTTAATGGATTCCTAATTTCTAAGCAAGTTTGAAGGCACAAAGACTTGAGGGGAAAAAAAATTCTGATATCGGGAAAGGTTTAAAAAATTACACAAAGTCACATAATGACGTCAGGCCTTCTTACAAACCTGCAAAGGAGTTAACCCTTTCCATTGACAGCTGTTTTATACTGGACATTATTAATTTGGGTTTCTTAATGAAAGAAACAAAAAAGCAAAGATGGCAGCCACAAGACTCACCTGACAGACAGAGGAAATGGTGGGATAGTCAGAATAAGAATAAAACAGAGCAAGCCTATGTAATAATACTCACCTGCTACAGAGGACAGATAAAAGAAATAGATACTCAAACAAAACAAATTCAAAAGTTAGAAGCTAAGATAACTAAGCTGGACGAGATAAAAGACGGGACTGGAAGGATAGTGCAGTGTGTAGCCGTAGCACCATCAGCTACGGCAATAGAGCCACTGTCCCCCACGGTGGGTAAATGTAGTCCACAAACTCAACCTAACAGTAAACCAGACTGGGATAAGTTGGCCGATAACGAGTGCAGAGTAGAGTGGCCCCCGGCACATGATAATGGCTACCTACCAGCAGTGCCGATACACACCACTACGATTCCCACCAACGGACGTAGATCAGCCCAAATTACTATACAGGAGGTACCCCTCAGTCCACAGGAGAGACAAATACTATTGAATGAATTACCAACCCCTAAAGCAAATAGTAGGAATACAGAATTCTGGCAAAAGGTGGAAGAGATGCTAGACGCCCATAACCTAACCTTAGCAAACATTCACAGTCTGGTAAAAGCCAAAACGGGTCCGATAAATCAGCACAAAGCGACACCAGAGGTACAAAATGGGGAATGGCAGAATAGGAGAAAAGCGGATCTAGCAACGATGCAAAGATTAGAATTCCTCAAATATGGGATGGAAGGGTGCTGGGGACCAATTAGAACAAATTGGAGTAGGATACTGAATGTGACTCAAAAGGCAGACGAAAGAGTAAGGGAATACGGGAACGAAAGTGGATTGAATACAAAGACCACTCTGGGGCGAATGACCCCAACAAAAATGATGCAGCATTCTTGAAAATGTTTAAAGACGGGCTAGGAGAAGCACATCAAAAGATAATTACGTTAGGATTTAAGATAGGGGATGACTATGATGAAACTTTGGAAAAGGCAGAACATGTAGAAGAGTTAAAGTTAGAAGAAAGGGAGAAGATAACAAAAATAAGGGAGGAGGCGCAGGAAGGCGAGGCCCCCAACAGCAAAGAAGGGACCACCCTTTTGCAGTATGTGGATGATATCCTTATTGCCTCCAGTACAGAACAACAACACGTACTAGCTTTAACTACAGCGTAAGGAGCTCTACAGAGTGCGGGATTAAAAATAAATCCTAGGAAGGTGCAGGTAGGAAGGAGCGAAGTAAGATATCTAGGATGCATAATATCACAAGGGAAGAGACAGATGCCTATGGACAGAAAAGAAGCAATTTGATCAATGCCCAGGCCAGGAACCATGAAAGGGGTCAGGCAGGTACTAGGGCTATTCAACTACTGCAGAAAAAAAACAAGCTCTCACAAATGGTCCAGCCCTGGGATTACCTGACCAGAATAGGCCCTTCCACATTACATGGGGACAGGCAGAGGCCAGTGGCATAGTAATGTTGGGACATGTACCCAGCATACCTTAGTAGAATTGCTTAACACAGGAAGGCTAAAACCGGTATCCGACGCGCGAAGGGCTAGGTGGGAAGCAATGCTCCTACCCCCCCCCCAATGGGACGGTAACAATAATAGGCAACTGTAACAACCCTGCAGGATGGATCATTACGCAGGGAAAGGAACATCAGTGTAGCCCAACAGGAGAAGACGAGGGAAATAGTCAGGCTAGTGAAACCCCGCTTGAGGAGGCAGACATGGATCTATATGTAGATGGGTCTCGACGCTATATCAACGGGACACCATGGACGAGATGGGCAGTGGTAGATAGCAGCAGACAGGTACACTGGCCGGGGAAGCACAGGTCTGAGCATCGGGCCTGAGGAAGTAAACATGCTTAAGGTACAGGGAGAAGCCACTCCACAGGAAAAGGAGGAGTGGAAGCAGAGAGGGGCCCAACAAGGGACCGACGGGATATGGAGGAAAGATGGGAATGTGGTGGCCCCGGAATGCATCCAGAGGAACCAACTAAATTTATACCACGGGTATGTCCATACAGGTAGAACCAACATGATAAGCTCAATGTCCAGATGATGGTGGTGGAAGAGAATGGGTAGAGATATAGAGAATCATTGTAGAAGGTGCCTGACATATGCAAAATAGAACCCAGGGGAGAAAGTAAGGTCAGAATGGAACATAGATTTTACTGGACTGTTACCCAGCAACAAGGGGAAGACATACTGCCTAGTTATAATAGACCAGTTTACGAAGTGGGTAGAAGCTTTCGCTACTAGAAATTATTCATCAGAAACTGTGGCCAGGTTCCGAGCAGAATAATACCTGGATGGGGAATGCCACTGCAACTGGACTCAGATCAAGGTATCCACTTCACAGGGAAGGTGATGAAACAGGCCTGCGCTTTACTAGGGATTAGGTAAAGGTTCCATATTCCATACCATCCGGAATTCTCTGGATTAATGGAACGAATGAATAGGACCTTAAAAGCAGCCCAAGCTAAAGCAATCGAGGAAACTGAAAAAGGGTGGTTAGAGATGTTACCCAGAGTACATGTTGAAGCTCAGAGCAACCCCTACTCGGACGACAGGACTGTACCCTTTGAACTAATGACTGGAAGGGCAATGGGACTGCCAGAAGTCTTGGTTACAGGAAGCGAGGACGAAGGTCCTTATAAAGACAGGATTCGGAGGTTTGTGATGGAACTCTGTAAGCAGTCACATGACTTAGAAGCACAGGCTAGAGATCAGCAAGTAATCAAAGACTTCGAGAATGACACTAAGGAATAGAAGGTCCAAATACCCCAAAGGGACCAATCAGGTGATGGTGAGGATGGTAAGGGACATGTGCGCCTGCATAGTTATAAGGGGTATCGGCAAGTGGAAACACTGGATCCAGTTAAAAAAGCATGGTCACTAACTAACCGGTGACGACCGGGAAATAATTTTTTTTTTGCAGGATTCTGGTGCTCATGGAAACTACGTGGGGGTAACGCAGCCTCATATCAAGGACAACAGGCTGAGGGACGGCAAGGCCTGTATTACAGGGACTCAGGCGACATTAGTTGTGATAAAGAATCCAAAACACTGATGGTGACGGATGGAGCAACAGGAGACTTAAATAACGGGCATAAAACAACGTAACAAGGAAACAAAACAACATTGGGGATGGGCCAGTAATACGGGACCAATAATTAGTGGGAATAAGACCGCGGTGTGTTTTATAATCAGGAGGGACAGAGATACTGCACCCGGGGGAAAGGGGTGCAGATTTCATTCAACATCTATGAATGGTGGTGGAGGGGTATCTCCCAAGATAGACCCACCAACACGGCCTCACCCACTACTTTAGCAACAGTGAGCACTACCAGGGCCCCGACCACCACACCCCCAGCGCCACAAACATGTCCAACTATGAACGCTGGGACAAAGGGGGGATTGATAAGGCAGACCAAGGATAAAATACACTTCGGGGTACGTCAGCGAATAATTACTGTATTCCTAAATAACCATCCCCAACCTCTGCGCATCAAACACCATAAGCCTGTACAGAAACATAGAAACATAGAAAATAGGTGCTGGAGTAGGCCATTCCGCCCTTCGAGCCTGCACTGCCATTCAATGAGTTCATGGCTGAACATGCAACTTCAGTACCCCATTCCTGCTTTCTCGCCATATCCCCTGATCCCCCTCATAGTAAGGACGACAGAAACCTGACCCTGCAAGCACTTAAAGGCCCTGAATCAAAAACCATGAAGTTTAATGTGGAAAGAGGGTCAGGTAAAAAGCAGGACCAAGAAAAAGAGGGATACTAGAAATGGTAGGCACGCGATAAGCAGCGGGATACCCGGCAGGAGTTGCAATGGTAAACATTATAGATGATCGAGTTGACTCCCTAACATGAACCTTACAGGGATTGTTGGAGAGAAATGTAGGAGAAATTCGCATGCGGTACCATGACAATCCAGAAATGCAACTGAAGAGAACAACAGTACTAAGAGTCTCAGCATAGATGATTGTTATAAAAATAACCAAGTTGTTTTATGTCAAGGTCCATTACGAATGATCAAAGATGACTGTGGATATGACCAAGTAGATGGTGAACCTTGAGTATCACCTATGAAATTATCGCTATTCCATGAGGAAATGGAGATTGACGTGTGAGCACCATGGCAACTGAAATGAAGAAAGAAACACCTCATGCACCATTATGGATACTGACTTCTGTTTTACTCCGCTTGATGAGACAGATATAAATGGGTTTATTATAACCCCTGAACTAAAGGAGGAAACAATCGATGGGACTATGATGGACATTATCTGAGGAGGTTATGCGAAGGCCATCGGGCCGCAAGGAAAACCGATACTCGAACTGAATGAGGAACAAACTCGACTGAATTGGAAACTATTCGACAACATAGAGAGGACCACAGGTGGAGGAAAGATAGAAGAAACAGAGGATACCCCAGGTGGGGCAGAATTCAAAAATTGAGAAAATATTGGCTAGAAAGGACTTATACACGAACTATGCTGGACTCAATGTACTAGTTGTAGTGCAAGAGAACTCATCCTGCTAGTATTATCCTGTAAAAAGTGTGACTTATGCAAGAGGCAGGCCCTAACCCGTACTATAGTTAAAATATTGAATAAAGGGAAATTAGAAAGTCCGGCAGAAAGGACTTATTTCGTATAACCTTGATGGGAAAGCCAACAGGTAGGTCCTGCAGCTTGGGAAGTAACGCAACCCAAGCGAAAGGACAACCCTGGAAGCTCACCCATGAGGAATTAATTGGGAAATGGCCTATCTTGGGCATATAGCCAGGAGCCATAAGGGGGGAATTGTAAGGGATATAGAGTTGTAGCAGGCAAAGAGCAGACAGATAGGTGGTCACAACACAATGCTGAAGGTAGTGAACTAATCAGGATTAGGATGGTCTGAGGAATCGGTGATGGTATGGATTGTAATTGCCTATTGTATGTAACACTTGCTTATGTGTGTAAAGCACATTTATAACGAATTAAGCCTGATGGTTAATGAACCATCCTTAAACTTACTAACAAGATAGTAGAAGTCAGCAGTTGCATATACATAACATTTTGATTAGAAGTCTCTGAGGAAGAGATAAGAAAGCCAGTATTTTGGAACAGTTACTTCCAGTGTCATATAGACTAAGGCAAAGTGCACATCACTGAATAAACACAATATGATGAGAGATGGACAATTGCACGTACCACTCAGAGCCAGTCTGATAAGAGATGACAAATCAATGTAACTTCGCTGATAGCAGTAGACCTATCGATGACTTTGTAGGAGGGTAGCCCCCTCCAAAAACTGTATAAATTGTACTTGAAACCTCTTGTACTTTGAAGGTTCCATGATTGAACTTTCCCTTGCATTTGTTTGAAATAAAGCCGG
The DNA here is from genome assembly GCF_044704955.1 of Pristiophorus japonicus. Taxonomy (NCBI): domain Eukaryota; kingdom Metazoa; phylum Chordata; class Chondrichthyes; family Pristiophoridae; genus Pristiophorus; species Pristiophorus japonicus. The sequence continues at coordinate 101,177,985 of NC_091992.1, forward strand.
TTGAACCAAAGATTTAGTTTGTTTGATTTCGTGGTCGTTCTATGGAGGGTTCTATTGCCTATATCAGGTAGTCCGCCTCGAGGAAGAGAAGTCTTCCTTTTACCTCAACAGCCTCTAATCTGCAGCCTCGCAGCGTGGCCAGTCGCCTTGGGGGGTGGAAGCTGCGGTCTGCGCTGGAAAAGGGAGCTGGGCCTTCTGCGCATGCGCGGGGGGAAAAAGTGACGTTCTTGATGTCCGCGCATGCGCAGCAGAGCTCCGAGTCTGGGAGACTTCCTTCAGCATCAAATAGTGAGTAATCTTTGAGGTCTGTCAATAAGTAATGGTTAGGTGACTATGCAATAGATTTCAAGAAGCTGTAGATTATAACACACAGTCTCTCCACCACCTCCCCCCCCCACTCCGAGCCGCTCCAGTGCCTTCCCGCCGTTCTGTGGCCCCCATTGCCAGCCAGTTCGCTCCTCCCCCCACCCCCCAGCCTCCCGGTCTGCTCCCCCACACTTAGCCCTGACCGCAGAGCTTGCCGGTGCATTCTCCCGCTCCTAGCCCAGACCGTTTGGTCTCCCGGTCCGCTCCCCTGCCTCTAGCCCAGGTCGAGTGGTCTTCTCCCTCCCGGTTCCCGCACCTAACTACACCTGAAAAGCTCCCCCCACTCCCTCTCCCTCCCCCCTCGCCTCTCTTCCTCCCCCACCTCTCTCTCCCTCTCTCTCTCACCTTTCCTGCTGCTGCTGTCTGGGCATCTGCTGCACTTACCTGTGCCGATTTCCTTATCTGCGCCGATTTCTTTAACTCTCCGCAAGAGTTTTCTCGCGTGGCCACATACACTGACCTAAGTAGAAATGGAGTAACTATTAGCTGGCCAAAGTTGCCTAAATGGCCAGAATTGGCTTGGGTCGCTGGTAACACCCCCCTTTGAGGAAAAAAGAATTTACCTAAAAAAAAAATGTAACTAAGTCAGTTACACTGGTGCAAATTGATTGGGGAAACTGGGGATTTTTAAGTTAGGCCAGAAAAAGCAGCCTACTCCAAAAAAAAATGGAGCAAATACTGGGGAAAATTGAGCCCTATGTGTGTAAAATCAATCCCAGTCACTTACAGCGTGATTTCCCTGGGAATTACCCAATCATCTCCCTTGTGGCCTGGAATAGTGGTGTCACAATATGCAGCCATACTGACTGAAGACAGCTGAACAGTCCTGTCAACTTTTTATGTCATCAACAGTAGGATGGCACTACAAGAGATTCTTTTTTTCTTTTAAAAGTTAATAAAGGCAGCTTTCGCAACAGCTACAATTGGTGCCAAACCTAACTGATTGAAAATCAAATCTCAGGAAGTCTCACTTTTGTGATAGCTGTCCCCACTACAACTGTGGACCAAAACAGAGATGCGCTAGAAAGACAATGTAGGACTGTGCATTGATTGTTGCGTCATTTGCGCTCATCTCAGTGAAGGATATTAGGAATAGAACATTTCAAGGACCCGCCGCTCCCAAATCGGATGAAGCACTGATGCAGAATAATTCTCCTTCATACACTGCTCCAACAATGTTCCACAGTCTCAATCATTGCATCAGCGTAATACTATTTCATTTCCCACATTTGCCATCCTGTGGATTCCCGAAGTGAGATTGTCAAATAACTGCCCAGGGGGACGGGATTATATCTGCTCCAACTCATTTCATCTGGTGTACTTACTACCAGCAGAGGAGACGTTCATGCAATCAGCCTCGGCTCGATTCCCAGTTCCAATGTCATGATTGTATTCATCTTGAGTTTCCACACAAATGTGTCTTCTTAATCAGCTGTTTGACAGTGAAGAGAGTTTCTTTTGAAACCAAATCTTTAATAAATCATTTATTTTTTAAATGGAATTGACAACTTCAATCGACTTTAATTTAGTTTAAGCGATGTATTAAATAAAACACGAGTAGAGGGGGAACTTGGTATAAAATGAATCATTTGTTTTTATAAGTTAAATCAACATTCACTGTAAAGCAGTTCTCACTATTTCGAGCTGTGGAGAATATAAACTAAAATATTGGCCCGGATTTTCCTCTCCATGGCGAAGAAACGGCTTTCGCCATTCACCTCGCGTACAGCTGCCCAAACATTTTTCACAGACTTGATCAGCTCCACTGGGCAGGTCACATAGTTTGCATGCCAGACATGAGACTCCCAAAGCAAGCACTCTACTTGGAACTCATCCACGGCAAACGAGCCAAAGACGGGCAGAGGAAACGTTACAAGGACATCCTCAAAGCCTCCCTGATAAAGTGCAACATCCCCACTGACACCTGGGAGTCCTTGGCCATAGACTGCCCTAAGTGGAGGAAATGCATTCGGGAGGGCGCTGAGCTCCTCGAGTATCGTCGCTGAGAGCATGCAGAAATCAAGCGCAGGCAGTGGAAGAAGCGTGCAGCAAGCCAGGCTCCCTGCCCACCCTTTCCCTCAACGATTATCTGTCCCACCTGTGACAGAGACTGTGGTTCTCGTATTGGACTGTACAACCACCTAAGAACTCATGCTAAGAGTGGAAGCAAGTCTTCCTCGATTCCGAGGGACTGCCTATGATGAGTGGTGACAGAGAATTCAAACAACTGCATTTAGACAGGCTGTGAAAATTCTCAGACACCAAGTCAGAGATGCTACGTGAGTGAGAGCATGTTGCATTAAGTCATCAATCAACTTGACATTTTAGGACCTTGGGTAGCGAGCCAATTAAAAGGTTAAAAGACTATTAATTGAGCCAATAAAGTCAAAGAAGGTGAGTTCTTTTCTGTCAATTGAACCCGGTATAAATACAGCCATTTTGGCCATGTGGTCTCAGAAGGACAGAGACCTGGCTTAATGCCAAGAGCTTGTTACTGCTGCCAATATAAAGTGACATTAAAACTACAATCGGAGTTCGTATTTCATTGGAAATTAAGAGATCTAACAATTTTGGTATCACGAACACGATCGCTGAGGAAAGAAACTGAATTTTGGACATCGGACCTACATACTGAGGTAAGGACTCCTCTTTATAAAAGTCCTCGGTCAAAAGTCTAAATTCGCCTCTCCTTCTACGCGATTCTGAAAGCCTCCGGTTTGTGAACCCTTCGGTTGGTAGTCGGCTCGAAGTCCCATAGACGTCTAACTTCGGCGGTGTGTTGGTTAATTAATCACGGACCTATTGATCGGCTGGAAAGCCTACGACTCGAGACCCCAGTAAAGAAATCAGTATTATGGCAGCAGGAGATAAGAGCAAGGAATTGCCTACAACTGTTAAAGGTGGGCAGGCACCATCTGAAGTTTCGCTAGATTTAATTCTCGAACAGTTAAAAGAATACATAGAGCAACAATTCAACTTATCTAAAACCTGTATTAAGATCGAACAAAAGTACGGAACCTCCAAAGGACAATGGTCCTTGGACGAGATTAAAAGGGTCTGGGGAAAAACGACCCGTATGAGAAATAAAGAGTGAATCAGATGGTCCCTAGCGGTTATGGGACAGATTCGAAAGCGGAATGAAATTATAATGCGTTCCCAACATGATCGAGAACTGACCAGTACAAAGGATCAATTGCAAGCTGTTTGTGCGCAGCTGCGACAGAAAAAGCTTGAACTTGAAAAGCTGGAAGCGGAAGTTAAAGATCTTAAAGGTGAAATTAAAGAATGGAAAAAATCATTAGGTCAAGAGACAGTAATAGGAAAAGGAAAATGTATCGGTCAATTCCCAGGGTACCCATGTTTGGATAAATTAAAAGCGCAAACCCGAAGACACGACTGAGGAATAGATACGGATTCTGAATCCTCCGACGATACAGGGTCAGAGGATGAAGAATTAGGGGTGCGCTTTGCCCCGTTTAAAAAAAGACGAGTTGTAGTCAAATCAGAAGAGACTGCGGATGAGGGCGGAACCAAAAAAACGAAGAAAAGGCTGTATGAAAAATACTTAGTTCATGATCCGGCAGACCCAGAGAAAATTGATAAATGGTCCAAGGAATTGCCCAATCCAAAGAAAGGAGGAGTAAAAACATGGGACCAATTGGACCGCTTAAGAAATATATATCAGCTTCATCCCTGGGACGGAGTGCAAATTTTGACCATAATGGTGCCAAAAACATAGGGAAGAAAATTGCACGACAAGGTAGAAGAAGCTTTGAGGCAGGATGAGCAAGAATTAGACACAGGATGGGAAGCGATTAAACACTGGCTGCAAGCCTTCAGTCCAGCTAAGACAGACTGGGGAAAAATTGCAGCCTGCCAACAGAAAGGAACAGAAACATAGAAACATAGAAACATAGGTGCAGGAGTAGGCCATTCGGCCCTTCTAGCCTGCACCGCCATTCAATGAGTTCATGGCTGAACATTCAACTTCAGTACCCCATTCCTGCTTTCTCGCCATACCCCTTGATCCCCCTAGTAGTAAGGACCTCATCTAACTCCTTTTTGAATATATTTAGTGAATTGGCCTCAACAACTTTCTGTGGTAGAGAATTCCACAGGTTCACCACTCTCTGGGTGAAGAAGTTCCTCCGCATCTCGGTCCTAAATGGCTTACCCCTTATCCTTAGACTGTGACCTCTGGTTCTGGACTTCCCCAACATTGGGAACATTCTTCCTGCATCTAACCTGTCTAACCCCGTCAGAATTTTAAATGTTTCTATGAGGTCCCCTCTCATTCTTCTGAACTCCAGTGAATACAAGCCCAGTTGATCCAGTCTTTCTTGATAGGTCAGTCCCGCCATCCCGGGAATCAGTCTGGTGAACCTTCGCTGCACTCCCTCAATAGCAAGAATGTCCTTCCTCAGGTTAGGAGACCAAAACTGTACACAATACTCCAGGTGTGGCCTCACCAATGCCCTGTACAACTGTAGCAACACCTCCCTACCCCTGTACTCAAATCCCCTTGCTATGAAGGCCAACATGCCATTTGCTTTCTTAACCGCCTGCTGCACCTGCATGCCAACCTTCAATGACTGATGTACCACGACACCCAGGTCTCTTTGCACCTCCCCTTTTCCTAATCTGTCACCATTCAGATAATAGTCTGTCTCTCTGTTTTTACCACCAAAGTGGATAACCTCACATTTATCCACATTATACTTCATCTGCCATGCATTTGCCCACTCACCTAACCTATCCAAGTCGCTCTGCAGCCTCACAGCATCCTCCTCGCAGCTCACACTGCCACCCAACTTAGTGTCATCCGCAAATTTGGAGATACTACATTTAATCCCCTCATCTAAATCATTAATGTACAGTGTAAACAGCTGGGGCCCCAGCACAGAACCTTGCGGTACCCCACTAGTCACTGCCTGCCATTCTGAAAAGTACCCATTTACTCCTACTCTTTGCTTCCTGTCTGACAACCAGTTCTCAATCCATGTCAGCACACTACCCCCAATCCCATGTGCTCTAACTTTGCACATCAATCTCTTGTGTTGGACCTTGTCGAACGCCTTCTGAAAGTCCAAATATACCACATCAACTGGTTCTCCCTTGTCCACTCTACTGGAAACATCCTCAAAAAATTCCAGAAGATTTGTCAAGCATGATTTCCCTTTCACAAATCCATGCTGACTTGGACCTATCATGTCACCGCTTTCCAAATGCACTGCTATGACATCCTTAATTATTGATTCCATCATTTTACCCACTACCGATGTCAGGCTGACCGGTCTATAATTCCCTGTTTTCTCTCTCCCTCCTTTTTTAAAAAGTGGGGTTACATTGGCTACCCTCCACTCTATAAGAACTGATCCAGAGTCAATGGAATGTTGGAAAATGACTGTCAATGCATCCACTATTTCCAAGGCCATCTCCTTAAGTACTCTGGGTGCAGTCCATCAGGCCCTGGGGATTTATCGGCCTTCAATCCCATCAATTTCCCCAACACAATTTCCTGGCTAATAAGGATTTCCCTCAGTTCCTCCTCCTTACTAGACCCCCCGACCCCTTTTATAACCGGAAGGTTGTTTGTGTCCTCCTTTGTGAATACCGAACCAAAGTACTTGTTCAATTGGTCCGCCATTTCTTTGTTCCCCGTTATGACTTCCCCTGATTCTGACTGCAGGGGACCTACGTTTGTCTTTACTAACCTTTTTCTCTTTACATATCTATAGAAAGTTTTGCAATCCGTCTTAATGTTCCCTGCAAGCTTCTTCTCATACTCCATTTTCCCTGCCCTAATCAAACCCTTTGTCCTCCTCTGCTGAGTTCTAAATTTCTCCCAGTCCCCAGGTTCGCTGCTATTTCTGGCCAATTTGTATGCCACTTCCTTGGCTTTAATACTATCCCTGATTTCCCTTGATAGCCACGGTTGAGCCACCTTCCCTTTTTTATTTTTATGCCAGACAGGAATGTACAATTGTTGTAGTTCATCCATGCGGTCTCTAAATGTCTGCCATTGCCCATCCACAGTCAACCCCTTAAATATCATTCGCCAATCCATCCCAGCCAATTCACGCCTCATACCTTCAAAGTTAGTCTTCTTTAAGTTCTGGACCATGGTCTCTGAATTAACTGTTTCATTCTCCATCCTAATGCAGAATTCCACCATATTATGGTCACTCTTCCCCAAGGGGCCTCGCACAACGAGATTGCTAATTAATCCTCTCTCATTACATAACACCCAGTCTAAGATGGCCTCCCCACTAGTTGGTTCCTCGACATATTGGTCTAAAAAACCATCCCTTATGCACTCCAGGAAATCCTCCTCCACCGTATTGCTTCCAGTTTGGTTAGCCCAATCTATGTGCATATTAAAGTCACCCATTATAACTGCTGCACCTTTATTGCATGCACCCCTAATTTCCTGTTTGATGCCCTCCCCAACATCACTACTACTGTTTGGAGGTCTGTACACAACTCCCACTAACGTTTTTTGCCCTTTGGTGTTCTGTAGCTCTACCCATATAGATTCCACATCATCCAAGCTAATGTCCTTCCTAACTATTGCCTTAATCTCCTCCTTAACCAGCAATGCTACTCCACCTCCTTTTCCTTTTATTCTATCCTTCCTGAATGTTGAATACCCCTGGATGTTGAGTTCCCAGCCCTGATCATCCTGGAGCCACGTCTCCGTAATCCCAATCACATCATATTTGTTAACATCTATTTGCACAGTTAATTCATCCACCTTATTGCGGATACTCCTTGCATTAAGACACAAAGCCTTTAGGCTTGTTTTTTTAACACCCTCTGTCCTTTTAGAATTTTGCTGTACAATGGTCCTTTTTGTTCTTTGCCTTGGGTTTCTCTGCCCTCCACTTTTCCTCATCTCCTTTCTGTCTTTTGCTTTTGCCTCCTTTTTGTTTCCCTCTATCTCCCTGCATTGGTTCTCATCCCCCTGCCACATTCGTTTAACTCCTCCCCAACAGCACTAGCAAACACTCCCCCGAGGACATTGGTTCCGATTCTGCCCAGGTGCAGACCGTCCGGATTGTACTGGTCCCACCTCCCCCAGAACCGGTTCCAATGCCCCAGGAATTTGAATCCCTCCCTGGTGCACCATTGCTCAAGCCACGTATTCATCTGAGCTATCCTGCGATTCCTACTCTGACTAGCACGTGGCACTGGTAGCAATCCCGAGATTACTACTTTTGAGGTCCTACTTTTTAATTTAGCTCCTAGCTCCTTAAATTCATTTCGTAGGACCTCATCCCTTTTTTTACCTATGTCGTTGGTACCAACGTGCACCACGACAACTGGCTGTTCTCCTTCCCTTTTTAGAATGTCCTGCACAGAGGAGGTCCTGGAGTATGACGAGCGGTTTAGATGCACGTGGCTAGAACATTCGGGTATGAATAATACGGATGAGGAAATGGATGAACAAGTGTTTGGACCCCTGAAAGCAGCTTTCATGGCAGGTCTAAAGCCAGAACTGTCCAAAATGCTTAAGGTAGTGTTACCGGACTGGGAAGGTAGAGGGACTACCTTTGCAGAGTCGGTGGATCGATGTAACCAATTAGATCGGGATATGGGAGCTAAAGTCCGAGCTGTACAGGCTATGGGATGGAAATCCCAGGATTCTGATAAACAGTCATTAGGAAAATTACCCAGAAAATGTCATTATTGTGGGAAAGAAGGTCACTGGGCCAAGACGTGCAGGACAAAACAGAAAGGTCGTGGCTGGGGAAGAGGATGCAGCCAGGGATACAATTCAGCCAACAAACCAGGCTTGTCACAAGATAACGACCTCAGAGAAGCATTTAAGCGACTGACAATACAACAACAGAAGGAGTTACTTGGGATAGCAAAAAACGATTAGAGCCCACCCTGGCCCCCCTCCTCGCACTAATACAACAGAGGGGAGATGGGCTATATATAACTGAGGGTGGGCGATAAGGATGTGGACTGTCTTTTAGACACAGGGGCGGAATTATCATGCTTACCCCTACAATATGGAGACTTTTTGCCGTTGGATGGTAGGGCACGTACAGCCTATGGAGTTGGGGGCCATAAAATGGAAATTAAAAGGACAACACCGGTACTTATAGGGCTGGGTCCACATGAACTAACCACGCCGGTCTGGATAGGCCCAGTAGATCAACCCCTTTTGGGAATGGACGTTCTAATCCAAGTAGATTCATCGTTGCATTTTGAGGATGGTCAGGTGACATGGTCAATTAGAACTTTGAAGAAAGAAGAATTGAAGGAACACCCGATATGGGCTAAAGATAAGAACGATTGTGGCCTACTCCAGATGGAGCCTGCGTCATTTACCAGGACCAAGCCTCCATGCACTAAACAGTATCCCATCAGTCCAACTGCCATCGCGGGAATCTTACCGGTTATTCAGCAATTGGAGAAACAAGGGGTGCTTATTAAAACGCATAGCTCCTCCAATAGTCCCGTGTGGCCGGTACAGAAATCTAATGAGACTTGGCGTTTGACTGTCGATTATAGGAAAGCTAACCAGTGTATTGATCAAAAAGCTCCTTTGGTCACAGATCCCTCTACCATTTTTAATGCCCTCAAACTGGAACATAAATATTTCTCGGTTATAGATATGACCAACGGATTTTGGCTGGTGCCTCTGGCACCGGAGGTTCGACAGTGGTTTGCTTTCACGGTCCAAGGACAACAGTATACTTGGACCCGGTTACTGCAGGGTTTCCACAACAGCCCTACGGTATTCCACATGGCTTTACAAAGCCATTTGCGAGAATTACCTCCCCTGTCATCCACAGTCATCCAATATGTAGACGATATCCTGCTAGCTTCAAACACGGAAAAACAGCATGAACAAGATTTACGAGCTTTGCTGGACCACCTTCGGCTGAAAGGCCATAAAGCCAGCATCGACAAAGCACAAATATCCCAAGAAGAGGTTGTATATCTGGGACAAAAGATTTCACAAGGAAAGAGAGAACTTACCCAGGATAGAACTGCAGCCATTTAGGCTGCTAAAAGAAACCACCACTATTCAGGAACTAAGGTCTTTTTTGGGATTGTGTAACTTTAAGAGAAATTGGATTGACTCCTTCACACAGCTTGCTCAGCCATTGAATGATATTTTAAAGGGGAAACGTGCCTCTAAAGAAGCCATCACCCTCACTAAGGAACAGCAAGAGGCCTTCCTGAGTTTGAAAAAGGCTTTGTGTTCGGCACCAGCTCTAGGAATCCCCGACAGTGGTAAGCCATTTACCCTGTTTGTTCATGAGAAAGAAGGATATATGACAGCTATACTGACACAGGGGCATGGGGATCGGCAAAGACCTATTGGCTATTATTTGGCAAAACTGGATGCGGTAGCCCTCGGATGGGGAAGTTGCCTAAGGGCCATGGAAGCTACATGTCGAGCGGTAATGATCACTGCGGGTCTAGTCCTCGACCAAAAGCTGATTGTCAAGTGTCCCCACCCCGTACATGCTTTGCTGTCTATGACTAGAATGTCTCAGATGACGGCAGCTAGATGGACCCGCTGGACAGCAGTTTTGGAAACTCCTAATCTCCATATCGTCCGGGCCAGCCCGGTTAATCCCGCAACTATGCTCCCGATGTCAGAATCGTGGGAGCAAGAGGGGGGAGAATGTGAAGAGCATGACTGCGTGGAGATTTTAAAAGAAACAGAAGAAGCAGCCTTCGCAGCAGAGGAGCCTCTGCACAACCCAGACCTCATCCTGTTTACAGATGGTTCCTCCTTTGTTGACAATGGTACCAGAAAAGCAGGATGGGCAGTTACAACCTTATATGAGGTAGTGGCAAAAGGATATTTACCCTCAGGAACGTCAGCACAACAGGCCGAGTTACGGGCCCTGTCAGAAGCATGTCGAATAGCAGAAGGACAGACAGCTAATGTCTACACAGATTCGTGTTATGCTTTTGGAGTCGTTCACGACTTTGGTCTGTTATGGCGGAAAAGAGGATTCCTCACTGCTGCTGGTACACCTATCCGAAATGGAAAAGAAGTCCGAGACTTACTGGAGGCCATACAATTACCTCACGAAGTGTCCATCCTGAAGTGTAAGGCCCATACCAAGGAAAATACCACAGAGGCACAGGGAAATGCCCTAGCCGACCAGGCAGCTAAAGATGCCGCCTCACAGGGCGTTCCTCCAGCAGAACCAACACAGATGTGCAGATTGAAAGCACTCAGGACTCTGACACGAGACCTTCAAACAATGCAAGGCGAGTGCTCCCAAGAGGAAAAATGGACATGGATTGAGGCAGGAATTAAGCTATGTGAAGATGGTGTCTGGAGACAAAGAATTACCGACAAGCCAATCGCGCCACAAGCGCGTATGCCTTTTTTAGCCCAACAGATCCACTTGTGGGGACACTTGGCCTCACAACAGATGACGGCACGGTTCCAGAAAAGCTGGTGGGGTCGGGGATTTAAAAAACATGCCCAGCTGGTAATAGACCGCTGTGTGGTCTGCCAGAAAAATAATTCTGGACCCATCACAGTAATGCCCCAACTGAGGCCCCCTGCCCTTGTTGGACCATTCCAGCATCTGCAGGTTGATTATCTATCTCTTCCTTCATGCCAAGGATACACTAACATTCTTGTCATGGTCGACAGATTCTCTAGATGGGTAGAAGCTGTCCCAACTAAAAGAGCCACAGCCAATCACACTGCAAAGGTCTTGTGTAAGGATTACATTCCCCGATGGGGAGTCCAGAGTAGCATTGACTCAGATCAGGGAACACACTTCACTGTCTGCCACGAAGTCTGTAGGTTACTGAACATTACGTGGGATTTACACTGTCCTTATCATCCACAATCATCAGGACAAATAGAATGAATGAATCGAACTCTGAAACAATGGCTTGCCAAATATCACCAAGAAGGAACACCATGGCCCCAGGCACTACCAATAGTGCTATGTAGCATTAGGGCAACCCCGAACAGACCTACAGGTCTAAGCCCATTTGAAATTATAACAGGAAGACCCATGTCGCTGCCAGGAACTATCGATTTACGGAAAGCTGATGTTCACTTAATGAGTGACACTTTGTTATCATACTGTCAGAACTTAACCAATGCTATTAGTTCTGCTTCCCGACAGGTATCGGCAGCTTGGGGTAATCCACCGAAGGAGGACACGACATCATCCCGGGAGTCTGGGTGTATGTGAAAAAGTTGCATAAAGAACCTTTGGGTGCCAAGTGGGAGGGACCTTATCAAGTGTTATTGACCACCCAGGCAACTGTTAAAGTCCAAGGAAAGAAAGGCTGGATCCACGCTTCACATGTTAAATGAGCACCCGTAACTGAAGCTGAAATCTAATAAGGACAATTACTTTTTGAGAAAATGTAAAAATTTACTGTATTATTGATTGTAGGTATTCTAGGCATAGGCCTACTTCTTACTAGCCGACCCTCTGCACCAAAGGGAAATAGTAGGGTAGCAAGGGAATTACATGTAAATACCTTTTTATATATGTCATACATTTATGCCAAACAAGGTAACATTTCTAGGTGATGGGTGTGTGCGCATATTCCTATTCACTCAAAGAGAGGGATTCCCTTGAGGCCAGTTCCCTTGATATCTCGGAAATGGCTGAGTGGATAATTAATCAAAACAAAACAGGCAATGCGTTTCAGGATATGGAAAACTGGGCACGTAAATGGAAGTCAGCAGGTTACAATCTGACTACCTTTGAAGGGGGATACCAAACATGCTACAATAATTCCAAACGGCCCCCATTTTTTGTTATCACTAATACAACGGGAATAGGAAGACCGGGGGAATCGGTCTGTCTGATTAGAAACATCAAAGGAGGCCAAAATATGGGGTATAGTAACTGCTCCCGGAATTATAATATAATCAAGCCACGGAACCGTCCAAACTGGGCCGATGTGGGAATTTTTAACGTAACGGGGATTCTGAATAAAACAGATGGAAAAGCCTGGACAGGCCCCGGAGTGTTGCTGACAAAGAAACAGCTAACATTCATTGCATATAATGGCACCTATTGGGTGTGTGGCCACAAGGCCTACCCTTGGCTGCCCCAGAATTGGACGGGATTCTGCTATTTAGCCTACATTGTGCCTTATATGTATCATATAAAGTCACTGTCGGAACATTTATACCGTCCTAAGAGAGCTATCACAGAAACAGAGAGGTTATTTGCCATTCTGATCCCCAGGTATGGGACCGCCAAACTGGCAAGGGAATCCATTAACATGGCATCCGTTGTGGAACGGGTAGCCAATGATACCTCAGAGGCCCTAGTTAAAATCAATGCAGAAATGGTAGCAATCCGCACAGTAGCCCTACAGAATAGCCGGGCCCTTGATTACATCCTGGCTGAAAAGGGAGGTACTTGCGCCCTACTCGGAACTGAGTGTTGTACATATATCCCAGATAGCTCTGAAGAAATTACCCACTTCGCGGAGCATATCCAAAAGGAGGTAGAAAAACTTAAGCAACCCCCATCATTCACTTTGTGGAGAGGAGCCACTAAATGGCTAGGTTCAATAGGAAATTCATTGGTGGAAGGTTTAATTCTATTTGTTGTGATTGTTTTACTTTTATATTGTTTGTTTATGTTGATTAAATGTTGTTGCGACCAGGCGGCTGTAGCTGCTGTCCTGCAGGTGAGACACCTTGCAGGTCCCAGCAGACCATCTGTACGTGGCACAGGGGTATGTTATACTTAAGGGAAGGTTGTTTACTGGTTTAACTAAGATGTTGATTTGGATTAAATTGGAATAAGGTTAATTAACCTACTAAAACCAGACTTCTATTGTGGCCACGATGGAACTCGGGTTGGTATAAATTTGTGTGGAAGTTATTAGTCTGGATATGTGGTGAAACACATCAACAAAATTTAGAAGGATACTCTATTAACATGTATGAAATTATTTTGTAGAATGTTTAACCAGTGATACCTGATGTTTTATGATTCAGTTTGTGAAAGAATCAAAGGGGGGATTGATGGAGAATTCAAACAGGCTGCATTTAGACAGGCTGTGAAAATTCACAGACACCAAGTCAGAGATGCTACGTGAGTGGGAGCATGTTGCATTAATCAACTTGACATTTTAGGACCTTGGGTTGCGAGCCAATTAAAAGGTTAAAAGACTATTAATTGAGCCAATAAGGTCAAAGAAGGCGAGTTCTTTTCTGTCAATTGAACCCAGTATAAATACAGCCATTTTGGCCATGTGGTCTCAGAAGGACAAAGACCTGGCTTAATGCCAAGAGCTTGTTACTGCTGCCAATATAAAGTGACATTAAAACTACAATCGGAGTTTGTATTTCATTGGAAATTAAGAGATCTAACAAGTGGAGATTTCTATTAATCCTGCATCTGATCCAGTGCGGCGCCCTCTACACGGGATCTGTGGCATCAAACAGCAAGGAGCCTGTTCAATCAGTCAGATTGAAGAATCCTCACTGAGCCACGCAGACTGCAAACCAGGAAGTAACCACAGGAACTCAATGTACAGGAAACAAAATAAAGATTTGGACATAGACACGGGATGAAGGGAGTGAGATAAAAGAGACAAACAGGAAAACTGAATATATATATATATTTTTAAATCTGCAACATTAATTTTCTTCTGAGGGAATAAGACTCCACTTTTGGGTCAGAGAGATTGTTCAGCAGTAATTATCACTTATTACGCCTTTAAAAATGGACTTACTCATAAATGCACCAGCACTAACTTTTCCAGTCATTTTTAGTGCGAGACTAGTGGGCAATTATCGTAAGTTCACGCCATTACAGTGATTTCAGTGCCGAGTCTATCAGCAAGGACTGTTACAGTACAAGGTATCCCTGACAGTAACTTGTGGATTGGTCCATTTAACTCCACATGTGCGGACACCAGAAGTTGCTGTCAGATTTACCCTGTAAAAGCCGAGAGCACTGCTATCTTTGCCATTATTATTATTACAGCAAAATCCGGGCCATTATTTGACTATATGAGTTAGGGTAATGGAGGGCTGAGTTTCAATGGGTCACATATTCCTCTGACTTTTCTTATGATCTATATGAGTATTGTAAGTCCTTAAGACATGGAGGATATCTGACCAGTGATGCAGAATTATAGCAATTCCTTTCTAAATGTGATGCATTAAGTTAGAGTGCGACTTGCTTTGTGTGCTTTGGTTTTTGCGGGACGAAGTCTTCAAGGCCTTTTGCAAACTGCTTGAAATTCATCACTAGTGAGATGCAGAAGATATTTCATCCATATCAAACCAATATTGAGTTCATTCACCAGCATCTCATTTATGAGTGAATTGTGAAGTCTTTTTTAACATTGAGATAAATCCAGTAATGACCCCAAACTGGTGACGATGTTGATTTATTTTACATGTATTGTTTATTTTGTCCATATGTCCTGCGATGCTCTCCTGAAGGTGGCGGCAGATGGTTTCATGGCCATTGAGAGCTCCCTGGTACCTCACCCAAATGGCTTCTATTCATATACAAGGCCAGATAGCAAGTATGAGCAGGTTATTATACGGCGTGTGGCACCATGATTAAGCATGGCGCATTTACTCAGTGAGCATGAGGGTTGCCATCTAGCACCATTTAAATGTAAAGACTCACATGTGTTTCAAAAATTGATGAAATGAAGATTCATAGAGGACATGGAAATTTGGAATAGAACAGCAGTTGTACAGTGCTTTTAACAACGGTAGTACAGCAAGGGAAGGGAATTGCACAGAAATCCTGCCATTTTTACTTTCACTACCCTGAAACACCTTTAGGAATAACACCAATAACATCAGTGGATCTGTAATACATTCTGTGCATTCTGTGCAGAATTTTATGTGTAAATTCAAAATATATTTTGTGACCAATCTGCCCCATCAGTGATAGTAATTTTCATCAATGTGAAATGACACTTCCATGGGCAATGAGATTGCCTCAAAATAAAATAGATTAATATTCGTTAAGCAGACAGAAACTGCACATGGTTTTCTTTGGCATTTTTTCAATTTAAAATTAGACAAGATAATTGTAAGTTTTGGAA
Organism: Pristiophorus japonicus; assembly: GCF_044704955.1. NCBI lineage: Eukaryota > Metazoa > Chordata > Chondrichthyes > Pristiophoridae > Pristiophorus > Pristiophorus japonicus. The sequence continues at coordinate 101,193,405 of NC_091992.1, forward strand.
CTGTCAGTGATTACTTTCAAACCCATTTCAAAATTATCTTTCCCATTGCACGATTGAAACCTGAAATAGCCAATATGAATTGAGGTGATGTTTTTATTAGGTTATTATATTCTCAAAGGTGATATTTTGAAGCTTTCTTATTATCAGATAATGTGATTAGAGTTAACTTATTCTTCCGTACATAACGGTTTCACTGTTATCTTCAATTCACTTGGCTCTTTAGCTGCAAGAGAAGGGGAAATCAAATGAGCTCATTTTTATTCCTGGCACAGCAACCTGAACAGTCAAGGCAGAGTCATATATTTTGTGGACAGAGATTTGAAAGACCAATTAATAGTAAGAATAATATAGAGGAAAGTGATATATTTCCTCTCCACCATCCTCTCCTCTTTGAAGATTCTCTTTTGACTTAGCTTTTACTAACCCATCCCAATATCTCCTTCTTTGGCTCAGTGTCAAATCTTGCCTTATTCCTCCCTTACTCAATTTCTGTCTGTGGGCTGTTTTTCTACATTAAAGGCACTCTATAAATGCAAGTTGTTGTTGTAAATTTAACTTTAAGAAATTAGATGAAAACAAACACAAATTTTTCACCAGGTTTTCGCCGCAATTTGACTCTCCACGGCGAAAACCTGGTCGGCGGGATCCTCGAGTACCTCTTTGCGGTGGCGCTTTCAAGTACCACTGGGGAGAGGTGCACCGATGTGCAATGCCGTGGATTGCATTACTGTCGTACTTTCGGCACTCTCCCGACACTTATGCCACGCCCAGAATACCGACAGGTCAAAACTGTAAGTATGAAGGCCTGCAAAAAGGTAAGTTAACATTTTTATTTTTATATAATTCTTCAGTGATTTAGTAGGTAAAAGTTTTTTGAATGTTTTGTGAATGTTTTTTGTATTTTTTTTGTTTTCCCCCCTCCCAAGGCCTCTCTCGCAGCGCTACCGGCCCCAGACTAAAGTTGCCGAAACTTCTGGTTTGCGCTGTGAATCCTCGTACAACGACAACTTTATTGATGCGCCCCGTAAAGGCTGAAAGTTAGGCTTAAAAACGGTAGCGTAGCGAAAATGGTGATTTTGGTGTAAAACTACCGTTTGCGCCAAAAAACAAAAATCTAACCCAAAATTCTTAACGTGTTTTCTTTGAACTAACCTGCACAAGGAGCAGCTAAATGCCATATAAGGTCAACCACATTAACACTTTGTTTACAAGAGTAGGACAGAGGCTGGATACTCACTCTATGACGAGTGGCTCACCTGACTCCTCAAAGCCGCTCCATCATCCACAAGACTCAAGGCAACAGTGTGATGGAATAATCACTAATTGCTTGGATGGGAGCAGCCACAACAGCAATTGAGAAGCTCTATGCCATTTTGGACAAAGCAGTTTGCTTGTTCAGTGCCTCTGCCACTGAGATCAGTATTTACCCCCACCATCACTAGCACTCTGTGGCTGCAGTATAAACAATCTACAGGATGCATTGCAGCAACTCACCAAAGTTACTTCGACTTCATTTCCTGCCCCTGCGACCTCTACAGCTCCGAAGGGTATGAGTAGCAATGCCGTGGAAATACCATCACTTGCAAATCCCCCTCCAACACACACACCATCCTGCCTTGGACATATATCATTGTTCTTTCACCATTGCTGAATCAGCATCCTTGAATTCCCTACCGAATACTATCGTCGCAGAGATTTCAGCGATTCAAGAAGGTCCACTATCACGTTCTCAGGGCAGGTGGGCAATAATGCAGCGTTGCCCACAACTTGAGAATAAATAAAAGAATATGACAGAGCTAACCCACCCATTAGGGTAGGGTTAGGGTGTGAACGCTTTTGTCTTTCTGGGCCTAATAAGTTTGTTCTATGGAGCCTCAGAGACCATGTAAAGTTTAAATCCAAGTTTCCATTAATTTTCAGACTTCTCCAGTTGTTGACAGGTCTTGGCATTCTGATCCTAGATTTATCCACTTATGAGGCAATAGCCAGAACAATTCTTTCCAAATAGCATGTTGGACATAGTGCAAATAGGACATCAAGTGCTTGGACTTCAAGGAACAGATTGCCAGGGCTTAGGGATTGCAGGTAGCTTTAGGTAGCAGGTTGGATAATCCTGCATTGGCTTGCACAGTTATTTGGAGCTAAGTCTGAAGGATACTCTCTGTGTTCCAGGAGTAAGACATGCTAGTAATTTCAAATAAGTGGGAAGTAAAGACTTTTAAAGTGCAGTATCAGGATCACATGCTGATTTTCTGTAAGAATCCTGAGAAATTACATAGGATTACATAAGATATACTGCACAGAAACAGGCCATTCGACCCAACCAGTCAATGCTGGTGTTTATGCTCCACTCGAGCCTCCTCCTGTCTTTCCTCATCTAACTCTATTAGCATAACCCTCTATTTTCTTCTCCCTCATATGTTTGTCTAGCCTCCCCTTAGATGCATCTATACTATTCGCTTCAACCACTCCCTGTGGTAGTGAGTTCCACATTCTCACCACTCTTTGGGTGAAGAAGTTTCTTCTGAATTCCCTTTTGGATTTCTTGATTTTTCCATTTCAGATTGTCACTAGCTAACATGGACAAAACGAAATAAGCATTATTGCTGTATGTTAAGCTCATAATAAAGTAATGCAACCGAGTATTGTAGACAATGAGTAAGTGTAACCTTAACTCCTTTAATTAAACTCCAGAGTGTTGGTACAGCATGGGAGGCCTGCTTATATACAGTGCTCCCAAGGGATGCTGGGATCCCTTGGGACTCCGACAGGTATTCCCTCTGGTGGTGGTATGATATAGGTTGCTTAGGGTTGCATACATAACATCACTCCCTCCCGAAGTCAATAGTACACTTATTTACAGGGCAAGGTGATCTGGGGCTTTTCACTCCCTTGTCGATCGTCTCGGTACAAATGCAGGTGTGGGTGAGTTGGTTGGTTCTTCGCTGGGCTGCTGGGCAACTGGCCTTGCCGGGTTGCTGGGGATGGTGAGTTCAGCTTCGTGGTCAACCGTGATGTCGGTTGCCACTTGTGTGTGTGTTGGAGGGTCGAAGTTGGTGATGTCCCCTTCGGGTTGCATGGGGCTGTTTGTGAATCGCAGTTTGGTTTGGTTCAAATAATTTTTGCAAGTTACTCCATTAGCAAGTTTGACCTGAAACACCCTACTCCCTCTTTGGCTATGACCGTGCCAGCAAGTCATTTGGGACCATGTCCATAGTTGAGTACAAATACAGTGTCACTGACTTCAATATCATATGACACATTTGCACAATCATAGTACATGCTTGTTGATGCTGCCTGCCCTCGACGTGATCATGGAGAACAGATTGGACTAGAGAGAGCCTTGTTTTGAGCGCCCTTTTCATGAGCAGCTCAGCTGGGGGAAGCCTGGTGAGCGAGTGGGGTCTGGTGCAGTAGCTGAGCAGGACTCGGGACAGGTGGGTCTGCAGGGAGCCTTCCGATACATGTTTCAAGCTTTGCTTGATGGTTTGGACTGCCCGTTCTGCCTGGCCATTAGATGCAGGCTTAAACAAGGCAGATGTGATGTACTTGATCCCATTGCGGGTCATGAATTCTTTGAATTCAGCACTGGTGAAGCACGGCCCATTGTCGCTGACAAGGACATCAGGCAGGCCGTACGTGGAGAAGATGGCTCATAGGCTTTCGATGGTGGCAGTGGACGTGCTTACAGACATTATTACACATTCAATCCATTTTGAATAAGCATCCACAACAACCAAGAACATTTTGCCTAGAAACGGGCCTGCAAAGTCAACGTGGATCCTAGATCACGGTTTGGAAGGCCATGACCACAAACTTAGCGGTACCTCTCTGGGTGCATTGCTCAGTTGAGAGCAAGTGTTGCATTGGTGCATGCATGACTCCAAATCTGAGTCGATGCCGGGCCACCACACATGGGATCTGGCTATGGCTTTCATCATTACTATCCCTGGGTGGGTATTGTGTAGGTCGCGTATGAACGTTTCCCTGCCTTTCTTAGGCAAAACCATGTGATTGCCCCACAAAAGACAGTCCGCCTGTATGGACATTTCATTTTTGCGTCGCTGGAATGGCTTGATCGCTTCATGCATCTCTGCTAGGATGGTGGACCAGCTCCCTTGGAGGACACAGTTCTTTACAAGGGACAGTAAAGGATCCTGGCTGGTCCAGATCCTAATCTGATGGGCCGTAACGGGTGACTTTTCGTTTTCGAATGCATCCATCACCAAGAGCAAGTCTGCAGGCTATGCCATTTCCACCCCAGTGGTGGGCAATGGTAGCCGACTGAGAGCATCAGCGCAGTTCTCTGTGCCTGGTCTGTGGCGGATTATATAGTTGTATGCAGACAGCGTGAGTGCCCATCTTTGGATGCGGGCAGAGGCATTGGTATTAATCCCTTTGCTCTCTGAGAATAGCGATATGAGTGGCTTATGGTCAGTTTCTAACTCAAACTTAAGATCAAACAGATATTGGTGCATTTTTTTCACCCCGTAAACGCATACCAGAGCTTCTTTTTCATCATGCTGTAGGTCCTTTCAGCCTTGGACAAACTCCTGGACTCATAGGCGATGGGTTGCAATGTTCCCGATTCGTTTGCTTGTTGTGACACACACCCGACCCCGTACAAAGTAGCATCGCAAGCTAGCGCTAAATGTTTACATGGCTTTCTCAAAAGCAGCCTCTTGTGATTTCCCTCATAGCCAGTCATCTCCCTTGCATAGCAGCACATGTAGGGGTTCTAGCAAGGTGCTTAACCCGTGTAGGAAATTACCGAAATAGTTGAGGAGTCCCAGGTACGACCGCAGCTCTGTCAAGTTCTGTGGTCTTGGCACGTTTTTCATGGCCTCCGCCTTGGTGTCAGTGGGTCTGATGCCATCTGCTGTGATTCTTCTCCCTAAGAACTCGACCTCTGGCACCAGGAAAACACACTTCAAGCGTTTTAACCAGAGTCCCACGCGATCTTGTCAACGTAGAACCTCTTCCAGGTTCTTCAAGTGTTCGATGGTGTCCCGACCTGTGACCGGTATTTCGTCCTGGAAAATCACGGTGCATGGAACCGACGTTAGCAGGCTCTCCATTTTTCTTTGGAAAATTGCCGCGGCCGATCGAATCCCAAACGGGCATCTATTATAGATGAACAGACCTTTGTGCGTGTTGATGTAGGTGAGGCTTTTCGAAGATTCCGCCAGCTCCTGAGTCATGTAGGCTGAGGTCAGATCCAACTTGGTGAACGTCTTTCCTCCAGCCAGGGTCGCAAATAGGTCGTCTGCCTTGGGTAGCGGGTACTGGTCCTGTTGCGAAAAACGGTTAATCGTTACTTTATAGTCTCCAAAAATTCTGACCATGCCCTCGCCTTTGAGAACCGGAACAATCGGACTGGCCCACTCTTGAACTCCATCGGCGCGATGATGCCTTCTCACTGCAGCCTGTCCAGCTCAATTTCCACTTACTCTCGCATCATATATGGCACCGCCCGTGCCTTGTCGTGGATGGGTCGTGTATCGGGAACCAAGTGGATCTGCACCTTCGCCCCCGAGAAACTTCCGATGCCTGGCTCAAACAACGACGGGAACTTGCTCAGAACCTGGGCACATGAGGCGTCGTCGACGGACGAAAGCGCTCGGATGTCGTCCCAGTTCCAGTGGATTTTTCTCAACTAGCTTCCGCCGAACAGTGTGGGGCCATCTCCTGGTACAATCCATAGTGGGAGTTCGTGCACTGCTCCATCATTGGAGACTTTTACTGCTGCGCTGCCAATAACAGGGATCAGGGATAAGTTCTTAGTTTGGTATGAATGGGGCTAAGCTTGGGCCGGTGTGCCTTGTTGCACCACAGTCTGTCGAAGGCCTTTTTGCTTATGATAGACTGACTTGCACCTGTGTCCAATTTCATGGATACTGGAATTCTGTCCAGTTCGACTTTTAGCATGATCGGTGGACATTTTGTGGTGAAGGTGTATACCCCGTATACTTCTGCCTCCTCGGTTCGAGTCTCTGGTTCAGCCTGATCCGCCATGGAGCGATCCTCCTCTGCAACGTGGTGGTTTGCAGGGTTTGCAGCTCGTCTGCACATTCGCTGGAGGTGTCCATTGTTCCACAGCCTTTGCACACATACATAGTGTTTGAAGTGGCATTGATGGGCTCGATGATCACCTCCGCAGCGCCAACAAGGTGTTAACTGCCTCGCATTAACATTTGATGGAGGTCTCTGGGTCATCTGAGGTCGTGCAGCTGCAGGCATGTACATTCTGCCATATGCGTTCCTGCCTGAAAACGACGTTACTTTGTTTACAGTACTTGCCGAAACCTCTTTATGCTGTGAAATTTGTTTGGTGTTATCGCTGGTGGCCTGGGCTATCATTATGGCTTTGTTCAGGTTCAGTGTTTCAACAGTCAATAGTTTGTGAAGGTTAACTTCATGGCCAATGCCAAGTACAAAGAAGTCTCTTAGCATTTGCTCAAGGAATCCATCCAATTCGCAATGTCCTGCAAGGCGCCTTAGTTTGGCGACGTAGCTCGCCACTTCCTGGCCTTCAGACCGTTGACACGTGTAAAATCAATACCTTGCCATCAGAATGCGTTCCTTCGGATTTAGGTGCTCCCTGACCAGCGTACAAAGTTCTTCATACGATTTAGTTGCTAGAAGGTTCTTCATGAGGTCATAGGTTGCTGCCCCGCAGACGGTGAGGAGGATCGCCCTTTGTTTGGCAGTGTTCTCATCCCCTTCCAACTCATTGGCCATGAAGTATTGGTCGAGTCGCTCCACGAAGGCCTCCCAATCGTCCGCTTCTGAGAATTTCTCCAGGATACCAACAGTTCTCTGCATTTTTGCGTGATTGTTCGTTATCTCGTCGCCATTTGTTAAGCTCATAATAAAGTAATGTAACTGAGTACTGTAGACAATGAGTAAGTGTGACCTTAGCTCCTTTAATTAAACTCCAGAGGTTGGTACAACATGGGAAGTCTGCTTATATACAGTGCTCCCAAGGGATCCCTTGGGACTCCGACAGGTATGTCCTCTGGTGGCGGTATGATACAGGTTGCCTAGGGTTGCATACATAACACTGTAGGTTTAAATTTGCAGTATGTAACTGATAGTCAATGAACACCGATTCTTAAATGCTTTTAAACTAGTGTAATGTGCCTTGGGTAGACTTGGTTAGATTTTAAAATGGAAGAAAGAGGCTTGCTTGACCAAATATTAAAAATGCAGATTCCAACAAGCCTTGTTAGCAAAGCGACAGTCAGTCTGTGAGAAAAGCTGAGAAAATTAATGGAATTCCAGAGATTGTGATAAGAGGCAGGGAGTGTAACAAGTTATGATTTACATGTTAGTTGGTTTTTGAATACTTGTTTTCCAACTTTAGTGATACAATCATCAGTAATAGATTTATAATTGTCAGAATTAAATATAAAAATCTGTAATCATCAACTGCTTGCAATGATAACCTGAATTATATATAACATGTAACCCTTTTTCCTACGCTTAAAAGTCTGTGAGTAAGCTGTAACCAGACAACCTGGAGTTTGCCATGGTCGAATAGACTGCAATTAGCCTGGGAACCAAGGTTAGGTGCAGTTACCATTGTGCTGAAATGTTACAACATCCGTAGTGAAATTTGAACCTGTGGAATTCTCTACCACAGAAAGTTGTTGAGGCCAGTCCGTTAGATATATTCAAAAGGGAGTTAGATGTGGCCCTTATGACTAAAGGGATCAAGGGGTATGGAGAGAAAGCAGAAATGGGGTACTGAAGTTGCATGATCAGCCATGATCATATTGAATGGTGATGCAGACTCGAAGGGCCGAATGGCCTGCTCCTGCACCTATTTTCTATGTTTCTATGTTTCTATAAAAACAAAGATCAACAGCAGGCCCCGTATCTCAACTTATGAAGACTTGGGGGGAGAAATTCGGGAGCGCCACGTTTGGGGCGCTAAATTTTAAAGGTAGAAAAAATTACCGGCAGGCACTAATCTTTTTCTAGTTTAAAAACATTTGGGGTTATTGCTCCAGGAAGGAAGTGAAGCACTAAATCATGTGCTCTACTTCCTTCCTGGAGCACAAGAGGCAGCAGGCGGGGTGGTAAGTGGAACAGTGCTGTACACTGGGTCATGCAGCGCTGCCATGTTGCAAGGCTCCTTCCCTCCCTGGCCATTGCTGCAGGCTCCGCAAAATTAAAACTTACCTGCTCCCCAACAGCAGCCATGATCTGGCCCGATCAGCCCAATGCAGTGAAACAGAGTGCCGGGTTGATCGATTGCGGCCAAAGAGGAGCGGAAACAAGTCTAAAAGAGAGCAGGTAAATTTTTCTTTACTTACCTTGGCCACCTCTCCTTTAATCATCGCCCCTGAAGCGCCCAGCCTCCCAATGAATGTCTCCTGCAGCTGCTGCTGTGAATGCAAATTTGGGTCACCGCCGCAAACTTCCTGCTGAATATGGTGGGAGTCGATGTTATCGCCGCGCCCAGTCGGTAGCTGTTTCGCACCCCGTTATCGCCCCCCAGAAGCAATAACGGGAGGCGTTAAAGAGATCAATTTCTAGGCCATATTCCTTTGTATTGCCATAACTACTCCAGATATCAGTCTTGATGGTTAAAAACAAATGATGTCAGTGTGTCATAAGACTAAAAGCCTGCGTAAACCAGGGTGCTACGAATGTGGCATCTTTATGATTGGATTTTGGTTTGAGTGTTAGCCAGTGATTGGTTCAGGAGGACTCCATAGGTTTTGAATGAGAGTAAGGGTATAAGAAGAGGTTCTTAACTGCCACGAATTGTGGATGATTTCAGGAGTAGAAGATTTCAGGAGTAGAAGATTACAGGACGAATCAGGAAGACACCCGGGTGATGAGGAGAGATGAGAGACAAGAGACACAGGATGCAGTTTACTCATGGTTGCGGCTTCTACCCAGAGTATGTGTGGCAATATAAGTCTCAATTATACTCTGTAAACTGCTGCTCGAATACTGTAATGTATTATGTCTTGCTTGTGCTGAATAAAATTAAATCACTATCCCCAATATGGGTAAACCTCGAATCATTTGGAACCAGGGTCCCTCTGGGATCTTATAGTTGCAATGCTTGGTTTCTTATCAAATTGGGTTTATCCCATGAGAATAATGAACTACTAATGAATGCAGAAACTCAAGATTCCATTATATCATGCCTTTATGGTGATAATGACAAGCATATTGCTGTCTTTACCTAATGAACATTGGTTTTGTATTTCTTTTGCTTTACCTGTATTTTTGGCTTAATTAATCTCTAATGTCTTAATTGTAAGTGTCAATTTATTGAAACTGGGTTTGCTGCAATGCAGGAATGAAAATATTCTTTCATTCAAAACATTAAGATTTAAAGGTTGAATTGTGATATTAATAATAAAGTTGCTATTTTATCAAACAATTTCAAACCTTTAGTGTTTAGAAAGCCACTGAGTATGAATATGTTCTGCAAATAGTTTACATTTTTTTTGTACTGTGCATTTTTGTACTGTGCCATTACATTTCAATTCTCTATGCTCTTATCTGTTATCGAGACATCAGCTTTGACTTACAATTTCAAAGACGAGGAGAAAACTTGTGTGCTTTCTGCATCGAAGAGAAGGTTCTGGCCGCTTTACCAGCTAATCATATTCTCTTGAGTAGGGAGCTGGTGTGCCTCAAAGCTACATGAATTGACTGCTGGGATGTTTCATTGTGCTTGTATAAAATGCATCTCAAACAGTTGTTTCTGGGTACAATCAATTTATGATGCCTTTCTCTTGAGACCTGGCAATATAAATTAGATTAACTGCTCTCTTATCAGTCCCTGGTTCTCTGAAAGTGAATGACGTTGCTCCAAAGTGAAGCCCATCAGTTTTTGATTTTTTTCCCCTTAGGTTTGTAGATTATGATGTGAAATGTTGTATCAGCTTCATTATGTTTCAACCGCAAAGAAAAAGATCAAAAGTCAAATTCTCAAAGGTTAAATGAAAGAATAACATTCTTTTTGGAGAAATTCATATTGAAGGATACAATGCTTTGTTCTGGAACTAGACATTAGTCACCTTAAATATGCTTTGTTAAAGATCATCCTTTTGTGAAGTTGTTATTTTGCTTCCTGCTTTGCAGAACGAGTGGGGTCAGCTGGTGGCAACTGGGATAGAATGTATTTCATACACAAAGAATTTATTAATTCTAATTTGCGCTCAAAATTGAGCTAGTTTTGCAAAGTGAATATTTTTCTCAGGTTTCCGTTCATTAGAATATCGTTGAACGTAGAATCTTCCATGAACCAGCGCAATAATTGGGCAATGTTTTAGAACAGAATTTTTAAAAAAAATTTGCTTTAAAAATTATTCCTTGATATATTTAAGAATGGTAAGTTGGTAAAGTTTGATTAATATAGCTGAAAATGGGTTAATCACAAAAAATAAGCATTTTAAATCGTAGTGTCAATCCACCATCTGAGAGTAACCTGATTTTAAATGACTGAAAGTTACTTTTAAAAAGTATACAGAACTATTTTCTAGTTAGATTGAGGTACTGTAGTGAGTTCCTTAGTAAATTAAAAAAAAATACTTCAAAACCTTTCAGAAGGAACATATTGGTGTCCTTGCGGTCAAAAAATCCAACTTAATTTATGGAGCTTCCTCGAAGGCCCGCAAATGAGCGTAATTAGCAGAAACTCACAATGGTGATTAATTCACCCTGGGGGCACGGCTTGTTTGTGGGCGGAGCCTGATTCTAACACGATCATTTTAAAACTAGCGCAAAAGATTGTGGAAACTCGAGTTGCGATAAACGCAATTTGCGCTTAAAATTCCGTGATCTTCTGAGGCAGTTACGCCGATATCGGGCATGTTGCACTGAAAATACCAACGCAATCGAGCAGAAACTCCAGACCTTGTTATTTTCTATATAATGGATTACTAGAGTTACTGAAAGGACAGTATCTTGTCTGATTTTATTGATAAAAGCCAGAAATTACAGTCATGTTTGTGACTGTATTTGAAATATGAGCAGACATCAACAGGAATGTTTTGATCTTTCAAGACTGCCTGAGTGTATTTGTATTTCATATTTTGTTTTGAATCAAGCTTGATTATAAAAGGCTATGAGAGATCTCCTTTAATTTATACGGTCACACCTGACATATGTAGTTGATTTTGATTCATTAAAGTGAAACAGTGGAAGTTTAATAGTACTGGGTGAGTTCCAAAATAGTAGCTGTAAATCTCCAACCAACTTGAAATTAGTTAAATAGTGATCTTATTGCTTAAGAGTATAGTGACGTGTTCCCTAATATCTGGTACAACAGCACTTATTTATTCAGTTAAGTATGCTACCATGGCACAATGAGTTGATCCAGTAAGTAGCTGAAACAAATCAAGGTGGTCTTTGGTTCAATTCCCTAGTCAAGCCAATCTCAGCCAGCTGCCAGTAGAGGTGCTAAAATTAGCTTTGGGCCCTGAGTTAGACAAGGAAAATCAGCCACAGTTCACACCCCTGATGAATATCCGATGACTTGCTGGAAGTATACGCGTGTGTTCACTGGGTGAGGACAGGATCAAATTTGGCTTAGATGCCTCCCAAGTTAATAGCCTGCTGACATTCACTGTTGAGGCTCATGAGTGTAATGTCCAGTGAGTTAATTGAGGACTACAGGGGCCTCCAGAACACACCCAGCAAAGAGCCAACGCCATCAGGAAAGGAGAAAAAGTTGGCAGAAAAAAATAATTTAGCAGTATCAGAACACATGGTTCCAATTGTTTGCAGCAACACGATTCTCTGAGTGCATTTGTAGAGTTTGAAAGCTGTATTTTGTTCAAAGCAATACATTCCAGATGTTATAATCTTTCAAAGCCCACTGTACACACATGTAAAACATCAGCAAACAGTTGTGAATGACAAAGTCAGGATAATTCAGCTTTCAACAACTGATTATTATTTTGACTTCATGACATTGCTCTTTTGGTAATGCTTGTCATAGTATCTTAGAATTACGCTAATAATTACTCCACGTATCCTACAATTCATGTGTTATTTATATTCTTCCTTGGCACAAATGCACTAGTTTTGTTAACTTGAGATTCTTGGATAACTGTTTAAAAATTGCTTCAGGCGATATCCATGGTTAATTCTTTACTGTGTACCTGAAGACTGCTTAAGCTTTCTAGTCGCTATTTTCTTCAAAACAAAGGTAGATTTTGTTTCTCCTACATGAAAACTGAAAGTTATTGAAATGACTGTAAAATCTGAATAATTCTGAACATTTTGCTTTAATTTTCAATGTAAAACTAATAAAGCTCCAATTTTAACCCGGAGTGGGAATTGGACGGGTGTGGATGACGTGAGTGGCAACTCCCCTTATTTCCACTGTGTGAGGCCCGGGCAATTTTAATGGCAGGGCCTCACTTGCAATCAGTTGTCATCCTGACACGGGCAGGAAGTGGAAGCTGGCTGGTGGGAGGGAGCAGAATTTGGGGCAGCAGGAGGCCACCGGCCGTCTCCGAAATAAATGTTGCCGGCACTCTGCTAAGTCATGGGAAAGGGTTTTGGGAGGGTCTCACATTCGGGAAGGGCGGGGGAGCCTGGGGCAGGGAAAGGCCTAAACTTTCCCTGTGGGGTCCAAAAGTGCACCATTGCTCCTCATGGACCCACAGGAAATATTACAACAAAAGTTTTAAAACTTACCTTTTTGGGTCTTTCTTGGCCCCGGATCCTCTTTGTGCTATCTTTGCCTGGCTGGAATCTACAATGGTTTCCTCGCTCAGGCCACCAGTTAAAATTGCAGTCAGGGCCTGATGGCATCACCGGATCCCAATTTGCATATTTAAAGAAGGACACTGCTGGTTTCAGGTTGGCGTCTTGCTGCCTGCTCAGAAGAGTGGGTTAAAATAAAAGACAACTGGAATGCTGTAGGGCATTAGCAGCTAAGCCTCTCGACCGATTTTACTTGTCTGGATTCCACCAGGTGGATAGAGTTAAAATCGCCCCTTATATATATGAAACCATTTTTAAGGCAGCTGAATTCAGCACTATTTGAGAACTCTTTTAACAAAACTCTATTCTACAAACCTGTGTTCACATAAGGTTGTTACAGAGAATATCATTTAACATAAAGCTTTATACCTTTTGGACTACCAGTGAGTAATGATGTGAAAAGACGAAATTTTATTTTGAAAAATAAAAGCAAAATGTTCATAATTATTCAGATTTTACACATTCATTTCATAGCTTTACATGAGATTGAGCAGATCATGAATATTAATTGGTCTTAACTACTGGACCTGCAATCTGAAATCTAATTGTTTGTAATTACCAAGCTAGATGTTAAAGCTAATGAAATAATACTTTTAGCTACCATAACTTCTTTACTGTACATTTTTGTCTCAATATTCTAAACTCCAATGAGTACAGGCTCAACCTGCTCAGCCTTTCTTCACATGACAAGCCCTTCATCTCAGGCATCAACCCAATGAACCTTCTCTGAACTGCCTCCAATACAAGTATATCCTTCCTTAAATATGGAGACCAAAACTGTACGCAGTACTCTCGGTGTGGCCTCACCAATACCCTGTACAGTTGTAGCAGGACTTCACTACTTTTATATTTCATCCCCCTTGCAATAAAGGCCAACATTCCATTTGCCTTCCTAATTACTTGCTGTATCTGCTTACTAACTTTTTGTGTTTCATGCACAAGGACCCCCAGGTCCCTCTGTACCTCAACATTTTGTAATCTCTCCCCATTTAAATAATAATTTGCTTTTTTATTTTTCCTACCAAAGTGGATAACCTCACATTTTCCCACATTATACTCCATCTTCGGATGCGAGCCTTTAACCACTTTTTACACTTCCTTCTCACGCTTTATTTCTCTTTTCCTCAATGGTCAATATCTAACGTGTTGTAAAATTGTTGTGAAGCCCTTTGGGACGTTTTACTGCATTAAAGGCGCTATAAAAATAAGAATTATTATTTGTGGCCAAAATTTTGCTCACTCATTTAGCCTATCTCTATCCCTTTGTACATTTTTTGTGTCTTCCTCACAACTTGCTAACTTGCTTTCCCACCTATCTTTGTATCATCAGCGAATTTGGCTACATTACACTCAGTCCCGTCATCCAAGTCATTAATATAAATTGTGAATAGTTGAGGCCTCAGCACTTATCCCTGTTACAGTTTGCCAATAGCGATGGCCCTTCTCTTTAAGGAACGGAAGGAGCCTCCGAACGCGTCAGTGCTGCACGGTCCATTGTACAGCGCTGCACACCGACCGCCCCGCCTGTGTCCTGTTGCGCTCCATGAAGGAAGTGGAGTACTTAGTTTAGCCTTCCACTTCCTTCCTGGAGCGCAAACCGCAAATTTTTTAAAAGGTGAAAATCCTTAGCACAGCTGCTAATTGTTTCAACTTTTAAAAGTTAACGCCCCAATTGGGGCGCTCCCAAAAGTCTCCCCCTTTATTTCTTATATTGTGTACACATGACTTTCTGACGCTGGTTAAAACCTGAGCTCCTTTTGTCTGGAAATAATAAAGGTGGTGACTGACTACCTCATAGCCTAATACATGGCATTTGCAGAATCATCCAACCATTTCTCAAAATGCTGCTAGATGCTTTAGGGTCAAGGATATCTCGGAGCGGGTGCAGGACATTCTGAAAAGTGAGGGTGAACAGCCAGTTGTTGTGGTGCATGTCGGTACCAACGATATAGGTAAAAAACAGGATGAGGTCCTACGAGACGAATTTAGGGAACTAGGAGCTAAATTAAAAAGTAGGACCTCAAAGGTAGTAATCTCAAGATTTCTACCAGTGCCACGTGCTAGTCAGAGTAGGAATCACAGGATAGCTCAGATGAATACGTGACTTGAGGAGTGGTTCAGAAGGGAGGGATTCAAATTCCTGGGACATTGGAACCGGTTCCGGGGGAGGTGGGACCAGTACAAACCGGACGGCCTACACCTGGGCAGGACCAGAACCAATATCCTAGGGGGAGTGTTTGCTAGTGCTGTTGGGAAGGAGTTAAACTAACATGGCAAGGGGATGGGAACCTATGTAGGGAGACAGAGGGAAATAAAATGGAGGCAGAAGCAAAAGATAGAAAGGAGAATAGTAAAAGTGGAGGGCAGAGAAACCCAAGGCAAAAAACAAAAAGGGCCACATTACAGCAAAATTCTAAAGGGGAAAAGTGTGTGAAAAAGACAAGCCTGAAGGCTCTGTGCCTCAATGCGAGGAGTATTCGGAATAAGGTGGACGAATTAACTGCGCAGATAGCAGTTAACGGATATGATGTAATTGACATCACGGAGACATGGCTCCAGGGTGACCAAGGCTGGGAACTCAACATCCAGGGGTATTAAACATTTAGGAAGGATAGACAGAGAGGAAAAGGAGGTGGGGTGGCGTTGCTGGTTAAAGAGGAAATTAATGCAATAGCAAGGAGGGACATTAGGCTGGATGATGTGGAATCTGTACGGGTGGAGCTGCAGAATACCAAGGGACAGAAAACACCAGTGGGAGTTGTGTACAGACCACCTAACAGTAGTAGTGAGGTTGGGGACAGCATCAAACAAGAAATAAGGGATGTGCGCAATAAAGGTACAGCAGTTATCATGGGCGACTTTAATCTACATATTGATTGGGCTAACCAAACTGGTAGCAATGCGGTGGAGGAGGATTTCCTGGAGTGTATTAGGGATGGTTTTCAAGAGCAATATGTCGAGGAACCAACTAGAGAGCTGGCCATCCTAGATTGGGTGATGTGTAATGAGAAGGGACTAATTAGCAATTTTGTTGTGCGAGGCCCCTTGGGGAAGAGTGACCATAATATGGTAGAATTCTTTATTAAGATGGAGAGTGACACAGTTAATTCGGAAACTAGGGTCCTGAACTTAAGGAAAGGTAACTTCGACGGTATGAGGCGTGAATTGGCTAGAATAGACTGGCAAAGGATACTTAAAGGGTTGACAGTGGATAGGCAATGGCAAACATTTAAAGATCACATGGATGAACTTCAGCAATTGTACATCCCTGTCTGGAGTAAAAATAAAACGAGGAAGGTGGCTCAACCGTGGCTAACAAGGGAAATTAAGGATAAAACCAAGGAAGAGGCATATAAATTGGCTAGAAAAAGCAACAAACCTGAGGACTGGGAGAAATTTAGAATTCAACAAAAGAGGACTAAGGGTTTAATTAAGAGGGGGAAAATAAAGCACGAGAGGAAGCTTGCAGGGAACATAAAAACTGACTGCAAAAGCTTCTATAAATATGTGAAGAGAAAAAGATTAGTGAAGACAAACGCAGGTCCCTTGCAGTCCGATTTAGGTGAATTTATAATGGGGGACAAAGAAATGGCAGACCAATTGAACAAATACTTCGGTTCTGCCTTCATGAAGGAAGACACAAATAACCTTCCGAATATACTAGGGGACAATGGGTCTCGTGAGAAGGAGGAACTGAAGGATATCCTTATTAGGCGGGAAATTGTGTTAGGGAAATTGATGGGATTGAAGGCCGATAAATCCCCGGGGCCTGAGAGTCTGCATCCCAGAGTACTTAAGGAAGTGGCCCTAGAAATAGTGGATGCATTGGTGATCATTTTCCAACAGTCTATCAGAGTTGTTAACCTGTGGAATTCCCTGCCACAGAGAGTTGTTGATGCCAGTTCATTGGATATATTCAAGAGGGAGTTAGATATGGCCCTTACGGCTAAAGGGATCAAGGGGTATGGAGAGAAAGCAGGAAAGGGGTACTGAGGTGAAGGATCAACCATGATCTTTTTGAATGGCGGTGCAGGCTCGAAGGGCAGAATGGTCTACTCCTGCACCTATTTTCTATGTTTCTATGTTTACATGAGATTGAGTAGGTCTTGAATATTAATTGATCTTAACTACAGGACCTGCAAACTGAAATCTAACCATTTATAATTACTAGGCTAGATGTTAAAGTAAATTAAATAATGCGTTTAGCTACCATAACTTCTTTCCTGTACATTTTTGGTCCTTTGTCAATTAAATATATTTGCGTTCAGTGTTTATATTCCAAAATGTCTTTAGTACATTGCTGTTCAGTGTAAATTATCGGGCAGTTGAGCATAGTATTGTGTTGTCCAAAATCCGATTTGCCTCATTTACCAAGATAACAGCAGTGATTACATTGGGATGTCATGATAAGGAACCTGAATTGATGATTATTCTATCTACATTCATTTTTCAAATGCAAACCTTATATTTTAAGACTAAAGCATTTGTAAACTCTTACATAAAATACTAGAAATTTGACTTGCTGTTCATTTTTAGCTGTAATACTGACACGACATACAACCTCGTGCACCATAACACAATAATTATTAGGTAGTGTGGTTCAATTAAAAGTGTTATGTTTCTACAACAGCAACATGCATTTATAGCGGCTTTAATGTTGAAAAACATCCCAAGGTGCTTCACAGAAGTGTAATCAGACAATAATGGGCACGAGCCAAAGAAGGAGATATAAGGAAGGTGACTAAATGTTTGGCTGAAGTGGTGAGTTTTAAGGAGGGTACAGTTAAAAGAGAAATTCATTTAGCTGAATTTCCACATAATGCTAAACATTTTTTGTGCACAGCAATCTTGTCACTAAAAATCTAAATCACACACTTTTTGAATGGTAATGATGTCTTTGCAGTCTGCATCTTCAGAATTTAGAAACAGAAGCTGGAGATACAGGGGCCGAATTTCAGCAACGCCTCCGCCCGCCCAAGTGCCGCCGATGGCCGCCGAGATACCGGCCGGTACTTTGGGCAGGATATTCATGGCCGAGGTCCCATGAAGGTTGGCAGGTGGCAAATGGAAGATGTACGCCACCAATCTGGACAGCAGCGGGCGGGAGGTCGCATTCTCTGCGGCAGAGGCGCTTGCTGCCCAAGTGCCGCTGAGGATGGAGTCGGGCCCACGGAGGGTCGAAGACCTGAAAAAAACATCAAAAATTTTTTTTAAGTATCTGACGACCTTCAGGGGACCCCACCCAGGTAAGTCGCTGTAGAAAAAAAGTATTAAAATGTTCACTTACCTTTTTTTCAGGTTCTTCAGACTTACCGTCGGGGACAGACCAGCCTCCAGCCAGTGGTCCACCCCCGTTCTGCCGCCGAGTCCCGCCAACTCCCGCGCACAGGAATCGGGGAGCTCGGCAGGCGGGAGGTCAGTTGCACCACTCGGCCGTCCGCTGACGTCAGCGGGCGGTTCCCGGCGGCTCTCCCCTCCCGCCCGCTCCAGACCACCCTGAAAGTGGCACTGGGCGGATCTTCAGGAGAAACATCAGCGGCAGTGGGTGGCAGTCGGCGACAGCGGGTGGTGAGGTGCTGAAAATCGGCCCCACAGTCTAAAAACTAAAATCTGAGCAATGGAAATCGTGGAATTAGGCCTAGAATGTACATAATTAATCGTGTAAATTGAAATTGGGGGTAGTGTGCTGACGTGGATTGAGAACTGGTTGTCAGACAGGAAGCAAAGAGTAGGAGTAAATGGGGACTTTTCAGAATGGCAGGCAGTGACTAGTGGGGTACCGCAAGGTTCTGTGCTGGGGCCCCAGCTGTTTACACTGTACATTAATGATTTAGACGAGGGGATTAAATGTAGTATCTCCAAATTTGCAGATGACACTAAGTTGGGTGGCAGTGTGAGCTGCGAGGAGGATGCTATGAGGCTGCAGAGCGACTTGGATAGGTTAGGTGAGTGGGCAAATGCATGGCAGATGAAGTATAATGTGGATAAATGTGAGGTTATCCACTTTGGTCGTAAAAACAGAGAAACAGACTATTATCTGAATGGTGACAGATTAGGAAAAGGGGAGGTGCAAAGAGACCTGAGTGTCATGGTACATCAGTCATTGAAGGTTGGCATGCAGGTACAGCAGGCGGTTAAGAAAGCAAATGGCATGTTGGCCTTCATAGCGAGGGGATTTGAGTACAGGGGTAGGGAGGTGTTGCTACAGTTGTACAGGGCCTTGGTGAGGCCACACCTGGAGTATTGTGTACAGTTTTGGTCTCCTAACCTGAGGAGGGACATTCTTGCTATTGAGGGAGTGCAGCGAAGGTTCACCAGACTAATTCCCGGGATGACGGGACTGACCTATCAAGAAAGACTGGATCAACTGGGCTTGTATTCACTGGAGTTCAGAAGAATGAGAGGGGACCTCATAGAAACGTTTAAAATTCTGATGGGGTTAGACAGGTCAGATGCAGGAAGAATGTTCCCAATGTTGGGGAAGTCCAGAACCAGGGGACACAGTCTAAGGATAAGAGGTAAGCCATTTAGGACCGAGATGAGGAGGAATTTCTTCACCCAGAGAGTGGTGAACCTGTGGAATTCTCTACCACAGAAAGTTGTTGAGGCCAGTTCACTGAATATATTCAAAAAGGAGTTAGATGAAGTCCTTACTACTAGGGGAATCAAGGGGTATGGTGAGAAAGCAGGAATGGGGTACTGAAGTTGCATGTTCAGCCATGAACTCATTGAATGGCGGTGCAGGCTAGAAGGGCCGAATGGCCTACTCCTGCACCTATTTTCTATGTCTATGTTTTCTATGAAATCAGGAAACCTGGTGTTGCCCACTAGGACTTCAGCTTGAACATTGCCACCAATGTAGGGCAAGCCAGAGGAATAAATAGTCCCAGTAACACTTTTGGTTGTTCTGTGCATCCCCCATTCTGTGTAGTGATCCACCAGTTGAATCATAACATGTCAGATTTTTGTGCGCAAGAACTATATAATCAGAAATGGTTTGGGATCTTTCGATGAGATTGAATTTTAAAATTTTGATTGCTGAAAGTGTGCGGCTTGTGAGGAAGGATGTTTGAAGTTTATTCTAAGTGTTTTAGAGCAAAATTCAAATAAGGTTGGGAAAAAAATTCTAATTACATCAGGATGAATACACAGAGCTGCAGCACTGTCTCATATCTGATCTGGACCGCTCACTCATTTTTCTCATTTTTAAGGGAATGAGGTGCTATTGAGATTTATCAGACTCTCTTGTCAGTACAAATGAAGCTGCTTGCATCCCAGTATTTTACCTTGTTTAGTCAGTTAGTGAGCAAGACATCACTCTGCAATTTAATGGGAAGATCAGATATGAACCGTTGCAACCTGAAGGGATGGGAATCCACACGTATAAAAGTTAATTTTTAGTGCTGGAAAGGTTGTTTGGCAGTAATTAAAACATATCACACCGATAAAAATTAAAAACTGCACAGCCTTCCATCTATTTCAGTGTTGGGTCTCTCGGCAAGATACCGTTATACCAAAGCTTCTGGAGGAACAGGGCAACTCGCACAGTAACTTCCTGATTTCCGCGTTTAAGCTGAGTCATCGCTGGGCTAAGGCTTTGAAGTCATTAAAAGAGAAAGACTAGGCGAGCCTGAAGACGATGTGAAGAATTTTAGTATAAGGAAATATCTCACTTCTCAAGCTCTTTCATTCCCTCCCTGGACTGGAAACTAAATATTCAAGGATATTTGAAAATTTGGAAGGACAGACAGAAAGGAAAAGGAGGTGGGGTAGCACTGTTAATAAAGAATGAGATCAATGCGTTAGTGAGATATATTGGCTCAGAAGATCAAACTGTTGAATCAGTTTGGCTGGAGGTAAGGAATAATAAGGGGGAAAAGTCACTGGTGGGCATAGTCTTTAGGCCCCCTAACAATAGCTACACTGTTGGATGGAGTATAAATCAAGAAATAATGGCGGCTTGCAAAAAAGGAATGGCAATAATCATGGGCGATTTTAACCTCCATATTGATTGGACAAAGCAAATTGGCCAGGGTAGCCTTGAGGAAGAGTTTATAGAATGTACCCTGGATAGTTTCCTTGGACAGTACATTGCGGAACCAACCAGGGAGCAGGCACATGTGGTACTGTGTAATGAGACAGGATTAATAAATTATCTTATAGTAAAGGATCCTCTAGGAATAAATGACCATGGGCTAGATTTTACACTTTCGTGCAGATCGCCCAAAAATGGGCGTTATTTCTGGCGTGGGCGGTAAAAATGGATTTTCAGATCGCCGGCTTGTTGCTCATTCTCAAAGCCCCTAGTCTCCATTTTTGAAATTGGGCGTTATATGAAATGGGCTGTAGGGTTAAACTCTCTGACCTTCTGCCGTAAAGTGTCGCTGTCCTTAGCAATGGCATGGCAACACTCGATTCCCATGATTCAGGAGATCAAGGGTCATCATGACATGCGCATAAGAGGAGACAGATGGAGAGGGAGCTGAGAGGGAGTGAAGGCGTATGTGGGTGTGGTGTGGCTGCTTTGGGAGAAAGGAGGGAGAGTTTCAAGCTTTAAGCAAATTGAGGAAAAAAATTAGCTGTTACCAGCCAGATACTGGTGCCTATAATGGAGGGAGAGGAGGAGGCGACACAGCACGCTGTGGAGACTGATGCTGGTGAGTGCAGTGAGCTGGGAGAGGAGCACATTGGAGGACACAAAAGAGCAAGGAGGTTCTCGGATGAGGTAAATGCCTCCCTCCTGCAGAAGGTCGAGGTACGCTGGGGTGATTTGACCCAGGGAGGGCGTGGGAAGCCCACCCCAAAGGCCTAGCAGAAGATATGGGTCGGCGACCAACGAGGTGCGTGAGGGCAACCAATGCTGCAAACGATGGAACGACCTTGTCGGATCCGCAAGAGTAAGTATTTCATTTATTTACATGTACTTATGTATTTATATAATTTGATTTGTAAGAGTCATAAGTGACTATCATCAAATGTGAGGTCTTTCACTTTTACCGGGAATGTTGTAATCAAAGCCTACTGTCACGGTGTACGTCTTTAGGTAAAGAATGATAATTATCATAATAATCATGATTACATCTGTCGGTATGTGTTGTATCAGTCTCTGTGACAGTACCAAGCAATGATATCATGCAATGATCTCATGCAATGTCGTCCTGTTACCTTTTACAGAAGAAGCTATCGACGATGAGGTCCATGTAGAGGCAAACAGGTGGGGGGCCACCAGTCATCAGGGACATCACTGTCATGGAGGAGCGGGTGCTCACACTCGTGGGGAAGCACCCCCGGATGGTCACGCAAGCATCTGCAGATCCTGAAGTGATGCGACGTGAGTAAAGTTTATACTATTGCATGACGTAAGGTCAATAGTTGCCAAACCCACTCATATCTGAACAATAATATATGATAGATGATTTCTAAAATTGTCCTATAAATAATGCTGGCCTAATGAAAATCATTGCAATGCAAAATGTGTTGATGGTCATGAAATGTGATGATTTTGATAGCAGTGGTGCTTTTGTCATGCATATGCTGTGTGTAGTGCTGGAATCACCTTGTGACCCTAGCACCCCCTCCTCCTCCAATAACCTAATTTGTGTTTTGCAGCTCAGCCAGCAGCACGGCCCCAGGCAAGACCACAGAGGCTAGAAGTTGGGGGCACGGGGCAGGACTCGCCGGACGGTGCTACATCTGGTGCTGAGGACCTCCGATTCTCGCCCGTCGATCCGCTGGGTCTGTTCTTTGCGGACTTCGAGGAACCTGCATCGCCACGCTCGAGAAGCTATTCCACCCCAAGGCCATCTAGTGCTCTTCCGGCCATTCCCGCCTCCACCCTGGAGGTACCGGCCCCAAGCCCCTCGCCACAGGGTACCCCATTTGTCCCCAGGATGGCGCTGACCCCGTGGAGGTTTTGTGGACGCGGCAGGTCTGTTCCACGAGCGCCACATGAGAGCGGAGAGATGGTACAGTTGTCCAGGAGGACTGTAGACATTGGTGACCAGATCCTCGATGCATTGGGGGGCATATCACAATAGCTGGCCACCATGACTGAGTTCATTCTGCGGATAGCGAAGGCCCTGGAGGCGATAGCCAGGAACATTGCTGGCACAGGCCTCCCAGTGGTCTCGGAGCGAGGCACTCGAGCCCTAGGTTCCGCACCACCACTGCGAATGACAGATGAGAGGCAGGACCAAGATCCTGCTTCTGGATCTGAGAATGTTCCCACCTTAGCACCCCTTGCTCCGGTATCCGTGCAACCACCGCCTCTGCCTTCATCCCCCCCAATGAGGCACTGCCTGAGGAGCTCATCGGCCAGGCAGCGTGGAGCGAGGAAGGGAAGGGGTAGAGGTGGGGAAAAAAAGGGGAGGGGGAAAGGAAAGTGAGATGCATGTCCGCAGGTGATGGCTGTGTTATATCTCCATCTCGGTGTATGCAATTTGTTGCATTGTATGGGGGGAGGGGACCATGCTCCTGCTTTGCCTTTGTACTTTGTTTCTGGACATTTTGACCATTTGGTTGATGTCAATGGTCGAAAAAGTGGGGTGGGGGTGGGGTGTTTTTGCCCGTGATACTTCTGATTTCAGACCAATGGTCGTGTAAAATGTATTTTATTCAACATAACCTGGTTGCTCATTGTCTCAGATAGCTGCACCATTACACATTGGTGATTCCTTAACATGAAAGGGTTAAATAAAACTTAACTTGAATCGACTTAAACTTTAACTGGCACCAAGGTGATGCCCACCATTGATGTCCGAGCTGCACACACACAGCAGTGTGTCAGCGTTGTCAATCACAGCAACGTACTTTCATGCAAATCGTTCAGTTATGAGCTCCTGACGTAAGAGTCTTGCAGCTATGTAGCCTCCACAGGCCCTTTCCTGCGGTCTGGAGGGGGGAGTGGGCATGGTTGTATAGTCAGCCTGATTGTCTGGCCCTAGCTCAGCATCCAGCCGCTCGTCCTCCTCGTCCTCTCTCTCCTGAGGTGGACCATCAGTCCCTTCTGGCAATTTTTGGCCCCTCCTGATAGCCAGGTTGTGCAGCATGGAGCACACGACCATGAATTTAGCTACTTGCTCAGGATTGTATTGTAGCTCCCCTCATGAGTGCTCCAGGCATCTAAAGCGCTGGTTAAGCTCAGTAATTGTTTTCTGGACCACATTGTGTGTGTCTCTGTGGCTCTGGTTGTATGCTTCTCGGCCTCGGTGTGTTTGTCACGCAGGGGGGTCATCAGCCAGGTGGCTAGGCCATATCGGTTGTCACCAAGCGTCCAGCATTGTCCTTGTGGCTGTCTCTTAAATATGTCAGGGACAGCACTCTCACGCAGGATGTGAGCCTCATCGAAGCTGCCCGGACATTTGGCATTCGCTGCCATTATTATTTGGTTGTGGTCGACAACTAGTTGGACCTTCAGGGAGTGAAATCCTTTTCTGTTACAAAAAAGCTCTGGGTCCTGAGAAGGTGCCTGCATGGCGATGTGAGTGCACTGTATAGCTCCCTGCACCCTGGGGAACTTAGCAATGCGGTAGAATGCTCCAGCCCTGTCAGTCTGAGCCTCCGTGGTCCTGGGGAAGCTGATAAAGTCCATCCTACGCACAAAGAGGGCCTCCGTGACCTGTCTAATGGTCTAATGGGTGGCATGGTGAGACAGAGGGGAAATCTCGACCGCGGAGGCCTGAAAGGAACTGGACACATAGAAAGACAGTGCCGCGGTGACCTTGACCGACACTGATGTCCTGATGGCAGACTGCATATCTGGTCTGATGAGCTCACATAGTTCATTGATCACCACCTTGTGGAAGCGCAGTCTCCGAAGGCAGGTATGCTCGGACACGTCTAGGTAAGACCTCTTCTCCCTATAAGTGCGGGGTATGTATGGTCTGGACCGCGTGCTCATTCTGGCACATCTTAGATTGGGCACATAGTGATGTGCATTAGACATTGAGCCATTTGCACTCTGCAGCATCTGTGCATTAATCGATGCAGGCTGAGAAATGGCTGGCCCCATTCCAATGAAAGTATGATAGCAATTGATCAGAAGCAATAACTTCCACACTAAAATACACCTACAGTAAACCCCAATCATTCAGAGTTTGAAAATATGTCTGTTGAGATGGTCACTTCACCTGAGAAGAACTCCAGAGTCAATCCAAACTCCCCCAAAGTTGAAGCAGCCTTATGAATGAAGCAACCTGTGATTTAAAAAATGGCGCCCACACCACTGTGATTCATTCAGGACAGTTCCACTTTTTCTGAGTGGTGTTTTGGGTGAACAATATTGTGGGTGAGATGTGTGCGAGGTGGTGAAAGTGACACTGGACGATCTTCTGGGCGTTAATTTCGGCAAATGTGATCTTTACGACAAAATAAAGTGGGCGGTCGGTATTATTGAATCTCGCCGTTAGTTACATGCGGAAAGTAACACTGCGCGATATTATGGGTGTTGGTTTCGCCCATTCTGATGATTCCGCCCAAAAAAAGTGGGCGAGTGGTATTATTTTTCCCCAGCGTTACGTACATGGGACAAGTAACACTTGACGAAAAATGGGTGTTAGTTTCCATTTTGTGGCTAAATGGGCGATATCTGGGCGTTATACCTCATTTCGGCGGTAAAATGGACGTGAAGTGGACGTTATGCATGCAAAAATAATGGAAAATCTAGCCCCTTAACATGGTTGAAATTCAAATTCAGTTGGAGGGTGAGAAAGTTGGTTCTCAAACCAGTGTCCCAAGCTTAAATAAAGGAGACGACAAAGGAATGAGGGCAGAGTTGGCTAAAGTGGACTGAGAAAATAGATTAAAGTATGGGACGGTTGATGAGCAGTGGCAGACATTTAAGATGATATTTCATAACTCGCAACAAAAATATATCCCAATGAGAAGGAAAGACTGTAAGAGAAGGCATAACCATCCGTGGCTAACTAAGGAAATAAGGGATGGTGTCAAATTGAAAACAAGGGCATACAATGTGGCCAAGACTAGTGGGAGTCCAGAGGATTGGGAAACTTTTAAAAGCCAGCAAAGAATGACTAAAAAAATGATAAACTGAGGGAAGATAGATTATGAAACAGAATATAAAAAGATAGTAAAAGGTTCTACAGGTACATAAAAAGGAAAAGAGTGTGTAAAGTAAATGTTGGTCCCCTAGAGGATGAGACTGGGGAATTAATAATGGAAAACAGGGAAATGGAAGAGACATTGAACAAATATTTTTTATCGGGTCTTCATGGTAGAAGACACTAAAAACATCCCAATAGTGGATAATCAATAGTGGCTATAGGGAGGGAGGAACTTAATACAATCACTATAACTAAAGAAGTAGTACTCGGTAAAACAATGGGACTAAAGGCGGACAAGTGCTCGGGACCGGATGGCTTACATCCTAGGGTGGCTGCAGAGATAATGGATGCATTGGTTGTAATCTACCAAAATTCCCTGGATTCTGGAGCGGTCCCAGCAGATTGAAAAACTGCAAATATAATGCGCCTATTTAAAAAAGGAGGCAGAAAAAAAGCAGGAAACTATAGACCAGTTAGCCTAACATCTGTGATTGGGAAAATGTTGGAGTCCATTATTAAAGAAGCAGTAGCAGGACCTTTGGAAAAGCATAATTCGGTCAGGCAGAGTCAGCATGGATTTATGAAGGGGAAGTCATGTTTGACAAATTTGCTGTAATTCTTAGAGGATGTAACGAACAAGGTGGATAAAGGGGAACCAGTGGATGTGGTGTATTTAGGCTTCCAGAAGGCATATGACAAGGTGCCACATAAAAGGTTACTGCACAAGATAAAAGTTCATGAGGTTGTGGGTAATACATTAGCATGGATAGAAGATTGGCTAACTAACTGAAAACAGAGAGTCAGGATAAATGGTACATTCTTGGGTTGGCAATCAGTAACTAGTGGGGTGTCGCAGGGATCAGTGCTGGGACCCCAACTATTTACAATCTATATTAACGACTAGGAAGAAAGGACCGAGTGTAACGTAGCCAAGTTTGCTGACGATACAAAGATGGGAGGAAAAGCAATGTGTGAGGAGGATACAAAAAATCTGCAAAAGGACATAGACAGGCTAAGTGAGTGGGCAAAAACTTGGCAGATGGAGTATAATGTGGAAAAATGTGAGGTTATCTACTTTGGCAGAAAAATTAAAAAGCCAATTATAATTTAAAAGGAGAAAAGTGCTGCAGTACAGAGGGACCTGGGGGTCCTTGTGCATGAAACACAAAAAGTGAGTATGCAGGTACAGCAAGTGATCAGGAAGGCAAATGCAATGTTGGCCTTTATTGCAAGAGGAATAGAGTATAAAAGCAGAGAAGCCCTGCTACAAATGTACAGGATATTGGTGAGGCCACACCTGGAATACTGCGTACAGTTTTGGTCTCCATATTTAAGGAAGTATATTCTTGCATTGGAGGCTGTTCAGAGAAGGTTCACGAGGTTGATTCCGGAGAAGAGGGGTTGACTTATGAAGCTAGGTTGAGTAGGTTGGGCATATACTCATTGGAGTTCAGAAGAATGAGAGATGATCCTGTTGAAACATATAAGATAACGAGGGGACTCGACAAGGTGGATGCAGAGAGGATATTTCTACTCACAGGGGAAACTAAAACTAGGGGACATAGTCTCAGAATAAGGGGCCACCCATTTAAAACTGAGATGAGGAGGAATTTCATCTCTCAGGGTTGAAAATCTATGTAATTCTCTGCCCCAGAGAGCTGTGGAGGCTGGGTCATTGAATATATTTAAGACACAGATAGGCAGACTTTTGAGCGATAAGTGAGTAAAGGGCTATGGGGAGCGGGCAGGGAAGTGGAGCTGAGTCCATGATCAGATCAGCCATGATCTTATTAAATGGTGGAGCAGGCTCAAAGGGCCAGGTGGCCAACTCCTGCTCCTATTTCTTATGTTCTCTTCCTCTTTATCAGCTTTATATTTTCCAACTTGCCACAAATGAATTGCAGGAGTTTTATTATATAACAGTTTAATTAAAGCAAGAAATAAATGCTCACCACCAACTAAACCTCCAAATGTCTGTTTTAAATGTCACTGAAAAAGGTGGCTCCATGCAAACTGTAATGAGGACGCATGTGACTGTAAATATTTTCTTTACAATGCAGGCACAGTTTGACAATTGTTT
The DNA here is from genome assembly GCF_044704955.1 of Pristiophorus japonicus. Taxonomy (NCBI): domain Eukaryota; kingdom Metazoa; phylum Chordata; class Chondrichthyes; family Pristiophoridae; genus Pristiophorus; species Pristiophorus japonicus. The sequence continues at coordinate 101,221,293 of NC_091992.1, forward strand.
GTGAAGTACTCATTATTTCAAATTATTTTTTAAAATATTCTTCTTACTAATAATTGATTATTGCATTATATGAGGACTTCTAGTTCAGCTTATGTTTAACATTTTAATAATAGTCAAAATATTTAATCGAACAAACATTAATATTATTTAATACAAAATACAATCATCAGTTGAAGCAACTTAAGGTCATTATACGCTATGCAAAGGCTTATATAAATTATTTTTTATATTTATATACTAATCACATTTTGGGATTACATTGGATTAATCTCCAGTTCTTATTGCCCATGTACATCTTGGACAAATTACATCTGTCCTTGAAAAAACTTCAAAATTACTGTCCACAATGGTGTTTCTTAATTGATCATTATTGAATTGTTTCTTCAATCAATTTTATTCTGTTCCTATTGAATATTCTGCATTATTATCTCTGTTTTTTAAAACTTATTTTTCTCTTGTTATTTTCAGCGATGTTAGTACTACCTACATCATCATCATAGGCAGTCCCTCGGAATCGAGGAAGACTTGCTTCCACTCTAAAAATAAGTCCTTAGGTAGCTGAACATTCCAATACGAGAGCCACAGACTCTGTCACAGGTGGGACAGATAGTCGTTGAGGGAAGGGGTGGATGGGACTGGTTTGCTGTGCGCTCTTTCCGCTGCCTGCGCTTGATTTCTGCACGCTCTCGGCGACGAGACTCGATGTGCTCAGCGTCCTCCCATATGCGCTTTCTCCACTCAAGGCAGTCTTTGGCCAAAGTCTCCCAGGTGTCAGTGGGCATGTTGCACTTTATCAGGGAGGCTTTGAGGGTGTCCTTGTGACGTTTCCTCTGCCCACCTTTGGCTCGTTTGCCGTTAAGGAGTTCCGAGTAGAGCGCTTGCTTTGGGAGTCTTGTATCTGGCATGCAAACTATGTGGCCTGCCCAATGGAGCTGATCAAGTGTGGTCAGTGCTTCGATGCTGGGGATGTTGGCCTGGTCGAGGATGCTAATATTGGTGCATCTGTCCTCCCAGGGAATTTGTAGGATCTTTTGGAGACATAATTGGTGGTATTTCTCCAGCGACTTGAGGTGTCTACTGTACATGGTCCCTGTTTCTGAGCCAGACAGGAGGGCGGGTATCACTACAGCCCCGTAGACCATGAGCTTGGTGGCTTCTCCCTGTGGCTAAGGAGCTCCTCCCGGAGTCTCAATGCAGATTCTGTCCCCTTCGGGGCACAACAGACATGATTTTTGCATCGCGACAGCTGCAGGAAAAATGCAGGGAACAGCACCAGCCCTTATACATGGCCTTCTTTGACCTTACAAAGGCCTTTGACACTGTCAACCGCGAGGGTCTATGGAGCATCCTCCTCTGTTTCGGATGCCGCCAAAAGTTCATCAGTACCTACAGTCATCCTGCTAAAAGAATTCACCTGCTGTCCATAATTTGTAGACATACACTTTTTGAGATATGAATCCCATTCTCCTCCCTCACTTCATAAAGGCTTAACTGTTGGTCTTCCAATTCCTGGCTAAAATGAAGGACACAAAGTATTTTTCATGGTAGAGTTGTTTTAAAGGCCATTTAGACTGTACTTTTAATGTGAGGGAGGGGAAGTGGTGATAATGGAGGGTAGACTCCAAATGGGAAAAGCATAAACATTAAAAATACATGTAGCAGAATGATTTGATTGTACCCCTTTGCATAAGGTCATTACTTTACATGTCATCTGCTTAAATTGATATTATCTGGAGTACAATGTCAGTGAAAGAGAAAGCACATTAGCACAGGAAAGAACAATTGCCTAGATTTTGTGGTAAGAATGATGGTGAGGCTAACGGCGCTCACCGATATTAAAGAATAAATCTGACAGCAACTTCCCGTGACTGCACAAGCGCAATTAAATGCAGAAATCAGGAATTTGCTTTCCGAGTTGCCCTGCTCCTCCAGAAGCTTTGCTATAACAGTATCTCACCGAGAGACCCAGCATTGAAACACATGGAAGGACATGAAGTTATGTGATAGATACCCACTAAACTCGGCAGGAATAGTATGGGCTTGTCCATTCCAGTGTAAGTACATTTTTAATGGTGTGGTAAGCCTTAATTACTGCCAAACAACCTCTCTTGTATTCAAAAATAACTTTTACAAATGTGGATTAACATTCCTTCAGATTTTAATTATCGTTGGAGATTTAAAAATTTTTTTTTTTTAACTTTTTCTTTGCATCCCTTTTATCTCTTTCTCTTAATCCCATCATTCTTTCCCTCTCTTTATCTCACCCTTTGTACATGATTTGGCATTGAATTAAATATTCTAATTTATACACCTGGTTGAGACTGCGTGCTTCATTAAAAATTCTTCAATCTGATTGTTTAAGGAGATACACCATTGTTCACATAGGGCCCAGATCCCCTGTAGAGGACGCTGCACTGAAATGGATTTCTAATCACAGCAAGTTCTATTGCAAAAGCCCATTGGAAGTCTGTGGGCAAGTGTAAGTGTAATAAATAGCTGGCGCCATCCGTTCACCACTGACCACAAAATTTGGCCCAATATGTTGTGATAGAGGCCTCATTCAGAGCTGAACTAATGAACATTTCAGACGCCGTCTTGTTTGAAATTCAGTACACAAGTAAGCATTGGATTCCTACATTGTTTAAAGTTCAAATTTGTGCTGGCATTTTGAAAATTGTGTTGCGCACCAATATTCTGATTAGCTGATGTTTACCTAATGAGGTGGACAACTCATTCACTGCACGCTTTGCTTGTCATGTCCTTTGGTACAATGTCCATGGCTCTCCATTGTTGCAAAGCAGGGACCATCTGGAATCTACATAGTATTGGTAACTATAGTTGAAGTTGTGGTTTTGGTAGTGAATTAGTTAAATGAAGACTGATTAGAATAGGAAAAATCAGAAACATGACTATTGTGCAATTTTAAATATTCATTTCTAAATTAGACTCACTACTGGCTTTCTTTGCATCCTCTGTTGAGCACAGTGGAAGTTGATGACTGCGAGTTTAACATCCAAAAACCTGAGTATTATATACAATTCCAACCAATCCTAATTACATGCTTCTAATAATTACTTTTGTGCCCACTGACAAATTTCAGATTCTTGGGCCGGAATTTTTTTTTTTTTGCAGGACACATCATAAAAAGCCTGGTGTTTTTAGAGAAACAACATAAACTTGCATGTCTGTATGCCAGGACTGTGAAAATCATTTGTTTATAGTGAGGCATGAAATTTGTTTTCAACATGTTGTGGCTTTCTCTATATATCTTCCCACAAAGTAAACATGACAGGTTGATCTGAAGATGATCGTTCAAACTTTACTTCTGATAAGCATTTGCACTCGAGATGATTCCCATGTAGGATAATAGTGAATGACTTCACCATGAAGTGAAGTTACCAATGTCTATCATTAGAAAAACAGAGTTGCCGCTGAGCATGCTGAATGAGATATAGGCCAATGATCAAGTCATAACTAGCTTTGCTCATTTTCCTGAGGGAGGTTTTCAACAACTCTCAAAAGCTCTGCATAAACCAATTAAATCACCAGAAATCAGTACATTTATCCAACTCCCCTCAGTCTGCAAAACTCCCGTACTGAATCCCCATAAACAAGAATAGGGATCACATAAAAACATAGCGAATAAATTTAAAAAAATGACATATTTAAAATTAATTCAAATACAATTTAATTAAACATTTAAAACAAAATTTAATTTTTTTGAAAAATAAATTTAAAGGGGCTAAAAAAATAACCTTAACTTATTTTACAGGTGTTTTAATGTTTAAATAATTGAAAAAAAAAATATTTTTTTTCATTTAAACTCTTACGCTGGTAAAAGCAGGCCTTACACCCACTTTTACCAGGCGTATGAATTTCACACGCATTCACAGGGCAGAAGTTAAACAAATAGCCCAACACTCTGCCCGCGGAGGCTCTTTCCCCAGGGATGGCTACGATCTGTCAAGAAGATCGACAGATCGCAAGTTCTGGGTTTTCGCGCAGGCACTTTGGGCGTGAAAACCTGGAACTTGCGGGCCCTTACGGGCGTGACTGCACCATGTATGCACCTGTAGGCACTGGAAATACGGGCCAGGGTTTGTGAACATCCCAACCAATTAGTTGCAAAAAAACAGTATGCAGGCCTGCATTAAAAAATACGTTCATTGTTTTCAATATTGTATCAATTAAAATAGAAATCAAATGATCATACTCAGCCCGATAATTGAGTCAATTTGCTTAGATTAGGTAGAAATGATTACTGTTCAGGTGACTGATCAAACTCCTTAACTCTGTGTCAATAAGAATACAATCAACACCCTGTACAGATGCTAGCCTTTCACGATGAAGTAACGTTTCAAGATTTTATTGTGTTTATCAGGTTTCTTCTATCCAAATGGAAAATTTGTTTGTGTTTTACTGATGGCGTTCCTGCAAATGATTAAGTGCTTTTTAGTTATTAACTTATGGGAATATTTCATTTTGAGAACATTTTAAGAACTATTTCATTTTACATTTTAGTAAAGCTGTAAACAAAAGGTTTGGATGTTCAGTTTAGTAGTCCAATAGATTGATGACGAATGTACAACATTATGGAGGGGCAGAATGCAGACTTGGTGCCTCATGTGAAAAATTTACAACATGCATGGGCGGAGGAACTGGAGTCTATTTTAACTCAGCCCAGCCATGGAAACAGTGCGATAGAAGCCCTAAATACTGCCCCATTGCTCTCAGGACTCACCCACCACCATATTTACCAGGCCTTTCTGCTGGACAGCCCAGTTGCTGAAATATCAAACAAACTTTAAAAAATAAAATTAAAATTATTTTTTTTTATTTTAAAAATCTACGGAATTTTTATTATGGAATGGGGAAATAAGACTTCACAAGATTATTTTTTCTGGGCCAGAGAGATTGTTCAGCAGTAATTATGATTTAGTACGCTGTTAAAAACTCAGTTACACCTCATTCAACAAGGCTTAACATTTTCAATGGTTTTTACAGCGAGAAAAGTGCATAAAAAGTTGATGTTCACATTAAATCAGCGATTTCTAATTGATTCCATCTGTGAAGACTGCAACAGTGCACCCTGTGGAGGAGCAGAGTATCACCGACAGCGATTTCTGGATTTCTGCGTTTAACTGCGTATGTGCTGGTATCAGGTTTGCAGAGTAATGACGGTGAACGCTGACTGTTGCTCTGTTATCACAACGGCATATTCCGGGCCATTATCTTGCTCTATGTTCCTAAACACCTGACTATCCATCTGTAGTATACCAAAAAATAATTGTGGTTCTGTGTGTGCCTTTTTATGTGCTGATGGACTCAATATTTCGAAGTTTGGAGACTGGCTTGGACAGGACCCACATTGTCAGACAAAATAAACAAGAGTCAGCTGAGATGATTATAGTGCATTTTATTCTTGTCTGAGTTATCAAGATTGGCAAGATGCCTGACTACATGAGATTTGGTAGCCGCAAATACATTTCTATTCTGTGCAAATAGCTCTACCATAACTATTTTTTGGAGTTTATTCCATTTTGTATAAAACTGTGGATAACATAACTAGCATTCTGATTCACTGGCATTCAGAGATCTGAAGCTAGATTTTTAAAAGATTTTTTGTTACTGATCATTTTCAGGATGTCTTGGGGCACAAAACCAGTAAAATGGGGCAGAGTGGCCCAAGGCTGCAATTACGCCCAAGAAATTTCATCGTGAAAACTCTTCCTGCAACATTTACCTCGAATGCAAAGCAAACTTCTGAGAACACGGCCATTATATAAATAGTGGTTTCAACAGCTCAAGTGTATCCCTGAGGTGGATACTGCAGTGAGGAGGCCATTTTATATTTCCTAACTGAAACTTGTCGATACTTCATCTCTACAGCAATTTTTGGTTGGTTCTTGCTTGGGAACTTCTCTGAAGAATTCTCCTTGACACTCTTGTGTGGCAGCTGCGGCTCAGTGGGTAGCACACTCACCCCTGAGTCAGAAGATTGTGGGTTCAAATGTGACTCCAGGGACTTAAGCACATAAATCCAGGCTGACACTCCAGTGCAGTGCTGTGGGAATGCTGCACTGTTGGATATGCCGTCTTTCGGATGAGACGTTAAACGGAGGCCCTGTCTGCTCTCGCAGGTGGGTGTAAACTATCCCATGGCACTGTTTCAAAGACAAACAGGGTAATTATCCCTGGTGTACTGGTCAATATTTATCCCTCAATCAACATAACAAAAAACAGATTATCCGGTCATCATCACATTGCTGTTTGTGGGAGCTTGCTGTGTGCAAATTGGCTGCCATGTTTCCCACATTACAATAGTGGCTACACTCCAAAGTACTTCATTGACTGTAATGTGCTTTTAGACATCTGGTGGTCATGAAAGGCGCTATATAAATGCAAGTCTTTCTTTTTTTTAACTGACAGTTTTTGTGAGTACTTAAGAAAATACATTTCTGGACTGGAGCAATTGATTTTGCAATGTTAATTTCTTCTATCCCTGTGTTATAAAGAGTAAGAGGATAAGGATATGGAAGAGGCAAAATTAGAGGTTCCTGGAGTGAGGCTTTACAAAAGACATTTGTTTCCTACATGTTGATACCTACAAGCCATTATTTAGGTGTCTCTGCCTGTCAATCTGTCAAAAGGTTGTGCTTCTCCTCAGAGCTCTTTGGAGAGTTACATCCGTTTCTGGCTGAACACTTGCAGTCCACCTTCACCAGGGAACCATCATTATGTGTAGCAGTGAAAGCGACCACTGCCTTGATTTTATTTGTGACTGGATCCTTCCAGCCAACCTCAGGTCAGCTTTGTCACATTAATCAGGAAGTAGCACATCATTATATAAAGATCATGAATACTTTGTTCAGGCAGGCCTAGAAGTTTATTAGTTTATCCATTGAACCCATGGAACAAGGAGAATAATGCAGTAATCGTGACCATCTTTAAAAAAGGGGGACAAGTCCGACTACGGCAACTACAGAGGAATCTCCCTGTTATCAGCCACTGGGCAGATCATCGCTAGAATCCTCCTCAACCGTATTCTCCCTGTGGCTGAGGAGCACCTCCCGGAGTTACAATGCGGATTCCATCCACTACGGGGCACAATGGACTTTACGGTATGACAACTGCAAGAAAAATGCAGGGAACAACACCAACCCTTGTACATGGCCTGCTTTGAACTTACAAAGGCCTTTGACATTGTTAACCGCGAGGGACTATGGAGCGTCCTCCTCCGTTTCGGCTACCGCCAAAAGTTTGTCAATTCTATAGAATGGCAGAGTTCCCACTGGTGCAAGGAACAATTTATGGAACATATGTTGCATTGAAAGTCCAATATAACAAGCGCCTCAATTTCATTAATAGGAATGTCTCCCTTTCATTTAGCGTCCAGCTAGTGTTTGATACCAATTATCTTATCAGCTACGCAGCTACGCAGGAAGCTGTCAGGTGACAATCTACCATACTAGCCATGGCTCAGAATCTTGTATCAGGATGAACGATTGGTGATCTGGGACATCTGCAGTCATGGCTTATGAAAAGAAATAAATATTTGCATTTATATAGCGCCTTTCATGACCACTGGATGTCTCAAAGCACTTTACAGCCAATGAAGTACTTTTGGAGGGAAGTCATTGTTGTAATGTGGGAAATGTTGCAACGTTGTAATGTGACTCCACTAAGACATCTATAGACAGAAGGGGAGAACAAATCAGATGCAATGATTTTTATAATGCTTTGGGAAGACATTCCATTTTTTTAATATTATCAGGAGCCATGCCAGTTTCATCTTCATTAAGTTTGCTCCAATTCTCTGGCCTATAACTAAGCTGAAAGATGTACAATTCATATTTATTTTTGTCTCTATCAGTGATACTTATTGTCCATGTATTATTCAGTTAGGTATACCCTTGGGCTTCGTGGTCAGACAGCCTGCTGACATTCACTATCTAGGCTCACCTATGATGAATTGCTACCAGAGTGAGACACTGGACTGAACTGTAGCCCATCATGAATTTTAGGAGAAGAGGGAAGAAAAAAGGAAAATGAGTGTTTTGTCTATTTTAGAAAATATATATTTTCTCCGTATTTTTAGGTTCCTGGTAACATGTACCATTCCCCAACACAACAGAACAAGCCAGAAACCCAGTGACTGGCTTCTGCAATATTACACTGCAACCATCCATTACTGAATATGTGAGAAGGCTTTACTTACCCGTTGAGTTTTAATTTCTTTCCTCCTGGCAACAAAAAGTTTGGCTTCTGCTTGGCACATTGGAAATAAAGAGTTGTAAATGGGACTCTCAGTCCAATGGGAATGAATGGCCTTTTGTGTTGTTCCTTTTCTGTTAACTTCTTACAAATACCAACTTCTTACTTTTATGGTGAATTTTCTTGTCATTAAGGTGAGGGGAATTAAAATTTCAACTGCCGAACAATGGCAGATGAAATTTAAGATAGACAAGTGTAAAGTATTGTACATAGGAAGAAAAAATAGCAAAAGCATGCGTGCTTCATGAAAGGTGTTGAATAGCTAAGGACTAAGTTGAAAGAGACTTGGGAGCCTTGGTATACTTGACAGTCAACAAACACTGTCTAACCACTGCAGAACAACAATCAGCAAAACTAACAGAATGTTAAACTAGTTAAAAGGGTAGAATAAAAATTAGAAAGTGATATGATCAAACTGTACAGTGCTGTGGTCGGACCACACCTTAAGTACTGTGTTCTGTTTTGGCCACCAAGACCCAAGGGAGATATTCAAGCATTGGAGGCAGTGCAGAGAAGAACCACAAGACTGATTCCTATTGTTAGAGGTCTGAGTTATAATGAATGATGGCAGAAACTCAGACTTCCCAGCTGTGAAAGGAGATATCTGAGAAATGATCATATAGAAGTGTATACTGTGTATCTCCTTAGCCAATCAGATTGAAGAATTGTGGCTCAGTGGGTAGCACACTCACCTTTTAGCCAGCAGGTTGTGGTTTCAAGTCCCACTCCGGGAACTTGAGCATAAAAATATCTAGGCTGACACTCCACTGCAGTGCTGAGGAAATGCTGCACTGTCGGAGATGACGTTTCTCAGATGCGACGTTAAACCGATGTCCTGTCTGCTCTCTCAAGTGGGCTTAAAAGATCCCATGGCATTATTTTGAAGAAGAGCAGGAGAGTTAACCCCAGTTTCCTGGCCAATATTTAACCCTCAATCAACATAACAAAACAACAGATTATCTGGTCATTATTACATTGTTGTTTGTGGGAGCTTGCTTGTGTGCAAATTGGCTGCCACGTTTCCTACATTACAACAGCGACTACACTCCAAAAATACTTCATTGGCTGTGAAGCGCTTTGAGAAGTCCGACGGTCATGAAAGGCGCTATATAAATCCAAGTCTTTCTTTCTTTCTTTAAATGAGCAGTGCAGAATCTGAACCAGGAAGTATCATTTAGAATAGTGAATTCAAGGTCAAATCAGATTTAGAAAGGGAAATAAAGAGAGGGAAAGGAAGATTAGTTTAAGAGAGAGAAAAAGACAGAAAGAAAAAGTTTAAAAACATTTTGTTTATTTTTTTTCTTAAATCTCCAACAATAATTAAAATCTGAAAAAATGAGAATCCAAACTTTTTAAAGTTAATTTTCAGTGCAAGAGAGGTTATTTGGCAGGAATTAAGACTTACCACACCGTTAAAAGGGTACTTAGACGCGAATGAATTGAATGAACCTTTTTTGGCCAGTTTAGTCTGTATCTACGATGTCAGTACAGGAACTTCACGTCCTTCAATACATTTGAATGGGAAGCCAGACAGTGAGATGGTATTTATGTGTAGCTTACCGAGGAACCCCACATCTCCGACAGCAACGTCCAGATTATTGCGTTTAAGTACGCATGCGAGAGGTTGCTGTCCAATTTGCACAGAATTAGTGGTGAGCGTTGTTAGCCTCACTGTTATTTTCAGAGCAAAATACGGCCTATGAAGATATATAGGAAGGTGCAAATTTGGTCAAAACCATTTCAACCATAGTATTAAGTGACTGAACATTGTGTTCAGACGTCTGTTGAGTTTAAATGGAATGATTTTTTTTATCCCTTTTGTGCTTCTTGAATCAGATCTCAGTTCATAGAAAAAAATGAAAAATTATTTTCCTTAGTGCTAGAACCTTGGCAGACAGGTGTAGTCTTTTGTAAAGGAATACTTCACAGAATTACTTGAAAAAATGTGACTCTATGCATCAATCAATATATATTTCTCTCAAAAATCTTTAACATTTCAAATGCTGGTATAACATGAGTGATTGTTTGGAGTTTTTCCATTGGCTTTTTAAAATTCCAATTCATGCCAGCGTTATCTGTTTCTGACCTGATTCTTGGTGTGCTATGAGAATGAGATATGAGATGTTAAATCAAGACACCATCTATCTGTTCAGGTGGATGTAAAGGATCCATGCCACTATTTGAAGAATTGCAGGGGAATTCTCCCAGTGTCCTAGTCAACGCTTATCCCTCTATCTACAACAATAACATACAGTCAAAGGGAGATAGAAGAACAAATATGTGGGCAAATTGCTGTGAAGTGCAAAAACTATAGAGCTGTAATAGTGGGGGATTTCAACTACCCTAATATTAACTGGGAAAAAGGTAGTGTGAATGGTACAGAGGGTGCAGAATTCCTAAAATGCATTCAAGAGAACTTCTTTATCCAGTATGTAACAAGTCTAACAAGGGAGGGGGCAGTTCTGGACTTGGTTTTGGAGAATGAGGAGGGGCAGGTGGAAGGGGTATCAGTGGGAGTGCATTTTGGTGCTTAGTGATCATAATTCAGCAAGATTTAGGATAGCTATGGAAAAGGACAAAGGGAGACCAGGAATAAAAGTTCTCAATTGGCGTAAAGCCAATTTTGTTGAGCTGAGATGGGATTTGGCCAAAGTGGATTGGAAACAGCTACTTGATGGTAAATCAGTGTCAGAGCAGTGGGAGGCATTCAAGGAGAAGATCCTGAGGGTACAGAACAAATATGTTCCCTTAAAAAAAAGGGTGGGGCTAACAAATCTAGAACCTCCTGGATGTCAAGGGACACAAAGAAAAAAAGGGAAGCTTATGACAGATACCAAGAACTCAACACTGCAGAAACTCTAGAGGAGTACAAGAAGTGCAGGGGTGCAATTAAAAAAGATATCAGGAAAGCAAAGGGAGAACATGAAAGAATGTTGGCAAGTAAAATGAGGGAAAACTCATAGATGTTTTAGAAATACATTAAGAGCAAGAGGATACTTAGAGAAAGAGTGGGGCCTATTAGAGACCATAAAGGAAATCTTTGGGTGGCAGAGGGCTCCCAGTGGTCCCGGAACGTGGCACTGCACCCCAAGGTGCCGCACCCCCATTGCCAACCACACGAGAGCCAGAAGCAAACTCTTGCTTCTGGCTCAGAACACATTCCCACCTTGGGACCGTCCTCTCCTGTATCTGTCCAAGCAGCGGTTCGGCCGTCATCCCCCCCCCCAATAAAGCATCGCCTGAGGAGCTCCTCGGCTATGTGGCTTGGAGTCAGGAGGGGAAGGGGAAGGGGTAGAGGTGGGGAGGGTGGGGGTAGGGGGGGGGAGAAGGGATGGTTTTTACAGAAATACTGATGATTTCAGACAAATGTTCGGTTTAAATGTTTTTTATTTAACAAAACCTTGTTGCGCATTGGCTCAGATAGCTGCACCGTTACACGCTGGTGATTCCTTAACATCAAAGGGTATAATTACACTTAACTTCAATCAACTTAAACTTTAACTGTCACCAAGGTGATGCCCACCATTGATGTCTGAGCTGCACACACACAGCAGTGTGTCAGTCTTGTAATCACCAACGTTCTTTCAGGCAAAGCGCTCATTTATGAGCTCCTGACGTAAGATTGTTCCGGTTCGTCTGTGTGCCGCAACTTTGTCTGATCCATATGTTTCCTGCATGTTTGCCCATTTTTGAACTTGACAATAAATACTCTGCTTCCCTCCTTGGCCATGAAAGTACCAGCGATCCACTTGGGACCCTGACCTTAATTCAGAACATATACAGGATCATTTACAGAAATATCGCGTGACAGAGCTGTGCGATCGTGATACCCTTGCTGAATTTGTCTTCTATATTCAACATGATTATTCAAGTCTGGGTGTACAAGAGATAGCTTGGTATAAGACCTCTCTTCATCATTAGTTCAGCAGGCGAGACCCCGGTAAGCGTGTGTGGTCTTGTCCTGTAACTAAGCAGTATGCATGACAGGCGGATCTGCAGTGACCTTTTGGTTACTCACTTCATACTCTGCGTTATGATTTGGACAGCATGTTCTGCTTGCCCATTGGATGCAGGTTTGAACAGTGCTGACCTTACATGTTTGCTACCATTGAGTTTCATGAACTCTTGAAACTCCTGACTGGTGAAGCACGATCCGTTGCCGCAAACAATGTCAGGCAGACCATGTGTCGCGAACACGACACTGAGATTCTCAATGGTAGCTGTGGATGTGCTGGATAACATGATTATACACTTTATCCACTTCGAATATGCATCCACCACAACTAAAATCATCTTCCCCAGGAAGGGACCTGCAAAGTCTATGTGGATCCTGGACCATGGTTTGGACGGCCACGACCACAGACTTGGTGGCAATTCCGCTGGTGCTTTGCTGAGCTGCATGCAAGTGTTGCACTGATGCACACATGATTCCAGCTCAGAATCAATTCCCGGCCACCATACATGAGACCTGGCGATGGCTTTCATCATTACAATGCTGGGATGTGTGCTATGTAGCTCACGTACAAATTTCTCTCTCCCTTTCTTGGGCATAACAACACGATTGCCCCACAGTATACAATCCGACTGAATAGACAGTTTATCTTTGCGATGAATGTAAGGTTTGGTCTCCTCGCACATTTGCTTGGGTATGGCAGACCAATCACCTTTGAGGATGCAACTCTTCACCACCAATAAAATCGGGTCCTGGCTGGTCCAGGTCTTAACTTGTTGAGCCGTGACAGGGGTTCCTTCAGGCTCAAAAGCATCCATAACTAACAATAGGTCTGCTGGTTGTGGCATTTCCACCTCCGGTGTGGGCAACGGCAGACGGCTCAAAGCATCAGCACAATTCTTGGTGCCAGGTCTATGGCAAATTACATAATCATAAGCGGATAATGTCAGCGCCCACCTCTGGATGCGGGATGAAGCATTGGTATTGATACCTTTGTTTTCAGAGAACAGTGAAATGAGCAGCTTGTGATCTGTCTCCAGTTCAAACCGAAGACCAAACAGGTACTGATGCATCTTTTTAACCCCATACACACAAGCTAGTGCTTCTTTCTCTACCATGCTGTTGGCTCTTTCCACTTTAGACAAACATTTTGAAGTATACGTGACTGGTTGAAGTTTACCCGGCTCATTAGCTTGTTGGAGTACGCAACCAATTCCATATGATGAAGCATCACAGGCCAATACTAAACGTTTACATGGGTCATAATATACCAGCATCTTGTTAGAGCAAAGCAGATTAATGGCTTTCTCAAAGGCTCTGTCTTGAGACGCACCCCACACCCAGTTGTTGCCTTTTCTTAGCAGCATGTGCAGTGGTTCTAATAAGGTGCTCAATTAGATAGGAAGTTACCAAAGTAGTTGAGTAGACTCAGGAACGAATGCAGCTCCGTCACATTCTGCGGCTTGGGTGCATTCTTGATGGCCTTGGTTTTCGTGTCCGTGGGCCTGCTGCCATCAGCAGCAATTTTCCTCCCCAGAAATTCGACCTCTGGTGCCATGAAGATGTACTTCGAGCGTTTCAGTCTGAGTCCCACTTTGTCCAGACGATGTAGAATCTCTTCCAGGTTGTTCAGATGTTCCTCGGAGTCATGACCTGTGATCAGGATGTCATCTTGGAACACGACGGCTCTGGGAACGGACTTCAGTAGACTTTCCATGTTCCTCTGAAATATTGCTGCAGCCGAGCGAATTCCAAAAGGGCACCTGTGATAAGTAAACAGTCCTTTATGCATGTTAATGCACGTAAGTCTCTTCAACATCTGAACCAGCTCCTGTGTCATGTAGGCCATCGTCAAGTCCAGTTTGGTGAACGACTTCCCCCCGGCTAGCATTGCAAACAAGTCATTAACCTTCGGTAAAGGGTACTGATCCTGTTTCAAAATCCTGTTAATGGTAGCCTTGTAGTCTCCACAGATTCTGACTGTGTCATCACTTTTCAGCAGAGGAACAATGGGGCTGGCCCATTCATTAAATTCAACCGGTGATATGATCCCTTCACGCTGGAGTCTGTCCAGTTCGATTTTGACCTTCTCCCTCATCTTATACGGAACTGCCCGAGCTTTATGATGGATGGGTCTTGCATCCATGTCCACGTGGACCTGCACCTTGGCTCCCGTGAAGTTGCCGATGCCTGGTTCGAACAGCGAGGGGAACTTGCTCAGTACTTGGACTCATGTATCTTTCTCTGACGACAATGCCTTGATGTCATTCCAATCACATCTGATTTTTTCAAGCCAGTTCCTGCCAAACAACGTTGGGCCATTGTCTAGGACAATCCATAGTGGTAACTTGTGAACTGCACCGTCATACGATATTTTAATTGTGGCACTGCCAATCACCATTATGAGTTCTTTGGTGTACGTGCGCAAATTGGCATTTACTGGACTCAGCCTGGGTCTCACAGCCTTATCATCCTACAGCTTGTCAAATGCCCTCTGGCTCATTATCGATTGACTCGCCCCCGTGTCCAGTTTCATCGATACCGGCACCCCATTAAATTTCACGTTGATCACTATCGGTTTGCTCTTAGTTAGGAACGAGTACAGTTCATACACTTCCTCCTCTGGTAATTCGGATTGCGTATCCAGATCCGCGCTAGTCTGACCATCATCCTCCACGTGGTGTGTCGCAGCACGCTTGCTCATCTGCGGACACTTACGCTGGAGATGCCCCACTCTCAGACAGCCTTTGCAACTATGTTGCTTAAATCAGCACTGCTGGTGCCAGTGATTTTCCCCACAATGCCAACACGGAGAAATCGATGCATTCCCGCTGGCGGACTTTGGGCAGCCACAGGTTTCGCGTACGCATTCGGGTAGGCCCTGCTATGTGCCGCTCTGCTGAATGCCATATGAATCATATTTACAGTACTTGCCGAGTTTCGATTTTTCACTGATATCTGCTTTTGACTTCCATCGGTCGTCATGCATGACTGAAAGATCGTGATAGCCCTGTTCAAGTCCAACGTCGCCAGTAGTTTACGTAGGATCACCTCGTTGTTGATGCCAATGACAAAGAAGTCCCGCTGCATGTCTACCAATACAGCCCCGAACTTACACAGTCCGGCTAGACGTCTCAGGTCGGCAACGGATTCTGCCGCATTCTGGCCCTCTGAGCGGACGTGCGTGTAAATTCTGTATCTCGAGATGATGATGCCTTCATCTGGCTTAATGTGGTCCTATACCAGTGTACACAATTCTTCATATGTCTTCTCTGTGGACTCACAGGCAGGAGTAGATTCTTTATCAGACCATAAATTTTTGGACCACAAACCGTGAGGAACACCGCCCGATGCCAATCTGCATCGCCAACCTCCTCCATTTTGTTGGCAACGAAGAACTGGCTGAAACGGCTCACAAAGTCTTCCCAATCTTCTCCTTCCACAAATCGCTCCAACAATCCAATTGTGCTCATTTCTGCATGCAAGGTTCTTGTTGCCTCATCGCCAAATGTTGTGTACGCAATAATTGTTAGACTGTTTAACTCCAAAAGGTAAGACCTTGGCTCTGCTTTATTAAGGCCCAAAGTGACTAATATACAAAATGGCTGGCCTTTTATACTTGGGCTGCACACACGTGCGTGCAGCCCAATGGCCTCCAACAGTGACACCATCTAGTGGCTAGTGATCCCAAAAGTACATACATGACAAATAGCTATCCTGTTTTCCAATGATTGGTCACAAAGATTGAATGTCCTGACGAATACACCTATTAAATTCCATTTGTTCACAGTATGATAAAGATGTTTGTACAGATGTTCACATCACCTCCAAAGACCTCCAGAGTACATCCGAACTCCCCTGAGGTTGAAGCAGAGCAGCCTTTTAAATGATGAGACATGTGATTTAGAATATGGCGTCCATAACATTGTGAGTAGTTCTGATTAGTTCCACTTTTTCCCGGTGGTTTTTTGGGGAGCGATATTGTGCGGGATATGTGTGCAAAGTGGTGAAAGTAACGCTGGGCGATCTCTTGGGCGTTAGTTTCGGCAAATGTGATCTTTACGACAAAAAAAAGTGGGCGGTTGGTATTATTGAATCTTGGCGTTAATTATGTGCGGAAACTAACGCTGGCCGATATTATGGGCATTGGTTTCACCCAATCTGATGATTCCGCCCAAAAAAAGTGGGCGGGTGGCATTATTTTTTCCTGGTGTTACGCAAATGGGGAAAGTAACACTTGGCAATAAGTGTCCAAAAAATGGGCGTCAGTTTCCATTTTGTGGCTAAATGGGCGATATCTGGGCTTTATACGTCATTTCAGCAGTAAAATGGACGTTAAGTGGGCGTTATGCATGCAAAAAAAGTGGAAAATCTTGCTCAATGGCTGGAATCTTCCCAACCCTGTGAGTGCGGCTTTGGAGGTGGGTCCGCTGTCAAAATGGCCCTGATTGACAGCAGGTCGCGATCCTGCTCTGAACCCACCTCCGTGTCAGTTTCTCAGCTGTCAGGTCTGCATGTGGATAGCAGACCTGACAGGAAGCGGTTGGACAGGTATTTAACATCATTAAAAGGTACTTAAATGCTAGTTAAGAGAGTTAAAAGCTAGCCCTCGCAATTTTACCAACCATTTAACGGCTTTGTCACCCTTCGGGTTTCATGCCAGGTAAGTGTGTCGGGTTCTCAGTGACTCTCTGTTGCTTTGGCTAGTTGACAGTTGCAGAAATGGTACAAAAGCTACCATTTCATAGCTGTTCACTTTCCAATGTCAGAAGCTGAAGCCTTCAGGATTTGGAAGAAACTTTTGAGCGTTATGCAGTTTGGAAGTGTTTGCAGTGAACTCTCTATTCATTGTCACCACCTTGGAGCAACCTCTCTCATCATTGACAGGGCGCTTCAGTCATCTCAACTTCACCTGCCATCTATTCCAGCAGCATCGGTGCCCTTGAAAAAATCTCACCTTGCTCCTCAGAATCCCACCACAATCAGCCCCAACACCAACATCACTAGGCACACCAGCATCACCAACAACAACACCAACTTTCTCCACAATCACCTGATGCTGCACAGTACACAGGACATCAGCACCTGGCCACATTGCTGCCCGGGAGGTCAGTGATGGCCTCACCATGGCCACATTTACTTCACTTCACGCTGTACGCCCTGGCTGCCACATGATGCATCAGGTCAGTACCACCCCACACCAGTTCCATAAAGCATCCCTGCAATGTCCAACCCATTCCTTTCACACTCATCACCATTGTGGGGGTACCGTTATGTCTCACCATTCACTGCAACTCACTAAGCCACTTCCAAAGGTGCTCACAAAGCTGACCAAGAACGCAAAGTCCTGAAAATAAAGATTTCAATGTTTGACAACACATCAATATTAGCTATACATAAACATTGGCTAAAGGATCCAAGTGCCTAACCTTGTGTGTTGTTAGTTGGTATGATTGACAAGATTGCGGGTGAGTGTGAGAGGTGGCTAGTGAAATGGGGAACTGATAATGTAGAGAGAGGGATGGGTGGAGGTGCAAGGTAAGTTGGTGTGAGGAAGGATGTGCAGGATTGGGTAGGGACGGCAGAGTGATGGGGATGTGATGTTTGGCACAGTGTGAGTTGAGTGTGGCTTTGCTGTAATACTTCGTGATCTACTGAGTTCATTGAAAGTTTTGCACCACTGCAGCCTGGTCCTCCTGTCGACGTCTCTGCTTGTGCCCTCCTGTGCAATGTGCAACCAGGCTATGTGGTGTCCTGGGGAGGTCTCTTCTTGTGTGCTGTGACTCCTTCCAAAACCATCTGGAGGAAGTCATGGGAGAGCCTGGGTGCAGCCGTGCACCTCTATGCAGTGCTTCTCAGTGTTTGCCGCATCTTAAAGCTGCAGGACGGTGACAGAAGAACTGTCAAAACCATTGTGGGTATGGTCGCTTTAAGGAAATCGGCTACTGATGCGTCATCAATTGACATCATCAGACCCGCTTCGTCTTAATTGGCCTGGAAGCCCGCAGACCGGGCTTAACAAGCCCAATCATGGGAAGATTCGGGAGAGAGGGCGGGCTCGAGTTAGGACCAGGCTTTCAACACGCCAACCCCGGCTGCTTCGATCCCGTCGCATGTGGAGAAATCGTGGCCAATATTTGGAAAAAAGGTGGCAAGATATGATTGTAAATTAATTACATAAAAGACTTGGCTAAGTTTCCAACATTTCTTATACATGAGCTTTTGTGTTGTATTTATTACCTTGTAGAATTTAAAGAGTAAAATAATGATGTGCAGCATTTCAATGATTATTAAAATTTTTGCATTGCATTTGCATTGCAGTGACTGCCCAACACGCTCTAAAAGTAAAGACATTGACGTAAAAGAATCGTGAAATTTATTTAGAAAGTAATGAGGTTTATGGGGTATGTTTGGGAGGATTATGAGATGAGAGAGATTAAAGAGTCTGCAGAAATCCTAATTGAATTAATAATATAAGCTCATGTGCTTAGGATCAGGTGCGCTCTAATGTCTAATTTTTATCAATTAAGAAGATAAGAACATAAGAAATAGGAGCAAGCGTAGGCCACACAGCCCTTGAGCCTGCTCTGCCATTCAATAAGATCATGGCTGGTTTCCGACTTGGGTTTCCTGGGCTGTGCTTTTCAGTCTGGATATGAGTCAACCTTGTAAAGGTATATAAATTAGTAAATGGCATGGAAAAGGTAAATTTGAATATTACTTTATATTAAATTGAGGAAATAGGATAAGGGGTCATAGGCTCAAACTTGCAAAAGGTAATTTTAGGACTGGTATCAGGAAGTTCATGCAGAGAATGATCAACACTCCCAGATATATCTGTGGAGGCAAAATCCTGTATGCATTTCATCATCATCATAGGCAGTCCCTCGAAATCGAGGAAGACCTGCTTCCACCTAAAAGTGAGTTCTTAGATGACTGAACAGTCCAATACGGGAATTACAGTCTCACAGGCGGGACAGACAGTCGTTGAAGAAAAGGGTGCATGCAGTTAAGAAACAATTGGCTACTGCAATGGGAGGAACTATAGAGGATTTTTTATATGGATGAATTAATATGGGCCGAATGGTCTTCATCATCCGTAATGATCTTTGAACACGTCATCATAGGGGAGTTTTGGCTCACAACAGTCGATAGAGTTACTGTCATTATGATACAAGGCTAAAACCATGATCTGTTTACCTGGAGATGGACATTTGTCTCAGAGCATAAGAGAGATAATTCGAAGAGATCTATTCCATCATTGATTATGATGGAATTGATGAACACTGGAGATATTCTGATACAATTAAGATTAGCATATATAGGAAAAACATAATGATATTCAACTAATCAGCCAAATAATCTCAGCTGGCTCTGTAGCTTAGTTGGTTAAAGTACCTGTCTAGTAAACAGGAGATCCTGGGTTCAACTCCCAGCAGAGCCTTACATTATATTTACCTAATTTG
Organism: Pristiophorus japonicus; assembly: GCF_044704955.1. Classification (NCBI taxonomy): domain Eukaryota; kingdom Metazoa; phylum Chordata; class Chondrichthyes; family Pristiophoridae; genus Pristiophorus; species Pristiophorus japonicus. Next base: position 101,240,985 of record NC_091992.1, read on the forward strand.
TGAATTTAAGCAACAAAATAATGCAGGGCTGAGGAGCAACAAGGAAAGGATTTTAGAATGGGTGTTCACAATTTCTCCTTCATTTTGCAGACAGCTCTAATTAAATGTGTCTGTAACACATTAAGTTGAGTATATTCAAGACAGAGATCGATAGACTTTTGGACACCCAGGGATATGGCGACAGGGCAGGAAAGTGGAGTTGATGTAGAGAGCAGCCATGATTGTATTGAATGGCGGAGCAGGCTCGAGTGGCTGGATGGCCTACCCCTGCTCCTATGTTCTTCTTATGTTCTTATGTAATGCCATAAATGTTATAAAGCTGAATCTTATTTTGTGCCTAAATAGAATTTTCAATAATTTCTGTGGCTTCTAGCTGATTCCTGCTTTAAATCTGTAAGTCTTACACAATACAACCATGGCAGAAAGATGGTTATTTAAATATACATATCTTGCTGAAAGTAGGTGTGGAGATATACCTTCCCGATATACACATAATAACATCTTGTAGGAAAAGTCGTCAATCAAACATCACGCGGCAAAATCAATCATGCCGCCGGCAGTGCAACATTCAGGTAGCCATCCTCATCCCAGGGCAGCCTTAAAGTGCTGGAGAGACAGAATCCTCAGCCACTTGATGTACCGGCAGAAAGCTCTTGTCTTTGCTTCCTTTATCTTCCTGCATAATGAGGCCATTTATCAAAGGCTCACGGCCTCATTGTTTACTGATTCCTGTTGCCTTAAACAATCAGCAACTCTTATGAAATAAAAATCCTTTAACCCTTTGGGTTCCAGCTCACTCTTAATGCTTTCCTTTGATATAGGAACCAAATTAACATAGAAACATAGAAACATAGAAAATAGGTGCAGGAGTAGGCCATTCGGCCCTTCTAGCCTGCACCGCCATTCAATGAGTTCATGGCTGAACATGCAACTTCAGTACCCCATTCCTGCTTTCTCACCATACCCCTTGATTCCCCTAGTAGTAAGGACTTCATCTAACTCCTTTTTGAATATATTTAGTGAATTGGCCTCAACAACTTTCTGTGGTAGAGAATTCCACAGGTTCACCACTCTCTGGGTGAAGAAATTCCTCCTCATCTCGGTCCTAAATGGCTTCCCCCTTATCCTTAGACTGTGTCCCCTGGTTCTGGACTTCCCCAACATTGGGAACATTCTTCCTGCATCTAACCTGTCTAACCCCGTCAGAATTTTAAACGTTTCTATGAGGTCCCCTCTCATTCTTCTGAACTCCAGTGAATACAAGCCCAGTTGATCCAGTCTTTCTTGATAGGTCAATCCCGCCATCCCGGGAATCAGTCTGGTGAACCTTCGCTGCACTCCCTCAATAGCAAGAATGTCCTTCCTCAGGTTAGGAGACCAAAACTGTACACAATACTCCAGGTGTGGCCTCACCAAGGCCCTGTACAATTGTAGCAACACCTCCCTGCCCCTGTACTCAAATCCCCTCGCTATGAAGGCCAACATGCCATTTGCTTTCTTAACCGCCTGCTGTACCTGCATGCCAACCTTCAATGACTGATGTACCATGACACCCAGGTCTCTTTGCACCTCCCCTTTTCCTAATCTGTCACCATTCAGATAATAGTCTGTCTCTCTGTTTTTACCACCAAAGTGGATAACCTCACATTTATCCACGTTATACTTCATCTGCCATGCATTTGCCCACTCACCTAACCTATCCAAGTCGCTCTGCAGCCTCATAGCATCCTCCTCGCAGCTCACACTGCCACCCAACTTAGTGTCATCCGCAAACCTGGAGATACTACATTTAATCCCCTCGTCTAAATCATTAATGTACAGTGTAAACAGCTGGGGCCCCAGCACAGACCTATCTTACCAAGTTGCAAATTTATCTGGGTGTCCTAGCACTACTAAAATCTTTGTCTTCTTCTTAGGCAGTGCCCCGGAGTTGAGGATGACTTGCTTCCACACTAACATGAGTTCTAAGGTGACTGATGAGTCCAATGCGGGATCTACAGTCTCTGTCACAGGTGGGGCAGACTGTGGTTGGAGGGACGAGTGGGTGGGGTGCTTGATTTGTCGTACGCTCCTTCCGCTGTTTGTACTTGGCTTCCGCGTGCTCCCGGAGAAGGGACTCGAAGTGTTCGCCGCCTTCTTGGATGCTTCTCCTCCACTTTGAGTGGTCTTGGGCCAGGGATTCCCAAGAGTCGGTGGGGATGTTTCATTTTTTCAAGGAAGCTTTGAGGGTGTCCTTGAAGTGTTTCCTCTGCCCACCTGGGGCTTGCCTGCCGTGACATAGCTCGGAGTAGCGTGTTTGTTTTGGGAGTCTAGTATCGAGCAAGTGGACAATGTGGCCTACCCATTGAAGCTGATCACGTGTGGTCAATGCCTCGATGCTGGGGATGTTGGCCTGAGAGATGAATGCTGACATTGGTGTGCCTTTCCTGACAATGAATTTGCAGAACTTTGCATAATCCAACTACTAAAGTTGGCTTTACTAGGGAACAAATTTCAATTTTAACATTGGATATGCTTGGAGATATGGCATGGGCCTTTTAACATATGAAATCAGCCTTTTAACTTGACACCATAGGACTTCACGTAAATAATCCATTGCTGGGAAGAATTCCCTCCAGAATCTATTAATACAGGTCACAAGAAAGGATTCTAAAATTCTTCTTTTAATCAATGGCCTTGATCAATTTGTCAAACATGCTCCGTGTAATTAGAATGTTCAGGGCCATTTTTACATTACTGATTTGTTTTTCATCAGAACATGTTAGCTTATCATGTCTATATGGTTTCCCTATCAAGCAATTCAGGTGATGAATTTTCTTTTCCTTAGACACGGCAGCATTCTCTTTTGGAAGATTTCTGTTTCCCTTTTGTAATTATTCTCTTTGTCTTAATCAGAATCGCCACTCTCGGGATGGGTGCTTTCTTAACAACGTTTCTTTTTCTTTTCCTTAACCCCATTGGTTACTCCAGCTGGTTCCGTAAGTTCACCTCTTTGCTCCTGGTAAAGCAGAGGAGGTACAGCAAATTTCTAGCCGTGGAGCTCCCAGCAGAACACTTCTCACTTCTCTCTGCTTCTGAAATGTAGGCTATTTGCTCTATTAATGATGCAGAGTATAAGTGTGTTTCGAACACTTTTGTTTACTTTTCCAATAATTCTATATTCCATTCAATTCCCAGCATTCCAATGGCCAATTATTTACCGTTGAACTGGTCTCCTTTACTTTCACTTTTAAAACCTCATTCTTGTTTATATTTACTGAACACGTTTCTGTTTTCTCTGAACAGTTGTTCATTTTCAAACATTAGGGATTCACCTTCATTTCTCAAGGCTTTGTTTTCTTTTGCTAGGGTATGAATCTTGGCTGCAACCATTGTTTTGTCATCATTACTTTAACCAGGTGGTGTCCCTCTCTGAGGGGAGAAATCCTCTCTTCCTTTCTTTTCTCAAAGCATCACTCACTTCCAGTAAGGAATCACCTTGCCTTGGATATAGAAGCATAGAAACATAGAAATTAGGTGCAGGAGCAGGTCATTTGGTCCTTCGAGCCTGCACCACCATTCAATAAGATCATGGCTGATCATTCAACCTCAGTACCCCTTTCCTGCTTTCTCTCCATACCCCTTGATCCCTTTGGCCACAAGGGCCATATCTAACTCCCTTTTGAATATATCTAACGAATTGGCCTCAACAACTTTCTGCGGTAGAGAATTCCACAGCTTAACCACTCCCTGAGTGAAGAAGTTTCTCCTCATATAAGAATTAGGAACAGGAGTAGGCCATCTAGCCCCTCGAGCCTGCTCCGTCATTCAACAAGATCATGGCTGATCTGGCCGTGGACTCAGCTCCACTTACCCGCCCACTCCCCATAACCCTTAATTCCCTTATTGATTAAAAATCTATCTATCTGTGACTTGAATACATTCAATGAGCTAGCCTCAACTGCTTCCTTGGGCAGAGAATTCCACAGATTCACAACCCTCTGGGAGAAGAAATTTCTTCTCAACTCGGTTTTAAATTGGCTCCCCCGTATTTTGAGGCTGTGCTCCCTAATTCTAGTCTCCCCGACCAGTGGAAATAACCTCTCTGCCTCTATCTTGTCTATCCCTTTCATTATTTTAAATGTTTCTATAAGATCACCCCTCATCCTTCTGAACTCCAACGAGTAAAGACCCAGTCTACTCAATCTATCTTCATAAGTTAACCCCCTCATCTCGGGAATCAGCCTCGTGAATCGTCTCTGTACCCCCTCCAAAGCTAGTATATCCTTCCTTAAGCAAGGTGACCAAAACTGCACGCAGTACTCCAGGTGCGGCCTCACCAATACCCTATACAGTTGCAGAAGCACCTGCAAACTAACTTTTTGGGATTCATGCACAAGGACCCCCAGGTCCCTCTGCACCGCAGCATGTTGTAATTTCTCCCCATTCAAATAATATTCCCTTTTACTGTTTTTTTTTCCAAGGTGGATGACCTCACACTTTCCGACATTGTATTCCATCTGACAAACCTTAGCCCATTCGCTTAACCTATCTAAATCTCTTTGCAGCCTCTCTGTGTCCTCTACACAACCCGCTTTCCCACTAATCTTTGTGTCATCTGCAAATTTTGTTACGCTACACTCTGTCCCCTCTTCCAGGTCATCTATGAATATTGTAAACAGTTGTGGTCCCAGCACCGATCCCTGTGGCACACCACTAACCACCGATTTCTAATCCGAAAAGGACCCATTTATCCCGACTCTCTGCTTTCTGTTTGCCAGCCAACTCTATCCATGCTAATACATTTCCTCTGACTCCGCATACCTTTATCTTCTGCAGTAGCCTTTTGTGTGGCACCTTATCGAATGCCTTTTGAAAATCTAAATACACCACATCTATCAGTACACCTCTATCCACCATGCTCGTTATATCCTCAAAGAATTCCAGTAAATTAGTTAAACATGATTTCCCCTTCATGAATCCATGCTGCGTCTGCTTGATTGCACTATTCCTATCTAGATGTCCCGCTATTTCTTCCTTAATGATAGTTTCAAGCATTTTTCCCACTACAGATGTTAAACTAACCGGCCTATAGTTACCTGCCTTTTGTCTGCCCCCTTTTTTAAACAGAGGCGTTACATTAGCTGCTTTCCAATCCGCTGGTACCTCCCCAGAGTCCAGAGAATTTTGGTAGATTATAACGAATGCATCTGCTGTAACTTCTGCCATCTCTTTTAATACCCTGGGATGCATTTCATCAGGACCAGGGGACTTGTCTACCTTGAGTCCCATTAGCCTGTCCAGCACTACCCCCCCTCGTGATAGTGATTGTCTCAAGGTCCTCCCTTCCCACATTCCTGTGACCAGCAATTTCTGGCATGGTTTCTGTGTCTTCCACTGTGAAAACCGAAGCAAAGTAATTGTTTAAGGTCTCAGCCATTTCCACATATCCCATTATTAAATCCCCCTTCTCATCTTCTAAGGGACCAACATTTACTTTAGTCACTCTTTTCCGTTTTATATATTTGTAAAAGCTTTTACTATCCGTTTTTATGTTTTGCGTAAAAGCTTTTACTATCCGTTTTTATGTTTTGCTCATCTCGGTCCTAAATGGCTTACCTCTTATTCTTACCTCTTACCTCTTATTCTTAGACTGTGATCCCTGGTTCTGGAACTCCCCAGCAACGGGAACATTCTTCCTGCCTCTAACCTGTCCAATCCCGTCAGAATTTTATATGTTTCTATGAGATCTCCTCTCATTCTTCTAAACTCCAGTGGATACAAGCCCAGCTGATCCAGTCTCTCCTCATATCTTGCCATCCCGGGAATCAATCTGGTGAACCTTTGCTGTACTCCCTCAATAGCAAGAACATCCTTCCTCAGATTAGGAGACCAAAACTGAACACAATATTCCAGGTGTGGCCTCACCAAGGCGCTGTACAACTGCAGTAAGACCTCCCTATACTCAAATCCCCTAGCTATGAAGGCCAACATGCCATTTGCCTTCTTCACTGTCTGCTGTACCTGCATGCCAAATTTGAATGACTGATGTACCATAACACCCAGGTATCATTGCGCCTCCCCTTTTCCTAATCTGTCACCATTCAGATAATATTCTGTCTTCTTGTTTTTGCCACCAAAGTGGATAACCTCACATTTATCCACATTATACTGCATCTGTCATGCATTTTCCCACTTACCTAACCTGTCCAAGTCACCCTGCAGCCTCTTAGCATCCTCCTCACAGCACACACCACCACCCAGCTTGGTGTCATCAGCAAACTTGGAGATATTACATTCAATTCCTTCATCTAAATCATTGATATATATTGTAAAGAGCTGGAGTCCCAGCACTGAACCCTGCCGCAACCCACTGGTCACTGCCTGCTATTCTGAAAAGGACCCGCTTATTCTGACTCTTTGCTTCCTGTCTTCCAACCAGTTCTCTAGCCACGTCAATACATTACCCCCAATACCATGTGCTTTAATTTTGCACACTAATCTCTTGGGCGGGACCTTGTCAAAAGCCTTTTGAAAGTCCAAATACACCATATCCACTGGTTCTCCCTTGTCCACTCTACTGGTTACATCCTCAAAAAATTCTAGAAGATTTGTCAAGCATGATTTCCCTTTCATAAATCCATGCTGACTTGGACCGATCGTGTCACTGCTTTCCAAATGCGCTGCTATTTCATCTTTAATAATTCATTCCAACATTTTCCCCACCACCGATGTCAGGTTAATATAGATGTCAGTCTATAATTTCCTGTTTTCTCACCCTCCTTTTTTAAAAAGTGGTGTTACATTACCTATCCTCCAGTCCATAGGAACTGATCCAGAGTCAATAGAATGTTGGAAAATGATCACCAATGCATCCATTATTTCTGGGGCCACTTCCTAAAGTCCTCTGGGATGCAGCCTATCAGTCCCTGGCGATCTATCGGCCTTCAATCCCATCAATTTCCCTAACACCATTTCCTGACTAATAAGAATTTCCTTCAGTTTCTCCTTTTCACTAGACCCTCGAACCCCTAGTATTTCCAGAAGTTTATTTGTGTCTTCCTTAGTGAAGACAGATCCAAAGTATTTGTTTAATTGGTCTGCCATTTCTTTGTTCCCTATTATAAATTCACCTGATCCTGACTGCAAAGGACCTACGTTGGTCTTCATTAATTTTTTTCTCTTCACATATCTATTGAAGCTTTTCCAGTCAGTTTTTATGTTCCCTGCAAGCTTCCTCTAATACTTTACTTTCCCCCTCCTTATTATACCCTTTGTCCTCCTCTGCTGAATTCTAAATTTCTCCCGGTCCTCAAGTTTGCTGCTTTTTCTGGCCAATTTATATTCCTCTTCCTTGGATTTAACACTATTCCTAATTTCCCTTGTTAGCTGTTGTGTACAGAGAAAGAGTCAGACTGAACACTGTGAGCTCAAAGTAAAGTGTGACCTTAGTCTTTTACTGTAGGTCTCCAGAGTGCCTCTCCAATCTGTGAAGCCTCCTCAAATACCTGTGCTCCCAAGCGATTATCGGATCCCTTAGGTCTCCAGAGGATGAGCCCTCTGGTAGCTGTCCAGAGTCAATACAAGTCCACATATATAACAACACTCCCCCCCCCACCAAAGTCAATACTGTAACTATTTACAATTTGAGTCGATCTGGGACCCTTCTTGCCCTGGTTGATCGTCTCGGTGTGAAAGCTGGTGTTGTTGAATCATTTGTTGGGCCCTCGCTGTACAGCTGGCCTTGCTGAGCTGCCTGGTGTGTTGGGCCCTGCAGGGCTGCTGTGGATGATGGGTTCTGCTTTGTGGTCAACCGTGGTGCCGGTTGCTACTGGTGTGTAAGTTGGGGGATCAAAAAAGGTAGGGTCCAAGGTGGGTTGCTCAGCATAGTCCGTCAATCTGAGTTTGTTTTGGTCCATGTGTTTCCGGTGAATGAATCCATTTGAAAGTTTGACCCGAAACACCCTGCTCCCCTCTTTGGCCACGACAGTGCCGGGAAGCCACTTGAGACTTGTCCATAATTTAAAACAAATACAGGATCATTGATTTCAATCTCGCGTGACACATTTGCACTATCATGGTAAGCACTTTGTTGAAGCTGCCTGCGCTCTACCTGTAGATCAGGGTGTACTAACGAGAACCTTGTCTTAAGTGCACTTTTCATGAGCAGTTCAGCAGGTGGGATACCAATGAGTGAGTGGGGTCTCGTGCGGTAACTAAGCAGGATTCGGGATAGGCGAGTCTGCAGTGAGCCTTCAGTTACCCTCTTCAAGCCTTGCTTGATGGTTTGCACTGCTCTCTCTGCCTGATCATTGGATGCTGGTTTAAACAGGGCAGATGTGACATGTTTGATCCTGTTACGGGTCATAAATTCTTTGAACTCAGCACTGGTAAAACATGGCTTGTTGTCGCTCACCAGGACATCGGGTAAGCCGTGTGTGGCAAACATGGCCCGCAGGCTTTCAGTAGTGGCAGCAGACATGCTAGCCGACATTATCCCCCATTCAATCCACTTGGAGTACGTGTCTACAACCACAAGGAACATTTGACCCAAGAACGGGCCTGCATAGTCGACGTGTACCCTAGACCACGGTTTGGAGGGCCAAGACCATACACTTAGCGGTGCCTCCCTGGGTACATTGCTTAACTGCGAGCATGTATTACATCTGTGAATGCAGGACTCTAAGTCCGCATCGATACCTGTCCACCACACGTGTCATCTGGCTATCGCTTTCATCATTACGATGCCTGGGTAGGTACTGTGGAGGTCATTGACGAAGGTGTCTCTGCCCATCTTGGGGACCACTACACGATTGCCTCACAGAAGGCAGTCTGCCTGTATAGACATTTCATCTTTGCACCACTGGAATGGCTTTATCTCTTCCTGCATTTCTACTGGGACACTGGACCAGCTCCTGTGAAGCACACAGCTTTTGACTAGAGATAATAAGGGGTCCTGGCTTGTCCATGTTTTGATCTGCTGGGCAGTGACAGGTGATCGCTCACTCTCAAATGCTTCCATAATCATGGCTAGATCAGCGGGCTGTGCCATTTCCACCCCCGTGGTGGGCAATGGCAGCCTAATGAGAGCATCGGCGCAGTTTTCTGTGCCTGGCCTGTGGCAGATGGCATAGTTGTATGCGGACAAAGTGAGCACCCATCTCTGGATGTGAACTGATGCGTTGGTTTTTATCCCTTTCCTCTTGGAAAACAGGGATATAAGTGGCTTATGGTCAGTTTCCAATTCGAATTTTAGCCCAAACAGGTATTGATGCATTTTCTTTATCCCATAGACACACGCTAACGCTTCTTTCTCAATCATGTTGTAGGCTCTCTCAGCCTTAGACAGATTCCTGGATGCATAAGCAACCGGTTGCAGTTTCTCAAAATCATTAGCTTGTTGCAATACATATCCTACGCCATATGACGATGCATCACATGCTAGTTCAAATGCTGACATGGATCATACAACACAAGCAATTTGTTTGAGCATAACAGTTTTCTCGCTTTTACAAAGGCATTTTATTGGTGTTTGCCCCCAAACTCATTCGCCCCCTTTTCGTAGTAAGACATGCAGTGGTTCTAGCAGTGTGCTGAGACCCGGTAAGAAGTTACCAAAGTAGTTCAAGAGTCCCAGAAACGAATGCAGCTCTGTTACATTCTGTGGCCTCGGTGCGTTCTCGATTGACTCCGTCTTCGCGTTGGTGGGCCTGATGCCGTCCGCCGCAATCCTCCTTCCGAAGAACTCCACTTCAGGAACCAGGAAAACGCACTTCGAGCGTTTTAACCTGAGCCCCACGTGGTTGAGTCGACTAAGAACCTCCTCCAGGTTCTGCAGTTGCTCGACTATGTTCCAACCTGTGAACAAGATGTCGTCCTGGAAGACCACAGTGTGCGGGACCGACTTCAGTAAACTTTCCATGTTTCTCTGGAATATCGCTGACGCTGATCGGATTCCAAATGGGCATCTGTTATAAACAAAAAGAACCTTGTGCGTGTTGATGCAGGTGAGGGCCTTCGATGATTCCTCCAGTTCCTGCGTCATGTAGGCTGAAGTCAGATCCAGCTTCGTGAACATCTTTCCTCCCGCAAGCATTGCAAAGAGGTCGCCGACCTGTAGTAGTGGGTATTGGTCCTGCAGGGAGAAATGATTGATAGTTATTTTGTAATCGGCACAGATTCTGACGGTGCCGTCTCCGTTGAGGACTGGGACAATAGGACTGGCCCACTCGCTGAACTCGATCGGTGAAATGATGCCCTCTCTTTGCTGCCGGTCCAGCTCGATCTCTACCCTTACTCTCATCATGTACGGTACTGCTCTCACCTTGTGATGGATGGGTCGCGCCCCCGGAATTAGGTGGATTTGCACTTTTGCTCCTTGGAATTTCCTGGTGCCTGGTTCGAACAGCGAAGGAAATTTGTTTAAGACCTGGGCACATAAAGTGTTGTCACCGGACGATAGCGCTTGGACGTCGTCCCAGTTCCAGCATATCTTTCCCAGCCAGCTCCCGCCGAGCAGCGTGGGACCAGCGCCCGGTACCACCCAGAGTGGTAGCTTGTGCACCACTCCATCGTAGGAGACCTTTACGGTAGCATTGCCGATTACAGGAATCAGTTCTTTCGTGTAAGTTCTTTGTTTCATGCGAACTGGAGTTAAGACTGGCCTTGAGGCTTTGTTGCACCACAACCTTTCGAAAATCTTTTTCCCATGATGAACTGGCTCGCGCCCATGTCTAGCTCCATTGACACCGGGAGTCCATTTAGTTCAACATTCAGTATTATTGGGGGACAATTTGTGGTGAATGTGTGCACCCCATGTACCTCTGCCTCCTTTGTCTGAGGGTCTGGTTTGTCGTGATCCTCCGTGGATCTGTTCTCCTCTGCAACATGGTAGTTTGCAGGTTTAACAGGCTTAGCAGCTCGCCTGCACACTTGTTGGAGGTGTCCCATTGTTTCACAGCCCTTGCAAACCTACTCTTTGAATCGGCAAGAATGGAAACGATGATCACCCCCGCAGCGCCAACAAGGTGTTAATGGCCTTGCATTTATCACCCTTGATGGTGGACTCTAAGTCATCTGCGGATGTGCAGCTGCAAGTAGTGTGACCTGCCCTATACGTTACAATTCGAAAACAACATCACTTTGTTCACAGTACTTGTAGCAGCACTTGTGTGCTGAGAGATTTGCTTCGTATTGTCACTGATGGCAATGAACGCCTGGGCTATCGCTATGGCCTTACTCAAGGTTGGGGTCTCTACAGTCAAAAGTTTGCAAAGTATGGTTTCGTGGCCAATGCCAAGGACGAAAAAGTCTCTGAGCATGTGCTCCAAATGTCCTTCAAATTCACAATGTCCTGCAAGGCGTCTTAGCTCAGCGACATAACCCGTCACTTCCTGACCTTCAGACCGTTTGTACGTGTAGATCCGATACCTCGCCATCAGAACGCTTTCTTTCGGGTTCAAATGCTCTCGGACCAGTGTGCACAAATCGTCGTACGATTTCTCCGTGGGTTTCGCTGGAGTGAGCAGATTCTTCATGAGGCCATATGTTGGTGCCCCACAGATGGTGAGAAGGATCGCCCTTCATTTGGCAGTGCTCTCTTCCCCACCTAGCTCATTGGCCACAAAGTATTGGTCGAGTCGCTCCACAAAAGTTTCCCAATCATCTCCCTCCGAAAATTTCTCCAGGATGCCCACTGTTCTCTGCATCTTTGGGTTCGCTATCTGTATCTCGTCGCCAGTTGTTGTGTATGGAGAAAAGTAAAGTGTGATCTTTTATTGCAGATCTCCAGAGTGCCTCTCCAACCTGTGAAGCCTCCTTAAATACCTGTGCTCCCAAGGGATTATGGGATTTCTTGGGACTCCAGGGAATGAGCCCTCTGGTGGCTGTACAGAGTAAATACAAGTCCACATGTATAACATTAGCCATGGTTGAGCTACCTGCCCCTTTTTATTTTTACCCCAGACAGGGATGTACAATTGTTGACGTTCATCCATGTAATCTATAAATGTCTGCCATTGCCTATCAACTGTCAACCCTTTAAGTATCATTTGCCAGTCTATCCTAGCCAATTCATACCATCAAAGTTACCTTTCCTTAAGTTCAGGACCCTAGTCTCTGAATTAACACTATCACTCTCCATCTTCGTATCAAATACTGTCTCATAAAATATAATTTAAATTTAATAAAATGCCACAAGGCAAGTGAGGGGGGTTATTAAAATGCAAAAGTCAGAATCTGATAACGTCAATCAGACCCGAGGCAACTTTAACTTTGTGTCACGAGGTCGGCTCCTGGTTGTGGCCTCACCAGGGAAGCTTGGCATGATGGAGCAGCAGGCCCAGAAGAGTGCTAAAAAGTTGTTATTTTTCCTATTAAAGAGATTTATTTCTGAGCCAGGCAGTAGTGGTCCTCTGGCCCCTATAATGTAACCTAGGGTTCCCCTTCTCCCTTCGTGCTCCTCTACTCCACCCAATCCCTCACAATTGGGAACCTTTCCCATTGGTCTCCCGATTTGCGTACGTCAGGGTTCCACAAACGGCAATGTGATAATAACCAGATCTACATTTCCTACATTACAACAGCGACCACACTCCAAAAAGTACTTCATTGGCTGTCAAGCGCTTTGAGACGTCCGGTAGGCGTGAAAGGCGCGATATCAATCCAAGTTGTTCTTTTCTTTTTTCGATCATCTGTTTTACGCGTTGGTTGTGGGACAAACATTGACCAGGTCACCGTGGGTGGGGGAATGGGAAGCAGGGGGGAGTGACTGGGGGGGAGAACCTCCCTTGTTCTTCGAAATAGTGTCATGGGATCTTTTCCATCCACCTGAGAGTTCGGACAGGGCCTCGGTTTAACGTCTCATCTGAAGGACATTCACTGTATTACCCCACAGTCATTTACCATCATTCCCATGTCAGCTGATTGAGGCAATCCTCTCACTTATATTATTAAAGCTAAACAGTCAGACATCCATGCTGTGTCACCTTTTGGACAGTGTGGTTTTTCCTTTCTGCACTGTTGCCCTCTGCTGAAAATCTGCATTGGTTTGCTATTTGGAGCTAAGCCTGGGGAATATTAAGCTAATAATTTGAACAGAACACATGATACTATGAACAGCAGCAACTTCTGAACTGTTACAAATGTTATTGAACCAAAGAAAGCATGTCTGGTTCCAAGGATGGATAATAGTCTTAAATTATACTCTTCAAATGGAACCTGCTGCTCTACCCTCTAGGAGAGGCAACACAAAATTGTGTTGTGCTGTGGAGCAGACAGTGAGGGGTCTGGAATGATGTGAAATACTTCAGGGTGTGAAGCTGCATCAGACCATAATGCAAGGCCAACTAATTGAAATTACTATTTGGGGCTTCAGGCAGGCAGTGCTGGGAGCACCACAGCAGCAAGGACCATGTTATCAGGTGCCAGCAGCTTACAAAAACATACTGGTTGTCCTGAGAAAGGGAACATCACAAACATTTCAAAAAGCTTTGGATGGTGCTAAGTTAGATGCGGTGCAACTTTTTTCGTTGATTAATGTGCATTGGTGCCTCAGCAATGAGCAGAGAAACAGCTAACCAGCCCTCCCAGCAAAGATTCATTATTGTAGGAGGATATATAATCGGAAGGTAATGGCATGAAGTTTTAAAACAAAAGACTGCACTTTTAGAACCACAATAAATCATAACTTGCACTTCCCATTTGCAGTGATGCTGAGCATCAGCTGTACTGTTCAGGTGCTCCAGACACAAATGAGGCTTTGTCCTAACTTACCTTGCAAACAGTCCATACATGGGTTCAAAGCACTGACAATGGTTGCAGTCTATATTACCACACATTGGGCACTGAATTCACTTCAGTAATGGAGAATATAAACTGCTTGGATCTGAAGTTCAAGAATACAGCATGACTTGGCATATGAACATTGGACACACAGAACAAGACAAGCTGCTAGAAGAGGGAGGAGGAGAATTGGGGCTCTCCGCAGGAGGCCATATCCACCCAGGGTGTTCAGGGAGCAATTCTACCTGAACCTCAACTGGGAACAATGTGTGAGACGTGCGTGCTTCGGGAAGGACGTCCTCACTGACATCTGCCACCTGCTGTGAAGGTGATGGTGGCGATGAGCAATTATGCATCTGGCTCCTTCCAGGCTGGAGCTGGAGAGATTTGTACCATCTCGCAATTTGCTCTCCACTGTTGTGTAGGAGAGATCACTGGGGTTCTCTATTCAAAGAGAACTAACTACATTCTCTCTTGCCAGAGGCAATGAGGTGGAATGAGCACACAGCTTCGTTAGTATTGCAGGTGCCCCCATGGAGCAGGGTGCCATTGACTGCATGCACCTCACTTTGCAAGCACCGCATGTCAATTCTGCCCTGTACCGGAACCGAAAAGGATTCCACTCCCTCAACATCCAGCTGGTGTGTGACCATTGGCGGAGAATCATGCAGGTCAGTGCCCGTTATCCTAGCAGCAGTCATAATGCCTTCATTCTGTGGCAGTCCGCTGTGCCAGGCTGCATTTGAGTCACCGCGACAAACAAAAGGGTTGCTACTGGGCGATCAGGGCTATCCGCTGACGATATGGCTGATGAAGCCAGTGTGCAAGCCATGCACATGTGCGCGGCAGGCATACAATGAAAGCCATGCTGCCACAAGAAATGTGATAGGGCAGACCATTGCCGTGCTGAAACATCGCTTCCGCTGCCTGGACAACTTTAGAGGAGCCTTGCAGTACTCGGCAGAGAGGGTGTCAAGATTCATGGTGGCCTGCTGCATGCTGCACAACCTCTCCATCATGAGGTGACAGTCCTTGTCACCAGCTATACGTCAAGCAACTGAGGAGCAGGAGCGCGAGGAGGAGGAGGAGGACAGGAGGAGGCAATCTAGACAGCCCCTTTCTGCCCGGGTTGTCCATGAAGAACTCAATCCCAGTTCCCCATTTATCAACATTCTCACACCTTACATTCCCTCTGTCACTGACCATCACAGCGTCTACTTGGCCACACTGCAAAAATAAAAGCCATCACAAAATAAACATTCCAAACCAAATTTACAAATGTAATCATGCCAAGTATACAAAAACTAATCGCCCTTGTGCATTCCTTTAGTGCCTGTCTTCTGTGTGCCTTTCCTTGTCCGAGTGCTCCTACGCAGTGCTACACCCAGTGGCTGCAGCATGGCTGGTGGAAGGCTGCTGACTTTCAGTGGAGGACAACCTCTCGCAACCCTGGGCCTAGAAGGCCCAACTGCAGACTGCACCATCTCGGCATGGATGGCAGTGGTGTGGGCTGGCTGGCTGACAGGCAACAGCAAGGGCCCTCGTGGATTGGCAGGGGTGGGATGACGAATGCTGTCATCCTGAGAGAGGACAGCAGGTAGGTGCTCCATGGAGTTAGTGTCAGTCCCCCAGTCACCTCAGCAATCCGAGTAATCTGTTGGAGGATAGATTGTTGAACTGCTGTGAGACCCTACAAGCCTCTTTGCACATTGTAATCCACAGCCACGATGGCAGCAGTCTGAGCTTGTCTGGCATCAAGCTGACCCTGCAGAACAGCAGTCTGACCTTCCACTGCAGCACTCAGACATTGGGTGGCTGCTGCTTGTGCTGCAATGGAAGATGAAACATTGGCCATCAGACACTGCATCATGGTTGGTTCCACAGGTGTGCGAATGGATACTTCCACGCTGGAAAGGATGGGCTCCAAACTCTGTGCAATGCCCTGTGCAAAGTTAGTACTGGACGCCACTATGCTTCTTGACTTTGACTGCAGGCTTTCTGACAGGTTTCCCAATGCACCAAACATTTCATTGTGCATACTCATCAGCGTTCTTCTGTAGGCTGCTCCGTCAAAGTCCTCATCTGAGTACTCTGGAGCAGGAAACCGTGTGTGACCTCGCCTTCTGGCAAGTTACCACGTGCACTACCCTTGCCCCCTGCCCTGGCTGCAGCCCACTCATGCCCGGTGTCCGACTAGGTGCAGATCCCACCTCGAATCTATCTTCTAAGATAAGCGCTGTGTTGAAATCGAGCTGGTGGCTGTGAGTGTGAAACAAAGTGATGGCGCTGTTTTTTCATCATCACTCTCTTCTTGGTGTTCCTCCACTGCCTGGCCATATCGCATCTCTTGGGTATCTAAAAGGAAAAAGGCACAGGGGTAAGTGTGTGGTGCGGGGAGGTGAGGGGGGTGGGAAATAAGAGGTACATGTTTACACCACCTGCAGCTTGTTAATAAGAGAGTGTAGTTTGAGGGGCAAGTTGGATGTGAGAAGGAGTATTAGATATGAGGATACCGTCACCTTCGATGGTTTCACCTCCACCACTGGCCACGGCCTCAGCAATGGCTTTTCAATAATGGCCTGCGCCGTCTCCTCCATGGAGGTTAGGACATGCAGGTGGACCTGTCCCCCAGTTAACTCCTGCAGTCTCCGGCTGTGGGCCACCTTGTCCTGTAAGAGAC
Source organism: Pristiophorus japonicus (assembly GCF_044704955.1). NCBI lineage: Eukaryota > Metazoa > Chordata > Chondrichthyes > Pristiophoridae > Pristiophorus > Pristiophorus japonicus. The sequence continues at coordinate 101,257,426 of NC_091992.1, forward strand.
AGGGAAGTGTGCCACTGAATGTGGTGCAATCTCTTTAGACGATATGACTGTTATGATTGAATAGCTGGCAGTGTGTGCAAGCTGTGAGATATGGTTTTGAGGCTTGCAGCCGTGCTAAATGTGTGAGGGTGAAGTGAAGCTTCTGAATGTTAGGTATGATGCCTTATTGATACAGATTGTTGGTAGGTGAGTGATTGAAAGTGGGGGGGGGCGGAATTGAGCAGTGGCTGAGGGTCATGGTGCAACTTGATGGGATATGGAATTTGAAGATACAATCCATGACCTTGCCCACTCGTGTGAGGTCATTGAACTTTTTGTGGCACTGCCTCCAGATCTTCGGGGCTTCACTCCTGACATTGACTGCCATGGCTATCTGCCCCTATTGCCTTCTGAGAGTTTGTCTGGAGGGCCTCCTGGCCCGCTGTGGTTAGAGCACATTTCTCCTCCACCAAGGCCTCCAGTGCAGCATTGGAAAATTGTGGAGCCTGCCCATGATAGAAATCATAGGGAAATCATAGAATGTACAGCAAAGAAACAGGTCATTCGGCCCAACTGGTCTATGCCAATGTTTATGCTCAACACGAGCCTCTTCTCACCCTTCTTCATCTCACCCTATCAACATATCCTTCTATTCCTTTCTCCCTTGTGTTTATCTTGTTTCCCCTTAAATGCATCTATGCTATTCGCCTCAACCACTCCCTGTGATAGCGTGTTCCACATTCTCACCATTCTCTGGGTAAAGAAGTTTCTCCTGAATTCCCCACTGGATTTATCAGTGACTATCTTATATTTATGGTCCCTAGTTCTGGACACTCCCACAAGCGGAAACATCTTCTCTCTGTCTGCCCTATCAAACCCTTTTATAATCTTAAAGAACTCTATCGGGTCACCCCCTCAGTCTTCTCTTTTCTAGGGAAAAGAGCCCCAGACTGTTTGGCTTTTCATTAAAAAATGATTTTAGAACATGAATACCGAGCTTACAGTCAATGTGCTGATAGAGTGAACAAGAAATGTTATATTGTACACAGTTGAGTAACAAGATTTATTGGTTAAACAACCTGGACAACTAGCAAGACACTGTCCCCAACTGTTCATTCCTGGAGCTGCGTCATGTGGTGAGATATCTCTCTCAGCTGAGGTGGTAGTTTATGGACAGCTACATAAAGAGAAGCAGCAGCCCCGCCCCGTCTCCTTTCCACCCACATCACCTGCACCAGGAACAGTTTATTGCGGCCACATGCTGACTGGACATGCCCTGGCTCCAAGCAGCTTCACGCAAAATTATGAGCAAAGCACAAAGTATATCAATTTCCTCCTCTCGAAGTTTCACTTCTCAAATGGTCCAGATGGCTGTCAGTGAGCCGAAGGCAACTATCTGGTGATGCATCTACAACTGCACGAATGATCTCAGCTTGGGGGCTTACTGCACCCTTCCGATTATCATTGGGGAAACTGTTGCTTCCTGACTCCATATTGTTATTTTTGTTTATTCATTCTTGGGATGTGGCCGTTACTGGCAAAGCCAGCATTTATTGCCCATCCCAAACTGGGGCAATTCGGGATGGGCAATAAATGCTGGCTTTGCCAGTGATAGCCACATCCCATGAATGAATACAAAAATGTAAAAAAAAGTATGAGGGCAGTGCTAATGAGTTTGACATTGTTGTGTATGTATATACCCTGTACACTCAATGTACAGTTACTTACGACCACTGAGTATATCTTCACAATGTATACACTATGCCTGTACCACCAGAGGGTGCAACTGGTGGAGACCGAGGGGTCACCTGCACATTGTAGGTAACCAAGTATAAAACGGAGCTCACCTTACTGTACCCTCATTCAGAGGCTGCAATAAATGGATCAAGGTTACAACAGTTCAAGTGCAATACCTTAACTCGTGGAGTCATTACTAGAGTGCTACAGCCTGTTCAGCACTGCCCTCCCAGTCATCAAGATCCATGGCGCGGCCCTGGACACCGTGGACCACTTCCCATATCTCGGGAGCCTCCTATCAACAAGAGCAGGCATCGACGACGAGATCCAACACCGCCTCCAGTGCGCCAGTGCAACCTTCGGCCGCCTGAGGAAAAGAGTGTTTGAAGACCAGACCCTCAAAACTGCCACCAAGCTCATGGTCTACAGGACTGTAGTAATACCTGCCCCCCGTATGGCTCAGAGACATGGACCATGTACAGTAGACACCTCAAGTTGCTGGAGAAATATCACCAACAATGTCTCCGCAAGATCCTACAAATCCCCTGGGAGGACAGGGGCACCAACATCAGCGTCCTCACTCAGGCTAACATCCCCAGCATTGAAGCACTGACCACACTCGATCAGCTCCGCTGGGCAGGCCACATAGTCCGCATGCCAGACACGAGACTCCCAAAGCAAATGCTCTACTCGGAGCTCCTTCATGGCAAATGAGCCAAAGGTGGGCAGCGGAAACACTACAAGGACACCCTCAAAGCCTCCCTGATAAAGTACAACATCCCCACTGACACCTGGGAGTCCCTGGCCCAAGACCACCCTAAGTGGAGGAAGTGCATTTGAGAGGGCGCTGAGCACCTCGAATCTCAACGCTGAGAGCATGCAGAAATCAAGCGCAGACAGCGGAAAGAGTGTGCAGCAAACCAGTCCCACCCACCCCTTCCCTCAACGACTATCTGTCCCACCTGTGACAGAGTCTGTAGCTCTCATATTGGACTGTTCAGCCACCAAAGAACTCACTTCAGGAATGGAAGCAAGTCTTCCTCGATTCTGAGGGACTGCCTATGAATGGCTTACAGACACAATAACTGGCGACGAGATTACGAATTTCCACGCGAAAAATGGCTAACCTTGGCAACTTTCAACAATTCATTGATGGGGAAGATTGGGATGCCTTTGTGGAAAGGCTTGAACACTACTTCATCGTGAACGACCTGGCGGGAGACACACCGACCTCGCTGGCTGATAAGCGCAGAGCTATCCTGTTCAGCAGTTGTGGGCCTACCATTCATGGCCTTGTCAGGGACTTGCTAGCCCCAGAGAAGACGACAACCAAAATGTTCATGGAGCTCGTAATGATGATACTGGAACAGCTCAAGCCTAAAGAGAGCATCCTCACAGCCAGACACCTGTTCTACACACACCGGCAGCCCGAAGGCCAAGAAATCGCGAAATATACTGCAGACCTGGGACGATTGGCTGCACCGTGTGATTTTGGTGACCACTTCACCGAAGCACCGAGAGACATCTTTGTTATTGGAATTGGCCACGAAGGCCTCCTCCACAGGCTGCTTTCTGTGGACACCACGGTCACCCTGAAGAAGGCAATCAACGTCAGCCAGGCGTTCATGGCCTGTGATTCCAACAGCATGATGACTCACACCCAGGACTCTAACCTGACGAGTACCGTGAACCAACTGGCGCCTTTTAGAGGCAAGACTGCTACCCTGAGTCCCGCAACCCTGAGTCCGCCACATGGGGCCAACCGGCCAGCCCCATGCTGGCGCTGTGGAGGAAATCACAGGGTCCACCAGTGCTGATACAGAGACTATACTTGTAAAGGCTGTAACACTAAAGGCCATCTCCAGCGAATGTGTAAAATAAATTTTACTCAGCGAGTCGCTGAAGAGTTGGCCGATCACCCGGGCTCCAGCGCTGATGAAGAAGAGAGAGTACAGGAGGCAGCTCAGCCCCAGGAAGAGGTATACGGAGTGTTTACCTGCTCCACCGAGCGTTCTCTGTTGAAAATGGAAGTCGAAATCAACGGTGTTCCAGTCTCGATGGAGGTTGACACAGGGGCGAGCCAATCGCTGATGAATCAGGTAGTCTTCGAGAAACTCTGGGACAATCCCGTCCAACGACCTAAAATGCTCCCGATCCAGGTGAAGCTGCTCACTTACACAAATGACACCATTCCAGTCATTGGCAGCGTGGATGTCCAGGTGTCTTATGGCGGCGTGGTCAGCTTATACTTTTTTTGGCTGCTAAAAATCAAATGAAAGCAATACACTTGCCATGAGGAATATTTGTGTCGAATAATAACAGCAACCTGACACTTCTATCCTTTTTGGATCTAGATAAGGGTTGTTAAAAAAAATCCATTCAATCAGGAACTCATTTGGCGATTCAGATATGCGTATAAAACAATTCACCAATTAGAAAAGAAAGCGTTTGAATTGTCACTTTGAAAGAGTTATCATCCATAATTGTTGAGCTGCATTTTGAAAGGATATGGATCACTTGCTTCGAATTATTGGTTCTAACTAATCTTATTATCATAAGAACATAAGAACATAACATAGAACATAAGAATTAGGAACAGGAGTAGGCCATCTAGCCCCTCGAGCCTGCTCATCCATTCAACAAGATCATGGCTGATCTGGCCGTGGACTCAGCTCCACTTACCCGCCCGCTCCCCATAACCCTTAATTCCCTTATTGGTTAAAAATCTATCTATCTGTGACTTGAATACATTCAATGAGCTAGCCTCAAACTGCTTCCTTGGGCAGAGAATTCCACAGATTCACAACCCTCTGGGAGAAGAAATTCCTTCTCAACTCGGTTTTAAATTGGCTCCCCCGTATTTTGAGGCTGTGCCTCCTAGTTCTAGTCTCCCCGACCAGTGGAAACAACCTCTCTGCCTCTATCTTGTCTATCCCTTTCATTATTTTAAATGTTTCCATAAGATCACCCCTCATCCTTCTGAACTCCAATGAGTAAAGACCCAGTCTACTCAATCTATCATCATAAGGTAACCCCCTCATCTCCGGAATCAGCCTAGTGAATCGTCTCTGTACCCCCTCCAAAGCTAGTATATCCTTCCTTAAGTAAGGTGACCAAAACTGCATGCAGTATTCCAAGTGCGGCCTCACCAATACCCTATACAGTTGCAGAAGGATCTCCCTGCTTTTGTACTCCATCCCTCTCACAATGAAGGCCAACATTCCATTCGCCTTCCTGATTACCTGTTGCACCTGCAAACTAACTTTTTGGGATTCATGCACAAGGACCCCCACGTCCCTCTGCACTGCAGCATGTTGTAATTTCTCCCCATTCAAATAATATTCCCTTTTACTGTTTTTTTTCCCAAGGTGGATGACCTCACTCTTTCCGACATTGTATTCCATCTGCCAAACCTTAGCCCATTCGCTTAACCTATCTAAATCTCTTTGCAGCCTCTCTGTGTCCTCTACACAGCCTGCTTTCCCACTAAACGAATGCATCTGCTATAACTTCCGCCATCTCTTTTAATACCCTGGGATGCATTTCATCAGGACTAGGGGACTTGTCTACCTTGAGATCCATTAGCCTGTCCAGCACTACCCCCCTAATGATAGTGATTGTCTCAAGGTCCTCCCTTCCCACATTCCTGTGACCAGCAATTTCTGGCATGGTTTCTGTGTCTTCCACTGTGAAAACCGAAGCAAAATAATTGTTTAAGGTCTCAGCCATTTCCACATTTCCCATTATTAAATCCCCCTTCTCATCTTCTAAGGGACCAACATTTACTTTAGTCACTCTTTTCCGTTTTATATATCTGTAAAAGCTTTTACTATCCGTTTTTATGTTTTGCGCAAGTTTACCTTCGTAATCTATCTTTCCTTTCTTTATTGCTTTCTTAGTCATTCTTTGCTGTCGTTTAAAATTTTCCCAATCTTCTATTTTCCTACTAACCTTGGCCACCTTATACGCATTGGTTTTTAATTTGATATTCTCCTTTATTTCCTTGGTTATCCATGGCTGGTTATCCCTTCTCTTACTGCCCTTCTTTTTCACTGGAATATATTTTTGTTGAGCACTATGAAAGAGCTCCTTAAAAGTCCTCCACTGTTCCTCAATTGTGCCACCGTTTAGTCTGTGTTTCCAGTCTACTTTAGCCAACTCTGCCCTCATCCCACTGTAGTCCCCTTTGTTTAAGCATAGTACGCTCGTTTGAGACACTACTTCCTCACCCTCAATCTGTATTACAAATTCAACCATACTGTGATCACTCATTCCGAGAGGATCTTTTACTAGGAGATCATTTATTATTCCTGTCTCATTACACAGGACCAGATCTAAGATAGCTTGCTCCCTTGTAGGTTCTGTAACAGAATGTTTTAAGAAACAATCCCGTATGTATTCTATGAATTCCTCCTCCAGGCTACCCCGTGCGATTTGATTTGACCAATCGATATGTAGGTTAAAATCCCCCATGATTACTGCCGTTCCTTTTTCACATGCCTCCATTATTCCCTTGATTATTGCCCGCCCCACCGTGAAGTTATTATTTGGGGGCCTATAAACTCTGTCCACCAGTGACTTTTTCCCCTTACTATCTCTAATCTCCACCCACAATGATTCACCATTTGGTTCATTGGAGCCAATATCATCTCTCACAACTGCCCTGATATCATCCTTTATTAACAGAGCTACCCCACTTCCTTTCCCTTCTTGTCTATCTTTCCGAATCATCAGATACCCCTGTATGTTTAATTCCCAGTCTTGGCCCTCCTGCAACCACGATTCTGTAATGGCCACCAAATCATACCCATTTGTAATGATTTGTGCCGTCAACTCATTTACTTTATTTCGAATGCTGCGTGCATTTAGGTAGAGTGTTTTAATACTAGTTTTTAAACCATGATTTTTAGTTTTGACCCCTCCTGCAGCCCCTTTCCATTCAGTGGCCCTTTTTATTTTTTGCCTTGGGTTTCTCTGCTCTCCACTTTTACTCATCTCCTTTCTGTTTTTTGCTTTTGTCTCCTTTTTGTTTCCCTCTGTCTCCCTGCATTGGTTCCCATCCCCCTGCCATATTAGTTTAACTCCTCCCCAACAGCACTAGCAAACACTCCCCCTAGGACATTGGTTCCGGTCCTGCCTAGGTGCAGACCGTCCAGTTTGTACTGGTCCCACCTCCCCCAGAACCAGTTCCAATGCCCCAGGAATTTGAATCCCTCCCTGATGTACCACTGCTCAAGCCACGTATTCATCTGAGCTATCCTGCGATTCCTACTCTGACTAGCACGTGGCACTGGTAGCAATCCTGAGATTACTACTTTTGAGGTCCTATGTTTTAATTTAGCTCCTAGCTCCTTAAATTCGTCTCGTAGGACCTCATCCCTTTTTTTACCTATATTGTTGGCACCAATGTGCACCACGACAACTGGCTGTTCACCCTCCCTTTTCAGAATGTCCTGCACCTGCTCCGAGACATCCTTGACCCTTGCACCAGAGAGGCAACATACCATCCTGGAGTCTCAGTTGCGGCCGCAGAAACGCCTATCTATTCCCCTTACAATCGAATCCTCTATCACTATCGCTCTCCCACTCTTTTTCCTGCCCTCCTGTGCAGCAGAGCCAGCCACGGTGCCATGAACTTAGCTGCTGCTGCCCTCCCCTGATGTGTCATCTCCCTCAACAGTACTCAAAACGGTGTATCTGTTTTGCAGGGGGATGACCACAGGGGACCCCTGCACTACCTTCCTTGCATTGCTCTTCCTGCTGGTCTTCCATTCCCTGCTTCCTCTCCATACTTGACTGGAATTAAATAAAAAGATAAATTGATCCACAGAATATTTATATAAAAGTTAAATTCTTCAATATCCAGATGAAGATCAAACATTATGCAGCAAAAACTGCTGAGAATGGCTGTTTTCCTGCAGCATCAGATGCCTGAAGCTCTGCTCTAACAGCTGAATTTAGTATCAGTAATTTAGTTTTGATGTGGCACTCTGGAATGTTTTAGTTGCATTACATAAATTTGTTGGGCAGTGTTACTTCTCTCTCTGGGCAGAATGGTGAGATTGCGATTGGTTTGCTTTGAACTTCAGAGACATACTTTTCTATCACTTATCCTCTTTCAGGCAGTTGATAGCAGTTTGCCAGACACTCTTTTTGGACTAATGTTAGCTGTTTGCTTTCATGCTGCTTTGTGAGATTACTTTCACAGTGGAGATAGTTAATTCATCAGCTTGCAAGGCTGCCTATTCCATAAAGCCATTATTTAAAAGTTGAAGGGCTTATTCATTTGCTTCTGAAAATCCTGGAATTGATTTACTTGGAATGTTATATAAATAACAGACAGGAAAATTAACGTGGAATGTGAAATTCGCACCATAAGCAATATGATCATAGAAAGTCCAAATGATAAGTGAAGAAAAATCTGTGTTCCTTGCTGTCCATTGTACTTATAACATATTTCTTGATGAAACCACTTAAGCAGGGATGCAAACTTTGAATCATAGGCCAGATGTGCTGACAATGAATATTAATTGCACCATGTAAAATGGCCTTCGTTTTATTGAAATGTTATACAAGAAAACAATCCCCACAGTAATATTTATAAGATTTTATCTCTCCTCTCTGGAATGTAATTTATTTTGCTTGAAACAATTTCATATATATGTTAAAATAATATTTTAGTCAATACATTTGCCTTGTGTAGTTAACTCTTCACATGCTCTGAATTAGGCTACATCAGCAAGCACTTATGAAAAAGAAAAAGATTTGAATGCAAACGAGAAGTAAGGATTGCCTTTATTAATGTACTCCAGGTGTAGAACCTCGGCCGCTGGCCATAAAGATTGGGGAGATAGTAATGAACTATCCATCTATTAGATTTAACAGATAGAAAATTCTGGACACTGTGCCTGTGATTTCCCGATATGTACAGTCAATGGACGAGACTTGCCACCATTTGTAACATCACCCCATAAATGATTTTCTGTGATATTTTTACTACAGAAAGATGCTTGTTATTAATTTTAAAATCCCTTAATATCATTTTGTCCTCTTATTTTCCGTAATGTTAACAATATCTTAGAAAGTTGCTGTTAATTGTGAAGAATTTCAAAAATGACTTACTTATACTCTTAGAAAAGTTTCATTGCCATCCCTTCCCACCATCTGTTGGTTATTTATTTTTCCTCTGTTTCTTATTTCTTCCCTGGCTTTGATCTTATTCGTGCTACCACATTAATGAAGCAAAGAGGTTTGTTTGCTTCTGTGATATTAAAATCAATGCTCTCAAGCACAGCACATTATCTAGGAATCACGCAAGATTTCAGGCTCAAAAGATAGAAGCCAAAGCGTAATCTCTTGATCCTCCAGGTATGGGGTTGAGCTTGGGGTTGACAACCACATCCCATAAAAAGTGACTGTTATGAAAACAGTACAAAATATTGGAATACTAAGCAGCCCCCAGGATAAAAATGGATGTTATCGCTTTATCAGGGTGCCAGTCTTGGTTCAGGGGTAACGTGCTCACCTCTGAGTTAGAAGTTCATGGGTTCAAATACCACTCCAAAGATAGTAGCATGAGAGCATAGTGGTTATGTTACTTGACTAATAATCCAGGTGGCTTGGATCCAATGATCCAGAGATATGAATTCAAATCTCACCATGGCAGCTGTGGAATAAATCTGGAATAATATAGCAGTATCAGTAATGGTGACCTTAAACTACTTCAGAAATGGCCTAGCCAACCATTCAGTTGTATTCAAGAAGGTAGCTCACCACCACTTTCTTGAGGACAATTAGGGATGGGCACTAAATGCTGGCCTTGCTGGTGATGTCCACATCCAATGAATAAATAAAAACCATAATTGAGGCTGACACATCCACTTGCTCTTGAGGGAGTGCTGCACAATTAGAGGTTCTGTATTTTGGAGGAGATATTAAATTGAAGCTTTCTCTGCCCTCCGAGGTAATCATAATCATGTTATACATCAATTAAGCCAATTGACGATTGTAGATCAGTCAAGGAATGAAACCTGTGTTCTACAGAAAGTAAAATCTTCTCTTAGCATTCTACTAGAACTCTATCCCAAAATTCTTTAAAAAAAATGTTAGCCAGCAAATAAAGAAATTAATAATGAACATATTGGTCCTAATTCTGCAGTCGGAGTCGTCCTGCGGGGAAATAAAATGCCCGCATACCTGGTGGTCTGGGCTGTATGGAGATTCGTAGTCCGGGGCCTCTCCAGATATGCATGGGTAGAGGCCCACGTATCTCAGGGGCGCAGGTAGTTCGCAAGCGTCCCTGGGATCACGTGAGCTGGCCCAACCAATAAAAGAAGGGAATCCTCATTCATGCTTATGGGGATTTCATATGCACAGAATCCCCATGAATGGAAATACCCCAAAAAATACATCAAATAAAATTTTTTTAAATTACATATTTAAAATTAATTAAAATGTAATTTAATTAAATATTTAAAACAAAAATTTAATTTTTTGAAAACTAAATTTAAATGTTTAAAGGGGCTAAAATAAACTTACCTTATTGTACAGATGCTTTAATGTATGAATGATTGATAACAAATTATTTTAATGTTTTTTTTAAACTCTTATGCTGGTAAAAGCAGGCCTTATGCCAGTTTTTTTACCAGGTGTAAGAATTTCATGGGCATTCACTGGGCAGAGGTTGTGCAAATAGCTCACTCTCCATCTGCGGATTCCCTTTTCCCGGGGATGCGTTGGATCTGACAGATTGCAAGTTTCGGTTCTCTCGCATGCACGTGCGAAAACTCAGAACTTGTGCGGCCCTTATGGGCTGTGCGCACCTTGTACGTGTCCGTAGCGAATTACCGTCCGATAATCGACATGTTTACCTACTGAAGTTGGATTCCACCGCCCCACACCTCCCATAACTAACTAAATGCTGCATATGTTCAGTCTCCTTCAGCTCAGTAGGTCCATGAATGCTGGCTATTAATCTACTTCTGCAAAGGTACCTTGTGTCTCTCAATCACTTGCTGGTAATTAGTTGAATTATTTTTCTGCTATATTACAAAGAGGGATGAAAAGAAATTTATTGAGTTGCTCCATTTTGATTGTCTTTGAAAGTTAAGAAAGTTCACCTTCCATTCTTTTAAGATCACAAAGAGAGTTGACAAAATTGGCCCAGGCAATTATGCTGATAATCAGAAAGTTCAAATACCAGGGGACACGAGTTAAAAATGAAGAAGTTCGGAGTAAGAAGGGAAATGTAGAATTTATTTTTACTTCAAGTATTTTTAGAGTTGTGGAATAAGTTGCCAGAGAAGGTGTTTGAAATGGTTTTGGAGACAACTGGATGTATTTCTTGAAAGAAAAAAATTATTTGAGGAAAATGCTAAAAAGGTGGTAGGTTGGGTTGATCTCTGAAAAATAGAGTGGGCTTGTTGAGCCTAATGGTTTTTTTCTGTACCCATCACAGAACCAGCTATATATCAGTTGACATTAGCAGCCTGGATGCTGTATAAATAGTTCAGTACGTGAGTGCTCTGATTGCAGTATTATTTAAGGTGGTTTGGCATCTGGGTGTCCAGAGGTCACAGATAAACCTGTGTTGCTGTCATCATTTGTTGACTTTTTATAGTTGGTTTTCCCCAGTGACTGACTCGCCACTTGATAAACTCGCCCAACAAATCGTGCGGCTAACAGTCAGCGAGGATTCTGCAGGAGCGCTAGTTGAAGGTTTCATCTACTTAATTGTTGGTTTGATCTCTTCGGCTGCTGATTAATTTCTGCGCCTTTTTTTTTAAATAGGCCAATTTTTGCTTTCCACAAATGAATTATGACTTCTGGGAATATCTTTGTGCTGATGCTGGACTGCTTTTGTCTGCTTTGGAAAGCGTTTCATGGGAGGTCTAGTAGGTTTGCCTTTGTGGCTGCAGGATATGTGTTGATATGTGATCAAATCATGCATCATTTTGCAACAACTACGTTTGAATAGTTTCAAAAGACATCACGTTACCTTTTTAAGTTGTACAAAATATTATAGCAGATGATATAAAGCGATGTAATAACCTTTAAAAAGTAATACTGACATTATGTTCCCCCTTCTGCAGTAGATAGTTAAGAAATAAATCACAAAACAAAATTTGCATTGAATGAAGTGACATGTTTATTAGAAATCTTTAATCATGTTCACAAATAGGCTCTTGTAATGGATAGGAAACTTCTGTTTGCTATTTGTGACAAAATTATAGACATGTAATTTATATTTACTTTCATAATTGTGGTACAAATGACAAAGAGATTTTCCCTCCTACAAGTGCACTTAACACTAACCAAAGCTGACACATCTAGACACAAGAAAATCCTGCATTATACAACAACGTTATTCCAATTTTACAATTTTCAAATAAAATTAGCCATTTCACAAGAAAATTACATAAAGCTTCAGGAAACCATCACTTCAGTGTTTGCCTTTCAATATTTTAATAAGAACATAAACATTCATTCTGGGAGTTGAGCATTCAACTACCAGCATTATTCAGTTAAATGTATAATATAGCTCCGAACTAATGATACGTAATAATGTTGCACACATTCAATTTAAAACGGCAACTGTGAGTGGCAACTTTGCAAATAATTTTCTTGATGAACATAGGTGCACTTTTACTCATGGAAAATTCTAGATCTACGTTTAGCAAAATATGTCATATTGCACAATACTGTTTTGTATACACACATTGCAAATGTGTCATCACGTGTTTTATATTAAATGGTTTCTTTAGCGTAAACACTAGAAAAACTCAACTTTCACATTTTCTTCATAAAACACATGAATTCATCACTAACATTCTCCAGATTGGGGTGGCATTCCTCACTTAACCTCTGCAACAATTAATATGGTTTCAGAATTCTTCATTTTGCAATTTTCTTATTTGTTTGCAATGACCTGTTTAAAGTTGTATCTAAAGTTTAATGGGAAACACGACCCTGTTTAAAAGATGATGCACTTCTACATTTTTAAGCTTGCAGTTATACTCCACTGTGTGTCCGAGTGTGAAATGTAGCTGACAACTCTGCCTGTTAGACGAGAGCTGCTTACAGATAGCTGCTCAAAGCTTCATTCCACCGAGGGTTTATATAACGTCAGGAGAGTACAGGTGGGATCTTCTAACTTCTCATTAAAAAGACTCTGTGAAGTGATTTTATAAAATGCTCTGGAGATACTTTAATTCACGCATCGAAATGTATTGGGAGTTACACCACGGTAAGTCCAAGTGATGTGAAATGGTCTCCTGGAGAGGCTTTCAAAACATTTGGCTTCAATCACTGCATCCTGGAATCAGATTGAGCCCGACTCCAGAGCTTTGCTGCTACTTTCACATCAATGCATTCCAATAACATTTCCCATCGGCTCACAAGTGCCACTATTACTTCAGCCTAAGCTTACTCAGAAATTCTTGTAATACTATGGACTATTGACTAAAATAAACTAGATTCACAACAAACAGTTCTTTCCTCCCGTTATTTTCTGAACTAGTTTTACATCAGAATGTAAGAAATGTCAAGGTTAAGAAAAGACCTTTTGGTCTATCAAAATTTATTCCGCTGTAACAAAATCTCTGTCATTGTAACATCCAACTGCATTTTGAATGCCCCTGCTTTTTTTTGTCTTTACCGCCTATCAAATTCTTCCAAATATTTATCATTCTTTGAGTAGAGAAATTCTTCCGTTTTAAAATTAATTTTCACTCCTGAATTTATGTTCTCCAGACTTACTTTCCTGGTTCACTTTGAAATATTATTGTAGATTTACTCTACCTACCATTTAATGTTGTATATATACATGTTGATGAGATTCCTTCTTAACTGCCTTCTTTTTGAGAGTAGGGTATGAGCCTCTAAGTTTTCTTTGTAGCTCACCCCTTTTACACTTGGGATCAGCATTGTTGCTTTGGGCTGGGGGTGAGGTAGTGAAATTCCATAGTGACTCTCTCACTCGTCTTCCATAACTTTGGAAACACCAGAAAAACACTACTGTTAGGGTGAAGGGTGTGGTAGTATACAAGCTTGTGGATGTGGTTGTAGGGCTGGTTAAGGGAGGGAAGAGGCAATGAAGCCAATTAGCCATAGGTAATGAGAATTTTAAGTTTGAAGTTTTGTGCAAGCTAATGTACGGCAATAACACTGGAGCAATGGGTGAGCGAGACTTGATGTGGGATAGGATGTGAGAAGCAGCGTTTTGGAAGAGTTAAAGTTAACAGAGGGTGGAGGATGGAAGACTGGCTCAACAGCATTGGAATAGTAGTGTCTGCAGGTGACAAGAGCATAGACGAGGGCTTCAGCAGCATGTGGGCAATGTTACAGAGATGAAAGTAGGTGGTCTTTGAAATGAAGAGGATATGGGTCGAAAGGGGGCCGAAGACAATGGCTTCAGTCTTCCCTGTATTTATACTGGTGGAAATTGTGGCTCATCCACGATTGAATATCAGACAAGCAGTCGGGCAACATGGAGGCGATAGAAGTGTCATAACAGCTTGTTTAATTTCCAAATTATCCTGAACATAAACAACCACCTCCCATGCCTCGCAGAACATCTGTCTGATTACTTATTGAATTCACTCCGAAAATCTCAAGTGAGCTATGTTTCTGTAATCTTGTTTCTGTAATCCCTGCTGTTTCAAATGCTTCTAACTCAGAACAGCTTATTCAAAACGGCATTTACTTGCTTTATTTAAGTTTTTAGTCTCTTTGCATTTGTTTACTTTGCCTGGAATTACTTCCTGCTTTATGGTAATTTTTCTATCCTTAGGACCAGTCCCGCAAGCTCACTTTACCTAGAATTAAAGTATTTGTCTTCTTCCTCTTTATATTTATTTTAAATGAACTTATTTTTCCCCTTGTATGTTAATAGCTAGGGTCTTTTGCCATCTCAACTGGGTTTATGCCCCCAAACAGTTCCATATTAAAAGGAAGATGGGGACAGTTTTTACCTTCACCACTTGAGCAATAACCCATGGAGTGGATCGCCTCTTGGTCATAGAAATCATCTGAAATCAATGGAAATGCAAGTCGGGCAGGTTCTATAATGGGCAGGCGATCAGTTCCAAACATTACCTCCATGAGCTTAAAAATAAAAGTTAATGAATTGTAGATATTTTCAATGAGGATGACTTTTTCTTTAAAAATGTCTTTGGTATTTTTACTTATTCTTGTAGTCATTAGAAATATAACTATTAATGTGCTTAATGAGTTAAAAATGCTTGCAGAAATATACCACAGTAATGCTGATATTAGAGGATAACATATTTACTGATATGGATAAAGATGTCATTAAATACTGAGTCGTAATATTAAAACAATTATTTTGATTTTTTTGCTTACTTTTAGGATAATTATGTCAAATGTAAATAAATATATATTGCACATTCCAGCTTTGTGGTATATTTGCTCAAAATACCTGGGCCACATTAACCCTTTCACTATCCTGTTTTAACTTACAACACTAATTTCTCATTCAGTTAGCTTGATGTTTTCTTTTAAGCTCTCCACTACTATATCCTAATTTTGCCATAATATCTGCCAAATGTTATTTTCTAATACACTTTGTGTTCACAAATGTGAGCTGTGTGCTAACACTAACAGCAGATCAGAGAAGATGGGCCAATGCTGCCAGGAATGCATTTTTGTTCAAATGTAGATGAAGCCATTAAACTTTGTCAGGTGTGTCATGATTATTGCAATTTTCCATTGATAACCAAAACTTCCAAATCAATAATAGCAATAGCACAACAGTGAGAAACTATAAATACAAACAACTGCTTTTGTCATTTGGTCTGAATTGATAGTAAAGGTCCTTTTACATAATGTATATTTTAGCTAGTGATTCCAATTTTGCTTTTCCTTCCGATATCCATTCAGTTAATGCTACCACATTCTGGATCGCAACCATTAAAATCACGCTGTAAAAATTCTATTTACCGCATTTTTTATTACAAAACATCACATTGCATGAATAAAGTATGTTGCGGATTTATATTCAAATATACGTGCTGTTATTAATAGCCCATAGAAGCATTTTACACTGATTACATTAGACTATTGAGACAGCACATTTCAAGTATTAACCTGTTTCTAACACAAAACTAATTCTATTAATTGAGCAGCAGTTGCTCAAGGCAGGTAGTTTTTTTAAATTGTTCTGATCTTTACTGAAAGTAAATTTGACCTGAAAGCACATATAAAAAAAATTGACGTGTTAACAGCTGGTGTTGACATGTGAACTAGTTGAATAAAAAAAATGGTAAAGTTGTAATAACTTTTAAGTATAATTTCATTCTTTCTGCTCTTTTTATTAATGCCTAAAGAGCTTGTCGTAATCCCCACATAGTTGAAAACACAATGGCCCAGAAATTGCGGTCTGCAGTATAGCTAAGGACTACGTCGCCGACCTCCGAAGGAAATCCGCACTTACCTGGAACGAGTTCACGTTGAAATCGCGCGTTGTTTCACTGTGCACAGCATAATTACCCACAAATCTCAGGGACGCACCGTGTGTGTAAGCGTACCTGGGATCATCTGTGGCGATGTGCCAATCCGGAAACAGCAATCTCTGGTATTCATTCGTGATTTTTTAATGCTTAATTTTAGCAGAGGTGATGTAAATATCCTGCTTGTGTTTCTTGAGTGCACAAGTTTCACTGCAGGAGAACTGCATTTCATTAACAGTTTGTTAAATTGGTTCAAATCATGAAAGCCTCAGGGAATAGTTAGCTACGTCATCGGCATTTCGAACAGTTAACCAAAAATGTTAGACATTCTTTTCCTTTTATTCCTTGGATGAACCAGTTTTGTAAAATACATCGCAGCTATTGCACAAGGGGCATCTTTTTCTAATGAAAACACCCTTATAATCTTGCTCTGAAATGAAAAGAACGTTGGTGCTGTGGTAGTTTGTTTTCACCCTTTATTTGTCTCTCTGTGTTGTGTTGGAATCAGTTGTAATAAGTAGAAAGAGGAGATATTAGTTAAATGGATATAGATAATTATTTTGAAGATAATTTTTAATTATATTTTTATCAAATAACTAATTTTAGCAAATATTTCAAGGTGCTGCATATCCCTCCCACCCCCCCCACCCCCCTATACTGTGCAAACAGACTCCCATGCCTGCTGTGGAATTCTCCTGTGTAGTTGGTGGGCAATTAGCTCAAATCTGCACCAGCAATGATGATATGGCAATTGCAACGGATGATCTGTGAAGTCGGAAATTGGCAGTTCGTAAGGTCGAGGTTTAGTGCATGAGAAATCTTGCGGTCAATTTCAAAGGTGGTATGATAGCGTACTCTGAGAGTATGCAATCATGCCAATTGCAAATTCTGATCCAATAGATTAATGCTGTTTTATTGAGCTGGAAACTGAGTGCCTCTTATTGCCATGTGAATATTCAGCAAGCAGAAAAGATTTACTCGTGGCAAAATCAGCTTACTAACTAGGATTCTGCTGTTCAAACTATGAACTGCATTTTCCAAAACTGAATCCAATAATCAGCCTATAAGGAGATACCATTTGTTTTAAACTATTTCAAGATGCCAGTCATTACTACAAGACATTGGGTTATACTTGGAGTATCTGTGGGCTTTATAGAAAGAATATTTAGCAATGGAAAAGGTGTAACATAAATTCACTGGGATAATACCAAGCATCAAAGGGAATAATTGTGTTGCAACACTTTTAAAAAAAAAAAACTAGGCCTGTGTTCACCAGTGTAGAGAAAACTAAGGGAGATCTAATAGTATTATTAAAAAATATGAAAAGGCTTGCGGGGGTAAATCAGAATAGATTATATTTTCATTAGCCGATGAATTGGTTACAGGGAAGTATAAACTGAGGAATCTACTACAAATGCATTAGAGTATGGAATGCTTCACCACAAGTGGTCATTGGCGCTGTTTCAATCACAGCATTTAACACTAAATTATGTAAACACTTAGAATATAAGAAATGGTGGAGAAACAGAGCAGAGAAATGGGTTAAGGGCAGAAATCTTGATGGTGGAGGTAGCACAAACATGGATACCAAAATGTTCATGGTTTTGTGATTATTTCTTTATAAATTTAACGATAATGGGCCCGAAATTGATGAAGGCATCCACCCGCCCAAGTGCTGCCCAGATGGCCGCCGAGGTATCTGATGGTTCTTTGGGTGGGATTTTCATCATCAATGTCCCTCAAGTCGGCGGGCGGCAAATGAGGGACTTACGCCGCCAATCTGGGCGGCAGCCGGCGGGAGCTCTCATTCTCGGCGGCAGAGACGCTTGTCGCCCGAGTGCCGCCGAGGATGGAGTCGGGCCCACGGAGGGTCGAAGACCTAAAAATAAAAATCATTCGCAAAAATAAAAAATCTGTCGGAAGACCTTCAGGTGACCCCATCGAGGTAAGCCGCTGTTGAAAAAACAAATAAAAAATGTTCAACCTTTTTTCCACGATCTTCCCACTTACCGTCGGGGACAGACCTGCCTCCAGCCAGCGGTCCACACCCGTTCTGCCGTTGAGTCCCGCCGACTCCCGCCCACGTGAATATCGCATCTCGGCGGAAGGAGTCCACTTGCGCTACTCGGCCGTCCACTGATGTCGGCGGGCGCTTCGCGGTGGCTCTCCTCTCCTGCCCGCTCCAGGCCACATCAAATGTGGCACTGGGTGGATGTTGCAGAGGAATGTCGGCAGCAGTGGGTGGCAGTCGGCGGCAGTGGGTGGTAAGTTCACCAATTTCAGGCCCAAAGTACTCTTACAATCAAAATAATTTAATATGCTCTTGTGCTAAAATCATACAAGATGCAATCATTGGTATTTCTTTACAGGAACAGATACTAAGTATACTGATTTGAGGGTTAATGGGTACGTCGAATGTAAGAACACAGACATTGTTAATATTGTCAAGAATATTAAAGAAATATATGAATAAAATTATGGAAACAGCAAATAACCCAAACATGATGCTGGCAGAAATATTACTTGTTTGCGATGTTTTCTTGTCGATAAAAAATAGATCATTTTGTGATCATTATCCTATATTGAACCATAAGTTTGCTTTCACCTTTCTACCTCAGTGCAATAAGAATATTTTAAATGTGTGCAAGGCACTGACCTCATGTAATGTTACTTCCCATATACATGTTAGTGTGCTTTGGGACATACAAAATTTTATAAAGTGTAAACAAATACTGCTTGATTATCATTTTGCAAACAAGGTATTTTTTACAATTACACACTTGTGGAATTGTTGTTATACTTTGTAGATTTGTTACAGGAATCAGGTTGATGTAAATTATACAGTTATTTTGTTTTTCCTCTTGCAAAATCCGGGAAACAACATGCAAAGAGTTTCAACTCACGAGAACATTCCTAAGTCTGATTTCTCTGTGGACACACAAGAAATCACAGGGGTATGTTACATACAATACTTATATTTGAGATTATATCGCTTTTAGATTGAGAAAACATTTCAAACAAATCTCCAATTGCCTCACTTATTCTTTTTGACTCTAATAATCTCTGTTGCTTTCTGGTTGTCTTCTATTTTTTTCTTTCTTTCTCACTTTCCCTTTCTCTAGCTGTCACTGATCTCTCGGTTTCCCACTCTTTACTCTTTATGTAACTCTCTCCTTGCCTGTGACTCCTCAGTCTTCTCTTTTTTTTTAACCAGTATCTCTATATTGCTCTGACACATGTACCTTGATCAAAGTACTACATTTCTAATGCTTACCTTTTTTAAATGCAGAGCATGTTGAAAATTGATAACCAACATGTACTGGGTCAGAAGAAAAAGGCTGCCTGGCAGCCACTGGAACATGCATGGGTGAAAGAGAAATCGGGTGATTGTGGGATTGGGCTGGGTCAGGAAAAAGTGGGAGCTTCTGGAAGCACCGATGTCTGAGGATTGGGAGCATTCAAATTGGGGCTGGAAACAATATGGGTCTGTGAATGCTCAGAGGGCAGATGGACTTTGTGAGCCCTGGAGGAGGGATTGATGTATGGGAAGTTCAGGGTCTGAATTTGACATCACTCAAGGAGGGAGTAGAAAGTTCTTTAAGAATCCTGGGATCCTGGACTGCTCAGGCAGGAAGTCCCAGAGTCCAGTTGAGCTCACAAGAACACAAGAAATAGGAGCAGGAGTAGGCCATTTGACCCTCGAGCCTGCTTTGCCATTCAATAAGATCATGGCTGATCTGATCATGGACTCAGTTCCACTTCCCTGCCCGCTCCCTGTAACCATTTATTCCCTTATCGCTCAAAATTCTGTCTATCTCCGCCTTAAATATATTCATTGACCCAGCCTTCACAGCTCTCTGTGGCAGAGAATTCCACAGATTTACAACCCTCTGAGAAGAAATTTCTCCTCATAGTGCTCCAAGGGAGCACAGAGAGAGACCACAACCCCTGGTACTTCTGCGAGAAAGCACCATCCCTGAGCGTAGAGAGGGAAATCATGATTTTGGGGAGCAGAGTGAAACAGTCAGATGCCACTGAGAAAAAAACAGAGGCTGTGGATGTTGGTAAAGTTTTGGGGAGCAGGGGAGGAGTGGATATACGATGTTTGTGAATGGGAAAATGGCACTGAGGCCAAAAAGAAATATTGAAGGCCATTGACTTTGCACATGTATGTATCACTAAAAACCACTCTGGGAACTCTCAGATTTTAAAATGAGCTTTTGGCACAGGGCAGTACACAAGGCTATGGCCTCTGTTTGTTTAAGTTGTGTAATTTCTATGGGTTTATTATGTTGCAACTTTTCTTAGGATCCTTCCGCTATATTCATGAAAGTCTAGGCGGGGCATGCACTGTGCAAGCTCTGACTAGTTTCTCCAGTTCTACAGCTGCCAATCAGACACGTACTTGCAGCTAGCCAATCAAGGAAATAAATTTATTTTTTTTTGTTTTTTATTTGTCTTGATGTGGAGCCAGGAGAAGCAGGAGTGCTTTTCCCTGGTCCACAGCTAAACTGCTGGCCGCTGTTTGCTTATCTCCCCTTTTCCTGAGGATCGCCTTGGCGCCCAAGCCAACCGCAATAGGGAAGGCCTTGATTGGCTAGCTGCAAGGATGTGTCTGATTGGCAGCCCCCGCAGTTAGCTGTTATTTTACAATGAAGCTAAAGGACTAAGTTCTCGCGATCCTTGGACATTCGTCTTCGGGCACAGGGATTGTTCCCTGCGCATATTTGCTGGCCGAAAACAGGTGCAAACCAATTTCGATCTGAGTCCGTTTCTTATGTCGACATGAAATTTATGTCAACGTTATTCAATAATGATGAAGTTTGCTTATTGCATTCATAACAGCCACTTTAATCTAATTCATTTATTTTCCCCTTGGACATGGAAAGCAGAATATATTTTGTGGTTGAGCATACTTATGTAAAGTAAGCTGTTCGATTCAAGATTTTCAAACAAGAAAAACCCTGCCTATAGACTCAAGAAATGGCAAATTTACATGTCAAATATTTCTAGCCAGAATATTTTGTTTTATCTGAAGCCACAAAAAATACTTCCATGTGTCATCCTCATGAGTACATTTTCCTTCATCATAGGTGGTTGGACCTTCAGCATCAGGAGGAAGGAAACAGTGATCAACTTTCAAGAGGCGATATTGAAGTTCCTTAGAAATAGCAGGTTTCCTTCACACTGCAATAGATGGTGCATCATTTTCTCTGCAACACAATAACATTATTACAATAAATACAAAAATGAATTGAGTCTATTGCCTCTGCATATGTGTTGCATTTCTCCCTTATTAAATCTCTCAATATTTGTCTCCTCTGTCAGTATCATTGCTATGAAAATCATCATCTATTGTCTCAGAGGCTCGGATTAACTTCTTTACCCAGAGAGTGGTTAGAATGCGGAACTTGCTACCACAGGGAGTAGTTGAGGTGAATAGCGTGGATGCATTCAAGGGGGAGCTAGATAAGCATGTAAGGGAGAAAGGAATAGAAGGATATGTTGATGGAGTTAAATGAAGAGGGGTGGGAGGAGGCTCATGTGGAGCATAAACACCGGCATGAACCTGTTGGGTTCAATGGCCTGTTTCTGTGCTGTAAGTATTTTGTAATACTTTGTAATGATTGTAGTAGCTCTTTGTTCAGTGGCCCTAACTGACTACTCACGAAGAATATCTGTATATCAGGGAATGGTTCAAAACCAGGTGGAGAATTCTCCAGAGTATCTGTTAAGCAGAAATTGAAGATATGCAGATCCAAGCAACTGATAATTTTGAAAGCGTTGCTTAATGTAGTTGTGTTCTTGATCTGATAACATCCTAAAGTTTCGCTGTCCAATGAGAAAATTCATATCAAGTTGAGAGTGTTTCTTGTTTGTGCACCAGGGAGAAGATACTTTGCTGGTACTGGATTTTCAAGTCCTTATTTCTGGAAGATTCCTTGTCACACAATTCCCTGGAACACAATCATGCACATAATTTTGCTCCATTGATTTGAAGGATTTACTCACACCAAGTATTGTTCTCCCCTGTGCTTGCATTGACTCCTAGTCCAGCAACGCTTCAATTTTAAAATTCTCACCCTGATATTCAAATCTCTCCATGGTCTTGTCCCTCACTATCTCTGTATCCTCCTCCCTCCCTAAAACCCTGCTTATGATGTGAGCTTTCGTCCAATTCTGGCCTCTTGCGCATCCCCAATTTCCATTACTCCATCATTGGCTGCTGCACCTTCAATTCCATCCCAAACCTCTCTGCCTCTCTCTCCTCCTTTAAGTTGCTCCTGAAAACTTATGTCTGTGGCCCAGCTTTTGGTCACCTGTCCTAATATCTCTTTATGTGGCTCGGTGTCAAATTTTGTCTGATAACGCTCCTGTGAAGCACCTTGGGATGTATTGCTATGTTAAAGGTGCTATTTCAATGTGAGTTGTTGCTGTTATGCATACCTTGATACACTTATTCATTCACATCACTGCAGACGTGTGTATTTTACTGTGCACTCTTTCTTGCTATTTCCATTTTTAAGTCATTGAATTTGGCTTATTGTTACACTGCTCTGAGGTCTGCAGGCCTTCACCGTGAGAGTATCTTTACCGACCCTGACTTAAATAACCAGCTCACTCGTACAGTAAACCATTGATATACTAGTTGTGTGATTTGCCTCTTGCAGGAATATAAATTCTTTCACTCCATTGCGATCATTTATTCCTCTTGGGAAGAAAGGGAGTGGGGAGAGTATGTCTAACACTTTTATATTGAGGGTGTTCATTGCCTGGTGGATGACTAAAACCACAGTCATTCATCAGCTTACTCCAGGGAATCTTTTGGGTTTTGGTGGTTTTACATATGCAGGCTTCACAATGTGCTCATTCTCCCCATTTGTTTACCATAACCTATAAATAATCAGGAATCTTCTCATTCCAGATGTAGATGATTAAGATGCTTTTGATTTTCTATTACAATCAGATCCTCAATAATACTGCCAAAAATACAGTTAATAATTAAAAAGGTTAGTTCAAGTGTAGAATTGTAACAGTAATCTTAAGTACAGGAAGCTGTAGGATCTCCAGATTGCTTTATAAACATAAATTTAAGAGATTTATGCTTGACAGCTCCCTCTCTTGGCTGGAGTAAGGGGTTACTCATGAGGAATACAGTGACATCTGCAATTTACCACTCTAAAGACATCAATCTCACATTTTGCAAACTTGACCGATCCTTAAAACTTTATTTGCTGCTACAAGCTTATCCTCAAATCATGACCTTTGTCCAAAATTTTATGAGAAGGCACAATCTTTTGGATAAACTCAGATTAACTGTATGCGAGTACCATTATTAATATTCACTTATGTAAAAGAATATGAGATAAAAGAGGGATTATGTAAGTAAAGGAATATTTTTCCTGTAACTGAAGGCACTTTGCTGAGTAATACTACTCTCTTTAAACTCTCACCTGGAATGCATTCTAGTTCAATTCCTGTTTCAAGGAACTCCTGTCTTACATGATGGAGGAACTGAAGGAAATTGTGTTAGGGAAATTGATGGGAATAAAGGCCGATAAATCCCCAGAGCCTGATAGTCTGCATCCCAGAGTACTTAAGGACGTGGCCCTTGAAATAGTGGATGCATTGGTTGTCATTTTCCACCATTCTATCGACTCTGGATCAGTTCCTATGGATTGGAGAGTAGATAATTTAATCCCACTTCTTAAAAAAGCAGGGAGAGAAAACAGGGAATTATAGACTGGTTAGCCTGATATCAGTAATGGGGAAAATGTTGGAATCAATTATTAAAGATGTAATAGCAGCGCATTTGGAAAGCAGTGACAGGATCGGTCCAAGTCAGCATGGATTTATGAAAGGGAAATCATGCTTGACAAAACTTCTAGAATATTTTGAGGACGTAACTAGTAGCGTGGACAAGGGAGAACCAGTAGATGTGATGTATTTGGACTTTCAAAAGGCTTTTGACAAGGTCCCACACAAGAGATTAGTGTGCAAAATTAAAGCACATGTTATTGGGGGTAAAGTATTGACGTGGATAGAGAACTGGTTGGCAGACAGGAAGCAAAGAGTAGGAATAAATGGGTCCTTTTCAGAATGGTAGGTAGTGACTAGTGGGGTACCGCAAGGTTCAGTGCTAGGACACCAGCTATTTGCAATATACATTAATGATTTAGACGAAGGAATTGAATGTAATATCTCCAAGTTTGCAGATGACACTAAGCTGGGTGGCAGTGTGAGCTGTGAGGAGGATGCCAAGAGGCTGCAGGGTGACTTGGACAGGTAAGGAAAGTGGGCAAATGCATGGCAGATGCAGTATAATGTAGATAAATGTGAGGTTATCCACTTTGGTGGCAAAGACAGGAAGGCAGAATATTATCTGAATGGTGACAGATTAGGAAAAGGGGAGGTGTAACGAGACCTGGGTGTCATGGTACATCAGTCATTGAAAGTTGGCATGCAGGTACAGCAGGCAGTGAAGAAAGCAAATAGCATGTTGGCCTTCATAGCAAGAGAATTTGAGTATAGGAGCAGGGCGGTCTTACTGCAGTTGTACAGGGTCTTGGTGAGGCCATACCTTGAATATTGTGTACAGTTTTGGTCTCCTAATCTGAGGAGGACATTCTTGCTATTCGGGGAGTGCAACGAAGGTTCACCAGACTGATTCCCGGGATGGCAGTACTGACATATGAAGAAAGATTGGATCGACTAGGCTTATATTCACTGGAATCTAGAAGAATGAGAGGGGATCTCATAGAAACATATAAAATTCTGACAGGATTGGACAGGTTAGATGCAGGAAGAATGTTCCCGATGTTGGGGAAGTCCAGAACCAGGGGTCACAGTCTAAGGATAAGGGGTAAGCCATTTAGTACTGAGATGAGGAGAAACTTCTTCACTCAGAGAATTGTGAACCTGTGGCATTCTCTACCTCAGAAAGTTGTTGAGGCCAGTTCATTAGATGTATTCAAAAGGGAGTTATATGTGGCCCTTACGGCTAAAGGGATCAAGGGATATGGAGAGAAAGCAGGAATGGGATACTAAAGTTGCATGATCAGCCATGATCATATTGAATGGTGGTGCAGGCTCAAAGGGCCGAATGGCCTACCCTGCACCTATTTTCTGTGTTTCTATGTCCTCTATGAATAGGATTCCTGCTTGATATAAGACCGCAATAAAGGAAACTCCTCCAATTTGATTGCCATTTCCTAGCTCTTTGTGCCAACGATGTAATTGTCTATTTTGATTATATATCAGTTTGATCATTTAAAAATACTCCCTTAAGATTCATCCAGGAATTTTCTGGGACTGGATGTTGAAACAGTTTGGGTCGAGATAAGGAATAAGGGGAAAAAGTCACTGGTGGGCGTGGTCTATAGGCCCCCTAACAGTAGCAACTCTGTTGGTCGGAGTATATACCAGGAAATAGTGGGGGCTTGTAAAAAGGGAACAGCAATAATGGGTGATTTTAATCTCCATATTGATTGGACAAATCAAATTGATCAGGGTAGCCTTGAGGAAGAATTCATAGAGTGCATAGGGACGGGTTCCTTGAGCA
Organism: Pristiophorus japonicus; assembly: GCF_044704955.1. Classification (NCBI taxonomy): domain Eukaryota; kingdom Metazoa; phylum Chordata; class Chondrichthyes; family Pristiophoridae; genus Pristiophorus; species Pristiophorus japonicus. Next base: position 101,283,172 of record NC_091992.1, read on the forward strand.
GTATGATACAGAACCAATCGGGGGCAGGCTATCTTGTATCTGGTCCTGTGTAAAGAGACAGGATTAATAAACAAGCTCCTAGTAAAGGATCCCCTCAGAATGAGTGATTAGCATGGTTGAATTTCAAATTCAGATGGAAGTTGAGAAAGTTGGATCTCAAATCAGCATACTAAGCTTAAATAAAGGAGACTATGAAGGTATGAGGGCAGAGTTGGCTAAAGTGGACTGGGAAAATAGATTAAAGAGCAGGACAGTTGATGAACAGTGGCATACATTTAAGGAGATATTTCACAACTCTCAAGAAAAATATATTCCAGTGAGGAGAAAAGGGTGTAAAAGAAAAGACAGGCATCCGTGGCTAACTAAAGAAATAAAGGACGGTATCCAATTAAAATCAAGGGCATACAAAGTGGTTAAAACCAGTGGGAGGACAGAAGCTTGGGAAGCTTTTAAAAGCCAGCAAAGAATGACTAAAACAATGATTAAGAAAGGGAAGATAGACTATGAAAGTAAACTAGCACAACATAAAAAAAGTTTCTACAGGTATATAAAAAGGAAAAGAGTGGCTAAAGTAAATGTTGGTCCCTTTAGAGGACAAGACTGGGGAATTAGTAATGGGGAACATGGAGATGGCAGAAATTCTGAACAAATATTTTGTATCAGTCTTTACAGTAGAGGACACTAACAATATCCCAACAGTGGAAAGTCAAGGGGCTATAGTGGGGGAGGAACTTAACACAATCACAATCACTAAGGAGGTGGTACTCAGTAAGATAATGGGACTAAAGGCAGATAAATCCCCTGGACCTGATTGCTTGCATCCTGGGGTCTTAAGAGAAGTAACGGCAGGGATAGTGGATGCATTGGTTGTAATTTACCAAAATTCCCTGGATTCTGGGGAGGTCCCAACAGATTGGAAAACTGCAAATGTAATGCCCCTATTTAAAAAAAGGAGGCAGACAAAAAGCAGGAAACAATAGACTAATTAGCCTAACATCTGTGGTTGGGAAAATGCTGGAGTCCATTATTAAAGAAGCAGTAGCAGGACCTTTGGAAAAGCATAATTCGGTCAGGCAGAGTCAGCATGGATTTATGAAGGGGAAGTCATGTTTGACAAATTTGCGAGAATTCTTTGAGGATGTAGGGAACAGGGTAAATAAAGGAGAACCAGTGAATGTGGTGTATTTGGACTTCCAGAAAGCGTTTGACAAGGTGCCACATAAACGGTTACTGCACAAGATAAAGGGGTTGGGGGTAATATATTAGCATGGATAGAGGATTGGCTAACAGAAAATATACAGACTCAGGATAAATGGTTCATTCTCGGGTTGGTAATCAGTAACTAGTGGAGTGCCGCAGGGATCTGTGCTGGGACCCCAACTATTTACAATCTATATTAAAAACTTGGAAGAAAAGACCGAGTGTAACGTAGCCAAGTTTGCTGACGATACAAAAATGGGAGGAAAAGCAATGTATGAAGACACAAAAAATCTGCAAAAGGACATAGACAGGTTAAGTGAGTGGGCAAAAATTTGGCAGATGGAGTACAATGTTGGAAAGTGTGAAGTCATGCACTTTGGCAGAAAAAAAATCAAAGAGCAAGTTATTATTTAAATGGAGAGACATTGCAAAGTGCTTCAGTACAGCTTGACTTGGGGGTACTTGTGCATGAAACACAAAAGGTTAGTATGCTGGTACAGCAAATGATCAGGAAGGCCAATGGAATATTGGCCTTTATTGCAAAGGGGATGGAGTATAAAAGCATGGAAGTCTACAGGGTATTGGTGAGGTCACACCTGGAATACTGCGTACAGTTTTGGTTTCCATAATTACGAAAGGATATACTTGCTTTGGAGGCAGTTCGGAGAAGGTTCACTAGGTTGATTCCAGAGATTAAGGGGTTGACATGAGGAAAAGTTGAGGAAGTTGGGCCTCTACTCATTGGAATTCAGAAGAATGAGAGGTGACCTTATCGAAACATATAAGATTATGAAGGGGCTTGACAAGGTGGATGCAGAGAGGATGTTTCCATTGATAGGGGAGACTAGGACTAGGGGGCATAATCTTAGAATAAGGGGCCGCGCCCATTTAAAACTGAGATAAGAAGGAATTTCTTCTCTCAAAGGGTTGTGAATCTGTGGAATTCGCTGCCTCAGAGAGCTGTGGAAGCCGGGACATTGAATAAATTTAAGACAGTTTCTGGGTTAGGAGAGCGGGCAGGGAAGTGGACCTGAGTCCATGATCGGATCAGCCATGATCGTATTAAATGGCGGAGTAGGCTCGAGGGGCCATATGGCCTACTTCTGTTCCTATTTCTTATGCTCTTATGTTTTCAGCATAATTATAGAATAACAGTGGCAACTGTTCTTTTACTTCTACCCTATGTGGAAGTAAATGTCTGTTGTTCGTTATAAGATGCACAAAAAAGTTTTCATAACAGTGAATGAAAAAGGATTAAGTACTTTAGACCAACAAATCCTAACGGATTCAGAGTATTTCTTTATATTTTCTTTACATATTGCATCCACTATATTCAAAGGGGAGAAATAATTGCTGGTAGAATAGTTCCGTTTGTATCAAAAACTTTTTTTTAATCAGTTCATCAATAAATATGGCAGTGACTTTTAACTGAGATTGCCCAGACATTGTCAGTTGAGTTTCTGGTTTTCTTCATTGTAATAAAATTAAGTGAGAGTTCTAAACTTGTTATATTTTATTGGAGGTGTTAAAAATAAATGGGTTAATGCCTGCACTAAATAATCAACACAGTGTTAGCTCAGTGGCAATAAGGTGGCACATGGAGTATAATGTGGGGCGATGTGAGGTTATTTACTTTGATAGGAAGAATAGAAAAACAGATTTTTTTTTTAAATGGTGAGAAACGATTAAATTTTGGTTGTTCAGAGAGATTTAGATGCCCCTGTACAGGAAACACAGAAAGTTAGCATTCAGGTATAGCAATCAATTAGGAAAGTAAATGGCATGTTGGCCTTTATTGCATGGGGGGGTTGGAGTACCAAAGTAAGGAAGTCTTACTACAATTGTACAGGGCATTGGTGAGACCACACCTGGAATACTGTGCACAGTTTTGGTCTCCTTATCTGAGAAATGACATATATGCCTTCGAAGCAGTGCAACAAAGCTTCACTAGATTGAGGAGCGATTGAGTAGATTGAGCCGATAATCTCTGGAGTTTAGAAGAACAAGAGGTGATGCGTGCAGTTTTGGTCACCTTACTTAAGGAAGGATATACTAGTCTTGGAGGGGGTACAGAGACGATTCACTAGGCTGATTCCGGAGATGAGGGGGTTACCTTATGATGATTGATTGAGTAGACTGGGTCTTTATTCGTTGGAGTTCAGAAGGATGAGGGGTGATCTTATAGAAACATTTAAAATAATGAAAGGGATAGACAAGATAGAGCCAGAGAGGTTGTTTCCACTAGTCGGGGAGACTAGAACTAGGGGGCACAGCCTCAAAATACGGGGGAGCCAATTTAAAACCGAGTTGAGAAGGAATTTCTTCTCCCAGAGGGTTGTGAATCTGTGGAATTCTCTGCCCAGGGAAGCAGTTGAGGCTAGCTCATTGAATGTATTCAAATCACAGATAGATTTTTAACCAATAAGGGAATTAAGGGTTATGGGGAGCGGGCGGGTAAGTGGAGCTGAGTCCATGGCCAGATCAGCCATGATCTTTTTAAATGGCGGAGCAGGCTCGAGGGGCTAGATGGCCTACTCCTGTTCCTAATTCTTATGTTCTTATGTTCTTATCTCATTGAATCATATAAAATTCTAAGGGCTATGGATACTGACTCATTAAGTATATTCGAGGCTGAGTTAGATAGATTTTTAGACGCTAGGGTAATCAAGGAATATGGATATCGGGCAGGAAAGTAGAGTTGAGGTCTTAGATCAGCCATAATGTTATTGAATGGCGGAGCAGGCTCGAAGAGCCGTATGACCTACTCCTGCTCCTAATTCCTAGCTCTTATGTCGCACTCTTATCTCTGAATTAGAAGGTTGTGTGTTTAAGTTGCACTTTAATGCACATAATGATGCTTCAGTATAGTACTGAGGTGTGTTGGAGGTGTCGCCTTACAGATGAGATGTTAAAACCAACGCTGTGTCTGCCCTCTTTGACAGATCTAAAGATTGTACGGCATCAACTGAAGAAGAGTAGGGAGTTCTCTTGGTGTCCTGACCAACACTTATCCCTTAACCAACATCACTAAAACAGATTTTCCGGCCATTTATCTCATTGTGTACAAATTAGCTTCCATGTTTCCCTTTAACATAGCCCACACTCCAAAACTAATTCATTGGCTGTGGGGCACTTTGGGAATGTCCTGAGGATGTGAAAGGTGCTATATAAATGGAATATCATATAACATATAAACATTCATTTCATATTGTCAAATGTTAATTTCTAGGCTCTTCTACATTTAGATATTTGATCACTCATATCAAGGACCTCCTTTTAATATGATACAATGTATGTTGATATAAATTACTGTACATGAAAAGAATAATTTAGTCATACAAAATTCCCACAAAGACTACTAAATAAACAATCAAGATTTTTGATTAAAAATAATTACAACTTTTAAGCAACCATGTCCTAGATTATACAAATTGGTCTATCTGAATAACCTTGAATTACAGAAGGTCAATTTATATCTCAATGTGATTATTATTCTCGTTTAATATCTTAGAGTCTTGTTTAGATGCTGTGAAGATAACATTCTCTTTGAAATCGATGAATGGCACACTGCGATAGTTGGAAATATATATTTTTTAAACAATTGCAATTATTGTATTATTTTTCCTGGATGTGTACTGGCTTGGTCTTCGACCATTCTAATCGCTTATAGATGTAGTCAAAATAGGTTGATCGCCAGTAGCGTTCACATGTTTTCATATGGCTATCCTCAAACAATTTTGCACATGGCCATTGTTAATGATGCTTGTCGAGGATGATTTTGATCACTGGTCTCACTGTTATTAGTTCTCAGTCTGTGGGATCCATTATTCTGGTGGGGTATTGCAGATGTTGTGAAAGACTAGCAATTAATGTAGTCTTCCTATTCAAGGAAAAAGGACTAGCCATGGTTTCCACTGTTAATTTCTGTTTGGTAAGCCCTGCTACAAAGTGTAGACTCAACTGTGAGGACCATGTGACAGAAAAGTCCAATAGCTGTCCTCAGGCTGAGATGATTGGCCTCCAACAACCACAACCATCTTTGTGCCAGGTATGACTCTAGCCACTGGAGAGTTTTTCTCTTATCCCCATTGACTTCAGTTTTACTAGGGCTCCTTGATGCCACATTTAGTCGAATGCTCCGTGTAGTGCTAATGCACTTCAACGCCATTGCGCACTCTACAAGGCCTCTCATGGCCTCCACTAGACCACCAGGACAGCGTGGGACCGGTCCTGCAGCCCGGCCTCCAAAACGGAGTGCCGGGCTGCACCACACTAGGCCTGATATACTGGAGCTGACCCAAGAGTCGGTAAACCAGTAAAGATGGCGGCACGGGACGCTGGCGCCCTCCCCTATAAGACCCGCCCCTGGAGCAGATGTCGGCCAGCCTTGCGTCCCGATGACATTATCGGTGGTTGTGCGGCGGCCCGGGGCGTTACCTGTGAGGTGTGTGAGGTGTGGCGCTGCCCCTCCGCAACCTCCTGGGCAATTTCCCAGGAGCCGGTAGTGCCCCTTCCCCGGCGTGAAAAGTCTCTTCTGCCCAGTTAGCACTCCCCAGAGGTGCTAACGGGCCTCTAAAAAAGGGGCAATTTTATCCCCTTTGTGTTTTGATTTAGTATTTCTATCACTTCAGAAATATACATAGTATTGTGATCAATTCAAATGAGAACTGATGTTGCAAATGAACAGAATCTACCAAAGTTCCTCATAAAAATATACATTGACTCTGATTCTAATCCTTATTTTTGCATTCATCCATTCTGTCCATATATTAGTTTAACTATTTAATTTTACTTCATATGGTTAGACAGCATTTTCCAGAGACTGATAGGATGAGGTTGAATTTTGACAACAATTAAAAAAGCAACCATACATGAAATTATTTTACATAGTCTCAATCCAGTTCCTCGTGGGTGTGAAGCCTTAGCAGAAAACACTCAGGAATAATTGGCTTTAAATTGGTAAACTCACTTATAGGATGGCCAGTGTGCGAATTTTAAAATGCCATGAATTTCCTCGCTTTCTTCAGCACTTACATCGTTATAACACCATTATCGCATTTAAAAAGATCAAGGAAACTTGCATTTAATGCATTGCTGCTTATTGTGCTAGATGCGAGTTGCCTCCATCTTTGTGGTAGCTTTTACGATCCACAACTCACGCTGCCCCGGTCTGATTTGCATAGGAGCAGCAATCACCTGGTTTAATTTCCCACTTTTATACCACTGCTGAGCATTGGGAAAACTGGACCCCTATAAAATAGACATACCTGCTCCCCCAGTTACCTGATTCAAGTGGAAGGGAGGGATTTGAGCTTTGAATAATCCCCAAACTTTGAATGCTTATTTCTGGTTTCACAGATGTTTTATCAAACTATTTTTCCACAGTTTTGTCACTGATGCTGGCACTTGATCCATCCCCCAAAGTGCTACAATCTTATCACACCCCTATATTTTTTTGACCTCCCATCACTCCCCAGGCCCCTAATGTACTTAAAATTACCTTAGGGTAGGTTTGGCATTCCCCATACCTTTCATTAGCATCCTTATGGAGGAAGAGAAGGAACAGCAGTGCATGGAGGCAGAAAGTATAAGGCAACATGGCAGAAGACACCCGATACTACTTTCCACAGCGTGTCCATAGGCAACAAAGGTCCTTTGTGGGCCATAGAGGAGGCAATTGTTCAAGGTTGTAATTGCATATCTGTGATCTTCTTTGCAAAGAACTTCAATCTTGCTGCACAGACTAAACAGCTCTGCCTGTCACTATGAAAGTGATTACTGCCCTGATTTTTTTGGGCACTGAATCCTTTTAAAGGGTATCTGCGTCACAGGACCTAGTCCATCCTGTCCTCCACTTCTTTGAGTACTTGCAGATCTTCCTGTGAAAAATTCACCTGTCCTTTGACATGATGCTGTCCTGTCATGCTGCGCCATGACTGCTCATGGTTCTGGCAAGAGGCACATCAAATGAGGATGGGAAATGCCCTGCTAAAATGCAAAGGGGTCAAGGAAAGAATATCTGTTGCCTTGCCCTGCATTACCCAAGTGCTCTCACAAAGACTGCAGTCTTTATGGAGGCTGCACCACTTCTGAACTGAGATTTCCTGGCATCCAAGATGCTCGAAATTTTAGAATTTTAGAGCTTATACCGCTTCATATGTAAATGACCTTACCCAGGAATCCCATATGCTGGTGAATGGCGTAACTTTCTGGCACCATGCCAAGGAATTGACATCAAGGAGATTCAGGGCCAATTGTCACATTGGTATAATGAGTGCTCATCTGAGATTCAGTTTGAGTCACTTAATTGGGTCAGACCATTATGCATTTCATGTACAATGTTATTTTTTTTATATGTACCATATGGAAAGAGTTGCTTGAAGATCTGTCTTAAAGGACCATATGAAAGAAACACAAAGTAGTTAAATTAGCAACATAAGGACAGATATATTAACTGGATGAATGCAACATAGGAACTAGAGTAGGCCATTCAGCCCCTCGTGACTCTTCCACCATTCAATTAGATCATAGCTGATCTGTAGCTTAACTCCATCTACCCAACTTGGTTCCGTAACCCTCAATACCCTTGCCCAACAAAAATCTATCAATCTCAGTTTTGACATTTTCAATTGTCCTAGCCTCAACAACTTTCTGGGGGGAGAGAGTTCCAGATTTCCACTACCCTTTGTGTGAAGAAATGCTTCCTGACATCACCCCTGAATGGCGTAGCTCTCATTTTGCTTTGGACTCTCACACCAGAAGAAGTAGTTTCTCTCTACCTATTCCTTTGATCATCTTAAACACCTCAATTAGATCACCCCCAAAGTATATATATCCCAGGCAATATAAGCCTAGTCAATGCAACCTGTCCTCATAATGTAACCCTTTTAGCCATGGTATTAGTCTGGTGAATCTGCACTGCACCTATTTAAGGCCAATATATTCTTTCTGGGGAGTGGTGCCCCAAACTGAATGTAGTGTCCAGATGGGGTCTAACTAGAGCTCTGTACAGCTGTAACATAACTTCCAGCCTTTTGTATTCCAGCCTCCTTGAGATAAAGAACAACATTCCATTAGCCTTTCAAATTACTTTTTGTACCTGTCCATTAGTGATTTCTGTACTTGGACAACTAACTTTCTCTGCTCAGCCACAGTTCCCAGCTTCTCACCATTTCGAAACTACTCTGATCTATCTTAGATCCAAAGTGGATGACCCACAAACCTTCACAAAAATCAAGAATGAAAATGACCACACATCTTATTCATTTTTATTTCATTTGCTCAAAGATGATATTAAAATACATTGTCAGCTGCCTAATACTTCTCAATTTTTGACCAACATTAGGGCAAAAATTTCTACAAGAACATGTTTATAATTTAGTTAGAATTATTCAAGAAAATAAATCGTCACAAATACATGTTTAGGATGTTGCAACACCTGCCAACCAAATGAATTCGTGCCTTTGAAGTGGAGTTTATTAATGCACAATGTAAACATTCTAGATATTAATTTGGTATGTGGAAATGTGTTTTTTTAACAGGTTGAAATATGACTTAGCCAGCTTGTTGCATAATTACTTTTATCTTTTTAAGTGGATGGTTACTAACTGATGTAATCAACTAAATGAATTTTTAATGCGTCACTTTTCCATAAGATTTATCACAACCAGAGTTACCACTTCAAATATAGCCTTATATACACTAATGTATGGTAATTGAGTATTAACATTCTCTTTTTGTTCCAAAGCATTCCAATTCTTTTACTGGAATTTTGAGGATCATATTCTACTATTCCATTTGTTTTTAATTACAGCCCCATTATCATGACTGAATAAGTAAAATACCATTTCTATTGCATGAGATTTTCAGATTTTCACCAGTTTTGGGAATCAAATTTTGTGATCTCATTTATTTTTCCATGGAAACCAGAAATCGGGTTGCTTTGCAGTTAGGCTAATCTCTATTAGCATTTTATTACCATATGAGCTAGGAAAATAAACTACAGGTTGACTCGGGAATTAGCACAAGCTTTACAAGCTCAGAATTAAACAAAGTAGCAGAAGGAATAAAGTAAGTATAGAATGGCTGTTGTCTTTTTTCTTTCAAATTCAATATCCTATTTAACAATCAGTAGGAGCGGCAATAGGTAAAAGTCACAGATTAAAGCATGATTCTAAAGAAGGAAAAGAAGCTAAGTTGTAGGATAATAGTGTCAGGAAACTGTGATAACTATAACCTCTGAAAGTTTTCTAATTGTTTAACCTAAGTGACTATTCTATATTGACTAATCATTTTGCTCAGACAGCATATTGGGTGCTTCATTCAATAAATGAAAAGCAGCTCTGAGAATGGATTCCTCATAGTTTGTCCAGTAGCTTGCTGTTATTTGTCATTTGTCTATTCAATTTTAGTTGCTAATTTAGAAAATCTTATACCTGATTCATGAAATGAACTGCAGTACCATTTTTTTTAACACACAAAATATACGTATTTCAAATTCCTGAATCATTACTTCTTGTAGCTGGTTCTAATGTTAAATATACGTTTAATCTGAAACATTCTGAAGTTCAGAATGACTGCGAGTCAGTTTTACTGCACTACAACTGTTCTGAAATATGTAACGTTAGCATGGAATTTCTCCTGTTCTGTAAAATCAACAGAAGATATAATTGTTAGATTGTTAAATTATTTACTGCTGATTAGAAAGATAGTCTCAATAATGTTGTTTTATAGAACATCTGCCAATATTCTACCTTTGTGATATTTATATAGGTATGGAACTTTATTATAATTACAATTTAATTCCATACAGGCAGATGTTTAGACATTGTTAGAATTTGTTCAGCTGAGTTTAGGTGAACAAATGATTGTCAAACCTAGCTGGAAGTTATAACTTACGGATCTACTGTTTCTTTCATTTTACTGTTCACCGGATGTAGTGGAAAATATACTAAAATTCACCATATCTTGCTGCTCAATAATAAATGAAGGAATAATATCTATGCCTAAATGGAATTAAATCATAAGTGTGAGAATATGTCAACAATGAGACATTTAATATGGATTATTGGAGGCAAAGCAGGAATCCCAAAGCAAAGTTGCCTGAAAATTACAGTTTTCAATACAGACAGTTGCAGTATTACAGGTGGTGATTGGATCATATTTTTGGCAACAAACTGTCAATATTAACTATTATTTGAAAGGTATAGTTGCAAGTTGAACATGTATGCTATTTTAATGGCAAATTAGAGTGGGAAAATGGCAGAGCTAACTAAATTGAAATTATACATCTTTTAATTCAGTCAAGGATATTTGAACATTAATGAAACAATGATAAATATAATTTCAGATCAGCATAAATAAATGTGTAACAGCAAGTCTATTGGTTGTATGTTTTACCTTGGTAATTACAGTATTTTAATGATGTGCTAAAGCAACACCAACAAGCTACTGGCAGTGACAGGCTTCACTAATCTTTCTCGGAAGCAAAATTATCATTAGTAAATAACAGGGCCAATACACAGAAAAAATAATTGGTTCATTTAACTCCGATGATCCGATGATATTTACTTGGTTGGGATCTGCTCCAGTTGAGTACAAACTTTTTGTAAACTTTCAAATTTTTTTCCATATGGTGTATATAGTAGTGGTTTCTAAGAAGCTAAATTAATCAAAGTACTGCAACACATACTTATGGGAAACTGGGGATACTGCAGTCCTTAATAAGGAACTTGACAAACTACTAAGAGAGAAAATCACTGGGGTATATTCCGGTGTAGTTAAGTTTGCCTGATGATGGGTCAGTGGAAACCATAGTCCCCTGGAGCCGACTTGGATGCCCTATTGAATTTCCTGGAGTTTTTTTTCCTGACATTGGCAACAATTTTTCTTCCCTCTGTTTTTTGCCTCCTCCAGGAGCTGGTAACTCATATCTCGGTCTTGGTAAGGAAGATGTATGGAGTTAAATTATCGACTTCTTCATATGCTGGTATATACTGAGTTTGTAAATGTGGTACCTGTAGTACTGAATGATTAGTACCTTTAAGTAGAGTTGTTCATGTGGAATATAATCTGAATACATTTTGTTTAGCAGTTATCCAAAATATAATTTTCTTAACAGTTTATAGTATCTCGTGATGGAATTGAACTCAAATATCCTAAAGTACTGATAACAAAAGATTGTTCAAGACACAAATGTAAATAATATTTTTCTGCAAAACCTAATTCTATACTGTATGATGGAAACAGAGGGACATGTTTTGCTATTTTAATTCGAATACTACAATTCTTACACTAAAAATAGTTCACCTTAGCAGCTGCCCTAACTATACAGAGCTACATGCCAGAAATTAGGGGCAACGAGCCCTTACCAAATTCACCTCTGCGCTATTGTAACTGAGACGATTTTAAATGAGCAGGCTCATCCCATTTAAAATAGCGGCGAGAGGAATTTGCTACTGCCCACCTGAATTGATGCTCTTGTGTGTCCTCGAACGGCAAATTGTCGAATAAATGGGCAATTCGACCACGAGGGCAAGATTGAGGAGTGGACAGGGAGAGGGAGCGGTGAAGGCTGAGACCTGAGCTCCAGGCGTGCTCCTTACCTAGATGCTGTTGTTGTTGCCGGAAATCTGGCTGAGAGTTATGGACTCGGTGTACTGCTGGCTGCTGGTGGACAGGGAACGGCGACACGAGCGCTGGAAGCGGTGGCTCCGGCCCTGGAAGGAGCCGCTGCTGCCGAAGCCCCGCTGCTGATTGCCCAGGTACTCCTTGTAGTTCTTGGTCAGCAGGGTGTAGAGGAACGGGTTGATGCAACTGTTGCTGTAGGTTAGGCAGGTCATCAGGTAGTTGATGTGGCCCCGCGTCCTCGGGGACAGTGGGAGGGGTGACTGGAAGTGCTCGACCATCTGCCACACCCAGAAAGGCAGGAAGCAAGCCCAGAAGACCAGGACGATAGCGAAGATCATGTAGAGGACCTTCAGGTTCGGCGAGCGCTTGGTCTGCTTGGCGTTCAAAGTAGTCACCTGGGAGAGCCAGTAGGTCCGCGCTAACCTAATGTACAAATAACCAATGATTATCCCAGGAGCTAAAATGCTGGTGGCGAAGAGTACGGTCATGTAGATTCGGAAGACGGAGAGGCTCCAGGTGGGAGCGCAAATAGACTTGCCTCGGATCTGTGTCAGTTTGATGACGATGATCATGGGCAGTGTGAGCAGCAAGGAGGCGAGCCAGATCACCACCGCGATGGCCTTCCTGTAACTTTTGGACCTCTTCACCGTGTCCAGCGGCTTGACCACGGCCAGGTAGCGCTCGGTGCTCATCACGGTCAGGGTGAAGATGCTGGCGTGCATGGTGAGGAAGTCGACGCTGAAGAGCACCCGGCAGCCCAGGTCCCCGAAGTACCAGCCCTTGAGGAAGTAGGTGCAGACAATGAAGGGGATGGTGGAGAGGTAGAGCAGGTCGGCCAGCGCCAGGTTGACGATGTAGATGTACATTGAGGCGGCGGACCTCATGGAGTGGCACATCACCACCAGGGTGTAGACGTTGCCCGTCACCCCGACGATGAACATGAGCGAGAGGATGGTCCCGATGGAGCAGGTCACCAGCAGCTCCTCCACCGAGCCTGCTGTTGCGGCCAGTCGGTCCGTGATTGAGAAGTTGGTGGAGATGGTGCTGATGTTCCACTCTGGAAGGCCAACCTCAGTGGTCATCTCTCCGGAACCGGTGAGAGGGAGAAGATGGAACAGTCCCAACCTTAAAAAAACTCCACTTCTAATGTAATCTCAACAATTTCAAAAAAAAACCTTTAAGGTGCTTTTAAGTTTCTTCTCTGGACAAAAACAAACTTTTTCACCCTCTGGGGAAGGACCACCTAGGTAAAGCTACTGCCAGACATGCTGCCCATCTTGCTGGTGCTATTGACAAGCCATGTGCCGGACTTGAGTTGAATGGAAGAGTCTTGCAGATGGTTTGAGTTGAAGTGCCAGCGATCCTCAGTGCATGGCCAAGAGCTGACAGAGCGCTCTTACCCGCAGTGTGCACAGGTCTGGGCGATGCGGTGCCTGTGATGCGTGTCCCCTCTGCCCGGCCCATCGCTATTTATGCCGCCGATGACGCGAGGCTTTCGTTTCCCCGTTTTTTGAAACGCTGACACTCGGAGCCATGCCTTTTATTCTTCGCTGTTGCTCGTCAATAATCATTGGTGAGGCAGATGCCGCGTGTGGGTGCTGCTCACTGCTGCCGCTCATAATCCAAGCAAGTGTGTCGCTGAAGGATACTGAATGGGAATTCCAGAAAGGAAACTTGGGGGATTCTTCCACATGCTGTTAATACATTTCAGATATATCGCTTTGCCTTTTTACATCGTTGTTTAAAACAAATTATGTTTAGGACTATCCGTTTGCATCGGAGTACAATCTTTTAATGAGATTCCAGCAAGGAGACGGATTCTTCCACCCCTTACAATACCATTACAATCGTCTTAATATATTGTTTTTGTGGCTTTACTCTATTTAATATTGTTTAAGATGATGACTCTTTTTTGATCAGAGTACACTATTTTAAGCAGTAAGACTACTATTCCTCAAATCCTGTCCCTACTCACAACATATAATGTGATTTTATTCATTCTCACTCCAACAGAGTGCAGTTTTTTTTTAACACCGCAATTATCATAAGATCATACCGCACAGAAGGAGGTTATTCGGCCCATCTGCCTGTGCCGGCTCTTCGAGAGATTTATCCAATTAGTCCCACTCCCTGCTCTTTCCCCATAGCCATGCACATTTTTGCTTTTCAAGTACATATCCATATTCTCCTGCACTTTTGGATTAATGCAAAGTAATTTCCGGTGCATATCAATGCAAAAGAGTATAACTGGGGGAGGGGGGCAGGTTGTTGATCTGCCTCCTCCCCTAATTCCATGCATTAACACTGGATATAAGACTATCTCAAATAAGGAGTCTCACAGAAATTGCTCTGCAAGCATCCGTTCACGTAGCTCCTTTGTCACTAACCTTCGTGCAACCTGCAGCAAGGTACCACCTGCAGTATAACTTTTGTTTGCCTTGCCGCGAGTGCTACTTTGCAAATAACAATTAGAGATATAACAGTCACAACGCGTGTTCCAATCCAAATCCTGAAGAAGACCATAGCTTTTGTTAATCTGAACCCTATAATAATAATGGCCTGGATTTTGCACCTCGATAAAAGTTGCCCACAAAGTTTTAGTGGTCACGAGAGCACAGACTTCCTTTTTCCCCACGCCAGGCGCCCTCTACAGGGGATCTGTGGTGTCTGTGAACAGCTCAAACAGCAGGGCGGCTGACCAATCAATTTGGTTGAAGAATCCTCACAGATGGCAAAGCAGGAAGTAAAAGACAGGAAATATAAATTGTACAGAAAGCGAAATAAAGATTGGGACATACATCAGGGATTAAGGGAAAAAACTTAAATAGAAAATCACAAACTTTAAAAAAAGACTTTTTTTAAAGCTACAACAATTAATTTTCTTTTCAGGCAATGAGACTTCACACATGTAAAAATACTTTTTCAGGGTCACAGAGGTTGTTCAGTGGTAATTATCAATTAGTACACTCTTCATCGGTCTTTAGTGTGATAATAGTGGGTAATTAGTTTAAGTTCATGCCTTAATAATGATTTCTGTGGTGATTCCATTGGCAAAGACTGCAACAGCGCACTGGAGCAAGGTATCACTGACAGCAACTTCCGGATTTCCACGGTTAACTGCGCATGTGCGGACGCCAGAAGTTGCGATCAGTTTAACACAGTAATAACACCGAACGCTAACAGCCTCGTTATTACTAGAGCAAATTCTGGGCCATTACAATTTCTGTTAATCCTTCATCATCATAGGCAGTCCCTCGAATGAGGATGACTTGCTTCACATGAGTTCACAGATGTTTCAATGAAGGACCCGATGTTCCAGTCCTGAACTCCAGTTGAGTGGGTGGAAGATGCCTGTGCATGGATTTTTTTAATGTGTGGTGACCATTGCTCATCAGCCACCACACAGGCTTGACAGAGCTAGGCCTTTCTCCAATGGCAAGGGTTAACCAGGACGACTGGAGACCTACTCTGCTGCACGGACCTAGTGTGCACACATATTGCAGTTAGGCAGGTCCATGCTGCCCCTGGGCCCTCGGCTCTTCTGGGCCCCGTACTCTCATTCGCCGCTCTTCCGCCATGATCTCTCGCCGCTCCTCTGCCACAAACATTCACTGCACCTCCGCCACGATCACCCACCAAATCCCTCATCACTCCTCTGCCCCGATCACTCGTTGCAAGTCCGCCACAACCTTCCCGCTCCTCTGCTGTACCAGGGCCCCGCTGATGATCCTGCCCATGCTCCAATCATTGATCTGGGTCCTGATGATGTCACCCAGTCGCCCACCTCAAAGCCGTCGCACATTTGTGTCAGCTCGCGCTGGCAGCTGCAGTGGCACGCTCCAGCTCTTTTTATAGTCCCGACCTGCGGAGATGGTCTCTTGCAGGTTGGGGTGGCCCACAATGTCCCAGGGCCCAGTGCTCCAGCTCTTTTTATAGCCCCGGTCTGTGGAGGTTAAACAGCAATTTCTGATCATCTGGGTTCTAATCATAAAATAGATTGCAGTCTCGATTAATTTTCATCCTAATCCCAACATAGAGTGCAGCTCAACTTAGCTAATTCTTAAATCTAAAACACACTATACTTTCTGTTCACCTGAACTGTAACCCTAAAACAGTCTGTAGATTATATTATTCCTTAGCCTAACTTCAACTTCAACCAGAGAGCAATTTTAGTTTATCATTTCCCAACCTATTAAAACAATAGTTTCTGTTAATTCCGATTTTAAAGCAAACTATAACTTCTAGCAATCCTATGCTAATAGGATGCCATGCTGTTATGCGGTTGTTACTAACTCATGTAGTATTGATAGCTTCTGAACAGAGATATGAGTGGGAGCTATGGTTACAATAGACCGCTGATATCAATGTGGAGTGGGGGAAGTACAGAGTCCCTGATACATGTTCTGCTTACTTATCCCTGATTACCAGTAAGACTCTTTGTGATTGAGCAGAATTGGTGAGAATGGAATAGCATTACAAATGATCAGTTTCATTTTTTTTAAAGAAATACAATTAGGCTGCAGGCTGATTTAAAAAAACCCATCTGTTTTAAGATTGATATGAGGATTAAAACAGGTTGCCATTTTTGTTCATCTTTACCATAACCTTAATGCAGTCACTGGAAGTTTCTGCAATTCCTAGCCCTAACCAACAATCAAGTTTATACCCATTTCATGGTGTTATGTTTTAAAAATTCCACTTTTAGCACATCATTGCCCATTTATCACCCATTCAGCACCCGTATAAGCACTGAGATTCAGGCTATCGCTCATTTTTGGATAAAAAATGGAAATTAGCGCCCATTTATCGCCGGCACAACTTTCGGCATACAGGAATGAACTGCATTGCCCGGCCTATTTTTTAAAAAAAATGACGTCATCCTCGCGCAAGGCCGAGAATACTGGTTATAATGGAAACTAGCGCCCGATTATCTCCGAGATGATCGCCGAGCGTTACTTTCGGCATTTCGCCCATAATTCACCCAAATGATCGCTGGCCCTAAAAGACGCTGGTGAAAAGCTGCAATCACCTGACCTTAACTCGGCACTACGGACACCATTTTGTAACTCAGAAGATCTTTAATAAAAGGCTGCTTGAAGTGCTTGTCAGGAGAAGCAAATTGTGAATGGTAAGAGTCAAAACACCCTTAAAATCAATCATCTAATCACATTTGTATTTGTTGAGGACAAATTAAGGGCATTTATAGTGACATGGCCTGTAATTTCTCAACCAGTATTGATGACTAATCACATGCTGCAGAATAGAGATGGGAGAAGGTTTATTGGAGCATTATGTGCCCAATCAATGAGGTGGCAAACTGCTTATGTTACACCCAATGCATTTACAGGGATAAGTGATCATACCGGGACTTGTCCGATAACATGTGCGTTAGAAGGTTGCGATTCCGAAAGGAGGTTATCAGTGAGATATTCCAGCTAATTAAGTGAGATCTGCAGCCTACCAGCACCATCAGGATCACACTGCCCATTGAGGTTAAGGTTACTGCGGCAATTTCCTTCTATGCATGGACTCCTTTCAAGCCTCAGCTGGCGACATTTGCGGTATCGCTCAGCACGCCACACATTGCTGCAGGATGGACTTTATAAACTTCCCAATGACCAGGGAGGCACAGAATGAGAGGGCTTTGGGTTTCTCAAGAATAGCAAACCTCTGCAAGGTGCAGGGAGCAATAGACTGTATGCACATCGCCCTGCGAGCACCTTTACAGGATGCAGAGGTGTTTCGGAACCGAAAGGGATTCCATTCCCTGAATGTGCAGCTTGTTGTTGACCACAAGCAAATAATCACAGCAGTAAATACAAATGTTTCAGGGAGCATCCATATTGCACACATCTTGCATAAGAGCACTATCTCTGACCTGTTTAAGAGTCAGCCACAAGGTCACGGTTGGATGCTAGGGGATAAAGGAAATGGCCTTGCCAGCTGCCTCATGATCCCTAGCCACCTCCCCCCCTCCCGCCCCCTCCCGCCGCGTAAGCTCCGGACAGAATCCGAGAAGCACTACAACGAAAGCCATATAGCCAGACGCAATAATGTCAAAAAGACAATTGGAGTTCTGAAGCAGCGCTTCAGATGCCTGGACCACTCAGGAGGCAACCTACAATACTACCCTGAGCAGGTCGCTGAGTTCATTGTGGTATGCTGCATGTTGCATAACCTAATTATCAGGAGAGGACAACAATTGCCAGATAGGACTGCTGGTCCACCTCCGGAAGGAAGGGAGGACGAGGACCTCGGGGAGGATAATCAGACTGGCGATTAACCCATGCCCCCATGCACCACCACCACCCCCCCCCCCCCCCCCGGCTAACCCCACACTGCTGAAAAAGCCCCGTGGTAGTTACGCAGCTGCAAAACTCTTGCGTCAGCAGCTCATAAATGAATGCTTTGCGTGAAGTTATGTTGGTGACAGTTACAGTTGTTACGTTTCATCCTTGCTTGGCCTGGGCTGGCCTGGCCATTGTTTCCAACCATTGTATTGCTGTTTTACCTTGCGTTATTAGAAGACACTGCACAACAATTGTAAACTTAAATAAAACATTTTAATAATGTAACACGCCATTTTTTTTAACAAACATATATAACACCGCCCTCCCCCCCCCCCCAACCCCCAACAGTGAACAAAATTTTTAACAGAACAATATAACACCTTCCCCAACAGTCAACATTCAACAATTTTAAAAAAAAAATAACAACAATAACATACGCCCCCCTCTTTACCTGTGGCCACGCCTCCCTCCTATACCTTGACCCCTCCCTTGAGTTAACCCCATTTCCCATGTAATCCACAAGTAACAGGACCAAGATGTCTTGCAGCAGAGCACCTTTGGCTGCTGCTGGGGGTGGCGAGGGGAGGGCTGGGGGTGGCGGGGTGGGGGTGACATCGGTAGAATGACCTCTGGATGGAGGAGAAGAGGTTTGCGAAGAAACGTCTTCCGAGTCAGAAGGAAGTTCTTCCTCCTGTCTCGCATCTGTCGTGCTGGTTGCTGGTACTACACCTTGGGGTGTAGTGCCGTATCCCAAAACTATCGCATGCCACAAAGCATCAACAGATCGGTCGTTCGCCCCATTGCCACAACTATCTGCTACATGCCTCCGTTATTCTCGCAGACAGTGTGGCAATGTTGCCGGTCAACCCACCAAGTGTCTGGAGGAGCTCGCGACCTGACGACGCTCGCCCTTGACAGTGACACTATGTTGTCATTGATATCTGCCCATCGCAACTCATGCCTACCTCGCCGTCTCAACCTCCGCGGGGTTGGCGTGGGCACTGGACGACTTGGAGTGGCCTGCTGCAAGCCGCTTGGCCCCACTACTTCATCCATTGAGGATGCCGTGGCCGCAGGTACCACAGATGAAAAATCAGGCTTTGTTTCGTCCTCCTCCTCTTCATTTTGGTGTTCGTTACCCATGGTGGTGACAACCTGCAGCGGTACACGTGTTGGTGTAGGGACCTCCCGTTGTGCCTGGGGTGTTTGGGGAGCTGGAAAACATAATTAAGGTTATTAGAAGAGAAGGGGAGACATGAGAATGCTTGCGCTGCACTGGCATATATACGAGGAGCAACACTACTGCAATAAATGTGAACGAGAGAGATGTTACATGATTAACATAAGAGTACAGAAACTGCATGCATAACATTACATCATTCATATATTATAATCAAATGCCATTAAATTACTTTAAATTACCACTGGTTGATCACTGGTTTACACATTACTCACGTGATGCAACAACGGGATCTGCACCACCACGGGTGGCAGAACGCTTATGGGTGCCCACTAATGCTGTGGCACGTTCTTCCAGGTTGGTGAGAGAGTGCAGCTCAGCAGGCCCTCCTGCGGTCCGCCTCTGCTCGGCATAATCCTTAGATATCTTCCTCTGCAAACGTGACAAGAGCATGGCATAAGCTAATTGACTAGGTACTATTACGGAAACACAACAGATATTGTAATCCACAAATAATCACCCCACACGCTATTCATCGTTAACGTTAATGTTTTATGCTAATATGGTTTGTATCCACAATGGATGCATGGTTATAACATCTATGTTCAGAGAAAATATTTAATAAGATTGTGTTTATGAACTAATGCTTGACACCAAACATCTCGCTTACAATCTCCAGGAAAGGCCCCATCCATGGGCCGTGCCATCCGATGAGGTAGGTGGTTTATTTGAATCGATGGAGGTCCCCCAGGGGGAGGAATCGGGACCGTTGATGAGCTCGGCAATGTCAGGACTTTAACGGGAGGGGTCACCGTGTCCATGGGCTGTGCTCGGAGACCTCCGTGTGGCTGGAGCTAGTGTCCCAAAGTGTCCCAGGGCAGACAGTGAGCCAAGACAGCTGTCCCCCAGTCCAGGCTGGGTCACTGTGTGAGTGACAGCAGTTGGAGAGACTCACACAGTCTGGATAAAGGTGACTGGACCTCTCAGTGCTCAGTCGTGCCCCATCCACCAACATAACCAAAAAGGAGATGGTGCCCAAGTTAAAGAGTTGCTCATAGCACACAAGTATTCTCCTAAACTAAAGTGGTAGAAATGCCAAATGTTTGTGATCTATCTGTTTCCAGTCATTCCTTTGGCCACAATTTTCAATCAAAGCCTTTAAATAATAATAATGAATACTGTTGATTAAATGTAAGGCATCTCAGCAAAATTAGACGTAAAGGGCGCAGGTTCCGACCCCAGTCCAAATCTTAGCAGGGAAGTTACTCAAGATTATCCAGCTTAATTGCAATCCAGCAGATTTATATTCTAATTAATGAGTCAGTGCAGCATTACAATTTAAAATGTAATAATTGGATACTTACTCTTGCCAATGCAACCAGACTGTTCCACCGCTTGCAGCACTGTTCTGCTTCACGCCTATCGTGGGCCACCGATGTGACTAGGGCGGCAATATCGCCCCTATTTTTTGATATATGCGGGGGGGGGGGGGGAGGTTTCCCATGCCCACTTTGGCCCCACCGATTTTCGACCTCATTAACCAGGGCCTCATTGGCCTCATCAGAGAAGGCTTTCACCCTACTTCTCCCTGAAAACTCCTTCTGCATAATATTATCGCTAGATTGTTTGGACATTTTGCACCTTCCACAGACTTCTTTTCAGCTTCCTCCTCTCTCTTCCTCTCTTTCAGTCTTCTGAGCATGCGCAGATGACCCCTGAATTCCCGAATCATGGGAAAAGTTCTTTGCTGGAAAAAAAAATCGCGCATGCGCAGACCGACCATCACAATGGATGCCAGCCTTGCATGACTGAATACATCGCTAAGGCCCATTTCACTAAGCCTATCGCCCAAATGAAAAAGGCGAAACTAGCGGTTTTTAAAATGGGCGATATTCCAGCGATCCTGGAAAAATAAAAAAGCAATCCATCGATGTGGCGAGCTGCATCCAAACTCTTATCTAAAGTTAAACCAGCGGAGGGGCGTTAAATTTTAGCACCGTTGCAAAACCATTGGCGAACGTTCCGCCCGGGCGCTAAATATTGTGCGCCTCATTTTACGACCAAAAAATTATTTTTGCGCCCCAACAAGTTGCTAAATTGGGCACAAATGAGCCGAAAAGCCAAAGTATTTTGCTGAATCTCAACCAGCACCACTAGATCTTCATGCAGGCAAGTTCAACCACTTTTGGGTTGACATTTGGCAGCAGTTACTTTTTTGTTGATTTTCATGTACTGCTGAAATGTGATTAGGTAAGATAAAACAGAATTTATTGTGGAGAACTGGTCGTGGTGACTTAAAACAACCCATGGTGATATGAGTGTGGCAGTTTCTCTGTTATTTCTCAAATGAAAAATACTTTGGATTTTCGGCTCACTTGCGCCCCATTTAGCATCTTGGTGGGGCGCAAAAATAATTTTTTGGTCGTAAAATGAGGCGCACAATATTTTGCGCCCGGGCGGGATGTTCGCCAATGGTTTTGCAACGGTGCTAAAATTTAACTCCCCTTCGCTGGTTTAACAGTTTGGATGACGTAAATTGTCATGCATCATCACTGTGCTCGCACCCTGGGTGGAACTTTCAAGTATTTCATCCAATTTAGCGTCTGCCCAGGAACCACCAAGAAAAAACAGTCGGACCCAGGGTGCACCAGGCGCTAACAGCACCATTTTGAAAATGGAGGAGAAAGTCACAGTTGTAAGTGATTAAAAGCATTGGGAGAAGAACGCTGCGTGACTGCATACTTTTGAGTGTGAAGTTTCTGTTTGTTTTTAAGGACATTTTAAAAGATGGGGGCCATGCTATGCCGGGAGCCAGTAATCCTCGTTGCTATGTTCATATGGCTTCAAGCTGGAAGAAGCCTTATTGTTGATCATTTGCAACGTAATCAAATAGGTTGCAGATGTATGGGGAGGAAACCTCACTCCCCACAAGTTTACAGGGAACTGCGCTCATATCTGCAGCTCTCTGAGGTACAGTGCGTTCGAAGGCTGCACTTCCGAAAAGAGGTGGTCACAAAGATATGTCAGCTCATACAGGCAGAGCTACAGTACCAGCAGCAACAGGACTGCACTGGCCGTCGAGGTGAAGGTGACTATGGCACTTGCCTTCTATGCCTCCGGCTTCTCTCTGGCATCAGCGGGGTACATATGCTCCATCTCGCAGCATGCTACACATTGCTGCAATCGCCAGGGGACTACTGCACTGTACACACACAGGATGGACTTCATAAATTTCCCAATGATCAGGGAGACTCAAAATGAGAGGCCTGTAGGTTTTGGATGATATGCTGGCTTCCCCAAGGTTCAGAGTGCCCTTGACTGTACGCACATCACCCTGCGAGCACCTTTACAGAATGCAGAGGTTTTCCAAAACCAAAAAGGATTCCATTCTATGAACGTACAGATCGTCTCCGACCATACTCAGTGCATCATGGTAGCTAATGCCCAATATCCAGGGAGCATCCATGATGCTTTCATCTTTTGTGAGAGCAGTGTCTCATGCATGTTCCAGCGTCAACCACAAGGCCAGAGCTGGATGCTGGGGGACAAAGGTTACGGCCTCACCATCTGGCTCATGAACCCTCAGACAGAAGCCGAGCATCGCTATAATGGGAGCCATGCAACCACACGCAACATCGTCGAACAGATAATTGAAGTGCTTCCGATGCCTGGACCATTCTGGAGGCTGCCTACAATACTCCCCTCAGCAAGTTTCTGAGTTCATTGTGGTGTGCTGCATGCTACACAACTTTGCCACCATGAGGGAACAGGAATTGCCAATGGGGATTGCAGGACCACCTCAGGAGAGGGAGGGCGGAGAAGGAGGAGGAAAAGGAGGAAGACAAGGAAGAGGAGCCTGGCGAGGAACCCATGCCACCACCACCCCCACCACAACCACAGTGGAGGCATCGTGGAGATTTTGCCGCTG
This sequence comes from Pristiophorus japonicus, assembly GCF_044704955.1. NCBI lineage: Eukaryota > Metazoa > Chordata > Chondrichthyes > Pristiophoridae > Pristiophorus > Pristiophorus japonicus. The sequence goes on from NC_091992.1 coordinate 101,306,399, forward strand.
CAAAAGCCTTACGGCGGCAGCTCATAATTGAATGCTTTGTTTGAAGAATGAATGCCACGGTTGAATGTTGCCTGGCCACTCTATCCCACCATGTTGACTATTCCCTCTATTATTCTGAAAATTAGACATTGCATAGGAATGGTTAAAGTGAACAAAAGAATTTATTAAACATTGTAAACTTTGTAAACTTAATTGTGAAACTTTAATAAAATAATTAGCTGCATCCAGCAGTGTGATCATTTAACATTATCAACACCAGAATCCAGAACATAGTGACAGCGTGACAGCAAACATACGATGCATCCAGCATCAACAATGTAATGCAGCAATCCCTGCCCCACTATTTTTTTACCAATAGCTTTTGACCCCCTTCCCCTCATCTGCCTCCCTTGTCTGCTGCTCCTACCCAAAGTGGTACCAAGATGGCGAGCAGCAACGTTGTCAGAGCACTGCTGTGTCGGGGGGAGAGACAATGGAGACGTCGCCTGGGGAAACACTGGATCAGCTCGTGGTGTGGAAGGCCCGGCTTCTGACTGGCTAGCCTTTTCATTGATGTCGCCAGTCACAGGTGGTTTTGGTTTGGGTGTGACAGTAGGGAATGCAGAGAGTATGGCAGAAGGGTTTATGGACTGCATCACCTGCCCAAGCTGAAGCAGAGCTTGTGCCTGTGATGTGCCATATTCTGCAAGGCTTCGCGCCACATTCTCCAGGACTCCACTGTCACTGCTGCAGGCCACCAGCCTCGTGTGGGCACTGATGGCCTCACAGGTATCACGGCTCACACTGACTATCAGCGACCCTATCCGTAATGATCGCAATGAGATTCTCGATAGTCGCAGGAATCCTACCCAAGACATCAAGGAGCTGACCGGTGACCTGGATGCTCTCCCTGGACAGTCTCACCATGTCCAGTTCCACATCTGCCTGTCAACAGACCGACTTTGCCGACTCACCCTCCTGAGAGATGGCATACGGGATTCGGCCCCAGAACTGTGTTGCTGCATGCCACTGATTCCAGGAGCCTTGGAATTGTCAAACCTCGAGAACGTGACGCTGTCATCCTCAGAAGAGCTGAGTGCCGGTGGATTGCAGCTGTGTCGGATGCTGCATCGGCTCATTGGTATCCTCTTCTTCCTCCCCCTCCTCCAGACGATGGCCTGATGTGGAGTGCTCCCTTGAGAGATGCAGCACCTGTGTCTGGTCATCTGGAACTAAAAAGCAACAGACGAGTGATTAGCAACAGGGGAGGGGACAGGGTGACATGAGGAAGGTCGCAGAGCACAGGCTCATTTGAAGGACCACCGCTACTGCATTATATCTAGTCCAGAGACACTGCATGACATTGCTCTAACCCAGCCCAGGGAGTGTGCAGGACATTGGACATTGCACCAAACCTAGTCCACAGACACTGCATGACATTGCCCTAATCCAACCCAGGGAGTGTGCAGGACTTGCCCTCAGTTTCCGAGTGGGGGCCAGCGCCCCCACTGGCAGCTGCCTGACCTGAGACACCAATGAGGCCTGCCACTCATTTTTCAATGTCCTTGACTGGCAGGGTCTGAGGCAGACTGCCTCCTCTCTGCACCTACTCATGCTGATTGTGCAACTTCTTTGCCTGCAAAGATGAAAATGGGTAGGTAGAAAGAGGGATGAGGTCCTACATGCAGAGGTTAAGGAGCTATGAGAGAGATTAAAAAGCAGGACCTCAAAGGTAGTAAACTCCGGATTACTCCCGGTGCCATGAGCTATTGAATAAAGAAATAGGATGATAGAGCAGATTAATGCGTGGCTGGAGAGATGGTGCAGGAGGGAGGGCTTTAGATTCCTGAGGCATTGGGACCACTTCTGGGGGAGGTGGGACCTGTACAAGCCGGACGGGTTGCACCTCAACAGAGCCGGGACCAATATCCTTTCCGGAGGGTTTGCTAGTGCTGTTGGGGAGGGTTTAAACTAGCTTGGCAGGAGGATGGGAACTTGAGAATAGATTCAGTAGGGAGGGGAGTAAAGCTGGAATTGGGAAGCAAAAATGTAGAAAGTGAATTTGAAGGACAGAGGAAACAAGGGCTAGAAATGAATCAACAAGGACGTCTAGCTGTACTAAATGGTATATACATCAATGCAAGGAGTATAGTGAATAAGGCAGATGAGCTGAGAGCACTGGTAGACACTTGGGAGTATGATATTATAGCTATTACAGAGACATGGCTAATAGAGGGGCAGGTATGGCAGCTCAACATTCCTGGTTACAGGATCTTCATACGGGATAGAGAGGGGGTTAAAAGGGAGGGGGGTTGCAGTATTGATTAAATAAACTATTACAGCCTGGAGGATGGCTATGTGTAAGGGATAAATTGTAAGAGTTGCAAATAGGTGGTCAGAATTATGCTGAAGATAGTAAACTTATCAGTATTAGGAGGGGCTGTATAATTGCCTATGTATGTAACACTTGCTCATGTAGGTGTAGCACAAATGTATAACGCATTAAACTGAATCCGTAACCTCTAATAATTAAACAGCAAAATCAGCAGTTGTTGATCAGAAGTCTCTGAGGAAGAGATAAGGAAGCCAGTTTAGGCATCTATTATACTGTGGCAAAGTGCAACTCATGGAACAACACCATAGAAGATGGGCAATTGCATATAGCACTCAGACAGTTTGATAAGAGTTGACAATTAAATGTAACTTTGCTGATAGAATTAGACCTATCAATGATTTTGTAGGAGGGTGCTTCTCTCCAAAACCTGTATAAGTTCTACTTGAAAACTCTTGTATTTCAGAGGTTTTAGGCTGAATCTTGCCGTGCATTGCTTGTAATAAAACCAGTAAACCTGAGATTTCGTTTGTTTACTTCTGTGGTCGTTATACAGTGGGAGCTGGGCGAGGTGTTGATTATCTATATCAGTTAATCCACCCCGGGGAAGAGAAGTCTTCTTTTTAACCCCAACAGAAGGTCGAGGTGTCAATTAACTGTATCAGTTAGTCCACCTTAGAAAGAGAGAAGCTTCCTTTGTACCACAACAATATATTAGAGGGATCATCAAACAAAGCCATATGGGTCAAACTGAAAACAAAAAAGGGGGCCTCACACTGCTGGGAGTGTACTATAAACCCCCAAACAGTGAGAGGGTGATAGAAGAGCAAATATGTCGGCAAATTTCTGAGAAGTGCAAAAACTATAGGACAGTAATAGTAGGGGATTTAAACTATCCTAATATTAACTGGGACAAAATTAGTGTGAAGGGTGTAGAGTGTACGGAATTCCTAAAATGCATTCAAGAGAACTTTTTTAGCCAGTATGTAGCAAGCCCAACACTGGAGGGGATGGTTCTGGATTTAGTTTTGGGGAATGAAGCTGGGCAGCTGGAAGCGGTATTAGTGGGAGAGCATTTAGGTAATAGTGACCATAATTCAGTTAAATTTAAGGTAGTTATGTAAAAGGACAAGGATAGACCAGGAATAAAAGTTCTAAATTGGGGAAAAGCCAACTTTGCTAAGCTGAGAGGCGATTTGGCTATAGTGGACTGGAAACAGCTACTTGAAGGTAAATCAGTGTCAGAGCAGTGGGAGGCATTCAAGGAGGAGATCCGGAGGGTTCAGGACAAATATGTGCCCTTAAAGAAAAAGGGTGGGACTAACAAATCTAGAGCTCCCTGGATGTCGAGGGACATACAGGATAGGATAAAGAAAAAAAGGGAGGCTTATGACAGATACCGAGGGTTAAATACTGCAGAATCTCTAGAGGAGTATAGAAAGTCCTGGGGTGAAATTCAAAAGAATATTGGGAAAGCAAAGAGTAGAGCATTGGCAATTCTTGGCAAGTAAAATCAAGGAATACCGAAAGATGTTTTATATATATATTAAGAGCAAGAGGATAACTAAAGAAAGGGTAGAGTCTATTGGAGACCATGGGCAAGATTTTCCATTATTTTTGCATATATACTGCCCACTTAACATCCATTTTAATGCTGAAATGAGGTGTAATGCCCATATATCGTCCATTTAGCCACAAAATGGAAAGTAACGCCCATTTCTTGGTCACTTATCGCCGAGCATTACTTTCGGCACGGTGATAAAAAACAATACCGCCGGCCCACTTTTTTTGGGCGGTAAGATCAGAATGGGCGAAACCAAAGCCCATAATATCGCTTAGTGTTACTTTCGGTACGTAATTAATGCTGCGATTTAATAATACCGCCCGGCCACTGTTTTTTGTCGTAAAGATCACATTTGCCGAAGGTAACACCCAGAAAATCGGCCACCGTTACTTTCGGCACCTCACACACATCCCACCCACAATATCGCTCACTGAAAAAAACGCTGTGATAAAGTTGAACTGACTTGAACTAATCACAGCGGTATGGACGCCATGTTCTAAATCGCAGGTCGTATCATTTAAAAGACTGCTCTGCTTCAACTTTGGGGGAGTTTGGAGGTCTTCTAAGATGATGTGAATGCTGAGGCGTGAGTCTGGGGACAGCGGAGAGGCCTATAAAGGCCCGAGAGGCAGCGGGAGTTCGTGGTCGCTGAGACGTGAGTCTGGTTACAGCGGAGAGGCCTATAAAGGCCGTGAGAGGCAGCAGGAGTTCGTGGTCGCTGAGGCGTGAGTCTGGGGACAGCGGAGAGGCCTATAAAGGCCGTGAGAGGCAGCGTGTGTTCGTGGTCACTGAGGCATGAGTCCGGGGACAGCGGAGAGGCCTATAAAGGCCAGCTGGTGCAGCTGCAGGGAGAAGACAAAAAAGTAGAAAGAAATCGAAAGGTGACATCACAGCCAAGGGAGTAAGTGATTGGTAAGTAGTCTTTTTTCTTTTCTATATCAGTAAGTAACATTTAGCATTGTTATTGCCAAATTAAGTTATTCTAAGGGTAAGTCATGGCAGGAGAGCTCGGACACATGTTATGCTCCTCCTGTACAATGTGGGAACTCGGGGACGCTTCCGGCGTCCCTGAAGACTACGTGTGCGGGAAGTGTATCCACCTGAAGATCCTGACAGACCGCATTGTGGCACTGGAGCTGCGGGTGGATTCACTCTGGAGCATGCACGATGCTGAGAATGATGTGAATAGCACATTTAGCGAGTTGGTCTCACCGCAGGTAAAGGGTACACAGCCAGATAGTAAGTGGGTGACCAACAGGAAGGGCAGTGGAAGGAAGGTAGTGCAGGGGTCCCCTGCGGTCATCCCCCTGCAAAACAGATACACCGCTTTGGGTATTGTTGAGGGGGATGACTCATCAGGGGAGAGCAGTAGCAGCCAAGTTCATGCCACCGTGGGTGGCTCTGCTGCACAGGAGGGCAGGAAAAAGAGTGGGGGAGCTATAGTGGTAGGGGATTCAATTGTAAGGGGAATAGATAGGCATTTCTGCGGCTGCAACCGAGACTCCAGGATGGTATGTTGCCTCCCTGGTGCAAGGGTCAAGGATGTCTCGCAGCGGGTGCAGGATATTCTGAAAAGGGAGGGTGAACAGCCAGTTGTCATGGTGCATATAGGTACCAATGATATAGGTAAAAAACGGGATAAGATCCTACGAGACGAATTTAGGGAGTTAGGAGCTAAATTAAAAAGTAGGACCTCAAAAGTAGTAATCTCAGGATTGCTACCAGTGCCACGTGCTAGTCAGAGTAGGAATCGCAGGATAGCTCAGATGAATACGTGGCTTGAGGAGTGGTGTAGAAGGGAGGGATTCAAATTCCTGGGGCATTGGAACTGGTTCTGGGGGAGGTGGGACCAGTACAAACTGGATGGTCTGCACCTGGGCAGGACCGGAATCAATGTCCTAGGGGGAGTGTTTGCTAGTGCTTTTGGGGAGGAGTTAAACTAATGTGGCAGGGGGACAGGAACCTATGCAGAGAGACAGAGGGAAATAAAAGGAAGACAGGCAAAAGATAGAAAGGAGAATAGTAAAAGTGGAGGGCAAGGAATCCCAAGGCAAAAAACAAAAAGGGCCACATTACAGCAAAATTCTAAAGGGGCAAGGTATATTAAAAAGATGAGCCTGAAGGCTCTGTGCCTCAATGCGAGGAGTATTCGGAATAAAGTGGACGAATTAACTGCGCAGATAGCAGTTAATGGATATGATGTAATTGGCATCACAGAGACATGGCTCCAGGGTGACCAATGCTGGGAACTCAACATCCAGGGGTATTCAACATTGAGGAAGGATAGACAGAGAGGAAAAGGAGGCAGGGTGGCGTTGCTGGTTAAAGAGGAAATTAATGCACTAGTAAGGAAGGACATTGGTTTGGATGACGTGGAATCGATATGGGTGGAGCTGCGGAATACCAAAAGGGCAGAAAACGCTGGTGGGAGTTGTGTACAAGCCACCAAACAGTAGTAGTGAGGTTGGGGACAGCATCAAACAAGAAATAAGGGATGTGTGCAATAAAGGTACAGCAGTTATCATGGGCGACTTTAATTTACATATAGATTGGGCTAACCAAACTGGTAGAAATGCGGTAGAGAAGGATTTCCTGGAGTGTATTAGGGATGGTTTTCTTGACCAATATGTCGAGGAACCAACTAGAGAGCTGGCCATCCTAGACTTGGTGATGTGTAATGAGAAGGGACTAATTAGCAATCTTGTTGTACGAGGCCCCTTGGGGAAAAGTGACCATAATATGGTAGAATTCTTTATTAAGATGGAGAGTGACACAGTCAATTCAGAAACTAGGGTCCTAAACTTAAGAAAAGCTAACTTCGACGGCATGAGGCATGAATTGGCTAGAATAGACTGGCAAATGATACTTAAAGGGTTGACGGTGGATAGGCAATGGCAAATATTTATGGATCACATGGATGAACTTCAACAGTTGTACATCCCTGTCTGGAGTAAAAATAAAACTCGGAAGGTGGCTCAACCGTTGGGAACAAGGGAAATTAAGGATAGTGTTAGATCCAAGGAAGAGGCATATAAATTGGCCAGAAAAAGCAGCAAACCTGAGGACTGGGAGAAATTTAGAATTCAGCAGAGGAGGATAAAGGGTTTAATTCGGAGGGGGAAAATAACTTGCAGGGAACATAAAAACTGACTGCAAAAGCTTCTATCGATATGTGAAGAGAAAAAGATTAGTCAAGACAAACGTAGGTCCCTTGCAGTCGGACTCAGATGAATTAATAATGGGGAACAAAGAAATGGCAGACCAATTGAACAAATACTTTGGTTCTATTTACACGCAGGAAGTCACAAATGACCTTATGGATGTACTAGGGGACCGAGGGTCAAGTGAGAGTCAAGTGAGAAGGAGGAACTGAAGGATATCCTTATTAGGTGGGAAATTGTGTTGGGGAAATTGAAGGCTGACAAATCCCCGGGGCCTGATTGTCTGCATCCCAGAGTACTTAAGGAGGTGGCCCTAGAAATAGTGGATGCATTGGTGATCATTTTCCAACAGTCTGTCGACTCTGGATCAGTTCCTATGGACTGGAGGGTAGCTAATGTAACACCACTTTTTAAGAAAGGAGGGAGAGAGAAAACAGGAAATTATAGACCGGTTAGCCTGACATCAGTAGTGGGGAAAATGTTGGAATCAATTATTAAGGATGAAAAAGCAGCGCATTTGGAAAGCAGTGACAGGATCGGTCCAAGTCAGTATGGTTTTGTGAAAGGGAAATCATGCTTGACAAATCTTCTGGAATTTTTTGAGGATGTAACTAGTAGAGTGGACAAGGGAGAACCACTGGATGTGGTGTATTTGAACTTTCAAAAGGCGTTTGACAAGGTCCCACATAAGAGATTGGTGTGCAAAATCAAAGCACATGGTATTGGGGGTAATGTTTTGGTGTGGATAGAGAATTCGTTGGCAGACAGGAAGCAGAGAGTCAGGATAAACAGGTCCTTTTCAGAATGGGAGGCAGTAACTAGTGGAATGCCGCAGGGCTCAGTGCTGGGACACCAGTTCTTTACAATATACGTTAATGATTTGGATGAAGGAATTGAGTATAATATCTCCAAGTTTGCAGATGACACTAAACTGGGTGGTGGTGTGAGCTGTGAGGAGGACGCTAAGAGGCTGCAGGGTGATTTGGACAGGTTAGGTGAGTGGGCAAATGCATGGCAGATGCAGTATAATGTGGATAAATGTGAGATTATCCACTTTGGGGGCAAAAACACGAAGGCAGAATATTATCTGAATGGTGGCAGATTAGGAAAAGGGGAGGTGCAACGAGACGTGGGTGTCATGGTTCATCAGTCATTGAAAGTTGGCATGCAGGTACAGCAGGCGGTGAAGAAGGCAAATGGCATGTTGGCCTTCATAGCTAGGGGATTTGAGTATAGGAGCAGGGAGGTCTTACTGCAATTGTACAGGGCCTTGGTGAGGTCTCACCTGGAATATTGTGTTCAGTTTTGGTCTCCTAATCTGAGGAAGGACGTTTTTGCCATTGAGGGAGTGCAGCGAAAGTTCACCAGACTGATTCCCGGGATGGCTGGACTGACATATGAGAAGAGACTGGATCAACTGGGCCTTTATATACTGGAGTTTAGAAGGATAAGAGGGGATCTCATAGAAATGTATAAGATTCTGACGGAACGGGACAGGTTAGATGCGGGAAGAATGTTCCCGATGTTGGGGAAGTCACCAGGGGACACAGTATTAGGATAAAGGGTAGGACATTTCGGACTGAGATGAGGAGAAACTTCTTCACTCAGAGTTGTTAACCGGTAGAATTCCCTGCCGTAGAGAGTCATTGATGCCAGTTCATTGGATATATTCAAGAGGGAGTTAGATATAGCCCTTACGGCTAAAGGGATCAAGGGGTATGGAGAGAAAGTGGGAAAGGGGTACTGAGCCATGATCATATTGAATGGTGTGCAGGCTCGAAGGGCCGAATGGCCTACTCCTGCACCTATTTTCTATGTTTCTATGTTTTCATACTGTGGATGGTTGGAATTTACTTTAGGTGTCTTTGTGGGGACATTATTGTTTGTGAACAATCGTTGTAATACTGATAGCTATTGGAATGGGGCCTGTCATTTCTCAGCCTGTGTTGATGACCACGCACATGCTGCAGACTCGAGATGGGACAAGGTATATTCAACAGCATTATGTGCCCAATGTAAGATGTGCCAGACTGATGAGGAGGACCAGACATTACACCTCCCACACTTACAGGGAGAAGCAGTCTTATCTCAACTTGTCCAACACCACCTGCCTTAGGAGACTGCGCTTCCACAAGGAGGTTATCAGTGAGATATGCCAGCTCATCAGGGAAGATCCGGCGATCTCAAACCCCATATTCACCGCCCATGCTGGAAATAACGCCCATTGTTAGCTGATTTGCACAAAAGTGGAAAGTCTAGCCCCATGAAGCTAATCTGTGTGTGGAGGCGGGAGATGTGGGTATGATTCTTAATGAATAGTTTGTGCCTGTTTTCACAAAAGGGAGGGGTGATGCAGACACTACTATCGAGAAGGAGAAGTGTGAAATATTAGATGAAATAAACATAGTGAGAGAAGAGGTACTAAGGAGTTTAGCAGCTTTGAAAGTGGATAAGTCCCCAGGTCCGGATGAAATGTATCTTAGGTTGTTAAGCGAAGCAAAAGAGGAAATAACAGGGCTCTGATGATCATTTTCCAATCCTCTCTGGCTTCAGGTGTGGTGCCAGGGGACTGGAGGACTGCTAATATGGTACTTTTGTTTAAGAAGGGAGAAAGGGATAGACTGAGTAATTCATCGTCATAGGCAGTTCCTCAAAATCGAGGAAGACTTGCTTCCACTCTAAAAGTGAGTTCACAGGTGACTGAACAGTCCAATATGGGAATTACAGTCTCTGTCACTGTTGGGACAGACAGTCGTTGGAGGAAAGGGTGGGTGGGGAGTTTGGTTTGCCGCACTCTCCTTCCGTTGCCTGTGCTTGTTTTCTGCAAGCACTCTGCGACAAGACTCGAGGTGCTCAGCGCCCTCCCGGATGCTCTTCCTCCATTTAGGGCGATCTTTGGCCAGGAACTCTCGGGTGTCGGTGGGGATGGTGCACTTTATTAAGAAGGCTTTAAGGGTGTCCTTGAAACGTTTCCTATGAACACCTGGGGCTCGCTTACTGTGTAGGAGTTCTGAGTAGAGCGCTTGCTTTGGGAATCTTGTGTCAGGGATGCGAACAATGTGGCCTGCCCAACGGAGCTGGTCGAATGTGGTCAGTGCTTCGATGCTGGGGATGTTGGCCTGATCGAGAACACTGATAGTGCATTTATCTTCCCAGGGGATTTGCAGGATCTTGCGGCGACATTGTTGGTGGCATTTCTCCAGCGATATGAGGTAACTACTGTATATGGTCCACGTCTCTGAGTCATACAGGAGCGCGGATATCATTACAGCCCTGTAGACCATAAGCTTGGTGCCAGATTTGAGGGCCTGATCTTCGAAAACTCTCTTCCTCAGGCGACCGAAGGCTGCGCTGGCGTACTGGAGGTGGTGTTGAACCTCGTTGTTGATGTCTGCTCTTGCTGGCCAGCCAGCGTAACCTCAGTGGTGGGAAAATTATTGGAAAAGATCCTGAAGGACAGGATAAATCTTATTTAGAAAGACACGGATTAATCAAGGACAGTCAGCACGGATTTGTTAAGGGAAGGTCGTGTCTGACTAACTTGATTAAATTTTTCGAGGAGGTAAGCAGGAGGGTTGATGAGGGCAGTGTATATGGATTTTAGCAAAGCTTTTGATAAGGTCCCATATGGCAGACTGGTCACAAATGTAAAAGCCCATGGAATCCAGGGCAAAGTGGCAATTTGGATCCAAAATTGGCTCAGAGGCAGGAAGCAAAGTGCAATGGTTGATGGGTGTTTTTGCGACTGGAAAGATGTTTTCAGTGGGGTTCCACAGGGCTCAGTACTAGGTCCTTTGCTTTTTGTCATATACATCATAGACTTGAATGTAGGGGGTATGATTAAGAAGTTTGCAGATGACACTAAAATCGGTTGTGTGGTTGATAATGAAGAAGAAAGCTGCGGACTGCAGGAAGATATCAATCAACTGGTCAGGTGGACAGAACGGTGGCAAATGGAATTTAATCAAGAGAAGTGTGTTGTAATGCATTTGGGGAGGGCTAACAAGGAAAGGGAATACACATTAAATGGTAGGACACTGAGAAGTGTAGAGGAACAAAAGGACCTTGAAGTGCATGTCCACAGATCCCTGAAAGTAACATGCCAGATAAATAAGGTGGTTAAGAAGGCATAAAATTATTGGAATGCTTGCCTTTATTAGCCAAGGCATAGAATACAAGAGCAGGGAATTATGCTTGAACTGTATAAAACACTGGTTAAGCCCTGTGCCGTTCTGGTCACTGTATCACAGGAAGGATGTGATTGCACTGGAGAGGGCACAGAGAAGATTTACAAGGATGTTGCCGGGAGTGGAGAATCTAAGCTATGAGGACAGATTAGATAGGCTGGATTTGTTTTTATTGGAACAGAGGAGGCTGAGGGGAGACCTTATTGAGGTGTATGAAATTATGAAGGGCCTAGATATAGTGGATAGAAATGACCTATTTCCCTTAGCAGATGGTGTCAACAACTAGGGGGCATAAATTTAAAGTAATTGGTAGAAGGTTTAGAGGGGATTTGAGGGGAAATGTTTTCACACAGAGGGTTGTGGGGGTCTGAAACTCATTGTCTGAAAGGGTGGTAGAGGCAGAAACCCTCACCACATTTAAAAAGTACTTGGATGTGTACCTGAAGTGCAGTAACCTGCAGGGTTATGGACCCAGAGCTGGAAAGTGGGATTTGGCTGGATAGCCTCTTGTTGACTGGCATGGACACAATGGGCCAAAATTGCCTCCTTCCGTGCTGTAAACTTCTATGATTCTATGATTCTAAGAGGGTCCATCTGCTCTTGTGGCACCGATAGCCACCAAAGCAGTTATATCATACTGTCTGAATGTAGTACCGTCCTCTGTTTAATGGCCTTGGAAGTTGCACGTGGTTCATCAGGAGGACATCGAAGTGCAGAGCCATCTTCTGAGGTCTCAGAAAGCAATCTTAATAATGTGTAAAAATCATTCATGGCAAATAGGGTGCCAAACTAAGCCGAACTATGTGTCATGCATTTTAGGAGGCAACCCACAGAATGTTGAGAGACACCAGCATCATGAGAACACCCACAGAGTGCTGACAGGACCAAAAGCATGGGACCAAATAGTGTGTCAGATTTATAATTGAAGTAATGAAGGAGTGCATGAATTAAAATGGTACTCTAAGGACCCTTAAAAGATCATTAAACTTCTTTCTGCACTGTGTGCCAGTCCTGATCACAGTGTCTGATGCAGAGACCACCTCAGCAATTTCCTTCCAAATCTGCTTGAAAATGATGGCAATGGACTACATCCACCTCTACTATGTAACTCCTGCCATCTTCTCTCCACAGCACCCACTATAGCTTCATTAGCCTCGTGGCTGAATTGCCTGGCACGCTGTCTTGATTCGTCGTCCTTCATCATCCATTTAGGGCGGTCTTTGGCTAGGGAACTCCCAGGTGTCGGTGGGGATGTTGCATTTTATCAAGGAGGCTTTGAGGGTGTCCTTGAAATGTTTCCTCTGCCCACATGGGGCTTACTTGCTGTACAGGAGTTCCGAGTAGAGCGATTGCTTTGGGTGTGTTGTGTCGGGCATGCAAACAATGTGGCCCGCCCAACAGAGCTAGTCGAGTGTCGTCAGTGCTTCGATGCTGGGGATGTTGGCCTGATCGAGGACAGTAACGTTGCTGCGTCTGTCCTCCAAGGGCATTTGCAGGATCTTGCGGCGATATCGTTGGTGGTATTTCTCCAGCGATTTGAGGTGTCCACTGTATATGGTCCACGTCCCTGAGCCATACACTGCTGCCCTGTAGACCATGAGCTTGGTGCCAGATTTGAGGGCCTGATCTTCAAACACTCTCTTCTTCAGGCGGCCGAAGGCTGCGCTGGCGTACTGGAGGCAGTGTTGAACCTCGTCGTTGATGTCTGCCCTTGCTGATAATAGGCTCACTAGCCAGTGAGCAAAGTGGCAGTACAGATCTTAACTGCAGTTTGATGATATTGGACAATATCAGCTTGTAAGTAAAGTGCTAGTGGCGGCTTTCTTTCTAACATGATCTCATTTTCTATGAGAAAAACATGTATGCAGAACCTGCTTTAAATACATCACCACAAATTAAGTATAATTTACATTAAAACAAACAGTTTTGTGAAGATTTTGATTCTACTGCTGCCTAACCCGCTTCATCCTTCTTGACCAGTCTGCAGCCTTTGACACGGTTGACCACACCATCCTCCTCCAACGTCTCTCCACCGTCATCCAGCTGGGTGGGACCAGACTTGCCTGGTTCTATATCTGTCCAACCATTGCCAGAGAATCAGCTGCAATGGCTTCTCTTCCCGCTCCCACATCGTTCCCTCTGGTGTCCCCCAGGGATCTATCTTTGGCCCCCTCCTGTTTCTTATCTACATGCTGCCCATCGGCAACATAATCTGAAAACACAGCGTCAGTTTGCACGTGTACGCTGACAACACCTAGCTCTACCTCTTCACCGCCTCTCTCGACCCCTCCACTGTATCTAAATTGTCAGACTGCTTGTCTGGCATCCAGTACTAGATGAGCAGAAATTTCCTCCAACGAAATATTGAGAAGAACGAAGCCATTATCTTTGGTCCCTGCCACAATCTCCGTTCCCTAGGCACCGAATCCATCACTTTCCCTGGGAACTGTCCTAATTGACCACGACCACATATCTGCGCAACCACTAATACTGTCTATTTCCACCTCTGCAGTATCGCCCGACTCTGCCCCTGCCTCAGCTCAACTGCTGTAGAAAACCATATCCATGCATTTGTTACCTCTTTCTTGACCATTCCAAAACTACTGGCTGGACTCCCACTTTCTATCCTCCATAAACTTGAGGTCATCCAAAACTCTGCTGCCAGTGTCCTGACTCGCACCAAGTCCCATTCGTCCATCACCCTTTCCTCGCTGATCTTCATTGGTTCCCGGTTAAGCAATGCCTTGATCTTAAAATTCTCATCCTTGTTTACAAAGTTCTCCATGACCTTGCCCCTCCCTATCTTGGTAATCTCCTCCAGGCCCACAACTCTCTGAGATATCTGCACTTCTCTAATTCTGGCCTCTTGAGCATCCCTAATTTCAGTCGATCCGCCATTGGTGACTGTGTCTTCAGCCACCTAGGCCCCAAGCTCTGGAAATCACTCCCTAAACCTCTCTGCCTCTCGATCGCTGTTTCCTCCATAAAAGATGCACCTTAAAACTGATCATCTGTCTTAATATCTTCTTATGTGGCTCGGTGTCAAATTTTGTTTTATAACGTTCCTGTGAAGTGCTTTGGGACATTTTGTTACGTTAAAGGCGCTATATAAATACAAGTTGTCATTGTTGTTGATTGGGAGGGCCTGGAATGGTTCCAACTATCTGATTCATAGGACAAATAATAAAATATGCATGTGTTGCCTTTTTTCTATTTCAAATTAGAGGTACGTTAAGAGTGCAATTGTTTTTAAATATCAGTTAAAATAATTGGGTGTTATTGAAATGATCTTGAACTTGAACAAAAAGGGGGAGTGAGACTGAAAGAAATGGTACTGGCCCGGATTTTGCAATAGGAATAACAGTGAGGTTGTCAGCGCTCACTGTTTTTATGGAGTAAATTGGACAGCAACTTCTGGCATATGCACATGTGCAGTTAAACGCAGGAATCCAGAAGTTGCTGTCCAATTTGCCCTGCTTCTGCACAAGCTTTGCTACACAAGTACTTTGCCAATAGCTTTGGCAATAAAATACATGAAAGGTGTGACGTTACGACACTTACCCACTAGTTATCCACTAAACAAGCCAGAAAATGTTGGGGCTGGTGCATTCAGGTGAATTTTTAACGGCATGTTAAGTCTTAATTACTGCCAAACAACCTATCTGGCACTGAAATTGTACTTTTACAATGTGCAGTCTATGTCATTATTGTTGAAGTTTAAACAAAAAATTAAAATAATTATTTTTCTCTTTCTTTCTGTCTCTTTTATCTCTCTTAATGTCATCTTTCCCTCTCTTTATTTTGCTTTCTGTACATGATTTTATGTTGAATTAAATATTCTAATTTATACTTCCTGGTTTATACTTTGCATGTCTCAGAGGATTCTTCAACTATTTTAGTTGCACCTGTAAATCAAATGTAAATCAAGTGCCCCCTGATTAAAGGGGGGAGGGGGGGCACCAAAACCAACGCGTTAAAAAATTTACTTTTAACAATAATGGTTCAAATTAAAATTTGGTTGCCGGGGGTGAAGATGCACTCCAGACCCTCCGGTGCCCACCTCTCGCAGAAGGCCGCGAGCGTACCGTTGGGCACCGCGTGCTCCATCTCCAGGGACACTCTGGCTTGGATGTCAGACAATTCTTCAACCTCATTGGTGTTCCATCAGCTAGATTCACTGCAAGTAATGGCCAGCTTATATTACAACATTTTACTTTTGAGATGTTAATGCTCTATATTCATTTGGACTAGATATCATGAGTGCACAGTTCAAAGATCAGCTTGGATTTGATTTCTATCCTATCGACCAGAAACTTTTTCAGTACTAATTTATTATAATTCTCAATAAAACTCTTACATGTATTGGCAACACCATTGATCATGCAATGGAACCCTCTATAATTCACAAGTTAAAACGAGAAAACTTGCCTGAACTTATACATTTCATAAATTATGATTTTTAAATAAATAAATATAAAGGATTTTATTTAAACAGCTATGCTATTTTCATTTAGATTATTCCATTACAGCAACCTGTTGAGTTTTGCCTGTTAACAGGACATATACTTAAGGAATGCTGGGAGACTGCCACTCACACATGCTGATATTGGTCAGGTCACTCATGCTCAGGTTGTAAAAACCCAATTGGTCCACTCTGCCATCCTTACCCAGCCTGGCCTATGTGTGACTCCAGACCCACAGCAATGTGGATGATTCTTAACTGCCCTCTAAAATGGCCAAGTAAGCCACTCAGTTATTTCAAGAAGGTGGCTCACCACCACCTTCAAGGGCAATTAGAGATGGGCAATAAATGCTAGCCTTGCCAGTGATTCTTACATCCCGTGAATGACTATTAGAAAATAACATTTTCTATGGGATTTGCTTACATAAACATGCACAATGTTTAATGCTGCCAAAGTATTTGAGCTAAGGAGCTCAGATTTACAGTCCAAAACAACACTTCATTTTGTCAATTGCAGGTTTCAAGTTTTCAAAGCTTATGACAGATATGGCTTTGAATTACTAAGACTGACAGCTGCCCTTTTCTTCATTGACAGGCCCAATGAATGTTCATAAAGCTTTTTTGTACCTTTGGGCATTTCATCCTGTACCTTCAGTAGAATCTCTCTCTTCCGATCAGGATACTACTTGATAATTTGGAATGATGTGTGAAGGATTACTACTAAAGAAGAAAGAGAGACCATCTTTATGATAGTCTTCATTGTTCTCCTTTAGAGCTTCCTCCATTCTCTGTGGTTCTACCCAACTATCTCCACAGGCCGAGCAGGGGTAAAACTAATATGAATCGCCAAGGGCAGGGCTTTTCTTACCTGGAGTGGAGAAACAGTAAACTTTATATGCAGGACACCACATACAAACATGCAAAAAGTGATGGACTACTGCCCATTCAGCCTGTCCCATACAGTTGTGATTTCTAGTGCATCATCATACATACATTCCCCACCTCACCTTGAGCCATGTCATTGCAAAATGACTTTAAAAGAGATCATACCTGATGTGATTTTTCCTAGGAAAAGTTACCCAGTGCCAGCTCACTAAAGCAGTACAGAGGATGCTTCTGAGAAGGAAGATACAAACTCTACCAATTATTGCTAATTTTTCTTTACCAAGTTAGTATAGTTCATATCATTTAATGTTACAAATCTTTCATTCTTTTGGTACCTTTCTCTATCATAGATTTTCTGTTCTTCAATGTATTTAATTGAAGTTTAGCAAAGACTGTCTTTTTGACATCATTATTACTCAGGAATGTATAAATGCATCCTCTTACCTTACAATTCCTCTGCCAATTGATTTTACCTCTTTCACTTGAGGCTGTTACCTTGGAAACATGGGTTAAAGTAATCTACCTATACTTTTCTGTAACACAGGATGACCAAATAAATGATTAGTAATAATAACTCAAATAATGGCTTGCGAAGCATACAGGATTAATTATAAAATAAAATGAACAGTTCATTCTACTGAATTCATTATATTTCCATACCTCATTTATTCTTTATTTTGTTTCATTCTATTTCTCTATCATCCACATATTTTATACTTAATTTTCTTTTCTGTGTTTTTTTTAACTATTTCAGGTAAACCTGGAATGTAAGCACAGGAAGAGTGATTGATTGCTATCTTACTGCAACCATTTGGATGCGTATTTTCACGGGGGGATTGAGGGAAGGGGGGGGAGAAGGGGGGTTTACTTGGATATTGCTAGGGTTATACAAGAAAAGCTGCAAGTTTTATAGTGTTTTACTGATATCAAAAAAACAGAGGAAGAGGCAGGACAACAAAGGCACAGCTATTTGGTTCATCAACACAACAAAAATCCCCTTTTCAGTTGTAAATTGTAAGAAGAAAGAAAGACATGGATTTATATAGCACCTTTCATGGACGGTCACTGGACGTCTCAAAGCACTTTACAGCCAATGAAGTACTTTTGAGATATAGTCACTGTTGTAATGTGGGAAACACGGCAGCCAATTTGCGTACAGCATGCTCCACAAACAGCAATGTGATAATGACTAGATAAGCTGTTTTTGTTATGTTGATTGAGGGTTAAATATTGTCCAGGACACCGGGGATAACTCCTCTGCTCTTCTTCGAAATAGTGCCATGGGATCTTTTACGTTCACCTGAGTGAGCAGACGGGGCCTCGGTTTCACGTCTCATCCGAAGATGGGGAAATCAGGGAAAATCAGAAATGATGAATTTAAATCTTCTTCCATAGTTGTCAATTTGTGTGTCGGTATAAGCATATTTTAAATGGAAGTACAGTAAGGTCTGTATTTGAAACAGTATGTACTGTGGCTTCCCACAGTTGTTCAGTCTATTTATGCAGGATATAAGTTGAAATCTTGTTGACAGTGGGTTTCTGCCCAGGGCAGATACCAAATACAACATCGTGCAGCAGACAGCGAAAACCCAACCTAGATAAGCATCTTCAACATTTTCAATTTCTTAGTTTTGCTGTCAGTTCATATTTCGGTTATGATTTTATTTAAAGCTTTTGAGAGTAGGTCATGTGTAATCTCAGTCAGTTCTTGCCAGGGAACTACCAGCAGTCTATATCAATTATACAATATCAAATATATCAGCAATAGTCTTTGTTTATCCCTTCATTACAGAGAAGAATCCACATTATCAGCGTCAAGAGCGCGGACCACAGCTTGCCTTTTGTATAACTTATATGATCACATATGACCAACAGTTCAAAATAAGGATTGCTACACTTTAGCCAAACCTCAACATTTATACCAGGCACACAAACTGCTGCAGCTGTGCCTAAACATTTTGTATAAATCCAATATATCCAGACAGGAGAAAAGTGATGAAAGTATACTGACTACTTCTCCTGCCTATGGAACTTTCTGCCACAAAGTGTTGATATCTGAATGAGTGGAACAAAATATGTAAGCTAGCAGAATAATGGTAACATTTCATAAACACATTTAAAATGCAGCACATAGAATGAGAAAATAGGTGACAAAAGTGATCCATGAATGTTGAAATAGCAAAATAGTAAGAGATCTAAGGGGTTAAATTGGATACCCTTCGAAAAAAGACACAGGGATCACACTGTGAGATTAACCCACTCCCATTGATTGTAATGCAGGCAGGACGCCAACTTCATGCTGCCTGCTCATTTCCATGATTGCTGTGTGCAGCCAACGCTCCCCATGCTGTTCATTGGCTACACACATCAGCAGGGGCCCGATATCATGAGTGCCTAGCACTACTTAAAGTTAGCCTTCACTTCTTAAAGGGGAGGTGCATTGTGCCTGTTCGTGCTGCTGAGATCATTCTGAACATTGTGTTGAGGAAGAATCAACAATGTCTGACCATTGGAGAGAGCATGCACCAAGGTTTTCAGACATTGCACTGGAGGTATTAATGGAAGAGATGGAAAGAAGGAGAGATGTCCTCTATCGGTCCTCCAGATCCATGTTCAGAAGGCAGTAGGAAGAGATAGTGGTGGAGGTCAATGCAGTCAAGGTCAGTGCATCTTCAAATGCCATATCCTACCAACTGCGCCACAAACCTCAGCCACTTCTCAATTCACTACACGCCCATCACTCACCTATCAACAATCTCTCTCCATCAGGACACATACCTAACATTCATATACTTTACCTCACCCTCACACACTTAGCACTGTTGCAAGCCCTGTACCCCCAGTTTGCACACACTGGCAACTATTCAACCATGGCAACCACATCACCCAAACATATTGCATAACACTCATTAACACACTTGCCTTTTTCTTGCAGGAGAAGGTGGTACACAACAGGAGGCAACAGAAATTAATGGGATAGGGAGCTGTGCGCATGCTTGCTCTAACCCCCATGGAGGAGACATTGCTGGCCATTATAGGAAGGGGCATTGTTGAGTGCCCTTCTCTGCCTCCTGCTCCTCTCTCTTCTAACTGCTTGTCCTGCTCTACATGGCCTTTGCTCATTCTCCCAGTCATGCTCAATGCCAAAAGGAAGCCATACTAGACCACCCATGTCTGGAAGCAACTGGTTTGTGCACATGCCTTTAAGTCACCAAAAAAGTACATCAGCACCAGCCAGACCACTTTCTGTAGACTACTGAGACTAAACTAGTGGGAAAAGCCCCCAAAACAAGAAGAACTGCAGCAACAGCCAGAAGAAATAATTCAGCAACTAACCTGTAAGTAGTTGATGATCCCTTTAAATAGTGCAGGTGTGGGGGTCTTTCATGCCGTTTAACATGGAAAGGCTGGAAAAACCTGGGCTTCTCAACCCCAAAAAGAGATGACTGAAAAGCTGACCTTATTTGCTAACCTAGAAAATGAGCAAAAGCTGACCAAAGAATGCTGACCACTTAAAAATAGACCTAAATATAGGCCTATAACACATGGAGACAATTAATTAGACTGAGTGTGTGATGGGTCATGGGCTTGGCATAACCTGCTGTGCATGTACCCAAAATTATGTCACTTTTATTGCAGCAAGGTTAGCATCAGTGGTGATTTAGAAGTTAATTAAGGAGCTCTGAGTGCTAAAAGTATGATGATTATTTTCTATGGGTTATATTCTCTCCAAAACAGTTTGATTGTTGATATATGATACTGCGCATTTGTTGGCATTTTTCATTTTGAAGCTTGTAATATTGAATGTGAATCTCAGTATTCTTGTAAAATTATGTAAGATACATCACTCCAACCCATTCCTTATTTTATTTCCAAACCGTAGCAATTCTACATGTACAAAAAAGGGAATTGTCAAATGAAGCTGGTCACTGCATTCAGAGCTACAACCAGTGTTGAAGAAGATGGTGACCATCTGACATGCCCCTGAAAGTTCTTTTTAAGGAAATAAAATATTTTAAAATAAATGTATTAGTCCATTTGTTATATGTAACTCCTTTGGGAACAAACACCAAGTAAACACACCCATAATTTGGACTCTTAGCAATCAAAAGCTCATTTATGTTTTTTTCTGTCTCAAGTCTGGGCAGAACAAACAAAGGGGACAAACAACATCTGTTTAAAAAAAAAAAAAAAATAACTATGAGCCCTAAATATAAGATAGTCACTAATAAATTCAGTAGGGAATTCAGGAGAAACTGCTTTACCCAGTGAGTTGTGAGAATGTGGAACTCGCTACCCCAAGAAGTAGTTGAGGCCAATAGCATAGATGCATTTAAGGGGAAACTAGATAAACATATGAGGGAGAATGGCTTAGAAGGATATGTTGAAGAGGGGTGGGAGGAGGCTCGTGTGGAGCATAAGCACCAGCATGGACCAGTTGGTTTGAATGGCCTTTTATGTGATGTACATTCTATGTAATTCTGGCAGGTCCCAGTCCTGCCTTCCAAATGATCAACAACCTCCAATGACAGTGATCCAAAGCTGTTTTTTGTTGTGAAATACTGACAATCTGACACAGGTTCAAAAATTAACTGTCAGTTTAAAAAAACTCACAGTTAGCATGTAGGGTATGCAAGATAGTGGGATACAAAAGGTTGATCCAAAACACCTCTTCTGACTAAATCATATAAGTAGGCTCAAAGGGGAAAATTAGGACTGATGTCTCACAGAGAGTGAGCGACATGTCAAAAGAAAATCTGGGTAGATTAGTGGAAGTGAAATTAACAACTTTTATTTATATAGCGCCTTTAACGTAGTAAAACATCTCAAGGCGCTTTACAGCGGTGTTACAAGATAAAACAGATAAATTTGACACCGAGCCACATAAGAAGAAATTACGGCAGATGACCAAAAGCTTGGTTAAAGAGGTAGGCTTTAAGGAGCATTTTAAAGGAGGAAAGAGAGGTAGGGAGGTAGAGAAGTTAGGGAGGGAGTTCCAGAGCTTAGAGCCCAAACAGCTGAAGGCACGGCCACCAATGGTTGAGCAGTTATAATAAAGGATGCTTAAGAGGGTAGAATTTGAGGAGTGCAGACACCTTGTGGGGTTGTGAGACTGAAATAGATTACAGAGATAGGGAGGGGCAAGGCCATGGAGGGATTTGTAAACAAGGATGAGAATTTTGAAATCGAGACATTGTTTAACTGGGAGCCAACATAGGTCAGCAAGCACAGAGGTAATAGGTGATCGTGATTTGGTACAAGTTAAGACATAGGCTGCCGAGTTTTGGATGACCTCAAGTTTACGTAGTGTAGAATGTGGGAGGCCTGCCAGGAGTGAGTTGGGGTAGTCAAGTCTAGAGGTAACAAAGGCATGGATGAGGGTTTCAGCAGCAGAAGAGCTGAGGCAGGGGCAATGTTACAGAGGTGGAAAAAAGTGGTTTTAGTTATGCCGTGGATGTGTAGCCAGAAACTCATTTCAGGGTCAAAAATGACACCTAGGTTGCGAACAGTCTGGTTTAGCCTCAGATAGATGCTAGGGAAAGGGATGGAGTCAGTGGTTAGGGAACATAGTTTGTGGCGGGACCCAAAGACAATGACTTCCGTCTTCCCAGTATTTAATTGAAGAAAATTTCTGCCCATCCAGTACTGGATGTCGGACAAGCAATCTGACAATTTAGAAACCAAGGAGGGGTCAAGAGAAGTGGTGGAGAGGTGGAGCTGGATGTCATCAGCGTACATGTGTTTTTGGATGATGTCGCCAAGGGACAGCATATAGATGAGAAATAAGAAGGGGTCAAGGATAGATCCTTGGGGGACACCAGAGGTAACAATGCGGGGGTGGGAAGAGAAGCCATTGCAGGTGATTCTCTGGCTACAATTAGATAGATAAGAATGGAACCAGGAGAGTGCAGTCCCACCTAGCTGGATGATGGTGGAGAGGCATTGGAGGAGGATGGAGTGGTCAACTGTGTCAATGGCTACAGACAGGTCCAGGAGGATGAGGAAGGATAGTTTACCTTTGTCACAGTCACAAAAGATGTCATTTGTGACTTTGATGAGAGCCATTTCGGTACAGTGGCAGGGGCGAAAGCCATTTCGGTACAGTGACAGACTGAAAGGATTCAAGCATTGATTTGGTCACTGATTTGGGAGGCGACAACATGTTCAAGTACTTTGGACAGGAAAGGGAGACTAGAGATGGGGCGATAGCTAGCAAGCACAGTGGGGACAAGGGTTGGTTTTTTGAGGAGAGGGGTGATGACAGCAGATTTGAAGGAGAAGGGAACAGTACTTGAGGACAGAGAACCGTTAACAATGTCGGCTAATATGGGAGCCAGAAAATGAAGTTGGGTGGTCAGCAGTTTAGTGGGAATAGAGTCAAGGGAGCAGGAAGTGGGTCTCATGGACAAGATGAGCTTGGAGGGGTCAAGAGGGGAGATGAAAGAGAAACTAGAGAAAGATGTGAGTTTAAGGCTAGGGCAGGTGGGATCCTCAGATGAAGATTGGCCTGGTGGACTAGGGGAAGGAAGAGCACTCGCAGAGGAAGCTGATTGGTTGGTCTCAATCTTTGAGACAAACAAGTCCATGAGCTCCTCACACTTGTTGTTGGAGGTGAGTGTGGTGGAGAAGATGGTTAACAGTAGAGAATACTAGCCGGGGGTTATCTTTGCATTCCAGGAATAGTGAGCAGTTTTTGTAGACAAGAGTAGGACCCAATAATGCTTTATGTGTTTGAGCCAGATCTGGCGGTGAATGGCTAAACCAGTTGTCTGCCACATCCGTTCAAGTCTGCGGTCTTTGGACTTGAGGGAGCGAAGGTGAGGGCTGTACCAGGGGTAACGGACAGGGTGGGAGAGAGTAATGGTTTTAATCGGGCCTCGGGCATCAAAGGTGGTGGTGAGGGTGTGGTTGAGCAGATCGGTGGCTACAGAAATTCACTGGAGTTCAGAAGAATGAGAGGGGATCTCATAGAAACGTTTAATATTCTGATGGGTTTAGACAGGTTAGATGCAGGAAGCATGTTCCCAATGTTGTGGAAGTCCAGAACCAGGGGTCACAGTCTAAGGATAAGGGGTAAGCCATTTAGGACCGAGATGAGGAGAAACTTCTTCACCCAGAGAGTGGTGAACCTGTGGAATTCTCTACCACAGAAAGTTGTTGAGGCCAATTCACTAAATATATTCAAAAAGGAGTTAGATGAGGTCCTTACTACTAGGGGGATCAAGGGGTATGGCGAGAAAGCAGGAATGGGGTACTGAAGTTGCATGTTCAGCCATGAACTCATTGAATGGCAGTGCAGGCTAGAAGGGCCAAATGGCCTACTCCTGCACCAATTTCTATGTTTCTATGAAATGTCATTGTGAAAGGAGGGCCAAAGGCTGGACAGTTTCGAGTTGATAAGTGCATTTGTAAGAGAGTTTGGAGAGAGTTTTTTCCAGGGTGCAGAAGGAAGTAGGTTTGGATTGGGGAAGGGGAATGTGGGTCGAGAGCGACACAAGGAAATGGTCAGAGATGGCTTTAACTTTAATTGATACGGTTGGAATAGCGAGGCCACGAGAGATGGAAAGGTCAAGTTGGTGGCTGTGAATATGGGTTGAGGAATTTACATGGAGGGAGAAATTAAGGGAGGATAGGAGGGTAGTAAACTTAGAGGAGAGAGAACATGATGAATTTAGATGGAGGTTGAAGTCACCGAGGATGAGAAGTTGCTCGGTGCATAGGCTGAGGGAGGAAAGCAGTGAGGATATATCCACGATAAATGTTTTTATCTTACATGGGTGGGAGGTAGAGAAAGAGAATTTTAAATGAGAGGTGAGAGGGGTGGAACAGGGTGAGATGTTCAAAAGAGGAGAAAGTGCCGGAGGATTAGGGCAACAAACCAAGGTATGATTTGGTGACGAGATCTATACCCCCACCACGGCGGTCTGTGCGGGGCAAGTGGTGGAAGGTATAGCCGGGAGGGGAGGCTTTGATTAAAGGTAATGTGTCATTATCCCTCAGCCAAGTTTCCATTAGTGCCATGATGTCAATGCAATCATCCACGATAAAGTCATGGATGGTAAGGACCTTGCTTGTAAGTGAACAGGCATTCTGCAAGGAGATCTGGAGAGGATCCGTGATGGCTGATCCACTGCCAGCATACAAATGGAGGGGTGAGTTGGATAGGGAGGAGATTTGCAAGGTTAGCCCCGCCTGGACAAGCTGGGTGGTAATCGGTGAGAGAGTAGGATGGGACAGTTGGGGTTGCTGCCTGTGAGGAGACATCAACGAGTACCACGGTGGGGCCTTCGGGGAATGTGAATAGAGGCACAGAGGGAAGCTGCAGACTTGTCTAAAAGGGAGTCAAGTCTGAGATGGCGGCAGGAAAGTAGGAAGGTTGTAGAGTAATGAAGGGTTGGGGTAGGGATTTGGGTGGACAGAGTATAGGAGAGAGGAGAGATGAGAGGCGACATGATGATAGGAGAGACTGACCAGGGAGGGATAGAGAGAAAAAGCGGGAGAAGGAAGTGGAACTAGAAGTCAATGGCTCGGATCCGAAGAAAAAAAAACATGGGATTCTTTGAGAAACCATGTGGTGCTGTGATGGGGATTGGAGAAACCTTCTGTGTGGTGAACTAAGAATGGACCAAATGTCCTTCCTTTAAATAAGGATTATTTGCTCGATAAGCTTATTCTTTCTGGTCTTCTGCAGCCCTTCATCAAATATATAGAACAGATGGTTACTATGTCTGCCACTGTTTGACACTAGCAAATCAACCAGTAGGAAGTGTGCATCAAACTGGTGAGTCAAATACCGTTTGCTTATTCTACCTATTTTGAGATCTTGTGATTGCAGTTCAGTACAACACTTTGTCAGACTGGATGAAGGTTTAGGATGCTTTTTTGTTGCATCGTTTTTCACAGGTTTGCGTTCGAAGAAATATGACTGCTTCATTATACTTGATTGGGGATGTGACAGATGTACTCTCACAATAATGGTTTGGATGGAAGGAAGTGGGTGTTGAGGGTAAATCAAGAACATTTGACTCATCAGTTTGATATATGCTACCTACAATAGGCTTGGTGGTATCAAACAGTAGAAGACAACTGAATGCAATCTGCTTCTATAAACTTGATTGAGAATTGCACTAGATATGAAAAAAAATTTGAAACAGAAAATAGTCTTTACTCAAATATAGGGCTAGAAATTCAGCTCCATTTCTGCCCGGTTTCTCATGTT
This sequence comes from Pristiophorus japonicus, assembly GCF_044704955.1. Classification (NCBI taxonomy): domain Eukaryota; kingdom Metazoa; phylum Chordata; class Chondrichthyes; family Pristiophoridae; genus Pristiophorus; species Pristiophorus japonicus. Next base: position 101,332,189 of record NC_091992.1, read on the forward strand.
CTGCAGAAAAGCATCGGTGGGAATTTCAATAAAGAGTTCCACCAGCAGTTTCGAAATACCGCTGGGGAGGGACCACTGGTGGACACCACCGAAAAAAACGCTACCACCCAAGTTTGGTCACAGCGGTGACCCACAGGTGAGGAGGAAAAAACGCCCACGAGAAAGCAGCTGGAGCTGGGCGGTAGGTATGAAACCCTGCAACAAAAGGTAAGTTAAAATGTTTTGTCGAATTCTTTTACAGCGATTCAGTGGAAAAGGGTCCTGAGAATGTTTTCCAATTTTTTATTTTTTGTTAAAATATTTTTTGTGTTTTCCTCCCCTCCCGAGGCCCAACCTTCAGCCTTGGACTAAATTTTGAGAACGTATCGCCCAATTTGCCCAATTTGCCCAGGATCATGTTTGCCGCTGAGAATCCGCCAAGAATCCACGTGTAAGACCCATTTTTCCCGCCGGGTGGAATTTTTTCCTTTATTCGCTGGCGTTAATTTAATAATCTTAGCAGTTTTTTGGGTGGCAATCCAGCGGTGGCAGATTTTGTGGAATTTCTAGCCCTCAAATCCTCTTGCAATGATGGCCATTTGCCTTCCTAACTGTTTGCTGCACCTGCATGTTTGCTTTCAATGACTGGTGTACAAGGAACCCAAGTCCCTTTGTACATCGACATTTCTCAAGGTAGCCTGTTCTTATACTTTTATAATCATAAATTACAAATGAATGTGAATTGGCCTTCAAATTTTATTTAAATTGAAAAAGAAAGCAAATAAGACTGATTAGATTAGACTGGAATTTTGGTCAGATCTTTCTTTCACATCTAGTACTGTATCCTGCTCTTGCCCCCTCCTGGATGCTACCTCTATCTTTGCCAAGCCATCAATATTCCCTCCAAGGTTGTTGTTCCCTTTCCAATTTCCTAGCAACCTTTCCAAAAAAACAATAACTGTTGGTACATTTACAAAAGGGAAAACTTTAATCAAAACTCTCATTGAACTGTTAATGATTTTTGAGTCATTTCCATACTCTCATATACAGAATGTTTGCATTCCTGCTCAAACATCTTTAACCTAAATAAAGATGACTCAAATTTAATTCTGGACTGTAAAGCCCAATATTCTGTGAATATGTATGCAGCATTCAGTATTATTCCTATTTTGTAAAGTAACATCAAAACTATGTATAAAATTGTTGCTGTTACCATATTTTACTTGTATACCTTAACTTTTGTTATCATGTAGATTTCAGCTTTTAATTATACTCTAAGGAGCAAGGATGTCTTACTACAGTTAGACAGGACCTTGGTGAGACCACACCTGGAGTATTGTGTGCAGTTTTGGTCTCCTTACCTCAGAAAGGATATACTTGCCACAGAGGGAGTGCAGCGAAGGTTCACCAGACTGATTCCTGGGATGGCAGGACTGTCGAATGAGGAGAGATTGGGTCGACTAGGCCTGTATTCACTAGAGTTTAGAAGAATGAGAGGGGATCTCATTGAAATGTATAAAATTCTGCCGGGATGCGGGGAGGATGCTTCCCCTGGCTGGGAAGTCTAGAACAAGAGGTCACATTCTCAGAATACGGGGTAAGAAATTTAGGACCGAGATGAGGAGAATTTTTTTCATGCAGAGGGTGGTGAATCTGTGGAATTCTCTACCACAGAAGACTGTGGAAGCTAAGTTACTGAATATATTTAAGAAGAAGATAGATAGATTTTTAGACACAAAATGCATCAAGGGATGTGGGGAAAAAGCGGGAATATGGTCTTGGGATAGAGGATCAGCCATGATCATACTGAATGGCGGTGCAGGCTCGAAAGGCTGAATGGCCGACTACTGTTCCTATTTTTCTATGTTTCTATATATCTATATTTCTACCTCAATGAAAGCATAGCTTTAGTATCACTGCGATAAAACTGTATCCTGTAATGTGTCTTTTCAAGAACATGCAATGGTAGATTTTCAGCTGCTCTGTGAATGAATGAATGGCAATGAATAGTTACAGAAGGTGGCACAGGAGATGTAATCACTGCCATAGGGTAGCAATTGCAGATTATTTCATGTTCTAATAGCTGAAAAAATATTAATACATATGAGTAAACATTGAGATTAAGTTTTATATAATAGGTTCTAATTGGGAAAATATCATTGTTTTACCTGTTGATACTGTGGTTCTTACACTAAAATAGATGGCAAGTTCATGCCCTGATATAATGGGTTGACCAAGAGTCAATTGCCCATAGAGGGTAACAACGTGTTTTAAAAAATATACTTTTTATTACTTGAGTCTGTTGATTAGTTAGATGATTTTTGCCAGCACTACTTTATTAATGGATATAGAACCAAGGCCTGAAACAGTTAGCAAAACACTCTAATCTAGTTCACCACACTTCTTTTTAGTGTTCCCATAATGACAGCACTACTCACCAGACTACACCACCTTATCCTGAGTCGAATAAAATTATGCTTCACCAACATTCCCTAACTTAACGCTACACTTACAAGTCCACCATAACATTCAAGAAACTAGAACCCGCAAGTTTAAAAAAAACGAAACTAAATAAAAGCAATTTCCAAAGGAGCTACCTAAATAGATTTCCTGCTGCGGCAATGCTCTTACTCTCAAAATAACCCAACTGTGAATACAGTGTGTAGTGTCCCTGCACCTTACTACAAACTCACACGAGGCATATATATATCAGACACGGTCACTCTGTGACCTTCACCTTTATTCCCAGGACCAAGGAGTCTGACCCTGGGTGGGACCTCCTCTTTTATACCTGGAAACCCAGGTGAGGAGTGTCTCCCGCAAGTTCACCCGCTGTGGTCAGGGCGTGCAATTCTAGGGTACAGGTACAGTGTACATGAGTTACAGTTACATGACTATGTCATTGCAAGATGGTTAAATACATGGCACAGTGGAGCTTTGATAATCCACCACAATGAAGAAAACCCTTGGTACACAGTTGAATTTGGCAGATAATCGAGAATCCCCCCAATTATCGAATCATTTTATGCAGATAAGATCCCTGTTTCTCCATTGTAGAAATGAGACCTTCTTCCAAATCATTCTGGCAGCTTGACTCCAGTTAGCCTTCTAAGTATCAAAGGGGCGAACAGTGATGTCTGAGCTCAGAACGAAGAAACCCAGGATGCTCCAGCAACAATATTCTGATGTAATGTGAAAGGAAAGCAGCTGGAGAAAAATTGTCGACATGGCCCCCTCTGCCTGGAAACATTTCTTTGGGCACAGATGAACACCAACATCAAACCCGTGCATTCTCCGTCCCCCATTCCCCATTCCCCCAGCAAACTGCAACCTAAAAATGATTCACCAAAATGAGTTCCAGATACAAATATCATTCATATTTAGTCTTAGTTATTTTTTGTGAAAAGAAATGATCTGGAACTCAGATTTCACTATTCGAGTACAACATGTATTTATTTTTGTTCTGCTGTGTTGCTTTTATTTTAAAGAAAAATATTATTTTTTGTGCAAATTTACATTTTGGATGACCTTTGCATATTTGTTTTTGCTGAATTGTTACGGTATTTTGGTTGCTTACAGTGGAGCCTCAATTACCTGCACTCCCAATATTCACATTCTTGATTATCTGTAGCCTTTTCATGCGCGTTTGGGCTTAGTACAAATTGACTAAAATGTAATAGGGCATTTTAAATTCATATTTCACAGACTCTGGGTTTCTGGTTCAGCAGAATAAGTAATCTTTATCTGGATGTCCAGCACTTGCAACAGTTCATTAACTTTGCCTGTCTGATACTTAGACGGCTAACTGGAGTCAGGCTGTCAGAACCTTTTTGAAGAAGGTCTTATTTAAAAAATAGAGAAATAGGGATCTTATCTGCACATGTTGGCAAACTGATTCGATAATCTGCCTACTTAATTTAGGGGGATTTTCGATTATCTGCCAATTTTAACCATGTATGAAGAGTTTTCTCGTGGCAGATTCCACTGTATTCACAGTTGGGATATTTTGACAGGAATAGTACTGCTGCAGCAGCGAATGTATTTCGGTTGCTCTTTAATAGTGTTTTTTTTAAACATGCGAATTTTATTTTTTTGAAGTGAAGGGTTAATTTAGGGAGAGGTGGTGAGGTATAATGTTATTTGGCTCACGATAAGATGGTGCAGTCAGGCGAGTAGTGCTGTCATTATGATAACACTAAAAAGTGCTCTGTGTGGTGTTTTGGTAACATTCTCAGACCGCAGTTCTGTACCCATAAATAAAGTAATCCTGACAAATATCAACCAACTGGTCAACAGATTCAAATCATAAAATTTAAAAAGAGCAAAAAGTATATTGTTACCCTCTTTGGGCAATTGGCTCTTGGTCAAACCATTACATCAGAGCATGAACTTGCATTTATTTTTGGTGCAGATGCCTTAAATTATTTGTAAATTTATTCCAAAAAGTGGTTGACATTTTCAGTTATGTTTGAATTCGGTCTACCTAAAATAATGAGCTTGAAGTTTCTGAGAAGTTGCACCATTAGAATGATGCATTAACCACGCTCACCATTATTCATTCATGAAATACCCAGAAATATGCGGAGTGGAAGAGATGCGTTGTCATTTCTGATTCCCTGCAAAATGCTGGACGATTTGCATTGCTCCACTGTTGTCTTTGCCAAAACCGATAAAACGTTGTTCTCACCGTGAGGCTCCCCATTGAAGATAATGCTGATCGTGGAATTGCTGGATTTACAATGTTATTACGAATTATTCCCGCCGCAGCCATTTAGCGCTGATAATCAATGTCGTAGAGGATGCTGTGATGATTTATGGCCCTGACATGACACTCAAACTTGGAAGTCCATAAAAGGACCTTAATGAAGCTGTGAAGTCCCATGTCAGGAGTTAGTGAATTGTTCCTACAGTTTAAAAAAACCTTTTCATCTGTCTTGGCAGTATTTTTGTGCTAGTCTTGCCATCCACATTCCTGTTATTGTCAGAAGGCGATCATTCTGGAAGAGGGTAACTCATTCTAATGAAAATTAGAGCAATTTCTTTCAGAATGTACTTGCGTAATTTAAGACATGTGGTAAGTATAGCGAGCTTGAGAGGGAAAAGGTGACTTTGGAGCTATGGTCCTCCAAGCTCTCCATCATTGGGATTTCCTCATGTCTGGGTCTGTTGTAGACTAATTGACAACGATGGATTGCTATGATTAGTCAACAACTCCATTGTATCAGGCGACAACAGGATGGTAGAAGGCAAACTAGATTGGACCTTGATGTTACAGTTCATAGAGAATTAAAACCAAATGTCTGAATGGAAATGTCTCTTGAAAGGGTAAAAGTCAATGTTTTCATATGGAATTATAGCAGGGGTGTTGTGAATTCGTTAGAAAAAGATGTATTGGCAGACGATTGGCAGAAAGCTAATGTAATACCTATATTTAAGAAGGGGGATGGAACACATCCAGTGAATTATAGACTAGTCAGCTTAACATTGATGGTAGAAAAAATAATGGAATCCCTACTAAAGGAAAAAATCGAAGACGATCTAGAAACGAAAGATATAAAAATGAATAGTCAACATTGACCAAACTCATTAAATTCTTTGAAGAGGTAACAGAGAGAGTAGACAAGGTTAATGCAGTAGATATCATTTATCTAGATTATCTAGAGCATTGGGAGATAGGAGAGAAGACTGGGGCTGGAGGATTGTGGGGGAAGGGGAGGGAAGATCGGAGCTGGAGAATCAAGGGGTGGGGGGGGGGGGGAGAGAAGCGATGATCGATGCGGGAACATTGGGCGAGGGGGTGGGGGGAAGCATCGGGGCCGGTCGGAGGATCATTGGTGTGGGCAGCGGGGGGAGTTTGGGATGGTGATCAGAGGGCTCGTGGGCAGGGTCTCCGATCACGGAGGGTGGTGGGGGTTCGGCAGGGACCCTGGATCCAGGAGGTTATTGTAAAGGCACTTACCTCCTGGATGCAGCAGTCCTCACCTTGCTATAACTGGTGGGGTGTGTAAAACCCAATCAGCTACAGTTAAACACAAAATGGAGGTTAAAGAAGAGGCTTCCAGCCTCATTATAATATTTAAATAGACCACCCGTCTCCTGGGATGGCTGTCCGCCCATCCTGCCTTCCATCCCACCTCCGGTAAAACTGGAAGTGGATGAGTTGGAGGTGGGTTCAGGTCGAGATTCCAATTTTTAACACTTTAACTACCCCCATGCTCCCAACCCACCCCTTTTTTAGGTTAAAATTTCCTCCAGAGAGAGTGCTTCCACTTGCGGGGAAGAACAAAACTAGGGGCCATCAATATAAGATTATCATCAAGAAATCAAATAGGGAATTGAGAAGAAATTTCTTTACCTAGAGAGTAGTGAGAATGTGGAACTTGCTACCACAGGGACTGGTAGAAGCAAATAATACAGATGTATTTAAGGGAAAGCTAGACAAGCATATGAGGGATAAGGGAATAGAGGATTATGCTGATAGATGGACTGTAAGAGGCTCGAGTGGAGCATATACGGCGACATGAACTGGTTGGGCCGAATGGCCTGTTTTTGTGCCACATATACTATGTAGTTCTATGTAAATTACAACAGGAGTGTTGCAAATGGTCCTGAGCAGCAAACTAAATGGTTGGAAAGCAGGAAGCGATACAAAGGGGCCGAAATTCAGATCTGCCCAAAACGGGTTGCACCTACTGCCCTTGAAGTGTTTTTCCTGCTACTGTGGATGAGGTGGTCTCTTTTGCTAAATTCAGCTTTTTGGCAATTTTTTTGGAGCAGGCCACAAGTCAGTCATAATGGGGGCGGAAGTGCGGTAGTGAGCACTGCAGAGGGTGGAAGTGGAGGCGAGACGGAGTCTGGGCCGCTGTCAATCAGCCTGGCGCTGATGACGTCATCACGCATGTGTATTACCCAAGAGGGGATGCCAGGCTGCCTTTTGGTGGCTCGGCCGAACCCGAAGGCATAATTGTCAGCCTGTCCTGGCAGTCAGCCGACAAAACTTATCGCCGAGCATTACTTTCCCCATGTGCTTAACGCCAGGAAAAAATATTACTGTCCGCCCACTTTTTTGGGCGGAATCATCAGAATGGGTGAAATCAACGGCCATAATATCGGCCAGCGTTACTTTCTGCGCTGATTTAACGCCGAGATTCAATATTAACGCCCGCCCACTTTTTTTTGTCGTAAAGAGCATATTTACCCAGACTAGCGGCCATGAGATCACCCAGCGTCAATTTCACTACCTCGCACACACATCGCCCACAATATCGCTCGCTGAAAAAAAGCACCCACAAAACGTGGAACTAACCGGGACGAATCACAGCGTTATGGACGCCATGTTGTAGATCACATGTCGCATCCTTTAAAAGGCTGCTGTGCTTCAACCTCGGCGGAGTTCGGATGTACTCTGCAGGTCGTTGGAGTTGATGTGAACGTCTCTAAAAACATCTTGAACATACAGTGACCGATTGGAATTGAATAGGTGTCTTCGTCGGGACATTCCTTTTTTGTGACCAATCGGTGGAAAATAGAGAGCTACTGCAATGGGGCTTGTCCTTTCTCACCCTCTCTTGGTGACCAATTACATGCAGCAGACTCGACACGCCGAAGGAACGCTCCACTGCATTATGTGCCCAACGTAAGCCTTGACAGACTGATGAGGAGGACCAGACGTTACATCTCCGCAAGTACAAGGAGATGCATTCTTACCTCGACTTGCCCAACACCACCTGCCTTCGGAGACTGCGCTTCCACAAAGAGGTTGTCACTGAGGAATGCCAGCTCTTAAGAGGAGATCTGCAGCCTGCCAGCACCATCAATACTGTTGAGGTCAAAGTCACCGTGGCGCTGTCAATCTACGCTTCAGGTTCATTTCAGGCCACAGCTGGCGACATTTGCGGACTTTCTCAGTATGCCACACATTGCTGCTTTAGAGAGGTCACTGAAGCCCTGTATGCATGCAGGAGGGACTTGATCAGCTTCCCTATATCCAGGGAGGCGCAGAGTGAGAGGGCTCTAGGATTATCCAGAATTGCAAACTTCCCCAAGGTGCAGGAAGCAATAGACTGTATGCACATCGCAATGCAGGCACCTTTTCAGGATGCAGAGGTTTTCAGGAACCGCAAGGGATTCCACTCCCTGAATGTCCAACTGGTTCTCGACCACCAGCAAATTATACTGGCAGTGAATGCTCAATTTCCGGGCAGCATCCATGATGCTCACATCCTGCGTGAGAGCACTGTATCTGACTTGTTTAACAATGAGCCACAACGTCAATGTTGAATGTTTGGGGACAAAGGAAAGGGTCTCGCCACCTGTCTGATGACTCCCCTGCGTGAAACCCACACCAAAGCCGAGTGGCGATACAATGAGAGCCACAGAGCCACTCGCAATATCGTGGAGAAAATAATCGGAATGCTGAAGCAGCACCTTAGATGCCTGGACCACTCAGGAGACGAGCTCCAATACGACCCTGAGCAGGTATCTCAATTCATGGTGGTGTGCTCCATGCTGCACAACTTGGCTATCAGAAAGGGACAAGAATTGGCTGATGAGTCTGAGAGTCCACCTCACCAGAGAGAGGAAGAGGAGGACAAGGAGGCGGACGCTGACATCGGCCCAGACAATCAGGCTGATGCTGAAGCCATGCCTCCGCCCCCCCCCCGTAGACTGCATGAAAGGGCCTGTAGTGGCATGATAGCTGTAAGAGCCTTACGTCAGGAGCTCATCAATGATCGCTTTGCCTGAAAGAACAATGGTGTTATTTACAAGGCTGACACACTGCTGGGTGTGCAGGTGATATATCAATGGTGGGCATTACCTTGGTGATAGTTAAAGTTTAAGTTGATTGAAGTTAAGTGTCATTATACTCTTTGATGTTAAGGAATCACCAGCGTGTAATGATGCAGCTATCTGAGCCAATGCGCTACAAGGTTTTGTTAAATATAAAACATTTAAACCACAAATTAGTCTGAAATCATCAGTATTTCTGTATAAACCAATCCTTCTCCCCCCCCCACCCCCCGCCCCGCTTCTCCTTCCCACCTCTACCCCTTCCCCTTCCCCTTCTGACTCCAAGCCGCCTGGCCGAGAAGCTCCTCAGGCGATGCTTCATTGGGGCGTGGGGGGGGGGTGGGGGGAGCGGTGATGGCTGAAACGCTGCTTGGATGGATACAGGAGAGGACGGTCCCGAGGTGGAAACGTGCCCCGAGCCTGAAGCAAGATGTTGCTGCTAGCTCTCGTGTGGTTGGCAATGGGGGTGCGGCACCTTGGGGTGCAGTGCCATGCTCCGGGACCACTGGGAGCCCTCTGCCACCAGTGTTCCTGGCTAACAGCTCCAGGGCCTCCTCCATCCCTTCCATGTTATATCTTATTTGTCGGACAAAAACTCGGTGCCAACTATGTTCTTGGTGTTTACTAGGCTTTTTGCTACTGGTGAATCTCCCTCGTGCCTCCCACAACAGCCAGGCAAGCACACACCACAGCCACACACGCTTTCAGTGCCTCTGAGCTCCCTCTTTCTCTGTCTCCTCTTCTGCACATGTAATGATGACCCTTGACCTCCAGAATCGCAGGAATCGAGCGTTGCCCTGCCATTGCTAAGGACGGACACACTTTACTGCAGAAGGTCAAAAAAATTTAGCTCTACCGCCCATTTTATATCGCTTGCGGTAACGGCCATTTTCAAAAGTGGAAACTAGGTGGTTTGAGAATGGGCGAGAAGCAAATGATCTGAAAACCCTTTTTTAACACCCACGCCAGAAATATCGCCCATTTTTGGGTGATAAGCACAAAAGAGGAGGTTCTAGCACCATGTTTGTTATGAGCAAGGTAGCCAAATTTACCTCAGTAAAAATTTCACTCTGGGATACCTCTGGGAACCACACAGGTATCTTTATATCTGGGGATTCATGAAGCGTTTATAATGAGTTGAAGAAGAATTATGTCTGCTTATTTGTGGAATAGGAAAGGAAGGCAAACTAATTAACTTCAAATTGTAGGCGGTATTGATTTGAAGTTGATGAATTCTTCCAGGAGTGGCAGTGACTTCGTTAAATATTCTAAAAAGTAATTTTTCCTTCTCAGTAAAAATGGTTCATTAATTAGTGCATTCTTTTGAAGTCGGGTTTTAAATGAATATGGCCTATGGTTGAATAGATGTTAAATAATGCGAGAGAGTGTTAAAAATTGGTTAATTAATTTAAAAGAGCAGTATTGAATATCACTCAACACTCCAGATGGTAGTTTTCATGACAAAAATAATTTAATTGGCAAACTGATCTTTTGATGTTTGCAAATCTATTAGCAGCAATACCAATTAAAGACACTACTCCTTTAAAAAATCTCGAATAGTATAGCACGTCTAAATTAGTTAACTTTTTTCTTAATTATGAGAGGTGAAGTTGTCTTTTCTGAATCTTATTTACATATTAGGAATTGGGATCTCAAGCGCACTTTGGCTGCTGCTCTGGACCCAATCCCATTCCTGCTTTCTCCCTTTTTCTTTCTCTTCTCTTTACCCATCTTGGGCCCTTCTCTCCTGTGTCCTCCCCTTCCTGATTGCCAGTTACAGCTCCTTTCATATCTCCCCACTTGGGCACTTTGCCCCCACAAATCTTTACTTCAACTCTTCACTACTCCTTCACCTTCCTATTTTCCTGCAGCCATCCCAGGCTTAACTCCCTCTTGGATAGGCCCACTGCTTCCCTCTGTGCCTCTCTCGGCATTCTCCGAAGGGCCCATCGAGGCACCCGCCGCTGCCTCCTTACGAGCAGCAACCCCAACTGCTCTATCCTACTCTCTCGCTGATTTTCCTACCCAACGTGCCCGCTGAGGACTAATCTTGCCAACCTCCTTCCCATCCTACTCATCCCCCCCACTGCTGACCCCAGTGATTTTACCAGCAGATCAACAATCACCGTCCCTCTCCGCATCTCCTTCCAGATTGTCCGTTTACTTAGGAACAAGGCCTTAAAATTCATAGCCTTATTGTGGATGACTATATGGACATCATGGCCTTGATGAAAACTTGGCTCATGGGTGACGACACCTTGCCCCTTACTGAAGCCTGCTTGGCAATATCTTCCACCAATTGCCCTGCCCAAACTGCTGCAGTGGGAGTGTGGCTCTTATCACTAAATCTCACTTTGGTCTTTCCCCCTATTCCTCTGGCACCTTCTTTTCCTTTGAGCACCTCAAAGCCTCTTGCTTTTCCCTTAAAATCCTCGTTCTCTACTACGCGCCCAAGCCCCATGCCACCTTTCTCACCAAGATATCCTCACTGCTTTCCTCCCTCAGCCACTGCACCGAGCAACTTCTCATCCTCGATGATTTTAATCTCCACCTTACCCTCTCTCCTTTGAGTCACTGCCCTCCTATCCTCCCTTAACCTCTCCTTCCACATAAACTCTCTTATACATATTCACGGCCACCCCCTCAACAGTACTATCCTCCATTCGCATCATCTCAATCACAGATAAGGCCATCTCTGATCATTTACCTGTATCCCTCACCACTAACACCATCCTTCCAACTTCCTTCTACGCCTGTCCCTGGAAAAAATACTCCCCCAAGTAACTTACAATGACACATTCAAATTCCTAACTGTCTAATCATGGTCTTTCATTTACCATGCTACTTCTGGAGCTATTCTTCTCCTTATTCACCTCCGCTCCCCCACCCCCACCCACCCCCCCCCCGGCTCCCCCACCACCACCTTTGATGCACTTGTCCCCAGTAAAACCCCTTGCTCTCTCCCACTCTGGTCATTCCCCTTGCAATGACCTGATTTTTGTTCAAGCCCAAGAGACGCAGATTTGATCATTTACAGTGCACTACTGGTTTAGCCATTGATCGTCAGATCTGGCTGCACCACATCAAGCACTATCGGACCCTGCCCTCCTCTGCCAAAATGACTCACTACTCCAGGATCATACTGGAATGCAAACATAACCCCCAGCTTCTCCACTACCAGCCATCTCTTTAAACCCCTCTCCCTTGCCTCCTCTACCTTTACCTTCCCACATGTGTGAGGAGCTCATGGATGTCTTTGTCACTAAGATGGAGACCATTCATTCAGCTGCCTCTACTGCATCCCTTCCTTTCCCTAGCCCACCAAGCAAACTTCCCCCAAGCTTCCCCTCTGCTCTAGCCCTCAACGCACATCTTTCTCTAGTTTTACTCCGACCTCCTGTCATGCTCTCTCCGAGTTCATCATATCCCTGAGTCCCCTCTCCTGCTCTCTTGACCCTATTCCCATAAAACTACTGACCACCCAACTTCCTTCCCTGGTCCCCATGCTAGTGTTAGAAAGATTTGGTGATGAGAGTATGATATTTGGAAGTAAAATTGTCACGTCATCATCTAGTATAAAATCATTATATTGACATCCGTGACTCTCACGTTCAGTAAAATCAGCATGTTTCAGATAAAGAAGAAAACCAATTATCTGGGAAGAGAACCAGATGTCACAAAGAATATCCAAAAGATGGAGAGGAATAAAAATGCAATAGGATTTCTTGAAACAATAACCTTGCATCATCATTGATTGGTCAATCCTGGTTAAAGCATTGCAGATATTTTTGTTTTCAGGAAATGTAACTCCTTTGAATATATTAAGGGCTAGAAATTCATCTATTTACCGCCACTCTGTAGTGCCATGAAATGGTGATACAATGGCGCGCTACTCTTTTGCCAGCTGGTGGCGCCTCCCACGATGGCCGTCCTATTCCTCTCTCCTTTTGCGCTGCCGGTAACTGGTAGTGCCCTGGAAAAAAAATGGTGGTGTGGTGCCGATTTTACATCACCAATGCGAACTTTGATCCTGGTTAACCTGGAGTGCAAGCAGGCTGACAGTGGCGATGTCTGCAGCTCTTAACGGGACAGACACATCATTCAGGTAAGTTTGAACTTAAGGATTTGGACTGTTTTTTTTTCATTTAAATGAAGTGATGGCTTGCTGATATCCAGGATGGAATCATCCGCCTGCGGTCCCATTGGTTGGCTAGGCTGCCTCTTCTTGTTGACCTACTGTTGTGTACGCGTAAATAACTGACAAACTGAGCCAGGAGTAAAGTAACTTAACTTAACTGTGCTTTTATACAACCAAAAATGGAGTCCCCAAACTGGCATGAACCAGCATGAGTAGAGCAACTGTGAATAGTTCCTGCAGGTTCCTAATGCCCGTTCAGTGAGCTGTAACAAATAAATAGAGTATGAACACAACAACCACTGGCTGTGCAGGCTGCATTTCTTCGGTGTGTGAAATGGGGAAGGCACAAGGGTGGAGTTATGTTGATTGGAGGGCGGGAAAGCAAGAAGTGCATGCCCGAAGGAAGATAATGTATGAGGATACCAGCATCTTGTATCCTTTCAGCCCCGCCATTGGCCAAGGGCTCAGCTATGCCCCACCAAGAATGGCCAATACCATCTCCTTCAAATGGGTGAGGTGAGGCTAAGAATGGGAGATGTGCCTCGTCATTGGTGTGGTGAGTGATTGGGGGTTGTGCATTGAGCAGTGTGTGAGGTTAGTGGTGCAGTTGGTAGGAGATGGCTTTTGAAGATGCATTCACTGACCTTGACCAGTGGTCTGAGGTTATGAAGCTTCTTTGGGCACTGGAGCCAGGGGGCGATACTGCTGGCAGTGATGGCCTTAGTGATGTACTCCAACATTGTTCTTTCTGGAGGGCCTCCTGGCCCCTATGGGTAGAGACCCGCTCTTGCAGTGTTGACCCCTTGCACAAAGCTGGAGTGCTGCATATGAGACACTCGGAGCCCTTCCCCCTTGTTAAGCAATTTGTGTTGGTGCTGAGGCACCTTTCCTATTTGTTGAGGTTAGGAAGGTAATTCCGCTTTAACAGCTGAATATTCATATTTGGAACTTCTTTTAAATATTGAATATTTCTTAAAAGGCACAAAGGGCTGAATAATTTGCTGCATTTTATTTTGTATTGCTTCAGTTTGCATGGCCCCTTTAATTACCAGACCGCTTCATTGCCCACAATCTCTTGTGAGCTCCACAGCTTTGCTCACAGAGGCTGTGGGAAGCTGCAACGCCGGACCTAGACAGGAACTTCGTCCCGGAGCCCTCCAACAATACCACCAGGATGGGTTTGCACGGAAGATGAGTGCTGCGCCGCCTATCCCCATGCCCCCCAGACCAATTTCACTTGGTTAACATTGCGGCCATTAACTGCAGTTGCAAGTACCACCAGCAAGTTTTCTCGTGAACATGACTTTTTCTCCCCCTCAATCTTTTTTTTATTCAGATCTTGAAAGTGTTTCTATTCATGAAAATGGGTATTCAGCGATGGCTGTACTTCAAAATCATCAACCTAAAGTTGTACGTTTAATAAAAGGCAAAATCCTGCGGATGCTGGAAACATTCAGCAGCTCAGGTAGCATCTGTGGAAAGAACCGTTTTGATGAAAGGTCATCATGTTGGCCTAGAAATTCTGGTCATTTGCGCCTCCTGGGGTGCAAATGACCATTCGCCTGCGCACGGCACTGCTAACGAATTGAGAGGAAAGGAGAAGATTGCCATTGTGAAATAGGGTGGCTCGAGAAGGTAAAGACTATCAACCTGATCTGAGATGGGAACAAAATGCCAACATGAACTTGGAGGGTTGGAGGAGCAGATACTGTCTCTCCAAACTAGTCGCTGTTAACTGGGTCCAGAATGGGTAGAACGCCTCTGTGAATGGCAAGGATAGGCTTGGATGTATGACTGTGAGCATTGAAATAGTTTCAGGGTTATTTGTTATCAGGCAACTTTTTTAGGTAAGAAATTGGATTACGATTTTTTTTCTTTCAGTAACAGATTATTTGCTGCTAGAATATAAAGAAAAACAATTCATTCCCAGATGGCAAATTGAAAATAGTTTTTAATAAAATCTAACAAATATCTCTTTACATATGACAATGGGCTCAATTTTCCCCAGTGCCGTTTTTTGGCGTATTGCAAGAGTTACGCCAGTTTTTTTTGGCCCCAACTACTCCAAGAAAATAACTTGCAAGTTTCCCCGTTCTAATTTTTGAAATTGGCACTGCGAATCACCAAGACCAAGCACAGTGGGGGGTCTTAGAATAAGGTGAAGGAGAGATGGCTGCAGCCTTTCTGTGCTGCTGCTGCTGCTGCTGTTGTTGTTGTTGTTACTGTTATAACTGTTCACAAATTAAAAGTTTTTTGTAAGTTATGTAAATTTACAAGTTTAAAAGTTTGTAAGTGATCTTAAAGTTTGTAAGTGATCTTAACATTTATAAGTGATCTTAAAGTTTGTAAGTGATCTTATTAAACTGAAAACTTTAAAGTTTGATACAAGAATATTTTTATTTAAGTTAAGTACAAACAAGTGTTAAATTTTTGAATAAAATATATTTTAAATTATAACTGAATCATTATTTGTTCCATTATTAGCACAACTTTTTGAACTAAAGAAGAATCATTTCCATTATTTGTTACATTAACACAGCACAACATTATGGAACAGATCCAAACAGTAAACATTGTTCATTCTGAATAGTTGCCGCTGAGCCTTCAGGCAGCAAAGCGTTCATAGATGAGCTGCTGGCGCAAGGCTCAAGCGATCATTAAAGGGGCACGATGGCCCGCCCTCCTCCGCCGTCACGGTCCGGGTTCAGGTAGTTGCATGGCTTCCTCATTCTCATCATCTGCATCTTCCTCCTCATCATCAACCACTCTCACCTCTGGTCGGTCTTTTACTGACAGCTGCTGCTGCCTCTTGATGGCTAAAGTTATGCAGCATGCAGCACACAACAAAGAATTGACCGACAATCTCAGGAGAGTATTGCAAGCAGCCTCCGGAATGGTCCAGGCATCGAAAACGCTGTTTCAAGATGCCAATGGTCCTCTCTATTATGTGACATTGTATTCCAGGTCAGCTTCCATCTGGGTTACGTGTAGGGGCGTCATGAGCCAGGTGGCAAGGCCATACCCTTTATCTCCTAGCAGCCAGATCTGCCCTTTTGGCTGCTGCTGAAACATGGCAGATATAGCGCTCTTGTGTAGGTTGAATGCATCCTGGTTGCTCGCATCAACTGACATGATGTGATGCATGTCATCACACACGAGCTGCACATTCATGGAGTGGAAGCCTTTTCTGTTCCTGTATATCTCGGAATCCTCCAAAGGTGCTCGCAAGGCAATGTGGGTACAATCAATGCAGCCCTGTACCTTTGGGAAGCCAGCAATCCTGGAGATGCCCACAGCACTGTCACGCTTTGCCTGGGAGGTCATGGGGAACTTTATAAGAACATACGAACATAAGAAATAGGAACAGGAGTAGGCCATACGGCCCCTCGAGCCTGCTCTGCCATTCAATAAGATCATGGTTGATCTGATCATGGACTCAGCTCCACTTTCCTGCCCGCTCCCCATAACTCCTCCTCCCATTATCGTTTAGGAAACTGTCTATTTCTGTCTTAAATTTATTCAATGTCCCAGCTTCCACAGCTCTCTAAGGCAGCGAATTCCACAGATTTACAACCCTCAGAGAAGAAATTTCTCTTCATCTCAGTTTTAAATGGGCGGCCCCTTAGTCTAAGATCATGCCCTCTAGTTCTAGTCTCCCCCATCAGTGGAAACATCCTCTCTGCATCCACCTTGTCAAGTCCCCTCATAATCTTATACGTTTCGATAAGATCACCTCTCATTCTTCTGAATTCCAATGAGTAGAGGCCCAACCTACTCAATCTTTCCTCATAAGCCAACCCCCTCATCTCCGGAATCAACCTTATGAACCTTCTCTGAATTGCCTCCAAAGCAAGTATATCTTTTCGTAAATATGGAAACCAAAACTTCATGCAGTATTCCAGGTGTGGCCTCACTAATAACCTGTATAGCTGTAGCAAGACTTCCCTGCTTTTATACTCCGTCCTCTTTGCAATAAAGGCCAAGATTCCATTGGCCCTCCTGATCATTTGCTGTACCTGCATACTATCCTTTTGTGTTTCATGCACAAGTACCCCCAGGTCCCGCTGTACTGCAGCACTTTGCAATCTTTCTCCATTTAAATAATAACTTGCTCTTTGATTTTTTCTGCTAAAGTGTATGACCTCACACTTTCCAACATTATACTCCATCTGCTGAATTTTTGCCCACTCACTTAGCCTGTCTATGTCCTTTTGCAGATTTTTTGTGTCCTCCTCACACATTGCATTTCTTCCCATCTTTGTATCATCAGCAAACTTGGCTACATTACACTCAGTCCCTTCTTCCAAGTTGTTAATATAGATTGTAAATAGTTGGAGTCCCTGCAGCAAACCACTAGTTATTGGTTGCCAAACAGAGAATGAACCATTTATCCCAACTCTCTGTTTTCTGTTAGTTAGCCAATCCTCTATCCATGCCAAAATATTACCCCCAAATTTGGTCCCTTACATTATACAGCAACTTCAAAAGTAATTATATAATTGCATTTTATTTTGTTGTCCCCAATGTCTTTATTAAATGTCTAGCTTCCCGTTCTAAGCAAGCCTATTGTGCATGCGCAGTCTAGGGTGTGGTCCATACTAGGGCGTCGACCTTGGGGAGAGAGAGAGTCTATATTACGTAGTCATTCCTCCGGGCATATAGTGCAGCGGTCACCTGCCGAATGCAGATATGTGTTGCACGTTGAGAAATGGTGCACACATCCCCAGTTGTGGCCTGGAATGATCCAAATGCATAAAATGAAAGTGCAGCTATAACCTTCCCTTCAACTGACAAAGCAGTCCTCCAGATACTTCTAGGTTGCAGGTCTGCTTTTACTAACTCACAGATCTCGGTTACAACTTCTTTGCGGAAATGCAGCCTTCTCACACAGTCTGTATCACTCAGGTGCAGGTATGAATGCCTGCCTCAATATATCTGATGTGGGCAAGGCCTCCTGCCCATCATCCTATGTGCTCTGAGGTTCCTCATATGATGAAATCGAATCAATCATCTCCTCCGCAGCACCATCATGCAGAAGGCTTGGACGAGGTATGGCTTTGTCAATATTGGCCCCATAATTAAATTGTAGCTTGGCAAGAAGCTCAAAACAGCAGGACAAGAAATTAAAGGTTCTTTCCTCTTTCTCTCCCCAAGATCAACTCCCTAGTATGGACCACACCCTGGTCTGCACATGCGTAATAGGCTTGCTTAGAACGGGAAGCTAGGCATTTAATAAAGACATTTGGGGCAACGAAGTCTAATGCAATTCTTTAATTACCTTTGAAGCTGCTGTATAGTTTAAAGGACCGAATTTGGTCGCTACCCATTTCTCGGTGACCCCCGAGTGGCACCTAACTTTTTGCCGCCTGCTGCCGCCGGGTTTCGTCGGGAGCCGCTTTCGGTTCCGTAGTATGGGCGGCAGGTAGCGGCAGTCGCTGGGCGGGAGCGGGCTGGAGTGGGAGTGAGCGCGAGTGAGCGGCTGGCATCATCATTTTGCGGCAGTTGGAGGCCTCTCCACTCGGGGACCTTTGGTGGGCCTCCAATGCGCATGCGCGAGACTTCATGTTTTGTTTTGGTAGTTTTTCTCTTTGGATGTGCCGTCATTTTGCGGCTGATTGAGGCTGATTGCTGCACTGGACATGCGCATAAAGGCACACCACTTTATTCCACCTGTGAGTGTGAGAGAGGAGAGTGGAGAGGAGAGAGTTGGTGTTTGAGAGGACAAAGTTGATATTTGAGAGGAGAGAGGTGGCATTTGAGAGGTGAGAGTGGAGGTTGGAGAGGAGAGAGAGTTGGAGGTTGGAGAGGGGGCAGTCGGAGAAATTGAGACACACAAACTGTTGAGCAGCCATTCGTTTCATCATTGATGATGAATGGCCAGAAATCAACAATAAAGACTGGCAAAACCGGCCCAGACCACCATTATTTAATGAGGAGGAATTGGAGGAGCTAGTAAAGGTGGTACAAAGACCTCACCCGGGATGGTAGTGGCAAGCCTCCACCACCCCAATACTGACGCATTTGGAGGGAAATCGCTGAGATCGTGTCCACAATGGGCATCGTTGGGCGGGATAGGGACCAATGCCAGAAATGTTGGAATGATTTCGTGGTGGTAGCAAGAGTGAGTAAAAATGTATTTGTCTCCGCCAAAAGGGTTGTGCGTCAGATGTGTGTGTGTGTGTGAGAGTGTGTGTGGTGGGTATGAGCAAAGGGGCTAAAGGCTGCAACGTTTCATTGTGCAAAAGAAAAACACATTCAAGGCAGCAAGCCTGAGAGCGACGGGAAGGGGTCCGGCAGAGGTGATCGAATTGAGCAGGCTGGAGGAGCGTGCCTTGGCATTGAAGGGTGACTGCCACCGTGCAACTACATCCAGTGCTACAGCATGGTAAGGTTATTCTAATCTGCGGTCTGACCCACGCTCATGGCATGAAAGGTCATGCAATGTTAAGGCACTCGCAGTTTACCGTATACTTTGTTGCCGAGTATTGGTGTGCACATGTAGAGATGCAACTCTGTTCGCATGCCAGACATGAGATTCCCAAAGCAAGCGCTCTACTCGGAACTTCTTCACGGCAAACGAGCCAAAGGTGGGCAGAGGAAACATTACAAGGACACCCTCAAAGCCTCACTGATTAAGTACAACATCCCCACTGACACCTGGGAGTCCCTGGCCAAAGTCTGCCCTAAGTGGAGGAAGTGCATCCGGGAGGGTGCTGAGCACCTCGAGTCTTGTCGCCGAGAGCACGCAGAAATCAAGTGCAGGCAGCGTAAAGAGTGTGCAGCAAACCTGTCCCACCCACTCTTTCACTCAATGACTGTCTGTCCCACCTGTGACAGGGACTGTGGTTCTCGTATTGGACTGTTCAGCCACCTAAGGACTCATTTTGAAAGTGGAAGCAAGTCTTCCTCGATCCCGAGGGACTGCCTATGATGATGGTGGTAGAGATGCGACTCCTTGCTGGCAGAATGTGAGATGGCATAGCTCACGTCTCAGCTTGACCAGCACCAGCCCCCACTGCCCTCCATCTCCATCCCCCCGACAGACTGAAATGTTCTCCTCTACTTGCAGATGTTGACTCGGACAGCAGGGATCAAGGCACACCATCGACCTCTGGCTTTCAGTGAAGCCGTCAGACCCCAACTTTTCCCATGCCGATGTCGTCCCCAGCCCAAGACAGCAGATCCCTCCCCCCGCCCCCCAACCCCCAGATTACCCATTTCCACTGCTCACACCTCCGCCACCCTGAGCCACGAAGAAGAGGAGAGCGAGGAGGGAGAAGGGCCAGTCTTTGAGCCCCTTGAGCTCCAGGAGCTGGAACAGGATGGCGGCAGCTTCCTGCCATTTGAGCCAGGTGTCAGCAGAACCTCAGCATCGGCCACCGAGTTCCTGGGGTTTGGAATGGACTCCACACTGGCAAGCTCAACCAAGCGCAGAGGGCGTGGCGCAAAGGCAAGCAAGGCGCCAGAACCCACACACCAGCAGCGACCATGCAACTGTGAATCCACCACGGCTCTCTGCAATTCTGGAGATGGTCCAGCTATCACGGACAAGCGTGCAGATAGGTTGCTACATGCTCCAGACCATCTCTGGGATAGCTGCCAGCATGGCCACCTTCACCCAGCAGCATGATGACAAGATGGACTGGCTCATCACTGTGTCGGCACAATCGAGACCGTTGAGGCGATGAGGCAAGAGATGGCTTCTGGACATGAAGCGCAAGCTGCCGAGCCCACACCCTCAAAGCAGACAGATCCGGAGGAGCAGGATATCCCTGCCTTCTCACCAAGACGCATACGTCTGCAGACATCCCGCTGCCCTCCTGCACTAGCTCGTCAACCAGAGGCAGTGAGAGGCAGGGGAGCAGCACGCCATGGTGTAGGCGGGGCGAGGAAGAGGAACTTCCTCTTCAATACAATACCCCCAATACCATGTGTTTTAATTTTGCACACTAATCTCTTGTGTGGGACCTTGTCAAAAGTCTTTTGAAAGTCCAAATACACCACATCCACTGGTTCTCCCTTGTCCACTCTACTAATTACATCCTCAAAAAATTCTAGAAGATTTGTCAAGCATTATTTCCCTTTCATAAATCTATGCTGACTTGGACCAATCCTGTCACTGCTTTCCAAATGTGCTGCTATTACATCTTTAATAATTGATTCCAACATTTTCCCCACTACCGATGTCAGGCTAACCAATCTATAATTCCCTGTTTTCTCTCCTTCCTTTTTTAAAAAGTGGGGTTACATTAGCTACCCTCAAATCCATAGGAACTGATCCAAAATCTATAGAATGTTGGAAAATGACCACCAATGCACCCACTATTTCTAGGGCCACTTCCTTAAGTAATCTGGGATGCAGACTATTAGGCTCTGGGGATTTATCAGCCTTCAAGCCCATCAATTTCCCTAACACCATTTCCTGACTAATAAGAATTTTCTTCAGTTCCTCCTTCTCGCTAGACCCTCGGTCCCCTAGTATTTCCGGAAGGTTATTTGTGTCTTCCTTAGTGAAGACAGAACCAAAGTATTTGTTCAACTGGTCTGCCATTTCTTTGTTCGCCATTATAAATTCACCTGATTCTGGCTGCAAGGGACCTACATTTGTCTTCACTAATCTTTTTCTCTTCACATATCTATAGAAGTTGTTGCAGTCAGTTTTTATGTTCCCTGCAAGCTTACTATCATACTCTCTTTTCACCCTCCTAATTAAACCCTTTGTCCTCCTCTGCTGAATTCTAAATTTCTCCCAGTCCTCAGGTTTGCTGCTTTTTCTGGCCAATTTATATGCCTCTTCCTTGGATTTAACACTATTCCTAATTTTCCTTGTTAGCCACGGTTGAGTCAACTTTCCTGTTTTAGTTTTACGCCAGACCGGGATGTACAATTGTTGAAGTTCATCCGTGTGATCTTTAAATGTTTGCCATTGCCTATCCACCATCAACCCTGTAAATGTCATTCGCCAGTCTATCCTAGCCAATTCACGTCTCATACCATCGAAGTTACCTTTCTTTAAGTTCAGGACCCATGCTTTATGTGCTGTGAGGGTTATTCGATGTGTCAGATTAATTACATCTCTCAGAATAGATTCATGTACGTCACCACAACAGGGTACAGGTCTTTTGTGACGAACCAGAACAGATTTTATGAAGTAGTTTTATGAAGTAGTTTCCTTGCAATACAAAGAAAGACACATTAACAAGGTAATAGTGACAACCTAGTTGTTGAAACCTCAATGGTTGGCCATTGAGTCACTGCGGCACTTGTCTCTTGCTGTGTTCTATTGACTGAAGTCCTTCCTCAGTTTGATCTGTAATTGCACTGCCCCTAAAGTCGAATAGTTGTAACTTTATAACCTTTTCCTCCCAGACAAATGTTGCCAGAGTCTGCAGCTGTCTCAGGCTTATAATAGATAATTCTAACCCTAAACCTCTCACCCTCTATGCGATAGGTAATGCTTCCCTGAGGACTTCTTGAAGGACTGTGTCACAGAATTAATTAATCAGCTTGGATGGACAAAATGTGACTTTGCATAATTATTCATAATTATTTTGCCTTCGCCATTGGAGGTCTTTCAGCAAGGTCAAAGAGGAAAGTTTCCATTAGCCTAGACACATTTCAGTCACTTTTGTCACATCAAATTAAGCATGACCATCAGCAATAAAGTAAAGCAACATCCACCTTACGTTTTCCCAGCAGTCCCACTCAGGATGGTCCAGCATCTGCACCATAGCTGCGACGTGCAGCGCTGCATCACTCAGAGCCCTTCTCCCTGCCGCCCGACTCACGGCCAGGTCAGACTTGCTTTTTGCGAGCGGTCCTTCTGGTGGGCGGCAGGTCGATCTGAGGCCAGCAGCCCTGACCAAAATGGCCGATTTTGAGCACCCGGCATGGGTGGGCGGCATGACGTCACACCGGCAGATCTGCCCACGACCAATCTTGCGTCGGGTGGAACCTGGACAGCAGATGGGCAGTTCTGGAGGAATCAGCCGGAAAACATACACTGCCAGCAGATCCTCGGTGGCTACGGACCAAGTTCCAACCAGGACCAAATTCAGGCCCAAAGGGTTCTCATCCCTTCAGTTTGGCTTCCACCCTACTTCCCCTCCCCCCCCGCCACCCGGGCTTCTTTTGAAGCTGAGCCCTGAGTTCCTGTATCCAGGCGAGGGAGTGATTCTGCTGGCCAACGCTCTCTGACCCTCGAGCCCGGTGAGGAGATGTTCGGTGGTGGCGTGGCACTTTGAAAAAAATCAAAAATTAAAGAATTGCATTAGACTTCCATTTTCTCCCTTTTGAGTTTGACAAAATGAAGCTTCATGATGCATATTCTTTGTCTTCTTGACTCCCTCCAAATCTTCGCCTAAAAACATTGGCGTCTTTCTGCGCTGATTTTTTTTACTGTGCACTGGTTTTTCTTAAGTGCCCAGAAGGATTTTTGGGGAGTGGTCACATACGCCGTTCTAGGAAAAATTTAATTCGGCCAAATTTGCTTAAATGTGGAAAAACTGGCGCAGACATCAGGTTACGCCCCCTGTGATGCAAAAAAACCTAACCTAAAATTATCGTAACTAACTGAGTTACGCTGGTGCAGAAACATTGGGGAAACTTGGATATTTTAAATTTACGCCAAAAAAAACGGTGCGCACCAAACAAACAGCGCAAATAACTGGGGAAAATTGAGCCCTTTACATTTATCATAGATTCCAAAATACTAGAACATAGACAGAATAGGTGCTGGAATATCTTCCGATTGGCAGGTTAGATGTTAGGCAAATCTTAGACCTGCCCGAGTAATTCAATCGCTAGCCCGTTACATTTTCCAAAGAGCTGGAAAGTGTGATTAGGCTGGATAGCTCTTTTTCAGCCGGAACAGACATGATGGGCCAAATGGCCTCCATATATGCTGTAAATTTCCATGATTCTATGAACAAAAAGTCATCTAGAATATCTGAAGGAGCAACATCCTCGATGGGTGGTGGAGCAGCAGCAACAGGAAGGTCCCCCAGGTTTTCTGATGCATCTGTGGATATTTTACTTGCTAAAGTGGGAGCTGGAAAAAAAGAACTCCTGGGGACTGAGAACAGGAAACATCATAAGTTGTTGTAGAGCCGACCTCCAAAATCCCATAAAACACCACACGTTTCAGAAAGAGGTTTAATGGCTTCACAAGGATGGCTAAGGTAAGTGAAGACACTAATCCTTATGCACATCCTGTAAAAATAGTAAGGGCAAGACTCTCGCCCCTTACCTGTCAATTTCTTTCTCTGTCATTAGCTGGATGAAAGAATTCCTCCTCTTTACTTGTTTTTGCATCACTTAAGCTTATAATTAAGACCATTGTTGAGGTGTCAGCTTTTGGGGAGTTGTGTCTGTTTTTTGTTTCTGCTAGTCTTTATGCTTGATGTAATGTATGCACCTGTGAGTATGCTCATAGGTTTGTAGAGCTGTTGCACGTAATGTTCACTGGTACGCTCGCGGCCTTCTGCGAGAGGTGGGCACCGGAGGCACTGGAGTGCATCATCACCCCTGGCAACCAAATTTTAATTTGATTTAAGTTTACTGTTCAAAGTCTAATTTGTTTAAGTTTGTCGGTTTTAGTGCCCCCCTTTAATCAGGGGGCACTTGATTTATAGGTTCTACAAAAACTAGTTGTAGAGCTGTTGCATTGAGAGTGGCTTAGCCAGTCATGTGATGTTCACAACACTCAATAAAACCCCAGTCAGTTGGGTTGAGGTCATTCATGATGAGGTATGCAATTGTGAGCCTAGTGAATGAACTGGTAATGCCTAGTGTGATTGTTAAACCCTTGTTAATAAACCAACTAGTTCTTAATAGCCATGTGTTGCTATGAATTCTTAAGCAAAGAACCCATGAAGCAAATACATTACAGTTGGCAAATTGCTCATGAAAACAATTAAAAGAATAACTTATGGGAAAGACATTTGGGATGAAATACCAAGTGAAGCAATTGTTGCTTCAAAACGATCCAAATATATAAGCAAGAGGGGGCAAAGTGCATTGCGTAATTTGAGTAAAGCAAAACTGCAACCATTGACCTCCTCAGCCAATTGCTGAGGTTCAGCTCATCATGCGGATGTAGGCTATCTTGCCTGTATGATCAGCTACTCTGGAGAAAAGTACAATTGAGTTTCATTATTAGCGTTCTCCAAAATAAATGTAAAACCAATTTTTATTTGCAATTATTTACAGGGCCTCATTATTTTAATAATCATTTCTAAAGTAAAAAGGAAATATTTTGAGGTCACGGAAATCTAACATTATAAAACATGAAGGTTCTGACATGTAGCTGAGGGCTCAGAACATGTGAAGCTGAATGAATCTGAAAGTTTGAAATGGCAATGTTTGAAATGAATATTTTTTTGTTGTTTCAATTCTTTTGCAGATAAAAAAGGTTAAAAATGAATGTTTGTTTTTGCAATTATAGTTACAATAATAAATAACTGCTGTAGAATTATTCATAGTTCGGTTTTAAACAAAAAATGAAATTTGCGGTTTGCTACCAAATGTTTGGGTCTGGCGATTAAACCCTTTAGATGGACCACAAATTCCCTGGTGCCCTCCAAGGTGACAGAATACATGTTCTTACAGATATTGAAATTTATTGTGGTTTATGCAACTGTGTTAACTCCTCATGATTGCTCAGTGAAAAAAATAAATAAAGAAAATAGGTGCAGGAGCAGGCCATTCGGCCCTTTGAGCCTGCACCACCATTCAATATGATCATGGCTGATCATGCACTTCAGTACCCTATTCCTGCTTTCGCTCCATACCCCTTGATCGCTTTAGCCATAAGGGCCACATCTAACTCCCTTTTGAATATATCTAATGAACTGGCCTCAACAACTCTCTGCGGTAGAAAATTCCACAGGTTCACAATTCTCTGAGTGAAGAAGTTTCTCCTCAACTCGGTCCTAAATGGTTCACCCCTTATCCTTAGACTGTGACCCCTGGTTCTGGGCATCCACAACATCGGGAACATTCTTCTTGCATCTAACCTGTCCAATCCCGTCAGAATGTTATATGTTTCTATGAAATCCCCTCTAATTCTTCTAAATTCCAGTGAATATAAGCAAAGTCGATGAAGTCTTTCTTCATATGTCAGTCCTGCCATCCCAGCAATCAGTCTGGTGAACCTTCGCTGCACTCCCTCAATAGCAAGAATGTCCTTTCTCAGATTAGGAGACCATAACTGTACACAATATTCAAGGTGTGGCCTCACCAAGGCCCTGTACAACTGCAGTAAGACCTCCCTGTTCCTATACTCAAATCCTCTCGCTATGAAGGTCAACATGCCATTTGCCTTCTTCACCGCCTGCTGTACCTGCATGCCCACTTTCAATGACTGATGTACTATGACACCCAGGTCTCGTTGCACCTCCCCTTTTCCTAATCTGTCACCATTCAGATAATATTCTGCCTTCCTGTTTTTGCCACCAAAGTGGATAACCTCACATTTATCTACATTATACTACATCTGCCATGCATTTTCCCACTCACCTAACCTGTCCAAGTAACCCTGCAGCCTCTTAGCATCCTCCTCACACTGCCACCCAGCTTAGTGTCATCTGCAAACTTGGAGATATTACATTCAATTCCTTCGTCTAAATCATTAATATATATTGTAAATAGCTGGGATCCCAACACTGAACCTTGCGGTACCCCACTAGTCACTGCCTGCCATTCTGAAAAGGACCTGTTTAGTCCTACTCTTTGCTTCCTGTCAGCCAGCAGTTCTCTATCCACGTCAATACAATACCCCCAATACCATGTGCTTTAATTTTGCACACAAATCTCTTGTGTGGGACCTTGTCAAAAGCCTTTTGAAAGTCCAAATTCACCACATCCACTGGTTCTCCCTTGTCCACTCTACTAGTTACATCCTTAAAAAATTCTAGAAGATTTGTCAAGCATTATTTCCCTTTCATAAATCCATGCTGACTTGGACCGATCCTGTCACTGCTTTCCAAATGCGCTGCTATTACATCTTTAATAATTGATTTCAACATTTTCCCCACTACCGATTACAGGCTAAACGGTCTATAATTCCCAATTTTCTCTCTCTCTCCTTTTTTAAAAAGTGGGGTTACATTAGCTACCCTCAAATCCATAGGAACTGATCCAGAATCTAAAGAAAGTTGGAAAATGACCACCAATGCATCCAGTATTTCTAGGACCACTTCCTTACGTACTCTGGGATGCAGACTATCAGGCCCTGGGGATTTATCAGCCTTCAAGCCCATCAATTTCCCTACCACAATTTCCTGACAAATAAGGATTTCCTTCAGTTCTTCCCTCTCGCTAGCCCCTCGGTCCCCTAGTATTTCCGGAAGGTTATTTGTGTCTTCCTTAGTGAAGACAGAACCAAAGTATTTGTTCAATTGGTCTGCCATTTCATTGTTCGCCATTATAAAGTCACCTGATTCTGTCTGCAAGGGACCTACATTTGTCTTCACTAATCTTTTTCTCTTCACATATCTATAGAAGCTTTTGCAGTCAGTTTTTATGTTCCCTGCAAGTTATTTCCCCCCTCCTAATTAAACCCTTTATCCTCCTCTGCTGATTTCTAAATTTCTCCCAGTCCTCAGGTTTGCTGCTTTTTCTGGCCAATTTATATGCCTCTTCCTTGGTTTTAACACTATCCCTAATTTCCCTTGTTAGCCACGGTTGAGCCACCTTCCCCGTTTTATTTTTATGCCAGACAGGGATGTACAATTTTTGACGTTCATCCATGTGATCTTTAAATGTTTGACATTGCCTATCCACCGTCAACCCTTTAAATATCATTCGCCAGTTTTTCCTAGCCAATTCACATCTCATACCATCAAAGTTTTCTTTCTTTAAGTTTAGGACCCTAACTGAATTAACTGTGTCACTCTCCACCATAATGAAGAATTCTACCATATTATGGTCACTCTTCCCCAAGGGGCCTCATACAACAAGATTGCTAATTAATCCTCTCTCATTACACAACACCCAGTCTAGGATGGCCAGCTCTCTAGTTGGTTCCTCGACATATTGGTCGAGAAAACCATCCCATATACACTCTAGGAAATTATCTTCCACCGTATTGCTACCAGTTTGGTTAGCCCAATCTATATGTAGATTAAAGTCACCCATGATAACTGCTGTACCTTTATTGCACACATCCCTAATTTCCTGTTTGATGTCATCCCCAGCCTCACTACTACTGTTTGGTTGGTCTGTACATAACTCCCACTAGCGTTTTCTGCCCTTTGGTGTTCTGCAGCTCTACCCATACAGATTCCACATCATCCAAGCTAATGTCCTTCCTTACTATTGCGTTAATCTCCTCTTTAACCAGCAACGCTACCCCACCTCCTTTTCCTTTCTGTCTATCCTTCCTGAATATTGAATACCCCTGGATATTGAGTTCCCAGCCTTGGTCACCCTGGAGCCAAGTCTCCGTAATCCCAATTACATCATATCCTTTAACAGCTATCTGTGCAGTTAATTCATCCACCTTATTACGAATGCTCCTCGCATTGAAACACAGAGCCTTCAGGCTTGTTTTTTTAACATTCATTGTTCTTTTAGAATTATGCTGTAATGTGGTCCTTTTTGATTTTTGCCTTTGATTTCTCTGCCCTCCACTTTTCCTTATCTCCTTTCTACCTTTTGCTTCTGCCCCCATTTTACTTCCCTCTGTCTCCCTGCATAGATTCCCATCCCCCTGCCATATTAGTTTAAACCCTCCCCAACAGCACTAGCAAACACTCCCCCTAGGACATCGGTTCTGATCCTGCCCAGGTGCAGACCATTCGGTTTGTACTGGTCCCACCTCCCCAGAACCGGTTCCAATGTCCCAGGAATTTGAATCCCTCCCTCTTGCACCAGTCCTCAAGGCACGAATTCATCTTAACTCTCCTGCTATTTCTACTCTGACTAGCACGTGGCACTGGTAGCAATCCTGAGATTACTATCTTTGAGGTCCTACTTTTTAATTTAACTCCTAGCTCCCTAAATTCAGCTTGTAGGACCTCATCCCAGACACACCGGCTGGAATTTTTTGGGATCTGTGTGGGCATAATTGGAGGTGGGTCAGGTGGGAAATTTGAAATAAGGTACAGCAGGTCAGGAACCCGCTGTCATCCCGCCCCCACCCGCCTTGCCCTCGAGCACGTTTGCCGGTGCGACAGCAACCCGACGGGCAGAGGCGGGCGACCGAATTCAAATCATTAGCTGATAGTTGTCAGACCCTTAAGAGCATTTTTCAGCCTACCTTTAGAATTTTACTGGCTGCCCACGGGATTCACACAGCTCGTGAACCATGTCTGTCAGCCTGAGGTGGGAGATGAGTGGCCATTGCTCCAGCTGGTTAAATGACAGCATGTACTATAAAACCTCCCACCTCACAGCAGGTCACTTTCCTCAGGCAGAAGCTGTTGTTGGCTGCATTCCTAGCACACATTTTGGTTTCTACAGGCTACAAGTGTTTCCAGCAATGTCACCATCCAGTCTCACATTGTTACAACCTCTCAACCAGAGGCTGGAGGCTCCTCTGAGGAGTCCTCTTCCTCTTCCTCCTGGACAGTGAGGGGCGGGGGGGGGGGGGTCTCTTGATGGACCTGTGGGAGAGTAAAGAGATGAGTTAGATATGCCATATGAAGAATAGGTGCAGATACCATTATGCACATGATGAACATTCACTGGCTGCTGACATCAGTCCCCATATAAGTGACTGATGTCATGTAACTGTATGATATGTAATTCCGTCACCAGGTTGCTGAGATGTCCCCCTCTCTCCATCTCCCATTGCCAACTGCTTGACGACTCTAGTGATTTCCAATGCAGCCTCCTCCGCTGTTGTACGGGTGGCAAATGATGCCTTTCCGTCTCCAGTTCTCTCCCTCTCCCTCTTATTGTGTGCTCTCTTCTCATGGAAGGAGGGAAAGAAGAGAAGGCCGAGTGAGAGTGATAGAATGAGTGTAAAGAATGGATGGGTTACATCTTTAGAGCGAGACTATGGGGTGGCAATGCCGTGGCCTCCTTGCCTGTTGTTAATTGGTATGATTGTGTTAGGATCAAAATGAGGGTGACTGTGAGGTTTAGTTAGTAAGATGGGGATGTGAAAATGTAGATAGAGAGAGAGGGATAGGTGGACATGCACGTTATGTTGGTGTGAGTAAGGATATGCAGGGTTGCAAAGGCAGAGTGATGGGGATCTGATGCGAGGCACAGCAGGATGAAGAGTAATGTGGCTTTGCACTCACCTTTCCTGATCGAATGAGATCATTGAAACATTTGTGGCATTGCACCCAGATCCTCCTGAACACATCCTCTGTTCACCTCCTCTGTAATTTGGAGCCAGGCTCTTTTTATCTTCTGGGGATGTCTCTTCCACCCATTGGAAGGGAAGAGAACCTCTGTGCATGCTCTGACTCCCTCTACAAGCATATGGAGGGAATCATTGGCGAACCTGGGTGCAGCCCTCTGCCTCTGTGCAGCCATCTCTCCAACTGTTTGAAGCAATAAAAACCTCCAGTCTGCTGCCTGCACAATTCTAGATGAACCTTAAAATGCAATGTGGCCAGGGCTCCTTTAATATCCCGTCTGAAAGCACATCATCGATGACGTCATCAGACCCGCACCATTTAATTGGGCCGGGTAACGCGCAGGGTGGGCTTAATAGGCCCCATTAGCGCAAAGTCAATTTCTACAGAAGGATGGAAACAACAACTGGGTCGCGGCCCGATGCCGACCGCCCGCACCTGACCCACCCAGGTACAGAAAATTCCGCCCACTGACTCCAACAGACATATAGCTGGACCAGCCCTCTGGTATCCTTGATGCTTTTCATGACTGATCATGTCAGCAGCCTCATGGACATTCGTTGTCCAATTCTCCTGACATATGGCACTATGATCCAAAATTTGCGTCCGGATGATGGCGAACACGGAGTTCGCCATCATTCTGTCTTTGAAACTGACCGCAACTTCGGGATTTCGCGCTGAGCAGGTACTTGCGGAAATCCTGAAGTTGCGGTCTGTCATTGACAGCTCTGAAACAGGCTGCGCTGTGCGACCACTACCCCACCACTCACCCCCGTCCCCACAGAGTTGGCAATCTGTGTCATCAGCCTAAATCAGGGAAATGAATGAAAACTTTGGCTCTTC
Organism: Pristiophorus japonicus; assembly: GCF_044704955.1. Classification (NCBI taxonomy): domain Eukaryota; kingdom Metazoa; phylum Chordata; class Chondrichthyes; family Pristiophoridae; genus Pristiophorus; species Pristiophorus japonicus. Next base: position 101,363,251 of record NC_091992.1, read on the forward strand.
TGCAATGAGTACACTGCTGTATTCTCCACTAAAATTTCGACCCAGAGGTATTAGGTGTAACTGGGGTTTTCACAGCGTTATTACTGCTAAACAAATGTTAAGGGCTTGGAAAATGAATTCAAATTTTGTGCAGTGTGAAATTTATCCATTTTAATAAAAATTTAAATTTTTAAGAAACTTTTCAAAATAATTACATTTAAAAAAAAAAAATTTGTCCGTCTTTATTTCAGGTTTGTCTTTCCCCATGTGAGAGCCCCAATCTTTCTTTTGCTCTCTATTTCAAAAAGTTAGAATTTTAAGGGCTTACTCACTTCCTTGTTTGCTGCCTGTGAGAAATCTGCCTTTTGATTGGCTGCTTAGACAGCTTGCTGATGTCACAGCACTTCGCACGAGGGGATCCCCATTAACTTCTGCTGATTTCAGTTGAAGGTTGTAAAACCCGAAGTTCTCGACACAGGGATCACGAGATTCTGGTGTGGAGCGTATTTCAGGGCCAGCAGTGAACACCTTCGCTTTGCTGCTGAGCACAAATTCCGAGCCATTTATCTTTCAAGCTAAGTGGCAACTTGGCCTAAGTGGCAACTTATGGTATCAGTGCTCTCTATAGGGAGCAGACATATGCTGTCTTGTTGTTGTTATATAGGCTATGGTTCCAATCTCTACTATAATTAGCATTAATCACAGACTGCCATTAGAATATGATTCAGTAGGTTATTTTATAGACACGGAAAACAATCAGTAGGGGGAAGAACTGTTCTGGTCGCCATGTGTGTCAACGTCATAACAAGAATGGACGGAATGGAAGGCCCCTTACCATCAGACCAGCATGCAAATTGTTGGAAAGTGGCTGCTGCACTGCCTGCTATTTCCAGTCCATCGACAATAATGGATGGAAAATCACAAACAATGAATGTGCAATTTTCCTGTTGGCTTTTCACTGCTTTAAGGTTCTGCTAGTGGCATGGTGCCTCAGAAAATTCCTCTCAAGGTATTAAATGCATTTATGATATTACCACACATTGGGCCCAAGTTTCCACATGATTTGCGCCTGATTTTTAGGAGCAACTGGTGGAGAACGGACTATCTTAGAAATCGCAATTCTCCACATTTTTTTTTCTGCAGTTCTAGTCAGTTAGAACAGTTTCACTTTGGAACAGAATTTTTTCTTCAAAAGGGGGCGTGTCCGGCCACTGACGCCTGATTTGAAAGTTTCCACAGTGAAAACGTACTCCAAACTAACTTAGAATGGAGCAAGTGAAGATTTTTGTAGAACTGAAAAAACCTTGTCTACACATTAAAAAATCAGGCGCAGGTTACAAATTAGGCGTCCAGAACGAGGTGGGGGGGGGGAAGGGAAGTCATTAAATTCTATAATAAATCCTTATTTATACTTATACAAATATTATACAAATAAATCCAACCTGAATAAAAATTTATAAGCAAAGAAAAGATTAAATAAACCATCTTCCTACCTGTGTGAAAGTGCTTCAGCCCGGGAGAATGCTGCAGGAAGCCTCACAAGTTGAGGCAGCCGTTCGTTCCCGCGGGGGAGGAGGAAGCCATTCGTTCCCGCGGGGGGGGGGGAAGGAGGCAGCCATTCGTTCCCGCGATGGGGGGGGAGGAGGAAGCCGTTCGTTCCCGCGGGGGGGGGGGATGAGGAAGCCGTTCGTTCCTGCGGGGGGGGAAGGAGGCAGCCGTTCGTTCCTGCGGGGGGGGGGGGGGGGGGCGGAGGAAGCTGTTCCCGACGGCGGGCGGGGGGGGGGGGGGAGGGAAACGGCTGCCTCAACTTTCTGAGGCTTCCTGCAGCCTTCTCACTGCTGCAAGAAGCCTCAGTGCTGATGTGCTGATGGCAATGTGCTTTTATTAAAAAATGTTCATAAATTAAACAGCTACAAAGAACTACAAAAATGGCCGAGTGCCAATGTTTCCTTCACACTGCGCGTGCGCAAATGCTCCAACGTGCACGCGCAGGGTTGCCGGCAGGAAAAAAACTAATTCAAATGGTACCCGGCCCCTCCCACTTACAAAATTGGCGCGAGTGGTAGGCGCCGCGCCAAGCAGACATGGAGCTGCAGGGCGCTCCAGAATCGCGCGTTTTTTTCCGGCGCCGTTTTCGGCGTGAAAAGCGGGCACCCAGCTCAGAGGGGCGCCCGTTTTTTATCGTGTGGAAACTTGGGGCCATAGTGACTAGAGCAATTCATCCCCCATTTAATGTTTTCGAAGTTCCAAAATGTTTCATGGAAGTAAAAGCTAACTTTAATGCAGAGAAAAATACACATACTAACTTTAATGCTAACTGCCCTTTTGTCTCAGATTTCTCGATACATATCGCACAAGATTCATATTTGCTTCTTTTGCTTTAAGGAAATGGAATATTGGGATTTATGCAATGGGTTTCCGAATTGTCAAAATACAATATTCCTGGATAAGCTCTGCTCTCCTTCAATGCAGTTAGTATTGACCGTAGTGCGAATACAATACAAATGCTACACATTAATGCAGTGAAATTTGTATTTCTGCAATCTGAATTTGCTGACATTTCTTCATTTTATTTAAATTAATAGGCAATCCAAAAACAGCTTTGGTGTGCTTCAACCCTCAGTGGGAACTGAACGTTAATGGGAGGACAGGATCCAACTTGCTGCAGGCAGGTAAGTGTTTCTCCTGTATCACGATTTTTATAAATAAATACATCATTTCCGACTTCATTGTTAGTTTTTTTAATCTGTCAGGCTCTCTGAGCCACTTAGCATTTCCTGGCTGAGAGTATTTGCCCTGAAACACTTTCTTTTTTGAAACAGAAAGGAATTTGAATGATCTTGCCTCTCACAATCACTTTTTATCCTAACCTCTGCTCAATGTGCAATGACAAGGTCAGTTTTTGGCTCGTTTCGTATGAGTCGTACACTCTACAGCTCAAAGGAAAGAATTGGCTTGGTGGGATGTGAAGTTCTGTCTCTCACTCTCATCTGGCACTGTCTCCATGTTTGCAATGTTGACTCTCCCATGCCCATGTCATTAGCACAGATCACCTCAGATATAGTCATCTCATCAAAGCCCTCTAATTATAACAACAATGGAAAAACATCAAAAATGTAATCCTTGACCTCTTTAGTCAGCTGAGCATCCTCGAATTCTCATGTAAGGCTAGGATATCTCGTGTGGTCTGAGCAAGATATCATCAGTTCATCCTCCAATAAAAACACATTTGGATTTAATATTTTAAAAGCGTATTTGTTCAAAGCAAGTTATTTTTTTACAGTTACAATCAGGTGCTCATTATTTTCATGACTTTATGAAATATAACGAGATTGTGTGGGTGTGAGGTCTGAACAATGTAAAGATAACAATGTAGTCGGAAAATACGTACGGTATCAACATTTCCAAGCAGAACCATTTGATATGAATTTTGAGATGCTAATTAATAATTTCTGAAAGTTAGTTTGAAGCTAGATCTATCTGCTTTGATGCTGTTTTGTATGTAACTAGTCTGACTATAGCAGGATTTGATTTGATTGGGAACTCAGTTTTGAAACATTTACCCTATATGGATATTATATTAAAGAAATGCAACAACTAACCAATGCTTGAAAAATTATCCATGACTATACAAGGGAGGTAATTAGAACGACAACTTGTATTTATAAAGTGTCTTTAACGTAGTGAAATGTCCCAAGATGCTTCACAGGAGTATTATGAGACTTTGAAAAATTTGACACCGAGCCGCAAAAGTAGAAATTAGCGCAGCTGACCAAAAGCTTGGTCAAAGAGGTATGTTTTAAGGAGCATCTTGAAGGAGAAAAGAGAGGTAGAGAGGCGGAGAGGCCTAGGCTACAGAAGCCATGACCACCAATGGTTGAGAGATTATAATTAGGGATGCTCAAGAGGGCAGAATTAGAGGAGCACAGACATCCCGGGGGGTTGTGGGGCTGGAGGAGATTACATAGATAGGGATGGGTGAGGCTATGGAGGGATTTGAAAATAAGGATGAGAATTTTGAAATCAAGGCGTTGCTTAACCGGAAGCCAATAAGTGTAGTAAACAGTGATGAAGATAGTAATAGATTTCAAGAGGACATCATCATGCTGGTGGAATGAGTGAAAACATGCAGTAAAGTGTGAGATGATACATTTTGCTTGTAAGATTAAGGAGCGACAATACAAGCTAAATGGTATAATTTTAACAGGGGTGCAAGAACAGAGAGACATGGGTGTGCTTATGCACAAATCTTTGAAGGTGGCAGGATAGGTTAACACAGCAGTTAATAAAGCATACGGGATCCTGGACTTTAGAATTAGAAAGAGGGAGAAAGGGAGAAAGGGAGAAAGGGAGGGAGAGAGGGAGAGAGGGAGGGAGAGAGGGAGGGAGAGAGGGAAGGGGGAGAGGGGGAGGGAGGGAGTGAGGGAGGGAAGGAAGGAAAGGAAGGAAGGGAGGGAGGGAGGGAGGGAGTGAAGGAAGGGAAGGAAGGGAGTGAGGGAGGAAGGGAAGGAGAGAGGGAGGGAATGAGGGAGGGATGGAGGAAGTGAGGGAGGAAAGGAAGGGAGGGAGGGAGTGAGGGAAGGAGAGAGTGAGGGAATGAGGGAGGGAGGAAAGGAAGGAAGGGAGGGAGGTAGGGAGAGAAGGAGAGGGGGAGGGAATGAGGGAGGAAGTGAGGGAGGAAAGGGAGGGAGGGAAGGAAGGGAGGGAGTGAGTGAATGAGGGGAGGAGAGAGGGAAGGATGGAGGGAAGGAAGGAAGGAGGGAAGAAAGGAGTGAAAAAAGGAAGGAAGGAAGAAAGGAAGGAGTGAGAAAAGGAAGGAAGGAAGGAAGGAAGGAAAGAAACTAACTAACTTGCATTTAAATCGCGTCTTTCATGATCACCGGACATCTCACAGCACTTTGCAGCCAATGAAGTACTTTTTGAAGTGTAGTCATCGTTGTAATGTAGAAAACATGGCAGCCAATTTGCACAATAGAGGCATAGAGTACAAAAGCCAGGACGTTATGCTAAACCTATATAAAACATTAGTTTGGCCCCAGCTAGAGTATTGTGTCCAATTCTGGGCATCGCACTTCAGGAAGGAGAGGCTTTGGAGAGGGCACAGAAGAAATTTACTGAAATGGTTCCTTGGATGAGGGATTATAGTTACGTGGATAGAATGGAGAAGTTGAGGTTGTTCTCCTTGTAACAGAGAAGTCTAAGAGGAGATCTGATAGAGGAGTTTAAAATCATGAAGGATTTAGATAGAGTAAATAAAGAGAAACTGTGTCCAATGGCTGAAGGGTTGATAACCAGAGGGCACAGATTTATGGTGCTAGGCAAAAGAACCAGAGGCGACATGAGGAAAAACTTTTTTACGCAATGAGTGGTTAGGATTTGGAATGCACTGCCTGTTAGGGTGGTAGATACAATTTCAATAGTAACATTCAAAAGGGAATTGGATAAGTACTTGAAGGAGAAAAAATTGCAAGGATATGGGGAAAGAGCAGGGGAATGGGACTAACTGGATTGCTCTTCGAAAGAGCCGGCACAGACACAATGGGCCGAATGGCCTCCTTCTGTGCTGTACTATTGTATCATTCTATTAGAAGTACTTCTACTGTGCAGAGCAAAATCCAGAAACTCCCACTCCATGGGGCCGAAATTCATGCCTGCCAGAAAGCTGGCGCACATTCCATTTTTAAAATGATTTTACAGTCGGGTCCAATGAGGCGGGCTCGCGATCGATTTTCATCTGTTTGTCATTTTTTTCAGAGCGGACCAGAAGCCGGTCATAATGGGGGCAGAAGTACGTTGCTAAGGGCTGGTGAGGGGCGGAAGTGAAGACGAACAGATTCTCTGCCATTGTCACTCAGCGGTGGTGACATCATTGTGCGTCTGCATCACCACGTGTCTCCCATGCTTTAAACGGGAAATATTTAGATCGGCAACTGGGCCACCGGGGAGGGTTTCAACCAGACCAACGGCCTGGCACCCAAGAGGGGGTGCTAGGCTGCCTATTGGCAGCCTGGCCAAACCCAGGGGGGGGCACAATAGTCCGGTCGTCATGGATGTTGGCCGGCAAAAAAATAAAATGGCGGCCGTGGCAGTGGGCCCTTGCCTTTAATGGCCGCCTTGCAGCCAGGGCTTGCAGTCAAAAGAGAAGGTGTACTGACAGAAAAAGCTGGCCGGGGCACCACTTGATCATGGTCTGATTGTAGTGCACTGCATGTGGTTTCACGAGAGGAGTCATGAGTCAATTCTGCAGGCAATTGTAAAGTCCTTACTCTATGGCATGAAACCACACGAGGCACATTCAGGGGACAAGGTCACTCCGTCACCTTCACTCTTTATTTCAGGACTCCAGAAGTGATGACCCTGCATGGGACCTCCCTTTATATACCTGAGTGATCAGGTAAGGAGTGTCTCCCAAAAGTTCATCCCTTGTGGTCAAGGTGTGCCTCTAGATTGCATGTATACAGTAATACAGTGGTGTTACATTGTGGTTACAAACATGACATCACCTTCCCCCCCCCCCCCCCAAAGTCTTATTGGGATCATAGGTTTAGTCTTTCAGGTGGTCTGTGCTCCCTTGTGGAGCGCCGCAGTTGGGGCTCTGGTTGTTGGACACTGACGTGAGTGTCTGTCACCTGTGGTGATTCGGCCTGTCCGGGCTGACCGCAGGGACTGTGCATTCTTCTGATTGCTCGTGTTGCTCGTTCACTGGCAGTAGTGTGAACTCCATCTCATGGTCTACTTCAGGTTCCTCCGTGTCAATGCTGAACCTTTTTTTTACTTGCTCCAGATGCTTACAGCATATCTGACCATTGTTGAGTTCGACCACAATGACCCTATTCCCCTCTTTGTCAATTACAGTACCCTCAAGCCATTTGGGCCCCATGGCATGATTGAAGATGAATACAGGATCATTTATTTCTATACATCTCCCCCTAGAATTATGGTCATGGTACTCGTTTTGTGACTTGCGCTTTCCCTCAACTATGTTGGTCAGGACTGGGTGAATGAGGGACAACCGAGTTTTGAGTGTCCGTTTAATTAGTAGCTCTTCAGGCGGGACCCCCGTGAGCGAGTGTGGTCGGGATCTATAGGCCAGCAGGAGACGCGACAGGCGGCATTGTAGAGAGGGTCCTTGAATCCTGAGCATACCTTGCTTAATGATTTGGACCGCACGTTCCACCTGGCCGTTGGAGGCTGGCGCAGTCCTGATGTGGTTGATGCCATTGCCCAACATGAACTCCCGGAATTCATAGCTTGTGAAACATGGGCCATTATCACTAACCAGGATGTCCGGCAAGCCATGGGTTGTGAAGATCGCATGTAGGCTTTCCACGGTGGTGGATGTTGTGCATGAATTCAGAATGATGCACTCGATCCATTTCGAGTACACATCTACTACAATAAGGAACATCTTTCCCATGAATGGGCCCGCGTAGTCAACATGAATGCGTGACCACGACTTGGTGAGCCAGGGCCACGGGCTGAGCAGGGCCTCCCTGGGGGCATTACCCAGCTGGGCACACGTCGTGCACCTTTGAACACAGTGTTGCAGATCTGAATCGATACCAGGCCACCAAACATGTGACCGGGCAATGGCCTTCATCAGCACAATGCCTGGGTGCTCGCTGTGGAGCTCCCTGATGAATGCCTCCCTGCTCTTCTGGGGCATGACAAGCCAGCTGCCCCATAGTAGGCAGTCGGCTTAGATGGAGAGCTCATCCATCCGTCTGTGGAACAGTCTGACCTCCTCAGGGCATGCTCCGTGTGCGGGCGCCCAATCCCCAGTCAGGACACATTTCTTAATCAGGGAGAGGAGGGGATCTTTGTTTGTCCAGATTTTGATCTGGCGGGCTGTGATGGGGAGTCTGCTGTGTCAAAGGCATCGACAGCCATGACCATCTCAGCGCTTTGCTCAGCTGCCCCCTCGGTGGTGGCCAGTGGGAGCCTACTGAGCGTGTCAGCGCAGTTTTCAGTGCCGGGCTGGTGCCGGATGGAGTAGTCATAAACAGCCAGCGTGAGAGCCCATCGCTGTATGCGAGCTGATGCGTTGGCATTGACAGCTTTGCTGTCTGACAACAGGGATGTTAATGGCTTGTGGTCTGTCTCTAATTCAAACTTCCTACCAAAAAGGTACTGGTGCATTTTTTTTACACCATAGACACATGCGAGCGCTTCCTTCTCAACCATCCCATATCCCCGTTCTGCTTGAGAGAGCGACCTGGAGGCATAAGCCACAGGTTGTAGTTGACCCTCAGCATTGCCCTGCTGCAACATGCACCCAACCCCATAGGACGATGCATCACATGTTAGAACCAATTTTTTACAGGGGTCGTACAGGGTTAGCAACTTGTTCGAACAGAGTAGGTTTCGCGCCCGATCAAAAGCCCGTTCCTGACATTTCCCCAAAACCAATCACAACCCTTATGCAGGAGCACATGTAGCAGCTCCAACAATGTGCTCAAGTTCGGCAGAAAGTTCCCGAAATAGTTCAACAGTCCCAGGAATGAACGCAACTCCGATGTGTTGCAGGGCCTTGGTGCTCGTCGAATCGCCTGTTTTGGATTTGGTGGACCGAATCCCATCTGCAGCAACCCTCCTGCCTAGAAACTCAACCTCGGGAGCTAAAAACACACATTTAGACTTCTTGAGTCGCAGGCCTATCCGGTCCAGTCGGCGTAGCACCTCCTCCAGGTTGTGGAGGTGTTCCTCGGTGTCTCGAACCGTGATGAGGATGTCGTCCTGGAATACGATCGTTCCAGGAATGGTTTTAAGCAGGCTTTCCATGTTACGTTGAAAAATTGCGGCCGCTGATCGAATACCAAACGGGCACCTGTTATAAGCGAACAGTCCCTTGTGCGTGGTGATGGTGGTCAGTAGTTTTGTTTTGTCGGCCAGTTCCTGGGTCATGTAGGCTGAAGTGAGGTCCAACTTGATGAACAGCTTGCTGCCTGCCAGCGTGGCGAAGAGGTCCTCCGATCTTGGGAGCGGGCATTGGTCTTGTAGGGACACCCGATTGATGGTGGCCTTATAGTCGCCACAAATCCTGACACAGCCATCCGCTTTTAGAACGGGAACGAAGGGGCTCGCCCAGTCGCTGAATTCAACAAGCGTGATGATGTCCTCTCTCAACAGCCGGTCCAATTCGCTCTCGATTTTTTCCCGTATCATATACAGCACCGCTCTGCCCTTGTGGTGCACTGGCCTGGCATCTGGGGTGATGTGTATCACTACTTTAGTGCCTTTGAAAGTCCCGACGCCCAGTTGGAATAGTGAGTCGAATTGTTGTAGAACTTGTGAGCACGAACTTCGCTTCACCTATGACATTGCGTGAACATCCCCCCATTTCCAGTTCATTTCGGCTAACCAGCTCCTCCCCAACAGTGCGGGACCATTGCCCGGGACAATCCAGAGCGATAGCCGATTCACTAACCCATTGTGTGTGACAGCCAACATTGCACTGCCTTTGTTGTAAGTCTGTAATTGTGTCTCAATACGTTCTAATTTGGGTCTACTGGCTTTAAGTGGCCATAGCTTCTCAAATTGCTGAACGCCCATGAATGACTGGCTGGCCCCAGTGTCCAGCTCCATGCGTACTGGGATACCGTTTAGTAAGACCCTCATCATCATTGGTGGCGTTTTGGTGTATGAGCTGTGAATATTCGCCACATGGACACGCTGAACCTTGGTGTCCATCGGTTTGTCCCAAAAGTCATCCTGCTTCAAAGAGCCCTCTTCTGGTCCATCTACCTCATATATTAGTCTGGTTGCAGGCTTTCTGCACATTCGAGCTAAATGACCACTGAGATTGCAGTTTCTGCAGACAAACAGCTGAGTGTTTTCCCACACACCTCCAGCATGAGTTAAAGTTTCCATTATTGTGGACAAAGGGACTATGGCCAGCAATTCTGCGCTGACTGTCCCTTTGACTGCTCTTAAGTACCCTATTAGTGGGTGTCAATGGCCCCATCCCGGGCCGCTTTGTCCACTGTGATGGCGTGGGCGTCCGTTCAGCCTGCCATTGTCTCTGTTGAGGCCCTGCTCTGGGGTCTATTGCTGCCTGGGGAATGTCGAACTGCCCCTGCCTGCCTGCAGGGCTCTGAGTCGCGTTGATGATGTTGACTCCCTGATCCATCGCCACGTTGGAGGCAGAATTGCGCGCGTATATTATTTTCGTCTCTTCCTCCCCCGCCATGAAAGTTTGAACTAACAACACCACCACTTCCAAGTTCAAATCCTTGGTCTCAATTAACTTGCGGAAGATTCCTGCATGACTGATGCCCTCGATAAAGAAGTCCCTTAGCATCTTCCCCCTTCAGGCGTCTGTGAACTTACAGAGGCTGGCCAAATGCCGGAGATCCGCTTCAAAGTCCGGTATGCTCTGTCCTTCATGACGTCGGTGGGTGTAGAATCTGTGTCGGGCCATATGTATGCTGCTCGCCGGTTTGAGGTGCTCCCCGATCAATTTGATAAGTTCTTCAAAGGTTTGGTCCGACGGCTTTTCGGCTGCTAGTAAGTCCTTCATGAGTGCATAAGTCTTTGGCCCACAGCTGGTCAAAAGATGAGCCCTTCGCTTGTCAGCCGCTGCATCTCCCAGCCATTCTTTGGTGACGAAGCTTTGCTGAAGCCTCTCAACAAAATTGTCCCAGTCCTCCCCAACACAGTACCATTCCTTGTGATACCGATGGCCATTCTCATGGGTCATGAATTCCCGTTTCTCGTCACCAATGTAAAGTCCTTACTCTATGGCATGAAACCACACGAGGCACATTCAGGGGACAAGGTCACTCCGTGACCTTCACTCTTTATTTCAGGATTCCAGAAGTGATGACCCTGCGTGGGACCTCCCTTTATATACCTGAGTGATCAGGTAAGGAGTGTCTCCCACAAGTTCACCCCTTGTGGTCAAGGTGTGCATCTAGATTGCCTGTATATAGTCATACAGTGGTGTTACATTGTGGTTACAAACATGACAGCAATATTCCTTGTCTCCAAGCTGTCAGCTTCTCACTTGCTATATAGGGGCAAAGAGGGAAGATTGGTGCAGTATAAATGTGTGATAGCAGCTGCCAGGAAAGCAAGCACAGACCTAAACAATGCACTGCTGGTGATCACATCCCCATTGTATATCAATGGAACGGAAGCCCTTGTGATCCATGAAAGCAGACAGCTTGTCTGAAGGAGCACGTGGGGGAATTCAGCAATCTGTACGAACCCCAGACCGTCATCCTGCTGTTTCAAGTAGTCCTCGGGGAAAGTGATGAAAGTGTTTCTTTTAGTAAACATGGCATCAGTCAACATGAACTGCAGACTGATTGATGTACCTGCTATCCTCTGTGACAGTCCAGAAGTAACTGGAGGAAAGGAAGTTCAGGGCTGCAGTGATCTTGACTGCAACTGACATTGCATTGATCGCTGTGGCAGTGGGATACAGGTCTTGTTGCAGGAAGCAACAATGTGGCCCCGCATTTTGGCCCCTCTCTCTCTGGCACGTGACAATGACAGAGACCTGGCTCAAAAAGGGCGGGATTGGGTTTTAAATTTTCCTGGATATAAACTGTTCAGGAACGATAGGGAAGGAAAGAAAGGAAGTGGGGTGGCAGTATTAATTAAGAAGAATGTTACAGTGATGGAGAGAAAGGATGTCCTGAAAGAGTCAAGGACAGAATCTATATGGTTAGAGTTAAGAAACAATAGCGGTGCCATTACACGTATTTTATAGGTCACCAACTAGTGGAAAAGATATAGGGTTAGATTTTCCATTATTTTTGCATGCATACCGCCCACTTAACGTCCATTTTAATGCTGAAATGAGGCGTAATGGCCATATGTCGCCCATTTAGGCACAAAATGGAAACTGAGGCCCATTTCTCGGTCACTTATCGTCGAGCGTTACTTTCGGCATGTACGTAACGGCAAGAAAAAGTCATACCGCCCGCCCACTTTTTTTGGGCGGAATCATCAGAATGGGTGATTCCAATGCCCATAATATCGCCCAGCGTTACTTTTGGCACGTAATTAATGCCGAGATTTAATAACACCGACCGCCCACTGTTTTTTGTCGTAAATATTACATTTGCCAAAACTAACACTCAGTATATCGCCCATCTTTACTTTCGGCACCTTGCACACATCTCGCCGTCAATATCGCTCGCCAAAAAAAACGCTGTAAAAAGTTGAACTAACCGGAACTACTCACAGCGCTATGGACGCCACGTTCTAAATCGCAGGTCGCATCATTTTAAAGGCTGTTCTGCTTCAACCTCGGGGGAGTTCGGATGTACTCTAGAGGTATTTTGAGGTGATGTGAACACTTGAACAAACATCTTATCATACTGTGGACGATTGGAATTTACTAGGTATTTTATTGGGGACATTCATTCTTTGTGAACAATTGATGGAAAACAGATAGCTATTAGAATGGGGCCTGTCATTTCTCACCCTCTCTTGATGACCACGCACATGCTGCAGATTCGAGATGGCATCATGTGCCCAATGTAAGACGTGCCAGACTGATGAGGAGGACCAAACGTTACAACCCCGTAAGTACAGGGAGAAGCAGCCTTACATCAACTTGTGTGACACCACCTGCCTTCGGAGACTGCGCTTCCACAAAGAAGTTATCAGTGAGATATGCCAGCTCATCAGGGGAGATCTGCAGACTGCCAGCACCATCAGGACTGCACTGTCTGTCGAGGTCAAAGTCACCGCGGCACTGACGTTCTACGCGTCGGGTTCTTTTCAGGCCTCAGCTGGCAACATTTGCGGTATGTCTCAGCATGCCACACATTGCTGCATTAGACAGGTCACTGAAACCCTGTACACACGCAGGAGGGACTTTATCAGCATCCCTATGACCAGGGAGGCTCAGACTGAGAGGGCTTTAGGATTCTACCGAATTGCTAACTTCCCCAAGGTGCAGGGAGTAATAGACTGTATGCACATCGCGATGCGGGCACCTTTTCAGAATGCAGAGGTTTTCAGGAACCTCAAGGGATTCCACTCCCTGAATGTGCAACTCGTTGTCAACCACCAGCAAATTATTATGGCACTGAATGCTAAATTTCCGGGCAGCATCTATGATGCTCACATCCTGCGTGAGAGCACTGTATCTGAAATGTTTACCAATCAGCCACAATGCTTGGTGACAAAGGATATGGCCTCACCACCTGGCTGATGACCCCACTGCGTGACACCTAATACCGAAGCCGAGAGGCGATACAACGAGAGCCACAGATCCAATCACAATAATGTCGAGAAAACCATTGGAGTGCTTGCCGGCGATCTCAAAACCCATTTTTACCGCCCACGCCAGAAATAACGTCCATTTTTGGGCGATCTGCACAAAAGTGCAAAATCTAGCCTATAGAGATGAAATTTGCACAAAAATTACATAGCAGTGATCATAGTATCATAAGATTTAGATTAGCAATGGAAAAGGACAGAGAACAAACTAGAGTAAAAGTACTTATTTGGAGGAAGGCAAATTTCAGTGTGTTGAGAACAGATCTGGTCCGGGTAAATTGGCATCAAAGATTGGCAGGCAAAACTAATCAAACAATGTGCAGCCTTTAAAGAGAAGATGGTTCAGGTACAGTCGAGGTACATTCCTACGATGGGGAAAGGTAGGTCAACTAAAGTCAGAGCTCCCTGGATGACAAAAGAGAGAGAGAGGCCGAAATTCAGGTGCACCAGAAGGCTGGTACTCAACACTGGAACTCTTGGTGTGGTGAGCAGATCCGTTTGGTCTTTGGCCAGGGATTCCCAGGTGCCGGTGGGGATGTTGCACTTTATAAAGGAGACATTAAGGATGTCCTTGAAACATTTCCTCTGTCCACCTGGGGCTCGCTTACCATGTAGGAGTTCCGAGTAGAATGCTTGCTTTGGGAGTCTTGTGTCAGGCATGCGGACAATGTGGCCCGCCCAATGGAGCTGGTCGCGCGTGGTCAGCGCTTCGATGCTGGGGATGTTGGCCTGATCGAGAACATTATGTCTGTAATGTACTTATGAATGACTCCACGAGGCAATGTGTTGTACTCAATCTGTAATGACCTTGGTCCTTTATTCCAAACTCCAGAGTGAGGCACAAGCATGGTAGGCAGCCTTTTATACTGGGCCCTGTCACCAGGGCAGGAAACTCCCGGTCTCCACGAGTTGCACCCTCAAGTGGTGCCAGCATGCATATACACAGTGTAACCCTTATTGACAGTACATCAGATAAACAAGTCTTCATCTTATGCAATCACACAGTGACTACACGTCGAGTACATCCATTGTCTGCATATACAACATCACTCTCCCCCAAGTCCTTTGTGCAAATTACCTTTGCATTATGTGCTCTGGCTTAGCTCTCCCCAGACTTAAGTGCCAATAGCCCTTGCAGCTTGGCTTTGTTTTGGCTTGGCTCTCTCCCTGTTAACCACCAAGTCCTTTTGCCACAACGTTGGGTAGTCTTTATCAGATTGGATGGTTCGATGATGCAGTGGAAGTTCCAGTGGGTTCTGGGTGTGATCCATGTGTGTGTCCATGGCTACATGCATCCATTTCCGCCCCCGCCTCCCCCCACCCCACAGTGAGATCATGCAGCCGACCCATTACATTAACATACAGGATCGGACACAGTGCAAGTACAAAGAAAGGAAGAAAAAAAAAATTTTTACAGTTTGCATCATGACACCTTGGTTCAGTGACTTACATTTGTTACTTTTATGGGCATGCGCAGGATTGGGTAGATTGTATTCATGGTTCAGTCATGGTCAGTACTGAGGTAGCAGAACAGGTGTGCGAGGACACTAGTTCCAGAGCAACCGGACGGGGTCCTAGTCGTCTGCTAGCGGGGTGGGCTTGGTTCGCTCACCTAGCCAGGACTCGGGGCCTTTGCCGTTGCCTAGTGGTGGGCAGAGCCACAGATGTGTGTGGCCTCCCTGTCCTCCTTTGAGGGCTGCAGAGTCTTCTGCCTGCTCGCTAACAGTGTTGGGAACTTGGCTGTTCCAGGTCACGTTTGGGGAACTCGTTGGTTCTGACCTTTCAGTCCCGGACATGGCCGAGATAGCGACTGGGTCTGGGGACTGTGCTGTCTCCACCCGGGTGGTGGGCAACGGCGGCCGACTGTGCGTATTGGCGCCGTTTTCGTTTCCGGGTCCGTGGCGAATAGTGCCATTGGGTGCCTGCAGCGTGGAATAGACCTGGGGCAGGGTATAAGGATCAGTGCCTTCACCCTCCTGAGGTCGCTGGCTTGTTACTTTTGGGGACACTCTATTCCCGACATCTCGCAACAACATGTTGTTCTTTACATTGGGAATAGTACCGACAATTCGCAACAACATTTTGTTCACAATCTTAATCGGTTCGTTACATTGATTGCTATGCATACAATGTCTCTTTAAGTTCAGTTAGTTGCAGGTCTCCTTTAAGAGAACCCTGTTGGCTTTTCCAAGTCAAATCCTTTGCTGAACACATCGTGTTGGTCCCTCAGCGTTGCACCTCGTGATATTGCCGCGCCCATCTTTTTTTTCAGCCACGCTGCCCCTCGCTGCAGCAGGGATGTCATCTTGCCTCTGTCCTCAAGGTCAACTGCCTTGATCCTTCTCTCCAGCGATTCTGCCACAAAAGCTGGAAGAGTGCCTGTGAATTCGATCTTCCTCCCCATGTGTCCTGCCACTGGAGCCGGAAAGGTACTTTTAGGTTGTTTCGCACGGATCATTGCCAAGCAGCCGTGATGGTCGGTCTGTGCCTCAGGTGCGGCACTGGCCTGTTCTCTGGTACCTTGCCCAAGCGAATGTGAGGTTTTGCTCTGCATCTGGGCATGGGGGACATCGATTGCTGGAGTGAAGAGGTCTTCCCATTTCCACTGGATCTTTCCCATCCACCTTCTTCCGAGTAGCGTTGGACCATCACCTGCAACAATCCACAGAGGTAATTTTTGTACCACGCCATTATGGATTACACTTACATCTGCACTACCAAGGACTGGGATCAGCTCCTTGGTGTAGATGCGCAACTTTTCCTGTACTGGAACCAGCTCGGCTCGTTTTACATTCCATAGCCTCTCGAAGGCATCCTGGCTCATCACTGACTGGCTCGCTCCCGTGTCCATTTCCATGAAGATTGGAACGCCGTTTATCTTGACTTCCATCTTTACTGGAGGACAATCGGTGGTGCAGGTATACACTCCATACACTTGTTCTTGGGGCTGAACCAAATCATCATACTCCCCGCTGGACTCAAAGTCATCTACCGACTCCACTGCTAGACGGTGAGTCATATTTATTTTACACATACGCTGGAGGTGGCCTTTCGTGTTACAGGCTTTGCATATGTACTCAGCAAATTGACACTGGTGAGCCCTATGGTTTCCTCCGCAACGCCAGCATGATGCTACTCAATTAGCACCCCTCGGCGGACTCTGAGTTCTGGAACCCTGAGGTCTGTGCTCTCTGCCCTTGGCAGAGCCATGTTCTACGGTCTTGCCTATGAAAGGCACCATTCTGTGTGCAGTATTTTCCGGGTTTGAGTCCACAAGATGAATGATTTGCTTGGTGCTGCAGGTCGAGCTCTGCAGGTTGACTGTGGTGTCAGCAGGTAATAGCTTGTGAAGGAGGCCCTCGTGGCCGATTCCCTTAACGAAGATGTCTCGCAATGCTTCGTTGAGGTGCATGCCAAAAACACACGGTGCCGCAAGTCTCCTGAGGTTGGCAGCATATTTTGCAATCTTCTGGCCCTCAGGTCTGCGGCGATTGTAGAATCTGTACCTAGCCGTGAGGATGCTCTCTTTTGGTTTTAGTTGGTCGCGAATTAGTTCAGTCATCTCATTGTATGTCTTATCCTTAGCCTTCATGAGTGCTAACAAGTCCATGACGAGACGGTAGACCTCAGGCCCACAACTGGTCAGCAATATAACCTTGTGCTTCTCCGCCAATGTGTCCGTCTCTCCTGCCAGGTCGTTTGCCATGAAATATTGCTCAAAGGAAAAAATGTTGCAGGGCTATGGGGAAAGGGCAGGGTAGTGGGACTAGCTGAAGTGCTCTTGCAGAGAGCCAGCACAGGCTCAACGAGCCAAATGGCTTCCTTCTGTGCTGAAACCCTTCTATGATTCTATCATTCTGTGTTGAGGAAACAACGATGGAAGCGCTGAGTAACATACAAATGGTGTTGTGGATCCTGACGTCAGTTCACCCTGTTTGAATGTTTTCATTTCTTCCCCATGTGTTTCTAGCAGGAGTGCTGGCTGTTTAAATCAAGAAACCAGGATGGTTTAACCCCTGGTGGTACGTGAACATTTTTCTCCCCATTTTTGTCTTACTACTGTTTTGTTGATAGGTGTGAAGAAGGTGGTGAGATTAAAAAAAAACGCCTCATATGTTTCTGGTCTCCCCTCACCTCTCACTTTATGTGAAGCACCTTGGGACAATTGCTTTGTTTAAGATGCTAACTTGCTTGTAAATGGCTCATAACACCCATCAGGAACCCGCACACAGACGCAGAGGTGCGATACAATCAGAGCCGCACCTCTAACAGAGGTTTGATTAAGCAAACCATCGGCCTCCTGAAACAGAGCTTCTGCTTATTGGATGGGTCGGGAGATGTTATGCAATTTAACCCTGAGGCAATCTCTAGATTCTAGAGCAGTCTGCTTTGTGCTCCATAACTTTGTTGGGCACACCCATGGAGCCATTTGTGGAGGAAGCTATAGAGGGACAGGTGCAGGAGGCGGAGGAGCAGTCCTGCCAGTTGCAAAAAATGTACGCCAGTAAAGCACTGGAGAAGATGTTGGTTGAATCATCACTCCATCTCCACTTGCACCAAAAACCCTCCTCATATCAGACCCAGTCCTTCCATCCTGCAGATGAATGCCCTCAACTCAAAAACTAGCATGGGTATTTCTTTCAGACCACATGGAATGGTCAGCAAACGCTCACCCGAAGAAACTCTGCACAGTAAGAATTTGGCCAGCGACACATGCAAAAACTTTAGATCATCCTAGTGCAACCCTCCCGCAGTTGTGTCATACATAATTATATGTGAGCACTTATAATGATGATACTTAAATTGTGTATTATGGTCAGCTAGTGCTGTTATTGTTTAGCTTATGATTATATATTTAAGTGAGGGCAAGATTAAGAAATTGAGTAGAACATTAAGATATTTTTCATCTATCGTACAGTGGATGGAATATCCCCCCAAGATATCTGTGCTCCTCAAATTCTGCCCTCTTGAGCAACGCTGATTCTAACTGCTGGACCATCGTGGCCATGCCTTCTGTTGCCTAGGCCCCAAGCTTTGGAACTCACTCCCTAAACCTCTCCGCCTGTCTACCTCTGTCCTCCTTCAAGACGCCCCTTAAAACATACCTCTTTAGTCATCTGCCATAATTTCTTATTATCTGGCTCAGTGTCAAATTATTTTTTGTGTCTTGTAACACTCCTGTGAAGCGCCTTGGGACAATTTACTAAGTTAAAGGCACTATATAAATACAAGTTGTTGTTGTTATATGTCGATAACGCAGTCTACTGCATAACGACAGAGTAGAGGGATGCAGGTTTGATTCCCACTTGACACTGAGCTCCCAATCTCAACTGTGGTTAGCTGTGATCCAATTGAGATCAGCCATTCTCTAATTGAGCAGGTCTGCGGGGCTGACTGGCCGACTCCTGTTCCTAATGTTATTGATAGAGAATTCAAACAGGCTGCATTTAGACAGGCTGTGAAAAAACACAGGCCACATTGCATTAAGTCATCAATCAACTTGACATTTTCGGACCTTGGGTAGCGAGCCAATTAAAACGTTAAAAGAATATTGATTGAGCCAATAAGGTCAAAGAAGGCGAGTTCTTTTCTGTAAATTGATCCAGGTATAAAATACAGCCATTTTGACCATGTGTCTCAGTAAGACAAATAAACTGGCAATCAGCCAGCAGTTTGTTGCTCTCTGCCAAGATTAAAAAGTTAAAACTACCATCAGAGTTCGTATTTCATTGAAAATTAAGAGATCTAACAATTTTGGTGCTGCGAACAGGATCGCTGAGGAAAGAAACTGAATTTTGGACATCGGACCTACATATTGAGGTAAGGAATCCTCTTTTTAAAAAAAGTCCTCGGTCAAAAGTCTAAATTCGCCTCTCCTTCTACGCGATTCCGAAAGCCTCCGGTTTGCGAACCCTCCGGTTGGTAGTCGGCTCGAGGTCCCATAGACGTCTAAACTTCGACGGTGTGTTAGTTAATTAATCACCGACCTATTGATTGGCTAAAAGCCTACGACTCGAGACCCCAGTAAAGAAATGGCAGCAGGAGATAAGAACAAAGAATTGCCTACAACTGTTAAAGGTGGGCAGGCACCATCTGAAGTTTCGCTAGATTTAATTCTCGAACAGTTGAAAGAATACATAGAGCAACAATTCAACTTATCTAAAACCTGTATTAAGATCGAACAAAAGTACGGAACCTCCAAAGGACAATGGTCCTTGGACGAGATTAAAAGGGTCTGGGGAAAAACGACCCGTATGAAAAATAAAGAGCGAACTAGATGGTCCCTAGCAGTTATGGGCCAGATTAGAAACCGGAATGAAATTATAATGCATTCCCAACATGATCGAGAACTGACCAGTACAAAGGATCAATTGCAAGCAGTTTGTGCACAGCTGCGACAGAAAAAGCTTGAACTTGAAAAGCTGAAAGCGGAAGTTAAAGATCTTAAAGGTGAAATTAAAGAATGGAAAAAATCATTAGGTCAAGAGACAGTAATAGGAAAAGGAAAATGTATTGATCAATTCCCAGGGTACCCATGTTTGGATAAATTAAAAGCGCAAACCCGAAGACACGACCAAGGAATAGATACGGTTTCTGAATCCTCCGACAATACAGTGTCGGAGGATGGTGACGAATTAGGGGTGCGCTTTGCCCCGTTTAAAAAAAGGCGAGTTGTAGTCAAATCAGAAGAGACTGCGGATGAGGGCGGAACCAAAAAAACAAAGAGAAGGGTGTACGAAGAATACTTAGTTCATGATCCGGCAGACCCAGAGAAAATTGATAAATGGTCCAAGGAATTGCCCAATCCAAAGAAAGGGGGAGTAAAAACGTGGGAACAATTGGACCGCTTAAGAAATATATATCAACTTCATCCCTGGGACGGAGTGCAAATTTTGACCATAATGTTGCCAAAAACACAGGGAAGAAAATTGCACGACAAGGTAGAAGAAGCTTTGAGGCAGGATGAGCAAGAATTAGACGCAGGATGGGAAGCGATTAAACACTGGCTGCAAGCCTTCAGTCCAGCTAAGACAGACTGGGGAAAAATTGCAGCCTGCCAACAGAAAGGAACAGAGGAGGTCCTGGAGTATGACGAGCGGTTTAGATGCACGTGGCTAGAACATTCGGGTATGAATAATACGGATGAGGAAATGGATGAACAAGTGTTTGGACCCCTGAAAGCAGCTTTCATGGCAGGTCTAAAGCCAGAACTGTCCAAAATGCTTAAGGTAGTGTTGCCGGACTGGGAAGGTAGAGGAACTACCTTTACAGCATTGGTGGATCGATGTAACCAATTAGATCGGGATATGGGAGCTAAAGTCCGAGCTGTACAGGCTATGGGATGGAAATCCCAGGATTCCGATAAACAGTTATTTGGAAAATTACCCGGAAAATGTCATTATTGTGGGAAAGAAGGTCACTGGGCCAAGACGTGCAGGGCCAAACAGAAAGGTCGTGGCTGGGGAAGAGGACGCAGCCAGGGATACAATTCAGCCAACAAGCGAGGCTTGTCACAAGATAACGACCTCATAGAAGCATTTAAGCGACTGACAATACAACAACAGAAGGAGTTACTTGGGATAGCAAAAAACGATTAGAGCCCACCCTGGCCCCCCTCCTCGCACTAATACAACAAAGGGGAGATGAGCTATATATAACTGTGAGGGTGGGCGATAAGGATGTGAACTGTCTTTTAGACACAGGTGCGGAATTAACATGCTTACCCCTACAATATGGAGACTTTTTGCCGTTGGATGGTAGGGCAGGTACAGCCTATGGAGTTGGAGACCATAAAATGGAAATTAAAAGGACAACACCGGTACTTATAGGGCTGGGTCCACATGAACTAACCACGCCGGTCTGGATAGGCCCAGTAGATCAACCCCTTTTGAGAATGGACGTTCTAATCCAAGTAGATTCATCATTGCATTTTGAGGATGGTCGGGTGACATGGTCAATTAGAACTTTGAAGGAAGAAGAATTGAAGGAACACCATGGCCCCAGGCACTACGAATAGTGCTATGTAGCATTAGGGCAACCCCGAACAGAACTACAGGTCTAAGCCCATTTGAAATTATAACAGGAAGACCCGTGTCGCTGCCAGGAACTATCGATTTACGGAAAGCTGATGTTCACTTAATGAGTGACACTTTGTTATCATACTGTCAGGACTTAACCAATGCTATTAGTTCTGTTTCCTGACAGGTATCAGCAGCTTGGGGTAATCCACCCGAAGGAGGACACGACATCATCCCGGGAGTCTGGGTGTATGTGAAAAAGTTGCATAAAGAACCTTTGGGTGCCAAGTGGGAGGGACCTTATCAAGTGTTATTGACCACCCAGGCAGCTGTTAAAGTCCAAGGAAAGAAAGCCTGGATCCACGCTTCACACGTTAAACGAGCACCCGTAACTGAAGCTGAAATCTAATAAGGACAATTACATTTTGCGAAAATGTATAAATTTACTGTATTATTGATTGTAGGTATTCTAGGCATAGGCCTACTTCTTACTAGCCGACCTTCTGCACCAAAGGGAAATAGTAGGGTAGCAAGGGAATTACATGTAAATACCTTTTTATATATGTCATACATTTATGCCAAACAAGGTAACATTTCTAGTTGTTGGGTGTGTGCGCATATTCCTATTCACTCAAAGGGAGGGATTCCCTTGAGGCCAGTTCCCTTGAATATCTCGGAAATGGCTGAATGGATAATTAATCAAAATAAAACAGGCAATGCGTTTCAGGATACGGAAAACTGGACACGTAAATGGAAGTCAGCAGGTTACAATCTGACTACCTTTGAAGGGGGATACCAACCGTGCTACAATAATCCCAAACAGCCCCCATTTTTTGTTATCACTAATACAACGGGAATAGGAAGACCGGGGGAATCGGTCTGTCTGATTAGAAACATCAAAGGAGGCCAAAATATGGAGTATAGTAACTGCTCCCGGAATTATAATATAATCAAGCCACGGAACCGTCCAAACTGGGCCGATGTGGGAATTTTTAACGTAATGGCGATTCTGAATAAAACAGATGGAAAAGCCTGGACAGGCCCTGGAGTGTTGCTGACAAAGAGACAGCTAACATTCATTGCATATAATGGCACCTATTGGGTGTGTGGCCACAAGGCTTACCCTTGGCTGCCCCAGAATTGGATGGGAACCTGTTATTTAGCCTACATTGTGCCTTGTATGTATTATATAAAGTCACTGTCGGAATATTTACACCGTCCTAAGAGAGCTATCACAGAAACAGAGAGGTTCTTTGCCATTCTGATCCCTGGGTATGGGACCGCCAAACTGGCAAGGGAATCTATTAACATGGCATCCGTTGTGGAACGAGTAGCCAATGATACCTCAGAGGCCCTAGTTAAAATCAATGCAGAAATGGTAGCAATCCGCACAGTAGCCCTACAGAATAGCCGGGCCCTTGATTACATCCTGGCTGAAAAGGGAGGTACTTGCACCCTACTCGGAACTGAGTGTTGCACATATATCCCAGATAGCTCTGAAGAAATTACCCACTTAGCAGAGCATATCCAAAAGGAGGTAGAAAAACTTAAGCAACCCCCATCATTCATTTTGTGGAGTGGAGCCACTGAATGGCTAGGTTCAACAGGAACTTCATTGGTGGAAGGTTTAATTCTATTTGTTGTGATTGTTTTACTTTTATATTGTTTGTTTATGTTGATTAAATGTTGTTGCGACCAGGCGGCTGTAGCTGCTGTCCCGCAGGTGAGACACCTTGCAGGTCCCAGCAGACCTTCTGTACGTGGCACAGGAGTATGTTATGCTTAAGGAGAGGTTGTTTACTGGTTGAATTAAGATATTGATTTGGATTAAATTGGAATAAGGTTAATTAACCTACTAAAACCAGACTTCTATTGTGGCCACGATGGAACTCGGGTTGGTGTAAATTTGTGTGGAAACTACTAGTTCGGACATGTGGCGAAACACATCAACAAATTTTAGAAGGAAACTCTATTAACATGTATGAAATTATTTTGTAGAATGTTTAACCAGTGATACCTGATGTTTTATGATTCAGTTTGTGAAAGAATCTAAGGGGGGATTGATAGAGAATTCAAACAGGCTGCATTTAGACAGGCTGTGAAAAAACACAGGCCACATTGCATTAAGTCATCAATCAACTTGACATTTTCGGACCTTGGGTAGCGAGCCAATTAAAACGTTAAAAGACTTTCAATTGAGCCAATAAGGTCAAAGAAGGCGAGTTCTTTTCTGTAAATTGATCCAGGTATAAAATACAGCCATTTTGACCATGTGTCTCAGTAAGACAAAGAAACTGGCAATGAGCCAGCAGTTTGTTGCTCTCTGCCAAGATTAAAAAGTTAAAACTACCATCGGAGTTCGTATTTCATTGGAAATTAAGAGATCTAACATTTATTTTGGTTAGCCACCAAATAGAAGAAGTGTCATTCTCAGGCTACAATCTCAGACCCTGGCATTTGTTTCAGGATGGCATAGGAAAAAAAAATAGGTGCAGGAGTAGGCCATTCGACCCTTCTAGCCTGCACCGCCATTCAATGAGTTCATGGCTGAACATGCAACTTCAGTACCCCCTTCCTGCTATAGAAACATAGAAAAATAGGCATTAACAGAGTCCTGGAGAAGAATGCCTCTCAAGTTTAGTCATAGAAAGCTCCTAGGCTGGGGAGATGATGGGTGAGTTTGGGAAGAAATAGAGCTGAATAAAATACGACAAAAACAAAGCCATGTTTATTGTGTCTAAATGGTTCTAAGATGTATTGGCTGTGCACTGTACAATA
Source organism: Pristiophorus japonicus (assembly GCF_044704955.1). Taxonomy (NCBI): domain Eukaryota; kingdom Metazoa; phylum Chordata; class Chondrichthyes; family Pristiophoridae; genus Pristiophorus; species Pristiophorus japonicus. Next base: position 101,387,265 of record NC_091992.1, read on the forward strand.
GATGAAAACTCACTGGCAACATAACAAGCAAGCTACTTTGCTTCTTATATTTTAAACCATGTATGCTAAAGTGGAATCTGATGAAAGAAACTGAAGAATATGTATTACATCAGGCTGGAAGTGTATCTAAATTGATATAAGCATAGCTTAGGGCTAGTGCTGTGCACAAAGTCAACAACATACATTCCTCATGTTTTAAATAAACCACTTTTGTTTGTATTACAGATGCATCCAGCATTCCATCCAAACTTGGTAAAGGGGGAAGGCTAATGGGCAACATGGGACCAGGAGAGAGTATGGGGGCTAAAGTCGATAACCCCTGAAAACAGATGTGGGGATCATGATGCACGCTTAACCCGCACCCGTTGCTTCCGATGCAGGCAGCAGGTCAACTTCGTACTGCCTGCTAATTTGCATTTGCTGCGTGCAGCCAATGTTAAACGTGCTGTTGAGTAGCTGCACGCCTCAGCAGGAGACCCAAGTTTGTTCGAGGCTAGCACCACTTAAAGCAAACCTACTCAAATTAAAGCCAGCCTGCATATCTTAAAGGGGAGGTGCATTGTGACTGGAGCAGTTGCTGGAACTGTTTTTGGAAGTGAGTCTCACCAGGAAGAAGAGTGAATTATGGTGCAACAGGGGAGAGAGTGTGCTCCAAAGTTCTCAGATGCTGTACTGGAGGCCTTGATGGATGAGGTGGAGAGGAGGAGAGAGGTCCTCTATCCGCAGGGGGCCAGGAGGTACATTAGACAGAAGGCAAAGGGAGCAGATAGCTGTGATGGTCAATGCCAGCAGTAATGCCCCGAGGACCTAGATGTAGTTTTGGAAGAAGTTCAATTACCTCACATGAGTGGTCATGGTCAGTGAGTTTATTTTCAAATGCAATATCCCACCAACTGCACCACTGGCCTCACACATTTCTCAATGCACTACATCCCTATCACTCACAATCTGTATCAATCACGACCCGCACCTCACATTCATAGCTTTACCTCACCCTCACACACCTAGCACTGCTGCAATCCTCACACCCAAATCTCACAGCTTGCCAGCTATTCAACCACAACACAAACATCACCCAAACAGATTACACTAAACTCACTGACACACTTTCCTTTCTCTTGCAGGACAAGTTGGTGCATAACTGGAGGCAGCAGGAGCTAACCGACAGGCGACAACCACGACTGCATTTCCATACCCCAATGGAGGAGACAGTAGTCACCATCATTTGAGCGGCCATCGCTGAGGGTATGGCCAATGGCAGGGCTGAAACCATCGAAGGGACAGTATCCTCATACCTAATACTACTTCTCCCATCCAACTTCCCTCTCAACCTACAATCTCTTCTGATTTACAAGGTGCAGATGGTGTAAGCATGCACCTCTTGCTTTTCCTCCCCCTCCTCACCCATTCCTCCCCTCACCACAGCCCTACCCTTGTGCCTTTCTCCTTTCAGATACCCAAGGACTGCAACCTGGCCAGGCAGTGGTGGAAGAGCAAGAGTTGGAAGAAGTGATGATGAAGACACACCGTCTCTCAATTTCACATTCGCAGTCACCAGCTCAGATATTAACACGGCGTGTAATTTAGAGGTTCAGCTCAGTAAAGTTTATTACTAAGGAGCTGCTGCATCTTCATGCAGTTGAGCTGATGGGGCTACAGATGTGAGAATCTATTAAGCAGCAGTGCTTTAAATTTTGCTTTTAAAAACATGTCACAAATACATATGATCACAGAGAAACATTAAATATTTTTTTAGAAGTAGAACAAGGTATTTTAGTTGAAATGAAGAAGAAACAAACTCAAGGATAAAAATAGGCGAGAATAGGAGAAAATAAAATTCAACTGTTTAAAAGCATTTCTTTGTTTCATTATTGAAGTGCTTCTTTTAGTTCAACAGGGTTAGCATTTCAGCTTTAAAGCCATTCATTATATCTGAGTAGCTTCATCATATAATGGAGTTTGCATCAGCACGACACTGATGTAGTTTAAGGTTTAAAGTTACAGCTAGCCACTTGTGGAAAGGATCCTGATGAATTGTTTAAGGGAACATTAAACCAGCTTTCATCCTCCTAAAATCTGAACTTCAACAATAAATCAGTGAAACAATAATTATTTTATTTGACACAATATCATCCTCACACTTGCTGCATTCACAGAATGAACAATGAGAATCCATTTTATTCCACTTTCTAAGAAAATGTTCAGAACCTGCTCATGACTTTGAGGCTTGCAAGCTATTAGATCCTTTGGTTCACTGCATTAATCAGAGGGTCTCGTGTGTCCCATTCTGTCCTCCATATGAACTTGCCTAGTACAAGTTCAAAACAATTGTGTAGGCAAATATACTTCCCAATGGTTACAGCAGAGGTGGCCAACACATTTGCTTTGAAATGAACACAATGTGCAGTTGACAACAATATAATTCAAGCGATGCATTCTAAACCACAAGCCACCAAACCTCTCTGTGTAATGCATATCAAACAATAGGCTGAATTTCATAAGATTAAGAAACTGTGAAACGTTTCAAGATGGACAGTAAGTAATTTATCACTTTTGCAAAATAGTTGCATGTAACCACAATAGCATGACATATACAGTAAATATTTCTATGGATGGGTTAACAAATTTGTTCTTGCACGTTGAGGCTGTTCAGCATTAATCTGCAATTAAAACTGGTCTCTATTTCATAAGGAGACAGCATACTGCTCTATGGCAGTTTTATAATGTTAGAGAATTGTTGCCTGAAATTGTAATTATAAAAGGATTGAGAGCTTTGTTTGTGTTGACATAGTTGATCAAGTACAGTTGGAGAATCATCATCATCATCATCATCATCATAGACAGTCTCTCGTATCGAGGATGACTTGCTTCCACGCCAAAAAGGGATGAGTTCACAGGTGTTTCAATGAAGGACCTAATATTCCAGGTCCAAAACTACATCCTGACAGGTGGAAGATGCTTGCACATGGATTTTTTTAACGTGTGGTGGCCGTTGAAAAAAGGGATGAGTTCCTACGAAATGAATTTAAGGAGCTAGGAGCTAAATTAAAAAGTAGGACCTCAAAAGTAGTAATCTCGGGATTGCTACCAGTGCCACGTGCTAGTCAGAGTAGGAATCGCAGGATAGCTCAGATGAATACGTGGCTTGAGCAATGGTGCAGCAGGGAGGGATTCAAATTCCTGGGGCATTGGAACCGGTTCTGGGGGAGGTGGGACCAGTACAATCCGGACGGTCTGCACCTGGGCAGAATCGGAACCAATGTCCTCGGGGGAGTGTTTGCTAGTGCTGTTGGGGAGGAGTTAAACTAATATGGCAGGGGGATGGGAACCAATGCAGGGAGATAGAGGGAAACAAAAAGGAGGCAAAAACAAAAGACAGAAAGGAGATGAGGAAAAGTGGAGGGCAGAGAAACCCAAGGCAAAGAACAAAAAGGGCCATTGTACAGCAAAATTCTAAAAGGACAGAGGGTGTTAAAAAAACAAGCCTAAAGGCTTTGTGTCTTAATGCAAGGAGTATCCGCAATAAGGTGGATGAATTAACTGTGCAAATAGATGTTAACAAATATGATGTGATTGGGATTACGGAGACGTGGCTCCAGGATGAGCAGGGCTGGGAACTCAACATCCAGGGGTATTCAACATTCAGGAAGGATAGAATAAAAGGAAAAGGAGGTGGGGTAGCATTGCTGGTTAAGGAGGAGATTAAGGCAATAGTTAGGAAGGACATTAGCTTGGATGATGTGGAATCTATATGGGTAGAGCTGCAGAACACCAAAGGGCAAAAAACGTTAGTGGGAGTTGTGTACAGACCTCCAAACAGTAGTAGTGATGTTGGGGAGGGCATCAAACAGGAAATTAGGGGTGCGTGCAATAAAGGTGCAGCAGTTATAATGGGTGACTTTAATATGCACATAGATTGGGCTAACCAAACTGGAAGCAATACGGTGGAGGAGGATTTTCTGGAGTGCATAAGGGATGGTTTTTTAGACCAATATGTCGAGGAACCAACTAGGGGGGAGGCCATCTTAGACTGGGTGTTATGTAATGAGAAAGGATTAATTAGCAATCTCGTTGTGCGAGGCCCCTTGGGGAAGAGTGACCATAATATGGTGGAATTCTGCATTAGGATGGAGAATGAAACAGTTAATTCAGAGACCATGGTCCAGAACTTAAAGAAGGCTAACTTTGAAGGTATGAGGCATGAATTGGCTGAGATGGATTGGCGAATGATACTTAAGGGGTTGACTGTGGATGGGCAATGGCAGACATTTAGAGACCGCATGGATGAACTACAACAATTGTACATTCCTGTCTGGCATAGAAATAAAAAAGGGAAGGTGGCTCAACCGTGGCTATCAAGGGAAATCAGGGATAGTATTAAAGCCAAGGAAGTGGCATACAAATTGGCCAGAAATAGCAGCGAACCTGGGGACTGGGAGAAATTTAGAACTCAGCAGAGGAGGACAAAGGGTTTGATTAGGGCAGGGAAAATGGAGTATGAGAAGAAGCTTGCAGGGAACATTAAGACGGATTGCAAAAGTTTCTATAGATATGTAAAGAGAAAAAGGTTAGTAAAGACAAATGTAGGTCCCCTGCAGTCAGAATCAGGGGAAGTCATAACGGGGAACAAAGAAATGGCGGACCAATTGAACAAGTACTTTGGTTCGGTATTCACGAAGGAGGACACGAACAACCTTCCGGTTATAAAAGGGGTCGGGGGGTCTAGTAAGGAGGAGGAACTGAGAGAAATCCTTATTAGCCGGGAAATTGTGTTGGGGAAATTGATGGGATTGAAGGCCGATAAATCCCCAGGGCCTGATGGACTGCATCCCAGAGTACTTAAGGAGGTGGCCTTGGAAATAGTGGATGCGTTGACAGTCATTTTCCAACATTCCATTGACTCTGGATCAGTTCCTATGGAGTGGAGGGTAGCCAATGTAACCCCACTTTTTAAAAAAGGAGGGAGAGAGAAAACAGGGAATTATAGACCGGTCAGCCTGACATCGGTAGTGGGTAAAATGATGGAATCAATTATTAAGGATGTCATAGCAGTGCATTTGGAAAGAGGTGACATGATAGGTCCAAGTCAGCATGGATTTGTGAAAGGGAAATCATGCTTGACAAATCTTCTGGAATTTTTTGAGGATGTTTCCAGTAGAGTGGATAAGGGAGAACCAGTTGATGTGGTATATTTGGACTTTCAGAAGGCGTTCGACAAGGTCCCACACAAGAGATTGATGTGCAAAGTTAGAGCACATGGGATTGGGGGTAGTGTACTGACATGGATTGAGAACTGGTTGTCAGACAGGAAGCAAAGAGTAGGAGTAAATGGGTACTTTTCAGAATGGCAGGCAGTGACTAGTGGGGTACCGCAAGGTTCTGTGCTGGGGCCCCAGCTGCTTACACTGTACATTAATGATTTAGACGAGGGGATTAAATGTAGTATCTCCAAATTTGCGGATGACACTAAGTTGGGTGGCAGTGTGAGCTGCGAGGAGGATGCTGTGAGGCTGCAGAGCGACTTGGATAGGTTAGGTGAATGGGCAAATGCATGGCAGATGAAGTATAATGTGGATAAATGTGAGGTTTATCACTTTGGTGGTAAAAACAGAGAGACAGACTATTATCTGAATGGTGACAGATTAGGAAAAGGGGAGGTGCAAAGAGACCTGGGTGTCATGGTACATCAGTCATTGAAGGTTGGCATGCAGGTGCAGCAGGCGGTTAAGAAAGCAAATGGCATGTTGGCCTTCATAGCAAGGGGATTTGAGTACAGGGGCAGGGAGGTGTTGCTACAGTTGTACAGGGCATTGGTGAGGCCACACCTGGAGTATTGTGTACAGTTTTGGTCTCCTAACCTGAGGAAGGACATTCTTGCTATTGAGGGAGTGCAGCGAAGGTTCACCAGACTGATTCCCGGGATGGCGGGACTGACCTATCAAGAAAGACTGGATCAACTGGGCTTGTATTCACTGGAGTTCAGAAGAATGAGAGGGGACCTCATAGAAACATATAAAATTCTGACGGGGTTAGACAGGTTAGATGCAGGAAGAATGTTCCCAATGTTGGGGAAGTCCAGAACCAGGGGTCACAGTCTAAGGATAAGGGGTAAGCCATTTAGGACCGAGATGCGGAGGAACTTCTTCACCCAGAGAGTGGTGAACCTGTGGAATTCTCTACCACAGAAAGTTGTTGAGGCCAATTCACTAAATATATTCAAAAAGGAGTTAGATGAGGTCCTTACTGCTAGGGGGATCAAGGGGTATGGCGAGAAAGCAGGAATGGGGTACTGAAGTTGAATGTTCAGCCATGAACTCATTGAATGGCGGTGCAGGCTAGAAGGGCCGAATGGCCTACTCCTGCACCTATTTTCTATGTTTCTATGTTTGACAGAGCTAGGTCTTGGTCCAGTGGAAATGGTTAACCAGGACGACTGGAGACCAGCTCTGCTGCATGGATCTAATGCGCACACGTATCGCAGTGTGGGCTGGCCCATGCTGCCCTTGGACCCATGCCGGATCTGGGCCCCAAACTCACGCCTCTCCCATGCCCCGATCGTGTCACTCCACGACCACTCGCCGCTCATTCGCCCCGACCTCGCCGCTCCTGCTGTACCTGCCCACACTCTAATCACCAACCTGGATCATGACGACATCCAATCCAGTTGCCCTCTTCGCTGCCATCACCGTCCTGCACCAGCTCACACTGTACCTTGCATTGGTATGCCGCCATGCTGCCCCTCATCACTCCTTTTATGGCCCCGACCTGCTGCTGATGTTCCCACACAGGTCGGGGCCACCACACTGCTCCAGGCCGCCGCTCGCCACTCCTTTTATGGCACTGATCTGACGCTGTTGGTCTCTCGCAGGTCGGGGCCGCCATGACCGATATGCATGAAGCATTGGTTAACACTAACCCAACCCTAAATGCATGAAGCATTGGTTAAACCTAACCCCAATCCTAAATTCATGAAGCATTGGTTAACCCTAGCCATAACCCTAAATGCATGAAACGTTGGTTAACCCTCAGTCTAAATGCATGAAGCATTGGTTAACCCTAACCCTAATGCATCAAACATTGGCAAACCCTAATGCTAAATGCATGAAGCATTGGTTAATAGTAACCATAACTCTATCTGCATGAAGCATTCATCATCCCTAAATCTAACTGCATGAAGCATTGATTAACTCAAACCCACAATGCATGAAGCATTAGTTAAACCTTACCCTAATCCTAAATGCATGAAGCATTGGTTAACCCTCACCCTAAATGCATGAAGCATGCGTTAACCATAACCCTAAATTCATGAAGCATTGGTTAACCCTATCCCTAAATGCATGGAGCATTGGTTAACCCTAGGTCATGTCTGCCTATTCCAGTGATTCAGCTGGATGTCTAAGATCTAGAAATGCCAAGAAGAGCAGGAAATTCTTCAGTATCTTGGCCAGCATCTTTCAATCAATCAATCAATCACCAAAGATAAATTAACTGGTTATTCATCTCACTTTTTGTAGGGCTTTATTGGTACAGAGTCTACACAGAAACAGTCCCTGTAATTCAGAAAGTAATTATTTGTGTGAAATATTTTGGCATGATAATGTGCTATATAAATGTAAGTATCACCTGCATGAATAGAACATGTCATCTTTTCGTATGCTTTAACCGAACATAAAAGGTAAGTTTTCATTTTTTTTAAAAAGGAGTTAAAAAAAAAATATAAGCCATTAAATAAGATGAAACAATTTTCATTGAGGTTGAAAAGCACTGTTACTGACAATAGCAAACTGTAAAATACAAAATCAATGTTAGTTGCTAAGAGATGTGCTTTGCCTCAGATTTCACAGAGGAAGTGATATTGAAATGGTGGAACCACCACAGATGGATAGAAACAATTAGTGGAGGCTATTATTCAAAGAAAAATGGCACCAAAGTTACTTGAACCAAGAAAACAAATCACTGAGATCTGGTTTGCATTTAAAGAAGGAAAGAAAGATCAGAGGCTCTGGCTATAACTTTCAAAAAGAAAATTGAGCTAGAGGAGAGTAAAGAATGTAACTTCCTTTTTTCAAAAAAGGAGATGCAAAAATGCAAAAAATTACAGGCCAATTCATATTACAGTGCCACCTGTATAATGGACCCTCCTCAAAAATGGACATCTGCAAAAAAACAGACACTTATTGAGAGACCCAAATAACGTGCATTGTAAAATATACAAGCGTTACTCTGAAACTACTGACACTCGCAAATTATGAACTACGAATGGCTTTCTCAGTTGGTTCTTCAAGATTGTTGGAACAATTTTTACCTTATTATGTGCAACTGCTTGCTGTGCCTCTCTCCATTACAACATTGCCTATGCTTCAAAAATACTTAATTGGCTGTGAATTGCTTTAGGACATCCTGAGAATGTAAAAGATACTACATAAAGTTATTTCTTTAATAATATTGTGTACAATTTTGTGCACCCTATTACAGGAAAGATATAAAAGCAATAGGTAAAGTAAACCAGAGATTTACGAGGATATTATCATCAGTGAGGTTTACAGTTATGAAGAGATACTGAATAGGTTAGGGCTTTTCTTGCTAGTGTTAAGAATGTTAAGGGGTAACCTTATTGTAGTCTTTAAGATAATGGAATATTGTGATAACATAAATAGTGATAGATTTCCTCCAATGGTTGAAAGAACATACATTTTAGATAATCACCAAAATAATGAATATGGAAAGTTACAAAACAGTGGGTGGTTAGAATTTGAAATTCTGTGCAAAAATCTGTTGTTGATGTAGTTCATAAATTATTTTAAAAAGGAATTAGATAGTTGCCTGAAAATATGAATATTAAAGGGGACCAAGCAGAAGAGTGGGATTAGACCAGTAGATCCAGGGAGAAAAATAGTGATGCAGTCTCGATGGCTGAATGAGAGTCTGAGTGATTCTGAGTGAGAGTCTGAGTAATTGATACTGCTGGTATGATAAAGTTGGACAGACTTGAATTGGATACATTTTGTGATCAATGGCTTATCTTCCTGTACTCTGTTTATTTTACATGTATGATATGAAATTTGATACCGCAAGAACATTCTATTTGATTTATTACACTGTCAATTTTATATTCACCCGGGCTATTAGAAATAAAGAGGTAACATTAAAACTTCCCATATACAAAGACAAAATACAGCAGATGCTGAAAATCTGAAATATACTCAGGATTACGTTTGCAGACTGAATGGAGGTGTACAGCAAAGCGACCACCCCATCTGTTTTTGGTCTCTCCAATGTAGAGGAGACCACATCGTGAGCAGACAGGAGTATTTGCAGCATTTTGTCTGCTGGGTGATCGCTTTGCTGAACACCTCCGTTCAATCCGCAATCATGACCATGAGTGTATATTAAAACTTCTCATGTCTTTGTATGAAGCATAACCTTTATCTCCTTTTCTTTGGAGAATGTTACTACCCACTCATTAATGGAGTTAAAATAATGGACAGCTGAAGTCCCAAAGCTGATATCCACCTATATAAAAGACTTGAGTTTGTCCTACTGGTGGCATCACATTTCAAAATAATAAAAATATTAAAAAGTGAGAAAGAAAGGCAGTTACTTATTGTTGGCTTCTTTTCACTTGAGGATAGGAATTTACAAATATTTATCAGCCTGCACACTTTCCTCATAAACAGCAATTAACCTTTAAACGACCACAAGATATGGAATATTTAGCTTGTTGCCTTTTAGAGATATGTCACGCCGAACACAGCTGTAATTTAGCAGCAGAAGAATGCATTGAGCATTAAAACATGTAACAGCCATGTTATAAAGCAATGTATCAGCCAACTCCAAGCCAGGGAAGATTGGCTGGTATTTTATAAATGGTGCGGAATTAGTTCAGTTTTCTAACTGTTGCTCATCAATATTCTGAATATTATAAGATGATAAATATATTTAATAGTGGTAGAATGTAGCCTTAGCCCCAAGTTCCAGTAATAGGGATGCACCATTCTATCAGTTCTTTTCTAGGCTTTCTGATCAACTTACAGCGCTGGTTAGTCACAGTGCTGGAAGTTTCAACTAGCTTTGAGGCAATTAAAAAATATCATTTGATTGACACCGTTCTGGGGAGAAGCAGAGCATCAAAAAGAAGAAGCTGCCACAATAACTTAATGAACCATGCTAAAGACAGACAATTGAAAGACGAAAATGCAATCAGCGGCTTTTCTCAACCGGAGTTCAGAAACATTGATTACTGCATCTGTAGCTTTGGGTCATTGATTCTAAATTCCTAAGTATAAAACACTCAGAAAATCATCAATATTACAGAGGTGAACTCTGACGTTGTGTATAATGATAAACTCATACATAATAATACAATGTATGGTTCATATTACTGGCACTTAATTATTTAATAACAAATATATGGATTCATCAAAAACGCACATTTTTATTGACTTCAATGGAGGATCTGCTTGTGGTGTTCCTTAAATACTTAAATTACTTAAGTATAATAGCAGTGGTGAGTTGGTAGTTACACACATGTACTGTTTTTTTCAAGTGAAGGATCAGTGGAGGGGACAATGTAAAATGACATTAATATTCAGTAAATAAAATTAATGAATTGGGTTTGGGCATCAAATCAGGTTTTAAAATGAGTGTTCAAAATCTATCATATAATTTTCGAAGTGACATCTAATGGTTTACAAATATGCCATAAAGCAGAAGATTCTGGTTTTCTACTTTTGTCAAATTCAATGCTTTAGATTCTGATTGTCTCATGATCAAAATGCTAATAACAAGCTGACATTTCAAAGAATGAGATTTGAGGGCAGATCTGTCAGCCACTTGGGTCCCAGAAATTCCCATGTGTATAGACTGTCAAGCTAAATGAGCAAAATGTGAAATATGTGAGTAAAATAGATGTGAGAACTGTCAGTCCAATTCAGGCAACAGGGATCTTTGTTAATCAAGAGAATGAGTTAATACAATAGGATAGCATGGACTACGAATGTATCTAATGCATGTACTATTAACTACAACTCAATCCCAACATCTCACAACATAATAGGATAATTTTTATTTAAATTCATGTATAGGGTGGTTGTATATTAATTTGAAATTGCAACTTGTGTGAATTTTTTTTTTGAAACCTCATTAACTATACATATTCAGCGCATTGTGTTTCCTTTTCTGGCTTATCACAGAAATCATAAAATCAGAGAAATTATAGCAGAGAAGGAGGCTATTCAGTCCTTCACCTTCTGCCAGTGCTAGCTTGTCAACTGGAGCTATCTATTCTGATCCCATTTCCACTTGCTCTTGTTATTCTGATCTCTTCTGCATCTCCCTTTCTCCAATCCCATTTCAGCTCCACACCCGAATGCTTTTCTTAAGCCCCTCCACCTTGCTACCTCTTTCTCTTCCTTCAACAGCCACCTATAGCTGAGGCATAGCATACAAGAGCAGTGGGATTATGCTTGAACTGTATAAAACACTGGTTAGGCCACAGCTGGAGTACTGCGTGCAGTTCTGGTCACCACATTACAGGAAGGATGTGATTGCACTGGAGAGGGTACAGAGGAGATTTACGAGGATGTTTCCAGGAGTGGAGAATCTTAGCTATGAGGACAGATTGGATGGGTTGGGTTTGTTTTCCTTGGAACAGAGGAGGCTGAGGGGAGACCTCATTGAAGTATATAAAATTATGAGGGGCCTAGATATAGTGGATAGAAAGGGCCTATACCCCTTAGCAGAGGGATCAACAACCAGGGGACATAAATTTAAATTATTTGGTAGAAGGTTTAGAGGGGATTCGAGGGGAAATTTCTTCACCCAGAGGGTTGAGAGGGTCTGGAACTCACTGCATGAAAGAATGGTAGAAGCAGAAACCCTCACCACTGTAGGGGGTGGTGTGTGGGGTCAGCTTCACTTCTGACCATCTGAGCAGTTCGAATCAATCCCACTCCCTGGGTTCCAGACTTTGGATTTATTTGGGGGATGTGAGAAGGTGCAAAAGACAATTGGTTTGGGGCAAAGAACTTCAATTTTATTAAAGACAAGAAAATATATAATGTCAAACTTATAATCACCCAAGTAAAGAACAGTACATCACACATCCAAAGGGGTTACAGTGAATAATACACCTCCCACCTCCCAATGCCTAACACTGACTAGGTTAAACTCCAGGGCAAACAGGGATTATGCTCACCAATCCTTTATGTCAGTTAGCGGTGATTTACGATTTTGGGGTTCGTTGGATTCTGTAGGTATTGCTTGCCGTACCCTGAACATTGTAGAGGACTTTTTACTGCGCAATCTTCAGTTGGGTGGTGTCCGCTGATGCGGTAGAGCACGTTTTGGATTTATGGGGTAAGTACCCATTTTCTTTAGAAAATAGGTTTCAATGTCTCTTTAGGTAATGTTTTCACCTGTTGGTAGTCAGGCCTATGTTGTAGAGTGGAAACTTTCAATTCTTCGGTTTCTTCCTTGTGGAGTTTTGTTTCGAAGTTGGTCGATCGTGGTGTTTTTGGTGGTACCACATTGGCTGTGGTCAGTTGCTGCCGCAATGGTGATGTTCTTCCTTCCTTTTCGATAGCAGGACGTCGAGGCTGGATAAGTTAGTTAAAACTGCTGTAGTGGTCTTTCTTCCTTCTTGATGCTCTATGATGCTATTCTGCTGTGTGCATACCTTCTGTTAAGCATGGCATAACAATGTCTTCTGAAGCAAAAGCCTACCTTCGTTAAAACAGGGCCCCAGTTTATACTTTTGGAGTTGTTTTAATCTTCGCGCCAAATCAGCCCTGGTTCTTTGTTTAATTTTGGCGGGCTTGATATTTCTTTGTCATATTTTTCCGGGCCCATTAAATGTTAACCTGTCTCGGATGTGTCGATCTTTAAATCTGTTTTCTTGATGGAGATATTAGCTCTGGTATTTGCAATGTCTATCTAGGCTTGGGTTTTTCATGTGGGCTGGATGGTCCATTGTTATTATCTATGTGCTGGAATGATTTTCCAGGTCAGGGTGATAGTTAGCTATCTCTGGGTTAATTGTTGCTATGTTAATGTCTCCTGGGGAGAAGGGTTTTCGAGTATCCACAATTCTCCAGACAATTTGCTTTAGCTTCAATACCCCAGACAGTTTCAATACTCAAACTGGCTTCTTTGAAGGATAGTTCCTTTAGATCTTAGCCCTGCCCACACAGACCCAATCTGCCTTGTAAAATCTCAAATTCGATTAAAGTTCGTAGTTTCTTCCATGTGCACTTTAGGATCTCAAACTTTCTGGTAGATAGTTCCAAATTAAATTTCCTTTCCAATGAGTCCAAACACTGCGGGGGGGGGGGCGGGGGGGGGCAGTGGTTTTTCATGAATTTTGCAACTCTACAGTCCCTCCGTGACACTCTACATACTTGAGTGTCATGCTAGGTGAGCAAAATTCCTGATCCCCCGAGAGTCAATCTTCCCTGTATTTACCTAGCTAAAACTTTAATGTGCATCCCCCTTTGAAATGCAATGCAGTTTACAGGCAAATACAGTCATTCAAATTCTGTTATAGCATAGAGGGGGTCCGACGCCCCTCCATTACTCCATTTTACTATAAAATAAAGGTACATCGTCAAAACACATTTTTAAGTGACATTCTTACAACACTTGATTTCTGCGATTTACAGCAGGTAAAATTTAAAAAAATCAAACATGGTAGTATGGTGTCACCCCTCCCTGTGCGATCCCGAAGTTCAGCCAGGGAGCGTACAGCACCCTTTGGTGCCTGACCTGACGACCTCTGAGTTTCACTCGGCAAGTGAGACACCATAAGTAAAGAATAATCGCAAGTTGGCAGATAGATAAAATGTGGGAAGCTATTCTGATCCCGGCTGGAATTTCTATATTTCTGAAAATGTCCCACCAAGGCGGAATGTGATCTCTAGAATCTTTCTCAATTGTTTTCTGTTCTAGAGTATAGAAATGTTTTTGTGAGACTACTGCAGCTTCTAGCAGAGTGGTAAGATGTTCGGGTAGAGGGGGAGTTTCATAGCCAAAATGTACAACATAATCCTGCAGGTTTGTGATGTTTTCTCTCACAGTGAGGTGAACAGTGGATGGTTCAGGAATGGGGACAATCCGTTCCTGGGCCACTTGAACTGATGCCTCAGGTTTAAAGCAAAAACTGCTGTCACTCACCGGACATCAGAAGTGTCCATGCTGGTCGTGGGGCACACTGGTGGTGACACAATATGTCCCACCCTCCACACCTGTGGAGGAACATGGTCTTGTGTCATTAACTCCATGGTACAGTTGATAAGCTGTGCACCAGCAGCTTTAAACCCGCACTGTGGTTTAGAATAGGCATTCAAGTGCTGGGGACACAGTATTATGTGTGCACCCCGGCTCCGGCACCCAGAGAGGTCAGTACCCGTCATAGCGTGCTCCCACTTTATGACATAAGGTGGGACCACTGTGAAACGAACGTGTGCACCTCCTTGAATGACTCCAATGTTCTCCACCCTGTATACCGGTGCGGGTCGGGCTGTCCCACCCATGACCGGCATCCTTAGTACTATCCCCATGATGGTGTGATTAGATTTCCCACAGTCTACTGGGACAGGATAGGCTTCAGAAGCTAGGCGGAGCTGGCACGGGCTTAGTGAATTACTGTACGGGTGGAGGGCTGCGAGGTGCTTGTTACTGATCCAGGAGGGGACTAAACCTTGTTTTAAATCCTCCAGGTTGTTGCGGCACTCGCCCAACAACCATGCCCCATACAGCACGCACACCTCTTTCTGTGCAGCCTGGTCTAAAGCATTCCTATCCTCCCGTATGAGTGCATACACTGGCTGTGCATGCTTTTCCAGCTCAGCCACAATCTCTTTTAAATGGATTGTCATAGCCTGGTCCTCGTGTAGCTCTGAGCCTACTACTGTGTTTTCCTCTTTTAGGATTTTTCTCAGTTGGTTCTTTAGACCATTTATCTGCATTTGCAGTTCTATATCATCTAGGCTTTTTATCACAGAGGATCCTGTATTATATGCAATAAAAATGTCATTCAAGGTTCCCCTTCTCGGTCTTCCTGTGTCCATGGTATCCCTAGCGTGTAGGGTGTATAAATCTGCTTTGTCTACATTCCCAAAGTCTAACTCGTAAAATTTATTGAACATTTCTCTAAGTAGGGCCTGGTATAGCAGTTCTGTTTCCTTCGGGCACCATGCAGGTAAGTGTACCTTGGTGAGGTTTAAGATAACTGAAGCTACTGCATAGTGTACCCCCTGGTCTAACACCTTTTCGGTCGGTACCAATACTAACCCGTTCCCTGGTCCCTTGGTGGTGGTAGGACACCTTTCTATTATTGTTCGCACTGGTGGGGTCATGGGCAGGGGTTCTTTAATGTGCGCTCTTAGTTCGGTGACGTTAATTGGAAGTGGGGAGTGTGGGACCGCACCGTAGGCTGGAATCCCACCCCATCCCTTACCCCTCATCTTGCCATTGCCTGGCAAAGGCGATTGATATGCCTGCGGGGCAAATCTTCTCTCACCCCCAGATACAGACGTAAATTCCCTGTTCAGACTCCCACCACTTGTTCCAACACATCTTCACTCCTCCCCGTGTCCCCGTGATGGTACGGTACGTGTCATTACCGAGTCTTTCCCAGTCAGATTCCTGGTCCCCAGCATCCTTGCTCAGCTTTCTGAGCCACCACCATCTACCCAGGGGAATTTGTCCTTTACAAGTCAAACACACACGTTTTTCCTCCGTAGCACTGACCCACGCAGCAACAACCCATATCCTGGGACATGGAATGGATGCCTCCCCCTAGGTAAACCCTTCCTGGCTGGAGTAGCGAGTGGAATTAGACCCCAGCCACCCTGGCCACCTCCCTTCGTGGGCATAAACGGCAAGCTCCTCCACGCCCGGTGTGCCACCCCCTGCGGTTACGCTCGGTGCTCTCTCTCCTGAACACCCATAAATGAGGGATTCTTCCACGTCTCCTCGGCCGCCGCTGCTCATCCTTATCAATTATTAAAAATGTGGTAACTCCAGTAATGACTTTACAGATCACTTTTTTTTCTTGCGAAATGCAGCTGAAGTGCAAGGACAGGACACATCCAAAGAGGAGAAGACAGATGAACAATAAAAACTGACTGGTGTATCAAAAAAAAAAGTCAAGAAAGAAAATCTGAAATAAATAGAAAACACTTGAAATGGATAACAGGAGAGTCAGCGTCAGGGGAAAAGACATGATGTTTCAGACATGTACTCTTAATCAGATTCATACGGGTATCTCTTTTTAGATATACTGACCACCCTGATTTCCTGTGTTTTCATTACTTGATTATAGTATTGCCCATCCTTATCAAGGTGAGCAGGAACAGGACCCTTTTCATGTTGTTCTCCTTCCTGTAGGGGCACATAAAACAGATTGTCCAGCCCTGAGAAAAGCTCTCTGGCTTGACAAAAGGTGATCGAGTTCCAATTTGGGCTTATTTCTTCTCGGAGCTTAATGAAGTCTTTAATCGACTGGCTGTCTTATCCAATTCCTGTCGGAACTGATGTCTGTTTTTGACTTTTGTGTCATAGCCATTTTACTCTTATCGTTCTTGTAGTGCTTCTTTTACTGCCTACAAGTTGGGGTCTTTTCCTTTCCCAATAACTAGCACTTATGTCACTATTTAGTCACTGGCTGTTGGCTGAAACTCTTACATTCTATATTCATCAAAACATTCTTATCCTATTCTACTCGTTTCACTCCTTCCATACGTTGGTTTATTTTTGGTCGTGTAGGGGGTGATGTGTGGGGTCAAGTTCACCTCTGACCTTCTGAGCAGTTCGAATCGCTCCCACTCCCTGGGTTCTAGACTCTGGATTTATTTGAGGGATGTGATAAAGTGCAAGAGACAACTGGTTTGGTACAAAAGAACTTCAATTTTTTTGAAGACAAGAAAATACAATGTCAAACTTATAATCACTCAAGTAAAGAACAGTACATCACACATTCAAAGGGGTTACAGTGAATAATACACCTCCCACCTCCCAATGCCTAACACTGACTAGGTTAAACTCGAGGGCAAACAGGGACTATACTCATCAATCCTTTACTGGTAGTTGGCGGTGGTTCGCGATTTCGGGGTTCGCTGGATTCTGTAGGTTCTGCTTGCCATACCCCGAATGTCACAGAAGACTTCTTACTGCGCAATCTTCAATTGGGTGGTATCCGCTGATGCGGTGGGGTGTTTGGATTTGTGGGGTAAGTACGCACTTTCTTTCGTTAGAAATAGGTCTCTTTATGTAATGTTTTCATCTGTTGGTAGTTAGGCCTAGGTTCTAGAGTACAAACCTTCGATTCTTCGGTTTCTTCCTTGCGGAGTTCTGTTTCGAAGTTGGTCGATTGCGGTGTTTTTGGTGGCACCACATTGGCTGTGGTCAGTTGCTGCCGCGATGGTGATGTTTTTCCTTTCTTTTTGATTTCAGGACATCGAGGCTGGAGAAGCTAGTTAAAATTGCTGCGGTGGTCTTTCTCCCTTCTTGATCTGATGCATAGCATAGCATACCATAGCATTGCCTAACATAAGCATTGCATAAGCATGTCCTTTGTTAAAGCAGGGCCCAGTTATACCTTTGGAGCTGTTCTAATCTTCGTGCCAAATCAGCCCTGATTCTTTGTTTAATTTTGGCGGGCTTGATATTTCTTTGTCATATTTTGGTGGGCCCATTAATTATTAACCTGTCTCGGACGTGTCAATCTTTAAATCTGTTTTCTTGATGGAAATATTAGCTCTGGTATTTGCAATGTCTGTCTAGGCTTGGGTTTTCATGTGGGCTGGATGTGTCATTGTTATTATGTATGTACTGGAATGGTTTTCCAGATCAGGATGATGGTTAGCTATCTCTGGGTTAATTGTTGCTATGTTAATGTCTCCTGGGGAGAAGGGTTTTCGAGTATCCACAATTCTCCAGACAATTTGCTTTAACTTCAATACCCCAGACAGCTTCAATACTCAAACTGGCTTCTTTGAAGGCTAGTTCCTTTAGTTCTTAGCCCTGCCCACACAGACCCAATCTGCTTTGTAAAATCCCAAATTCGACTAAAGTTCGTAGTTTCTTCTGTGTGCACTTTAGGATCTCAAACTTTCTGGTAGATAGTTCCAAATTAAATTTCCTTTCCAATAAGTCCAAACACTGGGGGTTTCTCATGAATTTTGCAACTCTACAGTCGTAGTGACCTGAAATCACTGCACAAATAATCTATACTACGCTAGATTCTTACTAAACATACCTTAACTCATATCATATTATTTATGTACATCTGCCACCCGTCTCTGGGTGGCCAGGTTAATTCCTGTCCTTCTTTCTTCTCTGGCCTCTGGGTTTCCAGCGGGGCCAGTAGTAAGTCGGCCTGTACCGCAGGACCTGGAGTGTCCTGATCGGAGGTGGGTCTGAGTCCCACACTATTGGGGGAACGTCTCCTCCACTGCTACAGCACACCGCTCCTTTGGGGGTGGCTGCCCAGTTCATTTCATCCCCTGGGGGTTCTGCCTGGTCGAGAGCCGCGGGCTGGGGACTCCCAATTGGTGGCTGATCCACCACCATCTCTTCTGGGAGACCCTCGTCACCCGAGGCTGCCAGCTGGGGGTCCCTGCTCGCAGGCTGGTCCCTGATCTTAGATACCCCTTTGTGGCTGTTCCCTCTCCCGGGGCTGAACCACATAAATTGGGGCGCTGGTGACCACGGTGCCTTAGGTCGTGGCGTGCGGAGAATCCTTCTCAAGGTTCTGGCTACTGGGGCACGTCCGATTCCCAAATGATTGGGGGGTTAGCTCCTCCAGTAACACAGTCCACCGCCCCTCTAGGTGCAGTCTGTGGATCCCCTGTGGGATCTCCACATTCGGAGGCTGCTGGCTGAGGATCCCTGTTTTTGGTACGGTTCACTGTTTCTGGCTGTCCCTTACGCTTAGCTGCTGTCCCGGGGTTGAAAAGTTTGCACTGGTTTATGTGGAACCACTTTGTACGGCGGGGTATTTTCACGGCATAGACTATAGGGCTTGCCTTGTCGACAATGTGGTACGATGCCATGTACAGTGCCTCAAAAACCCCTACTCGAGCGTAGTTCCTTACCATGACCTAGTCCCCTACCTCCCATTCGTGGTGTTTGCGGGGCTCTAGCAGCATTTGGTTGCTCCGATGCTATTTTCCCATGTTGTTAGCAGTCTGCCAGTGAATCTGTTTAAGGTGTTCAAACAGGTTCGTGACAAAGCTGTCCCGGCTCGCTTCCCTGAGCTGACCTTCCGTGAGTACCGGGGCTAATACATGGGTGGGGGGTTGCATGGCTCTGCCGGTCATGAGCTCGTACGGGGAGTACCCCGTGCTCTTTGACTGACTGGCCCGGATCCCCATGAGGACCAGTGGTAGGACCTCTACCCACGCCTTGGGTGAGTCCCCTGTCTCTTTCCGCAACCTTTCTTTTATAGTGCGGTTTAAACGCTCCACAGGCCCGGATGACTGTGGTTTGTGGGCGACATGCCATTTCCCCTTGATGCCGAGCACCTTACGGGTCTCCTGCATCACCTGCCCGGTGAAGTGGCTCCCTTGGTCGGACTCCACGTACTGGAGTAGTCCCCAGCAGGAGAACAGCTCTCTTACCAGGATCCTAGCTGTTCCTAATGCAGTGGCTGTTCGGCATGGAAAGGCTTCCACCCATTTGGTGAACACGTCCACCAATACTAGGCAGTACTTGTAGCCTCCCTGGGCAGTGGGTAGGGGACCGATATAATCGACCTGGATCGACTGCTAGGGCCCATCTACCCTCTGGATATGTCCCATAGACATCTTTCTTTTCTGGGGGGTTAGGGTTGTTGGCAGCCCACACCAGACAGCTGGAGCAGAACTCGCGAACGTCTTCCCTGAGTCCCGGCCACCACCCTGCCTGTTCCACCTGTTGCCAAGTGGTCTCAGGTCCAGGGTGTCCTGCTCGTGGGCCAGCTGAAGGAATTCTCTCCGGTGTTGTTGCGGCACTACCCATTGCTCCCCCCTGAACAACATGCCTTCCTTAATGGCAATCGCTGCATTGCCGTACGGACCGTCTACCCTTTCCCCTTTGGCTAGCATGTTCAGGACAGTTTTGAGGACGGGGTCTTGGGTCTGAACCGTTTTCAGGTCCGGGGGCAATGCTACCCCTGCCCTCCCTGTTTTCCCAATCCTGCCCCTGACTGCTGCGACGGGGTCTGTGTTGTACGGATCCCAGAGCTTGCCCGTGCGGGCACCCTGCTTGGTCAACATGCCAGCCTGCTGGTTTCCCTTCACTTTATGTATATAGACCTTCCCATCCTCCCCCATGGCTGTCATGATCTTTTCCAGTAAAGGCTTAATTGTCAGGGGTCTCCTGTCTGCAGATGTGTATCCGCAACGGGACCAGATAGTCAGGTACTCCGTGCACGAATTGCATGTGAACATACTGTCCGAGCAAATCGTGTATGGGGTAGGGAGTTCTTCGGGGTGTGTGACCACGTACATCACCACAGACAGTTCAGCATGCTGGGCGCTCATAGTACTGGGGGGTTTAATCGCCAGGGCAATGCCTGCCTCTGGGTCATACACTCTGCAGCCTGTGAGTCGTTTGCCCACAGATACCGTGCTTGAACCGTCCACATAGATCTCTCGGCCTGTGGGGTGTAACCCGGCCCGAAAGCCTATGTTAATTTCCCATCATCATCGTAGACAGTTCCTCGGAATCGAGGAAGACTTGCTTCCACTTTTAGCATGAGTTCTTAGGTGGCTATACAGTCCAATACGAGAACCACATTTCTGTCACAGATAGTCGTTGAGGGAAAGGGTGGACAGGGAGACTGGTTTGCCGCACGCTCCTTCTGCTGCCTGCGCTTGATTTCTCCATGCTCTTGGCGATGATACTCGAGGTGCTCAGCGCCCTCCCGGATGCACTTCCTCCATTTAGGGCGTTCTATGGCCAAGGATTCCCAGGTGTCAGTGGGGATGTCGCACTTTATCAGGGAGGCTTTGAGGGTGTCCTTGTAATGTTTCCTCTGCCCGCCTTTGGCTCGTTTGCCGTAGACGAGTTCTGAGTAGAGCGCTTGCTTTGGGAGTCTCGTGTCTGGCATGTGAACTATGTGGCTTGCCCAAGGGAGCTGATTAAGTGTGGTCAGTACTTCAATGCTGGGGATGTTGGCCTGGACGAGGATGCTAATGTTGGTGCGTCTGTCCTCCAAGGGGATTTGCAGGATCTTGCGGAGACATTGCTGGTGGTATTTCTCCAGCGATTTGAGGTGTCTACTGTACATGGTCCACGTCTCTAAGCCATACAGGAGGGTGGGTATTACTATGGCCCTGTAGACCATGAGCTTGGTGACAGTTTTGAGGGACTGATCTACAAACACTCTTTTACTCAGGCGGCCGAAGGCTGCACTGGCACACTGGAGGTGGTGTTGGATCTCATCATCAATGCCTGCTCTTGTTGATAGGAGGCTCCCGAGAGAGGGGAAGTGCTCCACGTTGTCCAGGGTCATGCTGTGGATCTTGATGTTTGGGGGGCAGTGCTGTGCAGTGAGGACAGGCTGGTGGAGGACCTTTGTCTTATTAATGTTTAGCGTAAGGCCCATGCATTCATACGCCTCGGTAATACGTCGACTATGTCCTGGAGTTCAGCCTCTGTGTGTGCACAGACGCAGGCGTCGTCCGCGTACCCGAGAGCTGGCCGACAGTCATGATGTGCGAGGATTCTTCACCACAGTCAAGGCCACATACGGACCAAACTCCCAAGGCCCCACCCCACTCCTGGCCAAAAACAGGGAAACACTCATCAAGGACTCCGAGGCAATCATGGCCCACTGGAAGGAACAGTTCGAAAATCTCCTCAACCGAGACTCTGCCTTTGACTCGAGTGTTCTCGATTCCATTCCGCAGCATGCTACCCACCACCACCTCAGTGAGACCCCAACACTGCATAATTTCCCATACCCCTTCTATGGAACACCCATGGGCTGTCCCTGGATAGATCATGTTGGCTGCAAGCCTTGGCTCGCAGAGACCCTTTACCCTTAGGTCTATCTGAGAGAGGAGTAGGGTGCAGCGAGCAATGCGGGCACTGCTCACCATCCCGTCCTTGATTCTCCCATCTAGGAGCATTTTGGTGGGCGTATGATGGGTAAGGAGTGTGATAGGGGACCCCCCTGTGAAGATCAGTGAAGATCAGGTGCCGCTCACAGTTGGATTATCCCTTCTCCATGTCGATGAGTATCCTGGAGGGGTAGACCACTGGCCTCAGCCGGCCGTGCCGCTCCTGGAGCAGTACTGCGCTCAGGCTGTCCCCGCTGGCTGCTACTTCCAGGAAAAACTCTACCTCCATCAATAACCCCTAGAGTTGGCGCGGTCAGCAGATCTTTCTTGAGTTGGATCAATGCTGCCTCGCAACCTTCGTCCCAATCCCAATCCACTCCCTTGTGTAAGAGTCGGTGCAGAGGGGCTGCTGTGGCTGCATAATCCTCAATGAAATCTGCAGTACCCAGTTAGCCCTAGAAAAGATCTTACACCCGTTAATGTGTTGGGGGCGGGTAACTTCTACACTGCTTCCCTTCTAGCTTTGTCAATGGCCCTTTCCCCAGTGCGCACAGCCAATCCCAGGAATTTTACTTCCTTCAGGCCGATTTGTGCTTTCTTGGATTCACTTTAAACCATTCTTCTTTCAGCAGCTCCAGCAGTTCAGCCAGTAGTGGGCCATGCTCCTCCCCCTCATCGGTGAACAGGAGCAGGTCATCCACATACTGTACCAACTGTTGGGGTCTGCTGAAGTTCTTTAAACAGTTGGCCATACATTGGTGCAAAATGCTAGGGCTGTTGTGGAAGCCCTGAGGGAGACAGTTCCAAGTGTATTGCTGTCCTTTAAAGGTAAAAGCAAACTGGTACTGGTCTTCTCTTCTTAAAGGTATCGATCAAAACCCGTTGGAAATATCCAGCACCGTGAAGGTGGTCACGGAGGTTGCAATACTTCCAATGAGGTTGGCAACGGCAGCAACCATGGGTGCACAGGCGGGGATATTATGGTTGAGTACTCGATCGTCCACCGTTGCCCTCCAGGAGTTGTCCGGTTTCTTAACCAGCCACAATGGCGAGTTCACATGGGTAGCTATTGGTCTCAATACCCCCTGTTTAACCAAAGAACCCAAGGCTGTTTCCATGTCTGCCTCCGCCTCCCTGGGGAAGTTATACTGTTTCTGCGGTCGAGTCATGGGGTCCCCATTTAAGCTAACCTCAACCCCGTTTATCCTCCCACAGTCATGTTTGTGAGTGGCAACAGCTGCAAGGTTTGCCCTCACATACTCTTGGTACTCCATCGGAGTGTTACTGACCAGTGATTCAAGGTCATAACCCTCCTTTGGCTTCATGATGCACACCGTCCCTTTTCCCCGTTTTTCTGGGATAACCACCACCTCACTCTCCTGTCCTGTACATACCGCCTCCCCCCCTCCCCCCCCCCACCTAAAGACAGTGGTTTCTTAAATCCACTAGGATCCTGTGGCCTAGAATGAAGTCAGTCCCCAGAATCCCCATCCTTTCCTGTTCCCACTTCATCAGGACACAAGTCCACTTGGTGTGGAGTGTTCCCAAACGAATAGAGAGCGGAACAGAGAATGAGCCAGCCTGCTCGGCGCCTGTGAAACCTACCAAGCTGCAGGGGACCCCGCAAGACAGAGGTGAGGTGGCGGGATTAGCTGCATAGACGAGGGTGCTTGATGCATCGGTATCCAGGAGATAAGTCCCCTTCACCTTTTCCACTTCCATTTGAACGGTCGGTCTCCCCCACGCATCGTACTCGAGGGAACACAGGTGAACAGATTGCGCCCGTCCTAGTCACTGTTTTGGCTGGGATGGGGCAGATGGGATTTCGGTATCGGTAGCGGCGGCTACTCTCCCAGGACCATCTAACATTGTTCGGAGTGCAGTCATGAATATATCAAACGTGTGGGGAGAGGCTGGCTTCTCGGTCTCGGTCGTTTGGGCAGGGGCTGGAGAATTCTTCCCTGCGCTACTCTTCCATGGATTTCTACAATCCTTTCTCCAGTGCCCGGAGCAAGTATGTTTCGTATCGGAGGGATTGCCCCCCTCCTGGCGCCATTCCCTCTTATCCTGACTAGGTCTGATTTTGTGGACCCTTCCCTTGGGTAGGTGCTCTTCCGTCCCCCTGCCGTTCCAGTAGGCTAAGGTCAGTTGCCTGACCACTCCCTGTTCGGTGGCCTGGAGATCTCTCGGGTTAAACCAGGCCTCAGCCATTGCTCTTATTTGTGGCGAACTGTTTGCCACCAGGCTTCAGAGCCAGTGGCCTCTCTCATTCCGGCTAAGGTGATTCCGGTTGAGGTCCCTTCCACAGGCGCTCTGAAACACAGGCCACAGTCTGTCTGCGAAAGCCTGTGGGGTTTCCCCTGTGAGCTGCATTGTTTTTCCTACTCTGGAGAAGGGACTCCCGTCATTATAGCCCATGGCTTCTAGAATGTTTTCCTGGACGGCGGTACATGTCCTCTGCTCCCTTTTGCTCTCGGCAGAGAGGGACTGGTACAGCTTGCTGTCCAGTGAGAGGAGGAGCATATTTGCTATCTCGGCATCATCACACCCGTTACTATCCCCTGTCTGTTCCACTTCCATAAAGTGAACCAAGGGGTCTCCCTTTGGAGTGAGCTTTCCCAGGTGGCTTATCATAGTCCTAAGCTGTTGGGTAGTGTGGAGAACTTGACTTTCCAGGGGCCCCTGACCCCCAGCACCGGTGGGCGGGCCAAACTTCTGTTGCCGGACCGGGCACATCAGCCCCAGCTCTGGCTCTTCCTGCTCTGGCTCATCCATCCCTCCCTGCTGCCAGACCGAGCTGAACCTTGGTGCCACAGGTGGTGGCCCGTTATCCCTGTCTGCTCCGCAACTCGTTCACCCCCCCTGCTGCCGAACGGTATAGTCACCAGTGCCACAGGTGGTGGTTGAACAGTTTCCTCCTTCTCTTCCAGGTTTACCCGGGCCATACCCGGGTTTATTAGGCATACCATGCCTTTTGCCTTGGCCAGAGCAAGGGTTAAACTTTTGATTTGTTGCTGGCAGGGACCGTGGTCTCCTGACTCAAACCGATTAGTGCTAGCTACTTTATAAGCTGCCAATACGTCTCTTAAATTCTCCTCCAGCTCTTTTACTTGAAGGGTGAGGTGAGTGTTTTTCTCTCGCAGTATCTTTTCATTATTCCTAACCTCGGTACCCTGATACTGAAAATAGTCCTGGCTGTTCTTAAATCTCTCCATTAGCTGCGCCTTTCCATGTTTCAGCTTACGGAGCTCTCCCTATAACCTTTCTCCTGCCATAGCCCTTCCATGTGATGTCTCTGCACATTCCCTTAGTTCTGCCTGCAGTGACTCAATGGTGTTATCTAAGAGTTGGACCTGTCGCTGTAGACAGACCAACCAAATTGCTTTTTCTACCGATTCTTTATGGTCCTTGCTTGCTGTCCACTGGGCTGCAGCGTCTCCCGGATGCTCAGCACGCAATAGACCAAGCACCCATTTTTTAGTGACATTCACTTTCTTATGCACATAAGAGGAAATCCTCGTTTCCATCTTGGTTCTTTCTTCCAAAACAGCACTCTCTGCATCACATCACTTATACCTGCCACGGTCGCCATTTTGTAGGGGTGGTGTGTGGGGTCAGGTTCACCTCTGACCTTCTGAGCAGTTCGAATCGATCCCACTCCCTGGGTTCTAGACTCTGGATTTATTTGGGGGATGTGATAAAGTACAAGAGACAACTGGTTTGGTGCAAAAGAACTTCGATTTTATTAAAGACAAGAAAATACAATGTCAAACTTATAATCACTCAAGTAAAGAACAGTACATCACACATTCAAAGGGGTTACAGTGAATAATACACCTCCCACCTCCCAATGCCGAACACTGACTAGGTTAAACTCGAGGGCAAACAGGGACTATACTCACCAATCCTTTACTGGTAGTTGGTGGTGGTTTGTGATTTCGGGGTTCGCTGGATTCTGTAGGTTCTGCTTGCTATACCCCGAACATTGTAGAGGACTTCTTACTGCGCAATCTTCAGTTGGGTGATATCCGCTGAT
Source organism: Pristiophorus japonicus (assembly GCF_044704955.1). Lineage (NCBI taxonomy): Eukaryota > Metazoa > Chordata > Chondrichthyes > Pristiophoridae > Pristiophorus > Pristiophorus japonicus. Next base: position 101,413,347 of record NC_091992.1, read on the forward strand.
GTGGTAGGGCATGTTTTAAATTTATGGGGTAAGTACCCACTTTCTTTCATTAGAAATAGGTTTCAAAGTCTTTTAGGTAATGTTTTCACCTGTTGGTAGTCAGGCCTAGGTTGTCGAGTGGAAACTTTCAATTCTTCGGTTTCTTCCTTGCGGAGTTTTGTTTCGAAGTTGGTCGATTGCGGTGTTTTTGGTGGTATCATGTTAGCTGTAGTCGGTTGCTGCTGCGATGGTGATGTTCTCCCTTCCTTTTCGATAGCAGGACGTCGAGGCTGGAGAAGCTAGTTAAAACTGGTCTTTCTCCCTTCTTGATGCTCTATGATGCTATGCTGCTGTGTGCATACCTTCTGTTAAGCATGGCATAACAATATCTTCTGAAGCAAAAGCCTACCTTCGTTAAAACAGGGCCCCAGTTTATACTTTTGGAGCTGTTCTAATCTTCGTGCCAAATCAGCCCTGATTCTTTGTTTAATTTTGGTGGGCTTGATATTTCTTTGTCATATTTTGGCGGGCCCATTAAATGTTAACCTGTCTCAGATGTGTTGATCTTTTAAATCTGTTTTCTTGATGGAACTATTAGCTCTGGTATTTACAATGTCTGTCTGGGCTTGGGTTTTTCTTGTGGGCTGGATGTGTCATTGTTATTATGTATGTGCTGGAATGGTTTTCCAGGTCAGCATGATAGTTAGCTATCTCTGGGTTAATTGTTGCTGTGTTAATGTCTCCTGGGGAGAAAGGTTTTCGAGTATCCACATTCTCCAGACAATTTGCTTTAGCTTCAATACCCCAGACAGTTTCAATACTCAAACTGGCTTCTTTGAAGGATAGTTCCTTTAGTTCTTAGCCCTGCCCACACAGACTCAATCTGCCTTGTAAAATCCCAAATTTGATTAAAGTTCATAGTTTCTTCCATGTGCACGTTAGGATCTCAAACTTTCTGGTAGATAGTTCCAAATTAAATTTCCTTTCCAATGAGTCCAAACACTGCGGGAGGGGAGGGCGGTGGGATGGTGTTTCTCACGAATTTTGCAACTCTACACCACATTTAAAAAGTACTTGGATGTGCATTTGAAGTGCTGTAACCTACAGGGTTGTGGACCGAGAGCTGGAAAGTGGGAATAGGCTGGATAGCCTCTTGTAGGCCAGCACAGACACGATGGGCCGAAATGGCTTCCTTTCATGCTGTAATCGTCTATTATTCTATGATTCTATGATTAAGATCTATCTATTTGATCTTGTTTTAGTCAGCTCTCCTAATCCTTTTAAGAATAAAAGAAATAGGAGCAGAAGTAGGTCATCTGGCCCCTCGAGCCTGCTCTGCCATTCAATGAGATCATGGCTGATCCGACCCTGGCCTCAACTCGACTTCCCTGCCCTCTCCTCATAACCCTTGACTTCCTTATCTTTCAAAAATCTGTCTATCTCCAAATTAAATATATTTCCCTTCACTTCTCCATTCTGGATATTTTAATTTTGATAAAGTGCTTTGAGTTGTTTTATTATGTTAAGTACAAGTTGTTCCTGTCTCAATAACCACTTATGGTAAAGCATTCCATGCTGCATGTGAAAGCGTATCTTCTATTCTGCCCCCTGATCCTTGTGATCATTTTGAGTTAACGCCGCCTTGTTAGCAATTCACCAGCCAGTGAAAACAATCTTTCACTATCTATCCTCTCAAACGCTTTTTCATAATTTTGAAAACATCTATTCAATCTGCTCTTAACCTCAGTTTCCATGAGAATGCCTCAGTTTTTCAAACCTTAATTCACAGCTACAACATCTCTTTCCTGGTATCATTGTAGTGGTAACATATAAGGGAACCCAAAAATATTTTATAAACATATAAAGAAAAGATAATTAAAGGAATGGTGGGACCAATTATGGACAAAAAAGGAAATTGTCCTATGGAGGCAGAGGGTATGACTGAGGTACTGAATGAATACTTTGCATACTATGTTCACAAAAGAAGAGGATGAAGTTAATGTCGCAGTAGAGGAGGAGGGAGTAGAGATATTGGATGGGATAAAAATAGATAGAAAGGAGGGATTAAATAGGTTGGCATCACTCAAAGTTAACAAGTCATCTGGTCCTGATGAGATGCATCCTAGGTTGTTGAGGGAAGCTAGGACGGAGATAGCAAAAGCTCTGACCACAATCTTTTAATCCTCTTGACTGGTGCTAGAGAATTGAAGGATTGCAAATGCTTTACCCCTGTTCAAAAAAGGGAGAGGGATAAACCAGTTAACTACAGGCCAATTAATCTAACGTCTAACTTCTAACATTTAACCGTGGCTAACAAGGGAAATTAGGGATAGTGTTAAAACCAAGGAAGAGGCATATAAATTGGCCTGAAAAATCAGCAAATCTGATGACTGGGAGAAATTTAAAATTCAGTAGAGGAGAACAAAGGGTTTAATTAGGAGGGGGGAAATAGAGTATGAGAGTGAGCTTGCAGAGAACATAAAAACTGACTGCAAAAGCTTCTATAGATATGTGAAGAGAAAAAGATTAGTGAAGACAAATGTAAGCCCCTTGCAGTCAGAATCAGGTGAATTTATAATGGGGAACAATGAAATGGCAGACCAATTGAACAAATACTTTGGTTTTGTCTTCACTAAGGAAGACACAAATAACCTTCTGGAAATACGAGTGGCCCAAGGGTCTAGTGAGAAGGAGGAACTGAAGGAAATCCTTATTAGTCAGGAAATTGTGTTAGGGAAATTGATGGGATTGAAGGCCGATAAATCCCCAGGGCCTAATAGCCTGCATCCCAGAGTACTTAAGGAAGTGGCCCTAGAAATAGTGGATGCATTAGTGGTCATTTTCCAACATTCTATAGATTCTGGATCAGTTCCTATGGATTGGAGGGTAGCTAATGTAACCCCACTTTTTAAAAAAGGAGAGAGAAAACAGGGAATTATAGACTGGTTAGCCTGACATTGGTAGTGGGGAAAATGTTGGAATCAATTATTAAAGATGTAATAGCTGCGCATTTGGAAAGCAGTGACAGGATCAGTCCAAGTCAGCATGAATTTATGAAAGGGAAATAATGCTTGACAAATCTTCTAGAATTTTTTGAGGATGTAACTAATAGAGTGGACAAGGGAGAATCAGTGGATGTGGTGTATTTGGACTTTCAAAATGGATTAGTGTGCAAAATTAAAGCACATGGTATTGGGGATAATGTATTGACGTGGATAGAGAACTGGTTGGCAGACAGGAAGCAAAGAGTGGGAATAAACGGATCCTTTTCAGGATGGCACGCAGTGATTAGTGGGGTACCGCAAGCTTCAGTGCTGGGTCCCCAACTATTTACAATATACATGAATGATTTAGACGAAGGAATTTAATGTAATATCTCCAAGTTTGCAGATGACACTAAGCTGGGTGGCAGTGTGAGCTGTGAGGAGGATGCTAAGAGGCTGCAGGGTTACTTGGACTGGTTAGGTGTGTGGACAAATGCATGGCAGATGCAGTATAATGTGGATAAATGCGAGGTTATTCACTTTGGTTGCAAAAACAGGAAGGCAGAATATTATCTGAATGGTGACAGAATAGAAAAAGGGGAGGTGCAACGAGACCTGGGTGTCATTGAAAGTTGGCATGCAGGTACAACAGGCGGTGAAGAAGGCAAATGGCATGTTGGCTTTCATAGCGAGAGGATTTGAGTATAGGAATAGGGAGGTCTTAATGCAGTTATACAGGGCCTTAGTGAGACCACACCTTGAATATTGTGTACAGTTTTGGTCTCCTAATCTGAGGAAGGACATTTTTGCTATTGAGGGAGTGCAGTGAAGGTTCACCAGACTGATTCCCATGATGGTAGAACTGACATATGAAGAAAGACTGGATCAACTAGGCTTATATTCACTGGAATTTAGAAGAATGAGAGGGGATCTCATAGAAACATATAAAATTCTGATGGGATTGGACAAGTTGGATGCAGGAAGACTGTTCCCGCTGTTGGGGAAGTCCAGAACCAGGGGTCACAGTCTAAGAATAAGGGATAAGCCATTTAGGACTGAGATGAGGAGAAACTTCTTCACTCAGAGAATTTTGAGCCTGTGCAATTCTCTACCACAGAATGTTCTTGAGGCCAGTTCATTAGATATATTCAAAAGGGAGTTAGATGTGGCCCTTACGGCTAAAGGGATCAAGGGGTATGGAGAGAAAGCAGCAATGGGGTGCTGAAGTTGCATGATCAGCCATGATCATATTGTATGTGGTGCAGGCTTGAGGGGTTGAATGGCCTACTCCTGCACTTATTTTCTATGTTTCTATGTTTCTATGTCAGTGGTGGGAAAAGTGTCATAGCTGGCCGAATGAAAATCATTGCAATGTACAATGTGTTGATGGTCATGAAATGTGATATCAGCGATGATTTTGAGAGTGGTGGTGCTTTTGTTGTGCATATACTGTGTGTAGCGCTGGACTCACCTTATCACCCTAGCATCCCCTTCTCATCTAACAACCTCATTTGTGTCTTGTAGCTCAGCCAGCAGCGCTGCCCCAGGCAAGGCCAAAGAGGTCAGAAGGTGGGGGCGCAGGGCAGGAGTCGGCGAACAATCCTACTACATCTGGTGCTGAGGAGCTCTGATTGTCGCCCGTCAATCTGCTGGGTCTGTTCTCAACCAGGACTTCGAAGAATCTGCATTGCCACACTCCAGAACCCATTCCACCCCAAGACCATCTATTGGTCCTCCAGTCATTCCCGCCTCCACTCTGAGGGTTCCTGGCCCCAAGCACCTATCCACAGGGCACCCCATTTGTCCACAGGATGGTGCCGACCCTGCGGAGGTCTCATGGACGTGGCAGATTTGTTCCACGAGCACGACATGACAGCGGAGAGATGGTACAGTTGTCCAGGAGGACTGTAGACATTGGTGACCAGTCATTGAAGCTTCGGGGGGAATATCCCAACACCTGGTCTGATTACATTCCATGCATGGCGGAGTCCCTGGATCTGATAGCCACTAAAACTGCTGCCACAGGCCTCCCAGTAGTCCCCGAGCACGGTACTCCACCCCTAGGTTCCGTACCACCAACTGCGAACGACAGGTGAGAGCAAGGACCAAGATCCTGCTTCTGCATCAGAGAATGTTGCCCCCTCGACACGCCCGCTCCCGTACCCGTGCAACCAACGCATCTGCCTTCATCCCCTCCAATGAGGCACCGCCTGAGGAGCTCTTCGGTCAGGCGCCGTGAAGCGAGGAGGGGAGGGGAAGGGGAGAAGAAGGAGAGGGTGGAAGGAAAGTGAGGTGCATGTATGCAGGTGATGTCTGTGTTATATCTTCATGTGGGTGTTTGCAATTTGTTGCAATGTATGGGGGCTGGGGACCACGCTCCTGCTTTGCCATTGTATTCTGTGTTGCTGGACATGTTGAACATGTGATTGATGTCAATGGTGGGAAAAGCGGGGTGTGGGCGGGGGTTGGGTATTATTGGCTGTGATACTTATGATTTCAGACCAATCTTGGTATTAAACTTTTGTTATTGAACATAACCTTGTTGCACATTGTCTCAGATAGCTGGACCGTTACACACTGGTGATTCCTTACCATGAAAGGGTTAAATACAACTTAACATCAATCAACGTAAACTTTAACTGGCAACAAGGTTATGGGCACCATTGATATCTGAGCTGCACACCACACACACAGCAGTGTGTCAGCGTTGTTCCTCACATCAGCGCTCTTTCAGTCAAATCTTTTCGATATCAGCTCCTCACGTATGAGTGGGATTTAAAAAAATGCCAGCCACACCGCTGACGTTCGTTCCAATTAGTTCCGGGCGTTAGTATTGAATCTCAGCATCGAGAGGGCAGGAGGTCTGAGGAGCAGGAGGCCCGAAGGTCAGTGAGGATTTCAATTGTGACGAGTCGGGAGGTCAGTGAGTCGGTAAGGCCCTGAGGTCGGCGAGTTGGCTGGTCGGTGAGTCGGGAGGTCAGCGAGTCGATAAGGCCCTGAGGTCAGCGAGTCGGTAAGGCCCCAAGGGCAGCGAGTCGGTAAGGCCCTGAGGTCGGCGAGTTGGGAGGTCGGTGAGTCGGGAGGTCGGCAAGTCGGTAAGGCCCTGAGGTCAGCGAGTCGGTAAGGCCCCAAGGGCAGCGAGTCGGTAAGGCCCTGAGGTCGGCGAGTTGGTCGGCCCTGTGAGGTCGGCAAGTCGGCAGGCCCTGTGAGGTCGGCAAGTCAGGAGTTCGGAGACCGGGAGTTTGGAAGCCGTGGAGGTCGGTGACGTGAGTTGGTAAGTAGATCTCTTTTCTCTATTTCTTTTAAGTTGATTTTAAACTAGATTAGGCTAACTAGAGGAATGGCAGTGCAGTTCAGTCTTGTGGAGTGCACATTCTATGGCATGTGGGAAGTCCTGGACACTTCACACAGCCTAGGCAACCACGTGTGCAGGAGGTGTCTCCAGCTTCAACTGCTCGAGCTCCGCGTTTTGGAGCTGGAGCAGCGGGTGGAGTCAATAAGGTGCATCCGCAAGGCTGGGAACTACATGGATAGCACGTTTCAGGAGGTGGTCAACCCGCAGCTTAAACTGAGCAGGTAGAGGGGAAGTGGTTAACCAGCAGACATAGCAAGTGTGTTAGGAAGGTAGCGCAGGAGTCCCCCCGTGAGTCTATCTCGCTTTCAAACCAATATTCACTTCTGAGTATCGGTAAGGATGATGGTGCCTCTGGGGAATGCAGCCAGAGCCAATTCCAAGGCACCATGGGTGGCTCAGCTGCACAAGGGGGAGCTGACCTCTGTGTCCTCCTGAACTCAGTGATAGGAGATTCTATAGTTAGGGGAACAGACAGGCGTTTCTGCGGCCGTAGATGTGACTCCCGAATGGTTTTGTGCCTCCCTGGTGCCAGGGTCAAGTTTGTTACAGAGTGGACGCAGGGCATCCTGGGGGCGGGGAGGGTAAACAGCTAGAGGTCGTGGTCCATATCGGGACCAACGACATAGGTAAAATAAGGGATGAGGTCCTACAGGAAGAATTCAGGGAGCTAGGAAGAAAATTAAAGGGCAGGACCTCAAAGGTAGTAATCTCCGGGTTACTACCCGGAGTATAATGAGTATAAGAAAGAAAAGATAGAGAGGATGAACATGTGGTTGGAAAGTTGATGTAGGAGGGAGGGCTTTAAATTCTTGAGGCATTGGGACCACTTCTGGGGAAGATGGAACCTGTACAAACCTGACGGGTTGCATCTCAACAGTGCCAGGACCAATATCTTGCGGGGAGTTTTGCTGGTGCTGTTGGGGAGAGTTTAAACTAGCTTGGCAGGGGGATGGGAACCTGAGAATGAATTCAAAAGGGAAGGAAGCAAAGCAGAAATTGGATAGCAAGAATCTAGAAAGCGAATCTGTAAGACAGAGGAAACAGGGCTTAGTATGTAGTAAACAAGGAGGTCTTCCTGTGCTGAATGGTATATACTTTAATGCAAGGAGTATAGCGAATCAGGTGGATGAGCTAAGAGCACAGGTAGACACTTGGGAGTATGACATTATAGCTATTACAGAAACATGGCTGAAAGAGGGGCAGGTTTGGCAGTTCCATATTCCTGGTTACAGGATTTTTAGAAAAGATAGAGAGGGGGATAAAAAGGTTGGGGGGGGTGGTTGTGGTACTGATTAAAGAAAATATTACAATGGTGAGGAGGGGTGATACGTTAGAGGGATCATCAAATGAGGCCATATGGGTCGAATTGAAAACTAAAAAAGGGGCGATCATACTGCTGGGCATATATTATAGTCCCCCAAACAGTGTGAGGGAGATGGAGGAGCAAATATGTAGACAAATTGCTGTGAAGTTCAAAAACCATAGGGTAGTAATAGTAGGGGATTTTAACTATCCAAATATTGATTGGGACAAACTTAGTGTGAAGGGTATAGAGGGTGCGAAATTCTTGAAATGCATTCAAGAGAAATTTTTTAGTCAGTATGTAGCAAGCCCAACACGAAGAGGGGGCGGTCTTGGATTTAGTTTTGGGGAATGAAGCTGGGCAGGTTGAAGGGGTATTAGTGGGAGAGCACTTGGGTGCCAGTGACCATAATTCAGTCAGATTCAAGTTGGTTATGGATAAGGACAAGAATAGACCTGAAATAAAAGTTCCGAATTGGGGAAAAACTAATTTTGCTAAGTTAAGGAGTGATTTGGCCATGGTGGACTGGAAACAACTACTTGTGGGTAAATCAGTGTCGGAACAGTGGGAGGCATTTCAGGAGGAGATTCTGAAGGCTCAGGCCAAACATGTACCTGAAAGAAAAAGGTTGGGAAAAATAATTCTAGAGCCCCCTGGACGTCTAGGGACTTACAGGGGAGGATTTAAAAAAAAAAAGAGCACTTATGTCATATATCAACGACTAAATACTGTAGAATCTTTAGAGGAATACAGAAAGTTAAGAGGCAAAATTAAAAAGGCGATATCTGGGCGTTATATGTTATTTCAGCGGTAAAATGGATGTTAAGCTGGCAAAAAAGTGGAGGTTCTAGCCCATGGACTTTTAAAAGGCATTTGATAAAGTACCACAAACAGACTTATTTGTAAATAGAAGCACATGATATTAAAGTGATGGTGGTAACTTGGGTACATAATTGGCTGAGGGATAGGAGACAGAGAGTAATGGTGAACGGATGTTTTTCTGACTGGAGGGACATTTGCAGTGGGGTCCCCAGGGCTTGGTATGAGTACCATTGTTTTTCTTGTTATATAGAAATGATCTGTACTTGGGTATAGGGAGTACAATTTTGAAATTTGTGAATGATACAAAACTTGGCAACATAGAAAATAATGAACAGGATTGTAGCAGACTTCAGGAGGCGTAGATTAGTGAATTGGGCAGACACATGGCAGATGTGATTTAATGTGGCAAGTGTGAACTGATGCTCTTTGGGAGAAACAACACAGAGAGGCGGTATATTCTAAATGATACTATGTTGAGACAGGTGCAAGAGTATAGGGACCTGGGGGTGCATTTTCACAAATCTTTGAAGGTGGCATGCAAGTTGATAAAGTGGATAAGAAAGCTTATGGGATACTTGGCTTTGAATATATAAACAAGGAAGTCATGCTAAACTAAATATCTCTGGTTAGACCTCAGCTGGCGGATTGTGTACAATTCTGGGCACCACACTTATGAAGGATGTCAATGCCTTGGAGAGAGTATGAAGGATGTTTAACAGAATAATGCCATTGGTGAGGGACTTTAGTTATGTGAAGGGATTGGAGAAGCTGGGATTGTTTTCCTTAGAGAGAGAAGGTTAAGGGGAGAATTAATAGAGGTTTTCAAAATTATGAGTGGTTTTGTTAGAGCGAGTAGGGAGAAACTGTTTCCTCTGGACAGTGGGTCTGTAACCAGAAGTCATAGATTTAAAATAATTGGCAAAAGAACTAGAGGAAAAATTAGATTAGGAGCATTATTTCACACAGCAGGTTGTTAAGATCTGGAATGCACTACCTGAAAGGGTGGTGGAATCAGATTCCATATGATCTTACAAAAGACAGTTGGACATGTGCTTGAAGGGCACTAATTTGCAGGATTATGAGGAAAAAGCTGGGGTGTGTGGTTAAATTGGACAGCTCTTTCCAAGAGCTGGCTGAATGGCCTCCTTCTGTGCTGTAAGATTCCATGATTCAAATATTTTATTCCAGTATATCATCACTGTACCCTTTCCCTGACTCAACTATGCTTCCTATCCCGGGGTGCCCAGAACTGCACACAATACTCCAATTTTGGACCAATAAATGTCTCATAGAAAGTCAACAACATTTCCTTGGGGGCAAAATTGCGCCTTTTTATAGCCCCGTTAGCACCTCCAGGGGTCGACACTTTTCGCCCGGGGGAGGGGGGGCGCTACTGCCTTCAGGGACATTGCCCGGTAGTTTGCGGAGGCACTACGATGGTATTTAGCACCCCGGGCCGCTCGGCAACCAGTGATGACATCATCGCAATGCAAGGCGACCCCTCACTGCCCCGCGTTGACCCCTTATCGCCCCATAGGGGAAATTGTCAATGTCAGTTCACCATCTTTTTTGTCGGCCCACTCTTGGGTTGGCTCAATGATAGCGGCCCTAGCATGGTCCGGGCCACCATCGTGCAGCCCGACACTCTGTCTTGGGTGCCGGATTGTTGCCCCAGTTGCATGCTGCCCTGGTGGCCTAGTGGAAGCCATCAGGGGCCGTGCAGAGTGTACAGCGGCCCTCCCCTTTAATCAAAGGGGAGGGGCATTGAAGCACATCAGCGCTACGCATAGCATTTCCTTCAGCACCCCAGTAGCGGCCCAGTTACCGCCCCTAAAGGAAGTGAGCACGCGAGATTGCGCTCCGATTCTTTAAGGGGCAGTAAGGGCAATTCCATGGTGGGGTGGGGTGGGACTTCTACGCCAAGCGCTTAAAGTCCCGGCCCCAGTAGGTTGCTGCCCCCAATCTGGGCGCAGGGCAATTTCACCCTAAAACTCAATGCCCGTAGGTATAAAAAACCCATTTACCTTTTTAATGACTTTATCAACCCACACTTCAAACTTGAAATCTTGATGTATCTTGCATTCTTCATCATAGTTTTCCAGGGCCCTTCATTTTTTTGTAACAAGCAAACTTCAATATCATTTCACTTGTGCCTATATCAAAATCATTTATAAAAATGCAAAACAAAACATCTCAGTTCAAGTTCATAATATAAAAAACCCATTTACCTTTTTAATGTTCAACCAGTTGTCAGTGAAAAGTTCAAGCTGTGTGGGTAGATACAGCCTTGTCATTCTGTCCCTAAAGGATACTTGAGTAAGGAAAGACCAATGGCAATACTTCCAATTAAATGTTCTGTTATTTTAAGTGAATCATTCTGTAACCAAGTGGGAGCAGTAAAGTCACTGCCCTATTGCAGCTTTGTAGTGTTGAAGATATTTTCCCAGACTTTATTGGTATTGATAGTTGAAGAGCTGAATAAAGTTCTCAGATGTTACATTTTTTTTTAGAAGAAAGTGCATTACAGCTCCCTTTAGTGGCTGAAACCACCCTATGTGAAATGCAAGCGCCTCTTTCTCACTTAGCCTTGTTTCTGCTCAAAATCAGAGTTGGCAGTATGATCAAAATAGCAAAGAAAGTGGAAGCACCCACTCACTGCTAATTTCTTGCCCATGCCAATTATCGGACGAACCATGATCCAGGTGCCAGAGCTCCCTTTGGAAACAGGTGCGGGTGGCATAAATAGATGGTCAAATAACGAGGTTATGACCGCCAATGCAATTTTCGCCAGATTAACAACAAAATCTTTGGAATTCTCTACCCCGGAGAGCTGTGGAGGCTGGGTCATTGAATATATTTAAGGTGGAGATAGACAGATTTTTGAATGATAATGGAATCAAGGGTTATGGGGAGTGGGCAGGGAAGTGGAGTTGAGGCCAAGATTAGATCAGCAATGATCTTATTGAATGGCGGAGCAGGCTCGAGGGGCCAAATGACCTACTCCTGCTCCTATTTCTTATGTTCTTACGTTCCATTTTGAGTGCCCGTTAAAGAGCTGCACACAGTGAAAGCTGGAAGCATGTTTGGCACACTTTTTTTGCAGTTGCTTGTGGATTTTGAACCTTAATGGTTCTGTATTTGCTGCTCTCTGGAGGTGGAATTTAATGGAGGAGGTTTCAAGAGAAGAGGCAGTAAAACTAAATATGAAATACATTTTGATGGTTATAAAGACCGAAAAATAATCAAATAGCAAAATTAGGAATGAAACAATCTATGGGGCTGAATTCGCTATCCCTATGGGTGCTTATGAGGTGCGCACGCACCCATAGGGGCCCTACAAGTTCCGGGTTTAGACATACACTGTGTATGCACAGAAACATGGAACTTGCAATCTGTCAAGAATCCTCTTGACAGATCGTATGAATCTAACAGAAATGGGCATTCTCTGGCGGAACATTGGGCAACTTCTGCCCAGCGAATGTCCATGAAATTCTTGCGCCTGATAAAAGCAGGCATAAGGCTGGCTTTTATCATCGCAAGACTTTTAAAGGACAGAAAAATAAAAACAATTCAATAATTTAAAAATGTAAAAACCTGTGAAATAAGGTAAGTTTATTTTAGATCTTTTAAAATATGTAAGTTTATTTTTCAAAAAATTACATTTTTGTTTTAAATAATTAATTAAATTCCATTTTGATTAATTTTAAATATGTGATGTTTTAAATATATATATATATTACATGGTGGGGGTATTTCCATTCATATTTATAGTGATTCTGTACATACGGAACTCACCACAAGTATGAATGGGAATAATCCTACTTGTATTGGTTGGGCTGGCCCACGTGATCCCAGGGACGTGTATGAAGCACTTGCACTCCTGGGATATGTGGGCCTCTATGCAGGCCTTCGCATAGAGGCCCAGGACCACAAGTCGCCGAACCTCCCGGACCACCAGGTAAGTTCGTAGATTTTTTTCAGGTCGGAATCTCCCACCCGTAGGAAGCCTCCAATCGCAATTTCTGCACCATATCTTTGTCATGTGAGTTAAGTGCCTATCCATTAATATGAATTGTTTCTAGGCAGTATTTGAATAGTTAACATATCAAAATCTCTTAAAAGAGGGTCCTAGACCAAATCAATTTCAAAGGCCTTTGCAGATAATAATTTTGGGCTGGATTTTGCGATCAAGGGCAAATATACAGCGTCAGTCGTTCATTAGATTTGCACTTGCCCATAAACTTTCTATAGGTTGTTGCATGGCAAATTGTTGTCACCCAAACATTCGAACACTATAGAGCAACTGGAACCTGTGTGAATAAGGCAAGCAACTGTGTATTTCCTAAACCAATTAGATTGAAGAATCTTTAATAGTCTGTAACAGGAAGCCAAAGTTATTAAAGTGAATTCAATGTCAAATGAGGTACAGAAAGCAAAATAAAGAGAGGGAAACAAAGATGGATTGAGAGAGTAAAAAGAAACCGAAGAAAAATGTTAAAAAAATTAATATTTAAATGTTTGTTTAAAATCTCCAACAATAATTAAAAGCTGACAGAATGAGACTCCACTTATAAAAGTGACTTAGCTTATAAAAGTTAATTTTCAATCCCAGAGAAGCTGGTTGGCAGTAATGAAGACTTACCACACCATTAAAAAGCGTACATAGACCAGAATAGACAATCTCTAACCTTCTGTAATGAATTTAGTCCATATCTATGACGTCAGTATGGGAACTTTACATCATTCAATACATTTGAATGGGAAGCCAGACAGCGAGATGCTGTTTTTGTGCAACTTACCAAGGAGCCGCGCATCTCGGACAGGAATGTTCCAGATTTTCGGCTTGAACTGCACAAGTGCAATTGCCAGAAGTTGCTGTCCAAATTGTGCATAAATAACAGTGAGTGCAGTTAGCCTCCCTGATATTTTCAAGACAAAATCTAGCACATGAGAGTTCTAGAGTACTTAGCACTCTGACGGATTGGAATGCAATACAACAGTGATTGCTCCTACAATGGATTGTAGTGTGCTACAGTACTGAAAACTCCAATATATTTCAAAAATACTCTTTTTATGTTCTCTGAATTTGTGTATCGATCGAGTGGCTAGGAGGGGTGTGCAATCAATGGCAAGGGTACAAAGTTTGTAGTGGGGACTAATGAAGATGGCTTCAGTCTTCCCAATGTTTAATTAGGGGAAATTGTGACTCACCCAAGACTGTATATTGGGTAAGCAGTCTGGCAACAGAGGCAGTGGAGCGGTCGAGAGAGGTGATGGAGAGGTAAAGATGGTGCTCATCAGCATACATGTTTGTAATAGTTTGCAAGGAGAGAGAGATCGGCAGTGGGTTTTTTGAGTACCAGGGTGACTAAGGCAATCTTGAAAGGGATAGGGACAGTACCTGAGGAGAGTTTGTAATGTTAGTTAGCACGGGAGCAGGAAAGGATATTGGATGGTCAGCAGTAATATGTTTGAGGGAATGGCAGGAGGTATGTCTCATGGAAAAGGGGAGCTTGGAGTGAGCATAAGGGGAGATGGGAGAGAACTAGAGAAAGATGTGGGATCGGGGCTAGGGCAGGGGGGAATCTTGGGAAAGTTTAGTTTGGTGGGCAAGGAGAAGTACGGAAAAAGTAAGGCTGGATTTTCCGGTCCTTGGCGCTCTGGGTTTCGCCCTGGAATGGCGTGAAAGGCGGCGGTAAGGTCTCTTGCGCCCGTCGCGATCCTCCGGTAGGGTTTTGTGGCAGCGCTGAGCAGGACCACCGGGAAGAGATGCGCAGAGTGTGCAACGCCCCTGGTTGCGACAAATTTTGACTCTTGCCCGATCCGTCTGCCAGGACATGAGCCCGCAATAACCGCCTGGGAAATCAGAGCAGTCCAGCCAATCCGGCGGCACAGAGGAAAGTAATAGAAACATAGAAACATAGAAAATAGGTGCAGGAGTAGGCCATTCGGCTCTTCTAGCCTGCACCGCCATTCAATGAGTTCATGGCTGAACATGCAACTTCAGTACCCCATTCCTGCTTTCTCACCATATCCCTTGATTCCCCTAGTAGTAAGGACTTCATCTAACTCCTTTTTGAATATATTTAGTGAATTGGCCTCAACAACTTTCTGTGGTAGAGAATTCCACAGGTTCACCACTCTCTGGGTGAAGAAATTCCTCCTCATCTCGGTCCTAAATGGCTTCCCCCTTATCCTTCGACTGTGTCCCTTGGTTCTGGACTTCCCCAACATTGGGAACATTCTTCCTGCATCTAACCTGTCTAACCCCGTCAGAATTTTAAACGTTTCTATGAGGTCCCCTCTCATTCTTCTGAACTCCAGTGAATATAAGCCCAGTTGATCCAGTCTTTCTTGATAGGTCAGTCCCGCCATCCCGGGAATCAGTCTGGTGAACCTTCGCTGCACTCCCTCAATAGCAAGAATGTCCTTCTTCAGGTTAGGAGACCAAAACTGTACACAATACTCCAGGTGTGGCCTCACCAAGGCCCTGTACAATTGTAGCAACACCTCCCTGCCCCTGTATTCAAATCCCCTCGCTATGAAGGCCAACATGCCATTTGCTTTCTTAACCGCCTGCTGTACCTGCATGCCAACCTTCAATGACTGATGTACCATGACACCCAGGTCTCTTTGCACCTCCCCTTTTCCTAATCTGTCACCATTCAGATAATAGTCTGTCTCTCTGTTTTTACCACCAAAGTGGATAACCTCACATTTATCCACATTATACTTCATCTGCCATGCATTTGCCCACTCACCTAACCTATCCAAGTCGCTCTGCAGCCTCATAGCATCCTCCTCGCAGCTCACACTGCCACCCAACTTAGTGTCATCCGCAAATTTGGAGATACTACATTTAATCCCCTCGTCTAAATCATTAATGTACAGTGTAAACAGCTGGGGCCCCAGCACAGAACCTTGCGGTACCCCACTAGTCACTGCCTGCCATTCTGAAAAGTCCCCATTTACTCCTACTCTTTGCTTCCTGTCTGACAACCAGTTCTCAATCCATGTCAGCACACTACCCCCAATCCCATGTGCTTTAACTTTGCACATTAATCTCTTGTGTGGGACCTTATCGAAAGCCTTCTGAAAGTCCAAATATACCACATCAACTGGTTCTCCCTTGTCCACTCTACTGGAAACATCCTCAAAAAATTCCAGAAGATTTGTCAAGCATGATTTCCCTTTCACAAATCCATGCTGACTTGGACCTATCATATTACCTCTTTCCAAATGCACTGCTATGACATCCTTAATAATTGATTCCATCATTTTACCCACTACCGATGTCAGGCTGACCGGTCTATAATTCCCTGTTTTCTCTCTCCCTCCTTTTTTAAAAAGTGGGGTTACATTGGCTACCCTCCACTTCATAGGAACTGATCCAGAGTCAATGGAATGTTGGAAAATGACTGTCAATGCATCCACTATTTCCAAGGCCACCTCCTTAAGTACTCTGGGATGCAGTCCATCAGGCCCTGGGGATTTATCGGCCTTCAATCCCATCAATTTCCCCAACACAATTTCCCGACTAATAAGGATTTCCCTCAGTTCCTCCTCCTTACTAGACCCTCCGACCCCTTTTATATCCGGAAGGTTGTTTGTGTCCTCCTCAGTGAATACCGAACCAAAGTACTTGTTCAATTGGTCCGCCATTTCTTTGTTCCCCGTTATGACTTCCCCTGATTCTGACTGCAGGGGACCTACGTTTGTCTTTACTAACCTTTTTCTCTTTACATATCTATAGAAACTTTTGCAATCCGCCTTAATGTTCCCTGCAAGCTTCTTCTCGTACTCCATTTTCCCTGCCCTAATCAAACCCTTTGTCCTCCTCTTCTTGGTTCTAAATTTTTCCCAGTCCCCGGGTTCGCTGCTATTTCTGGCCAATTTGTATGCCACTTCCTTGGCTTTAATGCTATCCCTGATTTCCCTTGATAGCCACGGTTGAGCCACCTTCCCTTTTTTATTTTTACGACAGACAGGAATGTACAATTGTTGTAGTTCATCCATGCGGTCTCTAAATGTCTGCCATTGCCCATCCACAGTCAACCCCTTCAGTATCATTCGCCAATCTATCCTAGCCAATTCACGCCTCATACCTTCAAAGTTACCCTTCTTTAAGTTCTGGACCATGGTCTCTGAATTAACTGTTTCATTCTCCATCCTAATGCAGAATTCCACCATATTATGGTCACTCTTCCCCAAGGGGCCTCGCACAACGAGATTGCTAATTAATCCTCTCTCATTACACAACACCCAGTCTAAGATGGCCTCCCCCCTAGTTGGTTCCTCGACATATTGGTCTAAAAAACCATCCCTTATGCACTCCAGGAAATCCTCCTCCACCGTATTGCTTCCAGTTTGGTTAACCCAATCTATGTGCATATTAAAGTCACCCATTATAACTGCTGCACCTTTATTGCACCCACCCCTAATTTCATGTTTGATGCCCTCCCCAACATCACTACTACTGTTTGGAGGTCTGTACACAACTCCCACTAACGCTTTTTGCCCTTTGGTATTCTGCAGCTCTACCCATATAGATTCCACATCATCCAAGCTAATGTCCTTCCGAACTATTGCCTTAATTTGCTCCTTAATCAGCAATGCTACCCCACCTCCTTTTCCTTTTATTCTATCTTTCCTGAATGTTGAATACCCCTGGATGTTGAGTTCCCAGCCCTGATCATCCTGGAGCCACGTCTCCGTAATCCCAATCACATCATATTTGTTAACATCTATTTGCACAATTAATTCATCCACTTTATTGCGGATACTCCTTGCATTAAGACACAAAGCCTTCAGGCTTGTTTTTTTAACACCCTTTGTCCTTTTAGAATTTTGATGTACAGTGGCCCTTTTTGTTCTTTGCCTTGGGTTTCTCCACCCTCCACTTTTTCTCATCTTCTTTCTGTCTTTTGCTTTTGCCTCCTTTTTGTTTCCCTCTGTCTCCCTGCATTGGTTCCCATCCCCCTGCCATATTAGTTTAAATCCTCCCCAACAGCACTAGCAAACACTCTCCCTCGGACATTGGTTCCGGTCCTGCCCAGGTGCAGACCGTCCGGTTTGTACTGGTCCCACCTCCCCCAGAACCGGTTCCAATGCCCCAGGAATTTGAATCCCTCCCTGCTGCACCACTGCTCAAGCCACGTATTCATCTGAGCTATCCTGAGATTCCTACTCTGACTATCACGTGGCACTGGTAGCAATCCTGAGATTACTACTTTTGTGGTCCTACTTTTTAATTTAGCTCCTAGCTCCTTAAATTCGTTTCGTAGGACCTCATCCCTTTTTTTACCTATGTCGTTGGTACCAATGTGCACCACGACAACTGGCTGTTCTCCCTCCCTTTTCAGAATGTCCTGCACCCGCTCCGAGACATCCTTGACCCTTGCACCAGGGAGGCAACATACCATCCTGGAGTCTCGGTTGCGGCCGCAGAAACGCCTATCTATTCCCCTCACCATTGAATCCCCAATCACTATTGCTCTCCCACTCTTTTTCCTGCCCTCCTGTGCAGCAGAGCCAGCCATGGTGCCATGAACTTGGCTGCTGCTGCCCTCCCCTGATGAGTCATCCCCCTCAACAGTACCCAAAGCAGTCTATCTGTTTTGCAGGGGGATGACCACATGGGACTCCTGCACTACCTTCCTTGCACTGCTCTTCCTGTTGGTCTTCCATTCCCTATCTGTCTGTGGACCCTTTCCCTGCGGTAAGACCAACTTGCTACACGTGATACTCACGTCATTCTCAGCATCGTGGATGCTCCAGAGTGAACCCACCCTCAGCTTCAACTCCGCAACGCGGACCGTCAGGAGCTTGAGGTGGATACACTTCCTGCAGATATAGTCGTCAGGGACACTGGTGTCGTCCCTGATTTCCCACATGGTACAGGAGGAGCATAACACCCGACCGAGCTCTCCTGCCAATGTGCTGTAAAAGTGCGAGCATTTTTTGTGTTTAATTTTTGTGTGATTTGTGTTGTGGTGGCGTGGGTAATGTTTTAGGAATGTTTTGCTGTTTTATTGCTTAAGGTTTTTTTTCGAACCACCGCCCCCCCCCCCTCCCCGCCCCCGGCCTCTCTCGCACGAGTTTCCCATCCTTGCGTCACGAGAGGTGTACAACAGCTCCCTTAGCGCTGCACCCTCTGACGCGGGGCCCAGATGCCCAAACTTACATACTAAAACGCAAACTATTCCCAGCCGGTAACTTACTCGCACTGTCTCCATTTTCGCTCCGAAAACAGAAAAGCCTAAAATCCAGCCTGAAGAGATGCT
The DNA here is from genome assembly GCF_044704955.1 of Pristiophorus japonicus. NCBI lineage: Eukaryota > Metazoa > Chordata > Chondrichthyes > Pristiophoridae > Pristiophorus > Pristiophorus japonicus. The sequence goes on from NC_091992.1 coordinate 101,432,073, forward strand.
CTTAATGTTAGTGTCAGAGAGGTCTAGGTGCTCCTTGCATTCATTGGAGGCGAGAGGTTTAAAGAGATGTTCGATAATGGCAGGGGGGAGGGGGAGGGGAGAAACAGGGGGTTCTATTTGCTCTGCAGGTCAATCCAGGACAGTGGTGGTTTTGACAGAGGAGAGTGAGGCCGAATAGCACAATGTAGTTCAGGCACAACTTGTGATGGATAGCTCAATCAGTTGTGTAGCAGACATGCTCAATTGGATTTGAGGGAGGGAATATGGGGGTCATATCAGAGGCATCAACCAGGATGGGAAAGAGTAATGATTTTGGTGCGGGCAAAGACATCGAAGGTGGAGGTGAGGATATGGTTGAGTGGATTGACAGCTACAGAAGTATTGTGGAAAAAAGAGAAGCTAAGGATAAGCAATTGGGATTGAGACAGCGTAGTCGTAAGTGTATCTTAGGGGAGAGATTTTTCAGGATCGAATACCTTCCCTGTATCTAAGAGATGGCTGAAATTGGTTGCCCGCTTAATGATGCCTGCTGTAAAATATGAATTATAATCCACATATTACTGGTTGAGTGGCAGGTAAATTTCATTGTGCAGGCCCTGTGTTTCATTTGCTAAAATCATAATCGATGGGAAAATCGATCTATAACAAATGCCAGTCAATGGGTCTTTGATTTGTTTTTAGGACTGAAACGCCCTGAGATTCATTTTGGGAGGAAGCTTCACAACTTTTTGGCCTCTTCGAAGACCACGGCTAGCTTGAGAAACACTAAATCACTAAGAGCCCTTTTAAATTCTACAATGAAAGAGTTCTCGTGTCTAATTAGGAATATTTCAGACTGGCAGACCTCCACATTTTTGACCGTCCAAAAATAGCATTCTTCTATTAAATGAATTGATGCATGAAGATATAATGTACAGTATATTAGCTGAGTGGTACTCTGGAGTGTAAATGCTGGAAAACCACTGAAATAATAGCTATTAGCTGAAGAACACTATTAATAAACAATGCCAATTTGTCTGGAGAGACAAGCTATCATTTTAAATTGATCAAAATGGCATATAAAATTTGACATATGCAGTTATTAATATTTTTCTTATTTGATTTTTGAATTTCTTGTTAACTGTTAACCACGTTTTACTGGAAATATCATCAAATAAATCAGCTGAAATCTAGCCAAACCACACAGTGGTGCCGAATTGTAATCTTTTTGGTTGACTATCCACCATCATTAGAGCTCAGATGAAACACTAGCAGGATACAGGGCAGGTGTACAAAAAACTGCTTACTATACAGCTGAGTAGTCAGTAACTGTTTCCCTTTTCTAGTGATGCAGGAATAATTAAGTTATTATCTCTTTGGCTTAATAGGTGCCTATATATTGCCAAAGACAACTGTTATACAGTTGTCTTTGGCAATATACAGGCACCTATTAAGCTATGGCTGTGGTGATGATACAGTTCACCGTTCTGAAATCATACAATGGGGGTCATTTTAATCCGCCCAATGCGGGGACTGACGGGATTGCATCGCCCCTTTTACAGCCATCTGATTTTATTCAGGCAGGGTGTTAAACGGTTGCCCAATCCAATCCAATCAGTTTCTTGCCTGGTGTGAAATTAAAGTAAGACTCTGATCTACAATCGTAATACTGCAAATAAAAATGTGCAGTAAGGACATCAGACAGAATGGAGAGCCTGGACAACAGAGAGGATGACATTTTTGTCATGAAAGGAATATCAACAGATACACCCCCCCTAGAAAAAGATATTTCTTCATCTGTTAGCAAACATATCAAATCTGCTGTCTAACAAATGCTTTTTGAAATCTTAGAACAGTTTGAAAAGCTACGAGATGTGCAGTTGCTGAGACTGATTGATTAGATCAAGTTAACACTGTCTCATTACTAGCTCCTGGATTTGAACTGAAGTCCTTTTTCAACTGGTTGAGAAATGTCTCCCAAGTATGGTTTGAGAAATTGAAAGAATTGTGAAAGATAGCTGGATAGCATTCTGAACCTGTCGCTGTGGTTTAGCAGAAGCATAGTAAGACTATCACTCTGATTGTTTAATGTGTGCAGCTTAATGAAGTAAACATGGAAAACAGCTAACATCTGTGCTCTTGGAGATACATAATTATAGATGGGTGAAATATACTTGCTTTGTGAGCTGTAACCGTTTCTATCCCCAGTTGAATGAACTCTTTAAGGTGCTTTACCATTTCTGGACTTTGATAATGTTTTGCTTCCAGAGTTTCTGCCCGTTGCTGTTTTTGGGGAGTATTTATAGACAGCAGAAGCCTTCTAACCAGAGTCTGTACTTTTCTCCTTTCTCATGGTATTGCTGATACAGGTGCAACGTCCTGAATCCGGAACTCCGAAAACCGTAATTGTGTGAAAACCGGACATTTTGCGCATAGCTGATGGAGTCGTCCGGAATCTAGAATTATTGTCCGAAAACCGGACATTTTTGAGGCAAAACCCAAAATCCGGCATGAATTCGTTCGAGGATTCCGGATGTCGGATAAGAAAATCAAGTCTGAAATCTGGAATCCTTGACAGAATCCGTGCCAGATTTTGGGTTTTGCCAGATTTCAGACCTCGCCGCTCAAAACCTGGCACAGATTCGATCGACCGAATCTGTGCCAGGTTTTGATTTAAGACTATTGATTTTCTTGTCTGAAATCTGGAAAAACCCCCAAACTGGAACGGACTCGGTACCGAGGAATCCGGATTTCGGATATTGTACCTGTACAGTGAATCTAATGGTGGGAATCTTTATGTTCCCATCATCATAGGCAGTCCCTCGAACGAGGATGACTTAATTCCACATGAGTTCATAGATGTTTCAATGAAGGACCCGATGTTCCAGTCCTGAACTCCAATTGAGGGGGTGGAAGATGCCTGTGCATAGATTTTTTTAACGTGTGGTGACCGTTGCACATCAGCCACCACACGGGCTTGACAGAGCTAGGTCTTTATCCAGTGGCAAGGGTTAACCAGGACAACTGGAGACCTGATCTGCTGCACATGTTCCACAGTGGATGTGACAGTGCAAGCCTCCCTGTGTTTTTATGTGATGCTTGTTTGCTTTTGGGAAGTTTTATCAGTCAACATTGATTTGCATAAAATGTGTTCTTTCTTTTCCTGTAGCACTACTGAAAAGCAATTTGGCTTTGTACCAACACTGCAACTATAGTGAGAATGCAATCTGAAACTGAAGTCAAGACCCAACTTGAAAGTGAAGTAAAGAGAAGTGAAACTCTGTGGGGCAGACAGCCTTGCTTCACTTTGCTTTGAAGTCAGTTCAGATCTTGACCTCTATTGTACACTCCACAATTTAACTTCATGGTAATGCTAAACTTACCGTGTAAATTTACTTTGAAAGAAACATTTGAAAGGCTTAGATTCATATCATCATCATCATCGTAGACAGTCCCTCAAGATCGAGGAAGACTTGCTTCCACTCTAAAAGTGAGTTCTCAGGTGACTGTACAGTCCAATACAGGAATTACAGTCTCTGTCACAGGTGGGACAGGCAGTGGTTGAAGGAAAGGGCGGGTGGGGAGTCTGGTTTTCCGCTGTCCTTCCGCTCCTTCCGCTGTCTGCGCTTGGTTTCTGCATGCTCTCAGCGACAAGACTCGAGATGCACAATGCTCACCCGGATGCTCTTCCTCCACTCAGGGCAGTCTTGGGCCAGGGATTCTCAGGTGCCAGTAGGGATGTTGCACTTTATCAAGGAGGCTTTGAGGGTGTCCTTGAAACGTTTTGTCTGCCCACCTGGGGCTTACTTGCCATGTAGGAGTTCTGAGTGGAACGCTTGCTTTGGGAGTTTCATGTCGGGCATGCGGATGATGTAGCTGCCCAACGGAGCTGGTCGAGTGTGGTCAGTGCTTCGATGCTGGGGGTGTTGGCCTGATCGAGAACACTGACATTGGTGCATCTATCCTCCCAATGGATTTGCAGGATCTTGCGGATGCAGTGCTGGTGGTACTTCTCCAGCGCTTTGAGGTGTCTGCTGTATATGGTCCACGTCTCTGAACCATATAGCCATATCACCTCAACTCTCTCACCCGCATCTTCCATGCCTCGGAACTCTCACTATCTCACCGAAGGGCACGGCTAAGCGCTGAGCTTATGGCTTGCATCCCACTGTAGGCAACTAGGCCCATACAGTAAAGCCTGGTCTCCAGTCATCTTGGACCCCCTTGCCACTGGACCAAGACCATGTGGTAGCTGGTGTGCAATGGCCACCCCACGTTAAAAGAACTCAGGCACAGGCATCTTCCACCCTTCAAAATGATTCATATAGTGCCTTTCACATTCTCAGGATGTCCCAAAATAGTCAATTAATTATTTTCTGAAGCATTGTCACTGTTGTTTTGTTGGCCAGCATGGCTCCCAATTTTCCACACGCAAGGTTCCCCAAAAAGCAAAAAGTTGAATGTTGAGATTAGTAAAGTATATTAAATTAAATTTACATTTTTAATTGTATTTAGATATTCTGTATTTCTTTGCAAATAGTTGATTAGACAAAGCACTGCAAATATACACGGTTGTTTTTACAGCTAACAATTGTATCATAATCTTGTTATTCACACACTGAGAATTAATGGGTCTGTTTTTTTAATGCTATTGTATAAATTTTGGAATGGAGGATATGTTCTGCCTCTTTAATATTCCAGCATTCAGATATGCATCAAGGGCAATTAGGGATGGGCAATAAATGCTGGCCTTGCCAGCGATACTCACATCCCGGAACGAATAAAAAAAAATGTTATATTACAGAGTTTTACACCAAAATACTATCTCACCTTTCTTATTTAGCCATTGTGCTTTGTGCCCTATTTTACATTTATAGCACTGAGGAGAATTCATTAGATTAAATGATGGAAGCCTAAACTCATTTCACTTCGAATCTTATAATGTGTGTTAGACAAATAAGACACACATTCTATCACTTTGGCTTGGATTCAAATCCCAGAAGGAATTAGACAGCCTCCTCGCTCTGTGCATCACCTAATCTTGGTTACACTATTAACATTTAGATCTATGTTTTGTAACACTATTTTGCATTGTTATCCGGTTATAATATAAACATGGGTCAGACTGGATATAGTCATCTTACACTTGTCATTGGTGTTATGTTTCAATATCTCATGTACCAACCTGATGAAAGACCTTGGATCATTTCAATTCCTTAAGTGAAAACTGAGTTTTAACCCCAGATAATATTTTTCATCTGAAGCAGTAAAGCTGATAATCCTGAAATATATTGGTCTGACAAACAGCATTTCAGTTTCATTTCTACTGCTGTCAATCAATCCAAAATGAACAGTGGTCAACCGGTGAATTCGCCAGCTTCTAATTACAACTCTTAAAGCCACTAGGATCAGATCGTGCTATTTCTTACATCATGGATCATTATTTCAAAAAGAGACCCAAAACAAAGATACCTGAAAGGAACCAAGAAATGAAAGTAAGATGACACAAGAAAAACAAAATACTCTATTAACTATGCTGATATATTTATGTAATAAATCCGCAGTTAAACCTACAAGTTTTACCATGCATTCCTGGGGATGGAATCATAGAATGGTTACAGCACAGAAGGAGGCCATTCGGCCTGTCGAGCCCATGCCGGCTCTCTGCAAAACCACTGCAGCTAATCCCACTCCCCCACCCTTTCCCCATACTCCTGCAATTTTTTTTCCTTTAGGTACGTATCCAACTCCCTTTTGAAAGCCATGATTGAGTCTGCCTCCACCACCCTTTCAGGCAGTGCATTCCAGATTCTAACCACTTGCTACATAAAATAATTTTTCCTCATGGCGCCTTTGGTTCTTCTGCCAATCACCTTAAACCTGTGTCCTCTGGTTCTCGACCCTTCCCCTAATGGGAACAGTTTCTCTCTATCTACTCTGTCTAGATCCCTCATGATTTTGAACACCTCTATCAAATCTCCTTCAACCTTCTCTGCTGTAAGGAGAGCAACCCCAGCTTCTCCAGTTTATCCACATAACTGAAGTCCCTCATCCCTGGATCCATTCTTGTAAATCTTTTCTGCACCCTCTCTGAGGCCTTCACATCCTTGGATGGAACTGAAAGATACAACACAAGTTATGAGAAAAGAATTGTAGCTCAGATCAACTTGGTATAATCCATAACATTCAAATTGTCCACTAAATTGCTTGAAATGTCATTTTTATGATCCAAGTTACCAAGCTGATTGCTGATGAGGAGCAAGTAGTATTGGTGAATACATACTATTGTACACGTATCTACACTGCATGGGTACACATCTCTTGTTTTCACTCTGGAAGAAGTTTGCCTTAGCTGCTAGTTTAGTATTTTTTAACCAGTCATGATGACTACAGTTTATCTATTTGGAGCTAAATTCAGAGAACATTGTTAATGTGTATGTGAGAAAGTTCTGTTGTGGATAGTAAATACGGAGACTGTAATAGATCAGTATGGAAAAGGGATCAGGACTGCAGCAGACTTGATTGATGAGGGAATCTGCTAGTTCAGCATTTCATACAAGTGTAAATTTAAACTTTTATTTGTCAAACATGATAATACAATCCTTAAGCCACAATATCTTAAATGGAGTAATTAGTGCAAAATTGCTGTTATGCAGCTGTTGTAAATAAATGGTTTAAACATATGGGGGGAGAAATTTGCATTGTTTGCAATTCCCGTTAGCACACCCGGGGGGAGCAAACGATTTCTCGCCCGGGAGTGGGGGAGGGGGGCTACCAGCTGCCGCGAATTTGCAGTGGTGTCCGCCGGTAGCTGCGCCTCCACCGATGACGTCATCCTGTTTTCGCCCCACGGCGGACATTGGGCAGCGCACCATGAGGCCGCCTCTGGCGATGTCAGTGCAAAGCCTCATGGGTCGTAAATTGGGCCGCAATCCGCTCCCGGGCCGAAATGTAAAGGGGAGGTGCGTGGTGCCATTTTGTCCTCTCGGCCGCAGGGTCCGTGTCACGATGGTGCAATCACGGGCTGCAGCCACGGCACCCAGCGTTCCCTGTGGCATAGTGGAGGCCCCTCACCCCACTGCAGATTTCGCAGCATGCCCCCCCTTTTAATAGAAGGGGAGGGTTCTGTGCTCACATCAGCGCTACGTGGAACGCTGCAACATTCGAGCGCACATTGCCCCAGTCCACCCCCGAGAGGAAGTGTAGCACGCGACATTATACTCCACTCATACATAGTTAAAAAATCTATTTAATCTTTATTGATGATAGATGTCATCAATACCAACAAATCATGCAACATTAACTGGGCGTAGAAAGTTCCGCCTCGCCAAGGTTACCACCCTCAGATGGAACGATACGCAATTTTGCCCCCATGGCTTTTGAATGAGTGAATGATTAAAGAAGTGGAATGTGTGGTTAGAGATGATACAGATATTGAGGTTGGAAAAACAAGTAGGGCATATCTTCATCAGGTGTCAGCTGTGGCTCAGTGGTAGCATTCATGTTTCTGAGTCAGAAGGTTGTGGGTTCATGTCCCACTCAAGAGACTTAAGCACAAAATCTTGGCTGACAATTCTATTTAAGGGACTGTTTGAAGTGCTGTCTTTTGGATGAAATGTTATACCGAGGCCCTGTCTGCCCTCTCAGGTGGATATGAAATATCCTGTGGCACTATTTCAAAGAAGAGCAGGAGAGTTCTCCCCTGTGTCCTGTTCAATATTTATCCCTTATATTGCTGCTTGCTGAGTGCAAATTGGCTGCCACATTTCCTAACACTACATTTCAAAAGTAGTTAATTGGCTGTAAAGCGCTTTGGGATGTCTTGCGATTGTGAAAAGCACTATATAAATGCTAGTCTTTTCTTTTGTAATGAAATATTGTAAAGAAATGAGATTGGCAAACTTGCAAGGTGACAAATATGGTAACCAGACTTAATAGTTAACAGATCCATATGTTTGAACAATAATTGACTGCAGGAAGAATGTGCTGTGTGAGAGGATAACTGGTGATATAAATTGCAAGGTTACCGAGGTGTTAATTCAGCAAAAGGGAACTGTTTCCTTAAACATGACATCCTTTATTCATGTAATAAAGTTTATGTAAAACCTGGGAGACAAAGGGAAGTTGCATCTGGAGCAGGATGCTGAGTATCATGAACCTGGTTGAGAAAAGCTATAAAGAGAGAGGGTCTAACGTAGACTAGCTGACTGCATGCTCAGGACAGAGATAATCACAATTGGTGCTGATTGGTAAGGGATGCTTCATAGTAGTGTGATGTCCTCTTACTGCTATGGTAATGTTGCATGATTTGCTGCTATAGATGACACCTGTCATCAATAAATGTAAAATTGATTTTTTAACTACGTAAATATGTAGTTGTGTCTGATATGTCAGGGCTGAACCCAAATTATAATTGAATGCTATGGTGCATGATTATACAATACTGTGGACACCATAAACTACTTCATTACTTTTGTATAGCTTTTGTAAGGGGATAAAAAACGGTCACTAGTGTGGAGACAGACCGATGGTCACGAAAGTGGATACTGAAAATAGTGAATTGATCTGACATGTAAAATGGTCCAGATTAAAGGGCTTATCAGTATTAGGAGGTTCTGAGGAATCAGGAGTTCCTCTATATTCCGGTAGGGATTGTGATTGACCGATTATATGTAAAACTCGCTTATGTATGTAAAGCACGCTTATACACTCGCTTACATTGGGTTAAGAAGAGAGAAGCAGCAATGCCTGATGGTTAATGAACCATCCATTGTATGGGGAAACAAAATTAACCTGAGGACAGACTCATGGAAGCATAGATATTTAGTACAGAACAAGGACACAAATATTTGGAAACATAGATTATAGCAGCACGGGAACAGGATGGTATTGATTGGTAGTTTTGACTAGAGTTCTTGGGAGAGAGATAAGGAGGCACCACCCTGGAAAACAAAGTTAATCAACATGTCATGAGAAACTGAGGCAAAGTTAACACCACTGAATAACACATTCCAGAAGGGGGACATGTGATGAGAGATGGACAGGTGGGGAAGAACCACTCAGAGCTAGTCTGATAAGAGTCAACAAATCAATGTAACTTCGCTGATGGCAATAGGCCAATCAGTGGTTTTGTAGGAGGGTCACACACCTCAGAAAGTGTATAACTGTCATTACAAACTGTTGTTCTGGGAAGTTTTCATCGGAACCCTTCCCAAGCATGCTTGAATAAAAACCGGTTGAACCGAAGTTTTCGTCTGAGTGATTCTGTGGTCGCTATGCGAGAGGGCAGGTGTTGATTCCTTATATCAGGGAGTCCACCTTGAGGAAGAGAAGTCTTCTTTTACCCCAACACTTTGTTTTGTTGAGTTGGCTGGTATTAAGAGTTGGGGAGATGTGCCAAGGTGACTTATGGGTGCTCTGATCACCAAATCAATGCTTGGTATGGGAGGGGGTGTTTTTTGGATTATTGGAATTGACTCTAAGTGGAGGCTGGGAGGGGGAAATCATTGGGGGCAATTGTAACCCTACTCGCTCAGTAGAAACCTGGTGGGTGAGCAGTTAAAATCGCCCTGGCTTTTACCCGTCCGAAAGCCCTCATTATCGCAACATCTGCAATTTTAACCTGCTCTCCTGAGCAGGCAGCAAGGAACGTGCCTGGAGCTAACAGGGTCCTTCTTTACAAATGCATGTTATGACCCGATGACATCATTGAGACCTGACTGGAATTTTAACTCAGGCCCGAGTGGGGATCCACCTGGTGTTAAAATCGAGGCCTCTTGGGCATGTCAAGTTCAGGTTGGGAATTCCTTCCTCATATCTGTGGTTATTGGCAGGGTGGGGTGCAGGGGGGGCAGAGGAGAGGGGTGCCAAGTGCAGGAGGTGGTATCACAATATCGGCACTTTGCAGATGAGAAATCCAATATAAGGTTGAGGTATGCTAATAATACATTTGCTCTGTGAGGGTGGGGGAGATGTTCATTACTGGAGGCGAGGTATGTGCACTCTCTGCTTAGTGTACAGAGGCTGCACTGTGGGGCTTTGAGCTCCGATCCCAATATTTGGTGGGGTGGAGGAGGAAGGTTGAATGTGGGCTTGTGGTCTGATTACGGACTTTCTGCTCAGTAAATGGGTCAGGTTCAGTTTGGGTTTGTGATCCTGTGCTGGAATTCCTGCTTGGTTGTGGGTGGGCAGGAGGGATTCACTCCAACCGTAAAATTTCTGCTCAAAAGTGGGTGAGGTTTGGATGTGCACTTTTGGTTGTATCCACAAATGCTGGGGAATAGGAGGGTAATGTTCAACATGTGTGCTTGCTTTCATAATCGGCGGTTCTGCACAGTGAGGGGGAAATGGTGTTCTGGTCAAACATCGGACATACTGCTCGGTGTGGGGTTGAGGGCGGTTTCTCCTGTTGTATTTCTGCTTTAGCGGGGAAAGGGTTTCTTGAATCTTGTATTTCTGCTCAGTAGTGATTGGGTTGCTTTTCAGTTCTATATTTCTGTTCATTGGGAGTGTACACAGTCCTTTATTTTGATCCAATCGAAGGAGGATGGCTGCAGTATTATATTTCTACTCAGTGGGGTAGTGGGAGCTCTTTTTGGTTTTATAAAATGAACAAATTTGGTCAGTTCAGGGTCTTAGAACATAAGAACATAAGAATTAGGAACAAGAGTAGGCCATCTAGCCCCTCGAGCCTGCTCCGCCATTCAACAAGATCATGGCTGATCTGGCCGTGGACTCAGTTCCACTTACCCGCCAGCTCTCCATAACCTTTAATTCCCTTATTGGTTAAAAATCTATCTATCTGTGATTTGAATACATTCAATGAGCTAGCCTCAACTGTTTCCTTGGGCAGAGAATCCCACAGATTCACAACCCTCTGGGAGAAGAAATTCCTTCTCAACTCGGTTTTAAATTGGCTCCCCCGTATTTTGAGGCTGTGCCCCCTAGTTCTAGTCTCCCCAACCAGTGGAAACAACCTCTCTGCCTCTATCTTGTCTTTCCCTTTCATTATTTTAAATGTTTCTATAAGATCACCCCTCATCCTTCTGAACTCCAACGAGTAAAGACCCAGTCTACTCAATCTATCATCATAAGGTAATCCTCTCATCTCCGGAATCAGCCTAGTGAATCATCTCTGTACCCCCTCCAAAGCTAGTATATCCTTCCTTAAGTAAGGTGACCAAAACTGCACGCAGTACTCCAGGTGCGGCCTCACCAATACCCTGTACAGTTGCAGCAGAACCTCCCTGCTTTTGTATTCCATCCCTCTTGCAATGAAGGCCAACATTCCATTCGCCTTCCTGATTACCTGCTGCACCTGCAAACTAACTTTTTGGGATTCATGCACAAGGATCCAAAAAGGGTTTCATGCACAAGGACCCCCAGGTCCCGCTGCACTGCAGTATGTTGTAATTTCTCCCCATTCAAATAATATTCCCTTTTACTGTTTTTTTTTCCGAGGTGGATGACCTCACATTTTCCGACATTGTACTCCATCTGCCAAACCTTAGCCCATTCGCTTAACCTATCTAAATCTCTTTGCAGCCTCTCTGTGTCCTCTACACATCCTGTTTTCCCACTAATCTTTGTGTCATCTACAAATTTTGTTACACTACACTCTGTCCCCTCTTCCAGGTCATCTATGTATATTGTAAACAGTTGTGGTCCCAGCACCGATCCCTTTGGCACACCACTAACCATCGATTTCCAACCCGAAAAGGACCCATTTATTCCGACTCTCTGCTTTCTGTTCGCCAGCCAATTCTCTATCCATGTTAATACATTTCCTCTGACTCCGCGTACCTTTATCTTCTGCAGTAACCTTTTGTGTGGTACCTTATCGAATGCCTTTTGGAAATCTAAATACACCACATCCATCGGTACACCTCTATCCACCATGCTCGTTATATCCTCAAAGAATTCCAGTAAATTAGTTAAACATGATTTCCCCTTCATGAATCCATGTTGTGTCTGCTTGATTGCACTATTCCTATCTAGAGGTCCCGCTATTTCTTCCTTAATGATAGCTTCAAGCATTTTCCCCACTACAGATGTTAAACTAACCAGCCTATAGTTACCTGCCTTTTGTCTGCCCCCTTTTTTAAACAGAGGCGTTACATTAGCTGCTTTCCAATCCGTTGGTACCTCTCCAGAGTCCAGAGAATTTTGATAGATTATAACGAATGCATCTGCTGTAACTTCTGCCATCTCTTTTAATACCCTGGGATGCATTTCATCAGGACCAGGGGACTTGTCTACCTTGAGTCCCATTAGCCTGTCCAGCACTACCCACATTCCTGTGACCAGCAATTTTTGGCATGGTTTTTGTGTCTTCCACTGTGAAGACCGAAGCAAAATAATTGTTTAAAGTCTCAGCCATTTCCACATTTCCCATTATTAAATCCCCCTTCTCATGTTCTAAGAGACCAACATTTACTTTAGTCACTCTTTTCCGTTTTATATATCGGTAAAAGCTTTTACGATCTGTTTTTATGTTTTGCGCAAGTTTACTTTCGTAATCTATCTTTCCTTTCATTATTGCTTTTTTAGTCATTCTTTGCTGTTGTTTAAAATTTTCCCAATCTTCTAGTTTCCCACTAACCTTGGCCACCTTATACGCATTGGTTTTTAATTTGATACTCTCCTTTATTTCCTTGGTTATCCATGGCTAGTTATCCCTTCTCTTACCACCCTTTTTCACTGGAATATATTTTTGTTGAGCACTATGAAAGAGCTCCTTAAAAGTCCTCCACTGTTCCTCAATTGTGCCACCGTTTAGTCTGTGTTTCCAGTCTACTTTAGCCAACTCTGCCCTCATCCCAGCCGTGCATAACCAAGGAAATAAAGGAAAGAAGATTGGCTCTCTAATCCTGAATTTCTTCTTACTGGTGGGGTTCCAGAAATCTCTATTCTGTTCAGTGAAGGATGTTAACTTAGTATGCTGTCAAGGGATTGCAGCTGTTCTTTCGTGACAGTGGTTGTGGATTTATTCACCCATTACATTGAATGTTGATCATGTCACAGCACAAGAATTCTTTCTTCCAGCCACTGCCAACTTGCGTGAAATTTTGATCATCCTCTCAAATCACATCAATTAAACTTAGTTGAGAGACTACTGAATGCTTTGTGCCTCTTTGTTTGCTTGAGTGAAGTCTGTGATGGGTGTGTATGATGGCTGTCAAGCAGGAGGTCTGCTCCTTCAACTCTCACAGTTGCTCAAGTGTGGAAACCTTTTTTTCTTAGGCTGTCAGTTTAGTATCTGATTTTTCTTCTTTAGATATTTTTTCTCTCTCAGAATTTTATGGGGAATATGTAAGAACATAAGAAATAGGAGCGGGAGTAGGTCATTTGGCCCCTTGAAACTAATAAATGAACGCTTGTTATATATGTACACTTATATTTACTCTGGTACAGCCACCAGAGGGTTCATCCCCTGGAGTCCCAAGGGATCCCATAATCCCTTGGGAGCACAGGTATTTAAGGAGGCTTCACAGGTTGGAGAGGCACTCTGGAGACCTGCAATAAAAGACTACGGTCACACTTTACTTTGAGATCACGTGTTCAGTCTGATTCTTTCTCCATACACAACAACTGGCAATGAGATACAGATAGCGAACCCAAAGATGCAGAGAACAGTGGGCATCCTGGAGAAATTCTCGGAGGGAGATGATTGGGAAACTTTTGTGGAACGACTCGACCAATACTTCGTGGCCAACAAGCTAGATGGGGAAGAGAGCGCTGCCAAACAAAGAGTGATCCTCCTCACCATCTGTGGGGCACCAACGTATGGCCTCATGAAGAATCTGCTCACTCCAGCGAAACCCACGGAGAAATCATACGATAATTTGTGCACACTGGCCCGGGAGCATTTGTACCTGAAGGAAAGCGTTCTGATGGCGAGGTACCGGTTCTACACCTACAAAAGGGCTGAAGGCCAGGAAGTGGTGAGTTATGTCGCTGAGCTAAGACGCCTTGCAGGACATTGCGAATTTGAAGGACATTTGGAGCACATGCTCAGAGACTTTTTCGTCCATGGCATTGGCCACGAAACCATACTTCGCAAACTTTTGACTGTAAAGACCCCAACCTTGAGTAAGGCCATAGCGATAGCCCAGGCATTCATTGCCACCAGTGACAATACGAAGCAAATCTCTCAGCACACAAGTGCTGCTACAAGTACTGTGAACAAAGTGATGTTGTTTTCGAATTGTAACGTACAGGGCAGGTCACACATACCTGCAGCTACACGTCCGCAGCTGTCTCAGAGTCCACCATTAAGCATGATGAATGCAAAGACATTAACACCTTGTTGCTGGTGATCATCGTTTCCATTCATGCCGATTCAAAGAGTACGTTTGCAAGGGCTGTGGAACAATGGGACACCTCCAAAGAGTGTGCAGATGAGCTGCAAAGTCTGTTAAACCTGTAAACCACCATGTTGCAGAGGAGGACAGATCCACGGAGGATCACGATGAACCAGAGCCGCAGATCGAGGAGGCAGAGAGCTATGGGGTGCGCACATTCACCACTGATTGTTCCCCGATAATGCTGAATGTTGAAATAAATGGACTCCCGGTATCAATGGAGCTGGACACGGGCGTGAGCCAGTCCATTATGGGCAAAGCGACTTTTGAAAGGTTGTGGTGCAATAAGGCCTCAAGGCCAGTCTGAACTCCAGTTCGCACGAAACTAAGAACTTGCACGAAAGAACTGATTCCTGTAAGCGGCAGTGCTACTGTAAAGGTCCCCTACGATGGAGCGGCGCACAAGCTACCACTCTGGGTGGTACCGGGCGATAGTCCCACGCTGCTCAGCAGGAGCGGGCTGGGAAAGATACGCTGCAACTGGGACGACATCCGAGCGCTATCGCCCGCTGACGACACTTCGTGTGCCCAGGTCTTAAAACAAATTTCCTTCGCTGTTCGAATCAGGCATCGGGAAATTCCAAGGAGCAAAAGTGTAGATCCACCTAATTCTGGGGGCGTGACCCATCCATCACAAGGCGAGAGCAGTACTGTACATGATGAGAGAAAGGGTAGAGATCGAGCTAGACCGGCTGCAAAGAGAGGGTATCATTTCCCCAATCGAGTTCAACGAGTGAGCCAGTCCTATCGTCCCAGTCCTCAAGGGAGATGGCACCGTCAGAATCTGTGGCGATTACAAAGTAACTATCAATTGTTTCTCCCTGCAGGACCAATACCCACTACCAAATGCCGATGGCCTCTTTGCAACGCTGGTGGGAGGAAAGACGTTCACGAAGCTGGATCTGACTTCAGCCTACATGACGCAGGAACTGGAAGAATCATTGAAGGCCCTCACCTACATCAACATGCACAAAGGCCTTCTTGTTTATAACTGATGCCCATTTGGAATCCGATCGGCATCAGCGATAGTCCAGAGTAACATGAAAAGTTTACTGAAGTCAGTCCCGCTTATCGTGGTCTTCCAGGATGACATCTTGGTCACAGGTCGGAACACATTCGAGCATCTGCAGAACCTGGAGGAGGTTATTAGTTGACTTAACCGCGTGGGGCTCAGAATAAAACGCTCAAAGTGCGTTTTCCTGGCACCTGAAGTGGAGTTCCTGGGAAGGAGGATTGCGGCGGACGGCATCAGGCACACCAACGCGAAGACGGAGGCAATCGAGAGCGCACCGAGGCCACAGAACGTGACGGAGCCATGGTCGTTTCTGGGACTCCTGAACTACTTTGGTAACTTCTTACCAGGTCTCAGCACACTGCTAGAACCACTACATGTCTTACTACGAAAAGGGGACGAATGGGTTTGGGGCAAAAGCTAAGAAAATGCCTTTGTAAAAGCGAGAAAATTGTTATGCTCAAACAAATTGCTTGTGTTGTATGATCCATATAAGCATTTGGTACTAGCATGTGATGTGTTGTCATATGGCGTTGGGTGTGTATTGCAACAAGGTAATGATTTCGGGAAACTGCAACCGGTTGCTTATGCATCCAGGAGTCTGTCTAAGGCTGAGAGAGCTGACAGTATGATTGAGAAAGAAGTGTTAGTGTATGTCTATGGGGTAAAAAAAATGCATCAATACCTATTTGGGCTAAAATTCAAATTGGAAACTGACCATAAGCCACTTATATCCCTGTTCTCCGAGAGAAAAGGGATAAATACCAACGCATCCAGAGATGAGCGCCCACATTGTCCGTATACAACTATGCCATCCGCCACAGGCCAGGCACAGAAAACTGCGCCGATGCTCTCAGTAAACTACCATTGCTCACCACGGGGGTGGAAATGGCGCACGCCGCAGATCCAGTCATGGTTATGGAAGCATTTGTAAGTGAGAAATCACCTGTCACTGCCCAGCCGATCAAAACCTAGACAAGCCAGGGCCCCTTATTATCTCTAGTCAAATGCTGTGTGCTTCACGGGAGCTGGCCCAGTGTCCCAGTGGAAATGCAGGAAGAGATAAAGCCGTTCCAGTGGCGCAAAGATGAAATGTCTATTTAGGCAGACTGCCTTCTGTGGGGCAAGCGAGTAGTGGTCCCCAAGAAGGGCAGAGATACCTTCATCAATGACTTCCACAGTACCCACCCAGGCATTGTAATGATGAAAGCGATAGCCAGATCCCACGTGTGGTGGACCGGTATCGATGCGGACTTAGAGTCCTGCATTCACAGATGTAATACATGCTCGCAGTTAAGCAATGTACCCAGCTAAGTTTATGGTCTTGGCCCTCCAAACCGTGGTCTAGGGTACATGTCGACAATGCAGGCCCGTTCTTGGGTAAAATGTTCCTTGTGGTTGTAGACGGGTACTCCAAGTGGATTGAATGTGTGATAATATCGGCTAGCACGTCCGCTGCCACTACTTAAAGGCTGCGGGCCATGTTTGCCACACACGGCCTACCCAATGTCCTGGTGAGTGACAACGGGCCATGTTTTACCCCTGCTGAGTTCAAAGAATTCATGACCCGTAACGGGATCAAACATGTCACATCTGCCCTGTTTAAACCAGCGTCCAATGATCAGGCAGAGAGAGCAGTGCAAACCATCAAGCAATGCTTGAAGAAGGTAACTGAAGGCTCACTGGAGACTCGCCTATCCCGAGTCCTGCTTAGCTCACTCACTGGGATCCCACCTGCTGAACTGCTCATGAAAAGAGCACTTAAGACAAGGCTCTCGTTAGTTCACCCTGATCTACATGAACAGGCAGAGAGCAGGCGGCTTCAACAAAGTGCATATCATGATAGCGCAAATGTGTCACGTGAGATTGAAATCAATGATCCTGTATTTGTATTAAATCATGGACAAGGTCCCAAGTGGCTTCCCAGCACTGTCATGGCCAAAGTGAGGAACAGGGTGTTTCGGGTCAACCTGTCAAATGGATTCATTCACCGGAAACACTTGGACCAAATCAAACTCAGATTCATGGACTATCCTGAGCAACCCACCTTGGACCCTACCTTTTTTGATCCCCCAACATACACACCAGTGGCAACCGGCACCACGGTTAACCACGAAGCAGAACCCATCATCCACAGCAGCCCAGCAGGGCCCAACACACCAGGCAGCCCAGCAAGGCCAGCTACACAGCAGCCCAGCGAGGGCCCAACAAATGATTCAACAACACCAGCTTTCACTCCGAGACAATCAACCAGGGCAAGAAGGGCCCCAGATCGACTCACATTGTAAATAGTTACACTGTTGACTTTGGGGGGCAGTGTTGTTATGTATGTACACTTGTATTTACACTGTACAGCCACCAGAGGGCTCATCCCCTAGAGTTCCAAGGGACCCCATAATCCCTTGGGAGCACAGGTATTTAAGGAGGCTCCACAGGTTGGAGAGGCATTCTGGAGACCTATAATAAAAGACTACGGTCACACTTTACTTTGAGCTCACAGTGTTCAGTCTGACTCTTTCTCCATATATAACTACGCTTACCTTTATTCACCAACAGCAACATGTCCAATATTTTACAATTATATATTTGCTATGGCGATCTCAGGTGGCCATAACATCAAGATTTCATAGAAAAGGTTTCAAATCAGTTGATTGGTCACGTTCGGTCAGGTGGGGTGCCACCTAATTAATGAGTCACATAATGTTACTCTGACAGCGCCATCTACAAACATAATAGTATTAGCATGTGGCAACTACATACTTAAAACATATATATTTAATGGATACATCTACTTGTGTAGATATTTAATGATAATATGCTGTCATAGTTACATTACATAGTATTACATAGTACTTACAGCACAGAACCAGGGCAGTCTTCAAACAACCTCTGTTGTCAACATCTCAGCCTATCAACATAACCTTCTTTTCCTTTCTCCCTCATGTACTTCTCTAACTTCCCTTTATTGCATTTATGTTATTCACCTCAACTACTCCATGCAAGTTCCACATTCTCACCACTCCCTGAGTAAAGACATTTCTCCTGAATTACTTATTGGACTTATTGGTGACTATCTTATATTTATGGCCCTAGGTTTGGATTCCCCTACAGGTGAAAACATCTTGGGGCCGAAATTCAGCCTTCCGATAAGACCTCTGGCCGTTGGGAAGCACCAGCCACAAGGCGGTGTCGAATGGCTGCCGACTTACGGCAGACTGTTCGCCGCTCGCAAAATTGTCCTCAGGGTTTTTTCCGGTGGTGTCCATATCCGCCCCGCTCCCCCCACTTCCGCCCCACTGCTGCCGAAACCTCCTAAGTACATCATCAGAGTGTGCACCACTGATATCGCGCCCCGGAAGCAAAATTCAGCTGATTAAAGTCTTCCAGCCGCTGGCCAGTGCCCTCAACAGCTTTTTCTGTCCGTGCACACCTTGTTGGTGACCATTAAAGGGGAGAACGCATTGCCATGGCTGCCATCTTTTTTTTGTTGGCCCACTTTCATGTCGGGGCCCGACAATTATGCCCCCGGGTTCGGCCAGGCCGCCAACAGACAGCCTGGCATGCCTCTTGGGTGTCAGGCCGCAGGCCCGGCCGAAACACTCCCTGGTGGCCCAGTGGACCTAACTTAAAAAGATGCAGGGCTCACAGTGGCTCTCCCCTTTAACTGAAGGGGAAAGAAGTTGCGACACGCCAGCCCGGTGCTGATGACTGACAGCGGTGGAGCCTTGTCTCCCGCTAGGGATGGTCACTCCCTCCCGCACCCACTTTCACCCTCATTACGACCGACTTCTGCAACGCTCGAAAAAAAATGACAAAGAGCTGAATTTCACGGGATGGGCTGCCCCATCCACTGCGGCAGCCAAAACACAACAAAAATGGAAGGTGCGCCCCGTTTCTGGCGGGGGGTGAATTTCAGCCCTCTTCTCTACATCTACACTATTGAATCCCTTCATAATTTTAAAGACCTCATCAGGTCACTTCTCAGCCTTCTCTTTTCCAGAGAAAAAAGCTCTAGCTTGTTCAGTCTTTTCTGATAGTTTTTGCATCTCAATTTTGGTATCATCCTTGTAAATCTTTTTTGCAATTCTCCAGTGCCTCTGTATCCTTTTTGTAATATGGAGACCAAAACTCAGCATAGTCCTCTAAAGGCTGGATTTTCCGGTCTCCTGCACTCTGTTTTTCATCCCGAAGCGGCGGCAATGGCGGCGGTGAGATCTTCTGTGCCTCGCAGCGATCCTCGGGTCCAGTTTTGTGGCGGCCGCCCGGAAGAGCTGTGCCTGGTGTGCAACGCCCCTGGTTACAACACCAGCACGAGCTTGAGCTCCTGCCCGACCCATCCACCCGTAAGTGCGTCCCGAAATGTCCGCCTGGGAAATCAGGGCGGTCCAACCATCCTGTCGGAGAAGAGCTGAGTAATGAACTCCTGAGGTAGGTGTGATTGTTTTTCTTTTGCGATTGCTGTTGTGACGGCGCAGCCAATGTTTTGGGAATGTTGTTTCATATTGTTAGGCTCCCCCCCCCCCCTACCCCCCTCGGCCTCCAACGTCTCTTGGAGCACTCCTGGCCCAGCTCTTTAACTTGGGAGTTTCCCTTCCTTGCGCCAAGAGAGGTGTACAACGCCTCCCTTAGTGCTGTGCCCCATGACGCAGGGCCCAGATGTCCAAACTTAACTACTAAAGCACAAACTAATCCCGGCTGGTAACCTTTCCGCCTCGCCACCCTTATTGCCCCAAAAACATAAAAGCCTAGAATCCAGCCCATCGTGTGGTCTCACAGAGGTTCAATGCCGACATTTGTATGCAAGTCTAAATTTTGAAGTTGTTTTCTCAGTTCAATGTGAATATAGCAATACTATTATTTAGTCATTTCCCCTGAGTTTTGCTGAGATGGAAAATATATTTACAATGTCAGGATATAAATCATAGAACAACAAAATCATTTTGAACTCCATCTCCTTTACTTCCATTGAGCCATGAAAAATATTTCTCCTTGAGTTCTCCCAAAGTTATTTAATCTCCCGAGGGAGATGAAATATCACAGATCAACCACATTTCTCTCTGACCCACAATCAAACAAAAAAACAAACATTCAGTTTATACATGCCGAAACTGGTTGGAGTGCTGGGGTGATTTGCATCTGACCCAAACAGGTCTGGGGCCATGGTATTGCTTGGAATGTTTGATCAGATATGTTGATAGTTAGTATGATATTTTGAACCCTTTTGTATTGACTCAAGAGTCTGGTTACTGTAAACTCAATCAGGTGTAACCTGATCCATCTTTATTCCAGCCCATGAGTGCCAGCATGACAAAGACACACAACTTATATACAGGTGACCAAGCACACATACCACATGCGTACAGCCCGATGACTTCCCACCGGGGCGCCCTCTGGTGTCTGGTGACCCCCAAACATTAATACATAACAACATCCCCCTTTTAAAATCTTAATGACAGTCTTTTTACAAATTAAGATGGTCTGGGGCTTTCCTCTCACGAGTTGATTGTCTCAGTTCAACTTTGGCTCTGGGGAGCGTTCTGAGTCCGTTGAGACTGAGGGCTGAGTAGCCGATCTGATGGGAGTTGTCATGACCACATCAGAGACTGAAGGTTCAGAGTCAGTAATGTTAGCAGAGTCCTCGGATGAGTGAACAATGGTTGGTCAGTCACTGACTGCATCTTCCTCACTCGGTTCCAGTTCATCCGTGTGCCACAGTTTAACCTGGTCAAAGTGTTTCCTGCATTTTTGCCCATTCTTGTGCACGACAATAAACACTCTGTTACCCTCCTTGGCTGTAACAGTGCCGGCAATCCACTGTGGACCTTGACCATAGTTCATTACATAAACCGGAATAAACCGGATCGTTGACCGAGATGTCATGTGACATGGCAACACGATCATGACATGGTTGCTGACTTTGACGTCTGTTTTCAACACGATCATTCAAATCAGGATGATCAAGAGAAAGCCTGGTCTTGAGATTTCTCTTCATCAATAGTTCAGCAGGAGGAACCCCAGTAAGCATATGAGGTCTTGACCTGTAACTGAGCAGTATACATAACAACCGTCTCTGCAGTGAGCCCTGAGTTACACGTTTCATACTTTGCTTGATCATTTGAATGGTACGCTCTGCTTGACCATTAGAAGCTGGCTTGAATGGAACTGGTCTCACATGTCTGATGCCATTGAGTTTTATGGGCTCCTGGAATGCAAGACTTGTGAAGCAATGTCAGGCAAACCATGAGTAGCAAACATGATATGAAGGCTCTCAATGGTAGCTGTAGACGTGCTGGATGACATAATAACACACTCTATCCACTTAGAATATGCATCAACTACGACAAAAAACATCTTTCCTAGGAACGGGCCCGCAAAATCAATGTGGATCCTTGACCATGGTTTGGATAGCCACAACCAAAGACTCAGCGGAGATTCGCTGGTACTTTACTTAGCTGCATGCAAGTATTGCACTGATGCACGCATGATTCCAGATCAGAGTCAATTCCAGGCCACCATATATGAGACCGAGCAATGAACTTCATCATGACAATACCAGGATGAGTGCTATGAAGTTCACGTACAAATGTTTCTCTACCTTTCTTAGGCATGATTACACGATTACCCCACAGTAAACAGCCTGACTGAATGGACAGCTCATCCTTGCAACGGTTGCAAGGTTTGGTCTCCTCACGCATCTCCATAGGTATGGTAGACCAATCACCACTGAGTACACACCATTTCACAACTGATAAAATAGGGTCATGGCTAATCCAGATCCTAACTTGTTGAGCAGCGACAGGGATTCCTTCACTTTCAAAAGCATCTATTACTAACAGTAGATCTGCAGGTTGAGGCGCGCCATCTCAGTTGTGGGTAAGGGCAGGCGGCTCAGTGCATCGGCACAATTCTCAGTACCAGGTTTATGACAGATGACGTAATCATTGGCAGACAATGTCAGCGTCCACCATTGACTGCAGGACGATGCATTGGTATTAATACCTTTGCTTTCCGCAAACAATGAAATGAGTGGCTTCTGTTCCATTTCTAGTTCAAAATGAAGACCAAACAGGTACACACAGGCCAAAGCTTCTTTCTCTACCATCCTGTAAACTCTTTCCGCTTTAGACAGACTTCTCGAAGCATACGCAACAGGTTGCAGCTTGCCCGATTCATTTGCTTGTTGGAGTACGTAGCCAACCCCATATGATGAAGCATCACAGGCCAATACAAGATGCTTATGTGGATCATAATGAACAAGCAACTTGTTTCAACATAACACATTCTTGGCTTTCTCAAAGGCTCTATCTTGAGACGCACCCCAAACCCAGTTGTCGCCTTTTCTTAGTAACACATGCAGTGGCTCTAGTAAAGTGCTCAATTTGGATAAGAAATTACCAAAGTAGTTGAGTAGCCCAAGGAACGAATGCAGCTCTGTCACATGCTGAGGCCTGGGTGCATTTTTGATGGCCTTGGTTTTCGAATCAGTGGGCCTGATGCCATCAGCAGCAATCTTCCTCCCGAGGAATTCAACTTCAGGTGCCATGAATACACACTTCGAGCATTTCAACCTGAATCCCACTTTGTCCAGACACTGTAGGACTTCTTCAACATTGTTCAGATGTTCAGCAGTGTCACAACCTGTGATGAGAATGTCATCTTGAAACACGACAGTTCGAGGAACAGACTTCAGTAAACTCTCCATATTCCTCTGAAATATGGCTGCAACCGAACGAATCCCAAAAGGACACCTGTTGTAGACAAACAGTCCTTTATGGGTGTTGATGCAGGTGAGTTTCTTCGAAGTGTCGACAAGCTCCTGGGTCATATAAGCCGATGCCAGTTTCGTGAACGACTTTCCACCAGCTTGCATGGCGAACAGCTCATCAGCTCTCGGTAACGGATACTGATCCTGTTTTGAAAATCGGTTAATCATACCCTTGTAGTCTCCACAAATCCTGACAGTGCCACCACTCTTCAACACAGGAACAATGGGACTAGCCCACTCGTTAAACTCGACCGGTGAAATGATCCCTTCACGCTGGAGTCTGTCAAGCTCAATTTCAATCTTCTCACTCATCATGTACGGAACAGACCGAGCTTTGTGATAGACAGGCCTTGCATTGAAGTCCAGCACCTTGGCTCCTGTAAAATTACCAATGCCCAGTTCAAGCAAAGAAGGAAACTTTTTCAATACTTGAGCACACGAAGTTTCATCCACCGAGGATAACATCTTGACATAATTCCAGTTCAGCTTGATTTTCTCGACCCAATTCCTTCCGAACAGTGTTGGACCATTTCCTGGGACGAGCCATAATTGTAGCTCGTGAACTATACCGTCATATGACACCTCGATTGCTGCACTGCCGAGCACTAGTATGAATTCCTTAATGTAAGTACGCAACCTGGCATTGACTGGACTCAGCTTCGGTTTCGCAGCCTTAGTGTCGAATGTCCTTTGGCTCATTATCAACTGGCTCGCACCCATGTCCAGCTCCATTGATACAGGCACACCATTCAGCTTCACATTAATGACTATCGGCTGGCTCTTGCTCGGGAATGAATACAGTCCATTCACTTCCTCCTCGGGTTGCGTATCCGGGCCATCACTGAACTGGTCCTCATCAATCACTTGCCCCACTTTCGAACATCCATTGCATGAGTATTGTCTAAACCGACACTGATGAGGCCAATGATTGTCCCCACAACCCCAACAGGGTGAAATCTGGATCGAACCGGATCGAACCAGATTCGGTCAGCAGCGGCAGGTTTCGCGTAAGCAGCTCTGCCCGAAGATGATGCCATCTTGTTTACAGTACTTGCCGTGGAACTCCGACTCGTCGATGATATCTGCCTCAAATTATCATCCGTCGTCATGCATGCCTGGGCAGTCGCGATGTCCTTTTTCAAATTCAGCATCTCTGCAGCCAACAGCTTCCTGAGGATCACATGATGGCTGATGCCTATCACGAAACCATCACACAGCATGTCTTCCAGCATGTTCCCGAACTTACACAGCTCAGAAAGATGTTGCAGGTCAGCGACAAATCCCGACATATCCTGGCCCTCAGCACGAACATGCGTGTAGAAACGTTAGCGTGATATGATGAACCCCTTTTTTGGCTTCAGATGGTTACCTAACAACATACACAATTCCTCGTACCCTTTTTCCGCTGGACATACAGGGGCGGGAGAAGATTCCTCATGAGGCTGTAAATTTTCGGACCACAAACGGTGAGGAGAACTGCCCTGTGTTTAACTGCATAGGCCTGTGCCTACATACCATTGGCCTCAAAATAATGATCCAGGCGGTCGACAAAATCCGTCTAATCCTCGCCCTCCACGAATCTCTCCAGGATTCCAACAGTGCCCATTGTGCATGGTAAGGTTCTTAAATTACCTCGTTGCCAATTGTAATGACTCAAAAGTATGATTACTGTAAACTCACTCAGATCCATCTTTATTCCAGCCCAAGAGTGCCAGCGTGACAAAGGCACCCAGCTTATATACAAGTAACCAAGCACACATATCACGTGCATACAGCCCGATGACCTCTGACTGCGGCGCTCTCTGGTGTCTGGTGACCCCCAAGCATTAATACATAACACTTTTCCTATCCAGGAATTTTTCCAGCACTATTTGGTTCTCTCATTAGTTTCCTCCCCTCTTTTCCCTACTCCTGGAGGCATTGACTGTTTGCTGGATCGTGATCACAGAGCCCAAGTAGCCATTATTCCTAACCATGCATTAATGAGGAAATTATAGCTGAACCTGATCCTGTTCAACACATGCTCAACATGCTCAAAAAAACCTTGCGACATTGGTGGAATCCCTCAAGTTCATTTTTAAAGCTAGTCGATGTAACTTAAACTAATTCTGATGGGAGTCTGATCCACATCTTCCCTACTCCTAAGGGGGAATAAATCTTTCCAAGTTACAATTTGAGCAGAGGTGGACCACCTTTCTGAGCTCACGAGCTGAAAATAATTGTTTCTAAGAAGAGCTTGAAGTGTTCAGATGCTTACTTTGTAGCTTGGGCCCTGGGAAAACAATACCAAAAGTGGGTCAGTGTGGCCACTGGCTCAATAGAACATTGTTTTTTATGTTCAGCAGTGCCACTGTCAGAAATCCATGACACTCTATTATAGTAAATTAAAATACAATTGCACATATATATAATACAGATATTTTCAATGTAACCTATGGTACACTTTTTGTTGAGTGGAGCCGGCAACAAAAAATACAATTATCATAGAAGGTTATTATTTTCCAAAAATTGCAATATTCCTGGCAATTAACAATGAAAAGAAATTGAATAATTTTTGTTACATGATAAAAACAAAATCGCAACCAGTGGTAATTCTATGTTCAGTGATATTTTCACTGACTGCATTAAAATATATCTGCATTGCACAAAGTATAATCAGGCACATGAATGGAAGAAAGTTTGGACATGCTGTGTCTTTTACTAGACCTTGAACTCTGGTTTGTATCCAGTTGTGCATGAATGTAGCAATTGAAATGTGTCAATTGGAACAAATCCATTCTTTGATTTTACATGCCCAAGAGCAGCAAAAAAAGATTTGCACACACAGGTAAAACTGAATACAGGAAAAGTGAGGTGCAGAGGTCCTTGTGTTTGGGGATTGCTCATGTAGCACATCTACCCAAAATGTAATTGTATCTTTTTTTAGAATTGGCTTCAAGCTGTCACCTTTTTGGAGCTCAATCATTTCTATCTGACCAAGTGCTTCATCAAGCAATCTACCTCATCAGGATGATCGAGGAAAAATCTAATCTGAGGCATTTTTGACTCAAACTGTTGAAGAACTCTATGGGTCCGTTACCCTATTTCAAATTCCTGAGCCGTAATCATAGATGGGATATGGGTCAGTTATGTTTGCCTCTGCAACTGAGTTTGAATAGCTTTAGTTTGTTGATAAAGGTTTCGTCATTTTGCATAAGTTCAGATAACAACTTCAACTTTCCTTGCATTTCCAAATTTAATTTGTCCAAATACAGCAATATCTCTGCTGAATAGCACAAATACAATACCCATAAAGGATTTATCAATTCAGTGTATAGTTTGCTTTTCTTTCATGATGCAGGGTTCTGTATTGCAAAGTAATGAGCAACTCCTTTTCCTCCAGAGAGTTAGTGCACTGAAGCATGAAGCTCAAGGTCTGAAAGGAGATTTTCATCATTGAGTTCTTCTATCAGACTTTTGAAGTGGCTGTGCTTAATACACAAGAAATAGGAGCAGGAGGGGGCTGTACAGCCCCTCAAGCATGCACCACCATTCCATAAGATCATGACTGATTTTCAACCTCAACTCCATTTTCTCATCGAACCGCAGACCACATGATTCCCTTTGAGTCCAAAAATCTAACAATCCCAGCTTTTAATATACTCAGTGAGCATCTTCAACTCTCTTGGGTGGAGAATTCTAAACATTCACAACTGTCTGAATGAATAAATTTCTCCTCATCTCAGTCCTAAATGGCCAACCCCTTATCTTGAGACTATGGGCTCAATTTTCCCTAGTGATTTGCGCTGTTTTTTTTGAGCAGGCTGCTTTTTTTGGCTTAAGTTTAAAAAAAGCACAGTTTCCCCAATCAATTTGCACCAGCGTAAATCATTTAGTTACAATTTTTTTAGCTAAGTTTTATTTCAGCCAAATGGGGCGTAACCTACCATCCACGCCAATTCTGGCCATTTAGGCAAGTTTGGCCAGCTGAGAGTTACTCCAGTTGTGCTTAGGCCAGCGTATGCGGCGTCTGCAGAAAAACCTTCTGGAGAGTTAAAGAAATTGTCGCAGGTAAGGAAATCGGTGCAGGTAAGAGCAGCAGATGCCCGGATAGCAGCAGCAGGAAAGTTTAGAGAGAGGGGGAGAGAGAGGTGGGGGGGGTGGTGTGTAGTTAGGTATGGGAACCAGGAGGGAGGAGGCTTTTCGGCCTGGGATAGGGGAGGGGGAGTGGACCAGGAGGCCCCTCAGCCTGAGCTAGGGCTGGGGGAGCGGACCAGCAAGCCCTTCGGCCTGGGCTAGGGGCAGGAGAGCAGACCGGGAGACCACTCGGCCTGGGCTAGGGGTGTGAGAGCAGACAGCAGACCACTCGGCCAGGGCTAGGGGGAGGAGAGCGCACCGGCAAGCCCTTCGGCCAGGGCTAGGGGCGGGGAGCAGGACTGGCTTTAATAATTGGAGGTAAGTTGCTGCAATATATTTAATGTGTTTTTAAGTTGATGCAATGTATTTAATGTGTTTTTAAATTGATGCAATGTGTTTTAATGTGTTGGGAGCTGGCTGTATGTTTCACTTTGCAGCCTCAGCTCGCATTGTGTCCCTGGTTACCATGGCAGCCTGATCTTTTTGGTGCAGATCAAGGCTCCACCCCCAAAACTAAAGGACAGGTTAGGCCACGCCAAAATGAAGAAATCCAACAGGGAAATTTAGAACATTATTTTTTACGTAGTTGGGCCCCCAAAAAACAGGCGTAACTCTTTAAGTACTCCAAAAAAGAGCTTTGGGGAAAATTGAGCCCTATGTCCCTTAGTTCTAAACTGTCCGGCTAGTGGAAATACATGGGTTTCAATACAGTTCATAATTTCCAGATTAATTTTCATGATGTGGTCAAATTCAGGTTCTTTGTCACCAGTTTTGTTTAAAGAATGATGAAATGTCTAGAATTTGACAAAGCTGTTATTACCCCTCTTAGTAATCTTGCTGCTGCTTCATCCATAGCAAAGGCAGTAAGTTTTTTTTAATGGTATCTTGACTTGCAGAATAACTGACCTCAGAGATTCCTTGATATCCACACCTTGAGTTTGACCCTTGAGTAACACTATTATCAGGCAGCTCCTCCTTCACAGTGTCATCATCAGACACAATACATACAATCACTGCTAGCTGAGTCTTAGCTTCAACATCACAGCACTCAAGACTCATCCAGTACAAGACTGGTGTGCATTCTTCATCCAAGAATGGTATATTTATGATTCAGTTTTAATACTTCTATCAAAGATCTAATGTTCTATTGTGTGATGAGGCATTTGCAGATGTGAAATTTGCTTTTGGAATTAATATTTTTCAGGACCATCAATACACATCACTTTTTTTTTTGCATGGATGACTCTCATTTCTGCTGTTGTGTACTGAAATGTCCAAATGTACATGCTTATTGCTGATGACTCTATCACAAGACCAAGCGTATGCGACTGTGACAAGAGGTGGCATTATCATGTAATCTTGTTCTAGTTACTGGAATAAAAGATTTGATACTATCTCTTCGATTGATTATGTAAAGTTCCTTAGCCAAGTTCATGTATTTTTTAATCTTTTAGAACAAATAAAAAAAAATACATACACTTCTGTCGAAGTTTTTTTTTTAGGAACTGCAGGACATGGTGCCCCTGAGGTAAACCATCTGTTCTGAACCTTTGGGCCCTGGTAGTCATATTATTCCAGCTAGTGTGAGCCTCCAGCCCACAAATCAAAATGGACGTTGATCCCTTGGCTGAGCTCCCACCAGCTGCTTCTGAAGCTCGGGGAACTGTTGGGGGTGCAGCTGTGTATGCTGAAGTATTTTAAACTGTTTGTACCTGTGATGAAGGACAACTCTTACTGAAAGCACCAGAGCTATAGTTAGAGCTGTAAAATACCATAGATTAGACTGCCACATATTAGAGCAGAGGGTGATCCTTGTAAATTGCTATCTCGATATCAGCTAAAAGGTAATAATGGAATGGAAATTGTTTTTAATGCCTGAAATACAAGTCCAACTGTTTCAGGAACAGTATAACGATATAAAATTTACAATGGGAGGGTGTGGGAGAGCAAAACTAACAGTACTAACTACATTACACACTAGGCAAAATCATAGGTGGTCCCTCGGAATCGAGGAAGACTTGCTTCCACTCCTGAAGATAGTTCTTTGGTGGCTGAACAGTCCAATACGAGAGCCACAGACTCTGTCACAGGTGACACAGACAGTCATTGAGGGAAGGGGTGGGTGGGATTGATTTGCCGCACGCTCCTTCCGCTACCTGCACTTGACCTCTGCACGCTCTTGGCGTTGAGACTCGAAGTGCCCGGGTGCACTTTCTCCACTTAGGGCGGTCTTTGGCCAGGGACTCCCAGGTGTCAGTGGTGATGTCGCACTTTATCAGAGAGGCTTTGAGGGTGTCTTTGTAACGTTTCCTCTGACCACCTTTG
The DNA here is from genome assembly GCF_044704955.1 of Pristiophorus japonicus. Classification (NCBI taxonomy): domain Eukaryota; kingdom Metazoa; phylum Chordata; class Chondrichthyes; family Pristiophoridae; genus Pristiophorus; species Pristiophorus japonicus. The sequence continues at coordinate 101,461,633 of NC_091992.1, forward strand.
GCTCGTTTGACGTGAAGGAGCTCCGCATAGAGCACTTGCTTTGGGAGTTTTGGGTCTGGCATGCGAACTATGTGGCCTGCCCAGCAAAGCTGATCGAGTGTGGTCAGCACTTCAATGCTGGGGATGTTAGCCTGGACGAGGACAGTGATGTTGGTGCACCTGTCCTCCCAGGGGATTTGCAGGATCTTGCGGAGACATTGTTGGTGATATATCTCCAGCGACTTGAGGTGTCTTCTGTACATGGTCCATGCCTCTGAGCCATACAGGAGGGTGGGTATTACTACAGCCCTGTCGACCATGAGCTTGATGATAGATTGGAGAGCCTGGTCTTTGATAATTCTTTTCCTCAGGCGGCCGAAGGCTACCCTGGCACACTGGAGGCGGTGCTGAATCTCCGCATCAATGTCTGCTTTTGTTGTCAAGAGGCTCCAGAGATATGGGAAATGGTCCACATTGTCAAGGGCCGTGCCGTGGATCATGATGACTGGGGGCAGTGCTGAGCGGCGAGGACAGGTGGGTGGAGGACTTTTGTCTTATGAATGTTTAGTGTAAGGCCCATGCTTTCATATGCCTCAGTAAATATATCAACTGTATCCTGGAGTTCAGCCTCAGAATGTGCGCAGACGCAGGCGTCGTCCGTGTACTGTAGCTCAACGACAGAGGTTGGGGGTGATCTTGGACCTGGCCTGGAGATGATGTAGGTTAAACAGCTTCCCACTGGGCAAAAGCAATATTGCTGGTAGCTGGTAATATATAGTTTGTTTAATTCTAATTGTTAACTCCTGCTATAATCTGGGTACAATGCTCCAATTAGGAACTGATATTTGATATCAGGAGGGAAACTTTGTTGGTGACAAAGGAGCTTGTTTTAATTAGTACAACACCTTGCATTGGTATGACAAATGGTACACAGATCGCATTATGTTTACTGTCCCTTTGTGCCTGTGAAGAGAATTGAGATTCGAAGTTGAACAAAGCGCACTAATACTCTTCTCAAAGCTATTTCGGTGAAAATGTTGAAGTATGTATCCTAATAGAAGTGGGCAATACAAGATTTTTAAATAGAACAGTAGCCCAATTAAAGCTCACTAATCTGACTTGGTGAGACGTAAAATAAGCTAGCAAACGGTAAAATTAAGAAGCTAAGAATACAACAAAGTATTGCCTAATCATTTATAACTTAGTGCAACTACAGCTGTTGAAGTTGTTGACCTTTGGTTTACGACACAGCAGTATATCATAATAACTATTTCACATGTTAACACATTTGTAAATTGTAGCAAATTCAATTATTAAAATATACGATGACAGTATAATTTTTTTCTGCTAGACACAGAATACATATTCTTATTACATCTAAACATCAACAGATAATTGTGTCAACAGACAAAAAATATGTATTTGTAACATTGTCCAAAATTATATACGGCACAAATTATTCTCGTATTTTGTAACATCTTCAACACAGAAAGGTTAGAGAAGGTGAACCTCTAGTCTGGAGAGAGAAAGGTTAAGGAGGGTGGGGCTTCAGTAAGATGTATAAAATATGAAATGGTATAGATAAAGTAAACCCAGAGTAGTTCCAGGTGAATATGAAAACTAAACTTGAGATATTAGAAAGAATTTATTCATCCAAAATGTTTAGAATTATTTACCAGCCAATGTTATAGAGCTAAGTGTCAATTTTCTGTTCAGAGTTATTTTTGTGACAATAATAACCAATTTATTTCAATAATGCTGATTGGAAAACTCAGACATCAGTGAACTAGAGGATGAGCTGTGTCGGGCTGATTGTTATGCTCAGGATTTTGTGCTTTTGCATTGCCTGTCTGCATTTTTTCTTTCTTTTAAATAAATGAATGGGAAGTTATAGGAAATTAACTGAAGAGCACAGAAGCACTAAATGCTGTTCTATGTACTTAGGGTCCGAAATTGGTTGAATTAGCACTCCCTACCACCTGCGTATCGCTGGCATAATGCCCAAAAATGCGATTTTGGTCAAAAAACACCTACATACTGCCAACATACCACTCGGTGGAATATTCATCATTGACATGCCGCCGAGCGGTATGCATACCGTCCGCATTGCAGGACCACTCGAATACTGTCCAAAAGGTCCGATTTTCATCGCATACTGCCGACATACCACCGGAGCTGCATATTGTCTTGGAAAAGGTGGTTTTACGCGATGGTAAGAGGGCGGGAATGGGCGGAGTGCACGGATCCGCCATTTTGGAAATCAGAAACTGTCAGCTAAAGCAGCACCTCTGTATCGCTGAGGTGAACAGTGACTTTACAGTGCGTTTTTGATTGGAAAAGGTATAGTTACTATTACTGAGTAACTTATTAATATAGAAAGGCATTTTAGTTATTTTTTTCATCAAAAAATATTGTAGAGATTTAAAAAGAATAGGGCCTGTATTATCTCAGCCTGTATTGTTGACAACCTGTCTAATGGAGGAAACAGATATGAGGAAGTTTATTGAGCAGAGTTGTAAGGGTAATGGAAGAGATCGCAGAATGATGATGAGGAGGAGGAGGCCTTACCTGCAAAGGATCTTCAGGGAAAAGTTTGACACTGTACTTAAATTAAATTCAAATGTTTATGTAAAAATGTAAAAAATATACAACAATTTTAAAACTTTGTAAAACTTATAACTATAAAACAACTGTAACAACTTTAATAACAACCTTAATACCAACTTTAACAAAACTTTTACAAATAAAACTTCAATTACAACAAAAAGATCCTTTACCTTTCCTGCCCACGCCCTCTGCCTCTTCCACGTCCACGTGCTATACCACCCTTGGGACTATTCCCCCCTTTCTTCTCCCGCCCTTCCCTTTCCCAGTGCCCATGGGCATGGACCTCCCTGTGTTGATACCAAGCCAGCGTGCAGCACTGCACCACAAGTGCCATTGCTGTCGTTGGCGGGGGTGGGGTCAAACATTGCATGCGCAATAACTGGGGCCTCAGGAGAAGCTCGCAATGTGGAAGGCGTGGCTTCAGGGCTGAAAGGAGCTATCAGCTCCCACCCGCAGGTACTGTCGACCTGATGACTATGGCATGAGGGGGGTTCCACACTATGTCCCAATCCCATCGATTGCTGCATGGCTTTGATGGTGTCGGCGGTTCACTCCATTGCGGCCATCATATGCAACCTTTCCTCCGTCTGCCGCTTTGATAGAGCCGTGACGTTAATGGCTATTCTAGTCATGGCCTTGCACAGCTCTCGACCAATGACAGACACACTATGTCCTGGTATATGCCTACAGCAACCGACCTTTCTGGCACCAACCTCCGTCGCTGCGGCAAAGGCGCTGCAACACTGGGGGGGTGCCTTGCTGCGCACAGCTTGGTTCAGCAGAGTCAGAAGAGCCATGGGGGAAATCCCCTGAACACCGACGCCATGGTGGAGGATATTCCAGCTGTCCCACATGGAGCTGGTGTATCCTCCTCCATCTCCACCCCCAGCTCCACTTCCCCTGGCTGCCGGATCAGCGGCTCTTCCTGTTTCTCTTCCTCTTCGTCTTCCTCGTCAGGAAAGGGCTGGGTGATGCCAGAGGTGGAGGCAGTGGGTCTGTCGTCTGGTCTCTCTGTGTCGGTGTGGTCTGAATCATCTGAGTCTGGAAGTACAAAACAACATTTAAAAAAGCACCAGGGGAAAGGTGACGGTTACGTTAATACGTAGCACAGTGACTTATCGCAGTCTTATTTAAATGTCCACCACTGTTGCAGTACTGCATTACATATCGCAGACAGACAATACATATATGCATTGCGTTACATACCCCCAACATTGCAGTACATCACATGAGGCCAACGTTACAGTGCAATAAACATAACATTACATTACATCAGGCCAACATTACAGTTACAGTTACATTACATGACATGAGAGGACTGCAACACAGACTGCATTTTATTCAATTTACCATCCTGTAAGGGGTCAGCTCCAATGCCGGTGGTAGCACGGTTGCTATCCCCAACCAGGGACAAGGCACAGATCTCAATATCTGTAAGTGGCTCCTGGGTTGTGGGTCCAACCCTCATGTGATGCTGATCGGCTGCCATTGCAGATGTCTTCTTCTGCAGAAAGTAAAGTAAATCAAAGTAAAAATCTTCAACCCATTTAACATGGCACAGATACACACACACACAAACACACACATTAAAAAAGCATTGCATTGATCCTCGTCATTGCATGAAAAGCACGAATACATTGCCGCAACCTGAAGATAAATAACATCACCTGTGTGACACTGAACCTACATTTACATGGTACATAGTATATGGGGTGGGTGCATAAATAAAATCATTACTTACTCTTGCTACCCTCACTGGGTCATTCCACTTCTTACGGCACCTTTCCCCAGTGCATACCACCATACCTTTAGAGGACACAGTCTCCTCAATCTCGTCCCATATTCGGTTGTACTACTTTCGGTGGGGGGTGGGGGGGGGCTTTCCATGACTACCCTTGGTTAGCTTGGTGTACCTCTCTGTTATGTGGTCCAGAAGGGCAGGTAACTCCATCTCATCGAAGGCAGGCACCCTCGACCCCACCCCGCCGTCCGCCTCCTTCTCGATGTTCCTGCGCTTTGATTTCTTTTTTAACATTGCCATAATCTTTCTACTGGTATGAATTTTTGTTTGTTAAACATCTCTTTTTGTCTTCAAAGTGAAGAATTATTAGTTGTTAGCATTATACTTCCACTGTGCTATGTATTTTTAAACTCACTGCCCATCGACTACCTTGCTGCTCATTCTCACTCTCTCTCTCCTCTTCAACTCACTGCTGCACATGCGCGGGTGACACCTGACCCTCGAAATCGTGGGTAAAATGCTTGTCTAAAAAAAAAAGGAAAAAAAAAAATTTGCGCATGCGCAGTTCTGTGCCACACCAGCCATCAAACAGAAAGTTGATCTGGATCGACTACTGAGATACATACTGCCTGATGCAGACTGCTGACATAACGGCAAAAAAAGTTTGACCAATTTTGTCCTCTTCGGTCTCAGCGGTATGCCGGCAGTGTAAAATGACATACCACCGGCATACCGCTGAGAAATGGGCGGACCTTCCGTATCGACCAATTTCGGGCCCTTAGTTCCATGCTTGCCAGATGATACAAAAAAAAACTGAAGAAAAGATTCCTTTGGACACTGTTATGAACCAAATTTATAAATCCATTCTATAGGAACACAGTGCACCAAGGAATGGTGGAAAATCTCATCCCATTGCTATCTAGGATTCTGCATTTGATCATTGTACTTTTTGAAATGTTCATTCTTAAATCATTGTGGAAAGATTTGGCAGATATATTATCAGATGTTACATGAAGAAGAAAGATAACAATTCATTTTCTACGGGTGATGACTCATTGTGCTTGTAGAAAATTCATCAACAGGGCTTTTTTACTGATGAACACGTTACCCTAATTTCAATAACATGACTCACGGTATACATTCAACAAAATGATCCAGTCACCCAAGATTATGGGCCCAAGTTTCGGGCCGCGCCTAAAACGGCATAGCCCAGACCTGGACGCCCGTTTTTCGCGCCAGAAAGTACGCCTAAAAAAAACTTACCTATTCTCCGGCTCCCTGCAGGCCCTCTGGAGCTGGGCGCGACGCAGCATGAGCTGTAGGGGGCGGAGCCAGGTCCCTGCGCTGAAAACAGTGCCGGGACCTCTGCACATGCGCGCTACAGTGGGCGCGCATGTGCAGTAGCTCCAGGCGCCCAAAACTGTGGGAGGGGCCCGAAGCACGCAGCCCCTAGCCCTGGCCGAATGGCCTCACTAGGGCTGCGTAGATAAGGTTCCTCCCACTCAAACGGACACGACCCGACCCCCGCGCTCCCCCCCCCAGACCTCCGCGACTCCCCCCCCCCGGACCTCCGCGACTCTCTCTCCCCCCCCCCCACCCCCAGACCTCCGCGACCCCCCAGGTGACCCGACCTCCGCGCCCCCCCCCACCCGCCCCCAGACCTCTACGACCCCCCCCCCACCCCGAGACCCAACGCCACCTACCTGTAAATCCAGCCCGAAGTCTTGGGCCTGGCCGTTCAGCCTCCTTCTCTCCCTTCCCCCCCCTCTCTCCTTCCCTCCCCCTCCTCTCTCCTTCCCTCCCTCCCTCCTCACTCCTCTCCACTTCCCTCCCTCCCTCCTCTCTCCTTCCCTCCCTCCATCCCTCCTCTCTCCCCCTCTCCACCCCCTTCTCCCCCTCTCCCCTCCTCCCCCTCTCCCCTCCTCCCCCCGCCTTCTCCCCCTCTCCCATCCTCCACCTTCTCCTCGCCCCTCCTCTCCTCCCCCTCACCCCTCCCCCCCACATCCTCCCCGTCCTACTCCCCCCCCACTGCACCCCCCTCCTCCCCATCCCCCTCTACCCCCACCCCACCCCACCACCTCCCTCCTCCTTCCTCCCCCCACCCACCTTCTCCCCCTCCCCCTCCTCCCCCTCCCCTCGCTGTCAGAAACACAGACACTGACAGACAGAGTGAGAGACGCACACACAGACAGACAGAGAGATAGAGACACTGACAGAGACACACTGGGGGGGGCCATCCCAGCACGCTGTTGGAGGGCTCCCAGTGCTGCAGTCGGTAAGTAGAAAATGTTTTATTTATTGATTTTAAAAAATATATATATTTTTTATAAATTTTTTTTGATTGATTTATTGGTTGATTTATTGATGTATTTATCATTTATTATTGATGATGGCTCTTTATTTGTAAAACTGAAGTGTCTAATGTTTGTAAACTTCCCTTTAAACCCTTCCCCCCCCCCCCCCCCATTCCCTACGCCTGATTTGTAACCTACGCCTGATTTTCTAAAATGTAGACAAGGGTTTTTCGAACGTACAAAAATCTTCACTTACTCCATTCTAGGTTAGTTTGAAGTAAGTTTTCACTGCCTAAACTTTGAAAACAGGCGTAAGTGGCCGGACACGCTCCCATTTGAAAAGAAATTCTGTTCCAAAGTGAAACTGTTCTAACTGACTAGAACTGGAGCAAACTAAATGCCGAGAATGCAAATTTCTAAGATACTCCATTCTAAACCAGTTGCTCCAAAAAAATATGAGGAACTCAGGCCGAAACTTGGCCCCAATATGGGGTTATATGCAATGACAAGAGGGTTGTTCAATTTCCACTTCACTATAATTAATAGATAAACCTATAGAGTTCCAAATTTATCTTTGTAAATAGTTATATGTTCATCGATGTATCATTGAGAGAACTGATTAAATGTGCATGTATATGCAGGTAGTATAAAGAAAGAATGCATATTTATTTAAAGAAAAACGTACATTTGTAAAGTGCCTCTCACATACTGAGAATGTCCAAAAGCTTTTCGCGACCAATGATTATTATTCTGCAGACAAATACAGCACGGTAACATCCCATGGGCAACAAATGAGGTAACTAGCCAGTTCATTTGTTTCTGGAAGAGGGGGGAATGTTGGAAAGGTCCATGTCATGTTTTGTAAAATGAAAAGGCTGTGTCCCGAAGAGTAGGAAGGTGACACAAAGAAGTCAGGGCCTGAACTAATAACTCAGCTGTAAATTCAACAGAATCTGAAATCAATATTGTAGGTGACCTGCTTAGCAGACCAAAACAACTTCTCTTGATTGGTCTATTAAACTGACATTGTAATATACTAATTGGACCCAAAGCTCCTTAGCAAAAAATGGCAATCTGTTAGTTCACTCTGATCTGTGGCCAGAAGGAGTGTAAAATTGATGATGATGGAGTGGTATAATATAAAAGCCTGAGCTGGCAAAGTACCCTGTAAACCAATGCACATTTCAATGCTCATTGAAACCACCATGTCTATTCATCAACACAAATCTGATCCTATCATTTTACTAAGTATATTTTTTAATAGCGTGTCACTGTGTATAATCGGTCACAATGAGCACGTGATCAAAAATCCTCCAAAATACAGAATGCTAATGTGATATTACCCATTATGTGCATGTCCCTTTGCATGTGCAGTGGTGCTAGAGAATGGAATATACTTTCCACCATTGGTATCCAATATCAACATCAAGTGCTCTTGAGCCAAGGACAGCATCTAAAACCCATGAAGAGAACTCCAGTTTCCATTTCCCACAACGGCCTTCATTGTGGTCTGTCTCAGTGAGGGTGCTCCTTAATGTCAATTATGATGATTTAAGGGCTAGTTTTGAACTAGGAAGTAATTTAAGCTAGCCAAAACTTCTTATTGAACTTTTAAAATTTGCAAAGAAGAATTTTCAAACCATTGGTTTGGGCTGCAGTTGAACCCTGTTCTTTCAAAATGGTCATCTGTTTTAAATGTAGCACATTTCAATGTCCTAGGGGGAGTGTTTGCTAGTGCTGTTGGGGAGGAGTCAAACTAATATGGCAGAGGGATGGGAACCAATGCAGGGAGACAGAGGGAACCAAAAAGGAGACAAAAGCAAAAGACAGAAAGGAGATGAGTAAAAGTAGAGGGCAGAGAAACCCAAGGCAAAAAACAAAAAGGGCCACTGAATACAAAGGGGCTGCAGGAGGGGTCAAAACTAAAAATCATGGTTTAAAAACTAGTATTAAAACACTCTATCTAAACGCACGCAGCATTCGAAATAAAGTAAATGAGTTGACGGCACAAATCATTACAAATGGGTATGATTTGGTGGCCATTACAGAAACGTGGTTGCAGGGTGGCCAAGATTGGGAACTAAACATACAGGGGTATCTGATGATTCGGAAAGATAGACAAGAAGGGAAAGGAGGTGGGGTAGCTCTGTTAATAAAGGATGATATCAGGGCAGTTGTGAGAGACGATATTGGCTCCAAATGAACAAAATGTTGAATCATTGTGGGTGGAGATTAGAGATAGTAAGGGGAAAAAGTCACTGGTGGGTGTAGTTTATAAGCCCCTAAATAATAACTTCAAGGTGGGGAGGGCAATAATCAAGGGAATAATGGAGGCATGTGAAAAAGGTACGGCAGTAATCATGGGGGACTTTAACCTACATATCGATTGGTCAAATCAAATCGCACGGGCTAGCCTGGAGGAGGAATTCATAGAATGCATACAGGATTGTTTCTTAGAACAGTATGTTACAGAACCTACAAGGGAGCAAGCTATCTTAGATCTGGAATAATAAACGATCTCCTAGTAAAAGATCCTCTCGGAATGAGTGATCACAGTATGGTTGAATTTGTAATACAGATTGAGGATGAGGAAGTTGTGTCAGAAACGAGCGTACTATGCTTAAACAAAGGGGACTACAGTGGGATGAGGGCAGAGTTGGCTAAAGTAGACTGGAAACACAGACTAAACGGTGGCACAATTGAGGAACAGTGGAGGACTTTTAAGGAGCTCTTTCTTAGTGCTCAACAAAAATATATTCCAGTGAAAAAAAAGGGCGGTAAGAGAAGGGATAACCAGCCGTGGATAACCAAGGAAATAAAGGAGAGTATCAAATTAAAAACCAATGCATATAAGGTGGCCAAGGTTAGTGGGAAAATAGAAGATTGGGAAAATTTTAAACGACAGCAAAGAATGACTAAGAAAGCAATAAAGAAAGGAAAGATAGATTACGAAGGTAAACTTGCGCAAAGCATAAAAACGGATAGTAAAAGCTTTTACAGATATATAAAACGGAAAAGAGTGACTAAAGTAAATGTTGGTCCCTTAGAAGATAAGAAGGGGGATTTAATAATGGGAAATGTGGAAATGGCTGAGACCTTAAACAATTATTTTGCTTCGTTCTTCACAGTGGAAGACACAAAAACCATGCTAAAAATTGCTGGTCACAGGAATGTGGGAAGGGAGGATCTTGAGACAATCACTATCACTAGGGGGATAGTGCTGGACAGGCAAATGGGACTCAAGTTCAACAGTCCCCTGGTCCTGATGAAATGCATCCCAGGGTATTAAAAGAGATGGCGGAAGTTATAGCAGATGCATTCGTTATAATTTACCAAAAGTCTCTGGACTCTGGGGAGGTACCAGCGGATTGGAAAACAGCTAATGTAATGCTTCTGTTTAAAAAAGGGAGCAGACAAAAGGCACGTAACTATAGGCCGGTTAGTTTAACATCTGTAGTGGGGAAAATGCTTGAAACTATCATTAAGGAAGAAATAGCAGGACATCTAGATAGGAATAGTGCAATCAAGCAGACGCAGCATGGATTCATGAAGGGGAAATCATGTTTAACTAATTTACTGGAATTCTTTGAGGATATAACGAGCATGGTGGATAGAGGTGTACCGATGGATGTGGTGTATTCAGATTTCCAAAAGGCATTCGATAAGGTGCCACACAAAAGGTTACTGAAGAAGCTAAGGGTACGCGGAGTCAGAGGAAATGTATTAGCATGGATAGAGAATTGGCTGGTGAACAGAAAGCAGAGAGTCGGGATAAATGGGTCCTTTTCGGGTTGGAAATCGGTGGTTAGTGGTGTGCCACAGGGATCGGTGCTGGGACCACAACTGTTTACAATATACTTAGATGACCTGGAAGAGGGGACAGAGTGTAGTGTAACAAAATTTGCAGATGACACAAAGATTAGTGGGAAAGCGGGTTGTGTGGAGGACACAGAAAGGCTGCAAAGAGATTTAGATAAGTTAAGCGAATGGGCTAAGGTTTGGCAGATGGAATACAATGTCGGAAAGTGTGCGGTCATCTACCTTGGGAAAAAAAACAGTAAAAGGGAATATTATTTGAATGAGGAGAAATTACAACATGCTGCGGTGCAGAGGGACCTGGGGGTCCTTGTGCATGTATCCCAAAAAGTTAGTTTGCAGGTGCAGCAGGTAATCAGGAAGGCGAATGAAATGTTGGCCTTCATTGCGAGAGGGATGGAGTAATGGAGTACAAAAGCAGGGATGTCCTTCTGCAACTATATAGGGTATTGGTGAGGCCACACCTGGAGTACTGCGTGCAGTTTTGGTCACCTTACTTAAGGAAGGATATACTAGCTTTGGAGGGGGTACTGAGACGATTCACGAGGCTGATTCCCGAGATGAGAGGGTTCCCTTATGATGATAGATTGAGTAGACTGAGTCTTTACTCGTTGGAGTTCAGAAGGATGAGGGGGGATCTTATAGAAACATTTAAAATAATGAAAAGGATAGACAAGATAGAGGCAGAGAGGTTGTTTCCACTGGTCGGGGAGACTAGAACTAGGGGGCACAACCTCAAAATACAGGGGAGCCAATTTAAAACCGAGTTGAGAAGGAATTTCTTCTCCCAGAGGGTTGTGAATCTGTGAAATTCTCTGCCCAAGGAAGCAGTTGAGGCTAGCTCATTGAATGTATTCAAGTCACAGATAGATAGATTTTTAACCAATAAGGGAATTAAGGGTTACGGGGAGCGGGCGGGTAAGTGGAGCTGAGTCCACGGCCAGAGCAGCCATGATCTTGTTGAATGGCGGAGCAGGCTCGAGGGGCTAGATGGCCTGCTCCTGTTCCTAATTCTTATGTTCTTATGTTCTTTTCAAAAACTGATTGCTACATTTTTCTCCAGCTAGTTTTCTATGTCAGAAGGTATTATTGTAGATTTGTTGCAACATCCTGGTTGATCATGAATTGGTTCAGTCATTTAACGCTGCATTTAGGCATCTGTTTTGCTTGGTTTCAGAGGTAGTATGAACTTGAGTCATTAAGTTGCAGCATATTGGCTAAAAATATGGCTGCGTCTATTTGTACTAACTGAAAGGCAGCCGTTTCTCTGATTGGCTCTCCATTTTCACATGACCTATTGCTGATTGGTCCTCTTGGAGGATAAGCCCCCACACCCTGAAGTTCCTCTGAAATGTGTAACTGGAACCACCCAGCCCAAGTTGTGAGTGACTTTCCAATTTGTAATTCGATCCATTTTTACTTCAGAAGCCACAGAAGATAGATCTCCCCAAAAGCTACCAAGTTCCAGCCGAAGTCCATTACCCCAGCGTAAGTGCATCCCTCCACCAGCTGAAGACCCTTACCACAGCACATGTGCTGCCTCCCACAGCCAAAGTTCATTACCCCAGCATAAGTGCATCTCCCCCCCCCCCGCAAGCCGAAGTCCCTTACCCAAGTGCAAGACCTTACCCCCCCCCCCCACCCCCATAGATGGGGCATTGTGTGCGGATTGTTAACAGGTTTATTGGATATGAATTGTCATGATTTCTGGATTTCATCCCCCCAACGATGTCCCTTATAACACACACCGAGTTTGCACACACCAGGGGGTAGGAAGATCGTGATCGTTTTCTCTGAGTTCCCTCTCTCCCCTTCGATCCTCCCACCACCCCCAGGTTCTCTCTCTCTTTCCCCCCAGTCTCTTGCTCTCTCTCTCTCTCTCTCTGCTTCATGCTCACCCCACTCTCTCTCCCCCCCTCCAAACAGACGCTTGCGGCACTGCGGCCCGCTCGAAGCTCGGCGCTGCTCGTAGCTCGGAGGCAAAGTTGTATTGGACACATGTGCAGAAAGGTGTTAATAGGAATTGCGGAGCATGGTAAATAAGATTGGTATGTGAGGATCATGATATAATGGAGACCCAGCTCAAACAAGGGGAGGATTGGAAACATTAAATTCCTGGCTACAAGGTAATCAGGAGATGTAGGGAAGGTAAAAAAAAGAGAGGATGACAGTATTGATTACTGTCAAGTAATCAGCTGGAGCAATGGCTATGGAACTCCCGCCTCACGTTGACAGACGTGGTCTCCGAGCTGTGTGAATCCCATGGCCATGCAGGGAAATTTTTAAAAGTAAGTGAAAAGTGGTCTGACGTGCCTGTAAACTATCTGATAAAGATCTCAATTGGGTCCCCCGCTGCTGCAAGTCGGGTCGGTTCCGTTATGACAAATGCGTCTGTGGGAAAGGCACGTGGGAGCAAGATGGCAATGGGTTCCCGACCCGCTATCAAAAATAACAACTTTGACGTGTTGACATCAGAAAAATTACATGGAGCAATCAAACCTGAAAATACACAACTGGAGGATGGCTAATTTCGGAGTTGAATGGGGTCTCACCCAGGTGGATTGAAATCAAAGATTGACAGGTAAAACAGTAAATGATCAATGGGAGACCTTCAAAGAGGAGACAATTCGGGTTCAGACTAGAAACATTCCCACGAGGGGGAAAGCAAAAGTGTCCAAAGCTAGAACTTCCTGGATGATTAAAGTCTGGGCTAGAAATTGTGTAATGCACTGTTTGGGGTGATAACTTTTCAGGGAGCGCAAAAGTAGCGGCAGGCATAAAACATTTTTTGATCCCGGGCACTTCCGCTTTAATGCTCCAAGGGCGAAGTGGAGTGCTAAATCAAGTTTTACCACTTCCCTTAGAGCACTGAAGGGAGTGAGAGGGGCTGTATCATAGAATCATAGAAACGGAAGAAAGCCATTTCGGCCCATCGTGTCCGCGCCAGCCGACAAAGAGCTATCCAGCCTAATCCCACATTCCAGCTCTTGGTCCTTAGCCGCATAGGTTACAGCACTTCAAGTGCACATCCTAGTACTTTTTAAATGTGGTGAGGGTTTCTGCCTCTACCACACTTTCAGGCAGTGAGTTCCGGACCCCCATCAGACATTTCCCCTCAAATCCCCTCTAAACCTCCCCCAATTATTTTAAAATTGAATAATGTTCCATACAGTGATGCCATCTTTGAAGGCTCCAACCCTCTCTTAAAGGGAAGGGCTAATGTTCGTGTCATTCAATCTTTATCCTATCTCTGTGGGGCCATGGGACCTGCGCTATGTGCACAACAACCCCAAACGAGTCCAAAAAAAGCAAAACACACCAGACTGAGGAGATGCATAAATTTTGCCCTACCTGACCACTACTGCCTTTAAATAGCCTTCCCAAGCGGCCAGCCAAGGTAACAACACCTCCTGCAGTTGCCGTTGTTGATGCCCGACGATGCTGCAGGAGGTGGGAGCGAATATCACATCCGGGGCGCTGTGCTCCGGATGATGTCATGATCTACAGGGTGCCAACAAAACAGCATGGCCAACCCTTTATTCTGAGACTATGACCCCTGGTTCTAGACTCCCCAGCCAGGGGAAACATCCTCTCTGCATCTATCCTGTCAAGCCCTGTAAGAATTTTGTGTTTCAATGAGATCACCTCTCATTCTTCTAAACTCTAGAGAATATAAACTTAGTCTAGTCAATCTCTCCTCAAAGGACAATCCCCCCATCCAAGGAATCAGTCTGGTGAACCTTCGTTGCCTTCCCTCTATAGCAAGTATAACCTTCCTTCGGTAAAGAGGCCAACACTGTACACAATACTCCAGGTGTGGTATCACCAGGGCCCTATATAATTGCAGTAAGACGCCTTTACTCTTATACACAAATCATCTTGTAATAAAGGCCAACATACCATTTGCTTTCTTGCATGTTAACTTTCAGTGTATACAAGAACACCGAGGTCCCACTGAACACCCATTTCGTTAATATTTTCCTTTTTACAGTCTGTTTTTATGATTCTCGCTAGTTTACTCTCATATTCTATTTTCCCTTTCTTTATCAATTTCTTGGTCCTCCTTTGCTGAATTCTAAAATCCTTCCAATCCTCAGGCTTACTGTTCTTTTTGACAATATTATAAGCCTCTTCCTTTGATCTAATAATATATTAACTTCTCTTGTTAGCTACAGTTGGACCACTTTTCCTCTGGGTTTTTGTGCCTTAAAGGAATGTACATTTGTTGTGAATTATGTATTAATTCTTTAAATGCTATCCGTTGCTTCTTTCTAATACATTAAAAGATTACATATCTTTTAATATAATTTCCCAATCTACCTTAGCCAACTCGCCCTTCATACCACGTAGTTTGCTTTGTTTAGATTTAAGACCCTAGTTTCGGATTCAACTGAATCATTTTCAAACTCAATATAAAATTCTATCATATTATGATCACTCTTTCCTAAAGCCCCTTTTACTACAAGCTTATTAACTAATCTTTTCTCATTGCACAATACTAGATCTAAAATAGCCTGTTCCCTAGTTGGTTCCTCAACATACTGATCTAGAAAACTATCTTGTATACATTCCATGAATTTGCCTTCTACACTAGTACTGCAAATTTGGTTTGCCCAGTCTATATGTAGATTAAAGTTCCCCATGATTACTGTATTACTCTTATTTCATGTATTTCTAATTTCCTGATTTATACTTTGCCCTACATTACCTCTACTATTTGCGGGGGGCTCTAAACAACTCCAACCAATGTTTTCTGCCACTTCCTGTTACTTAGCTCCACCCAAACTGATTCTACTTCTTGATTTTACGAGCAAAGATCCTTTCTCTCTACTGTCTTTATCCCATCTTTTATTATCATGGCTACCCCTCCTCATTTTGCATTTTGCCTATCTCTTCTAAAAGTTAAGTATCCTGGAATATTTAGTTCCCAACCTTAGTCACTTTGCAACCACGCCTCTTTAATGGCTATTAGATCAAGCCTATTAATTTCTATCTGCGCTATTAATTCATCTATTTTGTTGCAAATGCTTCACACATTCAGATATAGTGCCTTTAGCTTTGACTTATTTCTATTCTTCCCTGTTGTCACCTTAGTCACTGATTCCTTATTACCTTTGTTACTCTCTCTGCCCCTTCCTGACCCACTCTGCTTATTTTTACACAAAACTCTACTCTGCTCTAGAGCCTTGACATTTCTCTTGCTGCTTTTAAATTGACTCTTTCCTGAAACCTCCTAATCCCCGCCCTTCATTAGTTTAAAGCCCTGTCTATTGTGGTTGGGAAGATGTGGTTGGGAAGATGTTGGAGTCCATTATTAAAGAAGCAGTAGCAGGACATTTGGTAAAGCAAAATTTAGTCAGGCAGTCATCATGGATTTATGAAAGGGAAGTCATGTTTGACAAATTTGCTCGAATTCTTTGAGAATGTAACGAACAGGGTGGATAAAGGGGAACCAGTGGATTTGAACTTCCAGAAGGCATTTGACAAGGTGCCACATAAAAGGTTACTGCACAAAATAAAAGTTCATGGGGTTGGGGGTAATATATTAGCATGGATAGAGGATTGGCTAACGAACAGAAAACAGAGAGTAGGGATAAATGGTTCATTCTCTGGTTGGCAATCGGTAACAAGTGGGGTGCCGCAGGGATCAGGGCTGGGACCCCAACTATTTACAATCTATATTAACAACTTGGAGGAAGGGACTGAGTGCAATGCAGCCAAGTTTACCGATGATACAAAGGTGGGAGGAAAAGCAATGTGTGAGGGGAACACAAAAAATTTGCAAAAGGATATAGACAGGATAAGTGAATGGGCAAAAATTTGGCAGATGGAGTATAATGTTGGAAAGTCTGAGGTCATGCACTTTGACAGGAAAAATCAAAGAGCAAGTTATTATTTAAATGGAGAAAAATTGCAAAGTGCTGTAGTACAGCGGGACCTGGGAGTACTTGTGCATGAAACACAAAAGGTTAGTATTCAGGTACAGCAAGTGATCAGGAAGGTCAATGGAATCTTGGCCTTTATTGCAAAGGGGATGGAGTATAAAAGCAGGGAAGTCTTGCTACAATTGTACAGGTTATTGGTGAGGCCACAACTGGAATACTGCAGTTTTGATTTCCATATTTACGAAAGGATATATTTGCTTTGGAGGCAGTTCAGAGAAGGTTCACAAGGTTAATTCCAGAGATGAGGGGGTTGACATGAGAAAAGGTTGAGTAGGTTGGGCCTCTACTCATTGGAGTTCAGAAGAATGAGAGGTGATCTTATCGAAATGTATACGATTATGAGGGGGCTTGACAAGGTGGATGAAGAAAGGATGTTCCACTGATAGGGGAGACTAGAACTAGCAGGCATAATCTTAGAATAAGGGGCCGCCCATTTAAAACTGAGATGAGGAGAAATTTCTTCTCTCAGAGGGTTGTGGATCTGTGGAATTTGCTGGCCACCTATGTTATTGGAAGCTGAGACATTGAATAAATTTAAGAGAGAAATAGACAGTTTCTTAAATGATAAGGGATTAAGATGTTATGGAGAGCGGGTAGGGAAGTGGAGCTGAGTCCATGATCGGATCAGCCATGACTGTATTAAATGGTGGAGCAGGCTCGAGGGGCCATATGGCCTACTCCTGCTCCTATTTCTTATATACTACCCGAGTTATTCGGTTCACCAGGACACTGGTTCCAGCCTGGTTTAAGTGGAGCCCGTCCCAATGGAACAACTCCCTCTTATCCTAGTATTGGTGCCAGTGCCCCATGAACTGAAACCCTTCCTCCAACACTACACTTTGAGCCATGCATTTAAACCTCTAATCCTTTTGTCCCTATGCCAATTTGCGAATGGCTCAAGTAACAATCCAGAGATTATTACCTTGGAGGTTTTGCTTTTTAATTTGGATCCTAGCTCCTCAAACTCCATCAGCAGAACTTCATTCCTGGTTCCACCTATGTCATTGGTTCCTACGTGGACCATGACAACTGGATCTCCCCTCCCCCTCCCACTCCAAGTTCTTTTCCAGTCGCAAGGAGATATCTTTAACCCTGGTATTGGGTAAGCAACACAACCTCCAGAACTCCCTGTCACAGCTACAGAGAACAGTATCTATCCCCCTGACTATACTGTCACCTACCACTACCACATTCCTTTTTACTCCCCCCACTTGAATGGCCTCATGTACTATGGTGCTGTGGTCAATTTGTCCATCCTCCCTGCAGTCCTTGTTCTCATCCATACGGGCAGCAAGTACTTCATACCTGTTGGACAAGGAAAAGGGCCAAAGTTCCTCCATCACTATATCCTGGGTCCCCATACCTTCCTGACTTGTAGTCACACCCTCCTGTCCCTGACATTTGACAAACTCTAAAGTACTGCTCAACCTAAAGGGTTTGACTGCCTCCTGGAACAAAGTTCAATTAATTACAATGGATACTCTGGATTAATACTTGAATTAGGAGTTTGTATTAGGTTTTTAGGAAACAGATCTTAAAAAGATAAATTGATTTTGGATTTGACAACTAAATAATAACATCTGTTCGGTATTCCACTCACGCATTGCTGGAAATATTTGCATACTTAAAAGTCATGCAAGTATATCTTTTCCCATCGGCTTTACTTTAATACCAGCGGTGACCTAAATATAGGGATTGGCACCAGTGTTGAAATAACACTAATTGATAAATGTTTTGCAAACCAGAAGCAGCCGGAGCTCTTTACTCTTTAATGTTTGTGATGGAGTCTAAATAAAATGCATTCACACAGTCACGATCCAATTCCCAACGACATTCACAACAGAAGCCAAAGCATAATTTGACATGAATTGAACTTATTCATTCTGAGATGATGCGATTAATATATTTGACTGAAAAATGAAAAGTCTGCACTTGTGTAATCACTGATGGAGTTGCAGTATATTGTTGGACAATGTCATGGGATTTTCATTTTACATCTCGTCTTTACATTTTGTCTTCACTGCACCTAGCTGGAAGTGCGTGACTTTAGCTCTAGGCATAAGGAAAAATCGTTCTATCTTCAAGTTTTGTTGCCCTTAATATGAATGTTGTTATAATTTCCCATTCTCTTCCCTATTCCAAGATAGCCCCTGACAACCATTCTATTTTCCTCAGTTTAAAAGTCTGTACAGTTCACTGTACATTCGCTAACCTCAGGAGGTACAGAAGAAGCATTCTGGCAAGAGGCATTTCTGACTCTGTTGTGCAGACGTTCAAGTCAAGATTGGTCAAATTTGTTCTTCTAATCTTGAGAGGTCCATATTAGAAAAGTACAAAAGAGACTTTCATCCCACTTAAAGGCCATGATTTCGCCTACCGAGGCGGGTCCAGTGCGGCCACGATAGGTGGCGGGTTGCAACCCTGCTCTTGGCTCCATCCCGTACTGTGAAAATATTTTTATGTTGATGGGACTTGTTAATCCCGCCCTGCGAAGTACCCAGCCAATTAAAAGGAAGCGAGTCTGATGACGTCATTTGATGACGTGTCATTAGCCGGTTTTCTTAAAGGGACCATGTCCACATTGATTTTGACAGTTGCGCTGTCAGTGTTCTACAGCATTGAGGTGCTGCAAACACTGATAAGCACTGCACAGAGGGCTACACCAAGCTCTCCCAGCACGCCCTCCATATGCTTATGGAGGGAGTCACAGCACGCAGGGAGGTTCTCTTCCCTTTCAATGGGTGGAAGTGACCTCCACAGGAGAGTAACGTAGCCTGGCTGCACATTGCACAGGAGGGCACAAGCAGGGATATCGTTAGGAGGAACTGGCTGCAGTGATGCAAACCTTTCAATGATCTCAGTAAATCTCGAAACGTTACTGCAAAGTCACACTCAACCTCATCCTGCTGTGCCACTCATCACATCTCCATCACTCTGCCTTCCCTACCCTACTCCTGCACATCCTTACTCACACCAAGTTACCTTACATGTCCACCCATCCCTTGCTCTCTATCTACATTATCACTTCCCCATCTCACTAGTCACCCCTCACACACACCTTCATCCTTGTCCAATCATACCAACTAACAACACACAAGGTAAGGGACTTGAGTCATTTAGCCAATGTTCATGTAAAGTTTCTGTTAATGTGTTGTCAAACATTTAAATCTTTATTTCAACACTTTGCCTTCTTTGACAGATTTGTGTGCACCTTTGGAAGTGGCTTAGTGAGTTGCAGTGAATGGTGAGACAGTATCCCCCGCAATGGTGATGAGTGTGAAAGGAATGGCTTGGGCATTGTAGGGATGCTTTATAGAGCTGGTATGGGGTGGTGCCAACCTGGTGCATTATGTGGCAGCCAGGGTGTACAGCATCAAGTGAAGTAAATCTGGCCATGGTGAGGTCATCCCTGGCCTCTTGGGCAGCAATGTGGTCAGGGTCAAAAAGCAAGCCACAGAAATAAAGGTCCAATGACTCAATTCCTGGAGTCTTTTTTTTTAAACTTATAATTAAAGAGATAAATGAAATTCAGTGCTAAGTATTCTTATCTACACATTGCTAATTGTACCCTGAAGAATGCTGCTTGCAATATTTTAATTCCACATGGTGTCACTACCATAGCTTAACATTTTAAGTCACTTAACGTTGTCCTGTGATCAACTTGTCTGGAATTTGAGGGTTTTTCTTCTGGGAGCGCAATACTGTTTATTTGTTGTTGATGATTATGTTCCAGATGCTCTCAAAAAGCTAATTTACATTCCATTATCTTGGTGCCTGATTCTACAATCCCAAGAAAACATAGATCAATAAATGCATATGTGACGCTTCGGTGTGCGTACACTGAATGTTTTTCAACATTTTTAGCACTGGAAATGTAATCATTCTGGGATTTAAAGCTCAAGAACATGGCATTTATTTATGCTAATCTATCAGTATATTGGCAGCATTCTTCAGTTGAGCAAATCCCCTTTGTATTCAGGCATAATGTAGGGTTGATAAGCAATACAAAAGCACTCAAACCTACTTGAGAATAATGTAGGGTGTACATCAATCTTTGTTAACTTGTTTACGTACATGCTGTATAAACTATTGCATGTCACAGTCAAATCAAATTGTAATGTTCACAATAAATGTGGTTACATTAACTGATTGTTTAATCTTGCTGTGCTATGTAAATGGCTGTTAGAAAGTTGCATAAATTTAAAAATGCATGGAAGAAGGTAAAACCTAGTCAGCCAATTGAACCTATTCCTTCCACAGACCATATGAAATCCATTCAATTATGAATCCAGTTAATTTCCTGAGGACAGGTTCAGCAGAGCTTCTCCCTCCTTGCCTCTCTAATACTACTCAAATAAAGCATCCTTGACCTGTTCCTGTAGTTGTTCAGAGATTATAGGCCTCATTATACTGATAAAATAAAATACTGGTGTTAAAACTTTCTGTTAAATCACTTCTGCCATGATTCTGGCTCTTCTGGAGATAATTAACTTTCTCTGGTCATTGCATCGGGTACAATTCTTACCCAACCCACCCGGCATAAACTGGCAATGTGGGCAGTTAGATTCGCTCAGGTTACTTACCCGCCCTACAGCCACCAGGAGCTGACAGGTTCTGATTTTTACCTACTCTCCCGAGCAGGCAGCACGAATACCCGCTCAATATCAGCGGGGTCCTTTTTAACATTTGCATGCCGGGTCATGATGATGTCATCAGGACCCGACTGCAATTCTAACTCGGTGGCCTGAGTGGGAAGCGGCAGTGAGTTTCCCACCAGACCAATGAAATGAGGAAGTGAATCGGGGTCAGAAGAGGCCCCCAAAAAGGTAAGTTCTTTAATTTATTTTTTCTTTCCTTGTTAGGGCAGGAGGAGCAGGACTGTTCTGCAAAAAAGGCTGAGGTCTCCTCTGCCACAATTTCCGCTGCACCCCTCAGGATCGTGGCACCCGCATGGGCCAGCCAATCCTGGCCACTCACATCTTGTTAGCGGGCACTTGCTTCTCACCAGCTTCCCGCCCGGAACAGGAGGAAAGTTGGCTGGTGAGGTTTAAGTGAGGCCCGGCCATTAAAATCGGTCAGGCCTCATTCTGTTGAGTGTAGGTGGGAAATGAACTTGCCAACCTGGTTTTCCAGCTTCAGGCCCATGCTCTTGTTTCCCTCAGCGCAGTTTTCCCAGGCTCATTATCATCTCGAAGTCCCTCGCAGTGTTTGAGGTGACAAATGGCCTCACTGCCCTATTTCCCTGCCAATTCTGCCGCAATCCTGCCTGATTTCCAGCAATTGCAGTTGAAATCCTGTGTGTGTGCCATGTAGCATTAAGCAGGATATTAACCTTTAAATCTGCAGATCATACAAATTGATGTTTATCAAGGCTTAGAACATTGTGACAGATGTAGCTATGGGCTGTTGCAGTATCCAATATAATGGCCCCAAGTTTCCACATGATTTGCTCCTGATTTTTAGGAGCAACTGGTGTAGAACGGAGTATCTTAGAAATCGGAATTCTCGTCATTTAGTTTGCTCCAGTTCTAGTCAGTTAGAACAGTTTCACTTTGGAACAGAATTTTTTTTTCAAAAGGGGGCGTGTCTGGCCACTTACGCCTGATTTCAAAGTTTCGTGAGTGAAAATTTACTCCAAACTAACTTAGAATGGAGTAAGTGAAGATTTTTGTACGCTCGAAAAAACCTTGTCTACACTTTAGAAAATCAGGCGTAGGTTACAAATTAGGCGTAGGGAATGGTGGGGGGGGGGGTGTTTAAAGGGAAGTTTACAAACATTAAACACTTCAGTTTTACAAATAAAGAGCCATCATCAATAATAAATGATAAATACATCAATAAATCAACCAATAAATCAATCAAAAAAAATTAATAAGAAATAATTTTTTTTTTAAATCAATAAATAAAACATTTTCGACTTACCGACTGCAGCACCGAGAGCCCTCCAACAGCGTGCTGGGATGCCCCCCTCAGTGCGGCTCTGTCAGTGTCTCTATCTCTCTGTCTGTCTGTGTGTCTCTCATGCTCTGTCTGTCAGTGTCTGTGTTTCTGACAGCGAGGGGAGGGGGAGGAGGGGGGTTGAGGGAGAGAGGGGGGGAGGGAAGGGGAAGAAGAGGGATGGAAGGGGGAGAAGGGGGAGGGATGGGGGAGAAGGGGAGAAGGGGCAGGGATGGGGGAGAAGGGGAAGGGATGGGGGAGAAGGGGGAGGGAGGGGGGAGAAGGGGATAAAGGGGAGAAGGGGGAGAAAGGAGATGGGGGGAAGAAAGGAGATGGGGGGGAAAGGAGATGGGGGGGAAAGGAGATGGTGGGGGGGAAAGGAGATGGTGGGGGGAAAGGAGATATGGGGGGAAAAGGAGATGGGGGAAAAGGAGATGGGGGAAAAGGAGATGGGGGAAAGGAGATGGGGGGAGAAAGGAGATGGGGGGGAAAGGAGATTGGGGGGGGGAAAGGAGATTGGGGGGGAAAGGAGATTGGGGGGGAGGAGAAGGAGATTGGAGGGGGGGAGAAGGAGATTGGGGGTGGGGAGAAGGAGCTTGGGGGGGGAGAAAGAGATTGGGGGGAGAAGGAGATTGGGGGGAAGGAGATGGGGGGGGAAGGAGATTGGGGGGGTGTGGGGGGGAAGGAGAAGGGGGAGGGAGGCTGAACGGGCCGGGCCCGATACTTCGGGCAGGGCCCGTCCCCAGCACCAGATTTACAGGTAGGTGGCGTTGGGTCGGGTCGGTGGGGTGGTGGGAGGGAGGTCGGTTTGGTTCGGGTCGGGGGGGAGGGAGGGAGGGAGGGAGAGGGATGTCAGGTCGGGGGGAGGGAGGCCAGGTTGGATCCAGTCCGGAGGCGGGAGGGGGGGAGCGGGTGTCGGGTCCGGTCCGGAGGCAGGGGGGGGGAGAGCGGGTGTCGGGTCCGGTCCGGAGGCGGGAAGTGGGAGTCGAGTCGGGTCGGGAGGAAGCAGGAGCTGGCCGTGGGAGGAGCCTTATTCACGCAGCCCCAGTGAGGCCATTCGGCCAGGGCTAGGGGCTGCGTGCTTCGGGCCCCTCCCACACAGTTTCGGGCGCCTGGAGCTACTGCACTTGCGTGCCCACTGTAGCGCGCATGTGCAGAGGTCCCGGCACTGTTTTCAGCGCAGGGACCTGGCTCCGCCCCCTACAGCTCCTGCTGCGCTGTGCCGAGGGCCAGAGGACCTGCAGGGAAGTGGAGAAAACGGAGGTTTTTTTTAGGCGCACTTTGTGGCATGAAAAATGGGCGTCCTGGTCGGGACTGCGCCGTTCTAGGTGCGGCTCGAAACTTGGGCCCCAAATCTGTAAACTGTAATTGTTTACGCATTCGTATTTTTTTTAACACTCTGTGGAATGCATTTGTTGAGTTACTATAAAAAATTAATAGTTGATGTTTACTATGTTTAACTATTCTGCTATTTGCATAGATTAAAACTATTTGAATGCAGAATTAACCACAACTTGTTGAACTTGGGTTACTGGGGCATGCATATGGGCAGTAATAAAAACAGAAAATGCTGGTAATCTCAGCGGGTCAGGCAGCATCTGTGGAGAGAAAGCAGAGTTAACGTTTCAAGTCGATGACCCTTCATCAGAACTGGAGAGTGTTCGGAAAGAACGGATTCTTAACAAGCACTGAACGGGGGAAGGGAAGAAAGAACAAAAGGGAAGGTCAGTGATAGGTTGGAAGACAAAAGGGATGATGGCCCAAATTCAAATGGTAATGCCAGGAGTTAGAAAAACATTAGGCAAGCTAGGGTGTGAATGGTGGGATAATGACCAACTGCCATTGGAAACAAGGAGAAAAAAAGAAAGAAACAGACTCTTGGTGGTGGAGGAAAGGGAGCCAAAGATTGGCAGCGGCGACACTCTGAAATTGTTGAACTCAATGTTGAGTCCAGAGGGCTGTCAAGTGCCTAAATGAAAGATGAGGTGCTGTTCCTCAAGCTTGTGTTGAGCTTCATTGGAACAGTGTATTAAACTGAGGACGGAGAGGTCAGAGTGGGAATGGAGTGGAGAATTAAAGTGACAGGAAGCTCAGGGTTACACTTATGGACTGAACGGAGGTGCTCCGCAAAGTAGTCACCCAATCTACGCTTGTTCTTTTATTCCAGATTCCAGCATCCGCAGTATTTTGCTTTTGTAAGCTATAGGCAGTGTCTTCTTTCTGCTTTCCCACCTCAGTATAATTTCTTTAAGTCTTTCTATTCTTTGCTCTGAACAGGTTTCAGAATTATATCAGTGGTGTAGAGGCACCAGGCAGCCTCCAACAATTGACTTGCACAGTACTCTCTGCTATATTTCACTGGACTCATTTTCTCTATCCTCCTTTCCAACCCCTCTTACCTGTCATGAAAACAGCATGTGACCCTTTCCCTCCCTATTGTCCTTCACTCCCTAGTTAATAAGTCTTTTGTTATCCATGACCTTGTTGCTGAAGAGATTGTCAACATGTGGAACTGTTGTCTTTTGACAGAATTTTATTTTAGCTTTCATCAAGGTCACCGACAGCGGCGATTGTTTGGTATTGAGACTTGGCTTTCTGATAACAATTGTTTTGTGTCATTGAGGCCAGCTTCCCCCATCCCCCAACCCTCAATTTCTCAATCCAAAATGTCCCCCGCCAAATGGTATGGTAGAAACATAGAAACATAGAAAATAGGTGCAGGAGTAGGCCATTCGGCCCTTCTAGCCTGCACCGCCATTCAATGAGTTCATGGCTGAACATGCAACTTCAGTACCCCATTCCTGCTTTCTCACCATACCCCTTGATTCCCCTAGTAGTAAGGACTTCATCTAACTCCTTTTTGAATATATTTAGTGAATTGGCCTCAACAACTTTCTGTGGTAAAGAATTCCACAGGTTCACCACTCTCTGGGTGAAGAAATTCCTCCTCATCTCGGTCCTAAATGGCTTACCCCTTATCCTTAGACTGTGTCCCCTGGTTCTGGACTTCCCCAACATTGGGAACATTCTTCCTGCATCTAACCTGTCTAACCCCGTCAGAATTTTAAACGTTTCTATAAGGTCCCCTCTCATTCTTCTGAACTCCAGTGAATACAAGCCCAGTTGATCCAGTCTTTCTTGATAGGTCAGTCCCGCCATCCCGGGAATCAGTCTGGTGAACCTTCGCTGCACTTCCTCAATAGCAAGAATGTCCTTCCTCAGGTTAGAAGACCAAAACTGTACACAATACTCCAGGTGTGGCCTCACCAAGGCCCTGTACAATTGTAGCAACACCTCCCTGCCCTTGTACTCAAATCCCCTCGCTATGAAGGCCAACATGCCATTTGCTTTCTTAACCGCCTGCTGTACCTGCATGCCAACCTTCAATGACTGATGTACCATGACACCCAGGTCTCTTTGCACCTCCCCTTTTCCTAATCTGTCACCATTCAGATAATAGTCTGTCTCTCTGTTTTTACCACCAAAGTGGATAATCTCACATTTATCCACATTATACTTCATCTGCCATGCATTTGCCTACTCACCTAACCTATCCAAGTCGCTCTGCAGCCTCATAGCATCCTCCTCGCAGCTCACACTGCCACCCAACTTAGTGTCATCCGCAAATTTGGAGATACTACATTTAATCCCCTCGTCTAAATCATTAATGTACAGTGTAAACAGCTGGGGCCCCAGCACAGAACCTTGCGGTACCCCACTAGTCACTGCCTGCCATTCTGAAAAGTCCCCATTTACTCCTACTCTTTGCTTCCTGTCTGACAACCAGTTCTCAATCCACGTCAGCACACTACCCCCAATCCCATGTGCTTTAACTTTGCACATTAATCTCCTGTGTGGGACCTTGTCGAAAGCCTTCTGAAAGTCCAAATATACCACATCAACTGGTTCTCCCTTGTCCACTCTACTGGAAACATCCTCAAAAAATTCCAGAAGAGTTGTCAAGCATGATTTCCCTTTCACAAATCCATGCTGACTTGGACCTATCATATTACCTCTTTCCAAATGCACTGCTATGACATCCTTAATAATTTGATTCCATCATTTTACCCACTACCGATGTCAGGCTGACCGGTCTGTAATTCCCTGTTTTCTCTCTCCCTCCTTTTTTAAAAAGTGGGGTTACATTGGCTATCCTCCACTCCATAGGAACTGATCCAGAGTCAATGGAATGTTGGAAAATGACTGTCAATGCATCCACTATTTCCAAGGCCACCTCCTTAAGTACTCTGGGATGCAGTCCATCAGGCCCTGGGGATTTATCGGCCTTCAATCCCATCAATTTCCCCAACACAATTTCCCGACTAATAAGGATTTCCCTCAGTTCCTCCTCCTTACTAGACCCTCCGACCCCTTTTATATCCGGAAGGTTGTTTGTGTCCTCCTCAGTGAATACCGAACCAAAGTACTTGTTCAATTGGTCCGCCATTTCTTTGTTCCCCGTTATGACTTCCCCTGATTCTGACTGCAGGGGACCTACGTTTGTCTTTACTAACCTTTTTCTCTTTACATATCTATAGAAACTTTTGCAATCCGTCTTAATGTTCCCTGCAAGCTTCTTCTCGTACTCCATTTTCCCTGCCCTAATCAAACCCTTTGTCCTCCTCTGCTGAGTTCTAAATTTCTCCCAGTCCCCGGGTTCGCTGCTATTTCTGGCCAATTTGTATGCCACTTCCTTGGCTTTAATGCTATCCCTGATTTCCCTTGATAGCCACGGTTGAGCCACCTTCCCTTTTTTATTTTTACGACAGACAGGAATGTACAATTGTTGTAGTTCATCCATGCGGTCTCTAAATGTCTGCCATTGCCCATCCACAGTCAACCCCTTCAGTATCATTCGCCAATCTATCCTAGCCAATTCACGCCTCATACCTTCAAAGTTACCCTTCTTTAAGTTCTGGACCATGGTCTCTGAATTAACTGTTTCATTCTCCATCCTAATGCAGAATTCCACCATATTATGGTCACTCTTCCCCAAGGGGCCTCGCACAACGAGATTGCTAATTAATCCTCTCTCATTACACAACACCCAGTCTAAGATGGCCTCCCCTCTAGTTGGTTCCTCGACATATTGGTCTAAAAAACCATCCCTTATGCACTCCAGGAAATCCTCCTCCACCGTATTGCTTCCAGTTTGGTTAACCCAATCTATGTGCATATTAAAGTCACCCATTATAACTGCTGCACCTTTATTGCGCGCACCCCTAATTTCATGTTTGATGCCCTCCCCATTGGTGATTCTACCATTATCAACTCCATATTACACCATGAATTGTTTGTCTATTGCTTTGGCTTTTCCTTCACTTTGAACATTTCACTCTTTACCATCCTACCCACATTTCTTTCACAATTCTAATTTTATTTTCAAGGGATGTGGGCAAGCTTGCCAAGGCCGTATTCATTGCCCATCCCTAGTTGCCCTGAGAAAGTGAAGCAGGGGTTGCTCATTGAACCACTGCAGTCTTTCCAGTAAAGGTGCCTCCAGAATGGTGTTAGGCCAAGGATTTCAGGATTTGATGCAGCAGCAAAGGAAGACCAGCGACATATGTCCAAGTCACCGTGGTGTGTGGCGTGGAGGGGACTTTAGAGCAGATGGTGTTCCCATGATACTGCGGGGCCGAAATTCACCGCCCCCGAAGGGACGGCTACCGCGGGGTTTGGGCGGCCGATCAAGAATATCGATCGGTCACCGTGGTGCACACTTCCACCGGAAACGGCGGGGTGAAGCCGCTGTACAGGAAGATTTTCAGCGGTGAGCTCAGCAGCGTGCGGGCCTCTGAAAAGCGGCCAGGACAGTGAAATTCACCATTGAAAAGACGAGGTTTACCAGTCGGTGCACGAACGCGACACCGCTGGAGTTTTGCCGCGATCGGGTCCATTTGGTGGAGAAATAGTTTTATTAATTTTAGTAAACTTTTTTTTCCAGATTCCAGCTTCCGCAGTATTTCACTTTTGATATAGTTTTATTAATTATTATTGTTTTTATTTCAGGTTCCAGCATCTGCAGTATTTTGCTTTTGAAATAGTTGTCTTAATTGTTTTGGCTCCATTAAACCTGCTGAGTGCTGCTCAGAGGTTTTCACATACTTTTGAACAACTTTCAGGTCTGACTCTTTAGTGAAGTCCTGTGGGCTGCAGAGACCTGCTTGGCAGGGTTCACCCTGCGGATGGGAGGAGTGTTGGGAGGGCGACACCTGGTCAGAAGCAGGGCGGCACGCAGGAGAAGGCGTCGCCATTAGCACTGTGCAGACAGGCAGCGGGCGAGGGAGGTAGCAGCCATGATTCGTTCATTCTGCCAGACCAGTGTGCCCGCCGTCTTCACCGGCCCGAATCAGGATTGCAGTTGGCTGCTTGGGGACAAGGGATATCCCCTGTCTACTTGGCTGCTCACTCATCTGCGGAACCCCAGGACAGCACCAGAGCATGCATACAATGATGCTCATTGTGCACCAGGTGCATCATCGAGCAGTGCATAGGCATCCTTAAGCAGAGATTCCGAAGCCTGGTGGCACCTTGCAGTACTCTCCTCAACGGGTCTCCATAATCATCATGGTCTGCTGCGTGCTGCACAACCTGGCCATCATGAGGGGACAGCTGCTGGAGGTCGAGCCAACAGTAACACCTGAGGAGGAGGAGGAGGCGCAGGAAGAGGAGGACGATCCCCCTCACCCCAGAGCTAGGAGGCGTCGACTCATCGCCACCCTGGATGGGCTGGATGCAGACTGGCTAGCACCTTCCCCTGGGAGGGTGCGTCCTCACATTATGGAGGTGCCTGACACCTCCCCTGCCATTTCTCTCCATGCATTATGTACTGGCGGTCTGCCAGGTTTCCACACATCAGGAAACAGTATTCTTCTTCTGTCCTCCACACCGAGCATCAATGTCTCCAGCTCCATATCAGTGAACCTATTGGCTCTCCTTGCATCTCTTACACCATCCATCCTTCCAAATACCTTCCTCCCTCAGGGTCTTGCTGCAAACCCTGGCCTTTTGCAATTGGCTCATTAGAAACCCTTACCTGCATGCTGAATTTCCCAGTGATGATAATGCTCAAATTAAGACAGCCACACCGCTGAAAAGTCCACTTTGGAGGGTTCATTAGCACTGGAACCCATTTATTCGCTTTTGGAGAAAATATGGGGTGGCCCAGCTACGAAAAAATGTTGGCGCGAATGGCCCAACAAAGGTAGGGGGTGCACCAGCTTGCCAGTAGTACTGAATTTTGGGCCCTGCTGCTCTTGTTTTCCTTGGTGATTGAGGTCACGGGGCTGGGAGAAGTAGCCTTGGTGAATTGCTGCACTGCATTCTATAAACTGTACATACTGCAACCATAGTGTGCTGATGATTTGAGGCAGTGCATATTGAGTCCAGTGGCGGAAACATCAGTCAAGCAAACTGCTCTGTCCTGGATGATGTCAAACATCCTGATTATTGCTGCACCATTCCATGCGAATGATAGAAATCCCATCGCATTCCTGAATTTAGACTTGCAGATGATGGAGCGGTTTTGAAACGTCTACCTTAACTTGCCCTCCGCCCCTTGATCCTGTTCTCATATGGGATCTTTGGACTTGTAGATCTCCAAGATTTCTGACTCCGAGTACTCTCAGACCACTTTCTCATCTCCCTCCTTATGCAAGCTCCCGTAACAGTGCCAACCCACTCCATTTTTACTTGCCACACCTTGGAAAAAACAATTACTTCATCAGCGCTTCCCTTTATCTGGCCTGTCATTTGCAATAGAAACATAGAAACATAGAAAATAGGTGCAGGAGTAGGCCATTCGGCCCTTCGAGCCTGCACCACCATTCAATAAGATCATGGCTGATCATTCACCTCAGTACCCCTTTCCTGCTTTCTCTCCATACCCCTTGATCCCTTTAGCTATAAGGGCCATATCCAACTCCCTCTTGAATATATCTAACGAACTGGCATCAACAACTCTCTGCGGAAGAGAATTCCACAGGTTAACAACTCTCTGAGTGAAGAAGTTTATTTTCATCTTGGTCCTAAATGGCTTACCTCTTATCCTTAAATTGTGAACCCTGGTTCTGGACTCCCCAACATCGGGAACATTCTTCTTGCATCTAACCTGTCCAGTCCTGTCAGAATTTTGTATGTTTCTATGAGATCCCCGCTCATTCTTCTAAACTCCAATGAATACAAACCCAGTCGATCCAGTCTCTCCTCATATGTCAGTCCGGGAATCAGTCTGGTGAACCTTCGCTGCACTCCCTCAATAGCAAGAACGTCCTTCCTCAGATTAGGAGAACAAAACTGAACACAATATTCCAGGTGAGGCCTCACCATGGCCCTGTACAGCTGCAGCAAGACCTCCCTGCTCCTATACTCAAATCCCTTATCTATGAAGGGCAACATGCCATTTGCCTTTTTCGCTGCCTGCTGCACCTGCATGCCACCCTTCAATGACTGATGTACCATGACACCCAGGTCTCGTTGCACCTTCCCTTTTCCTAATCTGCTGCCATTCAGATAATATTCTGCCTTTGTGTTTTTGCCACCAAAGTGGATAATCTCACATTTATCCACATTATACTACATCTGCCATGCATTTGCCCACTCACCTAACCTGTCCAATTCACCCTGCAGCCACTTAGCATCCTCCTCACAGCTCACACCGCCACCCAGCTTAATGTCATCTGCAAACTTGGAGATATTACTCTCAATTCCTTCATCAAAATCATTGATGTATATTGTAAATAGCTGGTAATAATACCAAAGCCTTCATTAATCTCCTCCATACATGCCTCCTCGCCACTTTGAATAATTTAGCCCCACTTGACTCCTATTATATCCCACCCCCCAGTATAACAGCCACCTTGATGGTCTCTGTCATGTATCTTACATTATTATATATAACTGTATCCTAACATGCTATACATGACTGTAATAAGATATGACCTGTAACCACCAGCATACCTTACCATCAGGGGTGCACTTGCAAGAGACAGGTATATAAGGACAGGTCTCAGGTAAGTGCAACATTCCAGAGCTGTAAAATAAAGGTGCAGGTCCAGAGTGACCATGACTTCACTACATGCCTCGTGTGAATCTGTACTGAGGGGACAGGACTTTACAGTGGCGACGAGTTACAGGATTACAGAATCCCCAGAATGGTGAACAACGGATCAGATGAAAAGTACAATGCGGGAGACAATTGGGAGGACTTTATAGAAAGGCTCCAGCAAAGCTTTGTAACCAAAGACTGGTTAGGCGACGATAAGGCAGACAAGAGAAGAGCCCATCTCTTGACCAGCTGTGGCTCGAAAACATACGCTTTAATGAAGGATCTGTTGGCACCCAAGAAACCAACAAGCAAGTCGTTTGAAGAATTGAGCACACTGGTAAGAGACCACCTGAAGCCAGCGAGTAACCTACACATGGCCAGACACAGGTTCTACAACTACAGACGCTGTGTGGGCCAGAGCATATCCGACTTCGTGGCGGAACTTCGGAGGTTGGCTAGTTTATGTGAGTTCTCCGATGAACTGAGGAGAGAAATGCTGAGAGACTTTTTCATTGAAGGAATAGGCCACGCAGGCATATTCCGAAAGCTTATAGAGACCAAGAACCTGACCTTAGAGGCAGCAGCACTGGTTGCACGGACATTCTTGGTAGGGGAAGAAGAAACGAGGTTGATTTACAATGCAGGTACAACAACTAACAAAATATCGGAACAAGAAGTTCACAGCACTAAACAAGCTGCTACCCCCACACACAGAGAAAACCGGGAGAACAGGCTCTCGACAGCAGGCAGAAGCCATCAAGGGCGACAGGAACGGCCGTTCAGACCTCATCAACCCACAATGCGAGCAATCAACTACAAACTGAGAGAAGCTCAAGAGAGATCAGCCAGACGCAGCTCATTCTTTGGGAACACTTTGAACAATGGAACAGGTCTGTGCTGGAGGTGTGGGGGTGGGCACTTGTCAAGGGGATGTCGATTTTAGCAGGCTGTTTGCAGAAATTGTGAAAATACAGGGCATTTGGCCCGCATGTACAAAAAAACGGTAGCTCGGCTGGTATACGAATCGGATGGGTCGGAAAGCGAACCAGAAGATGGTGGGGACAGTACCCGGGACACCGATGTACAGTGGGTCAACACGATCAATGGCCGCTGCTCCTACAACAGGACGCCTCCTATCATGATGAGGGTCCTACTCAACGGGATATCTGTCAACATGGAGCTGGATACGGGAGAGTGTCAATCTCTCATGGGCGCTCAACAATTTGAACAACTGTGGTCGCATAAAAGAGACAGACCAAAACTCACAAGGGTCGACACCAAACTAAGCCTATACCAAAGAAATCGTACCAGTCCTCGGCAGCGCCATGCTCTCTGTCATACACAAAAGGACAGTGAACCGACTTCCCCTGTGGATTGTCCCCGGAGACCCCCCCCAGCACTGCTGGGGAGAAACTGGCTGGCAAAACTAAACTGGAAATGGGATGATGTCCATGCCATGTCATTAGAGGAACGGACCTCCTGCTCAACAGTTATAAAGCGATTTGAACATCTCTTTCAGCCAGGTGTGGGCACTTTCAAAGGGGCCAAAGTCAAAATCTACATCACACAGGATGCTAGACCGGTCCATCACAAGGCCAGAGCTGTACCCTATATGACGAGGAAAAAGATTGAACACGAACTAGATAGGCTTCTGTGGGAAGGCATTATATCACCTGTGGAATTTAGCGACTGGGCAAGTCCCATCGTCCCAGTCATGAAGCCTGATAGATCCGTACGAATCTGTGGGAACTTCAAATCTACCATAAACAGAGTCTCCCTACAGGACCAGTACCCGCTGCCCAGAGCGGAGGACTTATTTGCCACATCGGCTGGAGGTAAACTTTTCTCAAAATTAGACCTCACATCTGCGTATATGACGCAAGAATTGACCGAGGAATCCAAGCTACTCACCACCATCAACACACATCGAGGCCTTTTCATGTACAATCGATGCCCATTCGGCATCAGGTCGGCAGCTGCCATATTACAGCGCAACATGGAGAGTCTGCTCAAGTCCATCCCAGGGACGGTTGTATTTCAAGACGACATACTTATCACGGGCAGGGACACCGACTCCCATCTCCATAATTTGGAGGAAGTACTAAAGCAGTTGGATCGGGTAGGCCTACGAGTCAAGAAATCCAAGTGCCTGTTTCTCGCACCCGAGGTTGAATTTTTGGGTAGAAGGATTGCCGCTGATGGAATCCGCCCAAACAGAGTCCAAAACAGAAGCAATTCGCCTGGCACCCAGGCCCCGGAATGTCTCAGAACTGCGCGCCTTTCTCGGGCTACTCAATTACTTTGGGAACTTTATGCAGAACTTAAGCACGCTGCTGGAGTCTCTCCACGTGCTACTCAGGAAGGGGTGCGATTGGTTTTGGGGGGACACCCAGGAACGTGCCTTCAATAAGACACGCAACCTTCTGTGTTCCAACAGTGTTTTGACTTTCTTTGATCCAGGTAAAAAGCTAGTTCTCACATGCGATGCGTCAGCATATGGGGTCGGGTGCGTTTTGCAACATGTCAATATTGCGGGCAAATTACAACCCATAGGTTATGCCTCCAGGTCACTTTCGCGGGCGGAGCGCAGATACGGAATGGTAGAGAAGGAGGCGCTCGCGTGCTTGTACGGTGTCAAAAAGGTGCACCAATACCTTTTCGGGGCCAAGTTCACGTTAGAAATCGACCATAAGCCCCTCACGTCCCTCCTATCCGAGAGCAAGGCAATAAACGGCAACGCCTCGGCGTGAATTCAACGGTGGGCACTCATGCTGGCGTCCTACGACTATACCATAAGGCACAGACCAGGCACAGACAACTGTGCCGACGCGCTCAGCAGGCTACCCCTGGCGACTACGGAAGGGTCTAACGAACAGGACTGTGAGATAGTCATGGCAATCAATGCCTTTGAGTCCACAGGTTCGCCCATGACGGCTCACCAAATCAGAGCCTGGACGGCCCGCAGCCCCACGTTATCCTTAGTAAAAAGATGTGTCCTAACCGATGACTGGGCAGAGGCTCGCGATGCCTGCCCCGAGGAATTAAAACCCTTTCACAGGCGCATGCATAAGCTATCACTACAAGCAGATTGCCTGATGTGGGGCAGCCAAGTAGTCATGCCTCTGCGAGGCAGAGAAGCATTTGTCCGGGATCTCCACCGCGAGCACCCGGGGATCGTTCTCATAGCCATAGCCAGATCCCACGTTTGGTGGCCTGGTATTGATGCGGACTTGGAGCTCTGCGTCCGAAGGTGCACCATTTGTGCCCAACTCAGCAATGCCCCCAGGGAGGCTCCACTGAGCCCCTGGACCTGGCCTACCAAACCGTGGTCGCGGGTGCACGTAGACTATGCAGGCCCATTCATGGGCAAAATGTTCCTCGTAGTTGTAGATGCATTTTCAAAGTGGATCGAATGCACCATTTTAAACTCGAGCACAACCTCCACCACTGTGGAGAGCCTCGCAACCATGTTTGCAATGCACGGAATCCCTGCCAATATTGGTCAGTGACAATGGTCCGTGCTTCACCAGTGCAGAATTCCAAGACTTTATAATTGACCACGGCATAAATCACGTCAAGACGGCACCGTTCAAGCTGGTCTCCAACGGCCAGGCGGAGAGAGCAGTGCAAATCATTAAACAAGGCATGCTTAAAATCCAAGGTCCCACGCTGCAGGGTCGCCTGTCGTGACTGCTGCTGGCATACAGATCTCGTCCGCACTCATTGACTGGGATCCCCCCGCACAACTGTTGATGAAAAGGACTTTAAAAACAAGGCTCTCATTAATCCTCCCAGACTTGCACGAAATCGTTGAGGCAAAGCGCCGTAAGCTGACTGAGTACCATGACAGAAATTCGAGGGGGAGATGGAATGAGATAGGGGACAAAGTGTTTGTACTAAACTATGGCAGGGGTCCCAAATTGCTTCAGGGACAGTAACGGGCAAGGAAGGAAACAGGCTACTGGTAGTACAAATGGACAATGGCAAAACCTGCCGGAGGCATGTAGACCAAGTCAAAAGCAGATTTACCAACAACACTGCGGAACCAGAGGCAGACTACAATGTGGAACTCGCACCACACCTGGTGGACAGACAGAGGGAACAACCTGAGGAAAGGGCAATCCCAACAGACAGCCCAGGCGAGTCAACAACAATCACACCAATTGAAACAGACAGCCCAGGTGAGATACCAGCAACCACACCCAAAGAAAAACAGACACCAAGGCAAATAACTGAACCACAACTCAGACGCTCCACGCGAGAGCATCGACCACCTGAGAGACTGATCCTATAAAGACAATAAGACCTTGAGGGAGGGTGATGTCATGTATCTTACATTATTATATATAATTGTATCCTAACATGCTATACATGACTGTAATAAGATATGACCTGTAACCACCAGCATACCTTACCACTAGGGGTGCACTTGCAAGAGACAGGTATATAAGGACAGGTCTCAGGCAAGTGCAGCATTCCAGAGCTGTGAAATAAAGGTGCAGGTCCAGAGTGACCTTGACTTCACTACATGCCTCATGTGAATCTGTACTGATGGGACAGGACTTTACAGTGGCAACGATTCACACAAGGCATGTCGAGAAGTCAAGGTCACTCTGGACCTGCACCTTTATTTCACAGCTCTGGAATGCTGCACTTGCCTGAGACCTGTCCTTATATACCTGTCTCTTGCAAGTGCACCCCTGGTGGTAAGGTATGCTGGTGGTTACAGGTTATTTCTTATTACAGTCATGTATAGCATGTTAGGATACAGTTATATATAATAATGTAAGATACATG
Organism: Pristiophorus japonicus; assembly: GCF_044704955.1. Taxonomy (NCBI): domain Eukaryota; kingdom Metazoa; phylum Chordata; class Chondrichthyes; family Pristiophoridae; genus Pristiophorus; species Pristiophorus japonicus. The sequence continues at coordinate 101,497,795 of NC_091992.1, forward strand.
ACAGTCTCAAATCCATAGCTTTGAATTCCGATGTACTTGGTGTGTCTGGTAGTTCATTTCTATGATCTGGCTTGAGCACCTCAAACCATTAATGTTGCCCACTGCAGCTGAGTGCCTTTACTACCTTGAGGCTAAACCTCTCCAATTGTCTCCTTGGCAGCCTTTCATCTTTATAAGCTGTAGCTTATTCAGAATTTTGTTTACATTCTTGCTCACTCAAAGCCCCACACTTCTCGGCTTCACTGACTACCTGTGCCCTTGCAAATCAATTTCAATATCCTTATACTCACTTTACATATGTCCAGGATAAAGGATGGATGATGTGCAATTTGATATTGCTAAAGAGATGTAAAAATAATTGTTAAGCCCCAGCTCTGTAGAGTATAGATGCACACAATATATTTCCTATTTTGATTCCAAAACAATATTCTGACATACAGATCAACTCGGTATACAGGCTGACGTACAGTGCCTGGGTATACAGGCTGACGTACAGTGCCTGGTTATACAGACTGACGTACAGTGCCTGGGTATACAGACTGACGTACAGTGCCTGGGTATACAGGCTGACGTACAGTGCCTGGGTATACAGGCTGACGTACAGTGCCTGGGTATACAGATTGACGTACAGTGCCTGGGTATACAGACTGACGTACAGTGCCTGGGTATACAGACTGATGTACAGTGCCTGGGTATACAGACTGACTTACAATGCCTGGTTATACAGACTGACGTACAGTGCCTGGATATATAGACTGACTTACAGTGCCTGGTTATACAGACTAACGTCATCAATCATCGGCAGTCCCTTGAATCGAGGATGACTTGCTTCCATGTCAAAGGGTTCACAGGTGTTTCAATGATGGACCTAAAATTTCAGGTCCAAACTAAATCTTGAAGGGTGGAAGATGCCTGTGCTTGGATTTTTTTAATGTGTGGTGACTGTTGCACACCAGCCACACACGGGCTTGACAGAGCTCGGTCTTGGTCCAGTAACAAGGATTAACCAAGACAACTGGAGACCAGCTCTGCTGCACAGACCTAGTGCACACACATATTGCAGTGTGGGCTGGCCCGTGCTGCCCCTGGGCCCTCGCCTCTTCTGGGCCCCGAACTCGCACCTCTCCTAGGCCCCAATCACGTCCCTCTACAGTCTCTCGCCGCTCCTTCACCCCGATCCTGCCGCTCCTGATGTACCTGTCCACGCTCCAATCACCGACCTGGACCTTGGTGACGTCCCTTTTCACTGCTGTTGCTCTCCTGCTCCGGCACGTGCTGCTCCCTGGAGTGGTGCCGCCACGCTGCTCCTTCTGCTCCCCGGCCTGCTCCAATGGTGCTCGCAGGCCGGGGACTGCGCAGACTGCTGGGCCAGGCCTGGGTATACAGACCTGGGTACATTGACTTACAGTGCCTGGGTATACAGACTGACTTACAGTGCCTGGGTATACAGACTGATGTACAGTGCCTGGGTATACAGACCGATGTACAGAGACCGGGTATACAGACCGATGTACAGAGACCAGGTATACAGACAAATGCACAGAGCCTGGGTTCTTATAACCTCCACGCTCTGTGACTTTCCGCGCCTTAGCATGTCAATTTCAAAATTGCTTGGTTTGTTTTCAAATATCTCCATGGACTCGTGACCACTCTACCTCAGTGATCTTCTCCTGCCTTACATCCCTGCATGCACCTTCTGCTTCTCTACCACCAGACCTTTCTCACCTCTTGCTCCCTCTACCTCTACAATGGCAGACATTCTTACATCCACTAAACATCTGCCCTCTGCAACTTTCTATCCAGTTCCCTCCATTCAGCCATCTCCCTCCCGGCTTTCAAAAACCTTAAAAAATCTGTTGCTTCAATTGTGCTTGCAGTTCCACTTCGGAACCTCTTCAGTTCTCTCTCCTTTTGGTTGCCTGTTCATGCCTCTGCCCTTTCACTAAACTCAGTGCCCACCATCATTTTTCCTCTCTATTGTAAGTGCCATGAGATATCTTTATGCACAAGAGGAGTGCTAGATAAATGCAGTTTGCTGCTGCTGTTCACCATAAAATTGTGACAGGATTGCAACTTGTTTCCAAGTGCAAATGCCATTTAATTCTAAGGGGTTGAAATTATTATTACACACAGTGCATTTGGAACAGAGGAGGCTGAGGGGAGACTTTATTGAGGTGTATAAAATTATGAGGAGCCTAGATAGAGTGGATAGGAAGGACCTATTTCCCTTAGCAGAGGGATCAACAACCAGGGGGCATAGATTTATAGTAATTGGTAGGAGGTTTAGAGGAGATTTGAGGGGGAAATTTCTTCACCCAGAGCAAGGTGGGGGTCTGGAACTCACCGTCTGAAAGGGTGGTAAAGGCAGAAACCCTCACCACATGTAAAAAGTACTTGGACGTGCACTTGAAGTGCCATAACCTGTAGGGTTACGGACCAAGAGCTGGAAAGTGGGATTCGACTGGATAGCTCTTTGTCAACCGAAATGGCTTCCTTCCGTGCTGTAAATTTCTATGATTCTATGATTTGATAGATATAATATTTTTCCACTTTTTATGCTTTTGCAAGAGTGCACAACATTACTCTGTGCCCTTTTTGACGGATTAATACATTTAAAGTAATGTATAACTGAGGGACCAATCAGCAAGTACCTGCAAGAATGCTTCTTGACCAACTGATAAGTTACCGAAGTGTTACAAATAATGCACTCTGGGCCAATCCAGCGGGGGAGTGCAGATTGTCTCTGAGAAATGGAAAGTCATGCAGCAAGTTTTACAGCTCAAGATCTGAGTCTCCTTGTCATTGCAGCACCTCTGCTGATTATTACTTCTTCCTCAATGTCACGTTGAAAGCAGTGTAATTAATGCAGTGTAGGCTGAATGGAAAACATAGGTACATTTGCACATTCACCTTTAATTTGTGCTTAAACTAATTCAGTCCTGGGATTTAAGGAGCATGAGCAAAGATGTGTTAATACTCCTTTCGTGGTAACATACTAAATTAATGTGCATTTGTAGCACACATTAGCTGTAATGCACAGACTAACTTCACTCACTAAGTATAACTGCTTTTAACTCTAAAACCCACGTTAAATTAAGTTTTTTTTGTGAGCTTTTGTAAATTATGTAATCAAATATTTAAGAAGCCACAGGCATGCATTAAAAGCATATCATTTAATTGAAGATATAAAGTGTTGGTTCTCCAATTGTGGGTTGTGGTGAAAGAAAAAATAATCTGCGAGTTTGAAGCTCAATGAAGGCATAACATTATGTTCTAATTGTTGGAGGGACCTGTTTCATAGAAAAATAGAAACATAGAAAATAGGTGCAGAAGCAGGCCATTTGGCCCTTCGAGCCTGCATCGCCATTCAATATGATCATGGCTGATCATGCAACCTCAGTACCCCACCCCTGCCTTCTCCCCACACCCCCTGATTACTTTTTAGCCGTAAGGGCTACATCTAACTCCCTTTTGAATATGTCCAACGAACTGGACTCAATAACTTTCTGTGCCAGAGAATTCCACAGGTTCACAACTTTCTGGGTGAAAAAGTTTCTCCTAATCTTTGTCCTATATGGCTTAGTCCTTATCTTTAGACTGTGACCCCTGGTTCTGGACTTCCCCAACATCAGGAACATTCTTCCTGCATCTAACCTGTCCAGTCCCATCAGAATTTTATATGTTTCTATGAGATCCCCTCTCATTCTTCTAAATTCCAGTGAGTATAAGCCTGGCCAATCCAGTCTTTCCTCATATGGCAGCCCTGCCATCCCGGGAATCAGTCTGGTGAATCTTCGCTGCACTCCCTCAATAGCAAGAATGTCCTTCCTCAGATTAGGAGATCAAAACTGCACACAATACTCAAGGTGTGGTCTCACCAAGGCCCTGTACAACTGCAGTAAGATCTTCCTGCTCCAATACTCAAATCCCCTAACTATGAAGGCCAGCATGCCATTTGCTTTCTTTACTGCCTGCTGTACCTTCAATGACTGATGTATCATGACACCCAGGTCTCCTTGCACCTCCCCTTTTTATGAATCTGTCACCATTCAGATAATATTCTGCATTCCTGTTTTTGTTACCAAAGTGGATAACCTCACATTTATCCACATTAAACTGCATCTGCCATGCATTTGCCCATTCACCTAACCTGTCCAAGTCCCCCTGCAGCCTCTGAGCATCCTCCTCGCAGCACGCACTGCCACGCAGCTTGGTGTCATTTGCAAACTTAGAGATATTACATTCAATTCCTTCGTCTAAATCATTAATGTATATTGTAAATAGCTGGGGTCCCAGCACTGAACCCTGCGACACCCCACTAGTTCTGCCTGCCATTCTGAAAAGGACCTGTTTATTCCCATTCTTTGCTTCCTGTCTGCCAACCACTTCTCTATCCACATCAATACATTACCCCCAACCCCATGCGCCTTAATTTTGCACACTAATCTCTTGTGTGGGACCTTGTCAAAAGCCTTTTGAAAGTCCAAATACACCACATCCACTGGTTCTCCCTTATCCACTCTACTAGTTACATCCTCAAAAAACTCTAGAAGGTTTGTCAAGCATGATTTCCCTTTCATAAATCCATGCTGACTTGGACCGATCCTGTCACTGCTTTCCAAATGCGCTGCTATTACATCTGTAATAATTGATTCTAGCATTTTCCCCATCACCGATGTCATGCGAACCGGTTTATAATTCCCTGTTTTCTCTCTCCCTCCTTTTTTAAAAAGTGGGGTTACATTAGCTACCTTCCAATCCATAGGAACTGAACCAGAGTCCATGGAATGTTGGAAAATGACCACCAATGCATCCACTATTTCTAGGGCCACTTCCTTAAGTACTCTGGGATGCAGACTATCGGGCCCTGGAGATTTATCGGCCTTCAGTCCCTTCAATTTCCCTAACACCATTTCCTGACTAATAAGGATTTCCCTCAGTTCCCCCTTCTCGCTAGACCCTCGGTCCCCTAGTATTTTCGGGAGGTTATTCGTGTCTTCCTTAGTGAAGACAGAACCAAAGTATTTGTTCAATTGGTCTGCCATTTCCTTGTTCCCCATTATGAATTCATCTGATTCTGACTGCAAGGGACCTACATTAGTCTTCACTAATCTTTTTCTCTTCACATATTTATAGAAGCTTTTGCAGTCAGTTTTTATGTTCCCTGCAAGCTTACTCTTTCCCACCCTAATTAAACCCTTAGTCCTCCTCTGCTGAATTCTAAATTTCTCCCAGTCCTCAGGTTTGCTGCTTTTTCTGGTCAATTTATATGCCTCTTCCTTGGATTTAACACTTTCCCTAATTTCCCTTGTTAGCCACGGTTGAGCCACCTTCCCTTTTTTATTCTTATGTCGCACAGGGATGTGCAATTGTTGTAGTTCATCCATGTGATATTTAAATGTCTGCCATTGCCTATCCACCGTCAATCCTTTAAGTATCATTATCCAGCCTATCCTAGCCAATTCACATCTCCTACCGTCGAAGTTTCCTTTCTTTAAGTTCAGGACCTAGTCTCTGAATTAACCGTGTCACTCTCCATCTTAATGAAGAATTCTACCATATTATGGTCACTCTTCCCAACCAGATTTCTAATTAATCCTCTCTCATTACACAAGACCCGTTCTAGGATGGCCAGCTCTCTAGTCGGTTCCTCGACATATTGGTCTAGAAAACTATTCCTGTACACTCCAGGAAATCCTCCTCCACAATATTGCTACCAGTTTGGTTAGCTCAATCAATATGTAGATTAAGTCACCCATGATAACAGCTGTACCCTTATTGCACGCATCCCTAATTTCCTGTTTGATGCCATCCCCAACCTCCCTACTACTGTTTGGTGGTCTGTACACAACTCCCACTAACGTTTTCTGCCCTTTGATGTTTTGCAGCTCTGCCCATATAGATTCTGTTATGTATTTAACCCCTTGCAACCTGTATCACACTACCACCAGAGGGCCTACCTGTTGGAGTCCCAAGGGATTCCAGCATCCCTTGGGAGCACAGTGTATAAGCAGGCCACCCATGAGATACCTGCACCCTGGAATCTTATTAAAGGAGCTAAGGTCACACTTGCTCATTGTTCACAGTATTCAGTTTCATCCTTTATTATGAACGCATCAATTGGCGATGAGGTAATGAACAACCACGCGAAAATGCAAAGAACAGTTGGTATCCTGGAGAAGTTCTCAGAAGGGGATGATTGGGATGCCTTCATGGAGAGACTGTGGCCCACGAGCTGTAAGGAGACGGGAACTCTGCCAAATGAAGGGCGATCCTCCTTACTCTCTGTGGGGCAACAACCTATGGCCTCATGAAGAATCTCCTAGCTCCGGTAAAATCAACAGCTAAATCCTATGAAGAATTGTGTACGCTGGTCTAGGAGCACTTAAATCCTAAGGAAAGCATTTTGATGGCGAGATATCAGTTCTACATTTGTCAACGGTCGGAGGGCCAGTTCTATCGCCGAACTAAGGCGCCTCGCAGCAGGAAGCATCAGACCCACCGACGCCAAGATGGAGGTCATCAAGAACGCGCCGAGACCACAGAACGTGATGGAGCTGCGGTCGTTCCTGGGAACCCTTAACTATTTTGGTAATTTCCTACCTGGGTTAAGCACCCTGCTAGAACCTCTATATGTGCTATTGCGCAAGGGAGATGACTGGGTATGGGGAATTCACAAGAGGCTGCCTTTGAGAAAGCCAGGAATCTGTTATGTTCAAACAAACTGCTTGTCCCGTATAATACTTATCAACGATTAGTGCTAGCTTGCAATGCGTTGCCATACGAGGTCGGATGTGTGTTACAACAGGCTAACAAATCGTGGATTTTGCAACCGGTCGCTTATGCGTCCAGCAGTTTGTCCAAGGCCAAAAGGGCCTACAGCATGATTGAAAAAGAGGCTCTGGCGTGCATTTACGGGGTAAAAAACATGCACCAGTACTTGTTTGGCCTCAAGTTTGAGCTTGAAACTGAACACAAGTCACTCATATCGCTGTTCTCTGAGAGCAAAGGGATTAACACTAATGCCCGCATCCAAAGATGAGCGCTCACACTGTCGGCATACAACTATGTAATCCGCCACAGACCGGGCACAGAGAACTGCGCTGATGCTCTCAGTCTGCTGCCATTACCCACCACCGGGGTGGAAATGGCACAGCCTGCGGACTTGCTCATGGTAATGGCTGCATTCGAAACGAAAAGTCACCCGTTAAGGCCCGCCAGATCAGGACCTGGACCAGCCAGGATCCTAACTGTCCTTGGTAAAAAACTGTGTCCTCCGTGCTGAACTAGGTCCAGTGTCCCAGCGGAGATGCAGGAGGCGATTAAGCCGTTCCACAGGCACAAAGATGAAATGTCCCTGCAGGCAGACTGTCTGTTGTGGGGTAATCGCATGGTCTTGCCCAAGAAAGGCAGAGATATGTTCATTTGTGAACTGCACAGCACCCACCCAGGCATTGTAATGATGAAAGCCATAGCCAGATCCCATGTGTGGTGGCCCGGCATCAACTCAGAATTAGAGTAATGCGTGCGCCAGTGCAAACACACTTGCTTTCAGCTGAGCAATGCACCTAGAGAGGCACCGCTAAATTTGTGGTTGTGGCCCTCCAAACCATGGTCGAAGATCCATGTGGATCATGTGGGCCCATTTCTAGACAACATGTTCTTGGTTGTCGTGGACGCATACTCAAAATGGATTGAATGTGCAATAATGTCGGTAAGCACGTCCGCGGCCACCATGTTTGCCACGCACAGCCTGCCTGATGTCCTACTCAGCAACAATGGGCCTTGTTTCACCAGTGCTGAATTCAAGGAATTCATGATGCGCAATGGGATCAGGCACATCACACATGCTCCGTTCAAGCCTGCATCCAACGGCCAGGCAGAACGGGCAGCTCCGGCCATCAAGCAAAGCTTGAAACACGTGTTAGAAGGCTCCCTGCAGACCCGACTGTCCCAATGTTGCTCAGCTACTGCACCAGACTCCACTCACTCACCAGGGTTCCCCCAGCCGAGCTGCTCAAGAAAAGGGCGCTCAAAACAAGGCTCTCTTTTGTCCACCCTGATCTCCATGATCATGTGGAGAGCAGGCGGCATCAAAGTATGTACCATGACCGCGCAAATTTGTCACATGATATTGAGGTCAATGACCCTGTATTTGTACTCAATTATGGACATGGTCCCAAATGGCTCGCTGGCACGTTCATAGCCAAAGAGGTGTTTCAGGTCAAATTGGCCAATGGACTAACGTGCAGAAAACATTCAGACCAAATCAAACTGCAGTTCACCAACAGCTACGAACAACCCGAAGAGACACCACCAACTTTAACCCTTCAACACACACACAAGTGGCAACCGACATCATGGTTGACCACGAAGCAGAACTCAACATCCGCAGCAGCGCGGCAACGCCTGCTGCCCAGCAGCCAGTGAAGAACTAACCAATTCACCCACACCTGCATTTGTACCAGGACGATCGACAAGGGAGCAAAAAGCCCCAGATCTTCTCACCTTGTAAATAAGTGTACTATTAACTTTATGAGGAAGTGATGTTATGTATTTAACCCCTTGCAACCTGCATCACACTACCACCAGAGGGCCTACCTTTTGGAGTCCCAAGGGATCCCAGCATCCCTTGGGAGCACGGTAAGTAAGCAGGCCACGCACAAGGTACCTGCACTCTGGAGTCTTATTAAAGGAGCTAAGGTCACACTTACTCATTGTTCACAGTACTCAGTTTCATCTTTTATTATGAACGCATCAGATTCCACATCATCCACGCTAATGTCCTTGCTTACTATTGCGTTAATCTCCTCTTTAACCAGTAATGCTACCCCACCTCCTTTTCCTTCCTGTCTGTCTGTCCTTCCTGAATATTGAATACCCCTGGATGTTGAGTTCCCAGCCTTGGTTTCCACCATTGTTCCTCCCATTTTTAAAATCCGTGAAGGTGGCAGACTGGGTCGCAGTCTCCGATGCTATGCCTAAGAACACAAGAACATAAGAACATAAGAAATAGGAACAGGAGCAGGTCGTTTTGCCCCTCGAGTCTGCTCCGCCATTCAATAAGATCATGGCTGATCTGATCCTGGCCTTAACTCCACTTCCCTGCCCGCTCTCCATATTCCTTGATCTTGACTCCCTGCACCTTTAATAGCACACACTTGCTGACGAGTTGGTTGAGTAAAGAAACCAATGTTCCCGTGGCTGCGCATGAGCATTATTTCTTTCAGGGTAAGTTAGACACATATAACTGAGATCCAGCCGTCTCAGCAGCTGACCTGAGCAGCAGAGGTGTTTGTCAAGTCCAAATAAACACTCAAATAAAATAAAACTGGAGAAGCTGGGGTTGTTCTTCTTGGAGCAGAGAAGGTTGAGAGGCGATTTGTCAGAAGTGTTCAAAATCATGGTGGGTCTGAACAGAGTAGATCGAGAGAAACTATTCCCATTGGCAGAAGGGTCGAGAACCAGCGGACACAGATTTAAGGTGATTGGCAACAAAGGCGACATAAGAAAAAAGCTTTTTGACGCAGCGAGTGGTTAGGACCTGGAATGCTCTGCCTGAACAGGTGGTGGAGGCAGACTCAATCACAGCTTTCAAAAGGGAGTTGGATAAGTACCTGAAAGGAAACAATTTGCCGGGCTACGGGGAAAGGGCGGGGGAAGTGGGACTAGCTGAGATGCTCTTGCAGAGAGCTAACATAGGCTTGACAGGCCAAATGGCCTCCTTCTGCACTGTAACCATTCTATGATTCTATGATTCAAATTGGTGAGCTAATCACTGGCTACTTTTATTTCCATGCCCTCTGGAACCATTCCTGTTAAAGAATAACAAAATCAATATGCAAGTACCATACATATTGAAGCAAACCTTTTAAATGTTCCTACAGTATTGAAAACGTTTGCCCATTTCTCATATTTGCCAGCAACTTTGGAAATGTATTTTTTTTTTACTTTGGGTAGCTACTGAGCTACCCTTCAAACTGCCAGAGTGAGGGGTTCCCAACTTCCATCCACAGTAAGCAGCATGGGTTTCCCATTGGGGATTTTCCTGCTTGCTATCCTAACGTAAATCAATTTTACACAGGGTTCCTTCAACAGGCCTAAGGTGCCTAATTAACATCTGCAAGGGGACAAACGGCTGTTTTCGGCAGCTGCCTGGGAGACCTAAAAAAAGGACACGACAAATTTAGCAGTGTCCCGCACGTACGCAGATTGGGCACAGGATGTATCACTACTAAATGTGTCAGTGGTGGTCCTGTTTCATGCCTGAAAAATGAGTGCAATGAATACCAAAAGTATTTGGATGTATAAAAAGCAGCAGAAGAAATATCCACTGAAAGTACGTCCTGCAGGCTCAGAAACAACATAACACCAACTGTTGATCATTGAGCACTGAGCATGTGAGAGAAACATATAGAAACATAGAAAATAGGTGCAGGAGTAGGCCATTCGGCCCTTCGAGCCTGCACCACCATTCAATAAGATCATGGCTGATCATTCCCTCAGTACCCCTTTCCTGCTTTCTCTCCATACCCCTTGATCCCTTTAGCTGTAAGGGCCATATCTAACTCCCTCTTGAATATATCCAATGCACTGGCATCAACCACTCTCTGCGCTAGCGAATTCCACAGGTGATTAACTCTCTGAGTGAAGAAGTTTCTCCTCATCTCAGCCCTAAATGGCCTACCCCTTATCTTTAGACTGTGTCCCCTGGTTCTGGACTTCCCCAACATCGGAGTGAGTGAGTGAGTGATGAGTGGGAGAGTGAGTGAGTGAGTGATTTGGTGAGTGAGTGAGTGGATGGGTGAGTGGGAGTGAGTGGGTGGGTGAGTGAGTGGAGTGAGTGGGTGAGTGAGTGGGTGAGTGAGTAAAGTGGTCTATTTTTGGATGAAAGGCCACCTGCTATTTAGAGTTCATGGCATGGTATTACACAATTACAGGCTTGTAACAGTCTTCTCTGAACGTGAAATTAAGTGACATTAATTAAAATTGCTGGATGAATCATATTTTTCCAACAAAATGGCTTCAAATTGTCAACAGTATACTGTATAAAATGTACAATTCCATTTGCCTTTACTGTCCTTTCCAACCTGAACAACTAACTTTAAGCTTCTATAGATCTTCACCCCTAGATCTCTCTGTTCCTCTTCTTCCTACATGACAACAGTGACTACACTTCACTAAATACTTCATTGGCTACAAGAATGAAATTATATATAGGCATATATATTGTCTGAATTGAGTGTTTACTTCTGGTAGAAAGATAGTGCTAGATTCATCATTCTCTTTGGGAGATAATTCATTTTGATTGAGTTTTAAAGTTTCAGAATAATTTATCCTGTTTTAAGAGTAAGTGGCATCAGATTTGATTTTCTTTAATTTTGTGAGACTGCCCTGGACATTTTCTCAGTGACAAAATCCTGTCCCTGGGTTAATAACAAGCTCTTGGTCCTCCTAAAAAATAATTGACTTTAAGTGATCGCTATCATCCCAGGTTGTTCTGAGAATTACTGCAAATCCTTTCGATTGAGCAGTGCAGATCTGAGCAAAATCCATAAAGCAGTTTTGAATGCCTCCAGCATCTTGGTAGCTTAGTCTTCCTTGTGCAAATCGGCCACTTTAATTTTGTAAATATGCCTTATTTCAAGTCAGTTATATCACTGCCTACCAGACAGCCTGCTTCTGCTCAGATGTGTCAACTCATTTGACTCCTGCACTCTCTGCTGAAATCAGTCTAGATTTTACAGCTGCTTGGCAGGGTATGAAGCTCAACTCAACAGCAACAAAGAACCTGTGTGGAATGTGTACAATATTTATTCAATTCATTCAGACAAGTTTCTTTCAGACTAACGAGGCACATTTTATCCCACAAATTGCATTAGATTGTCTGTCAAAATCTACATAATCCTCATCAGTTCAGATAAATAGTGGCTATGTTCCCCTTTGGCATTCTATCCCGCTGATTTCCCACCCTTCGCCCCTCTTCTGGTTTTAACATCCTCTGCTTCATCCTTTAAAGCAGTTGTGTTATTCTTAAGGCCTACTAGTATAACTACTTTCCAATTATTTTGTATTGCCTGCAATATTCTGAATAAAACTGTCATGTATCTCACATTACTGTATATAACTGTATCTTACCTTGCTATAAATGACTGTTACAGGTCATATCCAGTTACAATAAGCATACCTTACCACCAGGGGTGCACTTGCAGGAGACACTCCATACCTGTCCCACTGAGGTATATAAAGGGAGGTCTCAGTCAAGAGCGGCACTGGAGAGCTGGAATTAAAGGTGCAGGTCCTGAGTGACCTTGACTTCAGCATGTGTCTCGTGTAAGTCAGTACATTAGAGTCAGGACTTAACAAAAATAATTTGCCTTGCTCTGTACTTCTCGTTCCTGCCCTTCTATCAGTGATTGCAATATTCAAAACTATGCTGCATATGGCCATTTGGAACAATGTGATTGTTCCATAAACAATAGTTGGCCAATAATAAGCATGAATGATCCTGCTACATTTATTTTGGTATACCATCTGTGATTTAAAATATATATATAAGTAAGACTGATTTCATCCTCAGTACTTATTAAATTATCTCCCTTTATCCCTTCTCTTCTAAATACAGTGGCACATACTGGGGGTATTGTTCCACAAGTACCAACAACTTTTCTCTATGTCCGCTCGGTTGCTGTCCTTCATCTGCATGTCTAGGCCGTCCTCGGGTAGTCTTCACCCGCATACATGAATGCTAATTAAGGCTGTTTATTTTCCTCTTCATAGTCAAGGAAAACTGAGGCCAATTGTGGTGCCATCAATGAGGTATATCTTTCAGGAAAAATAACAGTGAAGGAAGTATAGCCTAAATGGTAAGGTTTTTACCAGAGAAAGATGAAAGAAAGACTTGCATTTATATAGTGCCTTTCACAACCTCAGGACATCCCAAAGTGCTTCACAGCCAATGAAGTACTTTTTGAAGTGTAGTCACTGCTGTAATGTAGGAAATGGATCTAGGGGTGAATATCCATAGAAGTGTAAAGTTAGGTGTGTAGGTTGAAAAGGACAGAAAAGGAAAATTGAATTCTGCATTTTATACAGTCTACTGTTGACAATTTCCAAGCATTTCCCTGCAAAAGTATGAATCGTCCAGTAATTTTAATTAAGCAACATAAATAGCACAGTAAAGTGAGAATTTAATGCTCAACAAATTGTAATTATCAGAAATATTTGAATGAAGTGACTTCAAATTAATAGGTTCAGATTGTATATGGGGCATTGAATATAAAAGCAAGGGTGTGATGTTGAATTTTTACAAAATTTTTTGTAAGCCACAGATATTAGAGTCAAGGAAAGAGTACAGCAAAGATTCACTGGTGTGATACTGGCAATGGAATTAGAGTAAATAACTTAAATTGCAAAGCTCGCACTGGAAAAGACAAGTTCAGCTAAATGGCTTATTTCTGTATTGTATGATCCTGTGTCTATGATTTTATGAACTGCAAGTCCTGTAACATTCTGTAAATAGTTAGTCTTACTGTCAATTATAAAATAAACCTGGGAATCATAGACATTGATGCATTCTGTGCGCTACAGCTGTCTACCTTGTTGAGTATCTTAAGCTTACAGAAGTCGGCTTGGGAAGTCCCATCAACTCAAACCTCATCCTTCCCAGAGAAGCACTGAACTTCAGTGGAAACCATTATAATAGACATTTTGGACACAGAAAATTCTATTGTGTAGGTAAAATTAATCAATTTTAGTGTCCTCTATTATGTTACAAACATTATTTCCCATAGTAAGTCTTCAGCTTAGTGACAAAAAAAGATGGCGGCTAAAAGGATTTTTCTGCTTTCTTTTGTTAGCAGATGTTACTGATGGATCTTATTTGATTGTTCATACTATGTCCTTCGTCATTCCTCTTTGGCAGCTTTTCTAACCAGTCCTTGTGGTTCATTCATACACTTCCAGCCTCTTTGATTTTGATTCATTGCTAATAAATGAGTACAAAATTTGGGCCAATATACTGCGACAAAATTTGCCTATTTGCAGATGTGACACCCAAAGTGTGACACAGCAAATGTGACTAAATAAAGCATTCTGCATATCTAAATATAATTAGGCAGTACTCATCATATAATGGTTTATTGTTACACAATTGCATTCTACCATGGAAATCTGAGAACATCACCTTGACTGAACATGTACAGTGGGGTGGATTTTCTAAACATCCTAACTTTAGTGTGTGAATGGTGTATAGTGGGATTTGTGCCCACATGCACTGACCTTAATTTGATATGCATTGAAAGCTCCCACTCTTGATAGGACCTCCTCTTGGGAGTTCCCAGATTTGGTGGACTTTGTAGTTTGCAGCTAGATGCCGTTTCTCACCCTGAGCTGCAATAAAAGTTTGTATTTTAGACTCCCTTTTCATATTCCCTCCTCTTTAATGACCTTCCTGTTGTCCTTAATACTTATAAAAGCTTCATTTACTGCTGGCTTTCTAGTCATTTTGTGGACAATATTTATCATTTCTTTTAAAATCAACATTCCCTCTGTGATGGGGGGATTGGGGGGTGGGGGGTGGGGGGGAGAGGGGACACACATGAAAATAAATAGCACTAAAAAGCCACTGAAAGAGATGAAATAAACACTGAGAAACATCTGTGCCCCTTTGGAAGCTTCTGTGTGCATGAACCATCACTTTAATCATCATTCTTTATGGGTAAGTGAGTACACAGAGAACTGCTGGAGACAAGGCAGCAACATTGCATGATATTAAATTGAACACTATTTAAATTAATTTCCATATTATGATTCAAGAGCTCTGAAATTATGTCAAGAGCTGACTAAGTGTCTCGTTGCCAAACCTCTCTGGGGAAATGATCCCACCAATTTGAAAATTTACCCCTGATGTTTCAAGTGATGCATACATCGACATTATTAAAGAGTTGATTCTTGCGAAACATAGAAACATAGAAAGTAGGTGCAGGAGCAGGCCATTCGGCCCTTTGAGCCTGCACCACCATTCAATATGATCATGGCTGATCATGCAACTTCAGTATCTCATTCCTGCTTTCTCTTCATATTCCTTGATCCCTTTAGCATTAAGGGCCACATCTAACTCCCTTTTGAAAATATCTAACGAACTGGCCTCAACAACTTTCTGTGGTACAGAATTCCACAGGTTCACAATTCCCTGAGTGAAGAAGTTTCTCTTCATCTCGGTCCTAAATGGCTTACCCCTTATCCTTAGACTGTGACCCCTGGTTCTGGACTTCCCCAACATCGGGAGCATTCTTCCTGCATCTAACCTGTCCAATCCCGTCAAAATGTTATATGTTTCTATGAGATTCCCTCTCTTCTAAATTCCAGTGCATATAAGCCTAGTTGATCTAGTCTTTCTTCATATGTCAGTACTGCCATCCCAGGAATCAGTCTGGTGAACCTTCGCTGCACTCCCTCAATAGCAAGAATGTCCTTCCTCAGATTAGGAGACCAAAACTGTACACAATATTCAAGGTATGGCCTCACCAAGGCCCTGTACAATTGTAGCAACACCTCCCTGCCCCTGTACTCAAATCCCCTCGCTATGAAGGCCAGCATGCCATTTACCTTCTTTACTGCCTGCTGTCCCTGCATGCCTACCTTCAATGACTGATGTACCATGACACCCAGGTCTCGTTGCACCTCCCCTTTTACTAAACTGTCACCATTCAGATGATAATCTGCCTTCCTGTTTTTGCAACCAAATTGGATAACCTTACACTTATCCACATTATACTGCATCTGCCATGCATTTGTCCATTCACCTAACCTGTCCAAGTCCCCCTGCAGCCTCCTAGCATCCTCCTCGCAGCTCGCACTGCCACCCAGCTTAGTGTCATCTGCAAACTTGGAGATATTACATTCAATTCCTTCATCTAAATCATTAATGTATATTGTAAATAGCTGGGGTTCCAGCACTGAACCCTGCGGCACCCCACTAGACACTGCCTGCCATTCTGAAAAGGACACGTTTATTCCCACTCTTTGCTTCCTGTCTGCCAACCAGTTCTCTATCCATGTCAATACAATACCCCTAATACCATGTGCTTTAATTTTGCACACTAATCTCTTGTGTAGGCCCTTGTCAAAAGCCCTTTGAAAGTCCAAATACACCACATCCACTGGTTCTCCCTTATCCACTCTACTAGTTACATCCTCAAAAAACTCTAGAAGGTTTGTCGAGCATGATTTCTCTTTCATACATCCATGCTGACTTGGACAGATCCTGTCACTGCTTTCCAAATGCGCTACTATTACATCTTTAATAACTGATTCCAACATTTTCACCACTACCGATGTCAGGCTAACCAGTCTATAATTCCCTGTTTTCTCTCTCCCTCCTTTTTAAAAAAGTGGCGTTACATTAGCTGCCCTCCAATCCATAGGAACTGAACCAGAGTCTATAGGGGGATTAAATGTAGTATCTCCAAATTTGCGGATGACACGAAGTTGGGTGGCAGTGTGAGCTGCGAGGAGGATGCTATGAGGCTGCAGAGTGACTTGGATAGGTTAGGTGAGTGGGCAAATGCATGGCAGATGAAGTATAATGTGGATAAATGTGAGGTTATCCACTTTGGTGGTAAAAACAGAGAGACAGACTATTATCTGAATGGTGACAGATTAGGAAAAGGGGAGGTGCAACGAGACCTGGGTGTCATGGTACATCAGTCATTGAAGGTTGGCATGCAGGTACAGCAGGCGGTTAAGAACGCAAATGGCATGTTGGCCTTCATAGCGAGGGGATTTGAGTACAGGGTCAGGGAGGTGTTACTACAGTTGTACAGGGCCTTGGTGAGGGCGCACCTGGAGTATTGTGTACAGTTTTGGTCTCCTAACTTGAGGAAGGATATTCTTGCTATTGAGGGAGTGCAGCGAAAGTTCACCAGACTGATTCCTGGGATGGCGGGACTGACCTATCAAGAAAGACCGGAATCAACTGGGCTTGTATTCACTGGAGTTCAGAAGAATGAGAGGGGATCTCATAGAAACGTTTAAAATTTTGATGGGTTTAGACAGGTTAGATGCAGGAAGGATATTCCCAATGTTGGGGAAGTCCAGAACCAGGGGTCACAGTCTAAGGATAAGGGGTAAGCCATTTAGGACTGAGATGAGGAGAAACCTCTTCACCCAGAGAGTGGTGAACCTGTGGAATTCTCTACCACAGAAAGTTGTTGAGGCCAATTCACTAAATATATTCAAAAAGGAGTTAGATGTAGTCCTTACTACTAGGGGGATCAAGGGGTATGGCGAGAAATCAGGAATGGGGTACTGAAGTTGCATGTTCAGCCATGAACTCATTGAATGGCGGTGCAGGCTCGAAGGGCCGAATGGCCTACTTCTGCACCTATTTTCTATGTTTCTATGTTTCTATGAATGTTAGAAAATGACTACCAATGCATCCACTATTTCTAGGATACTTCCTTAAGAATTCTGGGATGCAGACTATCAGGCTCTGAGGATTTATCGGCCTTCAGTCCCTTCAATTTCCCTAACACCATTTCCTGACTAATAAGGATTTCCCTCAGTTCCCCATTCTCGCTAGACCCTCGGTCCCCTAGTATTTTCGGAAGGTTTTTCGTGTCTTCCTTACTGAAGACAGAACCAAAGTATTTGTTCAATTGGTCTGCCATTTCCTTGTTCCCCATTATCAATTCCCCTGATTCTGTCTGCAAGGGACCTACATTAGTCTTGACTAACCTTCTTCTCTTCACATATCTATAGAAGCTTATGCAGTCAGTTTTTTTGTTATCTGCAAGCCTACTCTCATACTTTATTTTTCCCCTCCTAATTAAACCCTTAATCCTCCTCTGCTGAATTCTAAATTTCTCCCAGTTCTTAGGCTTGTTGCTTTTTCTGGCCAATTTATGTGCCTCTTCCTTGGATTTAACACTTTCCCTAATTTCCCTTGTTAGCCACGGTTGAGCCACCTTCCCTTTTTTATTCTTACGCCACACAGTATAGAAATGCGAATGGATTTACGCAATTGTTTGAACTGTTGCAATCTAGTACATCATGTGGTTATTTAAATTCAATTTGTTTTCATTCAACTCACATTTCTGGAATTCAATAATTAATTATATAGTTACTTGTTGTGGCCTGAATTTTCTATATTTTCTTATGGCTGGGGAGATGAATGATTCTCTAATCCCATCTATGTGTTAACATAGAATTTATAAGATGCTCAGATTAGCTTGCCTCTAAGTTGTCTCAGTGCAGATATAGTAATAGTTATACATTGAGATAATCATCACAGACTTAAAGTAAAACAAAGAATCTAATCAGTCAAACTCTTACCAGAGTATCCAAAGTTGGATTCAGAGATAAGTTGACTAATACACCTTTATTTGACACATCTATTCTAGCAAAATGAATACCATGACAAGGTTAGTAATTTCAAATTATAACAGATACTATGTGCCCAGGTTTCCCGAATAAAAAATAATGGTGCTCACTTACCTGGACGCCCGTTTTTATTTGGCCCTTCAGCGCTGAAAATAAAAGACCTAAGTTTTCTTCCACCATGCGCACCTTCTGGTGTTACCTGAGCTGATCTCACAGGGCGGGGCTTCCAGTGTGCGCTGGAACCGCACAGCACATCTGCTAAAAAAAACGGGCAACTAAGCACAATTTTTTTTAAACGCACTGTGCGGAGGACCTTCGGCCTATCTTCATAAGTCAACCCCCTCATCTCCGGATTCAACCTTCTCAGAACAGCCTCCAGTACAAGTATATCCTTCCTTAAATACGGAGACCAAAACTGTATGCAATACCCTGTACAGTTGTAGCAGGACTTCTTTGCTTCTATACTCTATCCTCCTTGCCCAGGGATGAGGGGGTTGACTTATGAGGAAAGGTTGAGTAGGTTGGGCCTCTACTAATTGGAATTCAGAAGAATGAGAGGTGATCTTATCAAAATGTATAAGATTATGAGGGGACTTGACAAGGTGGATGTAGAGAGGATGTTCCACTGATGGGGGAGACTGGAACTAGAGGGCATGATCTTAGAATAAGGGGCCGCCCATTTAAAACTGAGATGAGGAGAAATTTCTTCTCCCAGAGGGCTGTAAATCTGTGGAATTCGCTGCCTCAGAGAGCTGTGGAAGCCGGGACATTGAATAAATTTAAGACAGAAATAATTTCTCAAACGAAAAAATGATAAGGGGTTATGGGGAGCAGGTAGGGATGTGGAGCTGAGTTCATGATTAGACCAGCCATGATCTTATTGAATGGCGGAGCAGGCTTGAGGGGCCGTATGGCCTACTCCTGTTCCTATTGCTTACGTTCTTATAAAGGTCAACATTCCATTTGCCTTCCTGATTACTTGCTGTACCTGCATACTAAATTTTTGTGTTTCATGCACGAAGACCCTCAGGTCACTCTGTACTGCAACACTTTGCATTTTTTCTCCATTTAAATTGTAATTTGCTTTTCTATTTTTTCTGCCAAAGTGGATAACCTCACATTTTCCCACATTATACTCCATCTGCCAGATTTTTGCCCGCTTACTTAGCCTGTCTATATCCCTCTGCAGATTTTTTGTGACCTCCTCACAATTTGCTTTCCCACCCATCTTTGTATCATCAGCAAACTTGGCTATATTACACTCGGTCCCTTCATCCAAGTCATTAATATAGATTGTAAATAGTTGAGGTCCTAGCACCGATCCCTGCGGCACCCGACTAGTTACTGTTTGCCAACCAGAAAATGACCCATTTATACCGACTCTCTGTTTTCTGTTAGTTAGCCAATCCCCTATCCATGCTAATATATTACCCCAAACCCCATGAACTTTTATCTTGTGCAGTAACCTTTTATGTGGCATCTTATCGAATGTCTTCTGGAAATTGAAATACACCACATCTACTAGTTCCCCCTTATCCACTCTGCCCGTTACATCCTGCTATTACTGACAGAACTTAAATTGTTACAAGCATAGAGGTAATTTAAGTCTATGACAGCATGTCAGTAGTAGTTGGATTTTCATGATTAACAAAATTAGGTTTAATGTCCAAGCTTATGTTTGCAGTTTTTGTATTCTACGTATCATGGGTTAAATTAACAGCTTTGCATATCCCGTTGTGATATGAGTGCTAAGATACAATATTATCCTTCTGGTAGATCAGCTTTGTGGCATCAGTTGTAAGACTCCCTCTGGGATGTCTGAAGTGTATCACCATCCATAGTCAACGTTATCTTTCTTCAGTCATCTTCTTTTGTAATAAGGTGGATGAATTAACTGTGCAAATCGATGTTAACAGATACGCTGTGATTGGGACTACAGAGACATGGCTCCAGGATGATCAGGACTGGGAACTCAACATCCAAGTGTATTCAACATTCAGGAAGGATAGAATAAAAGTAAAAGGAGGTGGGGTAGCATTGCTGGTTAAAGAGGAGATTAATGCAATAGTTAGGGAGGACATTAGCTTGGATGATGTGGAACCTATATGGGTAGAGCTGCAGAACACCAAAGGGCAAAAAACATTAGTGGGAGTTGTGTACAGACCTCCAAACAGTAGTAGTGATGTTGGGGAGGGCATCAAACAGGAAATTAGGGCTGCATGCAATAAAGGTGCAGCAGTTATCATGGATGACTTTAATATGCATATAGATTGGGCTAACCAAACTGGAAGCAATACGGTGGAGGAGGATTTCCTGGAGTGCATAAGGGATGGTTTTCTCGACCAATATGTCGAGGAACCAATTAGGGGGGAGGCCATCTTAGACTGGGTGTTGTGTAATGAGAGAGGATTAATTAGCAATCTCGTTGTGCGAGGCCCCTTAGGGAAGAGTGATCATAATATGGTGGAATTCTACATTAGGATGGAGAATGAAACAGTTAATTCAGAGACCATGGTCCAGAACTTAAAGAAGGGTAACTTTAAGGGTATGAGGCGTGAATTGGCTAGGATAGATTGGCGAATGATACTTAAGGGGTTGACAGTGGATGGGCAATGGCAGACATTTAGAGACCGCATGAATGAACTACACAATTATACATCCCTGTCTGACGTAAAAATAAAAAAGGGGAGGTGGCTCAACCGTGGCTATCAAGGGAAATCAGGGACAGTATTAAAGCCAAGGAAGTGGCATACAAATTGGCCAGAAATAGCAGCGAACCCGGGGACTGGGAGTTTTTAGAACTCAGCAGGGGAGGACAAAGGGTTTGATTAAGGCAGGGAAAATAGAGTACGAGAGGAAGCTTGCAGGGAACATTAAGACGGACTGCAAAAGCTTCTATAGGTATGTAAAGAGAAAAAGGTTAGTAAAGACAAACGTAGGTCCCCTGCAGTCAGAATCAGGGGAAGTCATAACGGGGAACAAAGGAATGGCAGACCAATTGAACAAGTACTTTGGTTTGGTATTCACTAAGGAGGACACAAACAACCTTCCGGATATAAAAGGGGTCAGAGGGTCTAGTAAGAAGGAAGAACTGAGGGAAATCCGTATTAGTCGGGAAATTGTGTTGGGGAAATTGATGGGATAGAAGGCCGATAAATCCCCAGGGCCTGATGGCCTGCATCCAAGAGTACTTAAGGAGATGGCCTTGGAAATAGCGGATGCATTGACAGTCATTTTCTTACATTCCATAGACTCTGGATCAGTTCCTATGGACTGGAGGGTAGCCAATGTAACCCCATTTTTTTAAAAAGGAGGGAGAGAGAAAACAGGGAATTATAGACCGGTCAGCCTGACACCGGTAGTGGGTAAAATGATGGAATCAATTATTAAGGATGTCATAGCAGGTGATATGATGGGTCCAAGTCAGCATGGATTTGTGAAAGGGAAATCATGCTTAACAAATCTTCTGGAATTTTTTGAGGATGTTTCCAGTAGAGTGGACAAGGGAGAACCAGTTGATGTGGTGTATTTGGACTTTCAGAAGGCTTTCGACACGGTCCCACACAAGAGATTAATGTGCAAAGTTAAAGCACATGGGATTGGGGGCAGTGTGCTGATGTGGATTGAAAACTGGTTGGCAGACAGGAAGCAAAGAGTAGGAGTAAATGGGTACTTTTCAGAATGGCAGGCAGTGACTAGTGTGGTACCGCAAGGTTCTGTGCTGGGGCCCCAGCTGTTTACATTGTACATTAATGATTTAGACGAGGGGATTAAATATAGTATCTCCAAATTTGTGGATGTCACTAAGTTGGGTGGCAGTGTGAGCTGCAAGGAGGATGTTATGAGGCTGTAGAATGACATGGATAGGTTAGGTGAGTGGGCAAATGCATGGCAGATGAAGTATAATGTGGATAAATGTGAGGTTATTCACTTTGGTGGTAAAAACAGAGAAACAGACTATTATCTGAATGGTGACAGATTAGGAAAAGGGGAGGTGCGACGAGACCTGGGTGTCATAGTACATCAGCCATTGAAGGTTGGCATGCAGGTACGGCAGGCGGTTAAGAAAGCAAATGGCATGTTGGCCTTCATAGCGAGGGGATTTGAGTGCAGGGGCAGGGAGGTGTTACTACAGTTGTACAGTGCCTTGGTGAGGCCACACCTGGAGTATTGTGTACAGTTTTGGTCTCCTAACCTGAGGAAGGACATTCTTGCTATTGAGGGAGTGCAGCGAAGGTTCACCAGACTGATTCCCGGGATGGCGGGACTGACATATCAAGAAAGACTGGATCAACTGGGCTTGTATTCACTGGAGTTCAGAAGAATGAGAGGGGATCTCATAGAAACGTTTAAAATTTTGATGGGTTTAGACAGGTTAGATGCAGGAAGAATGTTCCCAATGTTGGGGAAGTCCAGAACCAGGGGTCACAGTCTAAGGATAAGGAGTAAGCCATTTAGGACTGAGATGAGGAGAAACCTCTTCACCCAGAGAGTGGTGAACCTGTGGAATTCTCTACCACAGAAAGTTGTTGAGGCCAATTCACTAAATATATTCAAAAAGGAGTTAGATGTAGTCCTTAATACTCGGGGGATCAAAGGGTATGGCGAGAAAGCAGGAATGGGGTACTGAAGTTGCATGTTCAGCCATGAACTCATTGAATGGCGGTGCAGGCTCGAAGGGCCGAATGGCCTACTCCTGCACCTATTTTCTATGTTTCTATGTTTCTATGTTTCTCATCCTCGCTTAATTTACCTTTCACATTGTGTTTCTCTGTATTGTTATATTGTTAATTTACTCCCACACTGTGCTCAAACACTTGAGCTATTAAATGACATTTGAGCTATTAAATGTGAGACACCTTTTACAAGTTTATTTCTGTCAGGTTAGGCAGAGTAACCTTTCTTAATTTTTCAGCTTTCCTTCTGAACACTTTCTCTGCCTGCAGCGTGTTCCTCAAATATTCTCTCGTAGAAACATTCTTCAAGCATCTGCCTGCATTTTTTTCCTTCCTTTCTATCTTTTATGCTTCTTCCATTCTCAAGATTTTTCTTGCTTGGGTCATTCAAACCAAACCTTTGCTTGTTTTTATTTTCACAAAGCAAAGCACACTTCACCAGGCATAATTATTAGCGATCAACCAAGAAGGTGCATTCTGCCACATGTGTCTTTTCCGAAGATACTTTTCAAATGGACGGACACTTGTCAGAAGTTTTGATGGCCAAATTTCAAGTATCCTGTTGAAGATCAGTCCTTTCTAATCCTCTTCACACCTCAATTATGACAAGAAAGCTGCCTCCTCTTAATGTCTTCTTAAAAGCTTCACTGTTTATTTCATGGTTGCTCACACATACACGATTAGCAATTAATTTGCATGTTAGGTTTGCAGTTTTGATAGATTTTAGCATACGCTGGCTCCAGGCTTAATTAGGAACATATTAAACCAGCATACGGCATCCTTGGCTTTAAAAATAGAGGCATAGAGTACAAAAGGAAGGACGTTATGCTTAACATTTATAAATTATTGGTTTGGCCTTAGCTGGAGTATTGCGTCCAGTTCTGGGCACCACACACTAGGAAGGATGCGAAGGCCTTGATGAGGGTGCAGAGGAGATTGACCAGAATTATCCCAGGGATGAGAGACTTCAGTTATGTGAAGAGACTAGAGTAGTTGGGATTTTTCTCCTTAGAGCAGAGAACGTTAAGCAGAGATTTAATAGAGCGGTTCAAAATTTTCTGGGGTTTTGATAAGAGTAAATAAGGTGAAACTATTTCCACTGGTAACCAGAGGAGACAGTTTTGATAATTGGCAAAAGAACCAGAGTGGAGAAAAAATGTTTTTAACACAGCAGGGCCAAAATTCAGGGTCTGAAAGAGACCTGTTAATGCCTGTTTGCAACGGCCATTCCTAACAATTGAATGGCCGCTGCTTTGGGGTCACCAAGCCGACTCGACTTAAATTTAGGTCGGGGATTTTTCGGCCTGGACTCCATTCTGCTAAAAGTGATATCACTGCCAATAAAATCAAAAGAAAACCAATAAAAAATACTTACCATCAATTTTCACCTCATTCCGTGGATCCCCTGTCGTGCGGTGCCTCTGACAGGTTTCCCTATCAGTGCACCCTCTGTAGAGTGACTGCAGGCTGGCAGTGCTGCTGTCCTTAAAGGGGAGGGCCCACTGCTTCGGCCGCAGTGCAAGAATTTTTGTCGGCCGATTTGCAGATCGGCCGGCAAAATACACGGGCAGCCTGGCACCCCCTCTTGGGTGCCAGGCCGCTGGCCCGGCCGAAATCTTCCCTGGTGGCCCGTGGCCAAAGTTAAAAATCCATCGAATCTCTCCCCTTTAACGGAGTGGAGAGAGCGTGGTGACGCACATACGCTGTGATGTCACCACATTGATTGACAGTGGCGGACAGCCCAACCGGCCCATTTTCAGCCAGTCAGCCTGGCTTTGAGTCTAAGGCCCACCCCCATTATGATCCATTTCCTGCAGGACTTGGAAAAAAATTCCAAGTCCTGAAAATGGATCTACTTTACCATGAAAGGGTTAAATGCAACGTAACATCAATCAACGTAAACTTTAACTGGCACCAAGGTGATGGGCACCATTGATGTCTGAGCTGCACACACACAGCAGTGTGTCAGCGTTGTCACTCACATCAGTACTCTTTCAGTCAAATCTTTCCGATATCAGCTCCTCACATAAGAGTGGGATTTAACAAATGCCAACCACACCACTGGCATTCGTTCCGGTTAATTCCACTTTTTGTGGGCGGTTTTTTGAACAAGCGATATTTTGGGCGATATTTGTGAGAGGTTATGAAATTAAAGATGGACGATCTCCATGGCCGTTAGTTCGAGTAAATATGCTCTTTATGACAAAAAACAGTGGGCGGACCTTAATATTAAATCTTGGCGTTAATTCCAAGTGGAAAGTAACGCTGGGCGATATTATGGGGTTGAATTTGCCCATTCTGCTGATTCTGCCCCAAAAAAGTGGGCGGGCGTTAATATTTTTTCTCGGCATTAAGCCCATTGGGAAAATAATGCTCGTCAATAAATCTCCTAAAAAAGCCCGTCAGTTTCCATTTTGTGCCAGAATGGGCGATATATGGGCGTTATACATTTCAGCAGTAAAATGGGCGTTAAGTGGCCGTTAAGCATGCAAAAAAAGTAAAGTTTCTAGCCCAAAATCTGTGGAATTAATGCTAATACATAAAACTACCAAAGTACCACTAAAGTTATTCAATGTGAGTATTATAACTATTAGAGCCCGAAATTCATCGACATACCACCCACTACTGTCCGTTTAGCACCGAAAAATATAAATCTTATCAAAAAAGAGGTACATACCGCTCGGCGGAAGATTCATCATTGAAATACCGCCGAGCAGTATGCACACCGTCCACCATGTAGAACCACCCACATACTGCCCAAAAAGTGCAAGTTTCCTGACATACCGCCAACATACCACCAGAGCTGCACACTGTCCTGGAGAAGATGGTTTTACTCGATCTTGAATGGGCGGTAGTGTTCGGTGCTGACATTTTGAAATCGAGGACAGTCAGCAACAGCAGCACCTCAGTATTTCAGAGGTGAACAGTGACTTTACACTGCGATTTACAGTGGGAAATTTATTTATATTGGTACTGAGATTATTAAGATAGAAGGCTTTTGAGTTAATATTTTTTTCATTGAAACATCATTTGAATTTATCTCAGGATATTTGAGGAGATTCTGGAAATTTAAAAATAGTGGGGCCTGTACGATCTCAGCCTGTATTGCTGACTACTTGTCTAATGCAGGATCCAGATGGGAGAAGGTTTATTGAGCAGAATTATCAGGGTAATTGAGGAGGTCGCAGACTGACGAGGAGGAGGAGGCCTTATCCCCAAAGGATTTTCAGGGAGAAGCGTTCATTCTTGGACATGACCGATCAACAGTGCGTTCAAAGGCTGCGCTTCCAAAAAGAGATGATCAATGAAATTTGCCAGCTCATTAAGGCAGAATTCCAGCCCAAAACCACCCAAATTACTGCACTCTCTGTCGAGGTGAAGGTGACTGCGGCACTTTCCTTTTATGCATGCAGCTCTTTTCAGGCATCAGCTGGGGACCTAAGCTTTATGTCTCAGCACACTACTCATCGCTGCATTCAACAGGTAACTGAAACACTGTATGCAGGCCGGATGGAATTTATAAACTTCCCAATGCCCAGGGAGGCACACAGTGAGAGGGCTTTGGGTTTTGTACGCATTGCCGGCCTCCCCAAGCTGCAAGGTGCTGTTGACTACCCATATTACCCTGCGAGCACCATTACAGGATCAAAACCGTAAGGGATTTCACTCCCTCAACGAGCAGCTCGTCTGCGACCATACGCAGTGGATAATGGCAGTGAATGCCAACTTTCCAGGGAGCATCCATGATGCGCACATCTTGCGTGAGAGCTCTGTGTTTGACCTGTTGAAGTCTGAGCCACAAGGTAAATGCTGGATGCTGAGGGACAAGGGATACGGCCTCGCCACCTGGCTCTTGACCGCCCCCCCCCCCCCCCCACTGCGGAACTCTCACACAGAAGCCGAGCAACGATATAATAAGAGCCATATAGCCACACATAATATTATTGAAAAGACAATTGGAGTGCTGAAGCAGCGCCTTTGATGCTTGGACCACTCGGGAGGCAGACTGCAATACCACCCTGAACAGGTTGCTCAGTTCAGTGGTGTGCTACATGTTGCATAATTTAGCATTCACGTGAGGGCAGGAATTGCCACAGGGGATTGCGGGATCACCTGAGGAGAGAGTGCAGGAGACGGAGGACGGAAGAGAAAAATGAGGAGGAGCTTCACGATAAACCCATGGCACCACACCCCCGCCCCCACCCCCCCAACACCACAGCGGAGGGCATGTGGAGCATATGCCAATGCAAAATTGTTACGTCAGCAGCTCATAATGAACGCTTTGCTTGAATGTGGAGAGCTGCGTTTCATCCTTTCCTGCACACAGTGTGTGGGACCCTGATGACTGTTACCCCCAAAATTTGACACTGTACAAGACTGCTTAAATTCAACTGAAACATTTCTGTAAAAATGTAAAAAATATAGACCATTTGTAAAACTTTGTAAAACTTATATCTATAACTTTGAAAAACTAACAACTTTAACAACTTGAAATAAATTTAAAAAAATCAAACTTTAGCTATTTAAAATGAACAATGAACAATTGACTACAACAAAGCACCCTTTACTGTGATTGACCTCGACCTCGTAATCCCAACCACCACCCCCCCACCCCCTTCCCACCTTTCTTACTTCCACCCTTCTCTTTCTGACTGCCCCTGAGCCAGGACCTCCCCGTGGTGGTACCAAGCCGGCGTGCAGCAGTGCACCCCGAGAGCTGTTGCTGTTGTTGGGGGCTCAGACATTGCAGGCACAATAAATGGGGCCTCAGGAGAAGCTTGTGATCCGGAAGGCATGGCTTCAGGGCTGGAAGCTGCTGGTGCTGTGGACCTGACTACTATGGCACGGGGGGATTCCACGCCTTGTCCCGATCCCGTCGATTGTCGCGTAGCATCAAGGGAGTCGGCGGTTCGTCCATCGCGGTGATCAGACGCAACATATCCTCTGACTGTTGTTCTGATAGCGCCATGATGTTTCCAGCTAGTGTAGCCATGGCCTTGAGTAGCTCTCGACTTATGTCGATGCTGGCCTGTGACAGACGCATCATGTCCTGGTACGCGCCTATCTGTCTTGCAGCAACAAATCTTTGCTGCACCAACCTCCGTCGCTGCGGCAAAGATGCTGCAACGCTGGGGTGCGTTGCTGCGCACCACTTGGTCCCGCAGAATCCGAGGAGGCATGGGGGAATCCCCTGAATATAGAGTCGGTGGTGGAGGATGTTCCAGCTGGCCCAGATGTAACTGTTATCTCCAGCTCCTCCTCCGCCATCTCCACCCCCACCATCACTGACTCAAGGATGAGCTACTCCTCCTCTTCCTCTTCCTCATCTCTGGCAGGGGTGAAGTCAGAAGAGGGGTGACGCCATAGGTGGAAGCAGTGGGTCTGTCGTCTGGTCTCTCTGCGGAGGTCTGGTCTGAATCCTCCGAGTCTGGCAGTACAAAACAACATTTAAAAATGCTTGGCACCAGGGGAAGTCAGGGTTACATGAGTACAGTGATGTAGCGCAGTCTTACTTAAATGTCCACCACTGCTGCATTAATGCATTACACATCGCAGACAGGCAATACATATATACATATACATATGCATTGCGTTACACGCTCCCAACATTGCAGTACATCACATGAGCCCAACATTACAGTGCAATACACTTACATTACATTACAGTTACATTACATGACATTACACGACCGCAATACAGGATTGTATTGAACTGACCATGCTCCAACGCCGGTGGTGTCCCAGTTGCTATCCCCGACCAGCGACAGGGCACGGATCTCAATCTGCGTTGGGGGCCATCCCCCCCCCCGCTCTCCCACCCCACGCCACTGATCGGCTGCTATTGCAGATGTCTCCTTCTGCAGAAAGTAAAGTAAATGAAAGTAAAAATCTTCAATCCATTGCGTGATGTAAAGTCAATAGATGCCACACCCACTCATATCCAAACAATAATATATGATAGATGATTGCTAAAAATGTCCTCTACATAATGCTGGCCTCATGAGAATCATTGCAATGCAGAATGTGTTGATGGTCATGAAATGTGATATCTGTGATGATTTTGATAGCGGTGGTGCTTTTGTCGTGCACGCACACAGGTTCACACACACACACAACACACACATAAAAACACAAGGTTGATCCTCTTGTCATTGCCTGAAAGCACAACTACATTGCCGTAACCTTGGGATAAATAACATCATCCGTATGACACGGAACCCAAATTTACATGGTACATGGCACATGGGGGGTGCAGAAATAAAATCATGACTTACTCTTGCTACCCTCACCAGGTTGTTCCACCTCTTACGATGCCTTTCTCCAGTGTGTACCATTGTACTTGCAGAGGAGACAGCCTCCCCGATCTCGTCCCATATCCTGTTGTACTCCTTTCGGGGGGGGGGGGTGGGGCGGGCTTTCCATGACAACACTTCGTTAAGTCGGAGTATCTCTCCGTAATATTCTCCAGCAGGGCAGGTAGCTCCGTCTCGTCGCAGGCGGGCGCCCTCAACCTCCCGCCCTTCTCGATGTTCCTGTGCTTCGACTTCTTTTTCAACATTTCCATTATATTTATATTATATATTTATTATCTATATATATATTATATATTTATTATATATTATTTTTTATTTATAAAATATGTATTATTATTGATATTGTATTATTATTTGTTAAATATTATTTGACTCTGGAATCTCTGATGAAAACAACTAACCCTCAAATACTTTGCTGCTCCTTCTCACTCACTCTCTCTCCCTTGACTCCAACTCTCTGCACATGCGCAGGTGACCCCTGACCCCCAAAATCGCGGGGAAAAAGCACCTGTTTAAAAAAAGGCAAAAAAAAAATTTGCGCATGCACAGTGCAGTGCCGCACCATCCATCGACAAGAAAGTCGATCTTGATCAACTATAATACTGCACACCGCCCACTGCACACCGCTCGCATACCACTGAAAAAATGTTGATGAAATTAGCGGTCTTCCAGCGGTTTTAAACGACGCATCACCAGAACACCGCCGAGAAATGGGCGGACCTTACGACCTGATGAATTTCAGGCCCTAAATTTTAAAGATTGTTTGATTTCCATTGTGGAAGTAGATTGCACAGGACTTCCAATCCAGATGGTGTGAGAGGGAGAGAGACTAACAAGGGCTGAGCTCACACTATATGATTATTTTGCTGCTGATTTGCCAGCTGCAGTGTTTGAAAGTCACGATGCTCTTGTCCTTAACTGAGACTCCTGGCTAAATACCTCACAAACACAGGAACCAAATATGGACATTTGGCATTTATTGTTGCATTTCCCATTGCAGAATACTTCAAATTATTGAGAAATAATTATATGTATCAAAAGTTATTTTATTTTCATTCTGCTCCTCTCTTTCTGCTGCAGGTAGGAACTGGTGCTGAAGCATGCTTCCATGGAACAAGCCACTTTTGGATCACTCCTGTAAGAGGTTATTATTCATGTATGATTCAAGAGGGCGAACACCAAAAACGAAATCAATCATTACATAAGATTACATAGGATATACGACACAGAAACAGGCCATTCGGCCCAACCAGTCCATGCCAGTGTTTATGCTCCACTGGAGTTTCCTCCTATCCTTCCTCATCTAACTCTATGAGCATAACCCTTTATTCCCTTCTCCCTCATATGCTTATCTAGCTTACCCTTAATTACATCTATACTATTCACCTCAACTGAGTTAGCGAGTTCCACATTCTCACCACTCTTTGGGTAAAGGAGTTTCTTCTGAATTTCCTATTTGATTTCTTGGTGACTATCTTCTATCTCTCCTCGTCTACACGATCAAAATCTTTCATAATTTAAAAGACCTCTATTAGGTCACCCCTCAGCCTTCATTTTTCAAGGTAAACGAGACCCAGCCTGTTATCCTTTCCTGATGGCTATAACCTTGCATTTCTGGTATCATGGTTGTAAATCTTTTTTGCATCCTTAACAGTGCCTCTATATCATTTTATAATATGGTGACCAGAACTGTACACAATACTCCAAGTGTGGTCTAACCAAGGTTCGATACAAGTTTAGCATAACTTCTCAAGTTTTCAATTCTATTCCTCTAGAAATAAACCTTGGCGCTTGGTTTGCTTTTTTATGGCATTATTAACCTGTGTCACTACTTTTAGTGATTTGTGAATTTGTACTCGTAGTGATTATTTGCAACAGTTTTTTGTGTGTCCTTCTGCGCATGCACACCCTAGACTCCGCCCACCCTTCCTCCGTCCCGCATATGTGCAGACTCCTCGAATCCAAAACCAGAGGTGGGGACTGTGTCGTGAGGAGCCCGGAGCTGCTGGACTGCTGCCGACCACGTTGCTTTGCTGATTTAGACATTTGCCTAAAATTTTGCTGTGATTATCTACAAGAACATTTTCATGGCCTTCTGTGGGAGAAAGGAAATCGGAGGTAGTGAGAGACTGGGGGAAGAGAGAGAGGGACGGGGAGAAAGGGAGAGAGAGAGGGACTGGGGGAGAGAGAGAGCGAGAGACTGGGGGAGAGAGAGAGTGAGAGACTGAGGGGAGAGAGAGAGGGGCAGGGGAGAAAGAGAGAGAGAGAGAACGAGAGAATGGGGGAGAGAGAGAGAGAATGGGGGAGAGAGAGAGAGACTGGGGGAGAAAGAGAGAGAGTGGGACAGAGAGAGAGAGAGAGAGAGTGGGACAGAGAGAGAGTGGGACAGAGAGAAAGAGAGAGACTGGGGGAGAGAGACATTGGGGGGAGATAGAGCGAGAGAGAGAAAGAAAGAGGAGAGGGATCAGGGATGGGAGGGGAGAGAGGGAACTCAGGAAAGACGGATCATGTTCTTCTAACCCCACTGTTGAGGTAACACTTCAGCAACTGGACCTCATCCGGGTGAAATGTGCCTGCGCTGTCTCAGTTGCTTTTCAACCGAGACCACCTCTGGTTCTTCTAATGAGTCGAGTCGGGTAGGTCTTAATTCAATATCAGGTCTTTATTTCTCGAGCACATGTCCGGGAGAGGCATGAATATCTCCTCCACCTTCTCAATCAAATACAATTCTGCTACCATCATCAAAGGCAGTCCCTCGAAATCGAGGAAGACTTGCTTCCATTCTAAAAGTGAGTTCTCAGGTGACAGTACAGTCCAATACGGGAATTACAGTCTCTGTCACAGGTGGGACAGACAGTGGTTGAAGGAAAGGGTGGGTGGGAAGTCTGGTTTGCCACACACTCCTTCCGCTGCCTGCGCTTGCTTTCTGCATGCTCTCGGTGACGAGACTTGAGGTGCTCAGCGCCCTCCCAGATGCACTTCCTCCACTTCGGGCGGTCTTTTGCCAAGGACTCCCAGGTGTCGGTGGGGATGTTGCAGTTTATCAGAGAGGCTTTGAGGGTGTCCTTGAAACGT
Organism: Pristiophorus japonicus; assembly: GCF_044704955.1. Lineage (NCBI taxonomy): Eukaryota > Metazoa > Chordata > Chondrichthyes > Pristiophoridae > Pristiophorus > Pristiophorus japonicus. The sequence continues at coordinate 101,530,244 of NC_091992.1, forward strand.
TTCCTCTGCCCACCTGGGCTCGCTTGACTTATAGGAGTTCTGAGTAGAGCGCTTGCTTTGGGAGTCTTGTGTCAGGCATGCGAACAATGTGGCCTGCCCGAGGACACTAACGTTGGCGCGTCTGTCCTCCCTAGGGATTTGCAGGATCTTGCGGAGACATCGTTGGTGGTATTTCTCCAGCGATTTGAGGTGTCTACTGTATATGGTTATATAGGGATTACATTGTGTTTGTTCCGGGGAGGGGGGTGGTTTCGTGTGCATACAGATCCTGTCTTCAAGTAAATCGCACAATGGTTTCGATGGTTCATGCGCTCCGTAATCAGGGGTCTATTAACTGGTTTCCCTGGTTTCCCTGCACAATGAAAGTCTCCCTCCCATTCTTATCACGAGTTGTGTTATCTAATGCATGTCTCCATTGCCAAGCTTTTCCTAATGCCTCGTTTATTTAATTGTAATGCGTTTAGCAGCTAGTTTCACAATCAGTGAAAATCACTCCACGAGCTTATCTCTGGTGTACCTGTGGACCCGTCCCTGCTCACCAGACTATTTTCACCAGACTTATTTAACTGAGGCATTCTTTTAATCTGCCGTGTGTCTCACATTTAGCTTACTTGATATATGTTCCCATCATTCTCTTCTTAAAGTGATGCACTGATTCTTACCCCAACACCTACTCACTTTACGCCACACCCGATTTCTTGGAAAGCTCAGTGCGTGTGTGACAAGTGACATCATTGGATGGATGAAATCTGGAAGTCATGACACTGTCACTATTCACTTCATACCCAATAAACCTGTTAACAATCCATGACCCACACACAATGCCCCATCTATATGGGGGGAGGGGCGGGGGGCGGGTAAGATCAGGAACTTGGGCTGGGATGGGGCAGGGACTTGGGCTGGGGGTTCAGGACCATGGGCTGGGGGATGGGGCATGAACTCCAAGCCATCGTCAACACTTTCACCGAGGCGTACGAGAGCATAGGCCTTACAATAAACATCCATAAGACAAAGGTCCTCCACCAACCTGTCCCCGCCACACAGCACTGCCCCCTCGGTTATCAAAATTCATGATGAGGCCTTGCACAACATGGACCATTTTCCATACCTTGGGAGCCTACTGTCAACAAGGGCAAATGTCGACGACGAGGTTCAACACCGCCTTCCTCCATAGTATGAGACGTGAATTGGCCAGGATAGACTGGTGAATGATATAGGGTTGATGGTGGATAGGCAATGGCAAACATTTAAAGATCACATGGATGAACTTCAACAATTGTACATCCCTGTCTGGCATAAAAATAAAACAGGGAAGGTGGCTCAACCGTGGCTAACAAGGGAAATTAGGGATAGTATTAAATCCAAGGAAGAGGCAAATAAATTGGCCAGAAAAAGCAGCAAACTTGAGGACTGGGAGAAATTTAGAATTCAGCAAAGGAGGACTAAGGGTTTAATTAGGAGGGGGAAAATAGAGTATGAGAGTAAGCTTGTAGGTAGCATAAAAACTGACTGAAAAAGCTTCTATATATATGTGAAGAGAAAAAGATTAGTGAAGACAAATGTAGGTCCCTTGCAGTCAGAATCAGGTGAATTTATAATGAGGAACAAAGAAACGGCAGACCAATTGAAAAATTACTTCGGTTCTGTCTTCACTAAGGAAGACACAAACAACCTTCCGGAAATACTAGGGGATCGAGGGTCTAGCGAGAAGGAGGAACCGAGGGAAATCCTTATTAGTCAGGAAATTGTGTTAGGGAAATTGATGGGATTGAAGGCCGATAAATACTCAGGACCTGATAGTCTGCATCCCAGAGTATCTAAGGAAGTGGCCTCAGAAATAGTGGATGCATTGGTGATCATTTTCCAACATTCTACAGACTCTGGATCAGTTCCTATGGATTGGACGGTAGCTAATGTAACACCACTTTTTTTAAAAATGAGGGAGGATGAAAACAGAATTATAGACCAGTTAGCCTGACATCGGTAATGGGGAAATGTTGGAATCACTTATTAAAGACGTAATAGCAGCGCATTTGGAAAGCAGTGACAGGATCGGTCCAAGTCAGCATGGATTTATGAAAGGGAAATCATGCTTGACAAATCTTTGAGAATTTTTTGAGGATGTAACTAGTACAGTGGACAAGGGAGAATCAGTGGATGTGGTCTATTTGAAATTTCAAAAGGCTTTTGACAAGGTCCTACACAAGAGATTAGTATGCAAAATTAAACCACATGGCATTGGGGGTAATGTATTGATATGGATAGAGAACTGGTTGGGAGACAGGAAGCAAAAAGTATGAATGAACTGGTCCTTTTCAGAATGGCAGGCAGTGACTAGTGGGGTACCGCAAGGTTCAGTGCTGGGACACCAGCTATTTACAATATACATTAATGATTTAGATGAAGGAATTGAATGTAATATCTCCAAGTTTGCAGATGACACTGGGTGGCAGTGAGAGCTGTCAGGAGGATGCTAAGAGGCTGCAGGGTGACTTGGACAGGTTAGGTGAGTGGGCAAATGCATGTGAGGTTATCCACTTTGGTGGCAAAAACAGGAATGCAGAATATTATCTGAATGGTGACAGATTAGGAAAAGTGGAGGTGCAATGTGATCTGGGTGTCATGGTACATCAGTCATTGAAAGTTGGCATGCAGGTACAGCAGGCGGTGAAGAAGGCAAATGGCATGTTGGCCATCATAGCGAGAGGATTTGAGTATAGGAGCAGGGATGTCTTACTGCAGTTGTACAGTGCCTTGGTGAGGCCACACCTGGAATATTGTGTACAGTTTTGGTCTCCTAATCTGAGGAAGGACATTCTTGGTATTCTTCACTCAGAGAATTGTGAACCTGTGGAATTCTCTACCATAGAAAGTTGTTGAGGCTAGATCGTTGGATATATTCAAAAAGGAGTTAGATGTGACCCTTACGGCTAAAGGGATCAAGGCGTATGGAGAGAAAGCAGGAATGGGGTACTGAAGTTGCATGATCAGCCATGATCATATTGAATGGTGGTGCAGGCTTGAAGGGCCGAATGGCCTACTCCTGCACCTATTTTCTCTGTTTCTGTGTTTCAGTGCAGCCTTCGGTCGCCTGAGGAAGAGAGTGTTTGAAGACCAGGACCTCAAACCTGGCACCAAGCTCATGGTTTACAGAACAGTGGTGATACCCGCCCTCCTATATGGCTCAGAGACATGGCACCTCAAAACACTGGAGAAATACCACCAACGCTGCCTCCGCAAGATCCTGAAAATCTATTGGCAGAATAGGCGCGCTAACATCCGTGTCCTCGCTCAGGCCAACATCCCAAACATCGAAGCACTGACCACGCTCGATCAGCTCCACTGGACAGGCCACATCGCCCGCATACCTGACACGAGGTTCCCCAAAAAAGTGCTCTACTCGGAGCTCCGACACAGCAAGCAGGCCCCAGGTGGGCAGAGGAAACGCTACAAGGACACCCTCAGAGACCCCTTGAAAAATGTAACATCCCCACCAACACCTGGGAATCCCTGGCCCAGGACCGCCCAAAGTGGAAGAAAAGCATCCGGGAAGATGCTGAGCACCTCGAGTCTCTTCGCCGAGAGCAAGCTGAAGCCAAGCGTCGACAGTGGAAGGAGCGCGCGGCAACCCAGGCACCCCACCCACCCGTTCCTTCAACCACCGTCTGCCCCACCTGTGACAGAGACTGTAGGTTCCGCATTGGACTCTTCAGTCACCTGAGAACTCATTTCTAGTGTGGAAACCAGTCATCCTCGACTCCGAGGGACTGTCTATGATGATGATGATGGAATTGAACCTGTGAGCTTCTCGTCTATCTAGCTCAGCATTACAACACACTGCGCAATGGGAAGGAATTTTTTGGATCACACTTGTGCAGAAATTACGCTGACATTTCCGTCAATTTCTACGCTGATTTTATCGATGAGAACTTGCCCCAGATTTCCTGTGGCGCTCATTTGCCTGCACCAGAATGATAGAACTGGCATAAAACAAGTGCACATGCAGTGTCACCAATGGAGGAAAGATATTGGGCTACTGTCTTCCACCATCATCATCATCATAGGCAATCCCTCGGAATCGAGGAAGACTTGCTTCCACTCTTAACATGAGTTCTTAGATGGCTGTTGTCATGTATTCAACCAGCATTGTAACCCATGTATAATATGACCTAAGTTGTACACTGTGAGAACAATGACCACTAGGTGGTGAACATGTGGGAGACACTCCTAACCTAGACCTTCAGATATAAAAGGGGAAGCTCCACCCACTTCCATCACTTGAGTGCTATGAAATAAAGGACAGGTCACAGACTGACTTTCTCTCAAGCATAGGCCTCATGTGCATTTATACTGAATAGTAAGGACGTATCAATGGCGACAAGAAACTGGGATTTAAACCACGTGAGCATGGCCACTAGCAGAACAGATGAGAGGTACTGTGTTAAGGAATGGTTGGGACAGAGATTCAACATTGTTAAAGCAGCACACAGTTCTCCAGGCAGACAAGGGCAGTCGGGCATGCCCCAACATGTAGTCGAACCCAGAGGGGGAGTTCGACAGAGACAATGGCAAGCTGAACGGCGATTCACGCCATTGCAAGGGACAATGCGGCCAGTAATGGGGCCATCAACACCTGTTAATGGCGCACTCAAGGGCAATAACAGGGGCAGTCAGGGACGATCGACTGGCAAGGGACCTTTTGTTTCCAACAACAGCTCATGTTGGAGGCGTGGAGGCACACACTCAGTCGGAGTTTGTAGAGATGAGCAAAATACCTGCAGAAATTGCAGAAATGAACGCTGGGGGAAATCGCTGGAAGCTGAAGTTCAGCGAGTTCATGTGGAGCACGTATACAGTTCACACACGAGGATGCCACCGATAATGATAAAAGTGCTCCTCAATGGCATCCCAGTATCAATGGAGCTAGACACGGGGGCCAGCCAGTCCCTGATGGGTATCAAACAGTTTGAAAAGTTGTGGGCGTCCAAGGCCAGGAGGCCAAAATTATCGCCGATTGATGCACAGCTATGGACTTACACAAAGCAGATCATTCCGGTGCTAGGCAGCGTCACGGTAGTCGTGACCCACAAAGATTCGGAAAACAGACTGCCACTCTGGATTGTCCCAGGGGACGGTCCCGCACTACTGGGGAGGAGTTGGCTTGCTGTCATGAACTGGAAATGGGGCGATGTCAATGCAATTTCCTCTGTGGAGCGAGTATCATGCTCACAGGTCCTGGACAAATTTGACTCATTATTTCAACCCGGCATCGGCACTTTCATGGGGGCCAAGGTAGTGATTCACATAAACCCGGACGCCAGGCCAGTACACCACAAGGCCAGAGCGGTGCCGTACGTGATGCGGGAAAAGATAGAAGGCGAATTGGACCGCCTGCTGAGGGAAGGCATCATCTCACCAGTCGAATTCAGTGACTGGGCGAGCCCGATTGTGCCGGTGCTCAAGGCGGATGAGTCGGTCAGCATATGTGGTAATTACAAGGCCACCATCAATCGGATGTCACTCCAAGACCAGTACCCGCTACCGAGAGCGGAGGACCTCTTTGCGACGCTATCCGGTGGCAAACTTTTTTCAAAATTGGACTTGACCTCAGCTTACATGACCCACGAGCTGGCGAGTGAGTCGAAGAAGCTGACCACCATCACGACACAACAGATGTCCGTTCGGGATTCGCTCGGCCGCCGCAATCTTCCAACGAAATATGGAAAGCCTCCTCAAGTCGATTCCAGGGACGGTGGTTTTTCAGGACGACATCCTCATTACATGTTACGATACTGAAGAACACTTCCACAACCTGGAGGAGGCGCTACGCAGACTGGACCGGGTAGGGCTGCAACTGAAAAAGTCGAAGTGCGTCTTCCTAGCTCCAGAGGTAGAATTCCTGGGGATGAGGGTAGCAGCAGACGGGATCAGCCCTACTGCGTCCAAGACGGAAGCGATCCAGAGAGCACCCAGACCCCGTAATACGATGGAGCTGCATTCATTCCTGGGGCTCCTGAACTATTTTGGTAACTTTCTTCCAAAATTGAGCACGCTGCTAGAGCCGCTACACGTGCTCCTACGCAAAGGTCGCGAATGGGTCTGGGGGGACAGCCAGGAACGGGCTTTTAATAGAGCACTCAATTTGTTATGTTCCAACAATCTGTTAACGCTATATGACCCATGTAAGAAACTTGTGTTGACGTGCGATGCGTCGTCCTATGGTGTCGGATGTGTGTTGCAGCATGTCAATGCCAAGGGTCAGTTACAGCCGGTAGCTTATGCCTCCAGGAGTCTGTCCCAGGCAGAAAGCGGCTACGGGATGGTAGAAAAGGAAGCTCTTGCATATGTATATGTGGTAAACAAAATGCACCAATACCTGTTTGGCAGGAAATTTGAGCTGGAGACAGATCACAAACCCCTAACGTCCCTTTTGGCCGACAACAAGGCCATAAATGCAAATGCATCAGCCCGCATGCAGAGGTGGGCACTCACGTTAGCCGCCTATGACTATACAATTAGGCACAGACCGGGCACCGAAAACTGCGCCGATGCACTTAGCAGGCTCCCACTAGCCACCACTGAGATGGTCATGGCTGTTGAAGTTTTCGGAAGCGAAGGCTCACCCGTGATAGCCCGTCAGATTAAAGTCTGGACAAATAGAGACCCGCTATTGTCTCTCATCAAGAAATGTGTCCTGAATGGGGACTGGGCAGCCACGTACAGGGCATGCCCTGAGAAATTTAAACCATTTCACAGGCGCAAGGATGAACTCTCGATTCAGGCCGATTGCCTACTGTGGGGAAACCGTGTAGTCATGCCCCAGATGGGCAGAGAGGTGTTCATCAGAGAACTTCACAATGAGCACCCGGGCATTGTCACGATGAAGGCAATTGCCAAGTCACACGTTTGGTGGCCATGGATAGACGCAGATCTGGAACTTTGTGTTCGCAGGTGCAACATGTGTGCCCAGCTGGGCAATGCGCCCAGGGAAGCCCCCCTTAGCCCCTGGCCATGGTCCGCCAAGCCTTGGTCACGCATCCATGTGGACTTCGCAGGTCCTTTCATGGGAAAAATGTTTTTGGTTGTTGTAGACGCCTACTCCAAATGGATCGAGTGTGACATTTTAAATTTAAGCACATCCTCTGCCACGGTAGAAAGTCTACGGGCAATGTTCGCCGCCCAAGGTCTACCGGACATCTTGGTCAGCGACAATGGCCCGTGCTTCACAAGCACTGAATTCCAGGACTTCATGGCAGGCAATGGAATTAACCATGTTAGAACGGCGCCGTTCAAGCCAGCCTCAAACAGCCAGGCAGAACGCGCAGTGCAGATAATCAAACAGGGGATGCTCAGAATCCAAGGGGGTTCCCTACAATGGCGCTTATCACGCCTCCTGTTGGCCTACAGATCGCGACCACACTCGCTCACAGGGGTTCCACCCGCAGAGCTGCTAATGAAAAGGACGCTCAAAACCACGTTATCCCTTATTCACCCCACCATGAAAGAAATTGTCGAGAGCAGGCGCCAGTCACAATGTGACTACCATGACAGGAATGCGAGAGCGCGATGTATTGATATCAATGACCCTGTCTTTGTCCTTAACTATGCTGCAGGGCCCAAATGGCTCGCAGGCACTGTGGTTGCCAAAGAGGGAAATAGGATTCTGGTAGTTAAACTTACCAATGGACAAATCTGCCGCAAACATGTGGATCAAACAAAAAGGAGGTTCAGCAACCCCATAGAAGAAGCAGAGGAAGAACACGATGTAGAGTTCACTCCACCACAGGTGACCAAACACAGGAACCAAAGGGAGGAGAGCCCAGTCACTGTGGGCAGTCCGGACAGGCCTGAGGCACCGCAAACAGCAGACACTCAGGCCAGCGGCCAACAACCAGAGCCCCAACTCAGGCACTCTACAAGGGAGCGTAAACCACCAGAGAGACTCAACCTGTGATCCCAATAAGCCTTGGGGGGGGGAGGTGATGTCATGTATTCAACCAGCATTGTAACCCATGTATAATATGACCTAAGTTGTACACTGTGATAACAATGACCACTAGGTGGTGAACTTGTGGGAGACACTCCTAACCTAGACCTTCAGATATAAAAGGGGAAGCTCCACCCACTTCCATCACTTGCGTGCTATGAAATAAAGGACAGGTCACAGACTGACCTTCTCTCAAGCATGGGCCTCGTGTGCATTTATACTGTATAATAAGGACGTATCAGCTGTGCAGTCCAATACGAGAAACACCGTTTCTGTCACAGGTGGGGCAGATAGTCATTGAGGGAAGGGGTGGGTGGGACTGGTTTGACGCAAGCTCATTCCGCTGCCTGCGCTTGATTTCTGTAAGCTCTCGTCGACAAAGCTGGAGGAGCTCAGCGCCCTCCCAGATGCGCTTCCTCCCCTTAGGGCGGTCTTTGGCCAGGGTCTCCCAGGTGTCAGTGGGGATGTTGCACTTTATCAGGGAGGCTTTGAGGTTGTCCTTGTAACGTTTCCACTGCTCACCTTTGGCTCTTTTGCCTTGAAGGAGTTCCGAGTAGAGCGCTTGCTTTGGGAATTTCGGTGTCTGGCATATGAACTATGTGGCCTGCCCAGCGGAGCTGATCAATTGTGGTCAGTGCTTCGATCTTGGGGATGTTGGCCTGGTTGAGGACGCTAATGTTGTTGCGACTGTCCTCCCTGGGAATTTATAAGATCTTGCGGAGGTATTTCTCCAGCGACTTGAGGTGTCCACTGTACATGGTCCATTTTTCTGAGCCATACAGGAGGGCGAGTATTACTACAGCCCTGTAGACCATGAACTTGGTGGCAGTTTTGAGGGCCTGGTCTTCAAACACTCTTTTCCTCAGGCGGCCAAAGGCTGCACTGACGCATTGGAGGCAGTGTTGGATCTCGTCATCAATGCCTGCTCTTGTTGATACGAGACTCCCAAGATATGGGAAGTGGTCCATGTTGTCCAGGGTCACGCCATGGATCTTGATGACTGGGGGGACAGTGCTGTGCGGTAATGACAGGCGGATGGCAGACCTTTGTCTTGCTGATGTTTAGCGTAAGGCCCATGCTTTCGTACACCTCAGTACATACGTTGACTATGTCCTGGAGTTCAGCCTCTGTATGTGCGCAGATGCATTATTCATAATAATGGGAATTCTGTAAGATGGAGTTCCCATTGTTATGAATGAGAAAGCTTCCCCCCCCACCCCAAACACACAAAACTCTAATAAAAAATAGAAAAAAATACACCACATATTTTTAGTAATTTCAATTAAAGTTATTTATGTATTATAAAAAAATAGATATTTTTCCAATTTTTAAAAAAGTTTTTTAAATTATGGTTTAACATAAACTTACCATAGTGGGGCAGGTTTTTAACAATACAATTTGTTTTTTTAATTTTATTTTATAATGTTTATCAGGCGCAAGAGTTTTCAGGACATTTGCTGGGCAAGAAATGGGTAAATACCGCAATCTTGCCCATGTAAATGTTCTCGCTTCCGAGATGCACATTGTGCGCTGAAAACCAGCTTTTGCGATGCCTCCCTTGGTCCGTACACACTCCGTACGGACCCGGGAGGCAGGAGTTTCTAGGCCATTATGCCCTTTGGGATTGCTGAATCGCTGCTTTGTCCTGTTAAACATGTGGGGAGGGTGGGGAGGTCTAAAAATGTTGGTCAGTGAGACTGACAGTACATTGGTTTAGCATAGTTCCGATCTCAGTAAGAGCATTTTTACATAAGGAAAAATTGTGAATGTATATCTGTGTCAGCGCATTATTTGTGTAAATCCAGGAAACTCACCTGAGCCGGTCTTTTGCATGGGGGTGAGAGGGGGCTGGAGTTATGTAAATAATGGCGGAGGAATTCGGCGAATGGACTGCGAATGGAGGCCTCGGACTGCAAGTCTACATTCCTCCGGGACCACCAGGTACTTTCATTGAAAATATTTTGGTCAGAAGCCTCTGACTTCAATTTCTGGGCCATTAACTCTGTTTCTCTCTTCACAGATGCTGCCTGACCTGCTGAAGGCATAGTGTACTGGGATTTATAGTCTCACATCTAAACATTCCTGGCAGTGAGGACTGAAGACTTAAATTGGAGAAATTAAGATAATAATGAGTCAGAATGTGCTGGTAAAATAATGGCGAGTTTTATGTGCACGCCGGTATTAGTGTGTAAATAAGCCACACACCGCTGTTAACCTCGTGAAAACAGGAGCTTGCTGTCAACAACCCCATTAGTTTTAAGAAGTTGCTGCATTTGTGCTGTTAACCTGAATTAAATGCACCTCAGAAAGTTAGAGCTGGCACTTAACGACCTAGGAACCTTTTAATTATGAGATTTATGACCCTGCAATGCCATCAACCTCCCCAGACCAGAAAGGGAACTATTGAAACCATGAAGTTTCCTTCCTGCAGCAAGTAAATTGTTCTTAGAGATTTTTAAAATTTTACATTTCAAATTTTTAATTTTTTTTTCTTACTTTTTCTTTGTGACTTTTTTCTCCATCTCTTATTCAAATCATTCGCTCCCTCTCCTTATTTCTCTTTTTGTACCTAATTTGAATCTAATGAATCCTATTTTCTTCTCCATCATTCCTCTGCTTCTTTCTCTCCTTAAAATGCATTGGTTAAGGCGATAGATTGCTGCTTCTGTCGTTCACCAAGGTCCCAGTTACCCTCGTCACTTTCAGCTCACACGTCCAGCAATTTGCGGCCCAAAACCTTTTGAGCTGAAGGGCGAGAAAAAAAAATCAGACCAATGGTGCAAGATGCCCCTCAACATAACAGACTGTAAAACAATTACTTTATGCTTCGTCTTCTAGCCTGTTGGGGATCTTGGTGGTTCACTGTTTAATGATTTGTGTGCCATTCCATTAATAGAGGGGTTAGCCATTATAAATGATTGTAATGTTTTTCATGCTGTGTGCAGTATGGACACTATAATTTTCTCACAGAAAAAGAAGCAGTTTCTGTCAAAAAAAATTTTTTGGTGGCTTATTTTTTCAGTGAAAGCAAGAAAAATGCTGAGATTACAAAATAAATGAGCTTTGAGACAGTAGCACGCGTATTTGACGAGATTGGAAATTCTCGAGCATGAATTAAAAGAGCAGAATTACCACCTATCTGGTTTACATTAAACATAAAGCAGACACCAGAACTCCGTTTTGAAATTGAAGTTTATTTTATCCGTCTACTCACCTGACTTATGATGTGGAGGTATCAGTTATTAAGGATGTCAATGAATTTTTATTATCAACAAAGAAACTTCCTCCCCTTCAGCATCTTGACCCCCCCTGTCCACTTTTAGACTTGGCAACATGATGACTACCCATAAGAGGTTGGGACTTCTGTTGAATAATTCAGAGCTCCTGACTGTATGTAGATTAAACTAGAATTACCAGACACAAGTGAGATTGATGCAGCGCAGCTACATTCATCCCTGTCTGGTTAGTGTAACAATGCTTGTGCAGTTTAAAATTCTCCATAAGAGTGTCGACCATTCTATGTATGCTATGCAGCATGGATCAATGCCACTGCAATTCTGCCTATAATGTAAGGGAGTTTATACTGAGAAGTAATATACAAGCACAGAGACTGAGAGGGAAGTTGGAATAACAAGACACAAGCAGGATAGTGATGAGCAATGGTGTTTTATTTTCATCCTCTCAATATAATGAAGTCTGCTTCATTCCACAACATTTAACATGTTCGGATTACCATCAAAAATCCAAAATCATTTCCATTCAATTCATACATCATTCTTTCTGTTCTAACCCAAAACACAGTTTATTCAATATTCTATTTTCTTCTAGATTAAAGAATATTAGCCGTTATTGAGTTTAATATACATAACCTGGTAAACCTTTTCATATGTGGGTGTAAGCAGTGATATATCAGTGAGCCACATTAATACATCAGCCAATGAATAATCCTGAGCACAACTTCAATTTCTTTACACCATTTATAGCAGTTCGATAATTCCGACTCTCATTTCTTTTTATGCTTTCACAGTGCAAGTACTTCTCTATTTTTCTGTAGTCATTCCTTCTTTATTTAAACATGAGATAAAGAGACAAGAGAAGGAGAGAACTTCGCAGTATTAAGTTTGAAATCTAAGTTGGTTGCTGTTTTATACCCTTGTTGCACGCAATTTTGTGTCACATTTATCCCTGTAACAATGTAAATGCAGCATGAAAGCTTTCTGAGATAACTGAAAGCTGAATAAATGTTTACAAGTGGTTCTGGGGCCCTCTAGTGGTTCTTTACAACCAAGGGTTCAATGGTTAAATACATTTGCAATTGGCTATCAGTCCATGCTTTAGCTGCTAAGTTTCTTATCTATATCATCTGGAGATACCGACGCAAGGTGCCAGTGATTTCCTCTTGTTACCCTTGTTCATTATAAATGCTTAATAAAAAGTGATGTATCTACTTACAAAAAAACTATAAGGTATTCTGTCAGAAATAATGCACTTGGCCTGAATGACATTTCTGTTTGATTTAAAAGGCTGTTACACTTTGAATATTAAAAATTAGTACTTTTTCAGGATATGGGCGTCACTGTCATGGCCGGCATTTATTGTCCATCTCTAGTTGACCTTGAGAAGGTGGTTTGAAGCAGCCACCTTGAACTGTTGCAGTTCATGTGGTGAAGGTGCTCCCACAATGCTGTTAGGTAGGGAGTTACAGGATTTTGACCGAGCGATAATGAAGAAACAGCGATATATTTCCTAGTCAGGATGGTATGTGACTTGGAGGGGAACTTGGAGGTGATGGTGTCCTCATGCACATGCTGCCCTTGTCCTTCTAGGTGGTGGAGGTCGCTGGTTTGGTTGGTGCTGCCAATGGAGCCTCGTTGACTTACTGCAGTGCATTCTGTAGATGGTACACACAGCAGGCCACAGTGTGCTGGTGGTGGAGGGAGTGGATGTTTAAAGTGGTGGATGGGCTGTCAATCAAGTGGACTACTTTGTCTTGCATGGTGTTAAGTTTCTCAAGTTGTTTCAACTGCACTCATCCAGGCAAGTGGAGACTATTATATTACATTCCTGACATGCCTTGTAAGTGGAGGAGAGGCTTTGGAGAGTTGGAAGGTGAGTCTATCACTGCAGAACACCCAGCCTCTGGCCTGCTCTAGTAGATATAGCATTTATGTTTTTGGCCCAGTTGAGTTTCTGGCCAATGGTGACCAACCCTCCACCCCGCCCCCCCCACCCCCCAGCCACACCCTCCAGCCCCTCCTCCCCCGCCCCAGGAAGTTGATGGTGGAGGATTTGACTATGGTGAAGCCTTGCATAACAAGGGGTGGGGGGGGCAGCATTCTCAGGTTGGAAATTGCCATTGCCTGGCACTTGTGTGGTGCGGATGTTACTTGCTACTTATCAGCCCAAGCCTGGATGTTGTCCAGGTCTGGCTGCTTGCAAATAGCAAATGAAACTGAACACTTCGATCATCAGCGAGCAGCCCCAATTTTGGCCTTCTGATGGAGGGAAGGTAGTTGGGCCTAGGACGCTTTGGGCTGGATTTTCGGGTGGTTTGCGACTAGGTTTTTGCCGCGTTTTGACCGGGCGCTCAGCTGTTCTTCGCCCGGTCACAATCCTCGGCTCAGTTTTTGCGGCGTTACTTGGAAGCACCGCCGGGGAGAGCAGTGCCGGGGTGTAATGATTCAGATTGCGTTACCACTCAAGTTTCGGGACTCACCCCACCCATACGCCGCGCCCCAAAGACCGCCAGGGAAAACATGGCGGTCCAGCCCTGCCGGCAGTGGTAAGTTGGAAAAACGGAAAAAAAGGTAAATTAAAGTTTTAATTTTCTTATATTTTTGCAGCAATTTGTCAGGTAAGGGTGTTGACAATGTTTTTGGAATGTTTTTTGATTTTTTTTCTCCCAAGGCTTCTCTCGCGGCGCTCCTGGCCCCGCACTAAAGTTGCCGAGGATCCCGTTTTTGCACCCCGAATAATAGTGCAACCCCTCCCTTTGCGCTGCACCACAGTGCAGACCCCAAGTGCCAAAAGTTAGGCAATTAATCGGGAACGTTAATCGGGCGGTAATTTTCACGTATCGCTTTCGTTTTCACCCACAAAAGGAGAAAACCGATAATCCAGCCCTTTATATTTAACAAGCTATTTCTTCACATAAATAAATAAGTACATATTGCTTATTGTTTACAATATACATGAAAAATACATAAAAGTGTATTGCATAAGTTATGATGGAGTAATACCGGGTAAAATGATACAACCATTTGAATGCCTGAAATAACTGAATATGATATTTTGAACAATTTGGAAAGTTACATTTACAAGAGAGAGGAACAGTTAGAGTACAGGGTTTTATTATTTGCCATTTTTCCATGAGTTTTATTATTTTTCAATTTGAATACATTTGACATGGTCTTAGACAGTGATGTTGATTGGGAAAAGGTTCCACATACAGCAGAAGTACTGTGTGAAGCATTGGGATTGTACTTTGTACAGATGTTTTAGCTCCAGAATGTTAGGATGCAGTTGCAACAACTCCTTCGGTTCTTGATAGAAGAATGCAAGCCTCTTCTAATAGAAGTCTTTAAAAGTATGAAAGGTTTTGATAGAGTGGATACAAAGAGAATGTTTCCAGTTGTGGGAAAGAGCATAACAGAGGCCATCAATATAAGATAGTCACCAAGAAATCCAATAGGGAATTCAGAGAAAATTCTTTACCCAAAGAGTGGTAATAATGTTGAACTCACTACCATAGTGGTTAAAGCGAATAGTATAAATGCATTTAAGGGGAGGCTAGACAAGCAGATGAGGTTGAAGGGATTAGACGGTTATGCTGATAGATTTAGATGAGGAAAGACAGGAGGAGGCTCGAGTGGAGCATAAACACCGGCCTGGACTAGTTGGGCCAAATGGCCTGTTTCTCTGTCGTATATCCTATGTCATTCTTGCAGCTTCATGCACCACCTCACATCTCTGTCCTGATCAAATGTCCAATATGTATTAGTTGACAGTGATAACATTGGTAAGTCATGCAGTGCTGCTTCAGTCCTATCCCTAAAAGGGCTAGAAATCTTACCACATCTCTTCAGAGTTGGAAGAGGTGGCTCTGACATTGAACAGCTTGGTTCCCTCGTTGGCACACACACACACATAAAAATAGAAATTCCAGAATCTCAAAAAATTCAGTATCTCACTACATTGGAGCGAGCTGACGATTTTCCCATGCCATTGATGGGAGGGGCTGGGAGCAAGGAAAGATTAATGCATGGAGTCCACTAAAAGTATTTGATTTTTATTTGCCAGCCATAGATTATTTCTGAGAGGTGACGGGGTGGTGCCATACTGCTATTTCTATTTGAAGTTAGCAAAATTAAACTGATTTGTATGGAATCAAAGTGGGCATTATTACTGCTCTATGTGCAGTTTTTATTTGGTGTTCTGAGATGGGAAGAAAATGGGTCCTTTTAACTGGTAAGGATTGCCTCGTCATCCCAACCACATTCTAGTGGAAGCGAGCAAAAGCACATTGGGAAACTAGTGCAGGCAGTGCTAACGTACATTAGAAAACTGATGAAAACAGTGCAAAAGCACATTGGGAAACTAGTGCAAGTGTAAAACTACATTTGAAAAACTAGTGGAAGCAATGCCGAAGCATGTTAAGAAACTCATGGAGGCAGTTCAAAGATACCTTCGGAAAACAAATTCTTCTGAAGGGACATCTCACTCTGCAGTTATTATTGCCAATCCCTAGATCATAGAGTAGGATTCCCGCGTTTCTCAGCATAAAAAAAAGATTGGAGTTTTAAGATTGGCCACGTTTTTGGTGAACTTTGTAAAGTGGGCTTGGTGAACTAATCCTAGAGAGACATATTTTACCACAAAACGGACGTATGAAAGACTACCTATTTGATGGTGTCATTGCAGCAGCCTGTCCTCTGTCTATCTGTGTCTTTGGCAATGTAAGGATTGTATAGTTTGATGATATAGTATAAAATTATGGAAAACAAACTGGATTATTGCATCTGCAATCATGCCAAAATAATGGTAATTACAGACTCTGATGCTTCAAGCATTTAAGACATAGCATTCTCTGAAAAATGTAAATTCTTCAGTATGATAGAATGCATGTTTCCAAAGTCAATCTGCAAATTCTTCTCTTATTTGCTTTCTAGTTGCTTGATTTCCATTTATGAAAGTTTAGATGAATAAATAGACCTTGAATATTTAATCAAAGCTTAAGTGCAGGGACCAGTCAGAATTGAATAATTCATTAGTTGCCGGGTTCTTCAGTAATCAAGCTTTTAGATTGTTACTGAAACACATAATTACTAAAAGCTGTATTTAGGATTTTGCTTTTATTGCTAAGCACCTTATGTAAAAGTATATTGGCAAAACACTGTTCAGGCCGAGAAATTCGTCTCAGGCAGTGGTGGAGAATGTCCGTTCTCGGATCAGCTGCCCGTTATACACGGCGCCTAGTATTCTGTTCCACTGCAGTCAATATAAGTTGCAGTTAAGGTCAATGTAACATGAACTCGAATAGATTTTCAAGTATCTGAAGCCAAATGTCAGAATGGGAGACCTGCAAATAGTTCTAGATCAATTTTCAGATTCCAATTTTTCAAATGCGCACAATTGCATTGTCTCCAACAGGAAGCACATTCATTTTAGCTGCTAATTGAGTGAGTTTTATTTAATTGGATGGTTGCACAATTTTTCTGATCATTTTCTTTGTTATTAGTAAAGGACCAGCAATAACTGAAATTAAAAATGTGCTATATTTTGTTTGCATTTAAAGATATGAGAGACTTTTTTCACTTTGGTTTGTAGAAATTCCATTCAGCTTTACTACAAATATTCTACAAAATGTATTATTGTTATTATCTAAGGTATTTAACATTGGAGTTCTCAAAGCTCAGAATTGTGCAACAGAGCACACAAAATGTGAATGTGGATGGATAAAAATGGCTTACAGTTAATCATCACCTGATGGTAAAAGAAAATAAATCCCTGAAATTCAACTGAGTGGTGTTAAGATGTCACTTTATTTATGGAAGTCATTGTCAAAGAGCACATTTTAAAGGCTATGCTGAGAATGCAGTGTGGAACAGCTTGTCACTCAAGCTAGGATCATGATGCTTGACAGGATATATTACATTCATATTTCTTTTCTCAATTATATTTATTTATTCTGTATTTCCAAGGGACAAAATAAGGTTTCATCTTTGTACTTCAGTTTTGTGGTATAGTACATGTGTATGATCATGATAATTTTTATTATAATGTTTATACAACATATTAAGACCATTAGGGGAGCTTTTAACTGTAACTGTTAAAGCAGATAAGCTACCTGCCCAAAGCCGGTGGGGTCCTTCTTTAAATGTGCAGATCGGGCCCTAACTGCAATTTTAACAGCCCTGAGCAGGAAAGCCGCTGTGGCTTTCCCATGCTGAAGGGAGTGAGAGCCTCAGGAAGTTTGAAGAGGCCCAAACAGGTCATTTAGTTTACTTCCCATTGGAGACCCAGGAGGAGCAGGAATATGGGCCCTTCCATTGGGCCGCCCAATTTTCCGAATGTTGGCAGCTGCTTCTGGGCGGGAAGTGAACCGGCGGCGTGTTAATGAGGCCTGGCAATTAAAATAGCCCAGGCCTGATTTCTGCAGCAGTGGGTGAGTTTGCAACTCACCTCACCATCCACCTGATAAAAAAACCTGCCCAGAGTTAAAACCGGGGCCCCAGTAGTTTTCTGCAATCTCTTAGCTATGATCCATGTAATAATCTTAGATGCTGAACTATCAGTTAAAGCATAATTCTGCTTTATATAACCGATGAATAAACTTAGCAACAGTTTATTTGGTGGTTTAATGTTTCTATATTTTTGTTTTGGTCAGCTGGGTGTCTGAGATGCACGGAAATCTATCATCATGTCTGAGTGTCTGAACCAGACTATTGCAAAACCTACATATGTAGATTTTCTGTTTGTCAGATACAAGTACACAGGAGATGAAATTCAACTTGTTCAGATGCACAAAACACCCGTAGTGAATCAGCGGACTCTTAGGCACCTCATTTGACTTTCCTTTCCACAATGGACGAGCTGGCAGATATAACAAGTGGCCAATTCTCTACCACCAATGTTGTACCCCTGATGAAGTTGAATTTCATCTCCACAGTCACTCCTCACCAAGGTAAGTGTTTAGAAGCAGTGAGTCAGAATTAAGGCTGAGGGTTCCTCGGGTATATACAGGAGTGCTGCTAAATGCATACGGCTTACCAAAGTACTTCAGAACATAAGAATTAGGAGCAGGAGTAGGCCGTATGTCTCTTCAAGTCTGCTCCGCCATTCAGTAAGATCACGGCTGATCTTCGACCTCAACTACACTTTCCCGCCCAATCCCCATATTCCTTGGTTTCCCTGCAGTCCACTTCCACTGCATATCCAGCTATAGACAACTTACCTGCTCGGGAATTGGCATGCAGGGTTATCTGATGCTGATTCAGAAGAATCCTGGCTCCCAATAACAGGTCCACTCATGCAAGATTAACTGGTCAATCATTGAGAAGGCGATGGAGGACTGCAAATCTGCCTGATTCAGGTATCGGATTAATGAGTTTAAAAGTCAATTTAAATAGATACATACCTAGAGCAGTAATTGAATTTTATCCCATGCTGCTTGTGTTTGAATGATAGTGCGGTCTCATTATTAGCACCTGACAACGTATTTTACATATCAAACTATAGCACTTGTATTGTACACCGGGAACACCATCTGTTCACTGTTTTGCTGTGATTGACAGTGTGTTCGAAGGCTGTGCTTCCAAAAAAAGGTGATCAATGAGATTTACCAGCTCATTAAGGCAGACCTGCAGCCCAGTACCACCAACATTACTGCATTCTCTGTTGAGATGAAGGTGACTACGGCACTTTCCTTTTATGCATGTGGCTCTTTTCAGGCATCAGCTGGGGACATATGCTGTATGTCTCAGCACGCTACTCATTGGTGCATTTGACAGGTAACCGAAGCACTGTATGCAGGCCGGATGGAATTTATAAACTTCCCAATGACCAGGGAGGCACAGAGTGAGAGGGCTTTGGGATTTGCACGCATTGCCGTCTTCCCCAAGGTGCAGGGTGCTGTTGACTATACCCATATTGCCCTGTGAGCACCATTACAGGAGACAGAGGTGTACCAAAACCATAAGGGATTTCACTCCCTCACCGTGCAGCTCCTACGCGACCATACACAGCGCATAATGGCAGTGAATGTCAACGTTCCAGGGAGCATCCATGATGCGCACATCTTGCATGAGAGCACTGTGTCTGACCTGTAAAAGTCTGAGCCACAAGGTAAATGCTGGATGCTGGGGGACAAGGGGTACGGCCTCGCCACCTGGCTCTTGACCCCCCCCCCCCCCACCCCGCCGAGGAACCCTCAGGCAGAAGCCGAGCAATGATATAATAAGAACCATAAAGCCACACATAATATAATCGAAAATACAATTGGAGTGCTGAAGCAGTGCTTTCGATGCTTGGACCACTCGGGAGGCAGGCTGCAATAGCAACCTGAGCAGGTTGCTCAGTTCACAGTGGTGTGCTGCATGTTGCATAATTTAGCAATCATGCGGGGACAGGAATTGCCACAGAGAGCTGCGGTATCGCTGGGGAGAGAGTGCAGGAAATGGAGGAGGAAGAAGAGGAAAATAAGGGGCAGGAGGATGACGAGGAGCTTCCAGCTGAACCCATGGCACACCCCTACACTACCACAGCGAAGCGTATGCCATTGCAAAATTGTTACGTTAGCAGCTCATAAATGAACGCTTTGCTTGAAAGCTGTGTTTTGGGACCCTGATGATTGTTACCCCAAAGGTTTGACACTGTACAGGAGTGTTTAAATTCAATTCAAACGTTTACGTAAAAATGTAAAAAATGTACAATTTTAAAACTTTGTAAAACTTATAACTATAAAACAACAGTTTTGAGCGATAAGGGAATAAAGAATTATGGGGAGCGGGCAGGGAAGTGGAGCTGAGTCCATGATCAGATCAGCCATGAAGTTATTAAATGGCAGAGCAGGCTCGAGGGTCCGTATGGCCTACTCCTGCTCCTATTTCTTGTGTTTTTATGTTTGGGGGGGTGCTTTCCACGACCACCCTTCGTTAGCTCGGAGTACCTCTCTGTTATATGCTCGAGAAGGGCAGGTCACTCCGTCTCGTCGAAGGTGGACGCCCTCAACCTCCCGTCCTTTTCGATGTTCCTGTGCTTTGATTTGCATTTTAACATTTCCATAATATTTCTGTTGTAATGATTTGTGCTTTGTAAAATATGTCTTATTCTTCAAACTGTAGAATTATTAGTTGTTGTGAATAATTTTTAACTCCGCAATGTGTTTCTAAAGTAACTGCCCGTCAACTAGCTTGCTGCTCCTTCTCACTCTCTCTCTCTCCTCTTCAGGTCACTGCGCATGCGCGGGTAACCCCTGACCCCCGAAATCGCGGGTAAAACGCTTCTGTAAAAAAAAACGGAAAATAAAAAAATCGCACATGCGCAGTTCAGTGCCTCACCATCCATCGGAGAAAGTCGCTCTTGATCGACTACTATGTTACATACCGCCCGCTGCAGACTGCTGATATACTGCCGACATATCACCGAGAAATGGGCAGACCTTATGCATCGACCAATTTTGGGCCCATAGTGTACAGCTTAGATTCACCAGGATGATGCCAAGAATGGGAAACTATAGTTATAAGAAGGGATTTGGAAGCTGAAACTATAAAGGGAATTTTAGCTTCCTCTTCCCAACAGAAACCGGGCGGAACAGAAGTTACAGTACAGCGGCTCTATTTGCAGCTCCATTCACGCCCCACAACAGGTTTAACCCTGCTGTTTTTACTGGCAGCTGAAGCTTCCCACCAGATTCAGGTCGGAGCCTCATTAATATAAGTGTCCCATTCAGTAAAACCTATCTGGGAAGAAACGCAGACCCTAAAAGGTAAGTTTTAAACTAATCATTATAGAGCCAGGAGGAGCTAGACCTCCCCCTCCCTCCCAGTGAGACCTACCCATGCCGACCCAATCTTCACCAGCCAGCTTAGGTTCATTTTGGGCAGTTGGTTGGCCAGCGGGGTGTAAATTAGGCCCAGCAATTGATATCAGCAGGGTCTCTCAGACTCCCAGCTGGGAGGCCCATGCCTCATGCCATAACTGTAGTTCCTACCCTGCATGTAAAATTCCCTCTTATTTCTGTTGGAGTAGAGAAAGCTAAGAAAATATTAAATTGTTGTTTAAAATTATGAAGAGTTTTGATGGAATGAATAGGGCAATACTATGTCCTCTGGCCGGGGGGGTCAGTGATGAGGAGTCATCAATTAGAAATTATCAATGAGAGAGTGAGGAAAGAAGTTAGGAAATAGATCTTTACACATAGTTTTTGGAGCATGAATTGCTTTGCCACAGGAAGTGGGCGAGGCAGCTAACATTACTTTTAAGGCAAAAATGGATAGATATTTGAAGTAGAGAAAGATACAAGGCTATGGGGAGAGAGTGGAATAGTGAAGTTAGTTTTGGACTGCTCTAACAACGAACCTGCACAGACACAGTGTGCTAAATGGCCACCTTCTGTGCTATAAACTTAAATGGTTCTTGGTTTCAAAGATCCTTTGCACAAACGTCCCTCAACGTGTGTCATTGATTAAGTATTCTTTGTGCCGATTGTTATTGGTGATTGGAGCGCGGGCAGGTACAGCAGGAGCAGCGAGGTCGGGGCGAAGGAGTGACGAGTGATTGTGGAGCGACGCAGTCGGGGCCCAGGAGAGGCGAGGGCTCAGGGGCAGCACGGGCCAGCCCACACTGCGATATGTGTGCGCACTAGGTCCGTGCAGCAGAGCTGGTCTCCAGTCGTCTTGGTTCACCCTTGCCACTGGACCAAGACCTCGCTCTGTCAAACCCGTGTGGTGGCTGATGTGCAACAGCCACCACACATTTAAAAAATCCGCACATTCCATGTTCCACCCTTCAATATGCAGTTCGGGGCTTGGAATATTAGGTCCTGCATTGAAAGTCATTGAACTCGTCCCTTTTTGGCGTGGAAGCATGTCATCCTCGATCCGAGGGACTGCCTACGAAGAAGGTTTTGGTGTCAGAGTCATATTGACTTTTAAAAATAAAGATATTTTTTACACAGATGTGATTCCCTCTAATTCGTGTCTGAACTGGAAAAAAGGAGCAGACTCCAATCAATGCAGCTGACAGAATCTTCTGCATCACTATCCCTCTTTGTCTCATCCTCAGTATAGCTTGAGTGCAGACAGAAGTGAGTCGGAAGCATATCACAAAATAGTACATAAGATATCTTGGTTCTTGCATATCACTATTCTAGAATAACCTTTTACTTAGAAGAGGTGTAAAGTAAAGATTGCTTTCTCTTGAAGCATTGCTGACAATTTTGAAAATGTTGGGAAGGAGAATCCCTGCGCCTCTTGTATAACTTCAAAAGTCACCCTCTCTCTGAAGGTTCTCCCAAGTGGCTCCAAATCTCTTTCTTAGATTAGATTATTGATTTGGCTTTCATGATTATGATTAATAGGACATGAACAGTTAAAACCCTCTTTCTTTCAGACCCTCCCTGCACCAGCCACTTACTCTGCATTCTGCTGATCAGTCCCTCTATGTGCACAACACAACAACAACTTGTGTTTGTATAGCGCCTTTAACGTAGTAAAACATCCCAAGGTGCTTCACAGAAGTATTTACAAAACAAAATTTGACACCGAGCCATGCATGGAGATATTGGGGAAGATGACCAAAAGTTTTGTCTCATAATAAAGGGTGAGACTGAGTACTGTGTGTAATGAGCAAGTGTGACCTTAGCTCCTTTAATAAGATTCCAGAGTGCAGGTACCTCGTGGGTGGTCTGCTTATATACTGTGCTCCCAAGGGATGCTGGGATCCCTTGGAACTCCAACAGGTGGGCCCTCTGGTGGTCAGGTGTCATGCAGGTTACAAAGGGTTAAATACACAACATCACTCCCCCATGAAGTCAACAGTACACTTATTTACAAGGTGAGACGATCTGGGGCTTTACACTCCCTTGTCGA
This sequence comes from Pristiophorus japonicus, assembly GCF_044704955.1. Lineage (NCBI taxonomy): Eukaryota > Metazoa > Chordata > Chondrichthyes > Pristiophoridae > Pristiophorus > Pristiophorus japonicus. The sequence continues at coordinate 101,553,320 of NC_091992.1, forward strand.
TCGTCTCGGTACAAATGCGGGTGTGGATGGGTTAGTCAGTTCTGTACTGGGCTGTTGGGCAGCCGGCCTTGCCGGGCTGCTGGGGATGATGAGTTCGGTTTCGTGGTCAACCATGATGTCAGTTGCCACTTGTGTGTGTGCTGGAGGGTCAAAGTTGGTGGTGTCCTCTTCGGGTTGTCCATAGCTGTTGGTGAACCGCAATTTGATTTGGTCCAAATGTTTTCTGTGCGTTTGTCTATTGGTCAATTTGACCTGAAACACCCTACTCCCCTCTTTGGCTGTGACCGTGCCATCAAGCCATTTGGGACCATGTCCATAATTGAGCACAAATACAGGATCATTGATCTCAATATCGCAAGATAAATTTGTGCGGTCATGGTACACACCTTGTTGATGCCGCTTGTATGCCACGTCATCATGGAGTTCAGGGTGGACAAGAGAGAGCCTTGTTTTAAGAGCTCTTTTCATGAGCAGCTCGGCTGGGGGAACCCCGATGAGTGAGTGTGGTCTGGTGCGGTAGCTGAGCAGCACTCGGGACAACTGGGTCTGCAGCGAGCCTTCCGACACATGTTTCAAGCTTTGCTTGATGGTCTGAACTGCCCGTTCTGCCTGGTCGTTGGATGCGGGCTTGAACGGGGCAGATGTGACGTGTTTGATCCTGTTTCGGGTCATGAATTCCTTGAATTCAGCACTAGTGAAGCACGGCCCATTGTCGCTGACTAGGACATCAGGCAAACCATGCGTGGCAAACATGGTTCGTAGGCTTTCAATGGTGGCAGTGGACGTGCTTACAGACATTACTGCACATTCAATCCATTTTGAGTAAGCGTCCATGACAACCAAAAACATTTTTGCTAGAAACACGCCCGCATAGTCTACGTGGATCCTCGACCATGGATTGGAGGGCCATGACCACAAACTTAACGGTGCCTCTCTGGGTGCATTGCTCAGCTGAGAGCAAGTGTTGCACTGGCGCATGCATGACTCTAAATCTGAGTCAATGCCGGGCCACCACACATGGGATCTGGCTATGGCTCTCATCATTACGATGCTTGGGTGGATGCTGTGTAGTTCACATATGAATGTGTCTCTGCCTTTCTTGGGCAAGACCAGTGGATTGCCCCACAATAGACAGTCAGGCTGCAGGGACAACTCGTCTTTGCGTCTGTGGAAAGGCTTAATCGCCTCCTGCATCTCCACTGGGACACTGGACCAGCTCCCATGGAGGACACAGTTTTTTTTTTACCAAGGACAGTAAAGAATCCTGGCTGGTCCAGGTCCTGATCTGGCGGGCCGTAATGAGGGACTTCTCGTTCTCAAATGCCTCCATGACCATGAGCAAGTCCACTGGTTGTGCCATTTCCACCCCAGTGGGTGGCCTGCTTATATACTGTGCTCCCAAGGGATGCTGGGATCCCTTGGAACTCCAACAGGTGGGCCCTCTGGTGGTCAGGTGTCATGCAGGTTACAAAGGGTTAAATACACAACATCACTCCCCCGTGAAGTCAACAGTACACTTATTTACATGAGGTGTCGTCGATGGATGAAAACATTCATATCTTGTCCCAGTTCCAGCGGATTTTTCCCAGCCAGCTTCTGCCAAACAACGTGGGGCCATCCCCTGGCACAATCCACCGTGGGAGTTCGTGTACTGCTCCGTCATAGGAGACTTTGACTTCTGCACTTCCAATTATAGGGATTAGTTCCTTGGTTTGTCCTTAGTTTGGTGTGAATGGGGCTGAGCTTGGGCCTGTATGCCTTATTTCCCCACAGCCTGTCGAAGGCCTTTTTACTCATTATGGACTGACTTGCCCCCGCGTCTAGCTCCATAGATACTGGAATGCTGTTCAATTCAACTTTCAACATTATTGGTGGACATTTCGTAGTGAACGTGTGTACCCCGTATACTTCTACCTCCTCAGTACGAGTCTCCAATCTTCCTCTACAACGTGGTGGTTTACAGGGTTTGCAGGGTTTGCAGCTCACCAGCACATTCATTGGAGGTGTCCCATTGTTCTGCAACCATTGCATGCATAGTGCTTAAAGCAGCATTGATGGGACCGATGATCACCTCCGCAGCTCCAACAGGGTGTTAACTGCCTCGCATTAACAGTTGATGGCGGACTCTGGGTCAATTGAGATCGGGCCACAGCAGCCAACGTATACGTTCTGCCATGTACATTTCTGCTCAAAACTGACGTTACTTTATGCACAGTACTGGCCGAAACGTTTTTGTTCTGCGAAATCTGCTTGGTGTTGTTGTTGGTGGACATAAATGCCTGGGCTATCGTTATGACTTTACTTAGATTCGGAGTTTCTACAGTCAACAGTTTGCGAAGGATTCTCTCATGTCCAATGCCCAATACAAAAAAGTCTCTGAGCATTTGTTCTAGGAATCCCTCAAACTCACAATGTCCTGCGAGGTGCCTTAGTTCGGTGACGTAGCTCGCCACTTCCTGGCCCTTCGATCGTTGACACGAGTAGAACCGATATCTCGCCATCAAAATGCTTTCCTTAGGATTTAGTGCTCCCGGACCAGCGTACACAATGCTTCGTAGGATTTCTCTGTTGGTTTTGTCGTTGCCCCACAGACAGTTAGGAGGATCGCCCTTCGTTTGAGAGCATTCTTGTTCCCTTCCAGCTCATTGGCCATGAAGTATTGGATGAGTCTCTCTACGAAGGCCTCCCAATCGTTCCCTTCAGAGAACTTCTCCAGAATGCCGACTGTTCTTTGCATTTTCACGCAGTTGTTCGTTACCTCATCGCCAATTATTACACTCATAATAAAGGGTGAGACTAAGTACTATGTGTAATGAGCAAGTGTGACCTTAGCTCCTTTAATAAGATTCCAGCGTGCAGGTACCTCGTGGGTGGCTTGCTTATATACTGTGCTCCCAAGGGATGCTGGGATCCCTTGGGAGCACAGTATCCCTTGGTGGGCCCTCTGGTGGTCAGGTGTCATGCAGGTTACAAAGGGTTAAATACACAACAGTAGGTTTTAAGGAGCATCTTAAAAGAGAAAAGAGAGGTAGAGAGGTGGAGAGGTTTAGGGAGGGAATTCCAGAACTTAGTGACTAGACAGCTGAAGGCACAGCCACTGATGATTGAACTATTAAAATCAGGGATGCTCAAGAGACCAAAATTAGAGGAGTGCAGATATCTTGAGGGCATGGAAACAAATCCTTTAATTATTTATTGCTAATGATGATAGTAATTAATAACTGATAGGTGTCTGTGACAGGAATATATTTTCCTTGATTAGATTATTGATTTGGCATTCATGATTATGATTAGCAGGACAATTAAAACCCACGTTCACATAGAACATAAAACCAAGCATCCTGGGGTGGTGGTTTTGATTGACAGCTCTGTCTCAGCCTATGAGATGGGGTAGGGTTAATGATTGGCAGCAGTACTTTGGTGAAGAGCTTTGGGGGTTTATCATCAGTTGCTAGAGTCCAGTTAGACAGTTTACAACTGGAGGTCCTGGGCTAGTGTAGCTCTGGGATTGTTGCACCATATAAGCACAACTGTTTTCAGGGATCTATGTTGAAAGGGACCTCATGGGAAGTTTCCTTGTTTTGAAATATTTTCGATGATAGTTATATTTGTAAATTACTATAATTAGACTATTATTCACAGATTACCATGCATTTACCTGCTCTACGTTAAATAACTATACTATTGCTTTATAGCCCAATCTTCAATCTGACCATGTATGCTCAATCTGTCCACTGAAAAAGAGAAGAATCAACTGGTGAGTGGTGGGTCTGATCGTGGAGGAATCAGTAATATTGTGGGTGGGGTCGGTGATATCGTGCGGGGACGGGGGTGGGGGTGGGTGATATCACGGGGCGGGGGAGGTGCGGGTCCGATCACGTGAAATGGGAAGCAGGTTAGCTTGGGGGTTCAGGGGACACACTCCTGGTCCTCCTGGTCCACACGCAGTACTGGAAGGGCACTTACCTGTTCCACGCAGCAGCCCTCATCTCTCTTTCGCTGCCGGGTTTCCTGAGGCTCGGGAAACCTAGCCAGCCAGGCTTCAATTTAAAATGGAGACAATTTCTGAGGCACAGAGCCTCATTAAAATATCTAAATGAGCAACCCGCCTCCTGGGAGCAGGCTGGGTGCCTGACCCCACCCCTTGTTCGTTAAAACCAGAAATGGGTGAGTTCAAGTTGGGTTGGGTTCGGGTTTGCTAAAATTTTTACATCCCACCCAACCCAAATCCTCCTGTTTTGGGGGGTTAAAATTCCCCTCTATATCTCCCATAATGTTAAGGGACTGGACATAATATTCTTGATAGGGCCTAATCAAGATTTTATACGAGGACATGATGGTTTACAATGCCAGGCAGCTAGTCAATAAATATGATAAATATTGCTGCTGTCCTTAGCTTGACTAGTTTGCCTCTGGCTATAGTGTATCCATATATAATAGATTTTTTTTCATATCCAAGGAATGAAGTGTTTTTTACAGCCAAAAGCAGAACATCGTATTTTCATAGAATAATAAACTGTCAGAACAAAATGACAGTGACATAATGATACTCAAATTGATGGAGGCATAAAAAGCATAAATAAAATCATTGGCCTGAATGAGGAATGGCATGAATTCAATTTGATCGCAATGAATAATTAACACCAAGCTTGGTGCTAACAATCGTTTCATAAATATGTCAAAGCAAAGTGTTTTTTTGAAACTCTTTTCTTTCAAATATATTATATCAGTATTATTGCATAATTATGCTCAGACGTACTGGGGGGAAATTTAACCTAAAAAACCAGTTGAGTTGGGGGCATTGTTAAAAATGGGATTCCCAACCTGAGCCCACCTCCAATCAGTCCACTTCCGGTTTTAGCGGAGACGGGACGGGAGACGGGCGATCAACCCACTCCCAGGAGGCGGGATGTCAATTTAAATATTATAATAATGCTGGATGCTTTTTTTTAACTTCCATTTTGTTTTTAACTGCATGTGGTCGTATTTTATACAATTCATAAAATACAGCAGTAATAGTAAGGAACCAGGAGGTAAGTGCCTTTATACCTATCCCCTAGATCCAGGGCCCCGACCTAACCCATCCCCCATGATCAGAGACCCCCTTATGAGACCTCCAATTACCCCCGGGCCTCCCCCACTCCCCCACCATTGATGCTGAGGTCGGCTTCTCTTCACCCATCCCGATCATCCGGCCCCAATTCATTCTTTTCCCCTCTCTCCGATCCTTTTAATGGCATGGCCCGATTCCTGATTGCTGCCCAAACCACCCCATCCCAATCCTTTTACCGATCCGATCCCCGATCTTTGGCTGACCCACCCCCCGCCAATCCCCTGATCCTTTTACTGGCACAGTCTGATGCCTGGCCAACTCTCCCCCACCCTCCATCCTTTTAACAGCCCAGCCCGATCTCTCCCTCCCTCCTCTGTGCGGCCTAGCGCCGCGGGCTTACCCGCCCACAGCCAGCCAGCCTCTCCATCCAGCTGGCTGCGGGTGGGAAACATAGGTCCCGCATGCAAATCAAGCCCTGCCGTTAAAGTCAGCAGTGCCTGTCGGAAACTTGGCCTCCTAGGCTTTGCGTCTGCCTCGGAGGCCCCCCGTACCCAACCCGCCATTCTCCTTAAAATTCACCCCATTGGGGCAATACAATCTCTCACACCCGATTCCTCCCGGAAGTTCGCCAGTAACTTCTACATATGCAGGAGCCCAATGGCTGAAACAGGCAGGATGTGCCCTGCATATGCAAATCATACGCTAATTATAGGACCCCGATCGAAATTGGTCTGCACATGGGCAGAGCTTGCATGGCGTATGCTCTGCTCAATTGCTCCAAGTCTTGAGTGGCCTAACCAATGCTCCTTACAGGGATCGCTGGAGGCTGCTCAGTAATGGTAAGGAAGCTTTTTATTAGTTTCCTCTCTGTGGAGCCGGGCGGAGCAGAGGCGTGGTCCTCCTGGTTCCACAAAATTACTGCTGATCCTGCCTCATATCCCCACTCCTCCCCAGGACCTATGTGTGGGCCAGCTTGGTGTCGGAGCGGAGCTGGGGACAGCCGGAATTGGCCAGGCCCTTTTTGCGAGTTAAATCGGGATGTCTATTGAGTATCCGCAGCTCACCAATTTAAAGCAATCGCGATCAAGCCTCGGGCTGACGACTTTGGGTGCAGTCTCAATTGTTCCACCCATTTTAACCAGCACGAGTTGAATTTCTCATCCATGGTATCCATGTGAACACCTGGACATGCACTGTAAACAAAAGGTGCAGCTGCACCAGTATGTTAAGAAAGAAATGAAAGTGAATGAAATAAATAATTCCAGTGAATACAGATGCTACAAAAATGTACATATCATACACTGTGAAAAACCCTGAAACCCAATAGTGATCATCAGAATTAATAAATAGCTTATGATGACTAAGGTTTTATGCACATCCAGATTCCTCCACACAATTTGAATAATCGAGCGTTAAGTGATGAGGGACTTTGTGCTTCACTTGAAAATGATTTTGATCGGGTCAAAAGTGCAAATTGAGGTACCCTGTATGATTATTAATTTTTAAAGAATAACTTCAACAATGCAGAATTTTAACACATCAGTAAAAATAGAAATCGCAGAAAATACACAGCAGATCCGTTAGCATCTGAGGAGAGTAAAGTCAGGTTAACAGATTATTTTTGCCGAGATTAATTTTGTGTAATGTGCATTCTTGTTGTTTTCCTTTACCCCTAAACTTGCTGTGAGATATTTGTGAGATTTCAGTGGAAGAGGAGGTTAGCAATTATTTCTGAAAAGTAAATTTAAACACATGGGGTAGTGTTTGCGTGCAATTGGCCATCTGGGCACAGATTGCGCCCATTTAGAAAAGTGTTTTCTTTTTCTTCAGTTTCCGTTTAAACTCATTTGCATGCCATTGAAAACAAAATCAGCAGAATCGGGCAGTGTTTTAAAATGGAATTATTTAAAAAGAAATTTGCTTTAAAAGATATTTCTTGATATATTTAAGAGTGGTAACTTGGTTTAGTTTGGTTAATACAGCTGAAAATGGTTTTAGCACAAAAAATTAGCATTTTTAATCCCAGTGTCAATCACCACCTGTGAGTGACCCAATTTTAAATGACTGAAATGACTTTTAAAAAAACATACAGAACCATTTTCTAGTTATATTGGGGTACTTTAGTCAGTTTATTAGTAAATTTGTTTCAAAAATTCTATTCAAAAGCTTTTAAAACATTCTTATTAGTGTTCCTGTGCCCAAAAGATCCAGCTTCGTTTGTTAGAGCCTCCTCGAAGATCTGCAAACGAGGGCAATTCGTGGAAACGCCCTGTGGTGATTAATTCACCTTGGGGGTGTGGCCAGGTTTGTGGGTGGAGCTGCATGATGTTTTTTAAACCAGCGCAAAAGATCGTGGAAACTGGATATGCGCTGAATGTAATTTGTACTTAAGGTGCCACGAGCTTTTGGGCTGGTTACGCCGATGTTGGGCGAATGGCGCCACAAAAACCAACTCAACCGAGTCCATCACTGATGTAATCATATGGCATTGAATTAGCAACTTTTGATGGTCCCAGTGCTAGCTGCCATCTTGTTACATTCTAAAGAATTTCCTGAGCTCTTGTGATCTTATCTGTCACCGCCGCTCAGCACTGCCCTCCAATCATCAAGATCCATGGCGCGGCCCTGGACAACGTGGACCTTTCCCTAAATCTCGGGAGCCTCTTATCAACAAAGGCAGACATTGATGCAGAGATGTAACATCACCTTCAGTGCGCCAGTGCAGCCTTCGGCCGTCTGAGGAAAAGAGTGTTTGAAAGACCAGGCCCTCAAATCTACCACCAAGCTCATGGTCTACAGGGCTGTAGTAATACCCGCCCTCCTGTATTGATCTGAGGCATGGATGATATATAGAAGGCACCTCAAGTCGCTCAAAGAGACTTATCACCAATGATGTCTCCGCAAGATCCTGCAAATGCCCTGGGAGGACAGGCGCACCATCATCAGTGACCTCGACCAGGCTAACATCCCCAGTATTGAAGCACTAACCACACTTGATCAGCTTCGCTGAGCAGGCCACATAGTTTGCATGTCAGATACGAGACTCCCTAAGCAAATGCTTTATGTGGCGCTCCTTCGTGGTAAACGAGCCAAAGGAGGACAGTGGAAACGTTATAAGGACACCCTCAAAGCCTCGCTGGTAAAGTGCGACATCACCACTGACACCTGGGAGACCCTGGCCGAAGACTGTCCGAGGTGGAGAAAGTACATTGGGAGGGCGTCAAGCTCTTCGAGTCCCAACGCAAAGAGCATGAAGAGGCCAAACGCAGGCAGCGGAAGGAGCGCGCGGCAAACCAGCCCCACCGACCCCTTCCCTCGACGAATGTCTGTCCCACTTGTAACAGGGTCTGTGGCTCTCGTATCGGACTGTTCAGGCATCAAAGAACTTACTTTGGGAATGGAAGCAGGTCCTCCTCGATTCCGAGGGACAGCCTATGATTGGAGTCGAAGGTAAAGGAAAGATAGATGGAGGGTGCAAAGCAGCGAATATTATTAACCAATGCGATTTTTATTTAGAAAGCAATCCAGCAGCCGCTCAGTGCTGTTGAACATTAGCTGAAAGCCATAGAGCTGGGACTGATGATCAATCCTTTGAACTCCTGATGTGAACTGTTTTGAGTTGGGAGAGAGAGCAGAGACTGTGGCATTTCCAAGCAAGGTGGAGCAGGGATGGGGTGTTATTACTGGTTATTACGGGTATTGGTGACAGCGTTGGAGCAGGTCATGAATCTGCCTTTACAATTACAGGCCAGGCTGACAAAGGAAGAGAGGTCAACATTGGAAAACTTAACCAAATACATCAAGAAAACTAAATTTTAAAAGAAATTACAACTTGGGCATCTGCCAAATTGCAATATTAGAGAACTTTCCCTCCTGATTGATAATTCAAATTGGCAACAATTGAAAATTGCCCCAGACTGAACTCCAGCAATGCTAATTCCTGGCGGCTTCAACTACTATTGTTCTCCTTACCCAACCTTAAGCTCTGTCGAAATCTGAAAAGCATGACTCCGACACTTACAGCTCCGATGGAAGTTTCCCTTTTAATTTACTTGCTCGCAAGGGGTAGGTTTCACTCAGTCAAGGGCTAAATGAAACCCCTGCAATGGTACAGCTTCACAAGATATTTATACAGTAAAACCCAAGTTCTGGCCTCTCCCTGTGTATTGCTCTGTCTCACAGTCAGTGAATACAGATAAAGAGTTAATTACTATATCCTGGTCCTGAAATGGTGTCAAGATATTTCCTTTTGTCAGGGTTATCAGAAAGCCAAACGGCCATTACTCCATGAGTCATAGGTAATGGGCTATCACCTGTCTTGTATTGTATCAGGATTATCCAATTTCCTGGTCAGTTTACCTGTTTGCTTCAAATGGATGAGGTAAAGGAAAGAGATAATGGCTAGAAGATAAGGGTGGGGTGACATGGAACTCCTGTAGTGTAGACAATAGGAGAGCACCATGGGGGGTTACTTGTCTCAGCATGACTTGTCTCCTAGCTGTCTGATAACCATCAGCCATCTAACAGCAGGTTTAGCTGTTCATAATAAGCTGGCTGCAAAAATGCAGAAAGTTCTGGAAGGGCCAGGACTCCATTTTAATCAAAAGGCACACAAATACCGTATGGTATCAGCTTAGATAAAAATACATTTCCACATTCCCCCATTTTGTCCTTCACAAGGACAACTCAATCCATTCTGATCTTGTACAGTCTCTCCATTTCCATTTCTTTTAGTTTCATTACTCACTAGGCATATTATACCCTCAGGATTTCCTATTCTGGGAGTAATGCTTAGGAAGGGAGGCTGATGGTTATTATCATAATTGGGCTGGTACCATCCCTGGACGGCTGTAAGTTTATACCCTGCCGACCTCCATTCTGTTTGCTCCTTTGTTTCTGGCCCCTTAGTTAGTTTTGTCCTGTTTTGCACTGTCAACCATTCTACCATTTCTGATTCGTTAAAGGGGACAGATCTCAGGGGAATACCCCCCTGGAGTGGACAGGTACATGGGAACATATCCAACAACTCGACAAGTTTCTTTCTTGAGCATACCTATGACTCAGTGCCATAAATACGTTTACGTGCAATTCCCTTCGGTGGTGGGTCTGTACCCCTGGTGTAATCAATAATGCGAAGTAAAACCCTGTCAAGCCCAGCACCATCAGTCCCCATAGTCCATACAGTTCTTTATTCAGTCTTCCTTTTTCTGTTCCTCTGATTCCTTCGTCCTTTCCTCCTGGTCGGGTGCCCGTTTGCAATGGGATGCGTGGATCCATGTTGGTCTTTCCTTTACCTTGATTGCAGTATTGGTCGCCAGCAGGACCTGGTATGGTCCTTCGAATCTTGGCTGTAGACTGCTTTTCCTTTTAAAAATCTTGATGTAAACGAATTCCCCTGGCTCCAGGTTATGACACTTCCCTTCCGCTGGCTTGACTTGGGCTTCCTTTACCTGTGAATGAAAGCTGGAAATACATTTGGTTAGTGCAATACAATAATTCAACATATTTTCCTCCATTTTGTGGATGTCCATCTGTTTTGCAGTAAATGGTGCTGTAAAAGGTAGTCGTTGGGGACGTCCCATAACTATCTCATGTGGTGACAAGCCTGTTGTTCTGTTGGTTGCAGATCGCATTACCATCAAAGCTAAGGGCAGCAGTTCTGTCCATTTCAGTCCAGTGTCATTGCATAGTTTTGCCAGCTTATTTTTAAGCATTCCATTATATCTTTCAACAAGTCCAGCTGATTGTGGATGATAACTGCAATGAAAACGTTGATTAATCTGTAAAGCTTTACACATTTCTCTTATGACAGTTCCCGTGAAATGTGACCCGTTATCACTGGAAAGCTTAGCAGGGATTCCGAAGCGCGGTACAATTTCTTTTAACAAACATTTAGCAACAGTAGTGGCATCGGCCTTTTTACATGGAAAGACTTCAATCCATCTAGAGAACACATCTACAATAACTAATACATACTTGAATCCCATACACATAGGTAATTCAATAAAATCCATTTGTAAATGTACAAAAGGCCCGACTGGATTTGGGTGGGAGGCAGATTCTACTTTTTCCGTCTTACCCGGATTCATTGTCTGACAGGTAACACAATTTTCACAGATTTGTTTTGCAATTGCCGAAATACCTGGTGCATACCAAGTTGCCAAAATATAATCTGCCAATCCCCCTTTGCCTGCATGTGTGAATGTATGAACACATCGGGCAATCCATGGAAGTAAGGATCTAGGGGCCACCACGCGGCCGTCATGGTGAACCCATATTCCTTCTGGATTTTTATAACATTGATCCTTCGTCCAGGTCACCACCTCCTCCGTACTGGCCTGTGTGTGCTTGGCATTTGATAATGGCAAGTTTTAAGGGGCATTGAATGGCTCGCAGGAGATTTTCCACTTGTTCTGCATTTTTGATAGGGGTTCCTGAAGAAGTCAGGTACCCGCGAATCTTCCAAATTTGTCCATAGTCATGTGATACCCCAAAAGCATACCTGGAGTCAGTGTAGATATTAACTGTGTGTCCTTCAGCCAGAATACAGGCTCGAGTTAACGCAAACAATTCGGCTTGTTGGGCTGAAAAGGAGTCTGGAAGAGAGGCTGTTTCGACAACATTAAACTGAGTTACAATTGCATAAGCCGCTCTAGGTTGGCCCCTATCATTTCGTAAGGCTGATCCGTCAACATAGTACACTAGCTCAGGGTTACACATTGGTACATCTGTTAGATTGATACGTGGTTTAGTCACTAATTCGGTTACCATTTCACATGAATGGGGTTCGCCGTCATCTTCCGTGGGGAGTAGAGTGGCTGGATTTAAGGTAGTACATCTTTTGATGACAAGGTTCGGATTTGATAACAGTTCGACCTCGTATTTGGTGGTTCTTGCGGAGGTTAGGTGTTGGGTGGCACATTTAGTAAGTAAAATCTCGACAGAGTGTGGGATATATAAAATGGTCTGATGATTTAGAGTTATTGTCTGAGCCTGTTGCATAGCATAATAAGCTGCTGCCAACGAAGGAAGACATCCTGGTAGTCCGCGTGCCACTGGGTCTAGTTGGGTACTGAAATACGCTACCGGTCGCTGCCTGTCCCCATGTAACTGAGTCAAAACAGATTGTGCAAAACCCGACTTGTGATGCACAAATAAGTTGAATAGCTTAGTGTAATCTGGTAATCCCAAGGCGGGTGCTGAAGTGAGGGACTGTTTAAGGTTCTGAAAAGCATTCCGGGATACCTCATTCCAAATCAACTTCTCTGGTAGTGCGGGCATGGACATGTCTAACAGTGGTCTAACAATCTCGGAATAACTCATAACCCATTGCCGGCAGTATCCTGTCATGCCGAGGAGGTGTTTCATTTCTCTCTTGGTTACTGGTAGTGGGGCAGAGCAGATTGCTTTTACTCGGTCTTGTGTCAATTGTCTCGTATCCCTGACCAATTCGTGCCCTAGATACCGAACCTTTTCTGAGACAAATTGTAACTTTGCCTTTGACACCTTGTGTCCTTTCGAGGCCAGAGCTTTTAATAACACAACTGTGAGAATATGGTAGGGCTCTCGGTAAATCCCTGCGGGAGTCTTGTCCACGTATATTGGCGTCCTTTATACGTGAAGGCAAACAGGAATTGAGACTCTGGGTGAATAGGTATTGAGAAAAATGCTGAACACAGATCAACTACTGTGTAATACGTTGATGATGCCGGAATACTGGCAAGTATAATTGCCGGGTTGGGTACCACTGGATAAATTGGGAATACCGAATGATTCACGGCTCGTAGGTCTTGGACAAATCTCCATTTGTCACTATTGGGCTTCTGCACCGGAAAGATCGGTGTGTTACATGGACTTCTAGTTGGAACGATTACTCCCTGGGCCAGCAGGGACTTAATGACTGGCTCAATACCTTGTTCTGCGGCTGGGGACAAGGGGTATTGGGGCTTCTTGGGGAGCGGGGCGGTTGAATTGATTGCTACCTTATAGGGTTGTGCGGTAAGCATCCTCCCTACTTCATTAGCGTGTGTAGACCATAGTTGTTCTGGAACTTTAGCAAGAAGCTCTGCTGTGCTTTGTCGTACTGGGAAGCTAGTGGCTGAGAGCATCCTTTCTTCTAAGACAGCATCGAAGTATACTTTCCCATTCAACCTGACAGAATAGCCTCCCCCCTTTTCATGTTGCCCCAAAGTTCCATTATGTGTGTGCCATTCCTCTTATACTGGGGATCCTTGCATTCTTTTAACCATCTGTCCTAAATCCTGGGGTTTATGTGTGCCTGCAACCGCAAGGGTGCAGTGTGGAACGCTCCCTTTAACCCTAAACAAGCTCTGACTGTGGGAGGATAATTCAACCCCTGCCGCTATCCCTTCGGGTCCGATAAAGATTTTTCCGATCATCAATTGATGTTTCTGGTGCAGGAATGGTTGATAAAAGATTTGTGCTGTAGCGTCTGATCCCGTTTTGTCACAATATGCTGTGCAGTGTAATGTTTCGTACCACTTGCCCAAGGTTTGAGATTTGAGGTAGTCTGTGATTAACCTTGTTACACACCAATATGAACCAACCAAATAGGATAGGGTTTTGCTTAGTGTGGGGTCCAAATTTTCCCAGGCATACAATATGGGAGTTGTGGGTTGAAGTAGTGGATATGCGCCACATTTATCTATGGGGACTCGAACCTCCAGACCAGCTGGGAAACAGAGGATCGTGGCATTCATTTTACATAACAGGTCACGTCCACACAGATTCACTGGAACCTCTTTAGACAGTAGGAATGAATGACTATCTTCGTAATCCTCTATTTGTACATTGATAGGGTTGGAGAAAAACATTTGCTGTGCGTGTCCAGATAGTCCAATCACTGAGGTTTGATTAGTGGAAGTGGGAATTCCCCTCGTATCCTCCTCTGAAAGGACCGAATAGGTGGCACCAGTATCCACTAGGAATGGGACATCCTTTCCTTGTATTCGTATTTTTACTTCAGGTTCTCCTATGGCATTTAACGAAACGACAGGCAGCTGTTTGTTCGCAGCACTCGGGTCTGGGATTGGGCGTCATTGATCATTATACGGGCAATTTGGTGGTTGGCCGAATTGCTTTTGATTCTGTGATCCAAATGGATCTTGCACAGAGAAATTAGTCTGAGGTCTAGCATGTACCTGGACTTGGGTCGCATACTGGTTGGGTTCTGAAGGGGGAGGGTGTGCTCTATTACCTGCCTGTTGAGTCCAATCATGATTTGGTTGTTGCTGTTTTGCCCGGCAAGTTCTAGCCCAGTGTCCAATCTGTCCACAATTGTGACAGGTATAATATTGTTCCTGCCCTGCACCTCCTCTCCCTCTTCCCCTGTAATATCCTCCTCTGGCTCGCCCTCTTCCTCTACCCTGGGGTGGGGCGTAGGACGGTGTCACCGGGGTGGGTGTCATTGGAGCTGCTTGTCCTACAAACATGGTGACCTTGCTTTTAGATTCTCTATTTCGCTCTTGTATGTCCTTTAACATAGATACAACCTTGGATAGCGATTCCTGTCGCCATCCGAGACAAACTAGTTTAAAGGGATCTCTGAGTTCGGGCCGTAGCCCATTTACCACGGCGCTGATCATAGGAGCCTCTACCTCCTCCATTTTCATGCCTGAACATTGGTTCATGATCTCTCGCACTCTTTCTACATAATCCTCAACATCCTCCTCCTTTCTTTGTGTAGTTTCCATAATTTTGGACCAATTCGTTTTCCTCGGGAACACCGAATGTAAGGCTTCCCAACATCTTCCCCAGAACCCCTCTCCTGGCTTCGTGCTGGGATCTGCATCCGGAGCCTCTCGATGGGTTTTAAAATCTTTGAATTTTATCTCAAGTTCGGCAAATTTTGTGTCCTTTAACCATGCTTTCAGTAAGATTTGACCATCTAATATACTGGGTTCGTGGCACAAGATGATTACTTTTAACTGGTCTATGGCCTTTTCAATATTGGTTTTGGGGTCTGCCAATCCTTCCACAATTATTCTTAATTCACTTGGTGACCATGGTCGATAAATAGGGACCGGAGCCCCCCCCGAGAGTGGACTGGGAAAAAGTCTTACTGGGTATACTGATGATGATGGCTCCAGGGCACTGGGCTCTGGTCCACGGGTATGACTTCGTGTGCCCCCTGCAGGGCCGTCACGGTATTGATTCCCTTGTGACTGACTTATATTTCCTGCAGCCTCACCTGTATTGTTGGGAGCGGGTGTTACCCCGTTTCCCTGTACTCCGGCCCGAGGATCATCTCCTCCTTGGCCTGGAGCACCCCCCGGGGATGGAACATACGGCGGTGGTCGATGGCTGTAGGGAGTCCAATCCTCATCCCAGTCCTCATCCTCATCCTTATCCCAACCCTCCGGAGCCCTAGGTGAGTGTGCCTTTGTCTCTTTAGCAACCATAACGGATGGGTGTTTGTTATGTCGAGGGCGATTCACCTGCTCTACCCGTTCATCCCCCTGCTTTCTCCCTCTAGTACACTGCTTGCTAACTCTTAGGCTCTTCTCGTGTCGTTCCTCAGCTTCCCTTTTCCAATCTCCAAACGCTGACCAATTCACTTTTTTTTTTTTTTCTCTTCTACCTGGGTCTCTGTCTATAAGGCATTCTTCTAGACAGGTTATTCTCTCTAAATTGAATGAACCATCGGGTGGAAATGGCCTGTTTTCACCCTTAGTCCATTTTACCCATTCTCTTAGGTGGTCAATTGAAGACTGACCACAATTCTGGAGCATAAAATGGGCTGGGGTCCCTTTTGGTGGTGGTTTACTTGCTCCAGCCCCCATTCTGGATGATTTAAGATTTTACCACAGTTTCTGATCTCACAATCCTTTCGGCCAACCGAGTTCTCTACGCCCACTTCTCCTGGCCGTTACGTGGCCTGAAAAGGCTCTTAATTCGGGCTCAGTCTGGGTGTGTGAGATATGTTGGCACGAACCAATCGTAGTTGATCAATCAGTTACTGTTTCTTTTCTTAATCAATCCTTGTGTTTTTTTTTTTCCCCGAATCACAATTTTCCCTAGTGACTCTTCCCGTTTCTCTAATGGCAATGACTCACAAAGGTATTGCACACAACAGTAATACAAGGACAACAAACAATATTCCCGTGAGTACACAAATCATAACCTCTAAACAAATTCTCAGTCTGCGTTGTACGCCACTACAGACCGAGTCCTTAACTTATCCTAATAACAGCTGATAAAACTTAAGGTTCCGTACCCAAACTCTTTGATCGATTGCGCTCTTTTTTTTTAATAGTCTTATCACATAAGAACCCCTTCCGAATTAAAAACAATAAAAATCTTATCACATAAGAACCTTCGATCGATTATTAGCGCTTTCTTTTTTTCTTTTCTTTTAATAGTCTTATCACATAAGAACCCCTTCCGAATTAAAAACAATAAAAATCTTATCACATAAGAACCTGGAACCCTTTTCGATCGACTAGCGCTTCCTTACCTACTGAAACCTTCCCCGGGCTGTCTCGAGATTTTTTCCAGAACCTGTTCTCTTCTGCTGGCGAGCTGAGAAAGAAATGGTTATAAAAAAAATACCTTTAACTTTTAAATGCCGAGTCTTGTAGATGCAGTACCTCAGCTGTGGACAACAGATTACATCTGCGATTCAACAGTGAAGAAACCTCTTGTGAGCAAAGGCTCACCTTGTTTGGCCACCGAAGCCTTTCACTGGAGAGGCACTATGCCTGTATCCGTTTTACTCACAGAACAGAGAGTATGCATCTCGGTGGAACCTCCAATAACTGTTGAAATCTGAAAAGCATGACTCCGACACTTACAGCTCCGATGGAAGTTTCCCTTTTAATTTACTTGCTCGCAAGGGGTAGGTTTCACTCAGTCAAGGGCTAAATGAAACCCCTGCAATGGTACAGCTTCACAAGATATTTATACAGTAAAACCCAAGTTCTGGCCTCTCCCTGTGTATTGCTCTGTCTCACAGTCAGTGAATACAGATAAAGAGTTAATTACTATATCCTGGTCCTGAAATGGTGTCAAGATATTTCCTTTTGTCAGGGTTATCAGAAAGCCAAACGGCCATTACTCCATGAGTCATAGGTAATGGGCTATCACCTGTCTTGTATTGTATCAGGATTATCCAATTTCCTGGTCAGTTTACCTGTTTGCTTCAAATGGATGAGGTAAAGGAAAGAGATAATGGCTAGAAGATAAGGGTGGGGTGACATGGAACTCCTGTAGTGTAGACAATAGGAGAGCACCATGGGGGGTTACTTGTCTCAGCATGACTTGTCTCCTAGCTGTCTGATAACCATCAGCCATCTAACAGCAGGTTTAGCTGTTCATAATAAGCTGGCTGCAAAAATGCAGAAAGTTCTGGAAGGGCCAGGACTCCATTTTAATCAAAAGGCACACAAATACCGTATGGTATCAGCTTAGATAAAAATACATTTCCACAGCTCCTATTCAACCGTTCGTCTTATTTGCATAACTGTTCCCAAGCCAACCGAAAGATGCAGCTGAGCATGAATTAAGGGTACAGAGGAGCCCAGAAAATGTTGGAATTTAAATTCTATAATATATCAAATTTGTTATGTATGTCACATGCTCCTTGTTTGGGCCTCATGGCCAGAACCTTGCCGACGCTCAGAGGGCAGGTTCGGTGTCAAAATCTGAAAGATTGACAGCAGGTTGGGATCTCGCTGTGAACCTGCCTCCGTATCAGTTTCCCAAGTGCCGGCTCTGCTTGTGCATTGCTGACCTGACACTAAGTGGTGGGTGAGCCAATTGAAATAGTTAAGAGGTTGTTAAAAAGTACTTAAACAGCATTTTACCAGCTACTTACCATTTTTTCAGCTTTTTAACGAGTTGCACGGTGCTTGGGGATCACGTCAGGTAAGTAGGTCAGGTTTTCAATGACTCGCCATTCCTCTGAATCGGTGATAGATCCAAAAGTGGTATAAAACCTACCATTTCATAGCTGTTCATTTTCCAATATTAGAAGCTGGAACCTTCAGGATTTGGAATACATGTTTTAGCTTTAGGAAGTTTGGAAGTGTTTTGTGTAAACTCTCTATCCATTGTCATCTCCTTAGAGTAAGAAGAACATAAGAACATAAGAAATAGGAGCAGGTGTAGGACATTTGGCCGCTTGAGCCTGCTCCGCCATTCAATAAGATCATGGCTGATCTGATCATGGACCCAGCTCCACTTCCCTGCCTGCTCCCTATAACCCTTTATTCCCTTATCGCTCTCTCACCACTGACAGATCGCTTCAGTCATCTCAACTTCAGCTACCATCTATTCCATCAGCATCGGTGCCCTTGAAAATATCTCACCTTGGTCCTCAGATCCCAACACAATCAGCCCCAAGGCACACCAACAACAGCAACCTGCTCCGCAATCACCTGATGCTTCACAGGACACAGGGCATTAGCACATAACCACATTGCTGCCCGGGAGGCCAGGGATGGCCTCACCATGGCCACATTTACTTCACTTGATGCCGCACAATCTGACTGCCTCATGATGTGCCAGATTGGCACCATCCCACGCCAGCACCATAAAGCATCCCTCAAATATCCAAACCATTCCTTTCACACTCATTACCATTGTGGGGGGCACCGTTATGTCTCATCGTTCACTACAACTCACTAAGCCACTTCCAAAGGTGCACACATATCTGTCCAAGAAGGCAGAGTATTGAAAGATTTCAATCTTTGGCAACACGTTAGCAGAAACTTTACATGAATATTGGCTAAAAGACCCAAGTGCCTACACTTGTGTGTTGTTAGTTGGTCTGATTGGACAGGGATAAGGGTGAAAGTCAGAGTGATCAACTCATATTTAATATATTTGTATTGTTAACACACAGGCCCACATTCATTAGTTATGTGTAACTAACAAGAATTTGTATTTTAGTCTGAATTGTTTTAAACAGCAAGCAGTAAAGCATGCAGTTTAATCTACATGCAACTCTACCTGAACTGTAGTCCTGACCATTGCTAATCTCCCAGCTGGCCTTACCTGAATCCCTGACTCCTGCTGGTTCCAGTACTCCTTCAGTACTGCGCTGAAGAGTTATCCCATATTAGGTGCTCAAGTCCTGGAGTGGGATTTGAAACCACAACCATTTCACTCAGAGATGAGCATGTTACCACTGACATAAGCTTTCTGATTGACCGCAACGATTTACCAGCAGCTACAGCTATCTGGAGTTGCTCATTTAGAGACTAAACCGCACAATTGTGCTCCAGACCCAAGAATACGCGTCATCCACATTACAAGACATTGAACCTAAATATGTTGAATACTTATTATTTATTTGATGCAAACAAGGCTTTAAAAAGTAAGTGCAAACACTTTTCATGGCATTAAAGACAAGTCACAGAAGAACTTAGGCAGATTCACCAACAGGTGGCACTGCCCACATGGGAAGCGACATCTCATTTTTTATTCATTCTTGAGATTATGGATGTTACTGGCAAGACTGCTTTTTACTGCCCATCCCTAGTTGCCCTTGAGGAGGGAGTGGTGAGCTTTCTTCTTGAACCGCGGCAGTCCATGTGGTGAAAGTGCTCCTGCAATGCTGTTGTGTAGGGAGTTCCAGCATTTTGTCTCAGCAATGCTGAAGGAACACCGATATATTCTGAACTCACATGGTATGTGATTTAGAAGGGGTGTTGGTGGTCTCTCAATTGACGAGAGGGGGGCGGGCGTGGGGGGGGGGGGGGTGGTGGAGTGATTAAAAAGAGGGCCTCAAGCTCGGGGGAAACCACATTTATGAATGAAACTGATCAGTGATAATTAAACATACAGGAAAGAAAATAGAAGAATAAAAGCAAGTTTCTGAATTCCCCTGTAATTTATCGTAAGACTTTCAATATATAACGTAACCTTCTTCGCCTTTTTCTCAGCAAATGAATCAATGATGGATTGAAATCTTGCTAGAGCACGTTCAGAATATACTGAGCCCATCTGGAAAGGATTAATTAATCTGCTCTTTGAATTCTCAACGATAGTAGAGAATGCTGAATTTTATATTTTTCATCACTATCCGGGCTATCCCTTTACTTTTCTGTTAAATAAACTTCAAATCTTATAATTTATTAAATGATGAAAATTACAAATACTCATTTCCTAATTTTCCATTTGATTATAATCCCATCTGCTCTCTCAGGTGGATATAAAAGACCCCATGGCACTATTTAGAAGAAGAGCAGGGGAGTTATCCCCGGTGTCCTGGCCAATATTTATCCCTCAATCAACATAACAAAAACAGATGATCTGGTCATTATCACATTGCTGTTTGTGGGAGCTTGCATGTGCACAAATTGGCTGGCGCGTTTCCTGCATTACAACAGTGACTACACTCCAAAATATTTCATTGACTGTAAAGCGCTTTGTGACGTCCAGTGGTCGTGAAAGGTGTTATATAAATCCATTTCTTTCTTTCTATAGTAGATTTTAACATTAAACTCATTGGCAACAGATCTCAGTATATGGGGTTGGGCCCCATCGAAGGTGATAGAACGGGTTCCCACATTCTTCTCGATGAGCATGGGTGTTCCCATGCACCAGTTACCCGTGTCCTTGTGGGCGGTCGAGATCGTGTGTTTGGGAGGTGTTGCTGATCAAGCGGACTGCTTTGTCTTGGATGGAGCGGACCTGCTTCAGTTTCGTTGCAGCTGCACGGATTCAGGTAGAAGAGAGTATTCCATCACACACATTACTTGTGCCTTGTAGATGGTGGAAAGGCTTTGGGGAGTCAGGAGGTGAGCCACTTACCACAGAATACCCAGGCTCTGCTCTGCTCCAGTAGCCACATAATTTGTGTGGCTGGTCGATTTGAGTTTCTGGTGAATGTTGATGGTGGAGGAATCGGCAATGGTAATGTCATTGCACGTCAAAGAGAGATAATTAGGCTCTCTCTTGTTGGAAATGGCCATTGCCTGGCACTTGTGTAGCATGAATGTCATTTGCCGCTCACTGGATTTTTGGGTTTTCGTGATTTTGCCCGTTTTCGGGCGCAAATCGCAGCATAAAATTTTTAGCGCCAGAGCGTGCAGCTTTCACCAGATGAAAGTTGCTGACGAGTGTTTGCGCTAACTCTGGCATTGCACAACAGATTTTGTGCACCGGACCGAAACATCTGCCCCGAAAAAAAATCGTTCCTTCTGCGCATGCGCAAATTATTTTTTCTTCTTCCCGAGCTTCTCGTCAGCTGTCCAGTCGCAAAGGCTAATGCAGGTAGAGAGCACCCGCACGCATGCGCGGTACACCCGAGGTTGAATCAGCCATTTTACTTTCAATTTCGATAATGGAGGATCACATCATGATGGAGGAGGAGAGAAAACATGCATGGACGTTCACCATCGAGGCAAATGAGGCCATAGTTAGTGCTGTGGATAGGAGATGGACAGAGTTGTATAGGAGTGGTGTAAGTAGACCCCTCCCAGCAATCTTTAAGAAGATATGGAGCGAGATAGCAGAGGAGGTCTCTGCCTCCGGCACTGGTGTTCGAAACGGCACACAGTGTCGAAAGAAATTTAACGATCTAACCAGGGTCATCAGAGTGAGCACCATTTTCATTCATGCACTCCCTTATTACTGAAATTATAAATCTGACACACTATTTGTTCTGATGCTGTTGCTGGGTCTCAGCACTTTGTGGGTTGTCTCCTAAAATGCATAACACATAGCTAGGCTTAGTTTGGCACCCTTTTTGCCATGAATGTTCTTTACACATTATTAAGATTGCTTTCTGAAATCTCATAAGATGTTTGCGCACTTCGATGTCCTCGTGATGAAGCACGTGCAATTTCCAAGGCCATTAAACAGAGGACTGTATTACATTCACACAGTATGGTATAAGTGCTTTGGTGGCTATCTGTGTGTGCCACAAGAGCAGATGGACCCTCTGGTAACCATTCCCATTGTCATCTTTGCAGGCAAAGAAGTCCTATAACTGCTGGGAGCAGCAGCGGACAGGCAGTGGTTGGGCTTGCATCCTGCCACTGACTGACATGGAATAGCGAGTGGCAGCCCTCATCGGCGTCTCCGGTCGGGCAACTGTTTATGGAGGTGCTGACCCCCTCTTGGATACTGACGGTAAGTCCTGCACACTCCCTGGGCTGGGTTGGGGCAATGTGATGCAGTGTCTGTGGAGTAAGGTTGGGGTAATGTGATGCGGTGTCTGTGGACTAGGATTGGGGCAATGTCATGCACTGTCTGTGAAGTAGGGTTGGGACAATGCCATGCAGTGTCTGTGGAGTAGGATTGGGGCAATGCCATGCAGTGTCTGTGGAGTAGGGTTGGGACAATGTCATGCAGTGTCTATGGAGTAGGATTGGGGCAATGTCATGCAGTGTCTCTGGAGTAGGATTGGGGCAATGCCATGCAGTGTCTGTGGAGTAGGGTTGGGACAATGTCATGCAGTGTCTCTGGACTACATATAATGGAGTAGTGGCGGCCCTTCAAATGAACTTGTGTTATGTGACCTTCCTCATTTCACCCTGTCCTCTCCCCTGCTGCTAACTATGTTGCTTTCTACTTCCAGATGAAGAGTCACAGGTGCCTCATCTCTTTTATGAACCCTCCACATCAGCCATCATGTGTCACGGGGGTGGGGGGGGGAGGAGGAGGAGGAGGAGGAAGAGGAAGAGGAAGAGGAGAGCAGTGAGGAGCCGACTGCGGGAGAGGGAGGGAGGGGCGGGGAGGGAAGATGCATTCCACACCTCTTTTGCCACTGGGAAACATGTTGTCCGAGGATGATCGCACATTCTCGGGCTTTGACACATCCAAGGCTCCTGGAACTAGTGGCATGCAGCAGCGTAGTTCTGGGGTCGAATCCCGTATGCCATCTCTCCAGAGGGTGAGTCGGCAAAGTTGGTCTGCTAACAGACAAGGAGACGCAGAACTGGACATGGTGGGAATGTCCAGGGAGAGCATCAGCTCCTTGATGTTCTGGGCAGGATTCCCGCGAGCATCGAGAAGCTCACTGTGACTATTATGGAGGTAGGGTAGAAAATTGTCAGTGTGAGCTGTGAAACCTGCGAGGCCATCAATGCCCCAGTGTCACACCCAGGCCCACACCACCTGTGACTGGCAATGTCGAGCAAGAGACTCGCCAGTCAGAAGCCGGGCCTTCCATACTCCGAGCTTCTCCAGTGCATATCCAGACAGCGTCTCCAATGTCTCTCCCCCCAATACAGCAGAACTGTAGCCGCCTTGCTGCACAAACTCTTGCCACTTTGGGTAAGGGGAGCAGGCGAGGGAGGGGGTTAAGGGTAAGGGGGGGGAAGACCCAGTGGTAAAAGACATTGGGGCAGGGCTGTTGTGTTGTTCTTGTTGTTGTTATTTTGTTAAAGCTTTCAAAGTTTTCAAATTATGTTAATAAGTTATAAAAGTTCTCAATGTTTATTAAAGTTTCCAATTTTTCAACATTTACATTATTAAGTATTAAGTTCTAAAAGTTTACATTTTTCATACAATCTGTTGTTCACCTTCACAATTCCTGTGTAGTGTCTCATTTGCAGAATAAGAGGGGGAATAGTCAAAATGGTGGGATGGAATGGCCAGGCAATGGTCAAACGTGCCTTCACTCTTCAAGCAAAGCGTTCAATTATGAGCTGCTGACGTAAGGCTTTTGCAGTGGCGAAATCTCCACGATGCCTCCCCTGTGGTTGTGGTGGTGGCATGGGTTACTCGGCAGGCTCCTCTTCCTCATCCTGGTCCTCCTCCTCCCCTCTCTCCTGAGGTGGTCCTGCAATCCCCATTGGCAAATCCTGTCCCCTCATGATGCTAATTTGTGTAGCATGCAGCACACCACAATGAACTCAGAGACCTCCTTAGGGGAGTATTGCAGGCAGCCTCCAGAGTGGTCCAGGCATCAGAAGTACTGCTTGAGCACTCCAATTATCTGATCGACGATGTTGCATGTGGCTGCATGGCTCTCATTGTAGCGATGCTCGGCTTCTGTCTGAGGGTTCTGGGGGGGAGGGGGGGGGGTCATGAGCCAAGTGGCCAGGCCATAACCTTTGACCCCCAGAATCTAGCTTTTGCCTTGAGGTTGATGCTGGAACAGGCCTGAGACACTACTCTCACACAAGATGAAAGCATCCTGGATGCTCCCTGGATATTGGGCCTTGACTGCCATGATGCGCTGAGTATGGTCACAGATGATCTGTACGTTCAGCAAGTGGAATCCCTTTTAGTTTTGGTACACCTCTGGATTGCGTAAAGGTGCTCGCAGGGCAATGTGCGTGCAATCAATGGCAGCCTGTACCTTGAGAAAGCCAGCTATGCATGCAAAGCCTATAGCCCTCTCATTCTGTGCCTCCATGGTCACTGGGAAGTTTATGAAGACCCCTGCGTGCAAATAGTGCAGTAGTCACCTGGCGAATGCAGCTATGTGTAGCATACTGCGAGATGGAGCAGATGTCCCCTGCTGATGCCTGAAAGGAGCCAGAAGCATAGAAGGCAAGTGCCGCAGTCACCTTCACCTCGATGGGCAGTGCAGTTCTATTGCTGCTGGTAGGCTGCAGCTCTGCCTGTATGAGCTGGCATATCTCTGTCAGGACTTCTTTTCGGGAGCGCAGCTTTCTAATGCATTATGCCTCAGAGAGCTACAGGTATGAGCACTGTTCTCTGCAAACTCATTGTGACCTCTTCGGTTATGTTCAAAATGATATCAATAAGTCTTCTTTCACCTCAACGCTGTATAAATATAGCAGCCAGGATTAATGGCTAACATTGTATGGCGCCCATCTTTTAAAGTGTCCTTTACAACGAACTATAAACGCACATAAAACTTCACGATGAAAAACGTAGCCTTCTTCTCCCAATTCTGTTCAATAGTGAATTAGTCATGACAGCAATGGCCACTGTATCATTGGCCTATGTCCCAAGACAATGACAGATGGTTCAGTGAACCTTCGAGAAAGTATACACGTATGGATGCTGAGTGAGAACAGGCTGTACCTGACCGTGTTTTTCCCCAAACAGCCTGCTCCATGGAGACTAGGCGAGGGAAGGGAGGAAAGCTGAGGTGGGTGCAAAAAGGAAATGAAAAGATGGTCAGTGGACAACCTGAGATTTCTTACTCTTTAAAACTTAAATGAAATGGGCACAATGTATTAGCTGCACGAGATATCGATTGGAAAGGAGCTTTAAACATTGCCAAACAAACATCACTGGAATGTCGGATTGGTGCAGTTATGCAGCACTGGAGTGGTGTTTCAAATCAGTCTGACATCTCTGATCGAAATAAGCATATAAATTCAAGTGGCAAGCAGAGCACTCACTTTTACTAGATGAAGAAAATGGAACATTAAAAACAGCTCTGCAAATCATAAAGGTCTCAGGCTTAACCGACTTGTCTGCGCGAAGTTTGCTGATCTCAGCCAGGACAGTGGTGAGCCATTATAATTGGCTTTGAAGAGAAGAAAATAGCCCAGTAATGCCAATGAATTGAGCAACATCTGTTTGAGAGAGTGATTCATAGACACAAGAAAAAGCATGCTCAGAACAGAAAATGCATTTGTAACAAGATATCATTAGTCACTAAAGCAACGTCAAAAATGACATTATCTATTCCTTCCAAATTCCAAAGATATACTCAGGTTTTGAGTTACAGAAAAAAAAGATCAGCACTGTAGTAAGCTTCTACATTTTTACTAATTTGAACAATTTGATATCCTTACTAAACATAATGAAGAGAGACAGGTCGGATTAGATTTAAAACTTAATCTCCGTTTTAAAGATGGCGCCGTTAGCACCTGGTGCACCTGGGGTGCGACTGGCTTTTGCTTGCGGGTTCCCGGGCGGACGCTAAATCGGGCGATATGCTCAAAAGTTCCGCCCGGGGCGCTAGCGCAGCGATGCACACCGATTGACATCATCCAAACACTGAAAACATCGGGCGGACATTAAGTTTTAGTGCCGCCGCAAAACCATTGCCGAAAGTTCCGCCCGGGCGACAAATGTTGTACCTCCCGTTTTGCTACCAAAAATCATTTTTGCGCCCCGCTCTGGCGCTAAAAGGGGCACAGATGAGCCGAAAATGCAGCCCAAAGCCTGTCTGTTGTCTCGGTCTTACTGCATGTGGGCATGGACATCTTCATTATTTGAGCAATTGAGAATGGAGCTGAACACTGCAATTATTAGCACACTACCGTACCTCTTACCTTATGATGGAAGGAAGGTCATGGATGAAGCAGCTGAGGATAGTTGATCCTAGGACACTGCCCTGAAGAACTCATGCAGCATTGCTTGTGGCTGAGATGATTGGCCTCCAACAGCCACAACCCATGACCTTCTTCCTTTGTGACTGGTATGACGCCAACCATTGAGGTGATTTCCCTCTTGCTATCCTGAATTCCATGTTTGGCAAAGGCTGTGATGAGGTCTGCAGCCAAGTGGTCCTGGCAGAACACAAATCGATCATCTGTGAACAGGTTATTGGTAAGTAATTGCCACTTGATAGCACTGTTGACAACTTCTTCCAACACTTTGTTAATGATTGGGAGTAGATTGATATGGTGGTATTTGGCCAGGTTCAATTTGCCATTTTTTGTGGACAGGACACACTTGGGCAATTTTTCAAATTGTTGGTTATCTGTTACTATTGAAGTTGTACTGGAACAGCTTATCTGGAGGAATTATTTGTTCAAGGTAAACAGCCAGCTCTGGAGCACAGGTCTTCAGCACAATAGCCATGCATTCTCTCCAACTCGAGAAAGTACTGTCGTTAAAAAAAGCAAGAAAAATAATTGAAAATATATTCATTCACCAGTTTAAGTTAGGGTCATGCAAAATATTAGAAATGTGTGTTACTAATTCAATTAATTAACTATGTCTGCTCGAGTTGATAAGAGGCTCCCAAGGTACAGGAAATGGTCCACGTTGTCCAGGGCCGCGCCGTGGATCTTGATGACTGGGAGGCAGTGCTGTGCGCTGGGGACAGGCTGGTGGAGGACCTTTGTCTTATGGATGTTTAGCATAAGGTCCATGCTTTCATACGCCTCAGTAAATACTTTGACTATGACTTGGAGTTCAGCCTCTGTATGTGCCCAGACGCAGGCATCATCCACGAACTGTAGCTTGACGACAGAGGTTGGGGTGGTCTTGGACCTGGCCTGGAGACAACAAAGGTTGAAAAGTTTCCACTGGTTCTGTAGTTTAGTTCTACTCCAGTGGGGAGCTTGTTGATTATGCGGTAGAGCATGGCAGCGACGAAGATTGAGAAGAGGTTTGGGGCGATGATGCAGCCCTGTTTGACCCTGGTCGGGCGCCCCCGTCCTGCGAGCACCATCGGAGCAGGCCAGGGAGCGGAAGGAGTGGCATGGCAACATACCATTCCAGGGAGCAGCACGTGCTGGAGCAGGAGAGCAACGGCAGTAAAGAGTGGCGTCAACAAGGTCCAAGTCGGTGATTGGAGCGTGGGCAGGTACATCAGGCAAAGGAGCGAGAGATTGTAAAGGGACATGATTGGAGCCCAGGAGAAGCGCGAGTTCAGGGCACAGAAGAGGCGAGGGTCCAGGGTCAGCACGGGCCAGCCCACACTGTAATATGTGTGTGCACCAGGTCCGTGCAGCAAGCAGGTCTCCAGTCGTCTTGGTTAATCCTTGCTACTGGACCAAAACCTAGCTCTGTCAAGCCCGTGTGGTGGCTGGTGTGCAATGGTCACCACACGTTAAAAAAATCTAAGCACAGGCATCTTCCACCCTTCAAGATTTAATTCGGACCTGGAATTTTAGGTCCATCATTGAAACACCTGTGAACTTTTTGACATGGAAGCAAGTCATCCTTGATTCGAGGGACTGCATATGATGATGATGATCCCGGTCCGGAAGTGGATTGGGTCTGTAATGGATCTGTTGGTAAGGATCGTGGCCTGCATGTTGTCATAGAGCAGGCGGAGGATGGTGACGAACTTTTGGGGGCATCCAAAACGGAGGAGGACGCTCCATAGACATTGACGACGAGATTCAACACCACCTCCAGTGCGCCAGTGCAGCCTTCGGCCGCCTGAGGAAAAGAGTGTTTGAAGACCAGGCCCTCATATCTGCCACCATGGTCTACAGGGCTGTAGTAATACCCCCCTCCTGTATGGCTCAGAGACATGGACCATGTACAGTAGACACCTCAAATTACTGGAGAAATATCACCAATGATGTCCCCGCAAGATCCTGCAAATCCCCTGGAAGGACAGACGCACCAACGTTAGCGTCCACGACCAGGCCAACATCCCCAGCATAGAAACATAGAAACATAGAAAATAGGTGCAGGAGTGGGCCATTCGGCCCTTCGAGCCTGCACCACTCTGATATATTTACAGAGCACAGCACACACAGCTTCCTAACATGGCAGACAGCTCTCTCGGAAGTCTCCGGAAATCTGCCTGCTTCTTTTTATTATTAATCCTACACTTGCAGTACACAATACGTCCACATCCACAGTGTGGAGCTACAAACATTACAAGCTTACAGACATGACACTTCTCCCTCCTTAATAAGAACATAAGAACATAAGAATTAGGAACAGGAGTAGGCCATTTAGCCCCTTGAGCCTGCTCCGCCATTCAACAAGATCATGGCTGATCTGGCCGTGGACTCAGCTCCACTTACCCGCCCGCTCCCCATAACCCTTAATTCCCTTATTGGTTAAAAATCTATCTATCTGTGACTTGAATACATTCAATGAGCTAGCCTCAACTGCTTCCTTGGGCAGAGAATTCCACAGATTCACAACCCTCTGGGAGAAGAAATTCTTTCTCAACTCGGTTTTAAATTGGCTCCCCCGTATTTTGAGGCTGTGCCCCCTATTTTTAATCTCCCCGACCAGTGGAAACAACCTCTCTGCCACTATCTTGTCTATCCCTTTCATTATTTTAAATGTTTCTATAAGATCATCCCTCATCCTTCTGAACTCCAACGAGTAAAGACCCAGTCTACTCAATCTATCATCATAAGGTAACCCCTTCATCTCCGGAATCAGCCTAGTGAATCGTCTCTGTACCCCCTCCAAAGCTAGTATATCCTTCCTTAAGTAAGGTGACCAAAACTGCACGCAGTACTCCAGGTGCGGCCTCACCAATACCCTATACAGTTGCAGAAGGACCTCCCTGCTTTTGTACTCCATCCCTCTCGCAATGAAGGCCAACATTCCATTCGCCTTCCTGATTACCTGCTGCACCTGCAAACTAACTTTTTAGGATTCATGCACAAGGACCCCCAGGTCCCTCTGCACCGCAGCATGTTGTAACTTCTCCCCATTCAAATAATATTCCCTTTTTCTGTTTTTTTTTCCCAAGGTGGATAACCTCACACTTTCCGACATTGTATTCCATCTGCCAAACCTTAGCCCATTCGCTTAACCTATCTAAATCTCTTTGCAGCCTCTCTGTGTCCTCTACACAACCCGCTTTCCCACTAATCTTTGTGTCATCTGCAAATTTTGTTACACTACACTCTGTCCCCTCTTCCAGGTCATCTATGTATATTGTAAACAGTTGTGGTCCCAGCACCGATCCCTGTGGCACACCACTAACCACTGATTTTCAACCCGAAAAGGACCCATTTATCCAGACTCTCTGCTTTCTGTTAGCCAGCCAATTCTCTATCCATGCTAATACATTTCCACTGACCCCGCGTACCTTTATCTTCTGCAGTAACCTTTTGTGTGACACCTTATCGAATGCCTTTTGAAAATCTAAATACACCACATCCATCGGTACACCTCTATCCACCATGCTCGTTATATCCTCAAAAAATTCCAGTAAATTAGTTAAACATGATTTCCCCTTCATGAATCCATGCTGCGTCTGCTTGATTGCACTATTCCTATCTCGATGTCCCGCTATTTCTTCCTTAATGATAGTTTCAAGCATTTTCCCCACTACAGATGTTAAACTAACCGGCCTATAGTTATCTGCCTTTTGTCTGCCCCCTTTTTTAAACAGAGGCGTTACATTAGCTGTTTTCCAATCCGCTGGTACCTCCCCAGAGTCCAGAGAATTTTGGTAGATTATAGCGAATGCATCTGCTATAACTTCCGCCATCTCTTTTAATACCCTGGGATGCATTTCATCAGGACCAGGGGACTTGTCTACCTTGAGTCCCATTAGCCTGTCCAGCACTACCCCCCTAGTGATAGTGATTGTCTCCAGGTCCTCCCTTCCCACATTCCTGTGACCAGCAATTTCTGGCATGGTTTCTGTGTCTTCCACTGTGAAGACCGAAGCAAAATAATGAAGAAACCATCATAACAAACATCATGTTAATACATAACACAGGATATAAACTATTTTTTTCCATATTTACAAATTTAACTTTACCACTTGTTTTCTGTTTCAAAGAGGATACCTTCGCTCTCGAACAGAACCTTCCAAACATGGTGTCGAATCTAAACTCATTCGAGGCTCATCATGAAATTTCCTTGATTTTCATTTGAACTCACTCTAACGTCAGGCTCTTTGTTTTCCTGACTCGGACTCAGACTTTCATTCTGATTCTCTCCTGGATTTGTTTCCAGTACATTGGATTTAGGATTTGCTACTGGTGTATCAAAACTATCTGATGAGTCAGAAATAATTGAATCATTCCCACCATCAACCCCTTCCATGTCTGTAGGTAAAATATGATCAATATGAGCAAACCTAACCTGTCCATTATCAAACATCTTTACCAAAATATGTGCAAGGACCACATATCTTCACCACTCTTCCGGGTAACCATTTTAATCATTTATGGTAATGGTTCTTCACTCTCACCTTAATTTCACACTTCTCTCTTTTACTCTACCTTTATCATGATTCTCTTTCTGTCTTAATTGTGTCTCTTCTATGGACTGTGCCAAATTTGGCTTTAACAATGAGAATCTGGTTCGTGGCTGTTGTTTGAGAAACAACTCTACTGGTGTTCTACCAGTAGTTGTACGAGGAATATTTTGATATGTAATCAAAAAATTTGCGAATTTGTGATCCAATGACAACTGTCGCTTCCTTGGATTTGGATCTAACATTTTTTTTATGAGGGCACAATTTACAATTTGTACAGTGCGCTCTGCTGCACCATTCGAAGCAGGATGGTATGGTGGAACCTTGGTATGTTTCACACCATTTTTGCTCGTGAATTGTGCAAATTCTTCTGAACGAAATTGTGGTCCATTATCCGAAACAATTTCTTCAGGGAGGCCAAATGAAGAAAATAATTTTTGTAAAATGTCCAATGTTTTACTTGTTGTTATTTTCCACATTGGAAACACTTCAACCTACTTTGAATGGCTATCAATCACAATGAACAATTGTCCTTCTAACTCAGCAAAATCAATATGTAGCCTTTGCCACACCCTGGGAGGCCATTTCCATGGCTGTAATGGTACTGGTGGTGGTTGCTTGCTTACCAATTGACATGTCATACACTGATTCACAATGTACTCTATATCTTTATCAAGACCTGGCCACCATAAATAACTGCGTGCAAAACTTGTGGTCAAGCACATTCCCAGCTGCTGGTCATGGAGGTCTCCTAATAATTTGGACCTGAATTTATTTGGTATAACTACTCTTGCACCCCACATGATACAATTGTTATCGACTGATAATTCATTCCTACGAATGAAGAATGGATGTGTATCATTGTCTGTTACCTGGTTTGGCCATCCATTTGCAATATACTCATACACCTTTGACATCACTGGATCACGTTTGGTTGCTCTACCAATCTCTTCAGCTGTGACTGGCAGTTCATCAATGTATGAAAAATAAAACACTTCTTCCCTATCGGGTGTAACTTGTGATGGGGAAGGCAATCTAGACATTGCATCAGCATTACTGTGATCAGCTGATCATCTGTATTCAATATCATATATGTAAGCTGACAAAATCAAAGCCCATCTCTGCATTCGGGCTGCAGCTAATGTTGGAACTGGGGACTTTGGATGGAGAATTGCTGTTAGGGGCTTATGGTCCGTAACGATGGTAAACTTACGACCATACAAGTATTTGTGAAACTTCTTGACCCCAAAAATTAATGCCAAAGCTTCCCTTTCAATTTGAGCATAATTACTCTCACTGGCACTGAGAGTGCGTGATGCAAAAGCAATTGGTCTCTCCTTCCCACTATGTAATACATGAGAGATCACTGCCCCAACTCCATACGGAGAAGCATCACATGCTAGTTTAATCTCCTTAGACATGTCATAGTGAACTAACATGGTGCTCTCTACCAATTTGCTTTTACACTCGTTGAATGCTGTATCGCATTCTTTTGACCACTTCCAATGGACCTGTTTTTTCAAAAGTTCATTCAGTGGATGTAATACTGTAGCCAAATTTGGTAGGAACTTCCCATAATAGTTCAAAAGACCCAAGAATGAACAAAGTTCAGTGTCATTCCTGGGAGTGGGTGATTTCTGATTGCATCCAATTTTTCCATGGTTGGATGTAAACCATCTTTGTCTACTCTGTATCCTAAGTACTCCACTGAGTTTTTAAATAACTCACACTTACGAGCAGACACTCGTACTCTGTGCTTCTCTAGTCGTTTGAGCACTTCATTCAATATGTTATTGTGAATTTGCCTATTTGGTGCTGAAATTAGTATATCATCCAAATAACATTCTACCCCTTCAATACCTTGCAAAATCTGGTTCATCACTCCTTGGAATATGGCAGGGGCGGAAGACACTGCAAACGGTAGCCTATTAAATTGCTATAGGCCTAGATGAGTATTTATAGTCAAACATGACTTAGACTCCTCATCTAGTTCAAGCTGTAAGTAGGCATTCATAAGATCCAGTTTTGAGAAGATCTGACCACCTGTCAGTGTTGTGAACAAATCTTCTATATTTGGCAATGTATTTGGGACATTACCCGCTAGAACCTGGTTTACGGTTACTTTATAATCACCACACAATCTTACCTTACCATTAGACTTAGGTACAACAACAATGGTGTAAGGGGTGGTTTGCAGGGGGTCAGCTTTCCCTTCTGACCTTATATGAGCGGTTCCGAATCGCTTCCACACCCTTGGTTCTAGACACTGGAATTATGAAGGGACTGTAACAGACTTGGACAGACAATTGGTTTCAAGGTAGGAAGCAGGTATGGCTTTATTGTGTTTAAAAAGAAGTAAAAGGCACACCTTTAATAACACACACAGACCAATACACACTGAAGGGTACAACACATTGAATAAAATGTCAAATTACAGCCTGTGGGGAAAAGAATACAGCTTAAACTCTAAATGGGGTAAAGAGGAGAATGCAGATACATTTACACAAGTTATCCCAGCCTCCCCCCTCCCAATTCCCCTAACTAACTAAGTTATAGCTCTGAGGGTTCACCAATCCTATTAGACAGTTGCCGGTGAATCACGGTTTCGGGGTTTGCTGCACTTGGCCTTCTAGGCGAGCTGCACCCCGGAGGGAGGAGAGGACTTCGGACTGCATAGTCTTCAGTTGGGGTGCGTCCGTTGATGCCGTAAGTTGCGTTTTGGATGTATGGGGTAAGTACCCACTTTCTTTGGTTCGGAATAGTTTTAATTAGCCCCTTTTGGTAATTTCTCCCCCGTTGGGTCGTTCAGAAGTAGATTGTAGAGTGGTTGTCAATTTTGTTGCTGACAACCTTCCGTTTCGTGGGCCTCGTGCTCGGTCAGTTCTTGATGAGTTCTTGTAGGTTCCTTCACGACTCCATTTCTTCACTCCGGCTGCTTGTGTCTGTCTGAGTTCCAGTCTGTGTTCTGCTAGCGTTCTGTGTTCTGCTAGTCTTTCCTTGTAAAACTGGGGGATAGATATATCCCCCAAAAAAAGGCTCCGTTATCTCCCATCAAATCTCTTGGGCTCTGTTTAAACTGTCTGTCCATTGATTTTCAAATGTCTCCTTTGTCAGCAGTAACTCGATTAGGGTGTGAGAATGTGCTATCACTGGTCTTGCATTGTTTTATGATTGTCCAGTTTTTCTGACCATGATTTCCATTGTGCTTGATTGGGTAATTCGATTATCTCTTAGTGGGTGAATAGATCGCCCAGACAGTCTGGGATCCTTAATACACGAATTTGGCCCCACCTCCTGTATTTGGTAACTTTTTTTCACAGCCAAAATGTTGTAGAATCTTAAAATTGATATGCTCCTTCCCATAGATGTTTAGGGGATCTCAAGCTTCTGTAATTTAGGTCCATTTTGAATTCCCTTTCTTATGAGTCCAAACACTGGGCGGGGGGGGGGGTCTCCAAGAATGCATCCCCTTTTATCCCCCGCAGGCTTCGTCTGCCCCTTTAAACTCATTTTAAAAGCCCAGAAAGGGATTCTTCTCCTCTGTAGGGGAAAGGTACCTGGATTCTTTGCGAGATGTTGGTAAATTCTACAATGGGTGTGGCCCAATTACATCGATCTATCTTACATATAATGTTCTCAGTCTCTAGTCT
This sequence comes from Pristiophorus japonicus, assembly GCF_044704955.1. NCBI lineage: Eukaryota > Metazoa > Chordata > Chondrichthyes > Pristiophoridae > Pristiophorus > Pristiophorus japonicus. The sequence goes on from NC_091992.1 coordinate 101,587,791, forward strand.
TTTGAGTTCTTGCTCAACTTTCTCCTTGAGTGCAGACGGTATGGAACGTGGCTTGTAGTAACGCGATCTAGCTTCCTTCTGTACCCTGACACTCGCCTTGAAGCCTTGGATCGGACTGCCCGTTTCTCAGAACACCTTCAGATACTTCTTGATAACCTCATCCGTTGATGAAAATCTCGCTTCCACAGAGAAAATCTTACTCCAATACAGCTTCAGTGAGCTCAACCAATTTCTTCCTAGTAAGGCAGGCTTGTCTCCTTTCACTACTATTAGAGGCAAGTTCTGAAATTGATCTTTATATTTCACCGATACGGTGATACGACCTACCACAGGAATTTTCTCTCCTGAGTAGCCTCGCAGTAGTATCTTGGATTTCTCCAGTTGGAAATCACGCAATTTGTCGTGGGACAGTGACTCCGGTACTACACTCACGGATGCACCCGTGTCAATTTCCATTGGTATCTTGAATCCTGCAACATCTATGTGGATTTTGATGCTTTCCGAATCGCTGTCCGTTAACCTCGTGCTCCTGATGACGTGTAACTCTAACATCTCCTCGTCCTGTTGTTGTTCTTCCATGCTATGTAGTCTCTTTGGATTTCTACTCATAGCTTTGAACGCTGGACTTATAGCTTTGTTAGCTGGTTTACCCTTCAGTCGGCATGCCTTCGCAATATGCCTAGCATTCTGCAGAAGAAACACTCTGCCTTCACGTATGGACAACTTTGAGCAACGTGTTGTCCCAGGCACCTATAGCACGACTTTGACGCTCTGGTAGAATTTCCAGTTTCTGAGACTTTCGGCCATGCCAGTCTTTTACTTTGAACCTGCAGGTGATTTACCTCGGTTGACTGATGACCGTAATTATTATTTAATTCTCAGGAATATTGTTCGGCCATGCCATCGACCTCGCTGTCTGACAAGCAATCTCAAAAGTCAAGTCATCCGTCTTCAATAACTTCCTTCTGATCACATCATATTTCACCCCACAAACAAAACGATCCTATAATGCGCGGTTTTGAAAGTTTCCAAAATTACAGTGCATCGATAGCTTTTTTAATGCTACAATGTAATCACTGATACTTTCATCAGCCTTTTGATTCCGAATCATGAAACGATAGCTTTCAGCAATTTCTAACGGTTTGGGGTTATAGTGCTGCTCCAGCTTCATTAAAATCTCTTTATGCATTGTGTGCTTTGGCTCGTCAGGCACAAGCAGATTTACAAGGGTTTGGTATAATGCCGGACCCACCTCCGAGAAGAAGATCACTTTCTTATGTTCCAACACAGCCCGGTTCTGGACTGCATTGTCTGGAACTTTGATTATGTTATTTGCACTGAAATACATTTCTAGCCGATCCACAGACGCTTTAAAATGTTCCCGGTCGTGTCTACATTCCCCCAAATGTCCCAGTACACCTCATTTTAATCTCTAGCTGTTCACACCGTGTGCTGTATTTTACCTTGAATTTTGTAATTTTTTTCCAAAGACAGAAACTTCCAAAGTCTCTCTGTCGGTTGGCTGAATCCTTCAACAAAAAAATGTAAGCTTTAAATCATCTGAAAAATCCCATCTTCCGTCGCCAAATGTGATATATTCACAGAGCGCAGCACACACAGCTTCCTAACATGGCAGACAGCTCTCTCGAAATTCTCTGGAAATCTACCTGGTTCTGTTTATTATTAACCCTGCATTTGCAGTACACAATACGTCCACATCCACAGTGTGGAGCTACAAACATTACAAGCTTACAGACATTACAACCACCATTCAATAAGATCATGGCTGATCATTCACCTCAGTACCCCTTTCCTGCTTTATCTCCATTACCCCTTGATCCCTTTAGCCGTTAGGGCCATATCTAACTCCCTCTTGAATATATCTAACTAAGTGGCATCAATAGCATTGAAGCATTGAACACACTTGATCAGCTCCGCTGGGCAGGCCACAATCTTCGCAAGCCAGGCACGAGACTCCCAAAGCAAGTGCTCTACTCGAAACTCCTTCATGGCAAATGAGCCAAAGGTGGGCAGAGGAAACATAGAAACATAGAAAATCGGTGCAGGAGTAGGCCATTCGGCTCTTCGAGCCTGCACCACCATGCAATAAGATCATGGCTGATCATTCCTTCAGTACCCCTTTCCTGCTTTCTCTCCATACCCCTTGATCCCTTTAGCCGTAAGGGCCATATCTAACTCCCTCTTAAATATATCCAATGAACTGGCATCAACAACTCTCTGCAGTAGGGAATTCCACAGATTAACAACTCTCTGAGTGAAGAAGTCTCTCCTCACCTCCATCCTAAGTGGCCTACCCCTTATCCTAAGACTGTGTCCCCTGGTTCTGGACTTCCCCAACATCGGGAACAATCTACCCACATCTAACCTGTCCCGTCCCGACAGAATCTTGTATGTTTCTATGAGATCCCCTCTCATCCTTCTAAACTCAAATGTATAAAGGCCCAGTTGATCCAGTCCCTCCTCATATGTCAGTCCAGCCATCCCAGGAATCAGACTGGTGAAACTTCGCTGCTCTCCCTCAATAGCAAGAACGTCTTTCCTCAGATTAGGAGACCAAAACTGAACACAATACTCCAGGTGAGGCCTCACCAAGGCCCTGTACAACTGCAGTAAGACATACCATTTGCCTTCTTTACCCCCTGCTGTACCTGTATGCGAACTTTCAATGACTGATGAACCATGACACCCAGGTCTCGTTGCACCTCCCCCTTTTCCTAATTTGCCACCATTCAGATAATATTCTGTCTTCACATTTTTGCCCCCAAAGCGGATAACCTCACATTTATCCACATTATACTGATCTGCCATACATATGCCCACTCACCTAACCTGTCCAAGTCACCCTGCAACCTCTTAGCGTCACCCTCACAGCTCACTCCACCACCCAGCTTAGTGTCATCTGCAAACTTGGAGATATTACACTCAATTCCTTCATCCACACCATTGATGTATATTGTAAAGAGCTGGGGTCCCAGCAATGAGTCCTGCGGCACGCCACTGGTCATTGCCTGCAATTCTGAAAAGGACCCGTTTATCCCGATTCTCTGCTTCCTGTCTGCCAACCAGTTCTCTATCCACGTCAGTACATTACCCCCAATACCATGTGTAAAATCCTTACTCTACAGTATGAAACCACACGAGGCACCTTCTGGGGACAAGGTCACTCTGTGACCTGAACTCTTCATTTACAGGACTCCAAAGACAGTGACCCTGCATGGGACCTCCTTTTTTATACCTGAGTGATCAGGTAAGGAGTGTCTCCCACAAGTTCACCCCTTGTGGTCACGGTGTGCAGCTAGGTTGAGTGTATATAGTGATACAGTGGTGTTACATTGTGGTTACATACATGACATCACGTTCCCCCCCACAAAGTCTTATTGGAATCATAGGTTTAGTTTTTTAGGTGGTCTACGCTCCCTCGTGGAGCGCCGCAGTTGGGGCTCTGGTTGTTGGACACTGACGTGAGTGTCTGTCACCTGTGGTGATTACGGCCTGCCCGGGCTGACCGCAGGGACTGTGCATTCTTCTGATTGCTCTTGTTGCTCATTCACTGGTGGTGTTGTGAGCTCCATCTCATGGTCTTCCTCAGGTACCTCCGCGTCGATGCTGAACCTTTTTTTACTTGGTCCAGATGCTTACGGCATATCTGACCATTGTTGAGTTTTACCACGATGACCCTATTCCCCTCTTTGTCAATTACAGTGCCCTCAAGCTATTTGGGCCCCATGGCATGATTGAGGACGAATACAGGATCATTTATTTCTATACATCTCCCCCTCGCATTATGGTCATGGTACTCGTTTTGTGACTTGCGCTTGCCCTCAACTATGTTGATCAGGACTGGGTGAACGAGGGACAACTGAATTTTGAGTGTCCGTTTCATTAGTAGCTCTGCGGTCGGGACCCCCGTGAGCAGAATCTATAGGCCAGAAGGAGGCGCGATAGGCAGCATTGTAGGGAGGGCCCTTGAATCCTGAGCATATCTTGCTTAATGATTTGGACCGCACGTTCCGCCTGGCCATCGGAGGCCTGCTTGAACAGTGCAGTCCTGATGTGGTTGATGCCATTGCCTGATATAAACTCTGGGAATTCGTAGCTTGTGAAACATGGGCCATTATCACTAACCAGGATGACCGGCAAGCCATGGGTTACAAAGATCGCATGTAGGCTTTCCACGGTGGTGGATGATGTGCATGAATTCAGAATGATGCACTCGATCCATTTCGAGTACGCATCTACTACAATAAGGAACATCTTACCCATGAATCGGCCCGCGTAGTCAACATGAATGCGTGACCATGGCCTGGTGGGCCAGGGCCACGGGCTGAGCGGGGCCTCCCTGGGGGCATTACCCAGCTGGGCACACGTCGTGCACCCGCGAACAGAGTGTTCCAGGTCTGAATCAATTCCAGGCCATCAAACGTGTGACCGGGCAATGGCCTTCATCAGCACAATGCCTGGGTGCTTGCTGTGGAGTTCCCTGATGAAGGCCTCCCTGCCCTTCTGGGGCATAACTACCCGGCTGCCCCATAGTAGGCAGTCGTCTTGGATGGAGAGGTCATCCAGCCGTCTGTGGAACGGTCTGACCTCCTCAGGGCATGCTCCGTGTGCGGGTGCCCAATCCCCAGTCAGGACACATTTCTTAATCAGGGATAGGAGGGGATCTCTGTTTGTCCAGATTTTGATCTGGCGGGCTGTGATGGGGGAGCCTGCGCTGTCAGAGGCATCGACAGCCATGACCATCTCAGCGCTTTGCTCCGCTGCCCCCTCAGTGGTGGCCAGTGAAAGCCTGCTGAGCGCGTTAGCGCAATTTTCAGTGCCGGGCCGGTGCCGGATGGAGTAGTCATAAGCAGCCAGCGTGAGAGCCGATCGCTGTATGCTAGCTGATGCATTGGCACTGACAGCCTTGCTGTCTGATAACAGAGATGTTAATGGCTTGTGGTCCGTCTCTAATTCAAACTTCCGACCAAATAGGTACTGATGCATTTTTTTTACACCGTAGACACATGCAAGCGCTTCCTTCGCGACCATCCCATATCCCCGTTCTGCTTGAGAGAGTGACCTGGAGGCATAAGCCACAGGTTGTAGTTGACCCTCAGCATTGCCCTGCTGCAACACGCACCCAACCCCATAGGACGATGCATCACTCGTCAGAACCAAGTTTTTACAGGGGTCGTACAGGGTCAAAAACTTATTTGAACAAAGTAGGTTTCGCGCCCAATCAAAAGCCCGTTCCTGACAGTCCCTCCAAAACCAATCGCAACCCTTATGTAGGAGCACGTGTAGCAGCTCCAACAACGTGCTCAAGTTCAGCAGAAAGTTCCCGAAATAGTTCAACAGTCCCAGGAATGAACGCAACTCTGATGTGTTGCAGGGCCTGGGTGCTCGTCGAATCACCTCTGTTTTGGATTCGGTGGGCCGAATCCCATCTGCAGCAACCCTCCTGCCCAGAAACTCAACCTCAGGAGCTAAGAACAAACATTTAGACTTTTTGAGTCGCAGGCTTACCCGGTCCAGTCGGCGTATCACCTCCTCCAGGTTGTGGAGGTGTTCCTCGGTGTCTCGACCCGTGATGAGGATGTCGTCCTGGAATACGATCATTCCAGGAATGGATTTAAGCAGGCTTTCCATGTCTCGTTGAAAAATCACGGTCACTGATCGAATGCCAAACCTAGATTTCTTGTGCTCAAGTCCCTGGAGTGAGACTTGAACCCACAATCTTCTGACTCAGAGGCAAATGTGCTGCTCACTGAGCCACAGCTGACACTGTGGTGTGGGAAGTGTGAGATGCGAGGCCATGAAGAGATTTAAACATGAAGATGAGAATTTTAAATCAAAGGCATTGAGGGACTTGGAACCCAATGCAGCACAGGTGATGGGAAAATGGGATGTGGTGCAGAATAGGATACAGACAGCAGGACTTTGGATAAGTAAAAGTTTATGAAGGGTGGAGGATAGGAGTCTGGCATTGGAATAGTCACGTATGGAGGTGACAAAGGCATGGTGAGCTGAGGCAGCGTTGACATGTGATGTTCAAGAAGCAAAAATAGGCGGACAGTCTGCGTGATGGAGAGGGTATGGTGTTGGATCAAATAGGCTGACGAGTTTGCGAAGAGTCTGGAGCAATATGAGACAGTGACCAGGGTTGGGTGGCGGGGTGGGCTGTGCAGGCGGGGATGGAATCAATGGCAAGGGTACAGAGTTAATAGCGAGGGTCAAAGACATTGGCTTCAATCCTCCCAATATTTAATTATGTTATTGTGAAATATGTAATTTTTTAATCTCTATTTTATTGCAATCTTTAATTTGGATTTTCAAAATTTCAGTTACTGAGAAGAAAAGTGGCAGATGAAAGGATTTTTTTATGAGCCACTTGATAGCTTAAGTTTCAGATTTAATGAATTTTCATGTGTTTGTCTAGTCATAAATGGGTTGTGACAGTTACCGGATTGTGATCTGTTTTATTTTATGTGAGCTAAACAGAATGTTTGACGGGAAAGGGTGAGAATGTGAGAAAATGTATAGAGACAGTGAAGTTGAGAATGTGGGAAAATGTATAGAGACAGTGAAGTGAACAAAGAATTCATGGAAGAATAGCATTAAGAATGTCAGACTGCAAATGTTACAACATTGGCACAAATAACAGACTTGCTCAAGGTCTTGCTAGTCACACCAGTAAACTTGAAACAATAACAAGGGTGAGAAAGGCTCTTTGTGTAAAAACAGTCGAACAGTTGCTGTTACACATAACCACTTGCCCATACCTAATTGGGCAAGGAAGGCCAGATGTCGGCTCATGAGTGGACAAAGGGAAGGAGGGATCATAAGAGGATAGGGTGAACTGAATGTCACTCAAATTGTATCATGTACCGAAAGTGTATAACTGTTGCGCCCCTACATTGTAATGGGGCTTGTCCGTGGGAAGTGAGCGCACTCTAAAGGGAGAGCGTTCCTTTGTTCTGATAAGTCCCGGCCGGTGAAACAATTAATAAAGTCTGCTTTGTTATAAGCGGCTACGGTGTTCGACTCAGTGAATTCGCTGAACCAGATTGAGGGAAAAGAATCCGTATTAACAAGGGTGGCATGGACTTGCAACATGAGCTATTGTACCACTTTTAATATATCGAAAGATGGATGGATATGTAAAGAGAGTGAGATCATCTTTTAGAGATTAATGATTTTGGGCTCAATTTTCTCCAGTGATTTGTGCTGTTTTTTTGGCGCACGCCACTTTAAAAAAATAAACATTTCCCCAAGGACTGTGCACCAATGTAACTCAGTTAGTTACGATTTTTTTAGGTTCATTTTTCTTTGAGTTATAGGAGGCGTAACCTGATGTCTGCGCCAGTTTTTGTCAAACATGGAGGTTTGCCCAAAAAGAAATTCTCCTAGGTCGGCATATGTGACCACTCCTGAAAAACCTTCTGGTGAGTTAAGAAAAAGCAGCGCGCATTGAAAAGTCGTCGCGGAAAGACGCTATTGTTTTTCAGCAAAGTTTTGGAGGGAGTCAAGAAGAGTTAAATATACATAATAAAGATTATGTTTTTTTTACCTTATAACGGAAGAGACAATTGATTCGATGTCATCGCATGACGAACCTCAGAGCCTGTAGGGTGATGGGCAGGAGACCTTATGCTCATCGGCTATATCGAGACAGGCGTTCGTACCTGCACCTGAGTGATGCAGACTGTGTCAGAAGGCTGCGTTTCCACAAAGAAGTTGTAACTGAGATCTGTGAGTTGGTAAAAGCAGACCTGCAACCTAGAAGCATCAAGAGGACTGCTTTGTCAGTTGAAGTGACGGTTACAGCTGCACTTCCATTCTATGCATCTGGATCGTTCCAAGCTACAACTGGGGATGTGTGCACCATTTCTCAACATGCAACACATGTCTGCATTTGGCAGGTAACTGCTACACTATATGCCCGGAAGAATTACTACATAAAGTTCCCCATGACCACCCAGGCAATGCGTGATAGGTCTGTGAGCTTCTCCAGGATTACTGGCTTCCCCAAGGTACAGGGCTGAATTGATTTTACCCACATCGCCTTGCAAGCACCTCTGGAGGATTCCGAGATGTACAGGAACAGAAAGGGCTTCCACTCCATTAATGTGCAGCTCATGTGTGACGACATGCATCGCATCAAGTCAGTTGATGTAAGATATCCTGGGAGTACCCATGATGTGTTCATCCTACGCGATAGCATTATATCTGCCATGTTTCAGCAGCAGCCAGAAGGGCAGAGCTGGCTACTGGTAGATAAAAGATACGGCCTTGCCACCTGGCTCATGACGCCCCTACGCGTAACCCGGATGGAAGCTGACCGTAAATACAACATGTTGCACAATGCGATGCGCAGCGTAATAGAGAGGACCATTGGATGCCTGGACCTCCGGAGGCCACTTGCTATACTCCCCGGAGATTGTCGGTCAGTTCACTGTTGTGTGCTGCATGCTGCATAACTTCGCCATCATGAGGCAGCAGCAGATGGTAGTAGAAGACCCACCTGAGGTGAGAGTGGCTGATGATAATGATGAGGAAGATGCAGATGATGATGATGAAGAGGAGGACGAGGACGAGAAAGCCATGCAAGTATCTGAACCCGGAGCACGACGGCGGAGGAGGGCGGGCCATTGTGCCCCTTTAACGATTGCTCGAGCCTTGCGCCAGCACCTCATCCATGAATGCTTTGCTGCCTGAAGGCTCAACAGTAACTATTCCAGATGAACCATGTTTACTGTTTGGACCTGTTCTGTAATGTTGTGTTGTGTTAATAATCGAACAAATGATGGAAATGATACTTGTTTACTTCAAAAATTGTGTTAATAATCAAACAAATAATGGAAATCATTCAGTTATAATTTAAAATATATTTTATTCAAAAGTTTAACAAATATGTGTTTGTACTTAACTTAACTTTAATAACCATATTCTCGTATCAAACTTGAAAGTTTCCACTTAAGATCACTTACAAACTTTAAAATCACTTAAAAACTTTAAGATCACTTACCAACTTTTAAACTTGTAAATTTACATAACTTAACAGAAAACTTTTAAATTGAGAACAGTAACAACAATAATATTAACAACAACAACAACAACAACAACAACAGCAAAGAAAAGTTGCCCCATCTCTCCTCCATCTTATTTTAAGACGCCCGCTGTACTTGGTATTCGTGACTCCACCCATGCCCGAAGGCGGTGGCACAGTGTTTCTCGGGTTGGTACTAAGCTTATTCTTTCGAACATCTCGGGAAATGCGCACTTATTGCTGGGGTGCGGGGGGGAACGGGGGGAGGGTAGCAAGCGGTAATGTGGAAGGCCCGACTTGGGCCTCTTCAGAGGCAGATCTGGGGATTGCAGTGGGAGTGGCAGTTGATTCTGTCAATGGGCGTGGGGTTCTGTTATTGCAGCAGCTAACTCCAACATTCTTTCCTTCATGTTCACCAACAGTGTCACAACTACAAGCGACATTCCCTCCCTCATGATCATGAGAGTGTTTGAACTACCTGTGACATTCCCTCCCTCATGTTTACTGAAAGCATATCAGCTACCTCCAACATTCCCTCCCTCATGTGCACTGACATGGTTTCAGCTGATTGAGATAGTCCCTCCCTCATGTTCCTGGACAGCGTTCCCATTTCTCGTGAGAGTGTTGTTACTTCTCCCGACGGTGAGGGGAGAAGTAAGCCTGTGTCGGTGGGGCCCTGGGTGTGCCTCGCTGCACTCCACTGGAATCCCCAGCCTCAGATAGTGGGAAACCATGGAATGTCCCACCAAAACTCAAACCACTACTCAGGGAAGGGGCTGGCACCTCAATGTGTAGCACCTGCATCTCCTCAAAAGTGAGTACAACAGTGGGGGTTTCATCCATCCCCTCCCCCTCACCCCCATGCTCTTGGTCTGGAAGGTGGGATTGGAAGATGTTCTCCTCTTCAGATGTGTCCATGTCTGAATCTTCTTCTGCATTGTCAGGGTTGGCCTCAAGTTCTGCAAAATATAACAGAACACAGACAACTGGTTGGCAGCAGGGGAGGGGGCAGGTGGGTGGCATGAGTAGGCTCACACAGCGCAGGCTGCAGGCTGAGGTGAAGGACCACGATGAATAATAGCATATTACATCAACCAAAGCGTAGCTGACGAAGACATCCCATGAACCAAAGCATGGCTAGCCTGTGCAGTACTTAACATTTAGGAAAGCCAGACTGTGGAATTTGCAGGACTTACCCTTTCCCTCGAGTGTGGGCCCAGCTTGTGTAGTGGAGGTTGCTTTTCTCCAGGCAGCGACCCTCTCTTCCAAGGGTGTCAGTGGGTGCAGATTTGCCGGGCCTCCTCCTGTTCGTGTTCTTTCTCCTTTGTTGTGTGCCACCTTCCTCTGCAAAGATGAAAATATAACTTTTTAGAGCGGGTGTCTTTCTGCTGGGTGGGACATATACAGATGGTCACATTTACAATTGCAATTCCATTGAAAAATGAAAATATTACTTACACTAACTATTTGACCAAGGTCCTGCCATTTCTTTTTGCACTGACCTCCAGACCTCGGGGTGGTCACCATTGCACAGTAATCTTGTGTAAGTTGGTTCCAGCGTTTCTTCATTTCTTTGGGTGGAACTTTTATGTGACCTCTGCTGGTGTCCACCGCGTGCCATCTGGCCTCAATCACAGTAACTAGTGCCTCCACTTCATCCTGTAAGAAATTCTTGGTCCTTGCGCCTCATTGCATCTTGTATTGCAGCTCTGATTTTTCCACTGAAAATTAAAGTTCTCACTCACAACTGACTCTTTAAAAATGGCCAATTGCAGACCGGGAGCTATACTGCGCATGCGTGCCCACAGGAATCACGTCAAAAACCTCCTTTTTTTTGCGCATGTGTAGAAGGGGCAGCATTGTTTCTTCAGCGCAAACAGTTAGTTCCACACCCCGCTCCCCGCCGAGCCGACAGCACAGGCTGCGCAGCGCCAATTTTGGAAATAGAGCGGGGAAACCTGGCACATTTATTTTTGGAGTAGTTCTGGCCTGAAAAACGGGTATAATTCTGGCAATACGGCAAAAAATGGCTTTGGGCAAAATTGAACCCTGTAACAGAATATTAAAACATTGGCAACTGCTCTGTTGTACATTGGAATTCACTTAAACTTTCACTTTGAAGAAAACAGAAACTGAAAACTATTTCCGTGAACTAAGAATTTATTTTACTCACTTTTTAAACTGTATCTACATCTTAAATTGCAAACAGCCGCTTTCAATAAAGTAACACAATACAGAACATTAAAAGTAATAACAGATGGTTAACATTCCATGTTAAAATCTTGGGGGAAGTTCTGCAACACAAAGTTATTTTACTATTCCTTTAAGTTCCTTATTGGTGAAAAATATCAAACACAGATGCAGGAAAGAAGATAAGAGTCACTGGCATTACCCAGGGGAATGATAGATTTATTAATAGTCTTCTGAGAGTTTACAGTAATTCTAAAATTTGATCAGGAGCGGCTGTGTTAAACAGGTTCGGCAGGATATTTGTGTGGAGACACCGATGGAAATATTCCATAATTTAAAGTAATGACTGAGGATCAAGAAAAGAGAGAGTGAGAGAGAGAAAAAGAGTTTGAGAGAAATAGAGAGATAATAAATTTTTATGACCTCAGGACGTTGAGAAGTGTTTCACACTCAGTGAAGTCGTTTTGAAGTTTAGTCACTATTATAATGCAGGTAACATAGAAACATAGAAAATAGGTGCAGGAGTAGGCCATTCGGCCCTTCGAGCCTGCAACGCCATTCAATGAGTTCATGGCTGAACTTAGTATGGTAATTCAGTATGGGGGGCTAAACAATAAATCAATGGATCAGTTATTTCTGTTTCAGGCTCTCTCATTTTGTATTCATTGATTATTTAGCAATACCTCAGAATAGTTTCATGGGGCCCAAGTTTGTCCCCCCCCGGTTAAAACGGCACACCTCTGTGAGGTGCGCCGATTTTCTACACTATAAACAGCGCCGAAAATTTACCTAGGAATTCTCCCGCTCCTTGGAATGTAGCCGGCCTTGGCGTGGCGCAGCACAAGCAGTGGGGTGGTGGAGCCAGGCCCCGGCACTGAAAACAGTGCCGGGACCGCTGCACATGCGCGCTAGAGTGTGTGCCCATGTGCAGTAGCTCCTCGCCCCCACAATCTCTACGTGTGCTCTGCAGGCTGTGTGGGAGGGGCCCGAAGCACGCCGCCCCTAGCCCTGGCCAAATGGGCTCCCTCATCGGCGGCCAGATTAGCTACCAGAATATCTGTATTTGTAAGTAAAATTGAAATTATGTTGACATACTGCAAAGTACTTGAGGGTTGGCCATTAAGGTGTTTTATCAGCATGCTGGCAGAAATCCTCTGGCATAGTTGCTAGAGTACGTAGTTCTTGAATGTGCATAATTTTGTCTAACATAATTGCACAGTGCAAATGTTGGGTTATAATATTTTCAGATAATTGATGAGAGTTAAAAATGGAATTGGAATAAAACTAATCTAGATCATAAATATGTAAATCTATCTCAACGGCTTCACATTTAAGAAGAAAAGTTACATTGCTCTCAATAAATTAAATTCCCCTCCCATTACACATTACAAACCAGAAGCTGCATCCGCTCATATACAGCAAATATTTAAAAAAAACAAAGCTTTATTGTTAGATCTTGGAAGAGGTAGTGTAAGCCAAATCCAACAGTAAAGCCTGTCAGACTAGAACTATCGACCAAACAAGACAAACAAACACAGAGATTTAGAGTATAAAATTCTAAAAAAAATAGTTTAAATGTCATATTTTTGTAACCTTTTGATAAAAGTGCCTTTGTTGGTACAAGAATACCTATAAAAACATCTGCAAAGAAATAAAACACATTGTGCTTCAGTGGATAGAATGGCCAAAACAGGCATAAGTGGCTGGTAACGCCCCCTTTTGAAAAAAAAACTAAACAAAAAAAAAACCTAACTAACTCACTTATACTGGAGCAAATTAAATGGGCAGAATTGTGATTTTTAAGATACTCCAAAAAAATCAAGTTGCTCCAAAAAAACTGGAGCAACTTCTGGGGAAACTTGGGCCCAATTGTTTCATAGAATCATAGAGTGATGCAGCACAGAAGGAGGCCATTCGGCCCATCGTACCAGGTTTCTATACTTTCCTTTGTATAGTTTCTTTCTAGCGTACTCAAATGAAAAATTATAGGATATGTGCAATTTACAGGTAAATCTAATCTTGAGCTGCAGAGCAGTTATTCACTTAGCATGAACTGACTGTGGTACTGTAATAGGATTCTGATTTTGTTGTGGAGTGTGATACTGTTTCTTCCATCAGGTTTATCAGAAATTGTTTATTTTAACTAGCCCACATGCTGAAAGAATAGAACATTTATACAGCAGACCCATTTCAGGGACCGTACGTTGTGGCCCTATCACATGGACAGGAAACATGGCTGCCTCCACGTCAAACAATAATGTTTATATTGTTGTAGATGCCCTAAGAAAAAATCTTTTTCAGTTTCAGAGGTCCTGCCTTGCTCACTTCACCATACTGCTACCGAAGTCAGGGCTATTGGTAGCTGCAGCACAGAAAAGTAAAGGCAGTAAGTTACAGATCACTCGACTTGTTTTTACATTTCTAATGTAGCAACATAGGAACAGCAGTTCCTATATTCAGCCCCTTGAGCCTATTCCACCATTCAACTATATCACGGCCTCAACTCCATTTACCCACTTTTTGTTCCATATCCCTTGATACCCTTATCCGCCAAAATCAAATTCTCCCATGGCAATGATAGACAGTCTACATCATCATATACTTGATTTTATTTTTCATTATCCAATTTTGGTTATTTTGACTCCTCTTTTTGGTCTTGTCCCATTGTATGCACCAGTCTCAGGTGTTAATGATAAGTGACCCACTCCAAGGCCTAGAATTTCGGCTCTGTAGCGCCCAGTTTTTCGGCGCAATGGGTGCTGTTTATTGTCCAAAATGTTGTTTGAGACGCGCGCGCGCAATTCTGGTACAGGCCGCACCATATGGCATCTTGGTAAAGGCCAAACAAGAGGCATCCTTTCTCTGCCCATGCCTGAAGCAAGCCTTGGACATTTAACATATGCAAATAAGGGGCCTAATGCCTGCTGCTACTTCCTCTTGCAACTTTCAATCAGTGCTGATTGCCTCCGGGAAAACCAAGGCTAAACAGCACGGAATTAAAAAAAGGTAATTAATCTAACATCAATTGGCCTTTGTGGAAGAGAGTTCCAAACTTTTACCAACCGTTGTGTGTTTCCTAATTTCACTCCTGAAAGGTCTGGCTCTAATTTTTAGACTATGCCCCCTAGTCCTAGAATCCCCAACCAGCGGAAATAGTTTCTTTCTAGTTACCCTATCTGTTCCCCTTATTATCCTGAAAACTTCGATTAGATCACCCCTTAACCTTCTAAATTCTAGGGAATACAACCTTAATCTTGCCTTGTAACTTAATCCTTGAAGTCTGGGCATCATTCTGGCAAAGCTACTGTGCAATGCCTCCAAGGCCAATATATCTTTCTTAAGGTGTGGTGCCCTGAACTGCTCAATAGTAATCCAGGTACATAAATCATTAAAATATTATGAACAGGTACAGAAAATAATCAAAAAAGCTAATGGAATGCTGGCCTTTATATCTAGAGGGCTAAGATACAAGGGGGTAGAAGTCATGTTGTAGTTATACAAAACCCTGGTTAGACCACAGCTGGAGTACTGTGAGCAGTTCTGGATATATTGACCTTCTGGATATATGGGTGTCTGTATCCATCTTAAATTTGGGAAGTCAAGAGATGAGTCCGTAATTGCACTGTCGACAATTAGTCTTCCTGATTCATTTAGCAAATTAACTGTCAGAATTGCTGTCAGGAAAAATGATTCTTTAATGAGACAAGGTCGATTATAAATCAAGACACCAATCTATTTTATAAACAATACGTCAGTAACAGAGTCATGTTTTATAGCAAACCTCACTTTATTTCAACTTGTTTTTGGAACACTTCCCGTAACATGGAAACATAAGAACATAGG
This sequence comes from Pristiophorus japonicus, assembly GCF_044704955.1. Lineage (NCBI taxonomy): Eukaryota > Metazoa > Chordata > Chondrichthyes > Pristiophoridae > Pristiophorus > Pristiophorus japonicus. Next base: position 101,602,876 of record NC_091992.1, read on the forward strand.
AAATAGGAGCCACACGGCCCCTTGAGCCTGCTCCGCCATTCAATAAGATCATGGTTGATCTTCTACCTCAACATTTTCCCATCCTATACCATATCCCTTGATTCCCTTAGTGACCAAAAATCTAGTGATCTCAGTTTTGAATATGCTCATATGAACTGAGCATCCACAACCCTCTGGGGAAGAGAATTCCAAAGATTCACAACCCTCTGAGTGAAGAAATTTCTCCTCATCTCAGTTCAAAGTGAGCGACCCCTTATTCTGAGACTGTACCCCCTAGTTCTAGACGCTCTAGCCAGGGGAAACAGCCTCTCAGCAACTACCCTGTCAAACCCTCTAAGAATTTGACATGTTTCAATGAGATCACCTCTCATTCTTCTAAACTGCAGAGTATATCGGCCCATTCTACTCAATCTCTCCTCACAGGACCACCCTTGCATCCCAGGAAATAACAAAATATGCCACACTGTCCTGTTACTATGCTAACTGCACTCTTTTGACCAGAAGAATCTTGGAAACTGGTTAGCTACATCTCACAGACTGACCTTGACCAAGCGTTTCTTGACCTCTAACCATCTCCCAGCTCTTTATGCCCAGGAATTGATCAGCTGAGCTGCCAATCTTCTTGATGAAGGTTTCTGGGTAGCTATCATCTTCTGCCTTGAAATGAATGGGGCACCCTAAGTTTATAGGTGTGAACTTTTACTTTCATTGTCTCAAAAAATCTAGGTAGACTATATTGGGTAGAAATTGTTATGTCTTGTACCCATTTTTTATTCATTCCATGAGATGTGGGCATTGCTGGCAAGGCCTGCATTTATTGCCCATCCCTAATTGCCCTTGAGAAGATGGTGGTGAGCCTTCTTGAACCACTGCAGTCCATGTGATGAAGGTGGTCCCACAGTGCTGTTACATAGGGAGTTCCAGGATTTTGACCCAACAATGATAAAGGAATAGCAATTTCCAAGTCAGGATGGTGTGTGACTGGGAGGGGAACTTGGAAGTGGTGGCATTCCCAGGCACCTGTTGCCCTTGGCCTTTTAGGGGGTAGAGATCACGGGTATGGGAGGTGCTGTCGAAGAAGTCTTGGTGAGTTGCTGCAGTGCATCTTGTAGATGGTACACACTGCAGATGTATTGTGTCAATGATGGAGGGAGTGAATGTTTAATGTAGTGGATGGGGTTCCAATCAAGCGGGGTGCTTTGTCCTGGATGGTGTCGAGCTTCTTGAGTGTTGTTGGAGCTGAACTCATCGAGGCAAGTGGAAAGTATTCCATTATACTCCTGACTTGTGCCTTGTAGATGGTGGAAAGGCTTTGGGGAGTCAGGGGGCCAGTCATTTGCCACAGAATACCCAGCCTCTGACCTGTTCTTGTAGCCACAGTATTTATGTGGCTAGTCCAATTAAGTTTCTGGTCAATGGTGACCTCCAGGATGTGGATGGCAATGCCATTGAATGTTACTGGGAGGTGATTAGACTTTCTCTTGTTGGAGATAGTCGTTGCCTGGCACTTGTGTGGTGCAAATGTTACTTCCCACCTATCAGCCCAAGCCTGAATGTTGTCCAGGTCTTGCTGCAGGTGGGCATGGCTACTTTATTATCTGAGGAGCTGCGAACGGCACTGCACACTGTGCAATGATCAGCAAACATCCCCACTTCTGACCTTATGATGGAGGGAAGGTCATTGATGAAGCAGCTGAAGATAGTTGGGCCTAGAACATTGCCCTGAGGAACTCCTGCAGCGATGTCCTGGGCTCAGATGATTGGCCTCCCAAAACCACAATCATCTTCCTTTGTGCTACGTATGACTCTAGCCAGTGGAGAGTTTTCGCCCTGATACCCATTCACTTCAATTTTACTAGGGCTCCTACATGCCACACTCAATCAAATGCTGTCTTGATGTCAAGGACAGTCACTCTCAACTCACCTCTGGAATTCAGCTCTTTTGTCCATGTTTGGACCAAGGCTGTAATGAGGTCTGTAGCCAAGTGGTCCTGGCTGAACCCAAACTGAGCATCAGTGAGCAGGTTATTGGTGAGTAAGTGCCACTTGATAACATTGTTGATGACACCTTCCATCACTTTGCTAATGATTGAGAGTAGACTAATGAGGCGGTAATTGTCCGGATTAGATTTGCCCTGCTTTTTATGGACAGGACACATCTGAGCAATTTTCCACTTTGTCAGGTAGATGCCAGTATTGTAGCTGTACTGAAACAGCTTGGCCAGAGGCGCGGCTAGTTCTGGAGCACAAGTCTACAGCACAACAGCCGGATGTTGTCAGGGCCCACAGCCTTTGCTGTATCCAATGCTAAATATGTTGCACCCTATTTTTTGGCACCCCGAGCTGCTGCCTAAAGCAGGTGTTATGCCCTATGCATATGCTAATTAGGGACCAACGCCTGTTTGAGGACCCCTCTGGGAAATTTGTTTTCACTGAACGGAGTTGATGGCGGGCCTGTCCCGTTCAGGATTCTTCAGTGCCTACTGCGGCCGCCAATGAAACGTAAAGAATTTTAAAAATAAAAAACTTAAAAGAAAAACCTTCCTCAGGAACAAGGAGGAGCAGGACTGCCCTCCCTCACTCCGCATTTTACCTGCTTCAAACTCCCTCTTGGGACTTGCATTGGGGCTACTCTCAGTGAGGCAACTTACTCGACATTGGTCAACTTCGATGAGCCTGCAGGCATGTGGCCCGTGCATAAATGATAATGAAACCTAAGGCCCGATTTTGGGCCAGACTCGGACCCACTGGTTGGGGGCGGAATCCCCATGCAGCACCAGGGCTGGGCAAATTTTTACCGCTATATCTGACATCTAATTTGCCTTCTTGTGCGTTCAATTTAGCTCAGTATCAATTCAATACAAATGATATAAATACCAAAATCCAAAGTAGGCAGCAATCTCAAAACATCACAATGCGCAAATTATAAACTTACATATTGGTTTATATTTTAGTCTGGCAACTTAATAATGGGCTATCAGCGATGGTGTTTTCACTCCCCTCTGGTTTTGACTTCCTTGGCTGCCCGTATCCTAACTTGTACCAAGTCCTGCTCATCCATCATCATCATCATCATCATCATCATTGGCTTCTGCTTAAGCAATGCCTTGATTTCAAACCTACTCCTTATTTGAAAATCCCTCCATGGCCTTGCCCCTCCCTAACTGTAATTTTCTCCAGCCCCACAACCCCCCAAGATGTCTCTAATTGTGCCCTCTTGAACATCCCTGATTATAATCTCTCAACCACTGGTGGCCGTGCCTTCTATTACCTGGGCCCCAAGCTCTCGAACTCCCTGCCTAAACCTCTCCTTCTCTCTACCTCTCTTTCTTCCTTCAAGGCGCTCCTTAAAACCTACATATTTGACTAAGCTTTTGGTCACCTGTGCTAATTTCTACTTATGTGGTTCGGTGTCAATTTTTAAAATCTCATAATCCTCCTGTGAAACGTCTCGGGCTGTTTCACTATGTTAAAGTTGCCAAATAAATGCAAGTTGTTGTTGTTGTTGTTGTTCTGCAGTTCTTGCAGTAAGCACCAGACATAAATATGTTGATGTTTAGCCCACAGTGACCAAACAGTGTGGTAACCATTTTTTCAAGGCACAGAGAAGAGGACCCACTTCAATGGAAAGCAATGGTCGGGTTTCAACTAGTGAAACACACTTTTAGTACCGGATTGTCAGAATATTCTGCATGCACAGATGGGGTCTTATCCTGCTAAGGCTTGAAAAATATTCATTTTGTGCATCACTCAGGGCCCAGAGCAATTTCTCAAGTTGGCTAGCTTTGGAGGGGGTACAGAGATGATTCACTAGGCTGATTCCGGAGATGAGGGGGTTACCTTATGATGATAGATTGAGTAAACTGGGTCTTTACTCGTTGGAGTTCAGAAGGATGAGGGGTGATCTTATAGAAACATTTAAAATAATGAAAGGGATAGACAAGATAGAAGCAGAGAGGTTGTTTCCACTGGTCGGGGAGACTAGAACTAGGGGGCACAGCGTCAAAATACGGGGGAGCCAATTTAAAACCGAATTGAGAAGGAATTTCTTCTCCCAGAGGATTGTGAATCTGTAGAATTCTCTGCCCAAGGAAGCAGTTGAGGCTAGCTCATTGAATGTATTCAAATCACAGATAGATAGATTTTTAACCAATAAGGGAATTAAGGGTTATGGAAGTTTACAGTCCCAGCTCTAATAGATGTGACGATTATTCCAAGAAAAGGGTGTGGTTGTGATACACCTGCATGGAAACATTCACCATGAACCAGGTTCACACTCTGCCAAGCAAATAATATTTTGGCACGCAGACAATCAGACAGGTATTATTCATGGACAAACGAGATTGAAAGAAATACAAGAATTTTTATTATTTTTCCTCATTCTGTCAGAAAGAAGGTATCCATGTAAAACAAAACTTTTTTCTCTCTGATTCAACATTTCCTTGGCAAGGAATGAATTACTGACATGCTGGCGGTTACTCGTGATGTTGGCTGACATAGTTTGTATGCAAATTACAATTGCTGCAGGCTATTATTTAACTTCAAAGCGCAGGGACATCTTTCGGCAGGAAAATGAAGCAGAAGCTGTTTCCCAAGTCCCTTTGTACTTTTGGCCACGCTTTTGAACTGCCCACCGAGTTCCGACTGATCTCATTAAGATAGACCATAATGAGGGCCAGTTGCATAACAGTTCCGAGTTTCTTGCTTTTACACTGGGATTGTGCTCTGTGTAACCTAGGTTTATTAGGCACAACTGCTGGGATTACACAGAGTGCAATCCCAGTGTAAAAGCAAGAAATTCGGAAGTGATGGGTTTCTGAGCCCGAATGGTCTGGTTAATTTTACTCGTGACTTCTGCATCATGGGAAACACTTTATACAGCAATTTTGCTTTTTGTTGTTCTGCCTATGGACAACTGGCTTTGCTTCGGGCAGGATCCAATCACTTTGTATGATCAGTGAATGACTGTAGTCAGAGTGGTCCTTTGGGATAGAAATTGGCATACCAAATCAGCTGTGTGACAGGCTGCACCCAACCTCCGCAGGCACTGCTATCTTCGTGAGGCTGAACATTTAGACGTGTTGGGCGGCCGCCTAAAATAAGCGTAGGGACCTTTCAATATGTTAATGAGGAGCCTAATGCCTGTTGAAAGACCCCTTATGCATCATTTGTTACCAATGAATGAGGTAGGGGTTGGGCTGACCACACTCATGATTCATCATCGGACCCCACGACCACCAACTACAGGGCAGTTTTATTTTATTCATTTGTTTAAAAGATGAACCTTTATGTGGACCGAGGAGGAGCAGGCCAGCTCCCCCTGACTCCACAGTCCTGGCAATCACCCCTCCCCCCACCCTCCCATTTCCAGCTCCAAACGTCCCGTCCCTTTCCGCGATTGATTCTTGTTGATCGAGCTGCTTGTGGAGGTGCGACCAGTAGCTCACTCTGACTATGTAGATGAGGCTCAATTTCTGGGGATCCTTGGGCCAATTGGTTTGGGCACATTCTGCCTCTACTCCTTTATGTTCATTTATATTATGAGAGTCACTTCAACGAAACCTGGTTGCTTTGAATTCAATTCACTGCTTTGAGTTGCTGAAGTAGATTGTCCACCTGCCATGGATCGACCTCCCATCCCTAAAACAGGCGTTGAGGAACATTCATAAGAACATAAGAACATAAGAATTAGGAACAGGAGTAGGCCATTTAGCCCCTTGAGCCTGCTCCGCCATTCAACAAGATCATGGCTGATCTGGCTGTGGACTCAGCTCCACTTACCCGCCCGCTCCCCATAACCCTTAATTCCCTTATTGGTTAAAAGTCTATCTATCTGTGACTTGAATACATTCAATGAACTAGCCTCAACTGCTTCCTTGGGCAGAGAATTCCACAGATTCACAACCCTCTGGGAGAAGAAATTCCTTCTCAACTCGGTTTTAAATTGGCTCCCCCGTATTTTGAGGCTGTGCCCCCTATTTTTAATCTCCCCGACCAGTGGAAACAACCTCTCTGCCTCTATCTTGTCTATCCCTTTCATTATTTTAAATGTTTCTATAAGATCACCCCTCATCCTTCTGAACTCCAACGAGTAAAGACCCAGTCTACTCAATCTATCATCATAAGGTAACTCCCTCATATCCGGAATCAGCTAGTGAATCATCTCTGTACCCCCTCCAAAGCTAGTATATCCTTCCTTAAGTAAGGGACTGTTAGATCTCTTAATTTCCAATGAAATACGAACTCTGATGGTAGTTTTAACTTTTTAATCTTGGCAGAGAGTAACAAGCTGCTGGCTGATTGCCAGTTTCTTTGTCTTACTGAGACACATGGTCAAAATGGCTGTATTTTATACCAGGATCAATTTACAGAAAAGAACTCGCCTTCTTTGACCTTATTGGCTCACTACCCAAGGTCCGAAAATGTCAAGTTGATTGATGAGTTAATGCAACATGCCGAACTGCATGTAGCAGCCTTGACTCGGGGGTCTGTGAATTTTCACAGTCTGTCTAAATGAGCCTGTTTGAATACTCTATCAATCCTCCCTTTGATTCTTTCACAAACTGAAACATAAAACTTCAGGTATCACTGGTTAAACATTCTACAAAATAATTTCATACATGTTAATAGAGTTTCCTTCTAAAATTTGTTGATGTGTTTCGCCACATGTCCGGACTAGTAGCTTTCACACAAATTTACACCAACCCGAGTTCTATCGTGGCCACAATGGAAGTCTGGTTTTAGTAGGTTAATTAACCTTATTCCAATTTAATCCAAATCAATATCTTAATTCAACCAGTAAACAACCTTTCCTTAAGCATAACATACTCCTGTGCCACGTACAGATGGTCTGCTGGGACCTGCAAGGTGTCTCACCTACGGGACAGCAGCTACAGCCGCCTGGTCGCAACAACATTTAATCAACATAAACAAACAATATAAAAGTAAAACAATCACAACAAATAGAATTAAACCTTCCACCAATGAAGTTCCTATTGAACCTAGCCATTCAGTGGCTCCACTCCACAAAGTGAATGATGGGGGTTGCTTAAGTTTTTCTACCTCCTTTTGGATATGCTCCGCGAAGTGGGTAATTTCTTCGGAGCTATCTGGGATATATGTGCAACACTCAGTTCCGAGTAGGGTGCAAGTACCTTCCTTTTCAGCCAGGATGTAATCAAGGACCAGTCTATTCTGTAGGGCTACTGTGCGGATTGCTACCATTTCTGCATTGATTTTAACTAGTGCCTCTGAGGTATCATTGGCTACCCGTTCTACAACGGATGCCATGTTAATGGATTCCCTTGCCAGTTTGGCGGTCCCATACCCAGGGATCAGGATGGCAAAGAAACTCTCTGTTTTTGTGATAGCTCTCTTAGGACGGTGTAAATGTTCCGACAGTGACTTTATATGATACATATAAGGCACAATGTAGGCTAAATAGCAGGATCCCATCCAATTCTGGGGCAGCCAAGGGTAGGCCTTGTGGCCACACACTCAATAGGTGCCATTATAGGCAATGAATGTTAGCTGTTTCTTTGTCAGCAACACTCCGGGGCCTGTCCAGGCTTTTCCATCTGTTTTATTCAGAATCGCCATTACGTTAAAAATTCCCACATCGGCCCAGTTTGGACGGTTCCGTGGCTTGATTATATTATAATTCCGGGAGCAGTTACTATACCCCATATTTTGGCCTCCTTTGATGTTTCTAATCATACAGACCGATTCCCCCGGTCTTCCTATTCCCGTTGTATTAGTGATAACAAAAAATGGGGGCCGTTTGGAATTATTGTAGCACGGTTGGTATCCCCCTTCAAAGGTAGTCAAATTGTAACCTGCTGACTTCCATTTACGTGCCCAGTTTTCCATATCCTGAAACGCATTGCCTGTTTTGTTTTGATTAATTATCCACTCAGCCATTTCCGAGATATTCAAGGGAACTGGCCTCAAGGGAATCCCTCCCTTTGAGTGAATAGGAATATGCGCACACACCCAACAACTAGAAATGTTACCTTGTTTGGCATAAATGTATGACATATATAAAAAGGTATTTACATGTAATTCCCTTGCTACCCTACTATTTCCCTTTGGTGCAGAGGGTCGGCTAGTAAGAAGTAGGCCTATGCCTATAATACCTACAATCAATAATACAGTAAATTTATACATTTTCGCAAAAAGTAATTGTCCTTATAAGATTTCAGCTTCAATTACGGGTGCTCGTTTAACGTGTGAAGCGTAGATCCAGGCTTTCTTTCCTTGGACTTTAACAGCTGCCTGGGTGGTCAATAACACTTGATAAGGTCCCTCACACTTGGCACCCAAAGGTTCTTTATGCAACTTTTTCGCATACACCCAGACTCCCGGGATGATGTCGTGTCCTCCTTCGGGTGGATTACCCCAAGCTGCCGATACCTGTCGGGAAACAGGACTAATAGCATTGGTTAGGTTCTGACAGTATGATAACAAAGTGTCACTCATTAAGTGAACATCAGCTTTCCGTAAATCGATAGTTCCTGGCAGCGACATGGGTCTTCCGGTTATAATTTCAAATGGGCTTAGACCTGTAGTTCTGTTTGGGGTTGCCCTAATGCTACATAGCACTATTGGTAGTGCCTGGGGCCATGGTGTTCCTTCAATTCTTCTTTCTTCAAAGTTCTAATTGACCATGTCACCCGACCATTCTCAAAATGCAACGATGAATCTACTTGGATTAGAACGTCCATCCCCAAAAGGGGTTGATCTACTGGGCCTATCCAGACCGGCGTGGTTAGTTCATGTGGACCCAGCCCTATAAGTACTTGTGTTGTCCTTTTAATTTCCATTTTATGGCCCCCAACTCCATAGGCTGTACGTGCCCTACCATCCAACGGCAAAAAGTCTCCATATTGTAGGGGTAAGCATGTTAATTCCGCCCCTGTGTCTAAAAGACAGTCCACATTCTTATTGCCCACCCTCACAGTTATATATAGCCCATCTCCCCTTTGTTGTATTAGTGCGAGGAGGGGGGCCAGGGTGGGCTCTAATCGTTTTTTGCTATCCCAAGTAACTCCTTCTGTTGTTGTATTGTCAGTCGCTTAAATGCTTCTATGAGGTCGTTATCTTGTGACAAGCCTCGCTTGTTGGCTGAATTGTATCCCTGGCTGCGTCCTCTTCCCCAGCCACGACCTTTCTGTTTGGACCTGCACGTCTTGGCCCAGTGACCTTCTTTCCCACAATAATGACATTTTCTGGGTAATTTTCCTAATAACTGTTTATCGGAATCCTGGGATTTCTATCCCATAGCCTGTACAGCTCAGACTTTAGCTCCCATATCCCGATCTAATTGGTTACATCGATCCACCAATGCTCCAAAGATAGTTCCTCTACCTTCCCAGTCCGGTAACACTACCTTCAGCATTTTGGACAGTTCTGGCTTTAGACCTGCCACGAAAGCTGCTTTCAGGGGTCCAAACGCTTGTTCATCCATTTCCTCATCCGTATTATTCATACCCGAATGTTCTAGCCACGTGCATCTAAACCGCTCGTCATACTCCAGGACCTCCTCTGTTCCTTTCTGTTGGCAAGCTGCAATTCTTCCCCAGTCTGTCTTAGCTGGACTGAAGGCTTGCAGCCAGTGTTTAATCACCTCCCATCCTGCGTCTAATTCTTGCTCATTCTGCCCCAAAGCTTCTTCTACTTGTCGTGCAATTTTCTTCCCTGTGTTTTTGGCACCATTATGGTCAAAATTTGCACTCCGTCCCAGGGATGAAGTTGATATATATTTCTTAAGCGGTCCAATTGGTCCCACGTTTTTACTCCCCCTTTCTTTGGATTGGGCAATTCCTTGGACCATTTATCAATTTTCTCTGGGTCTGCCGGATCATGAACTAAGTATTCTTCGTACACCCTTCTCTTTGTTTTTTTGGTTCCGCCCTCATCCGCAGTCTCTTCTGATTTGACTACAACTCGTCTTTTTTTAAACGGGGCAAAGCGCACCCCTAATTCTTCATCATCCTCCGACACTGTATTGTCGGAGGATTCAGAAACCGTATCTATTCCTCGGTCGTGTCTTCAGGTTTGCGCTTTTAATTTATCCAAACATGGGTACCCTGGGAATTGATCAATACATTTTCCTTTTCCTATTACTGTCTCTTGACCTAATGATTTTTTCCATTCTTTAATTTCACCTTTAAGATCTTTAACTTCCGCTTCCAGCTTTTCAAGTTCAAGCTTTTTCTGTCGCAGCTGTGCACAAACTGCTTGCAATTGATCCTTTGTACTGGTCAGTTCTCGATCATGTTGAGAACGCATTATAATTTCATTCCAGTTTCGGATCTGGCCCATAACCGCTAGGGACCATCTAGTTCGCTCTTTATTTTTCATACGGGTCGTTTTTCCCCAGACCCTTTTAATCTCATCCAAGGACCATTGTCCTTTGGAGGTTCCGTACTTTTGTTCGATCTTAATACAGGTTTTAGATAAGTTGAATTGTTGCTCTATGTATTCTTTCAACTCTTCGAGAATTAAATCTAAAGAAACTTCAGGTGGTGCCTGCCCAACTTTAACAGTTGTAGGCAATTCTTTGTTCTTATCTCCTGCTGCCATAATTTCTTTACTGGGGTCTCGAGTCGTAGGCGTTTAGCCGATCAATAGGTCGGTGATTACTTAACTAACACACCGTCGAAGTTTAGATGTCTATGGGACCTCGAGCCGAGTACCAACCGGAGGGTTCGCAAACTGGAGGCTTTCGGAATCGCGTAGAAGGAGAGGCGAATTTAGACTTTTGACCGAGGACTTTTTTTAAAAAGAGGAGTCCTTACCTCAATATGTAGGTCCAATGTCCAAAATTCAGTTTCTTTCCTCAGCGACCCTGCTCGCAGCGCCAAAATTGTTAGATCTCTTAATTTCCAATGAAATACGAACTCCGATGGTAGTTTTAACTTTTTAATCTTGGCAAAGAGCAACAAGCTGCTGGCTGATTGCCAGTTTCTTTGTCTTACTGAGACACATGGTCAAAATGGCTGTATTTTATACCTGGATCAATTTACAGAAAAGAACTCGCCTTCTTTGACCTTATTGGCTCACTACCCAAGGTCCGAAAATGTCAAGTTGATTGATGAGTTAATGCAACATGCCGAACTGCATGTAGCAGCCTTGACTTGGGGGTCTGTGAATTTTCACAGTCTGTCTAAATGAGCCTGTTTGCATACTCTATCAGTGACCAAAACTGCACACAGTACTCCAGGTGCGGCCTCACCAATACCCTATACAGTTGCAGAAGGACCTCCCTGCTTTTGTACTCCATCCGCAACAGAATCTCCCCGATTTTTCTTTCCATAATGGGCGGCTGATCTGAAACGGCAGTTTTATGTCCGGGTAACAAATAGAGAATCCACACCACTGACTCTAATGCAGCAGCTGGCTCTGAAAATAACTGTCACTGTGTCATTCTGATATCTTGGCCAGCGGCTTTTGGGCAGTGAGGGTTGTTGGCAGTAAAGTAAGAAAGACTTGGATTTATATAGCACCTTTCATGACCACCGGACGTCTCAAAGCACTTTACAGCAAATGAAGTACTTTTGGAATGTAGTCACTGTTGTAATGTAGAAAACGCAGCAGCCAATTTGTGCACAGCAAGCTCCCACTAACAGCAATGTGATAATAACCAGATCGTCTGTTTTTGTTATGTTGATTGAGGAATAAATATTGGCCAGGACACAAGGGATAACTCCACTACTCTTCTTCGAAAAAGTGGCATGGGATCTTACACATCCACTTGAGAGAGCACACAAGGCGTGGGTTTAACATCTTATCTGAAAGACGGCATGTTCATCAGTGCAGCACACCCTCAGTACTGCACTGGATATGGCCATTACCTTCTGGCACTGAATTGTAGACATTTATTGTTATGTATGCAATAAAGGTACAAACTGAGTACTGTTTAACTGAACAAGGTACTGCACTGGCTCTGCTTTATTACAGCCCAAAATGCCTGACTCACAAAATGGCTGGCCTTTTATACCAGAGCAGCACTCAGTCTGAGGAAGTCATGGCCAAACAGTAAAATGCTATGGTCAGACCACACCTTGAGTACTGTGCCCATATCTGGTCGCTGAGACACATGAAGACATTCAAGCTCTGGAGACAGTACAGAGAAGAAATACTCGGCTATTTCTTGGTGACAATGGTCTGAGTTATTGACAAAACCTGAGAAACTTACAGCTTGGGAATGAGGCATCTAGGAAGTGATCTTATAGAGGTCAATAAAATAGCTATGGGAATGGAAAAGATAAATCCATAATATTGCTTCAAATTAAGTTTCAAGTACAGGTATCAAAGAGGACAGAGATTCAATTCGTAAAACATACATTCAGGACTGATTTAAATAGTGATCAACATATGGAATGGATTTCAAGGAATAAGGGCATAGACAAAATCACTGGAATATTATTAATAATCAGTTGGAAGCGAAGATGGGACAACTTTAGAATCTTTATGGATAGATAAATTAAGATGGATTGAATTGCTGGATTTGTGTGTCTTGTGATTGGGGGCTGCAGATTCAACTGAAGAGGATGGCATGGATGTGGAGGGGGATAACTGCTGCATTGGTGAAAGCGTAAAGAAAAGTCAGAACCAAATAATGTCACAGCGTGTCTGCCAGTGCAAGCTGCGGATATGTCTGGCACTGGTGAGACTTTGTACACTCTCCTTTAATATTTCAGAATTAACTTTGTGCCAATTGCAGATTTGCATCTGGTTTGAATCAACAGTTGTGGAAGGAAACGGGTTTTGTTTAATTTGCGTAGTCCAGCACATAATAGTGGGCCAGATTTCTTTTTTAAATCTTTCAGTACAGAGAATATGTATCTCCATTTGATGTGGTTTCATTTTATGAAATTGTCAAGAAATACAAGTTTTTCTGATCACGTCAAATAACTAAATCATTAGTACAAAATTCATACCATCTAATAACTAGAATGATAGAATGATATAACACAGCAGGAGGCCATTCAGCCCATTGTGCCTGTGCCAGCTCTTTGAAAGAACTATCCAATAGTCCCACTACCCAGCTCTTTCCCCTAAACCCAGCAAGTGTTTCCTTTTCAAGTATTTATCCAATTCCCTTTTGAAAATGATTGTTGAATCTGCTTCTACGCAACTATTTACAATCTTATATTAATTATCAGTAATAAACAGCAACTAGAATCAAAAACTGAAAGAACTCTGGCCATCTCACAATATATTTCTAAACATTATTTTTTAATTCATAATTTCCCCCCATCCCTAACCTCATACTATATTTTTGGATGTGCAAAAGTGTGCCTTCATTTTTTTGACCATCCTCTTCCCAGGACATTGACCATGTTACACTTTTAGAAGAGGTCATGGCAGAGAATACTTGACATAATCCAACCTCTTGTATTTCCCCATTACACAGACTTTCATTGTGCAAAAAGCCTTTTCAGTTTTGGAGAAGGAACAGAAACTGTGATTTCGCCCACGTATAGTTTCAGTCTAAACACATATGTATGCCTTCAGGAGCTTTTCCACTCACACTACAGTAACATTTTCTGCATATGTCTTTCAAGTTCTTCAAAATTATCTTGCACCCACACCTGCCAATTTCCTTTGAAAAGATTGTATGATGCAATTGACCACAAAACAAATGCTGCGTTATTCTCATGCATTGTTTATTTAATCAGCGACCAGACATGGGCACAGTACTCAAGGTGTGGTCTGACCATAACATTTTACTGTTTGGCCCTGACTTCCTCAGATTTGTCTTCTACGTTTACGAAATAAAAATGTCATGTATGTATATACTGTTTGTAGCCATTAGATGGTGTCATTGTTGGAGGCCACTGAGCAGCACTGAGTGCTGCTCTGGTATAAAAGGCCAGCCATTTTGTGAGTCTGTAATAAAGCAGAGCCAATGTAGTACCTTGTTCAGTTAAACAGTACTCAGTTTGTACCTTTATTGCATACATAACAATAAATGTCTACAATTCAGTGCCAGAAGGTAATGACCATATCCAGTGCAGTTCTGAGGGTGTGCTGCACTGATGGACATGCCGTCTTTCAGATAAGATGTTAAACCCACGCCTTGTGTACTCTCTCAAGTGGATGTGAAAGATCCCATGGCACTGTTTCGAAGAAGAGTAGTGGAGTTATCCCTCGTGTCCTGGTCAATATTTATCCCTCAATCAACATAACAAAAACAGATGATCTGGTCATTATCACATTGCGGTTTGTGGGAGCTTGCTTGTGCACAAATTGGTTGCCGCGTTTCCTAGTGACTACACTCCAAAAGTACTTCATTTGCTGTAAAGTGCTTTGAGACGTCCGGTGGTCATGAAAGGTGCTATATAAATCCAAGTCTTTCTTACTTTACTGCCAACAACCCTCACTGCCCAAAAGCCGCTGGCCAAGATATCAGAATGACACAGTAACAGTTATTTTCAGAGCCAGCTGCTGCATTAGAGTCAGTGGTGTGGATTCTCTACTTGTTACCCGGACATAAAACTGCCGTTGCAGATCAGCCGCTCATTATGGAAAGAAAAATCGGGTAGATTCTGTTGCGGATGGTCCCCAACGCCTGTTTTAGGGATGGGAGGTCGATCCATGGCAGGTGGACAATTTACTTCAGCAACTCAAAGCAGTGAATTGAATTCAAAGCAACCAGGTTTCGACTGAATTGACTCTCATAATATAAATGGACATAAAGGAGTAGAGGCAGAACGTGCCCAAACCAATTGGCCCAAGGATTACCAGAAATTCAGCCTCATCTACATAATCAGAGTGAGCTACTAGTCGCACCTCCACAGGCAGCTCGATCAACAAGAATCAATCGCGGAAAGGGACGGGACGTTTGGAGCTGGAAATGGGAGGGTGGGGGGAGGGGTGATTGCTAGGACTGTGGAGTCAGGGGGAGCTGGCCTGCTCCTCCTCGGTCCACATAAAGGTTCATCTTTTATACAAATGAATAAAATAAAACTGCCCTGTCGTTGGTGGTCATGGGGGCCGATGATGAATCATGAGTGTGGTCGGCCCAACCTCTACCTCGTTCATTGGTAACAAATGATGCATAAGGGGTCTTTCAACAGGCATTAGGCTCCTCATTAACATATTCAAAGGTCCCTACGCTTATTTTAGGCGGCCGCCCAACACGTCTAAATGTTCAGCCTCACGAAGATAGCAGTGCCTGCGGCGGTTGGGTGCAGGCTGTCACACAGCTGATTTGGTATGCCAATTTCTATCCCAAAGGACCACTCTGACTACAGTCATTCACTGATCATACAACGCGTGATCATGCAGCGATGCCATGACTTTTCAAAGAATATTAGTTAGCATGGGCTGCACAATGCAAAAGGTGCAGTTAGTCACACCTGTTGGTGCAGATGGGTAAACAACAAATGCGCAAAGAAACAGCAGCTGCAAATGCCGACGGCAGCATTTGAAAAGAGAAAAGATTGAAGATTACAACAACTTGTATTTATGATGTCGTGAAATGTCCCAAGGTGCTTCACAGGAGTAATATAAGAAAAAAATGTTGACACCGAGCTATATAAGGAGAAATTAGCACAGGTGACCAAAAGCTTGGTCAAAGAGGTAGGTTTTAAGGAGTGTCTTAAAGGAGGAAAAAGAGGTAGAGAGGCAGAGAGGTTGAGGGAGGGAGTTTGAGAGGATAGGACCTAGGAAACAAAAGGCACAGCCACCAATGGGCAGAATTAGAGGAGCAAAGATATCTCAGGGGCAGGGGGGAGTCAGTTTTGAGGCTGGTGGAGATTACAGAAATGGGAAAGGGCAAGGTCATGGAGGGATTTGAAAACAAGGATGAGAATTTTGAAATCATGGCATTGCTTAACCGGGAGCCAATATAGGTCAGCGAGCACAGGGGTGATGGGTGATCGGGACTTGGTGCGAGTTAGGACACGGGCTGCCGAGTTTTGGATGACCTCAAGTTTTTGTAGGGTAGAATGTGGGAGGCCAACCAGGAGTGCATTGGAATAGTCAAGTCTAGAGGTAACAAAGGCATGGATGAGGGTTTCAGCAGTGGATGAGCTGAGGCAGGGACGGAGACGGGCAATGCTACAGAGGTGGAAATAGGCGGTCTTAGTTATGCTGCGGACTTGGGGTCGGGACCAAAACCAATGGCTTCGGTCTTCCCAATATTTAATTGGAGAAAATTTCTACTCATCCAGAACTGGATGTCGGACAAGCAGACTGACAATTTAGAGATCATGGAGGGGTCCAGAGAAGTGGTAGTGAGGTAGAGCAGGGTGTCATCAGCGTACATGGAGCAGCTGGAGGGAGATTTAAACATCAGCGTCTCCCTGACATTGGAGGCAGCTCGAGCCTGGATCTATTACAGATCCTATTAAGATGACAAAATGAGAAATTAAAAGTAATAAAATTATGACATCGCAAGGATGGAGGACAGTGATTGGTTCTTCCAGATTAATTGAGTCACTGGACAGGGAAAGAATCTTAAAGACAGCTAATAACTGATTTTATGTGATTCAATTGCTGATTTTCTGATTTTAACTTAATTTATATTTATGGTATATATTTAATTTTGTTTAATTATAATTGTCATGTATTCAACTATCATTGTAACCCATGTATAAGCTGACCTAAGTTGTACACCTTGAGAACATTGACCACAAGGGGGTGAACTTGTGGGAGACACTCCTAACCTGGACTTTCAGGTATAAAAGGGGAAGCTCCAGCCACCTTCATCACTTGAGGTCTTGATAATAAAGGTAACTGGTCACAGAGTGACCTTCTCTCAAGTATGGACCTCGTGTGCATTTATACTGTATAGTAAAGACATATCATTGGCGACGAGAAACTGGGATTTAAACCAGCAGCACAGAAGAGAGATACTGTGTTGGTGATGATTGGGACGACTTTATTGAGAGGGTACAGCAAAGTTTTGTCACTAAGGAATGGTTGGGACAGGATTCGGCCGACAAACGCAGGGCTCATTTCCTGATGGTGTGTGGATCCAGAACGTACTCCCTGATGAAGGACCTTCTAACGCCAGAGAAGTCAGCGGACAAGACGTTTGAAGAGCTCAGTAAGTTGATTGGGGAACAGCTTAAACCAGCGAGCAGCATGCACATGGTGAGACACTGGTTTTATACCCACCGGCGGTGAGAAGGGCAAAGCATTCCAGACTTCATGGCAGATCTCTGGCGACTGGCGAGCCTATGTAAGTTCCCAGATGCATACAGAGTGGAGATGCTGCGAGACCTTTTGATTGAGGGCATCAGGCATGCTGGGGTTTTTAGGAAACTGATTGAGACCAAAGACTTGACCTTGGAAGCGGCGGCTCTGATAGCCCAGACATTTATCTCAGGGGAGGAAGAGACCAGAATGATGTATGATAAAAATCTTGGCTCAAATGCGGCAAACGACCAGGGAGTCAACATTGTTAATGCGGCACACAGTTCTCTCGGCAGATAAGGGCAATCGGACATGCTCCAGCATGTCGTCGACCCAAAGGGGTAATTCAACAGAGACAATGGCTAGCTGAACGGCGATTCATGCCATCGTAATGGACAATGCGGCCAGTAATGGGGCCATCAACACCTGTTAATGGTGCGCTTAAGGATAGTTACAGAGACAGTCAGAGACGATCGATTGATAATGGACCTTTTGTTTCCAACAACGGGGCCTCCATCTCATGCTGGAGGTGTGGAGGCAAACACCCAGCCAGAGCTTGCAGATATCAGCAATATACCTGCAGAAACTGCAACGTCAGCGGTCACTTGGAGTGTATGTGCAGGAAACCTGCAGCCAGTTTGATGTATGAGGAGGACAGGCCCGATGTAAGCCCTTCGAGGCCAAATGAATACTGGGGGAAACCACTGGAAACTGAAGTTCAGCGAGTTCATGTGGAGCACGTTACAGTTCATATACCAGGATGCCACCGATAATTATGAAAGTGCTCCTCAATGGCATCCCAGTATTAACGGAGCTAGACACGGGGACCAGCCAGTCCCTGATGAGTATCAAACAGTTCGAAAGGTTGTGGGTGTCCAAGGCCAGGAGGCCAAAATTATTGCTGATTGACGCACAGCTACGGACATATACAAAGGAGATCACTCCGGTGCTAGGCAGCGCCACAGTAGTCATGACCCACAAAGGTTACCACTCTGGATTGTCCCGGGGGACAGTCCCGCACTACTGGGGAGGAGTTGGCTTGCTGTCATGAACTGGAAATGAGGCGATGTCAATGCAATTTCTTCTGTGGAGCGAGTATCATGCTCACAGGTCCTGGACAAATTTGACTCATTATTTCAACCTGGCATCGGCACTTTCATGGGGGCCAAGGTAGTGATTCACATAAACCCGGACGCTAGGCCAGTACACCACAAGGCCAGAGCGGCGCCGTACGTGATGTGGGAAAAGATAGAATGAGAATTGGACCGCCTGCTGAGGGAAGGCATCATCTCGCCAGTCGAACTCTGTGACTGGGCGAGCCCGATCGTGCCGGAGCTCAAGACGGATGGGTCGGTCAGGATATGTGGCGATTACAAGGCCACCATCAATCGAATGTCACTCCAAGACCATTACCCGCTACCGAGAGCGGAGGACCTCTTTGCGACGCTATCCGGTGGAAAACTTTTTTCAAAATTGGACCTGACCTCAGCTTACATGACCCAGGAGCTGGCGAGTGAGTCGAAGAAGCTGACCACCATCACGACACACAAGGGGTTGTTTGAGTATAACAGATGTCCGTTCGGGATTCGTTCGGCCGCCGCGATCTTTCAGCAAAATATGGAAAGCCTTCTCAAGTCGATTCCAAGGACGGTGGTTTTTCAAGATGACATTCTCATCACGGGTTGCGATACTGAAGAACACTTCCACAACCTGGAGGAGGTGCTACACAGACTGGACCGGGTAGGGCTGCGAATGAAAAAGGCGAAGTGCGTCTTCTTAGCTCCAGAGGTAGAATTCCTGGGGATGAGGGTAGCAGCAGACGGGATCAGACCTACTGCATCCAAAACGGAAGCGATCCAGAGAGCACCCAGACCCCGTAACACGACGGAGCTGCGTTCGTTCCTGGGGCTCCTGAACTATTTTGGTAACTTTCTTCCCAAATTGAGCACGCTGTTAGAGCCGCTACACATGCTCCTATGCAAAGTTCGCGATTGGGTCTGGGGGGACAGCCGGGAAAGGGCTTTTGATAGAGCACGCAACTTGTTATGCTCCAACAAACTGTTAACGTTATATGACCCGTGTAAGAAACTTGTTCTAACGTGCGATGTGTCATCCTATGGGGTCGGGTGTGTGTTGCAGCATGTGAATGCCAATGGTCAGTTACAGCCAGTAGCTTATGCCTGCAGAAGTCTATCCCAGGCAGAAAGGGGCTACGGGATGTTAGAAAAGGAAGCGCTAGCATGTGTATATGCAGTAAAAAAAATGTACAGTACCTGTTTGGCAGGAAATTTGAGCTGGAGACTGATCACAAACCCCTAACGCCCCTTTTGACCGACAACAAGGCCATAAATGCGAATGCATCGGCCCACTTACAGAGGTGGGCACTTACGTTAGCCGCCTATGACTACACAATTCGGCACAGACCGGGCACTGAACACTGTGCCGATGCACTCAGCAGGCTCCCACTAGCCACCACTGAGGGGGCAACTGAGCATGATGCTGAGATGCTCATGGCTGTTGAAGCTTTCGAAAGCGAAGGCTCACCTGTGACAGCCCGTCAGATTAAAGTCTTTAGTTAAGAAATGTGTCCTGAATGGGGACTGGGCAGCCACGTACAGGGCATGCCCTGAGGAAGTTAAATCATTTCATAGGCGCAAGGGTGAATTCTTGATTCAGACCGATTGCCTACTGTGGGGAAACCGAGTAGTCATGCCCCAGAGGGGCAGAGAGGTGTTTATCAGAGAACTTCACAATGAGCACCCGGGCATTGTCATGATGAAGGCAATTGCCAAGTCACACGTTTGGTGGCCAGGGATAGATGCAGACCTGGAACTTTGTGTTCGCAGGTGCAACACGTATGCTCAGCTGGGCAATGCACCCAGGGAAGCCCCCCTTAGCCCCTGGTCCTGGCCCGCCAAGCCATGGTCACGCATCCATGTGGACTACACAGATCCTTTCATGCGAAAAATGTTTTTGGTTGTAGTAGATGCCTACTCCAAATGGATTGAGTGTGCCATTTTAAATTCAATCACATCCTCTGCCACGGTAGAATGCCTCTACGGGCAATGTTCGCCGCCCATGGTCTACCGGATGTCTTGGTCAGCGACAATGGCCCATGCTTCACAAGCACTGAATTCCAGGACTTCATGGAATCAACCATGTCAGAATGGCACCGTTCAAGCCGGCCTCAAACAGCCAGGCGGAAAGAGCAGTGCAGATAATCAAACAGGGAATGCTCAGAATCCAAGGGGGTTCCCTATAAAGCCGCTTATCATGCCTCCTATTGGCCAATAGATCCCGACCACACTCGCTCACAGGGGTTCCACCCGCAGAGCTGCTAATGAAAAGGATGCTCAAAACCAGGTTATCCCTTATACACCCTACTATGAAAGAAATTGTTGAGAGCAGGTGTCAGTCACAATGTGACTACTATGACAGGAATGTGAGGGCGCGATGTATTCATGTCAATGACAATGTTTTTGTCCTTAATTACCCTGCAGGGCCCAAATGGTTTGCAGGCACTGTGATTGCCAAAGAGGGGAATAGGGTTTTGGTAGTTAAACTTACCAATGGACAAATCTGCCGCAAACACGTGGATCAAACGAAAAGGAGGTTCAGCAACCCCATAGAAGAAGCAGAGGAAGAACACGACATAGAGTTTACTCCACCACAGGCGACCGAACACCGGAACCAAGTGGAGGAGAGCCCAGTTACTGTGGGCAGTCCGGACAGGCCTGAGGCACTGCAAACAGCAGACATTCAGGCCAGCGCCCAACAACTGGAGCCCCTACTCAGGTGCTCTACAAGGGAGCATATACCACCAGAGAGACTCAACCTGTGATCCCAATAAGACTTTGGGGGGGAGGTGATGTCATGTATTCAACTATCATTGTAACCCATGTATAAGCCGACCTAAGTTGTACACGTTGAGAACATTGACCACAAGGGGGTGAACTTGTGGGAGACACTCCTAACCTGGACTTTCAGGTATAAAAGGGGAAGCTCCACCTCTCCCCCCTTCATCACTTGAGGTCTTGGTAATAAAGGTAACTGGTCACAGAGTGACCTTCTCTCAAGTATGGGCCTCACGTGCATTTATATTGTATAGTAAGGACATATCAATAATTAATGTTTATTATACTGATTTTACTATTGAATGCTCCTTATTGTATTATTTACAATGTAATTTGAATTTTTTTTCTTTTAGTTTTTTTTCCGCCTGTATCTATCTGCGTGTGCATTTTGGCTGCTACTTCGGACCCGAGCCTTTAACCTATCTTTACGCTTCCTTCTCACGCTTTTTCTCTCTTTTCCTCAATGCTCAATATCTAACGTGTTGTAAAATTGTTGTGAAGCGCCTTGGAACATTTTACTACGTTAAAGGCGCTATATAAATAAAAGTTATTATTATTATTACATGTGGAAACTGACACTGCCTTTTCGGATGATGTCGCCAAGGGATTGCATGTAGATGAGAAATAGGAGGGGGCCAAGGATAGATCCTTGGGGGACACCAGACTTAATTATACAGGGGAAGGAGGAGATGCCGTTGCAAGTGATTTTCTGTCTACGATTACACTGATAAGAATGGAACCAGGTGAGTGCACCCAGCTGGATGATAGTGGAGAGACGCTGGAGAAGGATGGAGTGGTCAAGGCTGCAGACAAGTCAAGTATGACGAGAAGGGATATGGATCAAATAATTACAATGACCAAACAGCAGTCATTTATACTCAGTCACATTTGCTATTTAAACATCAGTTGCGGAAGGAAACCGGTTTCTTTTTATCTACATAGTCCAGCACATAATAGTGGGCCAGATTTATTTTTTAAATCTTTCCGTACAGAGAATACGTATCTCCATTTGATGTGGTTCCATTTTATGAAATTGTCAAGATATACAAGTTTTTCTGTTATCTTCAAATAATTAAATGCTTAGTAGAAAAATCTTACCATCTAATAACTAGAATGATAGAATGATACAGTATAAAAGGAGGCCATTTGGCCCATTATGCCTGTACTGGCTCTTTGAAAGAGCTATCCAATAGTCCCACTCCCCTGCCCATTTTCCAAAAACCCAACAAATGTTTCCTTTTCAAGAAAATGTTTCCTTTTCAAGTAAAACAAATGACTTTCTTCCCCACTTTGTAAACATGGTAAAGAGACACATGAGTGTTCAAAATTTTCTTCAATGGCTCTAAATGTTCTCGCCAAAGAATTTACAAAATTGCAGCACATGTATATCGGGACACATAGCGGGTAATTTAAACCCTCAAAAACGGGTGGGTTTGGATCGGGTAGGAAGTTATATTTTTTTAAATTTCAAACACAAACCCAACCCGTCGCACCTGCCCACTTCCGGTTTTAACATGGGTGGGATCGGGGTCGGCATTGAACGCTTTTGAGGAGGCTGTGCACCACCATTTTAATATGTTTTCTATTTTTAATGAATGTTGGTCGGGTTTTCCTGGCCTCGGGAAACCCAGCAGGCAAAAGGAGGTGAGAAGGGCTGGATCCATAACATAAGTGACTTTACAGCACTGCTTATGGGCTAGGAGGAGCAGGAATGTTTCCTCCCAGCCTGACAAGCTGCCCTGTAAACCCCCACCCCAATATCACCGACCACCTACGTGATCTACCTCCCCCTGTGACTAGCATCTCACACCCCCGCTCAACCCCACCGCAACCACTATCGCATCCTCCCGACCACACTCTAACCCCCTGCTACCTCTTTCCACCAGCCTTGGTGCTGCAGGCTTTCCCACCTGATAGGCAGCCTGCCGGACAATCAGGCTGGCAGTTGGGGGGAAACCTGGAAAAATAAGACGCAGTAAAAACCTGCAGGACGCTCGGGAAACGCGTACTTTCGGGTTACCACCATAATTCCTCCCCACCCCATTCCACACACGTGGCCCCATAAATATAGAAGCAGAAAAGCTCAAGTCGTAAAGGCAATGAATTTCTGAACTATATTTGAAACAGTTTTCGAGAACAAGATGTTTTAGAACCGACACATCACAATAGATTTAGTGATGTTTAATAAAGCAAGATTAGTTAAAAGAAAGAAAGACTTGCATCTATATCGTGACTTTCATGACGTCTCAAAGTGCTTTACAGCCAATTGTGTAGTTTTGGAGTGTAGTCACTGATGTAATGTGGGAAACATGGTAGCCAATTTGCGTACAGAAAGCTCCCATAAAAGCAATGTGATAATAACCAGCTAATCTGTTTTTGTTATGTTGATTGAAGGATAAATACTGGCCAGGACACTGGGGATAACTCCCCTGCTCTTCTTCAAAATAGTGCCATGGGATCTTTTACTTCCACCTGAGAGAGCAGACAGAACCTCAGTTTAATGTCTCATCTGAAAGATGGCACCTCCGATACTGCAACACTGGAGTGTCAGTTTAGATTTATGTTTGCATGTCCCTAGAGTAGGATTTGAACCCCGAATCTTCAGAGGTGAGGGTGCTACCCACAGAGCCACAGCTGACAATGTTAACAACCTGACGGTAGGGAAACGTCTTGCAAATAGTGACCATAATATAATTAAATTTGATATTACGTTTGAGAGGGAGAAGGGAGAGTCACAAACCAAGGTCTTAAATTTAACCTTAAGTAAGGCAAATTTTGAAAGGATGAGAAATGAATTGAACAAAAGCAAAATACTGTGGATGCTGGAATCTGGAATAAAGACAGAAAATGCAGGAAATCTCAGCAGGTCAGGCAGCATCTGTGGAGAGAAAGCAGAATTAATGTTTCGGGTCGATGACCCTTTGTCAGAACTGGAGAGTGTTCAAAAAGAACGGATTCTTAGGTGCTTGTTAAGAATCTGTTCTTTTCGAACATTCTCCAGTTCTGATGAAGGGTCATTGACCTGAAACATTAACTCTGCTTTCTCTCCACAGATGCTGCCTGACCTGCTGAGATTTCCAGAAATGAATTGAACATTGCAATCTGGTCAATAACACACCAGGATTGCTTTGCTCCATTTAAAATTACGAGGTGACCATTTTCAATTTGCTTGGGTAAGTAAGTGGGACTTTGAAACTTCACTCAGTGTACATCGGTCCCATTGTTCATTTAAAGAACTCTTTAAAAATGGGGAAAAAAGCCAGCAGGAAAAGAACCTGAGAGAGAGGGAGAAAAATGAAGTTAAAGTGAGAAAGAGTTGCAGAACATGAGTGGTACATACAGGGAGAAAGTCATAATCAAGGATATGAATAACCCAAGAGGAATAACGAGGAAAGGCGACATAGCAGAGAGAGAGCAGGAAGAAGAATTGGAGAAAGAATGAGTGTGACAAGGAAATCTATCAGCATTGTTAGGAAATGCATCCCTGGTACATGTGAGGAGAAGTTGACTACAGAGTACATCAGGATGTGCACTGACATGCTCCCTATTGCCCTTGTTTTGCTAATCTGGCTAGCATCGGTGAGATAAATTAAGTAATGTTATCTGCATCACATTTGATAGGATATGTTGCGTATTTTGGCTTTGCCTAAAACTCCAGTAACCGTTGTACATGTGGAGGCATATGATTGTTCTTCATGGACTGTACACATGGTTACGCATGTGTGATGATGCTCCAAGTTTTAGAGGAGGAACACAAACATTGCCCATTATCTACTGACTCGAGGTGGCTCACAGTGTTAATGTAGATATAATGCGGCTTCAATGCACATCATGAAGTTTTGATGTACTTTTGGAGTCTGAAGCATTGTGCTGATTCCAGTTGTTCGGCTGGAGCTGACACAACAGAGGCGACTTTTAGCCTACCCACCCAATGGAAACCAGCCGGGTGGGCTATTAAAATTGCCCAGGTTACTTCCCACCATGGAGATGCGGGGAGCTGACGGTTCCCGATTTTAACCTGCCCACCTGAGCAGGCAATAAGGACACCCGCCCAAAGCCGGTGGATATTTTTTTACATATGCACGTTGTGCCTTGATGATGTCATTGGGACCTGACTGCAATTTTAACTCGGCAGCCTGAGTGGGAAACCATAGTGAGCGGAGAAGAGGATCGGGGCCAGGAGAGATCCTGCATCGTTTTTGCGGGTGGCCTCCAAGCTGTACAATTTTCCGCAACTTCCTGCCAACTTCCCGGCTGGAACAAGTGGGAATTCAGCTGGTAGGATTTAGTAAATGAGGCTTGATAATTAAAATACCCCAGGCCCTATTTCTGGAGCATTAGGTGAGTTTCTAACATTGCCAATCAGCTGGGAAAATTGGTCCAGAGTTAAAATTGGGCCAATATTTCTCCAGTGTCAGACTAAAAATTGTAGTAGTGACACAGCTGAAGCAATTTTAGATTCAGTGGTTCTATACTGTTAGTTTCATAGAATCACAGAATTGTACTGCACAGAAAAAGGCCATTTAGTTGATGGTAGGCATGCGAAAAGAGTTTTCCATTTAGTCCGTTTAAATTTTTATTCTTCAAATATTTATCCATTTCCCTTTAAAAAGCAGTATAGTTTGTGTTTCTCATAAGGCAGGTTACACCTGAACAACCTTTTGCATAGTATTAAAAACACTTTTAACCTTCCCCATTGTTCTTTTGTTGTTGATTAACTGACCAATGCAAATAGTGGGCCCGAAATTGATGAAGGCCCCCGTCCGCCCAAGTGCCACCCAAACTACCTGACGGTACTTTCGGCGATATTTTCATCAGAGACGTCCCTCGAAGGTTGGCAGGTGGCAAAAAAGCGACTTACGCCACCAATCTGGGTGGCAGCTGGTGGGAGCTCCCATTTGAGTATAGGAGCAGGGAGGTCTTACTACAGTTGTACAGCGCCTTGGTAAGGCCACACCTTGAATATTGTGTACAGTTTTTTTTATATACATAAACTTGTAAATACCATATTTAACCACCAGGGGGCTCATCCCGTGGAGTCCCAAGGGATCCCACAATCCATTGGGAGCAACTGTACATAAGGAGGCCTCACAGGCTGGAAAGGCACTCTGAGACCTGTAATAAAGGACTACGGTCACACCTTACTTTGAGCTTGCAGTATCTGGTCTGACTCTTTATTCAAGACATAACAACTAACGACGAGATATAGATGACGAACCCCACCACAACAATGCAGAGAACCGTGGGCATCCTGGAGAAATTTTTGGAGGGAGATGATTGGGAAACCTTCGTGGAGCGACTCGACCAATACTTCGTGGCCAACGAGCTGGAAGGAGAAGCGAACGCTGCCAAACGAAGGGCGATTCTCCTCACCGTTTGCGGGGCACCAATGTATGGCCTCATGAAAAACCTGCTCGCTCCAGCGAAACCCACAGAGAAAGTTGTACGATGATTTGTGCACATTGGTCCGGGAGCATCTAAACCAGAAGGAAAGCATTCTGATAGCGAGGTATCAGTTCTACACATACAAGAGGTCTGAAGGCCAGGAAGTGGCGATCTACGTCGCCGAGCTAAGGCGCCTTGCAGGACATTGCGAATTTGAAGGACACTTGGAGCACATGCTCAGGGACTTCTTTGTACTTGGCACTGGCCATGAAGTAATACTTTGCAAACTTTTGACTGTAGAGACCCCAACCTTGAGTAAAGCCATAGCGATAGCCCAGGCGTTTATCGCCACCAGTGACAATAGCAAACAAATCTCTCAGCACATGAGTGCTGCTGCAAGTACTATGAACAAAGTAATGTTGTTTTCAAATCGTAATGTACAGGGCAGGACTTATATGCCTGCAGCTGCACATCTGTAGGTGACTCAGAGTCCACCATCAAGGGTGGTGAATGCAAGGCCATTAACTCCTTGTTGGCACTGCGGGGGTGATCATCGTTTCCATTCATGCCGCTTCAAAGGATACGTTTGCAAGGGCTGTGGAACAATGGGACACCTCCAATGTATGTGTAGGCGAGCTGCAAACCCTGCTAATCCTGCAAACCATCAGGTTGCAGAGGAGGACAGATCCACGGTGGATCACGACGAACCAGAGCCTCAGACTGAGGAGGCAGAGGTATATGGGGTGCACACATTTACCACAAAGTGTCCCCCGATAATGCCGAAGGTTGAATTAAATGGACTCCTGGTGTCAATGGAGCTGGACATGGGCGCAAGCCAGTCCATAATGAGTAAAAAGACTTTCGATAAATTGTGGTGCAGCAAAGCCTCAAAGCCAGTCCTGACCCCATTCGTACTAAACTGAGAACATACACAAAGGAACTGATTCCCGTAATCGGCAGTGCTACCGTACAGGTCTCCTACGATGGAGTGGTGCACAATTTGACACTCTGGATGGTACTGGCCGATGGCCCCACGCTGTTCGGCAGGAGTTGGCTGGGAAAAATAAGTTGGAATTAGGACAACGTCCGAGCGCTTTCGTCCGTCGACGACACCTCATGTGCCCAGGTCCTAAACAAGTTCCCCTCACTGTTCGAACCGGGCATCGGGTAGTTCCAAGGAGCAAAAGTGCAGATCCACTTGATTCCGGGGGTGCGACCCATCCATCACAAGGCGAGAGCCGTACCGTACATGATGAGAGAGGGTGGAGATCGAGCTATACAGGCTGCATCATTTCGCCGATCGAATTCAATGAGTGGGCCAGTCCGATTGTTCCAGTCCTCAAGGAAGACAGCAGTGTCAGAATCCATGGTGATTGCAAAGTAACTATCAATCGTTTCTCCCTGCAGGATCAATAGCCGCTACCAAAGGCAGACGACCTATTTGCGATGCTGGCGGGAGGAAAAATGTTCACGAAGCTGGACTTGACCTCGGCCTACAAGACTCAGGAGCTGGAGGAATCATCGAAGGGCCCCATCTGCATCAACACGCACAAAGGTCTCTTCATTTACAACAGATGCCCATTTGGAATTCGATCGGCCACGGCGATATTCCAGAGGAACATGGAAAGCTTGCTGAAGTCGGTCCCGCGCACCGTGGTCTTCCAGGACGACATCTTGGTTACAGGTCGGGACACCGTCGAGCACCTACAGAACCTGAAGGAGGTTCTTAGTCAGCTTAATCATGTGGGACTCAGGTTAAAATGCTCGATGTGTGTTTTCCTGGTGGCTGAAATGGAGTTCCTGGGGTGAAGAATCGCGGCGGATGGCATCAGGCCCACCGATTCGAAGACAGAGGCAATCAGGAACGCACCGAGACCACAGAACATAACGGAGCGGCGGTCGTTTCTAGGACTCCTGAACTACTTTGGTAACTTCTTACCGGGTCTTAGCACATTGTTCGAACAACTGTACTCTTTACTGTGTAAAGGAGATGAATGGGTACGGGGTAAAAGCCAATGAAATGCCTTTGAGAAAGCTAGGAAACTGTTATGCTCAAACAACTTGCTTGTGTTGTACGATCCATGTAAGCGTTTGGTACTAGCATGTGATGCATCGTCATATGGTGTCGGGTGTGTATTGCAACAAGCTAATCAATCTGGGAAATTGCAACCGGTTGCTTTTGCATCTAGAAGTCTGTCTAAGGCTGAGCGGGCCTACAGCAAGATCGACAAAGAAGCGTTAGCATGTGTTTATGGGGTAAAGAAAATGCATCAATATCTGTTTCTGCTCAAATTTGAATTGGAAACCGACCATAAGCCACTTATATCTCTATTTTCTGAAAGTAAGGGGATAAATACGAATGCATCGGCCCGCATCCAGAGATGGGCGCTCACGTCCGCATACAATTACGTCATCCGCCACAGGCCAGGCACAGAAAACTGTGCCAATGCTCTCAGTAGGCTGCCATTGTCCACCACAGAAATGGAGATAGCACAGCCCGCAGATTTAGTTATGGTAATGGAAACATTCGAGAGTGAGTAATCACCTGTTACTGCCCGACAGATTAGAATCTGGACGAGCCAGGACCCATTACTATCTTTAGTAAAAAAACTGTGTGCTCCACGGGAGTTGGTCTAGTGTCCCATTAGAGATGCAGGAAGAAATAAAGCCGTACCAGCGGCGCAGAGATGAAATGTCTATACAGGCAGACTGTATCCTATGGGGCAATCGGGCAGTGGTGCCAAAAAAGGGCAGGGACACCTTCATTAGTGATCTCCACAGCACCCACCCAGACATCGTAATGATGAAAGCAATAGCCAGATCCCATGTGTGGTGGCCCGGTATCGATGCAGACTTAGAGCCCTGTGTGCTCAAATGTAATACATGTTCACAGTTAAGCAATGCACCCAGGGAGGCGCCACTAAGTTTATGGTCCTGGCCCTCCAAACCGTGGTCCAGGGTCCATGTTGACTATGCAGGCCCATTCTTGGGAAAAATGATCCTAGTGGTTGTAGATGCATATTCCAAATGGATTGAATGTGTGATAATGTCAGCAAGCACGTCCGCTGCCACCATTGAAAGCCTGCGGGCTATGTTTGCCATGCACGGCCTGCCTGACGTCCTTGTGAGTGACAATGGGCCGTGTTTCACCAGTGCCGAGTTCAAAGAGTTCATGACCCGCAATGGGATCAAACATGTCACATCTGCCCCATTTAAACCAGCATCCAACGGTCAGGCAGAGCGAGCAGTGCAAACAATCAAACAGAGCTTGAAGAGGGTAACTGAAGGCTCACTGCAGACTCGCCTATCCCGAGTCCTGCTTAGTTACCGCACAAGACCCCATTCGCTCACTGAATGCTCAGTTCCCCCCACTGAAATGCTCATGATAAGGACACTTAAGACAAGGCTCTCGTTAGTCCACCTTGATCATCATGAACGGGTAGAGAGCAGGCGGCTTCAACAGAATACATATCATGATCGCGCAAATGTGTCATGCGAAATCGAGATTAATGATCCTGTATTTGTGTTAAACTATGGACAAGGTGCCAAGTGGCTTCCTTGCACTGTCGTGGCCAAAGAGGGGAGTAGGGTGTTTCAGGTCAAACTTTCAAATGGACTCACCTGCAGGAAACACTTGGACCAAACCAAACTCAGATTCACGGACTATCCAGAACAACCCAAAATAGACTCTAACTTTTTTGACCCCCCAACACATACACAAGTGGCAACCGACAAGTGGTTGACCACGAAGCAGAACCCATCACCCGCAGCAGCCCAGCAAGACTCACCATGCCCAGCAGCCCAGCAAGGCCAGCTGCATAGCAGCCCAGCGAGGGCCCAACAAATGACTCACCAAAACCAGCATTTGCACCGAGACGATCAACCAGGGAAAGGAAGGCCCCAGATCGATTCACATTGTAAATAGTTACACTATTGACTTTTGGGGGGGAGTGTTGTTATATATGTAAACCTGTAAGTACCATCTTTAACCACAAGAGGGCTCATAGAAACATATAAACATAGAAACATAGAAAATAGGTGCAGGAGTAGGACGTTCGGCCCTTTGAGCCTGCACCACCATTCAATAAGATCATGGCTGATCATTCACCTCAGTACCTCTTTCCTGCTTTCTCTCCATACCCATTGATCCCTTTAGCCATAAGGGCCATATCTAACTCCCTCTTGAATATATCCAACGAACTGGCATCAACACCTCTCTGCGGTAGGGAATTCCACAGGTTAACAACTCTCTGAGTGAAGAAGTTTCTCCTCATCTCAGTCCTAAATGGCTTACCCCTTATCCTTAGACTGTATCCCCTGGTTCTGGACTTGCCCAACATCAGGAACATTCTTCCTGCATCTAACCTGTACAGTCCTGTCAGAACTTTATATGTTTCTCTGAGATCCCCTCTCATCCTTCTAAACTCCAGTGAATAAAGGCCCAGTCAATCCATTCTCTCTTCATATGCCAATCCTACCATCCCGAGAATCAGTCTGGTGAACCTTCGCTGCACTCCCTCATTAGCAAGAACGTCCTTCCTCAGATTAGGAGGCCAAAACTGAACACAATATTCCAGGTGAGGACTCACCGAGGCCCTGTACAACTACAGTAAGACCTCCCTGCTCCGATACTCAAATCTCCTAGCTATGAAGCCCACATACCATTTGCTTTCTTCACTGCATGCCACCTTTCAATGACTGATGAACCATGACACCCAGGTCTCGTTGCACCTCCCATTTTCCTAATCTGCCGCCATTCAGATAATATTCTGCCTTCGTGTTTCTGCCCCCAAGTGGATAACCTCACATTTATCCACATTATACTGCATCTGCCACGCATTTGCCCACTCACCTAACCTGTCCAAGTCACCCTGCAGCCTCTTAGCGTCCCCCTCACAGCTCACACCGCCACCCAGTTTAGTGTCATCTGCAAACTTGGAGATATTACACTCAATTCCTTCATCCAAATCATTAATGTATATTGTAAATAACTGGGGTCCCAGCACTGAGCCCTGTGGCACCCCCACTAGTCATTGCTTGCCATTCTGAAAAGGACCTGTTTATCCCGACTCTCTGCTTCCTGTCTGCCAACCAGTTCTCTATCCACGTCAGTACATTACCCCCAACACCAAGTGCTTTAATTTTGCACACCAATCTCTTGTGTGGGACCTTGTCAAAAGCCTTTTGAAAGTCTAAATACACCACATCCACTGGTTCTCCCTTGTCCACTCTACTAGTTACATCCTCAAAGAATTCCAGAAGATTTGTCAAGCATGATTTCCCTTTCATAAATCCATGCTGACTTGGACCAATCCTGTCACTGCTTTCCAAATGTGCTGTTATTTTATCCTTAAGAATTGATTCCAACACTTTCCCCACTACTGATGTCAGGCTAACCGGTTTATAATTACCCGTTTTCTCTCTCCATCCTTTTTTAAAAAGTGGTGTTACATTAGCTACCCTCCAGTCCATAGGAACTGATCCAGAGTCGATAGACTGTTGGAAAATGATCACCAATGCATCCACTATTTCTAGGGCCACTTCCTTAAGTACACTGGAATGCAGGCTATCAAGCCCCGGGGATTTATTGGCCTTCAATCCCATCAATTTCCCTAACACAATTTCCCGTCTAATAAGGATATCCTTCAGTTCCTCCTTCTCCCTAGACCCTTGGTCCCCTAGTACTTCCGGAAAGTTATTTGTGTCTTCCTTCATGAAGACAGAACCAAAGTATTTGTTCAACTGGTCTGCCATTTCTTTGTTCCCCATTATATATTCACCTGAATCTGACTGCAATGGACCTACG
Source organism: Pristiophorus japonicus (assembly GCF_044704955.1). Classification (NCBI taxonomy): domain Eukaryota; kingdom Metazoa; phylum Chordata; class Chondrichthyes; family Pristiophoridae; genus Pristiophorus; species Pristiophorus japonicus. Next base: position 101,635,072 of record NC_091992.1, read on the forward strand.
TTTGTCTTCACTAATCTTCACTAACCCTGTCTTCACTAACCCTGGAGTCCCAAGAGATCCCACAATCCCTTGGGAGTACCTATACATAAGAAGGCCTAACAGGCTGGAGAGGTACTCTGAGACCTGTAATAAAGGACTACGGTCACACATTACTTTGAGCTTGCAGTATCTGGTCTGACTCTTTATTCAAGACATAACAGTTTTGGTCTCCTAATCTGAGGAAGGACATTCTTCGTTTTGAGGGAGTGCAGCGAAGGTTCACCAGACTGATGTCCGGGATGACAGAACTGACATATGAAGAAAGACTGGATCGACTAGGCTTATATTCAATGGAATTTAGAAGAATGAGAGGGGATCTCATAGAAACATATAAAATTCTGACGGGATTGGACAGGTTAAATGCAGGAAGAATGTTCCCGATGTTGGGGAAGCCCAGAACCAGGGGTCACAGTCTAAGGATAAGGGATAAGCCATTTAGGAATGAGATGAGGAGAAACTTCTTCACTCAGAGAATTGTGAGCATGTGGAATTCTCTACCAAAGTTGTTGAGGCCAGTTCATTAGATATATTCAAAAGGGAGTTAGATATGGCCCTTATGGGTAAAGGGATCAAGGGGTATGGAGAGAAAGCAGGAATGGATGCTGAAGTGCATGATCAGCCATGATCTTATTGAATGGTGGTGCAGAATGGTGAAAGGGCCGAATGGTCTACTCCTACTATGTTTCTATGTTTCTATGTTTCTATGTTTCTCGCTGGCAAAGGCGTTTGCTGCCCAAGTACCGCCGAAGATGGAGTCGGGCTCACGGAGGATCATAGAGCTGAAAAGCAAAAGCATAAAAAAAAATTTTTAAACCATCTGAAGACCTTCAGGGGACCCCATCCAGATAAGTCCCTGTAAAGAAAAAAATTACAAAAAGTGAACTAGCCTTTTTTTCACCATCTTCCTACCTACCATCGGGGACAGACCAGCCTCCAGCCAGTGGTCCATCCCCGTTCTGCTGCCGACTGCCGCCGACTCCCGCCTGCATCAATATTGCAGCTCGGCGGGCGGGAGGTCAGTTGTGCGATTCAGCCATCCGCTTATGTCGGCGGGTGCTTCCTGGCGGCTCTCTCCTCCCGCCTGCTCCAGGCCATGTCGAAAGTGTCACTGGACGGTTCGACCAGAGGAATGTCAGCGGCAGTCGGCGGCAAGGTCTTCAATTTCAGGCCCAATGTTTCCTGAGTTACTTTATCAAAACCTCTCAGAATTTTGAATACTTCTATTCAATCTCTTTTTAATCTTTTTTTTCTTCTAATGAAAGCCACACGCCAATCTGCTGCTACACAGGGCATAAAATCTAATACTCTATATCAAGGGCACAGTTCTGTCTTTTACACTGAACGTATGGGGGGCGGTGGGGGGAGTCGAGAAGAATTCAGCAATGGGGACCTTCTGGGACTTGGCATTGTACCAAAACAAAAACGTCAGAAAATATTTGCTCAATAAAATGATTACCATATTTTGTTTCTGTCATCAGAATGTGGAAAACCAAAAATTGTGCAATGACTAATTTTTATAGACTACCAGCTGGAAAATTAATAGCAGACACATTTATTTCCCATTTCTAGGTCGTAGTAATAAAGCTGTCGCAATTCTGTCTTCCTCCCAACCCTTTGGTTCAATTTTTCTGCTGTTACCTTTTACACTTCCTCTAGACATCTTTTGTTTCTTTATTTGTCTCATTGCCAGCCCCTTTGCCTTGCGCCATCATCTCTTTCGTCATTTAATCACTCCTGCCCTTCCCTATCACAGACCTTCCCTTTTGTTCTCCTCACCGCCCCAGCCCCCCCCCGCCCCCACACTTTTCCATGGCAACATTCACCCCTTGGCTGGCACTTGCTTAAACACTGTTCAATCTCTAGCTTTGATGACAGGTCATCGATCGGAAATGTTAACTCTCTCCACTGATGCTGCCTGACCTTCTGAGCATTTTCTGTTTTTATTTCTACTTAATTCATGTTCACAGCAAATTGCATTTTTCACAGGCTGACCCCATCTTTTATGATCCGAAGCTTACACTATACCTACGTGCCATGGATTTTAATATTGTGCCATTGTTTTACAGCAATATTTTGCACTGCTGAATGCCTGGACTGCTCATCGTGCACCCCTATCCACTCCAAAAGGTGGAAAGCACCATACTGTCAGGCCACAACATTCAGGCCAAAACTAATAGTTACATTTAGTTACTAATTACACAGAAGCAAAGGGAAAATCAGCAGATAATCAGCAATACAATGCTGGACTCAAACAATATTTTAAAGTGTTTCCAGTCTTGGAGAATTCTTTTCAGAATCTTTTACCTTGTCTTTTGATGAATGTGACATATGTACATGTGTTTGCTTCCTGGAGTCCCGTCTCACTACAGTAATAAGAAAACAAGTAGGGTTAACCAAATAAGGAAATCAAGCAACATTTATACTGCATCAAGCAAGTTATTCGACATCCAAGGTTAAAGCTATTCTTTCCCAATACTGATCATGTCATTGACCACAACATAATTCAGTTTAAAGTAATTATGGAAAGAGACCAGGAAATATTGAAGGTAAAAACTGTCGAAGAGCAAATTTCAGTGATTTAAAAAGGGACGTCGCACAGGTAGATTAAACAAGGTAATTGCAGGTTACAGCAGTAACGGAGCAATAGAAGGCATTCAGGGAAGAGATAGCTCAAGTATAAACCTTTGAAGGGAAAATGTAGAGCATCCAAAGTTAATGCGTCATGAATGACAAAGGAAATAAAAGATAAAGATAAACTCAAAAAGGAGGCTTATTACAAATGTCAGGAGCAAGATTCAGCTAATAACCAGGAAAGTTAAAGAAAGTACAGCAGGACATTGAAAAAGTTAATACGGGGCGGGGTGGGGGCAAAGAGAAGTTACGAGAAAAGAATAGCGGGCAACATTAAATTGAACCCTAAAATATTTTATGAACATAGGGCTGGATTTGGTCTTCTGCCACCCCTGTTAGTGCCCCGGAGGGGCAGGAATGGCGGCGGTAAGCACTTTGGGGCGGGCAGCCAGCTTCCAGCGCCCCATTGGGACATTCGGTGCCGGTTTCAACTGGGCGCAGAGCATTACCGCCCGGAAGAGGCGAACTGGTGTGCAACACCGCTGGTTGCGACACCGGCTCAATTTTTGGCTGCTGCCCGATCTGTAACGCTCCATGGAGCGCCGTGCTGGGACCTCCTGTGAAAGCTGGCGGTTCGAACAGTAGCGGCTGTAGAGAGGTAAGTAATGTCAACCTCAGTTAAGTGGGATTGTTTTTTATTTTATTTTTTTGTGATTTATGCTGTGGTGGCATGAGTTATTTATTGGCAATGTTTTTGATGTTTTTTTCAGTTTCCCCCCCAAACTCCCACCACTCCCCAGGCCTCTCTTAGAGCGCTCCGATGCTGGCTATTTAACTCGGGATTTTCAGTTGCTCAGCCGGCCTAGCACCGTAAGAGAGGTGTGTAACGCCTCCCTTAGCGCTGCACCCCACACTCAGAGCCCAGCTGATGAATCTTGCTGACTGAGGCGCAAACTGTTCCTGGGCGCAAATTTTACCGCCCTGCCGCCATTACCGCCCAGAAATGAGCAGAACTGAAAATACAGCCCAATAATTGTAAACAGTTTGCTGGGGAAAATATTGGGCCTGTTAAGGGCCCAAAGTGAAATCTTAATGTTGAAGCAGAGGCTATGGCAAAAGTATTAAATGAATACTTTGCATCTGTCTCCTCAAAGGAAGTGGATGATGTGAAGGTTACATTAAAAGAGGAGAGGGAAATTATGGACAGAATCATAATAGACGGAGACAACGTACTAAAAAGATTAAATTACTGAAAGTTGGTAAGTCACCTAATCCAGATGGAATGCAACATAGATTGCTGAAAGAAGCAAAGGTAGAAATAGCAGAGGCATTGATCACAATCTTTCAATCCTCATTTCATACAAGGGTAGTGCCGGAGGACTGGAGGGTTGCTAATGTTATGCTACTATTCAAGAAAGGGGAGAGGGTTAAACAAGGAAACTATAGGTCAGTCAGCCTAACATTGATCGTGGGGAAGTTATTGGAAATCATTATCAGGGACAAAATAAACTTTCATTTGGAAAGGCATAGGTTAATCAAGGAGAGGCAGCATGGATTTGTTAAGGGTAAATTGTGTCTGACTAACTTGATTGAATTCTTTGATGAGATAACAGAAAAGGTTAATCAAAGTAATGCAGTAGATGTTGGATATATGGACTTTCGGAAGGCATTTGACAAAGTGCCACACAGATGGCTTATGAAGAAGATGGAAGCCCATGGAATTACGGGGAAAATAGTGGTATGGATACAAAATTGGCTCAGTGAAAGGAAATAATCATTATAGGCAGTCCCTCGGAATCGAGGAAGACTTGCTTCCACTCCTGAAGTGAGTTCTTTGGTGGCTGAACAGTCCAATATGAGAGCCACAGACTCTGTCACAGGTGGGACAGATAGTCGTTGAGGGAAGGGATGGGTGGGGCTGGTTTGCCGCACGCTCCTTCCGCTGCCTGCGCTTGATTTCTGCATGCTCTTGGCATTGAGACTCAAAGTGCTCAGCGTCCTCCCGTGTGCACTTTCTCCACTTAGGGCGGTCTTTGGCCAGGGACTCCCAGGTGTCAGTGGGGATGTCGCACTTTATCAGGGAGGCTTTGAGGGTGTCCTTGTAACGTTTCCGCTGCCCACCTTTGGCTCGTTTGCCGTGAAGGAGCTCCGCATAAAGCACTTGCTTTGGGAGTCTCGTGTCTGGCATGCGAACTATGTGGCCTGTCCAGCGGAGTTGATCGAGTGTGGTCAGTGCTGGGGATGTTGGCCTGGTCGAGGATGATAATGTTGGTGCGTCTGTCCTCCCAGGGGACTTGTAGGATTTTGTGGAGACATCGTTGGTGATATATCGCCAGCGACTTGAGGTGTCTACTGTACATGGTCCATGCCTCTGAGCCATACAGGAGGGTGGGTATTACTACAGCCCAGTAGATCATGAGCTTGGTGGTAGCTTTGAGGGCTTGGTCTTCGAACACTCTTTTCCTCAGGCAGCCAAAGGCTGCACTGGTGCACTGGAGGTGGTATTGAATCTCCTCATCAATGTCTGCTTTTGTTGATAAGAAGCTCCCGAGGTATGGGAAATGGTCCATGTTGTCAAAGACTGCGCTGTGGATCTTGATGACTGAGGGGCAGTGCTGTGCGGCGAGGAAAGGCTGGTGGAGGACCTTTGTCTTGCAGATGTTTAGCGTAAGGTCCATGCTTTTGTATGCCTCAGTAAATACGTCGACGATATCCTGGAGTTCAGCCGCAGAATGTGCGCAGGCGTAGGCGTCATCCGTGTACTGCAGCTCAAGGGGTGGAGGTGGATGGATGTTTGTCAGACTGGGAGCTGGTTTGCAGTGGTGTTCCCCAAGGATCAGGTTTGAGTCCATTACTCTTTGCAATTTTTATGAATGACCTAGACTGGGGGTTAGGGAGCAGCATTATAAATTTTACAGATGTTACCAAACTTGGCAAAGTAGTAGATCATGATGAGGATAGTTATAGGCTTCAGGATGAGATGGCCAGGATGGTGAAATGGGCAGAAGCATGGTAGATGGTAGATGGGGTTCAATGCGGAGAAGTGTGAAGTGATGCACTTTGGGAGGACTAATACAGAAAGACAGTATACTATAAATGGCATGATTTTGAAACCTATAAATGAGAAGAAAAACCTTGGTTTTCATATACACAAAGCCTTAAAGGTGGCAGGGCAAGTTTATAAGGTGGTTAAAAAAGCGTATGGGTTACTTGGGTTTATAAATAGAGGAATAGAATATAAAAGCAAAGAGATGATGCTAGAACTTTATAAATCACTGGTTAGGCCTCAGCTGGAGTATTGTGGACAATTCCGGGCACCACACTTCAGGAAAGATGTAAAGGCATTCGAAAGGATACAGAGGAAGTTTACCAGGATGTTAGCAGAGATGAGGGACTTCGGTTATTCGGAGAGGTTGGAAAAGTTAGGGCTTTTCTCCTTTGAACAGAGAAGGTTAAGAGGTGACCTAATAGAGATTTTGAAGATAATGAGAGGTTTTGATGGAGTAAAAAGGGAATAACTATTTCCTCTGTGAAATGGGTCAATAACTAGAGGTCATAGTTTCAAAATCATTGAAAAAGATCTAGAGGGGAGATGAGGAGAATTTCTTTCACTCAGGGAGTTGTCGGGATCTGGAACGCTCTGCCTGAAAAGAGAATGGAAGTGAATCCATAAATAATTTTAAAAGGGAGTTGGACAGGTTCTTAAGAACGAGAAAATTACAGGGTTACGGACAAAAAGCGGGAATGTGGGACTAAGCATGACTGCTCTTTCACAGAGCCAGAACAGGCATAATGAGCCAAATGGTCTCCTTCTGAGCTATAAGTGTCGATGATCTATGATTCTATCTAATCAATTGTACCATTCAAGTAGATCGCAAGACTTTCAGCTTTCTGCTGAGTTGGTTGCTTTTAAAACTTGACTTGCATATCAAATAGCTTTCTATTCTCAAACAGACAAACTTGGCAATAACATGAGACAGCAAGCTTGCCAATATTGTCTTATCGAAACATGAGAGGATATTTGAACCAACCAACCTGTAAGTACTGGCAATTAACAGCACAGGGAACCAGATTATTCTTTCTCCCGAAACCTGTATGTTCTCAAGAGAGTTTTGTGTATTGCTTCATTTTTTTAAATGTATTCATTCATGGCATCGCTGGCAAGGCCAGCATTTATTGCCCATCCCTAATTGCCCTTGAGAAGGTGGTGGTGGGCTGCCTTCTACAACTGAGTGGCTTGCGAGGCCATTTCGGAGGACAGTTAAGAGTCAACCAAATTGCTGTGGGTCTGGAGCCAGGTAAGGATGGCAGACTTCCTTCCCGAAAGGACATTAGTGAACCAGATGGGTTTTTACAACAATCCGATAGTTTCATGGTCACCATTACTGACACTAGCTTTTTATTCCAGATTTATTTAATTAGCTGAATTCAAATTCCCCAGCTGCCATGGTGGGATTTGAACTCACGTCTCCGGATCATTATTCCAGGCCTCTGGATTACTAATTCAGTAACATAACCATTACGTTACCGTACCCTCCGTTTCCTCACACAAAGACAAAATAATTATTTTCCTAGTGGAATTACAAGAGTTCAATGTTAAAATCATAATATATTGATAAATCTATTTCATATCAAACAAATATAATATAAAATTGTTTTGACTGGAAGCATATATTTATATAATTACGCTCTTTGCGCCAAAACTGCCCTGGAAAATTATGCTGTTCCAGAGAGTAGGATGACTAGATCCATTTATGAAGTTTGCCAGTAGAAGATATTTACATGCTACATGTTCAAACTCACATAAGGTGCCTCATGTACAGATACACACTAGCCTTGTGATCTGATGAGATATTAAACAAACAGGGCTGTAGTAATACCCACCCTCCTGTATGGCTCAGAGACAGTAGACACCTCAAGTCGCTGGAGAAATACCACCAATGATGTCTCCGCAAGATCCTATAAATCCCCTGGGAGGACAGATGCACCAACATTATCATCCTCGACCAGACCAACATCCCAGGATTGAAGCACACTTGATCAGCTCCGCTGGGCAGGCCACATAGTTCGCATGCCAGACACGAGACTCCCAAAGAAAATGCTCTACTCAGAACTCCTTCACGGCAAACGAGCCAAAGGTGAGCAGAGGAAATGTTACAAGGACACCCTCAAAGACTCCCTGATAAAGTGTGACATCCCCACTGATACCTGGGAGTCCCTGGCCAAAGACCTCCCTAAGCGGAGGAAGTGCATCCGGGAGGGCGCCGAGCACCTCGAGTCTCATCGCCGAGAGCATGCAGAAACCAAGCGCAGGCAGCGGAAAGAGCGTGCGGCAAACCAGTCCCACCCACCCCTTCCCTCAATGACTATCTGTCCCATTGTGACAGGGACTGTGGTTCTCGTATTGGACTGTTCAATTCCGAGGGACTGCCTATGTTGATGAAACAAATGATTATGCCCTCTCAAGTGGACATAAAAGATCACCTGACACTATTCGGAGCAGTGGCGTTTTCCCAGTGTCCTTTCCAACATTTATCTCTCAACCGACACTTAAAACAGATGATTTGGCCATTTATTTCAATGCAATTTGTGGGATCTTGTTGTGCATATATTGATGTTCCGTGCATTACAACAGTGACTGCACTTTGGGGGAAAAACTACAAAAGTGACTGTAAAGCGCTTTGGGACATCCTGAGGTCATGAAAGATGCTAAATAAATACAAGTGCTTTGTTTCCAGACATGCTTCATGCCGGTTTTTTAAAAATGCTCTCTTCTGTTCCACCTGGTGGCCAAGAGTGGGAATTGGGAGAGTCCACTCTCACCTTGGAAGAGTCCAGTGCCCAGCCTCACCTAAGCACAGCACCCAGCAACATCCACCCCTACTGTGGCAAGCACCACTTGGGGATGGTCATTAGTAGAAGGGAGCACTTGGTGAAACATAAAGCACAAATAAGGAGAAGCACGTACAGGTGAAATGAAAAGAGCTATACCTTGCTGCCCAGTTCAAGGGCTCCTTCAGAAATTCAGACCTCACAGAGCCTGCTTACAAGTGTAATTTTGTAGGCCAGCATCAGCAGTTCATGCAGTCATTTAAGAAATAGCAGAAGTAGGGCATTTGGCCCCTCGAGCCTGCTCCGCCAGTCAATAAGATCATGGCTGATCAACCATTTGAGAACTTGCCTAGCAGCCTGTACATTTCAGGGCTATCTAGAGTGTCTATTGCTCGCATCTGTGTAGATTTACATTAGTTCCTGTCGTAGCTACATTTAAATATTATAATCACTAACCCACCTCTCCAGTGCGAATTATTTATCGACCTCAAACCCGCCACGTTTAAATAAGAGATAGATGCGATCCCATCGGATTGGGTTCAGGTTTCCTATTTTTAGCCATTCAACCCGACACTGTTCCGTTTATCCCAGGTGGACATTGATTAAAATCCGCCCCCCCCTCCCACCCCTAGCTCCCACCTCCACCATGGTAGTGCAAACTCAGCTCAGTGTTGAATAGGACATCAAAGTTGCCGACTCTCTGGTTCAGCCTGAGATCATGGCTGAGGAGGGGTTGGAATCGCTGGAAAATGTATAGAGTTTGTGGTGGGGGCGGAGGATGATGGCTTTGATCTTCCCTGTATTTAACCGTCACAAGTTGTGGCTCATGCAAGACATAAAGGCAGTGTAGGAGTTGGAAGAGCTGGTGGTGGGAGCCATTATGTGGAAGCGAATCGGATGTCTGCAGATCATGTTGCCAAGAGCAGCAAATAGATGAAGCAGAGGAGAGTCTAAGTAATAATGCAGGGCTGGAAGAGAGGCCTTGCTGGAAATGCTCTGGTTACGATTGGACAGGTTACAGTCAGACCAGTAAAGACAATCCCACTGAGCTGGACCACAGAGGCGAATCATTGGAGGAAAAAGTGTGGTTGGCTGTGTCAATGGGATAATGGTCACAGTCAATGAGCATGTGATTTGTGACTTTGGTTAAGGTCACCTCCATGCTAAAGCAGAACAAAAACTGGATGTTGTGGGAAGGATGGGCATGAATTTGGGAAACAACAACATGTTCAAGGACATTAAAGAAGAAACAGAGATTTCAGATCTCAGGCGGACAGTGGGATTCAGGACATTTTTTATGAGGAGGGGTTTAATGATGGTGGCTTTGAAAGGGAGGGTAACAGTACCTGAGCGGAGGGAGCCATTTACAATGTGAACTAGCATGGATACCAGGGAGGGAAGTTGGTGGTTAGCAGTTTAGTGGGAATGGGGTCAAAGGAACGACATAAAGGCAGTGTAGGAGTTGGAAGAGCTGGTGGAGGGATAGAGCTGGGAGCCATTATGTGGAAGCGAATCCGATGTCTGCAGATCATGTTGCCAAGAAGCAGTAAATAGATGAAGCAGAGGAGAGTCTCTGCTCCCATGGACAAGATGTGCTCGGAGAAGGCATGAGGGGAGACAGGAGAGAAACTGAATATATAGGTTCAGAGCTAGGACAGTGGAGAGCAGGAAATGGCTTGCAAAGGACTGTTTTAGGTGGGTGCAAACAGGATTGCCCTGTTTGGCCGATCACTAAGTTGCAGTGAAAATTGATCATTTTCCAGACCTTTTCGACTTCACAATCTTCCTGTTCAGAATTTTCATGAATACTGTCCAGCGATTTTGGAGACAATAATCAGTTGCTTTTCTATCAATAGAAACATTTTCTACCTGTTCTGATCAAAACAAGGGGAAAAAAATAAGTACAAATTAAAGTCTCTGTGCCTTTCAAGGGCTAATTTATACATAGAAACATAGAAACATAGAAACATAGAAAATAGGTGCAGGAGTAGGCCATTCGGCCCTTCGAGCCTGCACCGCCATTCAATGAGTTCATGTTGAACATGCAACTTCAGTACTCCATTCCTGCTTTCTCGCCATACCCCTTGATCCCCCTAGTAGCAAGGACTACATCTAACTCCTTTTTGAATATATTTAGTGAATTAGCCTCGACAACTTTCTGTGGTAGAGAATTCAATAGGTTCACCACTCTCTGGGTGAAGAAGCTTCTCCTCATCTCGGTTCTAAATGGCTTACCGCTTATCCTTAGACTGTGACCCCTGGTTCTGGACTTCCCCAACATTGGGAACATTCTTCCTGCATCTAACCTGTCTTAAACCCGTCAGAATTTTAAACGTTTCCATGAGATCCCCTCTCATTCTTCTGAACTCCAGTGAATACAGGCCCAGTTGATTCAGTCTTTCTTGATATGTCAGTCCCGCCATCCCGGCAATCAGTCTGGTGAACCTTCACTGCACTCCCTCAATAGCAAGAATGTCCTTCTTCAAGTTAGGAGACCAAAACTGTACACAATACTCCAGGTGTGGCTGCACCAAGGCCCTATACAACTGTAGTAACACCTCCCTGTACTCAAATCCCCTCGCTATGAAGGCCAACATGCCATTTGCTTTCTTAACCGCCTGCTGTACCTGCATGCCAACCTTCAATGACTGATGTACCATGACACCCAGGTCTTGTTGCACCTCCCCTTTTCCTAATCTGTCACCATTCAGATAATAGACTGTCTCTCTGTTTTTACCACCAAAGTGGATAACCTCACATTTATCCACATTATACTTCATCTGCCATGCATTTGCCCACTCACCTAACCTATCCAAGTCACTCTGCAACCTCATAGCATCCTCCTCACAGCTCACACTGCCACCCAACTTAGTGTCATCCGCAAATTTGGAAATACTACATTTAATCCCCTCGTCCAAATCATTAATGTACAGTGTAAACAGCTGGGACCCCAGCACAGAACCTTGCGGTACCCCACTAGTCACTGCCTGCCTTGAGTAGTGGTGCAGCAGGGAGGGATTCAAATTCCTGGGGCATTGGAACAGGTTCTGGGGGAAGTGGGACCAGTACAAACCGGACGGTCTGCACCTGGGCAGGACCGGAACCAATGTCCTAGGGGGAGTGTTTGCTCGTGCTGTTGGGGAGGAGTTAAACTAATACGGCAGGGGGATGGGAACCAATGGAGGGAGACAGAGGGAAACAAATAGGAGACAAAAGCAAAAGACAGAAAGGAGATGAGTAAAAGTGGAGGGCAGAGAAACCAAAGGCAAAAAACAAAAAGGGCCACTGAATATAAAGGGGCTGCAGGAGGGGTCAAAACTAAAAATCATGGTTTAAAAACTAGGATTAAAACACTCTACCTAAACGCACGCAGCATTCGAAATAAAGTAAATGAGTTGACGGCACAAATCATTCCAAATGGGTATGATTTGGTGGCCATTACAGAAACATGGTTGCAGAGTGGCCAAGACTGGGAATTAAACATACAGAGGTATCTGACGATTCGGAAAGATAGACAAGAAGGGAAAGGAGGTGGGGTAGCTCTGTTAATAAAGGATGATATCAGGGCAGTTGTGAGAGACGATATTGGCTCTAATGAACAAAATGTTGAATCATTGTGGGTGGAGATTAGAGATAGTAAGGGGAAAAAGTCACTGGTGGGCGTAGTTTATAGGCCCCCAAATAATAACTTCAGGGTGAGGCGGGTAATAATCAAGGGAATAATGGAGGCATGTGAAAAAGGAATGGCAGTCGTCATGGGGGATTTTAACCTACATATCGATTGGTCAAATCAAATCGCACGAGGTAGCCTGGAGGAGGAATTCATAGAATGCATACGGGATTGTTTCTTAGAACAGTATGTTACAGAACCTACAAGGGAGCAAGCTATCTTAGATCTGGTCCTGTGTAATGAGACAGGAATAATAAACGATCTCCTAATAAAAGATCCTCTCGGAATGAGTGATCACAGTATGGTTGAATTTGTAATACAGATTGAGGGTGAGGAAGTTGTGTCAGAAACGAGCGTACTATGCTTAAACAAAGGGGACTACAGTGGGATGAGGGCAGAGTTGGCTAAAGTAGACTGGAAACACAGACTAAAAGGTGGCACAATTGAGGAACAGTGGAGGACTTTTAAGGAGCTCTTTCATAGTGCGCAACAAAAATATATTCCAGTGAAAAAGAAGGGTGGTAAGAGAAGGGATAACCAGCCGTGGATAACCAAGGAAATAAAGGAGAGTATCAAATCAAAGACCAATGCGTATAAGGTGGCCAAGGTTAGTGGGAAACTAGAAGATTGGGACAATTTTAAATAGCAGCAAAGAATGACTAAAAAAGCAATAAAGAAAGGAAAGATAGATTACGAAGGTAAACTTGCGCAAAACATAAAAGCAGATAGCAAAAGCTTTTACAGATATATAAAACGGAAAAGAGTGACTAAAGTAAATGTTGGTCCCTTAGAAGATGAGAAGGAAGATTTAATGATGGGAAATGTCGAAGTGGCTGAGACTTTAAACAATTATTTTGCTTCGATCTTCACAGTGGAAGACACAAAAACCATACCAAAAATTGCTGGTCATAGGAATGTGGGAAGGGAGGACCTTGAGACAATCACTATCACTAGGTGGGTAGTGCTGGACAGGCTAATGGGACTCAAGGGAGACAAGTCCCCTGGTCCTGATGAAATGCATCCCAGGGTATTAAAAGAGATGGCGGAAGTTATAGCAGATGCATTTGTTATAATCTACCAAAATTCTCTGGACTCTGGGGAGGTACCAGCGGATTAGAAAGCAACTAATATAATGCCTCTGTTTAAAAAAGGGGGCAGACAAAAGGCAGGTAACTATAGGCCGGTTAGTTTAATATCTGTAGTGGGAAAATGCTTGAAACTATCATAAAGGAAGAAATAGCGGGACATCTAGATAGGAATAGTGCAATCAAGCAGACGCAGCATGGATTCATGAAGGGGAAATTATGTTTAACTAATTTACTGGAATGCTTTGAGGATATAACGAGCATGGTGGATAGAGGTGTACCGATGGATGTGGTGTATTTAGATTTCCAAAAGGCATTCGATAAGGTGCCACACAAAAGGTTACTGCAGAAGATAGAGGTATGCGGAGTCAGAGGAAATGTCTTAGCATGGATAGAGAATTGGCTGGCGAACAGAAAGCAGAGAGTCGGGATAAATGGGTCCTTTTCGGGTTGGAAATCGGTGGTTAGTGGTGTGCCACAGGGAGCGGTGCTGGGACCACAACTGTTTACAATATACTTAGATGACCTGGAAGAGGGGACAGAGTGTAGTGTAACAAAATTTGCAGATGACACAAAGATTAGTGGGAAAGCGGGTTGTGTAGAGGACACAGAGAGGCTGCAAAGAGATTTATAGATAGGTTAAGCAAATGGGCTAAGGTTTGGCAGATGGAATACAATGTCGGAAAGTGTGAGGTCATACACCTTGGGAAAAAAAACAGTAAAAGGGAATATTATTTGAATGGGGAGAAATTACAACATGCTGAGTGCAGAGGGACCTGGGGGTCCTTGTGCATGAATCCCAAAAAGTTAGGTTGCAGGTGCAGCAGGTAATCAGGAAGGCGAATGGAATGTTGGCCTTCATTGCGAGAGGGATGGAGTACAAAAGCAGGGAGGTCCTGCTGCAACTGTATAGGGTATTGGTAAGGTCGCACCTGGAGTACTTTGTGCAGTTTTGGTCACCTTACTTAAGGAAGGATATACTGGCTTTGGAGCGGGTACAGAGATGATTCACTAGGCTGATCCCGGAGATGAGGGGGTTACCTTATGATGATAGATTGAGTAGACCGGGTCTTTACTCGTTGGAGTTCAGAAGGATGAGGGGTGATCTTATAGAAACATTTAAAATAATGAAACGGATAGACAAGATAGAGGCAGAGAGGTTGTTTCCACTGGTCGGGGAGACTAGAACTAGGGGGCACAGCCTCAAAATACGGGGGAGCCAATTTAAAACCGAGTTGAGAAGGAATTTCTTCTCCCAGAGGGTTGTGAATCTGTGGAATTCTCTGCCTAAGGAAGCAGTTGAGGCTAGCTCATTAAATGTATTCAAGTCACAGATAGATAGATTTTTAACCAATAAGGGAATTAAGGGTTACGGGAAGCAGGCGGGTAAGTAGAGCTGAGTCCACGGCCAGATCAGCCATGATCTTATTGAATGGCGGAGAAGACTCGAGGGGCTAGGTGGCCTACTCCTGTTCCCAATTCTTGTGTTCTTGTGTTCTTGTGTATTCATCTGAGCTATCCTGTGATTCTGACTCTGACTAGCATGTGGCACTGGTAGCAACCCAGTGATTACTACTTTTGAGGACCTACTTTTTAATTTAGCTCCTTAAATTCGTCTCGTAGGACCTCATCCTGTTTTTTACCTATATCGTTGGTACCAATGTGCACTACGACAACTGGCTGTTCACCCTCCCGTTTCAGAATGTCCTGCACCCGCTCTGATACATCCTTGACCCTTGCACCAGGGAAGCAACATACCATCCTGGAGTCTCAGTTGCGGCCGCAGAAACGCCTATCTATTCCCCTTACAATTGGATCCCCTATCACTATCGCTCTCCCACTCATTTCCTGCCCTCCTGTGCAGCAGAGCCAGCCACGGTGCCATGAACTTGGCTGCTGCTGCTCCCCCCTGATGAGTCATCCCCCTCAACAGTACTCAAAGCGGTGTATCTGTTTTGCAGGGGAATGACCGCAGGGGACCTTTGCACTACCTTCCTTGCACTGCTCTTCCTGTTGGTCTTCCATTCCCTGTCTAGCAGTGGACCCTTTACCTGTGGTAAGACCAACTCACTAAACGTGCTATTCACATCATTCTCAGCATCGTGGATGCTCCAGAGTGAATCCACCTTCAGCTCCAGTTCTGCAACACGGTCCGTCAGGAGCTGGAGGCGGATGCACTTCCCGCACACGTCGTCGTCAGGGACACAGGAGGCGTCCCTGATTTCCCACATAGTACAGGAGGAGCATAACACGTGTCTGAGCTCTCCTGCCATGACTTAACCCTTAGATTAACTTAAATTGGCAACAACAGTGCTACAAGTTACTCACTGATATAGTCACCAGCCAATCACTTACCCCTTTGGCTGTGATGTCACCTTTCTATTTCTTTCTACTTATTTTTTGCCCTCTCCCTGTAGCTGCACAAGCCTCTCGCCGACCCCAGACTCACGCCTCTCGCCGACCCCAGACTCACGCCCCTCGCCGACCCCAGACTCACGCCTCTCGCCGACCCCGGACTCACGCCCCTCGCCGACCCCAGACTCATGCCTCTCGTCGACCCCAGACTCATGCCTCTTGCCGACCCCGGACTCACGCCCCTCGCCGACCCCGGACTCACGCCCCTCGCCGACCCCAGACTCATGCCTCTCGCCGACCCCAGACTCACGCCCCTCGCCGACCCCGGACTCACGCCCCTCGCCGACCCCGGACTCATGCCTCTCGCCGACCCCAGACTCATGCCTCTCGCCGACCCCGGACTCACGCCCCTCGCCGACCCCAGACTCATGCCTCTCGCCGACCCCGGACTCATGCCTCTCGTCGACCCCGGACTCACGCCCCTCGCCGACCCCGGACTCATGCCTCTCGCCGACCCCGGACTCATGCCTCTCGCCGACCCCAGACTCATGCCTCTCGCCGACCCCGGACTCACGCCCCTCGCCGACCCCGGACTCATGCCTCTCGCCGACCCCGGACTCACGCCCCTCGCCGACCCCGGACTCATGCCTCTCGCCGACCCCAGACTCACGCCTCTCGCCGACCCCGGACTCATGCCTCTCGCCGACCCCAGACTCATGCCTCTCGCCGACCCCGGACTCACGCCTCTCGCCGACCCCGGACTCACGCCCCTCGCCGACCCCGGACTCACGCCTCTCGCCGACCCCGGACTCACGCCTCTCGCCGACCCCAGACTCACGCCTCTCGCCGACCCCGGACTCACGCCTCTCGCCGACCCCAGACTCATGCCTCTCGCCGACCCCGGACTCACGCCTCTCGCCGACCCCGGACTCACGCCCCTCGCCGACCCCGGACTCACGCCTCTCGCCGACCCCGGACTCACGCCTCTCGCCGACCCCGGACTCACGCCTCTCGCCGACCCCGGACTCACGCCTCTCGCCGACCCCGGACTCACGCCTCTCGCCGACCCCGGACTCACGCCTCTCGCCGACCCCAGACTCACGCCTCTCGCCGACCCCAGACTCACGCCTCTCGCCGACCCCGGACTCACGCCCCTCTCTGACCCCAGACTCATGCCTCTCGCCGACCCCGGACTCACGCCCCTCGCCGACCCCGGACTCATGCCTCTCGCCGACCCCGGACTCACGCCCCTCTCTGACCCCAGACTCATGCCTCTCGCCGACCCCAGACTCACGCCTCTCGCCGACCCCAGACTCACGCCCCTCGCCGACCCCGGACTCACGCCTCTCGCCGACCCCGGACTCACGCCTCTCGCCGACCCCAGACTCATGCCTCTCGTCGACCCCAGACTCATGCCTCTCGCCGACCCCGGACTCACGCCCCTCGCCGACCCCAGATTCATGCCTCTCGTCGACCCCGGACTCACGCCCCTCGCCGACCCCGGACTCATGCCTCTCGTCGACCCCGGACTCACGCCTCTCGCCGACCCCAGACTCATGCCTCTCGCCGACCCCAGACTCACGCCTCTCGCCGACCCCGGACTCACGCCTCTCGCCGACCCCAGACTCACGCCTCTCGCCGACCCCGGACTCATGCCTCTCGCCGACCCCGGACTCATGCCTCTCGTCGACCCCGGACTCACGCCTCTCGCCGACCCCAGACTCATGCCTCTCGCCGACCCCAGACTCATGCCTCTCGCCGACCCCAGACTCATGCCTCTCGCCGACCCCGGACTCATGCCTCTCGCCGACCCCAGACTCATGCCTCTCGCCGACCCCGGACTCATGCCTCTCGCCGACCCCAGACTCATGCCTCTCGCCGACCCCGGACTCATGCCTCTCGCCGACCCCAGACTCATGCCTCTCGCCGACCCCAGACTCACGCCTCTCGCCGACCCCAGACTCATGCCTCTCGCCGACGCATACATGGAACTTCTCTTTGTGCCCACTAAATATGGGCAGGCAACAGGCACAGCGTGGTCACATTGGAAAGACTGGGGCCCGATATTGGTGGCCTTACTGTCCACTGCTGCCTGCTGCCGCCAACTGCCGGTGAGTTTTGCTGCCGTTTTCCTCTCCTCGCCATTTTCCACTTGGGCTGGAGCGGGTGGGAGGGGAGTACCACTGGGAACCGCCCGCTGATGTTCTCTGGCAGCCAAATAAGTGGCCTCCCGCCCGCCAAGATGCCAGATTGGTACGGGCAGGAGTTGGCGGGAGTCGGCACCAGCAGGGGGGCGGACTGCTGAGTGGAGGCTGTTATAACCCCGATGGCAGGTATGAAGACCTGCAAGAAAAGATTAGTGAACATCTTTAAAAACATTTTTTACAGCGACTTACCTGGATAGGGTCCCCTGAAGGTGTTCCGGTGGGGGAATTTTTTTGGTAATGGTTTGTACTTTTCAGAGTCCTCCCTCCCTGAGCCTGATTCCATCCTTGGCAGCACTTGGGCAGCAAGCTCATTTGCCGCCAAGATTGAGAGCTCCTGCCCGCTTCCGCCCAGATTGACGGCATAAGCTGTTATTTGGCCGCTAGGCAGCACTGCCATCTCTTTTCGAGGAATCTTTCAGGCAAAGTACCACCCAGTCTCTCGGCAGCCATCGGCCATCCTTTGGGTGGCAAATGGGCGGACCTTGTAGCTCATGAAAACCGGGGCCTGGAACGTTTATGAAAATTCTTTAACATCTAGTTTGCATTGGGACTACATATTAAAATGATGTTTTGTGGATGAGTAGATTTTACCCTGCTCTAAAAAGCCAGCTAGAAATTTAAGTGCAGCATAATTCCAATGGAGAGCTGGTAGAATCATGTAAAGACCATTTACAGGAATTCTGACTCTTTGGGATAATGCTATTTTAAGCAGGCAAGTTTCATTTACTTTTGCTTTTCTTTTGTTTCACATGACTAGGATTGTTATATATAAAGAAATATTCCCTTAGAATCTCGGTATGAAAAGATATCTGTCAGATCTTTGGACATTGGAGCCTGTAATTTCCTCAATTGCACTTGAGGGGAAATTACACCTGTTTTTATGCCAATCTTGACAGCAACTTATACTGAAAGCTCCTGCCAAGCTCATTAGCATGCACCCGAATGTAAAAATCGGCCAAAGCAAACAGGGCCTGAGGAAAGCTTGGAACTTACACCATATTCCTTCTTTAAGTCCATCTTCATTTATGAAAAGTAAAGTTTGAATCCATCAAGCCATCATTTATGCACATCAGGCCTGGCATGTTTAATGCAATTATGGTAGTTTTTCAATTTTTAATGTAAGTCATTCTGAAGCCATAAAAATGCATTAAAAAAATGCAAACAAATACATGCAGGCCTCAGTGAGAAGAAATATTAAAACATCACCTAAACAATCTCCATAAAACACTGGAAATATGTTTGGGTTCTGCCTTGTCTGCAATGTTAGTGTAAATTTATAGCCCACTTAGACTGGCGGAAATGCAGGAATCTCGATCCTCTGGTGGTTTGCACAGGGCACCCCGTTAATGAGCAGGAGAGGTTTTCAACCGCGGTCTGCTGAAAGATCCAGGAAATTTGGGAGTAGCAAAAAAACTGGTGTAAGTCACACGCAAATTTCCTCGATCTTCTGTACTGAAAATCAGCATTACGTCGTACTCATGCTGTTGTTGCGCCAAAAAATACGGGTAATTTCCGGGCCTGAATGTCCAAAGCCTACTTTATCAAATAACACAATTTCACAAGCAGATCTACACAGTGAGCATCAAGAATTCTTTGGATTTATTAGTAACCATTGTTCTCAAACAGGTGTCTCAACTCTCAAAATTGTCATAACATGTTATAAACTGTTGGAAACATTGCAGCACACATTCATTACTCCAAGAGTTAAGATCAATCGGCATCACAAGCGCCTTTGTTTACACAAGGCATTTTAGACAAAGGGCAAGGAGTGGCAAGCACGTGACTGCATAAACAATAATGATTTAAAGTGCCGGAAATTTTTCTGATGATGGTGAAAAGTAATTGAAGCAGCACACAGCAGCTTATTCATAAACCTCAGCACAACAATTAAATGGGGCATTATCTTCATGAAAAGCTTTGGCAAACATTTTGTTTTCCTACTTTACCTGTCATTATAGGCGGTCCCTCGTGTCGAGGATGACTTGTTTCCATGCCAAAAAGGGATGCGTTTCCGGCATTTGGTGCGGTGGCCCCGACCTGCAAGGACCTTCAGCAGGTCGGGGCCTTCAAAGGAGCAGCATGTGGCCCGACCCTGCATTCGATGCAGTGGTCCCAACGGGGTCGATACAGAGTAAAGCTCCCTCTACATTGTCCCATCATACACTCCCAGAGCAGGTACAGCATGGGTTAGATACAGAGTAAAGCTCCCTCTACAATGTCCCATTAAATTTTACCTAAACAGCACAAAGGCACAACTGATAGCAACCCCAATGTTTACATTACTATATTTGCCTGTACATGCAGGCACATTGGACTAGAGCCTCCACTTTGTTTGCGTGCAAAACACTCACTTAACACCCATTTATAGCTGAAATGACATATTAACGATCAGATATCGTCCATTTAGCCACAAAATGGAAACTGACGGGCATTTTTCGTAAACTTTTCGCCGAGCGTTACTTTCCCCATGTGCTTAACGCCGGGAAAAAATAATACCACCCGCCCACTTTTTTTGGGCGGAATCATCAGAATGAGCGTTAATTTCTGCACTGATTTAATGCCGAGATTCAATAATACTGCCCGCTCGCTTTTGTTTGTCGTAAAGATCATATTTACCTAAACTAGTGGCCATGAGATCGCCCAGCGTCACTTTCACCACCTCACACACATATCGCCCACAATATCGCTCACCCAAAAAATCACCCAGACAAAGTGGAACTAACTGGAACTAATCACAACGTTATGGTCGCTATGTTCTACATCACATGTCGCATCCTTTAAAAGGCTGCTGTGCTTGAACCTCGAGGAAGTTCGGATGTACTCTG
Source organism: Pristiophorus japonicus (assembly GCF_044704955.1). Classification (NCBI taxonomy): domain Eukaryota; kingdom Metazoa; phylum Chordata; class Chondrichthyes; family Pristiophoridae; genus Pristiophorus; species Pristiophorus japonicus. Next base: position 101,655,656 of record NC_091992.1, read on the forward strand.
GATGTCATTGGAGTTGATGTGAACATCTCTGAAAACATCTTGACCATACTGTAACCGATTGGAGTTGAATAGGTGTCTTCGTCGGGACATTCATTGTTTGTGACCAATTGTTGGAAAACAGAGAGCTACTGCAATGGGGCCTGTCCTTTCTCACCTTCTTGAGCATTTACATGCAAAAGACTCGAGATGCCGAAGGTACGCTCCACAGCATTATGTGCCCAATGTAAGATGTGCCAGACTGATGAGGAGGACCAGACGTGACACACCCCACAAGTACAGGGAGAAGCAGTCTTACCTCGACTTGCCTGACACCACCTGCCTTCGGAGACTGCGCTTCTACAAAGGGGTTATCACTGAGGTATGCCAGCACCATCAGTACTGCACTGTCTGTTGAGGTCAAAGTCACCGCGGCACTGTCGTTCTATGCCTCGGGTTCTTTTCAGGCCACAGCTGGCGACGTTTGCGGACTTTCTTAGCATGCCACACATTGCTGCATTAGACAGGTCACTGAAGCCCTGTACACACGCAGGAGAGACTTGATCAGCTTCCCTTTCACCAGGGAGGCACAGAGTGAGAGGGCTCTAGGATTCTCCAGAATTGCAAACTTCCCCAAGGTGCAGGGAGCAATACACTGTACGCACATCGCGATGCGGGTACCTTTTCAGGATGCAGTGGTTTTCAGGAACCGCAAGGACATTCCCTGAATGTCCAACTGGTTGTCGACCACCAGCAAATTATACTGGCAGTGAATGCTCAATTTCTGGGCAGCATCCATGATGCTCACATCCTGCCACATGGTCAATGCTGGATATTTGGTGACAAAGGATACGGCCTCTCCACCTGGCTGATGGCCCCTCTGCGTGACACCCACACCGAAGCCGAGAAGCAATACAACTAGAGCCACAGAGCCACTCGTGGAGAAAGCCATTGGAGTGCTGAAGCAGCGCTTTAGATGCCTGGACCACTCAGGAGGCGACCTCCAAAACCACCCTGAGCAGGTAGCACAATTTGTGGTGGTGTGCTCCACTTGACTATCAGGAGGGGACAAGAATTGCCTGATGAGTCTGACAGTCCACCTCACCAGAGAGACGGCGAGGAGGACGAGGAGGCAGACGCTGACATCGGCCCAGACAATCAGGCTGATGCTGAAGCCATGCCCCCACCCTCCTGTAGACTGCATGAAAGGGCCTGTAGTGGCATGATAGCTGCAAGAGCCTTACATCAGGAGCTCATCAATAATTGCTTTGCCTGAAAGAACATTGGTGTTATTTACAAAGCTGACACACTGCTGGGTGTGCAGGTCATACATCAATGGTGGGCATCACCTTGGTGACAGTTAAAGTTTAAGTTGACTGAAGTTAAGTGTCATTTTACCCTTTGATGTTACCAACGTGTAATGATGCAGCTATCTGAGCCAATGCGCCGCAAGGTTTTGTTAAATAAAAAACATTTAAACCAAGTAATTGTCTGAAATCATCAGTATTTCTGTCAAAACCAACCTTCCCATCCCCCCTAGCGCTTCTCCCCACCACCTCTACTCCTTTACCCCTTCCCCGTCTCCTCCTGACTGCAAGCCGCCTGGCTGCTTCATTGCTTCATTGCTTCATTGCGGGGGGGTGGGGGGCGGGAATGACGGCTGAGGTGGAACATGCTCCGAGCCAGAAGCAAGATGTTGCTGCTGGCTCTCACGTGTGGTTAGCAATGGGGATGTGGCACCTTGGGGTGCAGTGCCGCGCTCCGGGACCATTAGGAACCCTCTGCCACCAGTGTTCCTGGCTACCAGCTCCAGGGCCTCCACCATCCCTTCCATGTTATATCTTATTTGTTGGACAAAAACTCGGTGCCAACTATGTTCTTGGTGCTTAGTAGGCTTTCTGCTGCTGGTGAATCTTCCTCGTGCCTCCCACAACAGCCAAACAAGCACACACCACAGCCACACACGCCTTCAATCCCTCTCAGCTCCCTCTGTCTCATTCTGCGCATGTTATGATGACCCTTGCCCTCCTGAATCACGGGAATCGAGCGTTGCTATGCCGTTGCTAAGGACATCGATACTTTACGGCAGAAGGTCAGCGAGATTTAATGCTACCGCCCATTTCATATCGCTCGCGGTAACGCCTTTTTTAAAAAATGGAGACGAGGTGCTTTGAGAATGGGTGAGAAGCCGGCGATCTGAAAACCCTTTTTTACTGCCCACACCGGAAATAATGCCCATTTTTGGGCGAAAAGCACAAAAGTGGAAAATCTAGCCCATTGTCTTTTATGCAAGGCAGAGCAGAAGATGTTAGGAATTGGGTAAATTCTTCTTAAGGAGTGTCAGCCACAGATCAGTAGGTAGCCTTCTCGCCTCTGAGTCAGAAGGTTCGATGTTGAAGTCTCACTCCAGAAACTTACAAAGTATTTACAGCACAGAAACGGGCCATTCGGCTCCACAGGTTCATGCCAGTATTTATGCTCCACACAAGCCTCCTCCTACCTTCATAATCTTACTATATCAACATAAAAAAACTCTTCTAAATCCCTTCTTAGCCTCGCTGATCCAGCAGAATTTGTCCCAGTATCTCATAAACAGTTTCTCATCTATGTTATCAGCCTGATGAATTTACACTATACAATCTCTATTGTTTTACTGTCCCTTCTAAAACAGGGTGCTTAAAACCATAATCAGTACTCTAATTGGCTTAATAATTACCTTATATAAATTGCATAGAATTTACAGCCATTCAGCCCAACTAGTCTGTGCCAGTGTTTAGGCTCCTCACAAACCTCACATTCTACTTCATCTAACCTTATCTGCATATTCTTCTATTCCTTTCTTCCTCATGTTTTTTTAAATCCAGAATCCTCTTAAAGGTGTCTATTCTATTTGCCACAACTACTCCATGTGGTAGCAAGTTCCACATTCTAACCATTCCCTGGGTAATGAAATTTCTCCTGAATTCTTTGTTGGATTCATTAGTGACTATCTCATATTTATAGTCCCAAGTTTTGGACTACCCCACAAGTGGAAACATCTTCTCTACATCTACCCTATCAAACCCCTTCATAATTTTAAAGACCTCCATTCGGTCATCCCTTCGCCTTCTGTTTTCTAGAGAAAAGTGCCCCAGCCTGTACAGCTTTTTTTTCAAAAATATACTTCATTCATAAAATTTTCACAATACTTTGGAAAATAGTTCAGTACCTTGCGGTCAGCAATTCCATGAAATTCATTTGGATGCTGATAGCAGTTCCTCTGTCGTCGAGCTACAGTACGATGCCTGCGTCTGCGCACATACAGAGGCCGCACATAGTCGATGTATTTACTGAGGTGTTCGAAAGCATGGGCCTTACGCTAAACATCCATAAAACAAAGGTGTTCCACCAGCCTGTCCTCACCACACAGCACTGCCCCCCAGTCATCAGGATCCACGGCGCAGCCCTGGACACCGTGGAACACTTCCCATATCTCGCGAGCCTCCTATCAACAAGAGCAGGCATCGACGACGAGATCCAACACCGCCTCTGTCATGTATTCAACTGTCATTGTAATTCATGTATAAACTGACCTAAGTTGTACACTGTGAGAACACTGACCACGAGGTGGTGAACTTGTGGGAGACATTCCTAACCTGGACTTTAAGGTAGGAAAGGGGAAGCTCCACCCACCTTCATCACTTCAATGCTGGCTAATAAAGGACTGGTCACAGAGTGACCTTCTCTCTAGTATGGGCCTCGTGTGCATTTATACTGTATAGTAAGGACATATCATTGGCGACGAGAAACTGGGATTTAAACCACGTGAGCATGGCCACTAGCAGCACAGATGAGAGATACTGTGTTGGTGATGATTGGGACGATTTTATTGAGAGACTACAGCAAAGTTTCGTCACTAAGGAATGGCTGGGACAGGATGCGGCCGACAAACGCAGGGCTCATCTCCTGATCGTTTGTGGATCCAGGACGTACTCCCTGATGAAGGATCTTCGAGTGCCAGAGAAGCCGACGGATAAGACTTTTGAAGAGCTCAGTAAGTTGATCGGGGAACACTTTAAACCGGCGAGCAGAATGCACATGGTGAGACACTGGTTTTACACGCACCGGCGGCGAGAAGGGCAAAGCGTTCCAGACTTCGTGGCAGACCTCCGGCAACTGGCGAGCCTATGTAAGTTCCCAGATGCATGCAGAGCGGAGATGCTGCGAGACTTTTTTATTGAGAGCATCGGGCACGCTGGGATTTTCAGGAAACTGATTGAGACCGAAGACTTGACTCTGGAAATGCCGGCTTTGATGGCTCAGACATTTATCTCAAGGGAGGAAGAGATCAGAATGATGTTTGACAAAAATCTTGGTTTAAATGCAGCAAATGGACAGGGAATCAACATTGTTAATGCGGCACACAGTTCTCCAGGCAGACAGTGCAATCGGACATGCCCGAGCATGTAGTCGAACCCAAAGGGAGAATTCAACAGAGACAATGGCTAGCTGAACGGCGATTCATGCCATCACAAGGGACAATGTGGCCAGTAATGGGGCCATCAATACCTGTCAATGGTGCGTTTAAGGACAGTTACAAAGACAGTCAGAGACGATCGACTGGTAATGGACCTTTTGTTTCCAACAACGGCTCATGTTGGAGGTGTGGAGGCAAACACATAGCCATAGCTTGCAGGTATCAGCAATATACCTGCAGAAATTGCAACGTCAGCGGTGACTTGGTGCGTATGTGCAGGAAGCCTGCAGCCAGGTTGATGTACGAGGAGGACGGGCCCGATGTAAGCCCTACGAGGCCAAATAGATACTGGGGGAAACCACTGGAAGCTGAAGTTCAGCGAGTTTATGTGGAGCACATATACAGTTCATACATCAGGATGCCACCGATAATGATGAAAGTGCTCCTCAATGGCATCCCAGTATTAATGGAGCCAGACACGGGGGGGCAGCCAGTCCCTGATGAGTATCAAACAGTTCGACATGTTGTGGGCGTCCAAGGCCAGGAGGCCAAAATTATTGCCGATTGACGCACAGCTACAGACATATACAAAGGAGATCATTCCGGTGCTTGCCAGCGCCACGGTAGTAGTGAGCCACAAAGATTCGGAGAACAGGTTGCCACTCTGAATTGTCCCGGGAGACGGTCCCGCACTGCTGGGGAGGAGTTGGATTGCTGTCATGAACTGGAAATGGGGCGATGTCAATGCAATTTCTTCTGTGGAGCGAATATCATGCTCACAGGTCCTGGACAAATTTGACTCACTATTTCAACCCGGCAATGGCACTTTCATGGGGACCAAGATAGTGATTCACATAAACCCGGACACCAGGCCAGTACACCACAAGGTCAAAGCGGTGCCGTACGTGATGCGGGAAACGATAGAAGGCGAATTGGACCGCCTGCTGAAGGAAGGCATCATCTCGCCAGTCGAATTCAGTGACTGGGCGAGTCCAATCGTGCCAGTGCTCAAGGCGGATGGGTTGGTCAGAATATGTGGTGGTTACAAGGCCACCATCAATCGGGTGTCACTCCAAGACCAGTAGCCACTACTGAGAGCAGAGGACCTCTTTGCGACGCTATCTGGTGGCAAACATTTTTCAAAATTGGACCTGACCTCAGCTTACAGGACCCAGGAACTGACGAGTGAGTCAAAGAAGCTGACCACAATCACGACACACGAGGGGTTGTTTGAGTACAACAGATGTCCTTTCGGGATTCGCTCGGTCGCCGCGATCTTTCAATGAAACATGGAAAGTCTCCTCAAGTCGATTCCAAGGACGGTGGTTTTTCAAGACGACATCCTTATCACGGGTTGCGATACTGAAGAACACCTCCACAAGCTGGAGGAGGTGCTACGCAGACTGGACCGGGTAGGTCTGCGACTGAAAAAGGCGAAGTGTGTCTTCCTAGCTCCAGAGGTAGAATTCCTGGGGATGAGGGTAGCAGCATATGGGATGCGACCTACTGCGTCCAAAACGGAAGCGATCCAGAGAGCAGCCAGACCCCGTAACACGAGGGAGCTGCGTTCGTTCCTGGGGCTCCTGAACTACTTTGGTAACTTTCTTCCCAAATTGAGCACGCTGTTAGAGCCGCTACATGTGCTCCTACGCAAAGGTCGTGAATGGGTCTGGGGGGACAGCCAGGAATGGGCTTTTGATAGAGCACGCAATTTGTTATGCTCCAACAATCTGTTAACGCTATATGACCCATGTAAGAAACTTGTTTCAACGTGCGATGCATCGTCCTATGTGGTCGGGTGTGTGTTGCAGCATGTTAATGCCAAGGGTCAGTTACAGCCGGTAGCTTATGCCTCCAGAAGTCTGTCCCAGGCAGAAAGGGGCTACGGGATGGTAGAAAAGGAAGCGCTTGCATGTGTATATGCATTAAAAAAAATGCACCAATACCTGTTTGGCAGGAAATTTGAGCTGGAGACAGATCACAAACCCCTAACGTCCCTTTTGGCCAACAACAAGACCATAAATGCAAATGCATCGGCCCACATACAGTGGTGGGCACTCACGTTAGCTGCCTATGACTATACAATTCAGCACAGACCGGGCACTGAAAACTGCGCCGATGCACTCAGCAGGCTCCCACTAGCCACCACCGAGGGGGCAACCGAGCATGCTGCTGAGATGTTCATGGACGTTGAAGCTTTTGAAAGCGAAGGCTCACGCGTGACAGCCTGTCAGATCAAAGTCTGGACAAATAGAGACCAGCTACTGTCTTTAGTTAAGAAATGTGTCCTGAATGGGGATGGGCAGCCACGTGCGGGGCATGCCCTGAGGAATTTAAACCATTTCACAGGTGCAAGGATGAACTCTTAATTCAGGCCGATTGCCTACTATGGGGAAACCGAGTAGTCATGCCCCAGATGGGCAGAGAGGTGTTCATCCGAGAACTCCACAATGAGCACCCGGGCATTGTCATGATGAAGGCAATTGCCAGGTCACACATTTGGTGGCCAGGGATAGTTGCTGACCTGGAACTTTGTGTTCGCAGGTGCAACACGTGTGCCCAGCTGGGCAATGCGCCCAGGGAAGTCCCCCGTGGCCCCTGGCCCTGGCCTGCCAAACCATGGTCACGCATCCATGTGGACTACGCAGGTCCTTTCATGGGAAAAATGTTTTTGGTTGTAGTAGATGCCTACTCCAAATAGGTCGAGTGTGACATTCTCAATTCAAGCACATCCTCTGCCACGGTAGAAAGTCTACGGGCAATGTTCGCCGCCTATGATCTACCAAACGTCTTGGTCAGCGACAATGGCCCGTGCTTTACAAACATTGAATTCCAGGACTTCAAGGCAGGAAATGGTATCAACCATTTCAGAACGGCACCGTTCAAGCCGGCTCAAAACCAGGTTATCCCTTATACACCTCACCATGAAAGAAATTGTTGAGAGCAGGCGCCGGTCACAATGTGACTACCATGACGGGAATGCAAGGGCACGATGTATTGATGTCAATGACCCTGTCTTTGTCCTCAACTACACTGCAGGGCCCAAATGGCTTGCAGGCACCGTGATTGCCAAAGAGGGAATAGGATTCTGGTAGTTAAACTTACCAATGGACAAATCTGCCGCAAACACCTGGATCAAACAAAAAGGAGGTTCAGCAACCCCATAGAAGAAGCAGAGGAAGAACACGGTGTAGAGTTCACTCCACCACAGGTGACCGAACACCGGAACCAAGTCGAGGAGAGCCCAGTCACTGAGGGCAGTCCGGACAGGCCTGAGGCACCGCAAACAGCAGACACTCAGGCCAGCATCCAACAACAGGAGCCCCAACTCAGGCACTCTACAATGGAGCAGAAACCACGAGAGAGACTTAACCTGTGATCTCAATAAGACTTTGGGGGGGAGGTGATGTCATGTATTCAACTGTCATTGTAATCCATGTATAAACTGATCTAAGTTGTACACCATGAGAACACTGACCACTAGGTGGTGAACTTGTGGGAGACACTCCTAACCTGGACTTTCAGGTATAAAAGGGGAAGCTACATCCACCTTCATCACTTCAGTGCTGGCTAATAAAAGACTGGTCACAAAGTGACCTTCTCTCTAGTATGGGCCGCATGTGCATTTGTACTGTATAGTAAGGACATATCAGCCTCCAGTGCGCCAGTGCAGCCTTCGGTCGCGTGAGGAAAAGAGTGTTTGAAGACCAGGCCCTCAAAACTGCCACCAAGCTCATGGTCTACAGGACTATTGTAATACCTGCCCTCCTGTATGGCTCAGAGACATGGACCATGTACAGTAAACACCTCAAGTTGCTGGAGAAATATCACCAAAGATGTCTCCGCAAGATCCTACAAATCCCCTGGGAGGACAGGCGCACCAACATCAGCGTCCTCACTCAGGCTAACATCCCCAGCATTGAAGCACTGACCACACTCGATCAGCTCCGCTGGGCAGGCCACATCGTCTGCATGCCAGACACGAGACTCCCAAAGCAAGTGCTCTACTCTGAGCTCCTTTATGGCAAACGAGCCAAAGGTGGGCAGCGGAAACGCTACAAGGACACCCTCAAAGCCTCCCTGATAAAGTGCAATATCCCCACTGACACCTGGGAGTCCCTGGCCCAAGACCGCCCTAAGTGGAGGAAGTGCATCTGAGAAGGCGCTGAGCACCTCGAGCCTCAACGCCAAGAGCGTGCAGAAATCCAGCGCAGACAGCGGAAAGAGCGTGCGGCGAACCAGTCCCACGCACCCCTTCCCTCAATGACTATCTGTCCCACCTGTGATAGAGTCTGTGGCTCTCATATTGGACCGTTCAGCCACCAAAGAACTCACTTCAGGAGTGGAAGCAAGTCTTCCGCGCTTCCGAGGGACTGCCTATGATGATGATGACAATGCACAAACGTACATTTCATTTCAAGGTACAGTTTAGTACAATCCATAAATCACGTTACATGTATTACTGTGCAAATAAGGATATTACATGGAGCAGATGAGAACAGGTTTACATTACATTCCAGGATACATTTCAATACCGATCACGAATCACGTTACATGTAGCACTATGCAGATGAAAGCAGTACACGGAACGGATGGGAATACATTTACATTTCTTTACAAGTTACTAAACAGTGCAGAGACTTTCATTATACATGGCACAACACAGGTGTTTTTCAGTACATGGTACTCTATGTATACAAGCTGATTAACAATTACAGCCCAAGGGGGGTCTGATTCCATCCCCTGGATTTACCGTGGCGGAAGGGCTTAAACTGTGGCTCTTCCCCATCGTGCTTTTGCAGCGACTGCACCAACCTTTAGTGCATCCCTCAGCACATACTCCTGGACCTTGGATTGCGCCCGTCTGCAACACTCGGCCGTGGACATCTCCTTGCTCTGGAAGACCAGCAAGTTTCTGGAGGACCAAAGAGCATCGTTCACCGAGTTGATGTCTCTCCAGCAGCAGATGATGTCTGTCTTGGTGTGCATCCCTGGGAACAGTCCGCAGAGCAGAGTCCTGTGTTACGGAGCTGCTTGGGATGAACCTCGACAGCAACCACTGCATCTCCTTCCAGACTTGCCTTGCAAAGGGGTAATCCCGAAGAAGATGAATGGAAGTCTCGACCGCACCACAGCCGACTCCGGAGCAGAGTGCCGTGTCTCTGAAATCCCGGCTGTGCATGAAGGATCTTACGGGTAGGGCCCTTCTCACCGCCAACCAAGCTACGTCTTGGTGCTTGTGTGAAAGCTCTGGCGATGAGACATTCTGCCCAGCCTATACAGTTTTCCTGGTCGTTATAACCTCTGAGTTCGAGTATCATCCTTGTGAATCTTTTTGAACCAACTCCAGTGCCTCTTTCTCCTTTTTGTAATCATGGAGACCAGAACTGTGCATAGTATTCCAAGTGTGGGCTAACCGAGGTTCTTTACAAGTTTTATATAATTCCCCTACTTTTCAATTCTATTCGTCTAGAAATGAATTCTGGTGCTTGGTTTGCATTTTCTATGGCCTTGTTAACTTATGCTGCTCGCATCATTACCTCTTTACACTTGTCCTCTATTGCGGGGGTTCTCTAACGGGGGTCCCTGTAAGAAGGTGCCAAGAGGTCCATCGGCCAGTTGGTGCGCGGAGAAGGCGGGACCGTTTGGTCAGAAAAGTAAAAGCCCATGGGATCCAAGGGAAAGTGGTAAGTTGGATCCAAAATTGGTTCAGTGGCAAGAAGCAAAGAGTAATGGTCGGCAGGTTTGTTTTGTGACTGGAAGACTGTTTCCAGAGGGATTCTGCAGGGCTCATACTAGGTTCATGCTTTTTGTGATATATATCAATGATTTAGACCAATGTAGGGGGCATGGTTCTGAAGTTTGCAGATGATTGGCTATGTGGTTGATAGTGAGGAAAATAGCTGTAGACTGAAGAAGATATCAATGGACTGGACAGGTGAGCAGAAAAGTGACAAATGGAATACAATCCGAAGAAGTGTGAGATCATGCATTTGGGCAGGGCTAACAAGGCAAGGGAATACACAATAAATGGTAGGATACTGAGAAATAAAGGAACAGATGCCTGAAGGTAGCAGGGTATGTAGATAAGGTTAAGAAGGCATATGGGATACTTTCCTTTATTAGCTGAATATAAGAGCAGGGGGGTATGCTAAAACTGTATAAAACACTAGTTAGGCAACAGCTAGAGTACTAGAGAGGGTACCGAGGAGATTTACTAGGAAGTTGCCAGGACTGGAGAATTTTAGCTTTGAGGAAAGATTGGGATAGGCTGGGGTTGATTTCTTTGGAACAGAGGAGGCTGAGGGGAGATTTAATGGAGGTGTATAAAATTATGAGGGGCTGAGATAGAATGAATAGGAAGGACCTATTTCCCTGAGCAGAGGTCAATAACCAGGGGGCATAGATTTAATGTAATTGGTTAAAGGATCAGAGGAGAGTTGAGGAGAAATCTTTTCACCCAGAAAGTGGTAGGGGTCTGGAACTCACTGCCTGAAAGGGTGGTAGAGGCTGAAACCCTCATTGCATTTAAAAAGTACTTGGATATGCACTTGAAGTGCCGTAAGCTGCAAGGTTAAGGACCAAGAGCTGGAAAGTGGGATTAGGCTGGATAGCTCTTTTTCGGTTGGCGCGGACACGATGGGCCAAATGGCCTTCTTCTGGTCTGTAAATTTCTATGATTTTATGACCCTCCCAACACACGCTGGACAGGCCTGTCAATCACACAGCTGCCATCAAGATTAGGTTACAATGCAGCTGCTTGCCTGGATTCAGGGTGCAGTAGGAGTGCGAGGGCCCGAGGGGGTTATTAAGTAGTCAAAGCAGGTGAGTGAGACCCTCAACAACCCAAGTGTTTATCAGCATGCAATCCTGGCCAGTAACAAACGTAGATTTAACTATCCAGACTACACTCTCTGCCCAGCAGCCTGATTATCAATCTCAAAGTTTCAGTAATCCTGATTACAGTAATAGGAAATGTACAATAACAACATTCGCTTTAAAGCTTATTTTAATTACAGTACATTACTATCTATTTCCCACAGGGGCTTTGTTGAAGGTATAGTGCTACCCAGCTTGCTCCTGACTAGAAATTCAAGGTCATAAATAATTAATAACTAATCTTAGTTAAATTGTAGATGTGTATTTAATCACGGAGTACTGGATTCCTATATTCAGTCGGTTATTAAAATCTTCAAGAAAGAAGAAGCATGCATCTTTCCACGTATGCATTCATTAAATTGAATGTTATCCATAACTTGAAAAAAAAAATCAGCTCCTCTTCCCCTCCCACCCCATCCCACGCCCAGCAATTATGTAATTTGGGGAACTAAGAGCCAGCAACAGAGGCTCTGCTGGAGATTGTTTCCCGCTTGGCTCACAACAGCTCACTGGTACATTTTCAGGGGGCTGCGTAATTGGAATTCATGAATATGCCCCATTGGTGTAACCTCTATGCCTTAGTTGATTCAATCTCTCCTGCGATTATTTCATTTGTTAAAATGCAATTAAAGACCTTGCACTTGCTTATGTAGAAAAATGTATTGTGTTGTGTCATAGGGTGTGGAATTATTATAAAATGGAAGGAGGGCCTCAGAAAGAAAGAAAAAGACTTGCATTTCTATAGCGCCTTTCACGACCACTGGACATCCCAAAGCGCTTTACAGCCAATGAAGTACATTTGGAATGTAGTCACTTTTGTAATGTGGAGCCAAAAGGTTGCGAACCCCTGCTCTATGGCCTTATTTATCAAATTTGCAATTGGATTTTTTAATGGCTTTATCCACCTGCTCTTCCATACCTTCAGCGTCTTCCCATTGAATTTATATTTCCATTCCTTGTTTTTCCTCTCGAAATGTAGAACAGTGCAAATGAAAGCCCTCTATTATGATTGGGCAAATGCCTTGTTGTGGTTAACTGTTGGGCACTGAAAGCAGGAGGTGGTTCAGGCTGTACGGAGGGAAGTTAAAAAAGCTGTCGGTGCAACTTTCAGCAGCCCAAGAACTATCGCACAGCGACCTCAAGAATGGCCAAGATATTGTTGCTAATCCATGCCCTGTAACTACTGATTGAGGTTTTACTCACCTCCTAACCTCTCGTACTGTTGCTCTGCTGTCACCGACATATTGCAAAAGGCCACCAGTGCAAACACTCAAGCACCGGCTGAACTCACAACCACTCTGTCAGCTCACAGGGCCTGCGACAAGGGCTTTCACTATTCTTCAAGGATACTTGCTTTAAATGGACAATGCACCTGCATTGACATCTAAGGATTTATGCACGTCATGCCACTCACAATCCTTAAACAACGTCTTCCCTCCTCTCAAACGGAAAAGTGGCATGTAACCACTGATGACTTGCAACTGGTGGAGGAATATTCAGACTGAAAACTTTGGGAAGAATTTTAACTCCCCAAAATGGAAAGGTTTGGGAGAGGTTGGAAGTTAAAATGGTAGAAATCTGAATCCCGGCCCCAACCCAAATCTAACCTGCCCACCTCCGGTTTTAACAGAGGTGGATCGGAGGACAGGTGGCCAACTCGATCCCAGGAGTTGGGTTGACACAAAATATAATGAGGCTGCGTGCCTCATTTTGAATCTCCCGGGCCTCAGGGAGCCTGGCATCGAAAGGAAGGTGACAACTGCTGGACCAGGAGGGTCCAGCGTTCCTACCTCGCCAAACCTTCGCGATCGGTCACCCATCCCCCCCTTCTGATCCCGCCCCCCCCCCCATCCCAGTCCTGGCCTCCGATCCCTCCTTCACTCCTTTCTGCTCTCCAGCTGCGGCCTGGTGCCGCAGGCCTACCCCCTCCCCCACCCCAGCAGCCAGCTAGTGGGGGAGAAACAAAGAAAGCAAATGTTAATCAGGGCCTGCTGCTCTCTCGGGATTCCCCCCCCTCCCCACCGCACCCCTCCCCCCATATTCCTTACCCACCTCCAAGTTAAAATCCTTGAAACCACATGAAGCTCTGCAAATAATAGGCATGCAAGCACGAGATACTGTGGGAAACGGCAAGTTTGGAGGCAAGGTTGAAGCAGAAGATTGTAAAACCAGTGCAAGGCATATCATAAATATTGTTATCTTCATGAGCTTTCTCAAGATATCGCAACACTTTTGCACTCAGTTACTATTTTATTCAAGGGAAAATGTGTACAGATAAACAAGATCTTCTGTGCTTACCTCATAGAGGGTGCCATGTCGGAAGAGGCCAGGCAATATAATGATCACCCGGGCACATCCTGATATGCAGCCACTTCCACTTTCATATCTGCAAATCCTGCCATTTTATCACCCACTCTCTCACAGAAACGTACCCGCACAAGCATCAGCAGTAGACACCCACTCAGGAGGAAGTGGTTCCTAAGTCATAGGGGTTTTCACTGCATGAAACAAGACACATTAGTGGGGGAGAGTGCTGGTGCTCCATGAAGAATGGAGAAATAGCCACTTTCAGCTGAGGAGCCTAAGGACCCAGATCTCAGGGGCTAAATCTTCAATAGAACTATGATTAGTGAAGATCAGACTCGCGCGCAGACAGTGGAGGTGATTTCTATGCACATAGCTGAGATGTTAGAAAGAAAAAAGAAAGAAGGACTTGCATTTATATAGTAACGTTCACAACCCCAGGACGTCCCAAAAGCACTTTACAGCCAATGAAAAGCTTATTTTTTTGAGGTGCAGTCACTGTTGTAATGTAGGAAGCGGCAGCTAATTTGCGCACATTAAGATCCCACAAACAGCAATGCTATGATGACCAGATAATCTATTTTTAAGTATTGTTTGAGGGACACTGAGAAGAAAACCATTGCTCTTCTTTGAAATCGTGCAATTGAATCTCTTACACCCCCATGCGAGGGCAGACAAGGTCTCAGTTTAACGTCTCATCTGAAAGGCGGCACTTCCAACAGTGCAGCACTCCCTCAGTACTGCTCTTTTCTGTCTTGATTTTGTGCTCAAGTCCCTGGAATGGGACTTGAACCCACAACCTTCTGACTCAGATGAGAGAGAAATGGACGAATCTCCTATCTGCACCTGCAACACATTGTAGGAAGTCTCCCATGACATGTAGAACACTCTGGAGAGAGAGTGATAATGTGACCCCTAGAGAAGGTACTAAGAACATGTCTCATGACTCTCCGGCTCACACTATCCCGGAACCAGTGCGCCACAGTTATCAGTGTGTACGCCCCAACACTCGACGTAACAGATGAGGCCAAAGAGGGATTTTACCCCAGCCTCGAACAATCCCTGTCCCGCCTCCCTACGGACAACAAACTGATCCTCCTCGGCGGCTTCAACACCAGAGTCGGTAAGGACATAGACCTCTGGGGAGGCTTGATCGACAGAGAGGGGGTAGGGCAAACCAACTCCAGCGGTACCCTGCTCCTGACAAAATGCCTAGAACACGTCCTTGTCATCAGCAACACCTTGTTCTGCCAGAGGGACATGTACAAGGCGTCGTGGCAACACACTCGCTCAAAGCTTTGGCACCTGCTCGTCTACGTCATCATTCGAGCAAGGGATCGCAAGGACATACGCATCACCCACGCCATGACAGGAGCCGACGATTGCTGGACCGACCACCGCCTAATCCGTTCCATCATCAGCATCAATATAGCCCCAAAGTGATGACGGCAACAGAAGCAGTGCCGCAGAAAAATCAACACCGGGGCACTCGAAGACCAAGCTAAGAGAGCCCTATACAGCCAGCACCTCCCTGCTAACCCGGCGACCCTTGGTGACCCCGAGACGCAGAGCGCCCACACCGCTTGGTCTGCCCTCCAGGTCAGCATAACCAGTGCCTGCGAAGAGATGCTCGGACACTCAACCAGGAAACACCAGGACTGATTTGATGAGAATGACCAGGCGATCCATGAGCTAATAAACCGCAAGCGCGGGACATTTCTGAACCTAAAACAACAACCCAAGTCGGGAGCAGCAAAGCAGCTTTATAGACGGCTTAAGGCCGAAGTCCAACAAAAAACCCGCAACCTAAAGAATTGATGGTGAGTGGAGAAAGCACAAGAGATTCAGTAGCTGGCCAACAACCATGACGTGTATATTTTCTGGAGATTGACAATGATCATGGATCCTTTTGGCTCCCCTCCAATGCGTGCATGTGGGGGAGCTTCTGACATGGGTCTAGCAGTCAATGGCACTTCAAGAGAAAGACAGCAGGAAACCAGCTGCTTCCCTCAGACAAGAGACACATCCGGTCTCTAATGCAGCAGGGGAAACTGGTCAGCTTTGTTTCACTGAGGGAGAACTTCATAGAAATAGCAGATTCGGATTGAAAGCACATTGTTAGCTCGCACACTGTGTATAAACAAGTGTTAAGAAAATATGGCTTGGCCACATAGAGTTATGTGATAAATTCTGTACATACTTGCAACTTTTGGGAATTGGATGATAGCAAACAAAATGGAGGAATTTAACAAAAGTCCTTTATAATGAGGGACTTTGAGAGGGTATGGGGAGGGAGTACAAGTAGGTATTACATTACTTTATTTGAAGTGTCAATTTTTATTAATTGAAAGCACAGGGCTGTAAGTTTTGTCTTTTCTCTGGCTGCTGCTTCTCCTGTCCTACATCCTCAACTTCAGAAACAACCTATATTTATATAGCACCTTTAACGTAGTAAAATGCCCAAGGCACTTCACAGGAGTGTTATAAGACAAAACAAATAAATTTGACACCAAGCCACATAAGAAGAAATTACGGCAGATGACCAAAAGCTTGGTCAAAGAAAGAGATAGGTTTTAAGGAGCGTCTTAAAGGAGGAAAGAGAGGTAGAGAGGTGGTACGGTTTAGGGAGGGAGTTGCAGAGCTTGGGGCTTAGGCAGCTGAAGGCACGGCCACCAATGGTTGAGTAGTTATAATCAGGGATGCTCAAGAGGGCAGAATTTGAGGAGCGCAGACATCTTGGGGGGCTGTGAGGCTGAAGGAGATTACAGAGATATGGAGGGGCGAGGCCATGGAGGGATTTGTAAACAAGGATGAGAATTTTGAAATTGAGGCATTGCTTAACTGGGAGCCAATGTCGGTCAGTGAGCACAGAGGTGATGGGTGAGTGGGACTTAGTGCGAGTTAGGACATAGGCTGCTGCGTTTTGGATGACCTCAAGTTTATATAGAATGTGGGAGGCCAGCCAAGAGTGCTTTGGAGTAGTCAAGTCTAGAGGTAACAAAGACATGGATGAGGGTTTCAGCAGCAGATGAGCTGAGGCAGGGGCGGAGACGGGCAATGTTATGGAGGTGCAAATAGACGGTTTTAGTTATGCTGGGGATATATGGCCAGAAGCTCATTTCAGGTTCAAATATGACAATCCTGTGCATCCTCCTCATGCTGTGGAGATGGAGATGTTCATAACATTGCCCATCTCTGCCCCTACCTCACCATATGTTGCTGAAACCCTCGTATATGTCTTTGCCACCTTCAAACTTGACTGTTTCAATGCCAGTCTCCCGTTCTCCTCTCACTTTCAAAAACCCAGCTGCCCATGTCCTTTTTCCACTAAGCCCCACTCACTTATTGCCCTTGTCTTTACTGACCTATATTGGCTCCTGTTCCTCAGCACCTCCAAATTAAATTCTCATCCTCCTATTTAAATCCTTTCATGGCCTTACCCCACCCTATCTCTGTAGCCTCCTTCAGGAGCACAACACTCCTCCAAGCTCTCTGTTCCTTTAGCTCAGCCTCTTGGCATTCCCTACTCCCTTCACCCCACCATTGGCAACCGTGCCGTCAACCACTTCGACCCCATGCTGTGGAATTCCCTCCTGATACCCTTCCGCCTCTCCACCTCTCATCTTTTAAGACCCTGCTTAAAACACACACCTTTGCCCGTGTGTTTGACCAGTCCTATCTCATTTTCTGGTTCAGCACTTTGATTTTTCATTATGCCTCTGTGAAGGGCCTTGAGATGTTCTATTTCTACGTTAGAAACACTAAATTAATGTGAGTTGTTCCTTGATAAGTAAGCACTATTTTTCAACTGAGTCAGTGCCCAGTTACTTCCAAAGAGACCTGACGCATGGAAATTTGACATTAGAGCTTTGATGTAAGCCAATAAATTATTTTTAAATGGTTGTGCTTCATCACCATCTTCCTTTGCTGCTGTAAGGCAGCTGAGGCAGAAACGAATAAACTAATATCATGCTAACTAACACAGTTAAAATATTCTGTTTAATCCGACTTGAATTGTACCTTTTATCACATTCATTGCTGTTTGATGCATAGCATCACTGATTGACTTATTTCAGTCAGGCTTATCACAGAATAATTAGTTTCGTTTGCTTTTTACTCCTTGGAAGTTTCATTTCTTCTGGCAGTGCATGGGTTAATGTATTTGTTTAACGTTTCTTTGTGCACTGTTTAAATTAAATAGATCAATACTTGTGAAAATAGTGCACAAATGTAATTTTATGTGAATAAATTAACTAATGGCTCCCCGAGGAAATTAAACCTGTAATTAACAGTACAGAATACGAATTTGCTGATACAAGCCAAAAGTAAGGTAAAGGCTAAAATAAGTTTAGCATTTGACTAAAATGTTATTGCAGGAAAGCTAATCATCTCTGATTATTGAAGTTTAAATACGTTAAATGTTCACAGTGACCTTGAAAAAAGGAAGCAACAAAGGATTCCTTCCCAACATTGAACCTCATAAAACTGCTGGCGAACATTTCTAAGGTCAGTTATTATTTCATACTGACTCCAAAATGGACTTTTCATGTTTTGGAATTTTTAGTCTATTTGCTTCAAACAGGTTATATCAACATGACTCAAAGAAGTTTAATATTCTTTGGCACGATATGAAAAGATTCTCTTTTTCTGAATTTTCCCTGATCATCCAGTTAAGCTTGTGGATCAGGTTCTACTTCAAGATGCAAGTGTCTGAAAGAAGTTAATTGCTTTCTCCTCCTGAGTATTAAGATTGGCCATTATAAAGCAGGTTAAACAACATATCAGGTGATATCAAGAACCAAATAACCTGCTGACGAAAAATGAATAAAGTAAAAGACGTGATCAATTCATTTGCTTGTTCAGCTCCCATGATGTACCTTTGAACTCTTTTTCTTTAAGTTTTACTTTACAAGTGAATGAATTCCACAGTATTTCATCGAAACTGTAAGACAGACTATTCTAAAATAGAAAACTGCTCCATCTCAGGCTTAGGGTGCCTGGAGAATTGGTGATAAACCGGGATTACTTGAAGCAAAATAACATCGGTAACTCTAACAAAGATATTGGACCAGAATTAGCAGTGGACATGATGCTGTGCTCTGAGAGTATGCCCTCATACTGCCTTTGAAATGGACAGCAAGTTTAGGATTTCCACATGTGCTTACACATGCGCTAATTGCCCACCTACTACCCAGTAATTGCTGTGTGACGGGGGCAGGTTGGTGGAGGACCTTTGTCTGGGAGGATAGACGCACCAATGTCAGTGTTCCTGCTCAGGCCAACATCCCCAGCATCGAAGCACTGACCACACTTGACCAGCTCCATTGCATGCCCGACACGAAACTCCTAAAGCAAGTGCACTACTTGGAACTCCAACACGGCAAACATGCCCCAGGTGGGCAGAGGAAACATTTCAAGGACACCCTCAAAGCCTCTTTGATAAAGTGCAACATTCCCACCAGCACCTGGGAATTCCTGGCCCAAGACCGCCCTAAGTGGAGGAAGTGCATCCGGGAGGGCGTTGAGCACCTCGAATCTCGTCATCGAGAGCACGCAGAAATCAAGTGCAAACAGCGGGAGAAGCGTGCGACAAAACAGGCTCCCCACCCACCCCTTCCTTCAACCACTGCCTGTCCCACCTGTAACAGAGACTGTAATTCCCATATTGGACTGTACAGTCACCTGAGAACTCACTTTTAGAGTGGAAGCAAGTCTTCCTCGATTTCGAGGGACTGCCTATGATGATGATGACCAGTAATTATGTACGAAAATGTTATGGCTGGTGGAAGCAGGCGCAGGGCCTATTTGCACAGCATAGGGGACCTCCTGACAAATTGAAATAATTTTAAAAACTTAGATGGCTGGAAATGGAGGCTTTTTAGGATTTTGTCCATGGAAAGTATTTATTTGTCCATGAAAAGTTCGGAGGAAGCAGTTGCTACATTTATTAAAATAATGGTATCTTTGTGGATATAAGCTTAAAACAAATCCAAACTGGAAGCATAGATGTTTATCCCAGAAGAATCTAGTAATGAGGGTTTATTTTTTTCCTTTTCTGGTGATCATAAATGAATGAGAGACCAGGTAAGTTCGCATTCTGTTCAGATGCCGACGGCATAATCCATAGTTACACCACCGACCGCAAAATCCAGGTCAATATGGTGTCAGCTGTGGTTTAGTGGGCAGCACTCTCGCCTTTGAGTCAGAAGGTTACGGGCTCAAGTCCCACTCCAGCTACTTGGGCCTAGAAATTGGATGCCTTAGCATCTCCCATTATCGTCTCCGGGGGCTGATAACGAGGCGCTAACGACTTACTGGCCGGGCAAAGCGAGAGGAACGACACCCGCTAACTTGGCCGAGAGGTTTGCGGCAGCGGTAACACCTTGTGCCACAATCTCCCACGCCCAGAGATTGTGACGTCATTGCCATGTGCATCGTCCTGGGAGTGTCCCGGACCCAAACTTCGCTTCTGCCCCCTGTAGCATCGCTGGCCGAAAACACCGACAGCTGCAGGAGGCTTTGTTCAGGAGGTCTGGCACTTCGGGTGCGCAAGTTAAAGGGGATGACGGCATGGTAAGTATAAACATTTTTGCAATGTGTTAGTTCAATTGTTCCCATTTCTCTTAGGCCGTGGTCTATCAGCCCGGCACTCTGCTGGAGCGCATGGGCTGATCGGGCTGGATCGCAGCTGCCATTTGGGACCAGCTCACTGGTTCCAATGCAGAGCCTGCAGCGATGGCCCTTCCCTTCAAGTGATGAAAGGAGCCTCGGATCACGGCAATGCTGTACTGGACATAGTGCAGCACTGCACCACTACCACCCTGCCTGCATCCTTAAATAAAACTCTCCACTACCTTCCTGGAGCACTAACACTGAATTTACAGAAAGCTGAAAATCATTACTGCCTGGCGCTAATTTTTCCAGCTTTGAAAAGTTAGTGCCAAAAGGCATGCTCCAAAATTTCTCCCCTTGAGCACAATATCTTGGCTGGCATTCCAGTGCTAGTACAAAGGGAGCGCTGCACTGTCTTTCAGATGAGACGTTAAACCAATGCCCTGTCTGCCCTCTCAGGTGGATGTAAAAGATTCAATGGCACTGTTTCGAAGAAGTGTAGAGGAGCTATCGTCAGTGGCCAATATTTATCCCTTGATCAACATCACTAAAAAAAAACAGATTATCTGGTCATTATCACATTGCTGTTTGTGGGAGCTTGCTGTGTGTTTCTTTCATTACAAGAGTGACTACACTTCAAAAGTACTTCATTGGTTGTAAAAGCGCTTTGGGAGATCCTGAGGTGGAGTCGGAGATTAGGGGCATTGGGGGAGATCGTGGAGGTGAGGGAAGCGGGGACAGGGGTGGGGGGGATGGACTTACTGTGTAGCTTGTTGGGCCAGGAGAAAACACTCTTGCTCTTCCTGGCCCACAAGCAGTGCTGTACATGTACGTACCTGATGGATCCAACCCTCTTGCCTTCTTTTAGCTGATGGGTTTCCCAAGCCCTGGAAAAAGCCGGCGGACTGTGGTTAAAAATAGAAATGCTGTTAAAATGAAGGGTCGCAGCCTCCTTAACAGATTCCAACAACCAACCCGTCTCCTGGGCCCGGGTTGATTGCCTGCTTCTCGTCCCATTTCCGTTAGAATTGGAAGTGGGCGAGTTGGATTCCTGTTTCAGATTTTTAATATTTTAACTAACCACCCGACCCAAACCTACCCATTTTCGGGGGGTTAAAATTACGCCTAAGATTTTTGAAACATAATTTGAGAGTGAAGTGCCATGAAAGCTGAGGGTTCTGCCATCAAAAATGGAATGGAGGAAGGAGACACTGGTCCAGAGCCAGTAAAGATAAGATGTGGGTGATGGATTTTTGGGTGAGTTATAATTTGTGTAGGATTGAATTCAGGAGGCCAGCAAAGGCAGCAGTGGAAACTTTGAGCCTGTGCATGGCAAAGATGTGGATGAGAGTTTCAGAGGTATTGATTTGAGTCGAAGAGCAGCAGGCAATGATACAGAGGGCAAACTAGGTAGTTTATGTAATGGATGGGAAATGGAATTTGAAGCACAGTTTATCGTGTGCATTCCCTTCTCCCGTTTCTTGCCCCACTATTGGCAGTTGTGCCTTTAGCTGCTTAGGCCCCATGCTTCAAAATTCCCTCCATAAACCCTCCGCCTCACCACCTCCCTCTTCTCCTTTAAAGCCCCCCCTTATATCTCACCTCTTTGACCAAGCTATTGGTCAGCCCTCCTAATATCTCCTTTTAAATATTTCCTCTATGAAGCTTTGGGATATTT
The DNA here is from genome assembly GCF_044704955.1 of Pristiophorus japonicus. Classification (NCBI taxonomy): domain Eukaryota; kingdom Metazoa; phylum Chordata; class Chondrichthyes; family Pristiophoridae; genus Pristiophorus; species Pristiophorus japonicus. The sequence goes on from NC_091992.1 coordinate 101,677,561, forward strand.
TCCTGCATTAAAGGCACTACATCAATTCAAGTTGTTATATAAGCACCTCGATTTGCCGTCTTTCATGCTCCTCATTCTGTATGTGTATGTATTTTGAGGTTAATATGTCCATGCCGATTTATTGATTACCTTCTACCCTATGACCCATTCTATCTGGAGTGCAGTTACCACCTTGCTCTACACACCCCCTGCCCTTGCCCCCCACCCCTGCCCACCACTACCTATCTGGTATAGTTGATTTTTAATTGCTGCCTCAATGTTCCTCGCAAGTCTCAAATGGGCTAGATTTTTGGCTCTTTTGTGCCTCTGTTTGTGCTCCAGAGGGGCGGTAAATGCTGTATTTGGGCGTTATGCCGGGCATCTAGGTTTTAGCGCCCGGCCAGTAAATTTGGTTCCTGATTTGCAGCGGCACAAAAACTTACGCCCCATCCTCCATTTTGTCCAGGTTTACAAGAAGAATGCAGACGTCTAGTTAAAAGTTATTTTGTTTCAACAATCCTGATATGTGCTCCTGATGCCAGTGCATCCATCTTAACTAACATGGTGGGTGGCACATTTTGAGCTGGAAATGCACATGTTTCCTGCCCACCATATTGAGATTTTAGTAGGCCGGTGTGGTGTGACCAAATTTCTAGGACAATGTATCAGCTGTTGTTTTATTGCTAGCATTCGGAGTTGGATCATGATACTTTCTTCCCTTCCCTATCACAATAAGTTCAAGTTCAGTGGTTTAGTGCTTGAGTCAGAGTTGGCAGCAGAGTTGTTTGTAGGTCACGATGTGTAATACCAATGGCATCTATGGATGACTTCTAGTTACAATAATCCTGCTGTGAATTGTAGATCACTACTTCTCTCACCACAAGAATGTTGTTAAAACCATTTACTTTAGATAGTTGATATGGATTTATGAAAGGGAAATCATGCTTGACAAATCTTCGAGAATTTTTTGAGGATGTAACTAGTAGAGTGGTCAGGGCAGAACCAGTGGATGTGATGTATTTGGACTTTCAAAAAGCTTTTGACAAGGTCCCACACAAGAGATTGGTGTGCAAAATTAAAGCACATAGTATTGGGGGTCATGTATTGACATGGATAGAGAACTGGTTGGCAGACAGGAAGCAGAGAGGATAAACGGGTCCTTTTCCGAATGGCAGGCAATGACTAGTGGGGTGCCGCAGGGCTCAGTGCTGGGACCCCAGCTATTTACAATATGCATTAATGATTTAGATGAAGGAATTGAGTGTAATATCTCCAAGTTTGCAGATGACACTAAGCTGGGTGGCGGTGTGAGCTGTGAGGAGGATGCTAAGAGGCTGCAGGGTGACTTGGACAGGTTAGGTGAGTGGGCAAATGCATGGCAGATGCATTATAATGTGGATAAATGTGAGGTTATCCACTTTGGTGGCAAAAACATGAAGGCAGAATATTATCTGAATGGCGGCAGATTAGGAAAAGGGGAGGTGCAACGAGACCTGGGTGTCATGGTACATCAGTCATTGAAAGCTGGCATGCAGGTACAGCAGGCGGTGAAAAAGGCAAATGGCATGTTGGCCTTCATAGCGAGAGGATTTGAGTATAGGAGCAGGGAGGACTTACTGCAGTTGTACAGAGCCTTGGGTGAGTCCTCACCTGGAATATTTGTTCAGTTGTGGTCTCCTAATCTGAGGAAGGACGTTCTTGCTATTGAGGGAGTGCAGGGAATGTTCACCAGACTGATTCCCGGGATGGCAGGACTGACATATGAGGAGAGACTGGATCGACTGGGCCTTTATACACTGGAGTTTAGAATGGTAAGAGGGGATCTCATAGAAACATATAAAATTCTGATGGGACTGGACAGATTTGATGCAGGAAGAATGTTCCCTATGTTGGGCAAGTCCAGAACCAGGGGACACAGTCTAAGAATAAGGGGTAAGCCATTTAGGACTGAGATGAGGAGAAACTTCTTCACTCAGAGAGTTTTTAACCTGTGGAATTCTCTACCGCAGAAAGTTGTTGATGCCAGTTCATTGGACATATTCAAGAGGGAGTTAGATATGGCCCTTACGGCTAAAGGGATCAAGGGGTATGGAGAGAAATCAGGAAAGGGGTACTGAGGTGAATGATCAGCCATGATCTTATTGAATGGTGGTGCAGGCTCGAAGGGCCGAATGGCCGACTCCTGCACCTATTTTCTAAGTTTCTATGTTTCTATGTTTCTCCGCGGAGGGGCCGCCATTTATGGCAGCGGGTTCAGCCGGGCCACCAACAGGCAGCCTGGCACCTCCTCTTGGGTGCCAGACCCCTGGCCTGGCTGAAACCCTCCCTGGTGGCCCAGTGTTTGCCACTAAAGTGGCTGAAGAGTTCGCAGCGGCTCTCCTCTTTAACTGAAGAGGAGGGGCGCTGTGACGTGCCAGCGCAATGACATCACCAGCACGCGCTGATGACTTGTAGCGTCGGCCACTGCGACCTGCCCCCACTTTCATCCCGATGATGAGGCCACTTCCGCCCCGCTCCAGAAAATAGCACGACATGCTGAATTTCTCTGGTTTGGCCACCCCATTTTATAGGCCACAGTCAACATTCATCTAAAGACCTGCAATTAGAATTTCCACGGGGTTCTGCTGTAACATCAGAGGAGGATCAGCAGAATCCCCATTTATACCATTTACCGAGAGTTTCTGCTGATCTTCTGCTGAAAGGTTACAGCAAGTTATGGAGAAAACATGGTGGAAATGTTACCTCCCGCACCTCCCTGCACTCCATCCCATGTGAGAGACTATTGGAATAATAAGCCATGGCTTCAGAAGTAATAAGTCACATTGCATGAATCTACTGGAATTCTTGGATGTAACTATATTTGGATACAGGTGTTGTCCAAGGATATAGGAGGAGAAATTGGCCTGGATTGCGTCTTCCGTGAGTGCCTGTGGGGGGTGGTAATGGGATGCTAAGGGGTATCGACCGATGCCCACGAATTTCTCTGACAGTTTTGCGCTGGCTCTCTAGATTGTGATGTCATCCGGTGCGCAGCGTCCTGTTAGCGCCCTGGGTGTGATATTCGCTCCCGCCCCCTGCAGCATCGCTGAGGATGTCAACAACGGCAGCTGCAGGAGGCGCTGTCACCTCGGCTGGCCGCTTGGGGGAGCGATATTTAAAGGGTGTGGTGGTCAGATAGAGCAAACTTTATTTCTCACCCCAGTCTGGTGTGTCCTGATTTGTTTTGACGATTCCTCAGCCCTGCGCTCTCTTCGAGTGCTTGGGGCTGTTATGCATGTAGCACAGGTCCTGTTGCCCCACGGAGATAGGATGAAGATGGATACAAACCAACATTGGCCCTTCCCTTTAAATGAGGGAAGGAGCCTCCAAAAATAGCAGCGCTGCACCGAATGTTGCTCAGCGCTCTGCCGATACTGCCCCCCCTCACTCACTTTCGCGCTCTAAGGGAAGTGGTGGCACTTGATTTAGCGCTCCACTTCCCTCTTGGGGCGCTAAAGCGGAAATTCCCAGGAGCAAAATTTCTTTTTCGCCCAGCATTACTTTTGCACTCTCTGAAAAGTTATCACCCTAAATGGGGCGCTACGCAATTTCTAGCCTATAGGATACCCACGTTATTAGCCTAGCTTTACAAAGTTCTACATCTGAAGCTTCTAGTTTGGAATTAATAAGGAATTGATTTGCTGGAATGAATACTGAACTACCAATAGAAAGAAGATGTAATGATAAATGGACAAAGAATAGGCAATAGTTGGATAATAACTCCCTGGAAGGAGAAAAGGAGATCATTTAGTTGTGATTAGCACTGATCTTACCTAAACTGTCGTCAGTCAACTATTTGATTTTATCTTGAGGTAAGTTGAGAAGTTTATACGGTGAAAATTGGTAGCTTAACTCTCTATAACTCATTCACAATACTATATTTGAAATATTGTGCATAATTTTGACTATCCTATCTTGAAAAGGACATTGATATATTTGGTGAAGTTCGGAGAACTTTATTCTCAAGTTATTCTATTAGATGAGACAGTTAGCTTACGAGAGTAGAGTGACAGATCTGAACGACTTCAAGGATAAAATAAGACTGAAAAGGAAGCTGAAATAAATCTTGAAAATAGTGAAAGGCAAGCATAATATGGACGTAACCAGGCGATTTAACATAAGCTTCAATTGCAGGACTTGAACACCTGAGCATAAATTTAGCTTGCTGCACACAGTTTTGTAGACAAGTCAAGAAATTAGAAGAAATTGTTTTACACAAAAGAGTAGTTTTGTGGAATAAATCTCCTTCAAACCCAGTTGATAATATGTATTCACATCGTCTTTGAAAATCGAATTGAAGGTGTATTTGGTTTGAAGATAGATTGAAACTAATGGGGTAAGTATTTATGTGGGCAGTGAAATAATATCTGAATACTAATTATGCTGAAATCTTGAAATGACAACTTTGAATACTGTGGATTGTAAAGATAAATTTACATTTTCCTCAATGGCCTTTAGGAAGAGTGAATATTCTGTCTTTCTTTCGAAATATTCTAGAATATTCAAGTCCTTTAGAACAATTAAATTACTGAGAATTCTTGGCAGTGCAAAGCGTGTGTAAATTCTGAAAGTAATTCATTTTTGTTCATTGGGACAGCATGAAACGAAGCCGCACATTGGAATGGTTAAGAGGGTGGTTGGCATGTAGTTACTGTCTCAGCTCGAAGTGTGGGAAATTCTGCAGACATATTTGATTGGGTAATGTAACTGTGGCTGTTGGAGTACAGCCAGGCCTTGACAGGATATACAGTCACCGACTTCATATATCTTTCCTCACTACTAGATCTGTAGAACAAAACGGCTTGGGACATTTTACGACATAAGGTGGTATATAAATACAAGTTGTTGTTGTTGTTGAATGAAAGAATACACATTCTTATCTGTGTTAAGGAGACCCTTAAGCCTAGATTCTCATTGTCTCGTCATCATCATCATCATCATAGGCAGTCCCTCGAAATCGAGGAAGACTTGCTTCCACTCTAAAAGTGAGTTCTCAGATGACTGTACAGTCTAATACGGGAATTACAGTCTCTGTCACAGATGGGACAGACAGTAGTTGAAGGAAAAGGTGGGTGGGGAGTCTGGTTTGCCGCACGCTCCTTCCGCTGTCTGCGTTTGGTTTCTGCATGCTCTCAGCGACGAGACTGGAGGTGTCCTCCTAGATGCTGTTCCTCCACTTTGGGCCGTCTTGGGCCAGGGATCCCCAGGTGCCAGTGGGGATGTTGCAGTTTATCAAGGAGGCTTTGAGGGTGCCCTTGAAACATTTTCTCTGCCCACCTGGGGCTCGCTTGCCGTGTAGGAGTTCCGAGTAGAGCGCTTGCTTTGGGAGTCTCATGTTGGGCATGCAGACGATGTGGCCCGCTCAATGGAGCTGGTCGAGTGTGGTCAGTGCTTTGATGCTGGGGATGTTGGCCTGATCATGAGCACTGACGTTGGTGCATCTATCCTCCCAGGGGATTTTCAGGATCTTGCGGAGGCAGAGCTGGTGGTACTTCTCCAGCGCTTTGAGATGGCTACTGTATATGGTCCATGTCTCTGAGCCAAATAGGAGGGCAGGTATCATTACTGCCCTGTAGATCATAAGCTTGTTGCCAGATTTTAGGTCCTGGTCTTCAAACACTCTCTTCCTCAGGCAACCGAAGGCTGTGCTGGCGCACAGGAGGCGGTGTTGGACCTCGTCGTCGACGTCTGCCCTTGCTGCTTGTAGACTCCCGAGGTATGGAAAATTGTCCATGTTGTCCAAGGCCGCGCCGTGGATTTTGATGACCGGGTGACAGTGCTGTGTGGCGGGGTCAGGTTGGTAGAGGATCTTTGTCTTACAGATGTTTAGTGTAAGGCCCATGCTTTCGTATGCCTCGGTGAAGATGTTGACGATGGCTTGGAGTTCGGTCTCTGAATGTAGGCAGACGCAAGCGTCGTCCACTTACTGTAGTTCGATGACAGAGGATGGGACGGTCTTGGATCTAGCCTGGCAGTGACAAATGTTGAACTATCCAATTGTCTGTGCATGTACTTATAGCCAAGACAATAATGGTGTGTTAATGACTGAAGGAAACAATATGCAGAAGATTTAAATTTTTTTGCATTAGTCTCACTAGAGGAAAAATCTATTCTCTTGATGGTGATTGAAAGGTTAGTGTTTTCAATGATGCATTTGAGATCATGGAAGTTTAAAGTGATCATTTAAAATGGGAAGATTGAACTTTCATAATAAACAAGGCCCAGATCGTCATCTTCATAGGCAGTCCCTTGGAGTCGAGGAAGAATTTGCTTCCACTCTTAACATGAGTTCTTAAGTGACAGAACAGTCCAATACGAGAACCACAGTCTCTGTCAACAGATGGGGCAGATAGTCTTTGAGGGAAGGGGTGAGTAGGACTGGTTTACCGCATGCTCTTTCCGCTGCCTGTGCTTGATTTCTGCATACTCTCGGTGACGAGACTCGAGGTGCTCAGCCTCCTCCCGAATGCATTTCCTCCACTGAGGGCGGCCTTTGGCCAAGGTCTCCCAGGTGTCAGTGGGGATGTTGCACTTTATCAGGGAGGCTTGAGGGTGTCCTTGTAATGTTTCCGCATCCCATCTTTGGCTCGTTTACCATGAAGGAGTTCCAAGTAGAGTGCTTGCTTTGGGAGTCTCGTGTCTGGCATGTGAACTATGTGGCCTGCCCAGTGGAGCTGATCAAGTATGGTCAGTGCTTCAATGATGGGGATGTTGGCCTGGTCGAGTACGCTAATGTTGGTGCATCTGTTCTCCCAGGGGATTTGTAGGATTTTGCGGAGACATCGTTGGTGGTATTTCTCCAGCGAATTGAGGTATCTACTGTACATGGTCTATGTTTCTGAGCCATACAGGAGGGCGGGTATCACTACAGCCCTGTAGACCATGAGCTTGATGGCAGATTTGAGGGTCTGGTCTTCAAACACTCTTTTCCTCAGGCGATCGAAGGCTGCACTGACACACTGGAGGCAGTGTTGGATCTCATTGTCAATGCCTGTTCTTGTTGATAGGAGGCTCCCGAGATATGGGAAGTGGTCCACTTTGTCCAGGGCCATGCCGTGGATCTTGATGACTGGGGGACAGTGTTATTCGGTGAGGACATGCTGGTGGAGGACTTTTGTCTTGCTGATGTTTAGCGTGAGGCCCATGCTTTCGTACGCCTCAGTAAATACGTCGACTATGTCCTGGAGTTCAGCCTCTGTATCTGCGCAAACGCAGGCATCGTCCGCGTACTGTAGCTCAACGACAGATGTTGGGGTGGTCCTGGACCTGGCCTGGAGACAGCAAAGGTTGAACAGGCTCCCACTGGTTCTGAAGTTTAGTTCCACTCCAGCGGGGAGCTTGTCGACTGTGAGGTGGAGCATGGCGGGCGAGGAAGATTGAGAAGAGCGTCCGGACGTGGATTGGGTCTGTGATGGATCCGTTGGTAAGGATCACGGTCTGCATGTTGTCGTGGAGCAGGCGGAGGATGATGACGAACTTTTGGGGACATCCGAAATGGAGGATAGTACATACAGGTATTGCAAAAGTTCTTGAAATAATTGGGAGTAAAATAAGAGAAAAGCTGTGATAAAAATTGTTGAGGAAATAGTTGCTTTTCAGAAAAGGCTGGAGTTTGACCATGTGAAAGCCTGTCACCTCATCATCTGTGATGGGAAAAATATTGGAACTATTACAAAAGAAGCAGTACACAAGTGCTTAACGGAAAACAAATCAATAATTCAATGATAAAAAAATAATGAAAGAAATATTGATTCTGAAAATAAAAGAACAATATGAAACTGAAGGTATATTTTTAAATATGGTGAGTCAGAAAGATAAGTAGTTGCCCAAGCACTGAATGTAATAATGAATGCAAAAAAGAAAGACTTGCATTTATATAGAGCCTTTCACGACTTCAGGTTCCAAACTGCTTTACAGTCACTGCAGTACATAGTAAAGGAGGAAAGGTCAAATACAAGTGTAGGATGTGTGAGTATTGATAGATGATAAAAGCCAAAGAGCAGAGAGACATGGGCGTGTTTGTGTACACATCTTTACAGGTGACAGGACAGATTAACAAAGCCATTAATAAAGCATACGGGATTTGTAAATAAAGGCATAGAGTTCAAAAGCCAGGAAGTTATGCTAAACCTATGCAGTATAAAACATTAGTTCAGCCCCAGCTGGAGTATTGTGTCCAATTCTGAGCACCACACTTTAGGAAGGACATGAAGGCTTTGGAGAGGGGAGAGAAGAGATTTAGTCGATGGTTTCACGGATGTGAGATTACAGTGACGTGGATAGACTGGAGAAGCTGGGGTTGTTTTCTTAGAGCAAAGAAGATTAAGAGGAGATTTGATAGAGGTGTATAAAATCATGAAGGGTTTAGATAGAGCAAGTAAAGAGAAACTGTTTCAAATGGTTGAAAGGTCGATAACCAGAGGGCACAGATTTAAGGTGATTGGCAAAAGAACCAGAGGCGACGTGAGGGAAACTTGTTTGTGCAACAGGTGGTTAGAATTTTGAATACACTGCCTGATGGGTTGGTGGAAACAGACGCAAGAGTAGCAGTCAAAAGAGAATTCGATAAATACTTGAAGGAGAAAAAATTACAAGGATATGGTGAAAGAGCGGGGCGAGTGGAATTAACTGGATTGCTCATTGAAAGAGCCGGCACAGATACAATTCGCCAAAAGGCCTCCTGTGCTGTATTATTCTCTGATTCTATGAAATGATACTGGCACTGTATAAAACAGTAGCATATTTATGCATGGAACATATTAGATCTAATTGTGGTCAGCCGCTTCAAAAAAGCATGGAAAGGATCTAGAGAAAGGCAGCAAGAATTATATTTAGTTTTAGATCACTGGGCTAAATAAGTTAGTAAAATAGTATTATTTTCATTGGAAAAGGCTTAATTTTCATGATGATGGGAGAGTTAGCTTTTCTGCTGTATACAGAATTTAAGCACACGTGGTCATATTTACAAACAAAAGAAAATAGGAAATGAAGTAAGAAGTTTTTTAATAATAGGGTGATAAGTATGTGAAATGGATTAATAGCATGGGGTGGTGGAACAATAAATCTTAATTGATTTCAAGAAGGAATTAAACAGGTACTTTCAACAACTGGGTTTCAAGGTGATTAAAAAAATGCACCAAGGGATTATCTATTTATATTCCCAGTGACACGCATGATCCTGCAAAACTGTTTTCACTTCTGGGTCCAGTATTCCAGCCCTGAAGAGGGGACATAACCTACCCACCTCGACACTGAGTTAGTTCCACAACTTCACATCATAACCACCGCTCCCATTTTTTTGGACAGCCGGTGCTGATAATAATAACATAAGAAATAGGAGCAGGAGTAGGCCACTTGGCCCCTCGAGCCTGCTCCGCCATTTAATATGATCATGGCTGATCCGATCATGGACTCAGGTCCACTTCCCTGTCCGCTCCCCATAACCCCTTATTCCCTTATCGTTTAAGAAACTGTCTATTTCTGTCTTAAATTTATTCAATGTCCCAGCTTCCACAGCTCTCTGAGGCAGTGAATTCCACAGATTTACAACCCTCTGAGAGAAGAAATTTTTCCTCATCCAAGTTTTAAATGGGCAGCCTTTTATTCTAAGATTATGCCTTCTTGTTCTAGTCTCCCCTATCAGTGGAAAGATCCTCTCTGCAGCCACCTTGTCAAGCCCCCTCATAATCTTATACGTTTCGATAAGATCACCTCTCATTCTTCTGAATTCCAATGAATAGAAGCCCAACCTACACAACCTTTCCTCATAAGTCAACCGACTCATCTCTGGAATCAATCTAGTGAACCTGCTTTGAACTGCCTCCAAAGCAAGTATATCTTTTCGTAAATATGGAAACCAAAACTGCACGCAGTATTCAAGGTGTGGCCTTACCAATACCTTGTATAACTGTAGCAAGACTTCCCTGCTTTTATATTCCATCCCTTTTGCAATAAAGGCCAAGATTCCATTGGCCTTCCTGATCACTTGCTGTACCTGCATGCTAACCTTTTGTGTTTCATGTACAAGTACCCCCGGTCCTGCTATACTGCAGCATAGAAACATAGAAACATAGAAAATAGGTGTAGGAGTAGCCATTCGGCCCTTCGAGCCTGTACCACCATTCAATAAGATCATGGCTGATCATTCCCTCACTATCTCTTTCTTGCTTTCTCTCCATGCCCCTTGATCCCCTTAGCCGTAAGGGCCATATCTAACTCCCTCTTGAATATATCCAATGAACTGGCATCAACAACTCTCTGTGGTAGGGAATTTCACAGGTTAACAACTCTCTGAGTGAAGAAGTTTCTCCTCATCTCAGTCCTAAATGGCCTACCCCTTATCCTAAGACTGTGTCCCCTGGTTCTGGACTTCCCCAACATTGGGAACATTCTTCCTGCATCTAACTTGTCCAATCCCGTCAGAATCTTATATGTTTCTATGAGATCCCCTCTCATCCTTCTAAACTCCAATGAACAAAGGCCCAGTTGATCCAGTCTCTCCTCATTTGTCAGTCCTGCCATCCCGGGAATCAGTCTGGTGAACCTTCGCTGCACTCCCTCAATAGCAAGAACATTCTTCCTCAGATTAGGAGACCAAAACTGAACACAATATTCCAGTGGAGGCCTCACCAAGGCTCTGTACAACTGCTCCTATACTCAAATCCCCTAGCTATGAAGGCCAACATATCATTTGCCTTCTTTCTCCAATCCATCTCCATTTAAATAATAACTTGCTCTTTGATTTTTTTCTGCCAAAGTGCATGACCTCACACTTTCCAACATTATACTCCATCTGCCAAATTTCTGCCCACTCACTTAACCTGTCGATGTCCTTTTGCAGATTGTTTTGTGTTCTCCTCACACATTGCTTTTCCTCCCACCTTTGTATCGTCAGCAAACTTGGCTACGTTACACTCAGTCCCTTCTTCCAAGTCGTTAACATAGATTGTAAATAGTTGGGGTCCCAGCACCGATCCCTGCGGCACCCCACTAGTTACTGATTGCCAACCCGAGAATGAACCATTTATCCCGACTCACTATTTGCTGTTAGTTAGCCAATCCTCTATCCATGTTAATATAATGCTTCTGCTGTTGCCATTTACACCTCCACCAGACCCATCTTTTGTTTCTTTATTGTCCCATCGCCACCTCCTTTGCCTTGCAACAACAACAACAACAACATCTTGTATTTATATAGCGCTGTTAATGTTGTGAAAAGTCCCAAGGCTTTTCACAGGAGTATAATGAGATTTTAAAAATTGACATCGAATTGCATAAGGAAAAATTAGGGCCGGTGACCAAAAGCTTGGTCAAAGAAGCTTTAAGCCGCGTCTTAAAGGAAGAAAGAGAGGTAGAGCGGCTGAGAGGTTTAGGGAGGGAATTCCAGAGCTTAGGGCCTAAGTAAAAGAAGGCACGGCCATCAATGGTTGAGCGATTATAATCAGAGATGCTCAAGAGGTCAGAATTAGAGGAGCGCAGACATCTCGAGGGGTGGCAGGGGTAGAGGAGATTTTTCTTCTTCTTAGGTGGTCCCTCGTATTGAGGATGACTTGCTTCCATACCAAAAAGGGATGAGTTCACAGGTGTTTCGATGAAGGACCTAACATTCCAGGTCACGAACTACATATTCAAGGGTGGAAGATGCCTGTGCGTGGATTTTTTTAACTTGTGGTGGCCGCTACACACCAGCCACCACACGGACTTGACAGAGCTAGGTCTTGGTCCAGTAGCAAGAATTAACCGAGACGACTGCTGCACGGGCCTAGTGCGCACATATATCGCAGTGTGGGCTGGCCCGTGCTGCCCTGGACCCTCGCCTCTTCTGGGCCCTGATCTCTCTCCGCTCCTCTGCCCCGGTCATTCACCCCACCTCCGCCAGGATCTCTCGCCGGAACCAACGGAGGAGATTATAGAGATAGGGAAGGGCGATGCCATGGAGGGATTTGAAAACAAGGATGAGAATTTTGAAATCGAGGCGTTACTTAACCGGGTGCCAATGTAGGTCAGCGAGCATAGGGGTGATGGGTGAGCGGGACTTGGTGCGAGTTAGAACATGGGTAGCCGAGTTTTGGATCAACTCTAGTTTACATAGGATAGAATTTGGGAGGCCAGCCAGGAGTGCATTGGAATAGTCAAGTCGAGAGGCAACGAAGGCATGGATGAGGGTTTCAGCAGCGGATGAGCTGAGGCAAGGGCGGAGACGGGCAATGTTGCGGAGGTGGAAATAGGTGGTCTTAGTTATGCTGTGGAAATGCACCATCATCCCTTTTGTATTTAATTGCTCCTGCCCTCCACCCTATCTTCCCTTTTGTTCTTTCCTCGCTCTTCCCCATCACACTTTATTTCCCCTAAGTCTATACTTGCTTATAAATTGCTAACCCAGTTCTGATGAAAGGTCATGGCCCGAAATATCTGTCCACAGATGCTGCCTGACCTGCTGAGTGTTTCCAGCATTTTCTGCTTTTATTTGGTGATAAACACTGATTTCCAGAAAAATGTGATTATTTATTTAATACTTGAGAGCTGCTGATTTATGTACACCTCCCATGTGATTATTAGTCTCCTTGAAGCATTCAAAAGAGACAAATTTCTGGGTCAGCAGGGAGTAAAGAATATATGGGTTCTTTACAAAAATGGTTGAACCAACTCCAGAAAGAGACCCTGGATGCTAGGGCAGGTAGGATGAGCTAATTGAACTTTTCTTCTTTCTACATTAATACATTGTACTGCAGCATACAGTCAAAAGAATACGCAGAATAGGGAAAAACTGTGGAATAATTCAAGAGACAGTTGGATGCTGCGATGGAGGTACTGTTATTTTCTTTGGGAGGATGAACTAAATGGGTCAAATGGCCTCCTGCACGTTTATTCCCACATGCTTATTTTTGTCAGTTTTGTAAATCTATGTATTTTTGTGATGCAATATATTAAATGCATCTAATTAATGGAGTTTAGTCATCCTTTTTAAGTGGTAGGATAGTTTGTGGGCGGTTCCATTATCCCCAAAGGTAAATTGGCAATGTTGACGTTCTTTTTGGTTGTGGTTTGGCATGTTTGGCATACTGTGTCAGCTCATAATGTGGGAAAGTCGATCAAGGTATTTGATTGAGTAATTGTCAGACTGCACCGAGGTATGACAGGATATGCAGCTGCTAATTTCTGTGTAGCAACTGCACATGCCTTTCCTCACTGCTCGATTTGTAGAATAAAAGAATACACATTTTGAAACTCCGTTTGTACAGGTGCAAAAAAAGGTGTCCCTTAAGTCTGGATTCTCAGTCCATTGTCTGTGAGCGTACAGATAGCCACAGATAATAACGGTATGCTAATAACTGAGGAAAACAACAGCAGAATTTTGAAATGTATTGTTTTGCACCACAACTCTCACTACAATAAAAATCAGCAGTGTTCACGTTTTGGTTATTGGGAGGTTAGTGTTGCCAATGATGCATTTGAGATACTGGACATTTAAAGTGGTAATTTAAAATGGGAAGATTGAAAACAAAAGCAAAATACTGCTGCAAATCTGAAATAAAAACAGAAAATGCTGTGAATAAAAGACTTGCATTTATATAGTGTCTTTCACGACCACCGGATGTCCTAAAGTGCTTTACAGCCAATTAAGTACTTTTTGAAGTGTAGTCACTGTTGTAATGTGGGAAACGTGGCACCCAATTTGCACACCAGCAAGCTCCCACAAACAGCAATGTGATAATGACCAGATAACCTGTTTTAGTGATGTTGATTGAGGGATAAATATTGGCCAGGACACCAGAGATATATCCGCTGCTCTTCTTCAAAAATGTGCTGTGGGATCTTTTACAGCCACGTGAGAGACTAGACGTAGCCTCGGTTTAACGCCTCATCCAAAAGCCGGTACCTCCAATAGTGCAGCACTCCCTCAGCACTGCACGGGAGTGTCAGCCTAGTTTTTTGTGCACACATCTCTGGAGTGGGATTTGAACCCATGACCCTCAATGGTGAGAGTGCTACCCACTGAGCCACAGCTGACACTCAGCAGGTCAGGTAGCATCTGTGGAGAGTTCAAAACAGAGTTCACATGTCAGGTCGATGACCTTTCATCAGAACATTTTATGTTTTTATTTGGGAAGATTGAATGTTCAAAATAAATCTGGGCTGGGTAGAACATTTTCCAAAAGTTCTGAAGGAATTGGCAGTCAAAGAAGTGCAAATCTATGTAAGAGATTGCTGTGAAAATAGTAGATATTTAGAAAAGGCTGGAGTTCAACCATGTGAAAGCCTGTCACCTCATCATCTGTGGTAGGGACAATATTGGAACTATTATAAAAGAAATACAGAAGTGCTTAATAGAAATAACATCAATAATTAAATGATAAATTATGAAAGGGATATTGATGCTGAAAACAAAAAAAAAACATATGAAAATGAAGATGGGCCAAAAATTGCGGTCGGAGGCTTTCCACATGTGGAAGACTGACCAATTTTTTTTTTTACGAAAGTACCTGGTGGTCCCGGATGATCAAATATTTCTGCTCCGAGTCCTAGATGCGCAGCTCAGCGCAGAGGCCCATGCATCCCAGGAACATAAGCGCATCGTGGGCCTGGACCACCAATTACAATGTAATATTCTGATCGATAATAATGGCGAGTTCCGTTTGTATGAGCTCCCATTTCTATCAATGAGAATACCCCCAAAAACACAGAAACACAGCAGAATAAATTTTAAAAAAAACACCTCACATATTTAAAATTAATTGAAATTGAATTAAATTAAATGTTAATTTTTGGGGGAAAATGTTTTTAAAATGTTTTAATAGGGTTAAAAATAAACTTGCCTTAATGGACAGGGCTTTGAATATAAAAAATAGTGATAATATTTTAATTTTCTATCTTTTAAAACTCTTACGCTGGTAAAAGCAGGCTGTACGGCTACTTTTACCAGGCGTAAGAGTTTTAAGGACATTTGCTGGGCAAGAGTTGGGCAAATAGCCCAAATCTCCGCCCGTGAAGGCCCTTCTCCCAGGGATGCGTGCGACATTTTGACAGATTGGAAGTGCCGGGTTTAGGCGCATTCACTTTGCGGGGCCTCTTCAGGCACGTGCGCATATCGTACTGTCCCAGAGAGGCCGCAATTTACAGCCCAATATATCATTAAATATGATGAGCCAGAAAGATAAATAGTTGCCCACACACTGAAACTATAATTGAAAGAAGCCATTTCCCGTTGCCGAGTGTGTGGGCTTGGGCGGGTCGGCAGTAAAAATACCGTAAATTGCGAGCGCGTCAGGAACCCGCCGTCATCTCGCCACCTCACACATTTAACACGGGCGGCTTTGAAGGCGCGACATGGACCTGATCAGCAGAGGCGGGAGACCTCATTTAAGTCCTTAACTGCTTGTTGAGAGACTCGTAAGAGGGTTTTTAATGGCAGCGTTTGACTTTTACTGCAGAAGCACAGGATTCACGCAGCTCGGATACCTCGCCTGTGAAAGGGAGGCGGAAGATCAGTGGCCATTGGCAAGGACATCAATTGATAGCTGGGAACAGCACATAGGGCTTAAGTTTCGGCCCTCCTTTAGAGCAGCGCACCTCCGAGAGGCACGCCTGTTTCCTCGAACAAAAAGTGCACCTAAAGCTGACCTTGGTATCCTGCGATCTTTCTTGGCCCTGTTCCAGGTCGGCGTGGCGTATCAGCAGCTGCGGGGTCAGGGCCAAAGCGTGGCACCGAAGATCTGCTGGCAGGGGGGGCAGGGCTAGCTCACAGCAGCACATTTAGTGCCAGCAGCCCTGCGCATGCGCACTGGAGAGTGCGCGCATGCATAGTGGGAGACAAACATTGGCACTCGGCCATTTTTAAAGGTAAATGAGGAAAAGTGCTGTTTTGTTCTGTGGAGCTATGGAAAGGTGTGAGTGAATTTTGGTGATTTTTTGTGCCTGAAGGAGTGCTTTTAGCAGCACTGTTGAAGAAATCACCTGCTGAAATCAGTGAGTGCTGCTTCTTGCTGCTAAACTTCCAGAACAAGTGCTGCATAGGTGCATGCAAAATAAGGACTGTGTGTTTTGAAAAATCAGAGTGTCAATTCCACCAAGAACAAAGAATTTCTTGCATGAGGAAGTGGAGATATTAGTTAATGTAATTGAGCAGAGCTGGCAGGAGCTGGATACCAGCAACAGAGGTCGCACAAAAGTGCCAGCCAAAGAAATGAAGAAACGCTGGAACCAAGTTGCAGAAGATTACTGCACAGTGGTACATACCAGGAGATCTGGAAGTCAGCGTAAAAAGAAATGGCACGACCTTGGTCAAGTAGTTAGTGTAAGTAATATTTTCATTTTTGAATGGAACCTTAATTGTAAATGTGACCATCTGTATATGTCCCACTCTGTAAAATGTTATATTTTAATCTTTGCAGAAGAAATTGGCCCACAACAAAAGGGAAAGAACTCGAACAGGAGGAGGCGTGTCAAATCGGCATCCTGTGACACCTTTGGAACAGAGGGTAGCTGCTATGATGAGTCGTACATGGAGAAAAGCAATCAGTACAGCACAAGCTGGGCCCGCACGCGAGGGAGAGGGTAAGTCCTGAAAATGCATCGTGGCCCTTCAAATCAACCTGCTGCCTGGCCTGCTATGTGTGAGAGTACTCATGCCACCCATCCTGCCCCCTCCTGTGTTGCTAAACATTTGACTGTTCTGATATATTTTGCAGACGATGATGATGCCAATCCTGAAGATCCTGAAGATCCAGAAGAAGAACCAGAAGAACCAGATGTGGACTTTCCAGACCAAGGGTGGCTGCAGGCATTGACTGAAATGTCTTCAGGGGAGACCTTCGAACTTAATATTTATGAGCCCACATTAGCGGACATCAGTGTTTCAAACCCTTGCAGAGGTTCTGGTTCCACCTTCCATGGTTTCACAGATTCCGATGTTGCAGGTCCCAGTGGTGCTGTTGGTGAAATGCATCACTTTATACCCACTGCCCCAACGTCCCAGCCTGCGCCTCCCACTTCCATAGGTTCTGGTTCCACCTTCCATGGTTTCACAGATTGCGACGTTGCGGGTCCCAGTGGTGCTGCCGATGTAATGCAGCAGTTTACACCCACTACCTCACCGTCCCAGCCTGCGCCTCCCACTGGAGTGGAGCCGGATGCAGGACCCAGGACCCCACCATCCCAGTCCATGGCTCCCACTCTAGTGCTGCCGTTTGGAACACCCAGGGTCCCACCGTCCCAGCCTGCGGCTCCCAGTGGAGTGGTGCCGTGAGGCAGACCCAGGCAGAGGAGAAGGAGATTGGAAACACGCTCTCCTGAGATGCAGCGTGCAACAGATGTGGCTCAGGTTGTGGCATTGGGTGTGGAGAGCAATGACCGTACCCGATCACTCGTGGGCAGCGTCAGTGCAGTGGGTGAAGAGGTAACAGTACTGACGAGAGAAATAGCAGTAATGACACGGGAAATGAGGGAGGGAATGTCCAAGGGAGTGCAAGCGACGGCACAGGCCGTCAGGAAGGGCATGTAAGTAACGGCACAGGCCATCAGGGAGGGCCTGGGTGAGGTAGCTGCTGCAATAAGGGCACACAGCCTGGCCAATCAAATGACACTTCCATGAAGAAGTGAACATTCACCGAGATGTGGATGACAGATGTTTGCACCTTTCTTTGCTGCTTTTGTTCTTGTTCTTGATGTAACTGTAGTAACTTTTTTCAAATTGAAATTGTTTTGTAAGTTTTGTAACTTTACAACTTATAAGTGATCGTAGGGTTTTTAAGTGATCTTATAGTGTAAATGATCTCACATTTTGTAACTTATTTAATTTTGCACCGAAAAAGTGATCTTGAAGTTTAAGTGATCTTAAGAGTGTAAGATTTTTCATATTGAAAAGTTTTGTAACTTTTGTAACTTTACAAGTTTATAAGTGATCTTAAAGATTTTAAGTGATCTTAAAGAGTCATATTAAAAAGTAAAGTTTGATACAACAAATACTTTATTAGACTAATGTTAACTTTTCAATAAAATATTTTTTCATTAAAACTGAATCATGTTCCATTAACACAACGCAACGTAGGAACAACTCCAAAGAATAAACATGTCCATGCACAACAGTTGTCGCAGAGCCCTCAGGCATCAGTAATTGAAACGTTCACGGATGAGCTGCTGGTGCAGGGCTCGAGCAATCGTTAAAGGAGTACGATGGACGGCTCTCCTCCGACCTCGTGCTCCGCATCAGGCACTTGCATGCTTTCCTGATCGTCGTCATCATCCTCATCCTGCTCTTCCAAATTACTATCATCAGGCACTCTCCCCTCATATGGGTCTTCTGGTTCCACTACCAGGTCCTGCTGCCTCATGATGGCTAAGTTATGCAGCATGCAGCACACAACAGTGAACTGACCGACAATCTTAGGAGAGTATTGCAAGTAGCCTCCAGAATTGTCCAGGCATCAGAAACGCTGTTTCAAGATGCCAATGATCCTCTCTATGATGCTGCGCGTTGCAATGCGTGACATGTTGTACTGATGGTTAGCTTCCGTTCGTGTTACGCATAGGGGCGTCATGAGCCAGGTGGCGAGGCCATACCCTTTGTCTCCCAGTAGCCAGCTTTGCCCTTCTGGCTGCTGCTGAAACATGTCAGATATAACACTGTCGCGTAGGATGAATGCATCATGGGTGCTGCCAGGGTATCTCGCATCGACTGACATGATGCGCTGCTTGTCGTCACATATGAACTGCACATTAATAGAGTGGAAACCTTTTCTATTCCTGTACTGCTCGGAATCCTCCATAGGTGCTCGCAAGGCTATATGGGTACAATCAATGCAGCCCTGTACCTTTGGGAAGCCAGTAATCCTGGAGAAGCCCACAGCCCTGTCATGCATTGCTTGGCCAGTCATTGGGAACTTGATGAAGTCATTCCTCCACGCATACAGTGCAGCTGTGACCTGGTAAATGCAGGCATGTATTGCACGTTGAGAGATGACGCATACATCTCCAGTTGTAGCTTGAAACGATCCCGAGGCATAGAAGGAACAGACAAGGCAGTCGGCGTTCTGCTTCTCGGCTGTAAATCTGCTCTCAGCATATCACAGATCTCAACGACAACTTCTCTGCGGAAACGCAGCTTTTTGACACAATCAGCCTCACTCTTGTCCAGGTATGAATGCCTGGCTCGATATTGCAGACGTGGGTAAGGTCTCCTGCCCATCAGCCTACGGGCTATGATGTTCCTGGTGCGGTGAGCTCTAATCAATTCTCTCCTATGCAATGAATTGATGGAGAACCATTGCATAATCCGTGGTGTTGATAATGCAGCACCCATACTTGAAGTACAAATTAAACTTTTAAACTTGCTGGCTGACTGGCTGGCTGGCTGGCTGGCTGGCTGGCCCTCCCTCCCGGTGCTTTGTACGCCTCCCCTATTCCCTGGCCAAACGGCCGAACTCGTAAACAGCTCGGAGCCTGCTGCTGCTGGGCTGTTCTGACCTCGCTCTCGCCTGACGCTGCCCCTATCCCCTGGCCGAACGGCAGAACTCGTAAACAGCTCGCTGCTGCTTCAGACAGGTAGGAAAATTAAATGTATATTTTATTTGTTTTATTTATCATTTATTATTCATGATGGCTCTTTATTTGTAGAAGTGGAAATGTTAAATGCTTTTAAAATTCCCTAACTTCACTCTAACTTCCCTTCCCCCTCCCCCCCCACCCATGCCCCCCCACCCCGCCCCCTCCTTTCTCTCGTTCCCTGCGCCTAATTTCTGAAGTGTCGGCAAGGTTTTTCTGAGCGTACAAAAATCTAGACTTACTCCATTCTAAGTTAGTTTGGAGTAAGTTTTCACTGCCTAAACTTGCAAAACAGGCGTAAGTGGCTGGTAACACCCCCTTTTGAAAAAAAAACTGTTCTTAAATGAAACTATTCTAACTCACTAGAACTAGAGCAAACTAAATGCCGAGAATTGCAATTTCTAAGATGCTCCATTTTAAACTAGTTGCTTCAAAAAAATAGGAGCAACTCAGGCCGAAACCTGAGTCCATAAATACTGCAGCATTTCACCTCATTACTTGCATCATGGAAAGGCTCTTGTTCACTCCATTGTGTCCACAGATGTTGCTGTCAGTAGTTTACAGTTTCCTTCAGAAACCTCGGCAGCCACTCACAGCACATTGCTACTCAGGTAGCACCAATAACTTGCTCACCAGTTTGGGTTCTGCCAGGGCCACCTGGCACCTGTCGTCATTACAGCCTTGGTCCAAACATGGACAAAAGAGCTGAATTCCAGAGATGAGGTGAGAGTGACTGCCCTTGGCATCAAGGCAGCATTTGACCGAGTGTGGCATCAAGGAGCCCTAGTAAAACTGAAGTCAATGGGTATCAGGGGGAAAACGTTCCACTGGCTGAAGTCATACCTAGCACAAAGGAAGATGGTGGTGGTGGTTGGAGGTCAATCATCACGGCCCCAGAACATCGGTGCAGGAGTTTCTCAGGGCAGTGTCCTCGGCCCAACTGTCTTCAGCTACTTCATTAATGACCTTCCCTCCATCATGTCAGAAGTGGGGATAGTCACTGATGACTGCACAGTGTTCAGTGCCATTTGCAACTCCTCAGAGAATGAAGCAGTCCATGCCTGCATGCAGCAAAACATGGATGACATTCAGGCTTTTGCTGATAGGTGGCAAGTAATATTCGCACCACAAAAATGTCAGGCAATGACTATCTCCAACAAGCAAGAGACCAACCACCTCCTAGATATTCAATGGCATTTCCATCGCTTAATCCCCCATCATCAACATCCTGGAGGTCACCATTAACAAGAAACTTAACTGGACCAGCCACGTAAATACTGTGGCAACACGAGCAGTTCAGAGGCTGGGTATTCTGCGACGAATGTCTCACCACCTGACTCCCCAAAGCCTTTCCACCATCTACAAGGCAAAAATCAAGAGTGCAATGGAATACTCTTCACTTTCCTGGATGAGTGCAGCTCCAACAACACTTAAGAAGCTTGATACCATCCAGGGCAAAGCAGCCCGCTTTATTGGCACCCCATCCACCACCTTAAACATTCACTCCCTCTACCACTAGCGCACTGTGGCTGCAGTGTGTACCATCTACAAGATGCACTGCAGCAACTCGCCAAGGCTTCTTCAGTAGGACCTCCCAAACCCCTGACTTCTACCATCGAGAAAGACAAGGGCAGCAAACACATAGGAATACCACCACCTCCATGTTCCCCTCCAAATTGCAAACCATCCTGACTTGGAAATATATCGCCGTTCCTTCATCGTCGCTAGGTCAAAATCCTGGAACTCCTTCCCTAACAGCACTGTGGAAGTACCTTTAACACACGGACTGCAGCGGTTCAAGAAGACTGCTCACCACCATCTTCTTGAGGGCAATAAATGCTGGCCTTGCCAGCAACAGCCATATCCCGGCATGAATTAAAAAATAAATATCACAACATTAAGGCATTAGTCCTCTGATCAATACTTTACCTGCCATCTAATGCATCAGCATGGGTGCCACTTATAGTGCCTGAGCTTGGTCCTCAGAATTGGACCAAACTGAGCCCCACCATCACCAGCAGCAGACGCACCAGCAAACATAATGGCAGCCTTCTCCTCAGTGGCCTGATGCTCCACAGGAGAGAGGGGGCACCACAGGGCTGCAGCGTGCCGGAGGCGATACCCCCAATTCAGGCAATGAGGTGATACTCCAATACAGGCAATGAGGCGATACCCCCAATACAGGCAATGAGGCGATACCTCCCCAATATTGGCGATGAGACGATACCGCCCAATACAGGCAATGAGGCGATACCCCCCAATACCGGCAATGAGGCGATACCCCCCCAACACAGGCGATGAGGCGATACCCCCAATACAGGCGATGAGCTGATACCCCCCCCCCCCCCAACTGAGGCGATGAGGCGATACCCCCAATACAGGCAATGAGGCGATACTCCAATACAGACAATGAGGCGATACCCGCAATACAGGCAATGAGGCGATACCCCCAATACAGGTGATGAGGCGATACCCCCAATACAGGCGATGAGCTGATACCCCCCCCCCCCCAACTGAGGCGATGAGGTGATACCCGCCAATACAGGCAGAGGATGAGCTTCCACAACATGATGGAGCAGCAGCTTCAGAAGGCTCAGGTTATCGTGCCAGATCATTGCAGACATGTGTAGCTTGCTGGAATAAGACCTGCTGCCCAGAGTTCCTGCTGGACACTCCTTACCAGTGGCTGTCAAAGTCACCACCACCATCAACTTCTTTGCCTCAGGCTAATTACAGGGATCGGCAGCAGATATTTTCAGGATCTCAGTCGGCCGCCCACAGATGTATCACCCAGGTGACCAATGTCATGTATCACAAGTCAGCCAATGATATTAACTTTGCCACTGATGAGGCCAGTGTTACTGAGTGGGCATTTGGCTTTGCGGCTCTGGCTGACTTCCCACGGGTACATGGCATCATCGACTGCACACATGTGGCCATGAAGGCAACCCCTCATCACCCAGGAGTGTTCGTGAACCACAAGGACTTACACTCTCTCAATGTGCTGCTCGTCTGCAACTATAAAAAGATGATCATGTATGTGTGTGCCAGATTCCTGGCAGCTGTCATGACTCTTTCCTGCTGCACCTGGCCACCCTCCCTCAGCTCTTCACACCTCCAAACAGACATACCGCTGGCTGCTTGGAGTCAAGGGCTACCCACTGAAGACATGGCTCATGACACCCTTGAGGACGCCAAATACTGAGGCCAAGGCATCTCATGTCCACCAGATGTGTCATAGAGCAAACAATAGGCATGATGAAGATGCACTTTAGATGCCTTGATAGATCTGGAGGAACCCTTCAGTACGCACCAGCCAGGGTCTCCAGAATCATCATCGTTTGCTGTGTGCATAGCGCAGCAGCGAGAATTGGAGCTGCAGGAGGAGCATGCAGCCTCTTTGGAGGAGCAGGTGGAAGATGAGGAGCAGGAGGAGGAGGAGCAACCTGAGGTGGGGATAGCACCAGCAACAGCGCACATTGCTGCCCAAGAGGCCCGGCATGGCCTCATCATGGCCAGAATAACTCAATTTGCTCCAATGCAGCCATATGGCTGCCACATGCTGTACTTAGTTCCCCCCAACAACACCATAACGTATGCCTACAATGATCAAGGCATTCCTCTCACCCAAACCCCCAGTGCTCGAGGTTAAATAATGTCTCACCATTCATTCCAAGTGACAAAGCCACTTCCAAGGTAACAGGCAAAATTTGACAAGATCAGAAAGTGGTGCAAAGAAATACATTTATCTGTGTAATCAAAAGAACTGAAACTTAACACCAACATTTTTTCATACACCCATGTGCATACCCTTGTGCATCTACTTTAGTGCTTCTATGAGATGCAATGCCTGTGGCTTCAGCAGAGATAGAGGTAGGCTGCTCACTTCCCTGCTGCGACTGGTTAGACACTTTTGATGGATGTCTTCTGGGTTTTGGCTCCGCCAAAGTCTGCTCCTCCTGCAACTGTGCAGGGGCAGACTTGGCCATCGGGATCCGAGGAAGCATATGAGGCTCTGACTGAGGGGGTGGCAACGGTGGAGAAGTGGGAGCACTTTGAGAAGAGCCCCCACTTCCATGCCCCCTCTCACTATCATCCCTCTCATGGGTCACCCGCACTTCCCTGCCAGCAAGGAGCTGGAGAGGACCTTGCTCAATAGCAGTGGGGCGATGAATGCCTAAGTCTACGTTTACATCCTTTCTAGAGAGGAGGTCTATGAGTGTCTGCAATCTGTTGTCCACAGACAGCATGTGCACATGTGACTGGCGCATTTGCTGCTCCATGCTGGTGGTCACCCTTTCCATGGAACAACACATCGTCACCATCGCCTGCGATGTGGTGCTGCTCAAGTTGGAGATGGACTCCTCCATTCTCTGCACATTTGCAGACATCATGGCTGCAAAAGATGCCAGAGCCTCATACAATTGTTCCCCCTCCAAGATCACCCCATTTCTTGATGGCCCCCGAGGCTCAGCGTTTGCATGCAGCTCAGCAGGGCTTGGAGCGCCCTCCGATGAGGGACCTTCACTGTTATCCCTGTCAACACCATCTGCTCTTGCTCACTTGCGAAGTTTGAGACAGCAGGTGACAACACACTCTATGGTGCACAGAAACCACCGAACTGTGCGTACCTGTGCTGTGCACTTGTGTCTGCTGACGGTGCACCCTCAGAGGCTGGAGGTTCCTCTGAGGATTCATGTTCCTCCCCAGTCTGGACAGTGGGCACTTGATGGACCCGTGGGAGAGTAAAGAGTTGAATTAGAAGTGTCATAATAAAAATAGGTAACATTACCAACATGCACATGATGGCATTTAATTGGCTGCTGTCATCAGTCACCATACGAGTGACTGTTGTATGCCATGTGGCTGTATGAGATGTGATTCTGTCACCAGGTTGCTGGGATGTCCCCCTCTCTCTGCCTTCGACTGCCAGCAGCTCTGCAACTCCCGATATCTCCAGTGCCCTCTTGTCTGCTGCTGTCCGGTAATCTCCCTCTCCTGTGAGTTCTGGTTTCTCTTCTCCTGCAAGGAGGGAAAGAAGAGAACTTTGAGAGTGATGGAATGAGTATAAGGAATAGATGGGTTACATCTGTAGAGGGCGACTATGAAGGAGTGTGGTAACAATGCCAAATGGTCTCCTTCTGTGGTGTTACTTGCTATGATTGCATTAGGATGAGTATGAGTGTCAGGGGTGGTTAGTCAGATGAGGATGCAAGTATGTATATAGAGAGATGGGAGGATGTGTAAGGCATGTTGGTGTGAGGAATGTTGTGCAGGACTAGGCTTGGGAAGGCAGAGTGATGGGGCTGTGGTGACAGGCACAGCAGGATGTAGGTGAGTTAGAAACATAGAAACATAGAAAATAGGTGCAGGAGTAGGCCATTCGGCCCTTCGAGCCTGCACCGCCATTCAATGAGTTCATGGCTGAACTCATTGAATGGCTGTGCACTTGTTGTGTTCCGAACACAGATGAGACTGCACACAGGGAGATTAAAGTAACAGTGACCGCAGTCTTTATTAAGACACTCCAGAGTGAGTAACAGGCCTTAGGGGCTGGCTTATATACAGTGCTCCCAAGGGATGCTGGGATCCCTTGGGACTTCAGGGGATGCGCACCCTGGTGGCGGAACATGGGAGTGCATCCTTTACAGATACACAACATCACTCCCCCCCAAAGTCAAAGTGAAAACTATTTACAAGGTGAAGCGGTCGGGAGCCTTTCTTTCCCTGGTGGACCACCTCGGTACAAATGTCTGTTCTGGTGTGTTGGCTGTGCCCTCGCTGGGCTGGCGTGTTGTTGGCCCTGCAGGGCTGCTGGGTGAGCCTGGCCTTGCTGGGCTGTTGGGCGTGATGGGTTAGATTTCCTGGTCCGGTGTGGTGTCGTTGATCCTTTGGGTGTGTGTTGTGGGCTCGGAAAAGGTGGTGTCTGCTGTGGGTTGTTCAAGGCAGTCTGTGAACTGCAGCCTTGTTTGGTCCAGGTGCTTTCTGCAAATGTTTCCATTGTCTAGTTTGACTAGAAACACCCTACTCCCTTCTTTAGCTATCACCTTGCCCGCGATCCACTTGGGACCATGTCCATAGTTTAGCACATACACAGGGTCATTCAGATCAATTTCCCATGACACAGTGGCACGACCATCATTTACATTTTGTTGCTGCCGCTTGCTCTCTACCTGATCATGTAGGTTGGGGTGAACCAGCGAGAGTCTGGTTTTAAGTGTCCTTTTCATGAGTAGCTCAGCCGAGGGCACCCTTGTGAGTGAGTGGGGTCTCGTGCGGTAGCTGAGCAGTACTCGGGACAGGCAGGTTTGGAGTGAGTCTTCTGTAACTCGTTTGAGCCTCTGTTTGATTGTTTGTACTGCCCGCTCTGCCTGCCCATTGGAGCTGGCTTAAACGGGTCCGAGGTGACATATTTGATCCCATTGCGGGTCATGAATTCTTTAAATTCGGCACTGGTGAAACATGGCCCGTTGTCACTGACCAGTATGTCACGCAGGCCGTGGGTGGTAAACATGGCCCTCAGGCTTTCAAGGGTGGCGGTGGCGGTGCTTCCCGACATTATTTCACATTCAAGCCATTTTGAATAAGCATCCGCCACCACCAGGAACATTTTCCCGAGAAACGGGCCCGCATAGTCGACATGGATCCTCGACCATGGTCTGGAAGGCCAGGACCACAAACTTAGTGGTGCCTCTCTGGGCGCGTTGCTCAACTGAGCACACACGCTGCATTGCCGTACACAGGACTCTAAGTCAGAGTCGATACCGGGCCACTATACTTGGGATCTGGCTATCGCTTTCATCATTACTATACCGGGTGTGTGCTGTGGAGATCCGAGATGAATGTCTCCCTGCCCTTTTTGGGTAGTACTACGCGGTTACCCCACAACAGGATGTCTGCCTAAATGGACAGCTCGTCCTTTCGCCGCTGGAATGGCTTGATTAGCTCTTGCATTTCAACGGGGATGCTGGCCCAGCTCCCATGCAGTACACAGTTTTTACTCGAGACAGCAGAGGATCTTGGCTGGTCCAAGTCCTAATCTGGCGGGCCGTGACAGGTGATTTATCATTTTCAAACGCTACCATGACCATCAACAAGTCTGCGGGCTGCCCCATTTCCACCCCGTGGTGGGCAATGGCAGCGAACTGAGAGCATCCGCACAGTTCTCGATGCCTGGCCTGTGGCGGATGGTGTAATTATACGCTGATAGCACGAGTGCCCACTTTTGTATGCGGGTTGAGGCATTAGTATTTATCCCCTTGTTTTCAGAGAACAGGGATATGAGGGGCTTGTGATCGGTTTCCAGCTCAAATTTGAGGCCAAACAGGTACTGATGCATTTTCTTTACCATGAACACACACGCTAATACCTCTTTCTCAATCATGCTGTAAGGCCCTCTCGACCTTAGACAAGCTCCTGGAAGCATAGGCGACAGGTTGCAAATTCCCCGCAACGTTAGCTTGTTGTAATACACACCCGACTCCGTACGACGACGCATCACATGCTAGCACGAGTCTTTTACACAGGTTATACAATACAAGAAGCTTGTTGGAGCATAAAATGTTTCTGGCTTTCTCAAAAGCAATTACTTGTTCTTTTCCCCATATCCAGTTCTCACCTTTACGCAATAACACATGTAGGGGCTCCAAGAGAGTGCTTAACCCCGGTAGGAAGTTACCAAAATAGTTGAGGAGTCCCAGGAACGACAGCAGCTCCGTGATGTTCTGTGGCCTGGGCGCATTCCTGATAGCCTCTGTCTTGGCGTCTGTGGGTCGAATGCCGTCCGCCGTGAACTTTCTCCCCTAAAACTCCATTTCTGTTGCCATGAAGATGCATTTCGACCTCTTCAGCCGCAGCCCTACACGATCCAGTTGCTGGAGGACTTCCTCCAGGTTTTGTAGGTGCTCGACGGTGTCCCGACCCGTGACCAATATTTCGTCCTGAAAAACCATCGTGCGTGGTACCGACTTGAGTAGGCTCTCCATGTGTCTCTGGAAGATTGCTGCAGCCGACCGAATTCCAAACGGGCATCTGTAGCAGGTGAATAGTCCCTTGTGCGTGTTGATGCAGGTGAGGCCCTTCGAAGACTCATAGAAACATAGAAACATAGAAAATAGGTGCAGGAGTAGGCCATTCGGCCCTTCGAGCCTGCACCGCCATTCAATGAGTTCATGGCTAAACATGCAACTTCAGTACCCCATTCCTGCTTTCTCGCCATACCCCTTGATCCCCCTAGTAGTAAGGACTACATCTAACTCCTTTTTGAATATATTTAGTGAATTGGCCTCAACAACTTTCTGTGGTAGAGAATTCCACAGGTTCACCACTCTCTGGGTGAAGAAGTTTCTCCTCATCTCGGTCCTAAATGGCTTACCCCTTATCCTTAGACTGCGACCCCTGGTTCTGGACTTCCCCAACATTGGGAACATTCTTCCTGCATCTAACCTGTCTAAACCTGTCAGAATTTTAAACGTTTCTATGAGATCCCCTCTCATTCTTCTGAACTCCAGTGAATACAAGCCCAGTTGATCCCATCTTTCTTGATATGTCAGTCCCACCATACCGGGAATCAGTCTGGTGAACCTTCGCTGCACTCCCTCAATAGCAAGAATGTCCTTCCTTAAGTTAGGAGACCAAAACTGTACATAATACTTCAGGTGTGGCCTCACCAAGGCCCTGTACAACAGTAGTAACACCTCCCTGCCCCTGTACTCAAATCCCTTCGCTATGAAGTCCAAAATGCCATTTGCTTTCTTAACCGCCTGCTGTATCTGCATGCCAACCTTCAATGACTGATGTACCATGACACCCAGGTCTTGTTGCACCTCCCCTTTTCCTAATCTGTCACCATTCAGATAATAGTCTGTCTCTTTGTTTTTACCACCAAAATGGATAACCTCACATCTATCCACATTATACTTCATCTGCCATGCATTTGCCCACTCACCTAACCTATCCAAGTCACTCTGCAGCCTCATAGCATCCTTCTCACAGCTCACACTGCCACCCAACTTAGTGTCATCCGCAAATTTGGAGATACTACATTTAATCCCCTCATCTAAATCATTAATGTACAATGTAAACAGCTGGGGCCCCAGCACAAAACCTTGCGGTGCCCCACGAGTCACTGCCTGCCATTCTGAAAAGTACTCATTTACTCCTACTCTTTGCTTCTTGTCTGCCAACCAGTTCTCAATCCACGTCAGCACACTACCCCCAATCCCATGTGCTATAACTTTGCACACTAATCTTTTGAAAGCCTTCTGAAAGTCCAAATACACCGCATCAACTGGTTCTCCCTTGTCCATTCTACTGGAAACATCCGCAAAAAATTCCAGAAGATTTGTCAATCATGATTTCCCTTTCACAAATCCATGCTGACTTGGACCTATCATGTCACCTCTTTCCAAATGCGCTGCTATAATATCCTTAATAATTGATTCCATCATTTTACCCACTACTGATGTCAGGCTGACTGGTCTATAATTCCCTGATTTCTCTCTCCCTCCTTTTTTTAAAAACTCCTGCGTCATGTAGGCCGGAGTCAGGTTGAGCTTGGTGAATGTCTTGCCTCCTGCCAGCGTCGCAAATAGGTCGTCTGCCTTAGATAGCGGGTATTGGTCCTGTAGCGAGAAACGATTAATAGTTACTTTATAATCGCCGCAAATCCTGACCGTGCCTTCACTTTTGAGTACTAGAACAATCGGGCTGGCCCACTCGCTGAATTCCACTGGGGAGATGATGCCCTAGCATTGCAGCCTGTCCAACTCGATTTCCACTCTCTCCCTCATCATGTGAGGTACCGCTCGCGCCTTGTGATGAATGGGTCATGCCTCTGGGATAAAGTGGATCTGCACCTTCGCACCGGAAAAGTTTTCAATGCCTGGCTCAAAAAGGGAAGGAAATTTGTTAAGAACCTGGGTACATGAGGCCTCATCGACATGTGATAGCGCTCGGATGTCATCCCAGTTCCAGCGGATTTTGCCCAGCCAGCTCCTTCCAAGCAGTGTGGGGCCATCGCCCGGGGCAATCCAGAGTGGCAGTTCGTGCACCGTGCCCTCGTAGGTGACCTTGACCATGTCGCTGCCCAGGACAGTGATAAGCTCTTTGGTGTACGTTCTCAGTTTCGTGTGGATGGGGCTCAGGGCTGGTCTGAGTGCCTTGTTGCACCACAGTTTCTCAAACATCTTTTTACTCATGATGGATTGGCTAGCGCCAGTGTCCAGTTCCATGGCTACGGGTAAGCCATTCAATTTTACGTTTAGCATTATAGGTGGACATTTCATCGAAAATGTGTGCACCCCATGTACTTCAGCATCTGCCTCCTCGCCCTGAGGCTCGAAATTGCTTTGATCCACCATGGGCTGATCTTCCTCTGCCACGTGGTGGTTTGCAGGTTTTGCAGAGCTTGCAGCTCGTTTGCAAGCTCGTTGGAGGTGCCCCATTGTTCCACAGCTCTTGCAAACATACCCTTTAAAGCAGCATGAATAGGCTTAATGGAAGCCTCCAAAATGCCAACAAGGTGTGAATTGCTTTGCATTCATCCTTTGTTGCAGACTCTGAGTCATCTGGGTTATCTGAGGCATGCTGGCAGTTGCAGACTCGTGGTTTCTGCCCTGTACATTTCTGCTCGCAAACACAGTTCCAGTTAATTTATGAACATTGCTAGCACTTGTGTGCTGAGAGCTTTGTTTGTTGTTATCACTGGTGGACATAAACGCCTGTGCTATCGCAATGGCCTTACTGAGGGTCAGTGTCTCTACAGTCAAAATTTTCATAGGATGGTCTCGTGGCTAATACCCATTACAAAAACGTCTCTGAGCATTTGCTCCAGGTAGCCATCAATCTCCCATTGTCCTGCAAGTCACCTTAGCTCGGCGACGTAGCTCACCACTTCCTGACCTTCAGATCGTTGGTACATATGGAACCGATACCTCGCCATCAGAACGGTCTCCCTCGGGTTAAGATGCTCCCGAACCAGCTGTGTACACAGCTCCTCATACAACTTATCTGTGGGTTTCACCGGAGCCAGAAGATTCTTCCTGAGGCTGTAGGTCGGTGAGGAGGACCGCTCTCCTTTTTGTAGCGCTTCCTTCTCTGTCCAGCTCGTTGGCTACGAAGTACTGGTCTAACTGTTCAACTTCGGCTTCCCAGTCCTCACCCTCCGGGAACTTCTCCAGGATGCCCACAGTTTGCTGCATCTTTGCGTTGGCTTCATGTACTCGTCACCAGTTGTGGTGTTCCTAACTCAGATGTTAAAGTAACAGTGACCTCAGTCTTTATTAAGACACTCCAGAGTGAGTAACAGGCCTTAGGGTCCGGCTTATATACAGTGCTCCCAAGAGATGCTGGGATCCCTTGGGACTTCAGGGGATGCGCTCCCTGGTGACGGAACATGGGAGTGCATGCTTTACAGATACACAACAGCAATCATCGTTCCTGACCTCAGGAGATCATTGAATAATTTCTTGCACTAGACCCAGCTCCTCCTGACCACATCCCTGCTGCTGACCTCCTCTGCTATCTCCAGTCAGGCACTTTTGGTGTCTTTGGGAAGTCTCTTGTGCTTATCTGCAGGAACAAGGGCCTCTCTGCGTGCTCTCACTGTCTCCACCAGTATATGCAGGGTTTCATAAGAAAATCGGGGTGCAGCCTTCTGCGTTAACTATCCATCATTGATAGTTTAGAACAGTACTCAGACCTTTGTTTTTCAGCTTTCACACTCCTCCAGCAACCTTCAAATGAGTGGAGTGCAAGTAAATATCGGAACTGGAAATGAGTCATGGATGACGTAATCAGACCTGCTCCATTTAATTGGGCTGGGTAATGACTGCATTTAAGTGGGGTCATTAAGTTAAAGTCGCTCTGAAGAACGCGCTGAGCAGAACATATTGCCCCTGACCCGCAACGTGGCCCGCATGCACCCAACCCGACTCCACGGTAAAAATTCCGGCCAAAGACTTGCATTTATAGAGAGTCTTTCAGGACTTCAGCTCCCAATGTGCTTTACAGCCATTGCAGTTCATAGTAGAGGAGGAAAGGTCCAATACAAATGTAGGATGTGTGAGTAGATCTATTGAGGATAACAGTCAAAGGAATTGATACTGGCACTCTGTAAAACAGTAGCAAATCCATGCGTAGAATATATTGGATCTAATTGTGGTCAGCACACTTGCAAGAAAGCATGGAAAAGATTTAGAGAAAGGCAACAACAATGATATCTAGTTTTTGATCACTGAGCCAGTAAAATAATATTTATTTTCATTGGAAAAAAGCTTAAATTTCATAAGAACATAAGAAATAAGAGCAGCAGAAGGCCATTCGGCCCTTCAAGCCTGCTCTGCCATTCAATAAGATCATGGCTGATCTTCTACCTCAACTCCACCTTCCAACACTATCCCCATAGCCTTTGATTCCCTTAGTATCCAAAAATCTATCAATCTCTGTCTTCAATATACTCAATATCTCAGCATCCACAGCCCTCTGGAGTAGAGAATTCCAAAGATTCACAATCCTTTGAATGAAGAAATTTCTCCTCATCTCAGTCCTAAATAGCCGATCCCTTATTATGAGTCTGTGATCCCTAATTCTAGACTCTCCAGCCAGGTGAAACATCCTCCCAGCATCTAACCTGTCAAGCCCCTTAAGAATTTGATACATTTCAATGAGATCACCTCCCATTCTTCTAAACTCTGGAGAATATAGGCCTAGCCTACTCAATCTCTCCCCATAGGACAATCCTTTCATCCTCGAAATCAATCTAGTGAACCCTCGTTGCAACTCCTCCAAGGCAAGTATATCCTTCCTTCGGTAAGGAGACCAAAACTATACACAGTACTCCAGGTGTGGTCTCACCAAGACCCTATATAATTGCACTAAGACCTCTATACTCTTATGCTTCAATCATTTTGTAATAAAGGCTAACATACCATTTGCTTTCCTAATTGCTTGCTGTACCTACATGTTGACTTTCTGTGATTTGTGTACAAGGACACCCAGTTCCGTCTAAATACCAACATTTCCCAGTCTTTCATCATTTTAAAATATATGCTGATTTTCTATTCTTCCTGCCAAAGTGGAAAACTTCCCATTTCCCTGCATTATATTCCATCTGTCATGTTATTGCCCACTCACTTAACCTGTTTATAACCTTTTGCAGCCTTTTTGCACCCTCCTCACAACTTACGTTCTCATGATGATGAGAGAGTAAGCTTTTTC